>NC_136062.1:195274433-196626933 GCF_964261635.1 Lissotriton helveticus | reverse complement strand
CCATCTTAGTTCTTTTTCCCTAACCCCCCTCTTTTCTTCTGCGGGGTTTGTGCAATACAACTATACTTCAAACTCACCCAAGGGTATATCTCTGATAAGTGGGGCTGTGTGTGAACTTTGAGCATGTATGATGGCGTTTCCTGATGTTGATTTTCTAAACACAGTGGTTACTAATTTCTCCTCCCCAACCCGCACCTGGATTTCTAAGAATTCTATTGTAGTTGTACTCATTAACCTGTAAATTTCAAGTTCAAATCATTGACATTAAGGTCAGGTATAAACATTCTTGCCTTTGTCTCTGTGACCAGTCACAGCACAAAGACATCGTCTATATACAGGAGTCACATTATAATTTGTGCAGTCTACTGTTCCAATGTCGTGCCCCCAAGCATATATATATATATATGTGTGTGTGTATATATACATACACACATATACATATACACACACATATATGCATATATGTACACACACATATATGCATATATATACACACACATATATGCATATACATACATATATTTACACATTTACACATATTTATATTTATTTTATATGTGCTCAATGGGGGCCCACACATGGTTGGGACTATTCAGTGCCTAATGCCTATTGATGAGTATCCCCTGGAAGAGAACTTTAAACTTACACAGCACCCACTTGTGCAAGATCACAAATGTCCCCGTATGCAATCCAAACATTATCACTTCTACAATTAATATATTTTCCTCAGTTTTTATAGAGTATCTATTTTCTGCTTTTTGAAAAGTGAACAAGACTTCTTTTTCCCCTCCATATATTTTTTCACATGGTACTTTTTTGTACACAGCTTGTTTACCATTTTCCTCCTAGAAAAAGAGAAAACAGCCAAAAATGTAAAAGTTGTATACTAGCCAATAAATTATAACAGTCATTCTTCACTATATTCTACACCCCCACCCAGTGTTTTTTCCCACAAATTAATTATAACATGCAATCAAACCTGATTTTATAAAAGTTTATAAAAGTAACACATTCTTCTTTTGACACCTTTGCTAACACTGGGCACTATGTTTCACTCTAGAAATAGCAATATCACCACTCAAACATCCACAGGGCTAAAATATATGTACAGTGAGGTTCATAAAAAACACTAGGGCATGTATTAACACATTCCAAATTCTTTGTTATATCATTTGAGAAACTCTGCCTTCTTTACTTAAAAGTACATACAGTTGGAACAATTATTTTTTCAACGCAATTTGCAAACCTTGCTCACATCCCTCTAGATCATAATATGTCCCTCTCAAAAGTTTAAGTAACCCATATATTCCACCCAAAACAACTTTTCACTCTATAAACATGATCTAGAATAAGTTTACCAACGTTAATGCACTTATTTCTTAACAAACTTCATAAAGTATACTATAAAATACCTGAACCTGAAGCTCTTTCTTAAATGCAGCTGAAGAAACCAGTCTCTTGCAGTTCCAAATTAATTCACATCTGCTGAGCACAACTCAAAGACTTCCTTCTCATCCAAAGCACCAAAGACAATCTGAGCTGTGTCTGGTTCTGCACCCAATCACATCACAGCATTTCTTCAACCATGTAATAAGCATGTTAACTTTTGGTTGAACCTTGGCCCTTTTTTCTATTTCTCCACATACGATATTGTGAGACTTGCATGGGATCGTAAAATACCTCATGCCGGCCCAATAATGTTACATGCCTGTCTCACAAGAGAAACGCGAGATCACCCGAGCCTCATGCACCAAGCCTCACTCCCTGAAGTTTACAATCTACTCTCGCGAGATTCATGCAGATCGCAACAGAATTTTAAGAAAATAGTAGTAATTGGGAAGTACTCGCCTCTCCACTAAAATCCCTCTGTTGGATAATGGGTGTGCAAACTGGACTATGAGGAGCGCCTATCCTCTGCTTTTAAACCTCTCAGCTAATGACTATACATAGTAGGGTTTGTGCAGGCGCGGGCTCCTCCATTTAGACACCTCTCTCGGATAGTAGTCAGTGGGAAGGGACTGGCCTCTTCCTTAAGACTTCTTTCTCAGATGACAGGTGTTCATAATAGGGTGTGTGGATGGAGTAAACTCTCCTTTGAGACCTCTCTCCCAGATGACAGGTGTACGTAGTAGTCAGTGGAAAGGGATTGCCCTTTCCTTAAACACCTCTACGAGATGATCGGTGTGTGTCATAGTAAGTGGAGAGTGACAGCCCTCTCCTTCCAGACCACTCAGATGACGGGTGTGCATAGTAGGGTGTGTGGATGGACTGGCCTTTCCTTTCAGATCTCTGTCTCAGATGACAGGTGAGCATAGTAGTGTGTGAAGAATAAGACGTCTCTCCTGTCAGGCCTCTCCTGTCAGACCTTTCTCTTAGATGACATATGTTTATTGTAGGGTGTAGTGAGGGACTGGTCTCTTCTTTCAGACCTCTCAGATGTCAAGCGTGCATGATAGGGTGTGTGGAGAGTGACTTCCCTCTATGCTGAGACCCCTCCCTTGAATGACGGGTTTGCATAGTAGGGTGTGGAGAATGAAAGGCCTGTCCTTTCAGACCTCTTTCTCAAATGACGTATGTGCCTAGAAGGGTCTGATCTGAAAAACTGGCATTTCAAATGACACTTCACTCGCAGATGAGGGGTGTGTGTAGTAGTGAGGGACTGTCCTCCCTGTTAACACCCTTCTCTCTGATTACAGTTGTGCGAGTAGAAAGAGACTATACCCTACTCACAACTCTTACAGAGTCGATGGGTGTAATAGTACACTCAGATAAACAACATCTCCAGTAATACTCTTTCCTACAGTAGCAAGTGTGCATACTACAGCTTACTCAAAGATCACCTACTCCTTTCTACAATCCTGCGAGTCTCTCAAGATCGTAGCATTTTTTGAAAATAAAAATGAACTATTTACTCATCACAGAACTTAGCTCTTACACAAATTCTCAAGAACAAGGATCACAATATGCATTCCTACCATTGAAGTGTATTAAGAACTCATCTCCTTTTTAACAATCATGTGAATGTCCCACAAGATAAAAAAATGTGTTAAAACATATATTTTTCTCCACAGTATTCATCCCTTAGACACCATCTCTCTTAATTTAGGGGAACAGCTTGTCTTTCTGCTGCCTCCTTTTATTGCTTGTTTTACTTCATTTCCACACTTCACATTTTTCACAGTAAACGGCAATGGCGGCCATTCCATTTCTAACATTCCAACAGACAGCCAATCAGAGCGCTCGCGGGAGCCTCTTGCTCCCACGAGAGCATGAAGGATCACTGTAGAAACAGGCCACCTAACCAATCACAGGGCTCCATTTTATATTTTGCGCTCACGCAAGAGGCTTGCGGGACTCTTGCGAGCCCAACTGCCAAAATATAAAATTATTCTTCATCCTTAATTTCTCAAAAACTACTGAACAGATTTCCACCAAATTAGGAAAAGAGTAATCTGTGGACCAAGCTATAGCTTCCTGCTGAATTTAGTGTAGTTCTCTTAAGCAGTTTTTGCTACAGCTGAGCATGGAGATTTTGTTTTTTTTCTCTGACCCGCTTGACGACCACCCCAAAACTTTACAGGAAGGAGCAGAGGTGGACGAGCATTTCTGCGGGAGGGAAAGTTTTGTGAAGATTCTTCAAACAGGGTCAAAGTTAATAGCAATCCAAAAAACGCTTCTTCTATCGAAAAACAGACCAAGCTATAACAACCTTGTGGCGACTACTAAGTAATATATGTATGCCATTTGCTAATGAGCAACTCTGCTTATCAAAAACATTTTGCTTTTTACCAACGCTGCACAGCATTGTCAAACAGCATTGTCAAAGGCAATAGTTCACAAAGATAAGTACTATTGCCTTTGTCAATGCTTGTTTCCCCTACGGCAGAGTTAAAGAGGGAGGGCTATTGAAAGATGGTCTGAATGCAGAAAGTGAAAAAAATAGGTTCTAATTGTGCTTAATAGGAGCAGGGTGTGCTAGAAATGGTGGTCTCTACATGGCAATGATTTGTACCTTTGTCCAAGAAGGGACCCTTCTTCCTAGCCAGGGTAAAGGGGATACACTTCTAAAATAACCACTGCTCACCCCAATGGTAGCTTGGCATGAGCAGACTGGCTTATCTCAGAGGCAGTGTGTAAAGTATTTTTGCACACATACAGTAATACAGTGAAAACACTACAAATGGACACCAAACCAGTTTGGAAAAATACGTAATCTTCATCTAAACCAAACCGACGAAAATCCACAATAAAATAATCAAAATATGACTTTTAGAAGGTAAAAACAGCTCCGTCGATAGCAAACTATAGATGCAATACTTTCAACACAAAATACCTTGGATGCGTCAAAATCATGAACAAAAAAAAGGTGCTAAGTCAATTCCTTACGTGCAGGGAAGGTGGTGCGTTGGTTCCTAACTCCAGGGAAAGTCATGCATTGGTTCCTTACTGACACGCAGGGGAGCTGATGTGTCGGTTTCTTACTGTGCGGAGAGATGATGCGTTGGTTTCTTACTGCGGCCCTGTGTCCTTGTAGACTTGGCACCCCCGTCCGATGCGTGGGGATCAGGGATGCTTCAGTTTTCGATGTGTCAATGGCACTGCTTTGGTCTCTCCAGCCGTGGTCCCATGATGCGTTGGTTCGTGCAGCCAAACAGCAGGGCCAGCGTCGGAATCAGTGCGGTGACCTCGGACATCGTAGATTGGTGCACGCCAGTCGGCGATTTCTTTAGCCGCAGGCAGGCGCTGCGCTGGTTTCTTCAGCGGCAGTGTGGAAATTCTTCCCGCACGCCGGCGATGCATCGGAAAGAGGTGCGGATGCGTTGCGTTTCTCGTAGTTGCATCGCTATTCCAGTTCCATACAGCAGGAACAACCGACAAGAGGCGGCACCTCTTGGCAGGTTAGAACTCCGAGCAAGGAAGTTCAGGGGAGCTGGTGGTGTAGTCTTTGTGTCCCTGAGACTTCAAAATAGGAGGCAAGCTCTACTATAACCCTTAGAGATCTTCTTCAAACAGGATACACAGCACATAGCCTCTCCTTGGCAGAAACAGTCACTAGAGACCGACAACAAACAGCACAGCAATGGGGCAGTACTTCTCCTTTAGCTTTCCCAGCTCTTCTCCTTGGCAGAGGGTCCTTTTGAGTACAGAAGTATTCTAAAGTTCCGGGCCACAATATTTATATTCCATTTCTCTTTGTTCCTTGGTGGCAGAGAGGCTCTGTGCTCAGTTAAAACCACTTTTGTCCTCGCTGGCTCAGCTTCCTGGCTGGAGGTGGACAGCATTGTGTAAGGCAGACCAGGCCTATTCAGGTGCACGGAAATCTCCTACTCCTACTCTAAATGCAGCCCAGGACTATTCAGCCTAGCCCTGACTCATTCAAGAAAGGCAGGACACACATCAATCCCCCTCCCCGGTGGCTGTCTGAGAGAATGAACATCCAAGCAGCTGTCACTCCAAAGCCAGACAGTCAATCCACATACCAGTAGAGGCACACAGGATGTCTAAGCAAGAAAATACCTACTTTCCAAAAGTGGTATTTTCAAACACACAATATAAAAATCATCTTTACTACAAGATGCATTTTTATATTCTGAGGTCAGGCATACTACAATCCATCTTTTTCATCTTGTCCCAATGTGGAGTTATTAGGGTGAGCACTCTAAGGAAATGTTGTAAGCTCGGACTTCACTTCTGACAGTGGTTCCAGTGTAAGCATTAATTGTAATGGGGTAACCCAAATAGTCAATAGGACCTGGGTAGCAATTAGTACAGGGAAAATGGTCCTAGACAAATTATTTTCAAGCATCAATAAATGTAACCTTTCTATTTGGTCATACCTTTGCGATTATGACATGAAGCATAAGGAGAGAAAACAAGCCAAATGCATTTAAGAACATAAAGCAGTACCCAAAGGTTAAATTTTAAGCCAAACAACTAACGGCAGTTTATTCTTAAATATTACACACAGTGGTTCCAGTGTAAACATGTGTACATGTGTTTCCAAAGTTTAACAATATGAGGCTACATGCAATGCTCCCAAAATGCTCTCTAATTAGATGCGAAAATCTACATAAGTTTGAAAGTAAGATTGATGATCCTTTGCTTTCAAATTAAAATGTTCACAAAAAAATGCAACTAGGGAAAACATGTTTTGCTAAACTACTGTGAAAATGTAGGTAACATTTCTTTGAAGCATCATTTAATACAATCTGTTGATGCATGCAATTATTTCCCAAAAATATTCATAATGGAGAATCATTGTAACCAGTTTCAGCAAGATAAAAGGCAAGCATTGGAAAACCCAATAGGTTTGATATTGGTGGTCACCCTTTTGGTTTTGTCAATGTGTCTCTTGTTTTGATATTGTTTTTGTAAAATATTGTGGGTGCTGGCAGCCCCTCACCATTATAACAAATATTGGCAAAAAGCAATGCTATTTGTGGTCTCAAAAAGCAAACATTGGCACAGTAGTTCCTGGCACTGAATAAAACTACTTTCTGTGACAATATGCTCCTTGTCAAAGAGCGGAACCCAGTCAATGGAAGGATAGATAGATAAAGGTAGAATTGTACTTCAAAGAAAATGGTATTAGTTAACTACAGACCTAATTAGGGGCCCAATTCTTTAACAAAAAGTCACAAAATTGCACTAATTGTATATGTCCTTGCATTAGAGCATATTTACAGCGTTCATGAACTCACAAGAAATTACAGAAGTAGGCCAAGAAATCTTACTCCTATAAAACATTAGTGAACTGCTTTTAGCATGAGCAAATATGCAAGTATAGATTTGCTCATGTAAAAATCTGTTGAGCCTTTACAAGTTTACTTTCCCTCCAACCACTTACCCCCAACCCTGGTAGAAGTTTTACTTCTAAAAAATGGTTTGGCAGGAGCACTCCCTTGAACTAGATTCACCACTAATCACTTTAACCCAGCGTGATGCTGAGGCATGCACACTGTCCCCGTGTGCCAAAAACTAAGCTAATTAAATTTCAAGTGTTTCCACTTGGCCTCTACACACTGTTGCCCACCCTTATCATGGTAAAAATTACAAATTCAAAAATGTAAACTTCAATCATAGAGTTGAAATTGAAATAAATATAATCTCTGCAATACTATATGTTTTTCATCAAAACAAACGTTCTCTTTTAATGAATATGTACATCACAAAAATCCATAATTTCTGAACATCAATGACATATGCATTGCAAATCAATGATTGTTAGTGGAACTGCCCAATGCTTTTTGGGCAGAGCCGGCCCTCCTTCAGGGGCTTGATCTGTAAACAAACATAAATACAACACATTCTCAATTCCATAGAACACATGTTCAAGAGAAGCAGTCATCATTTATATGCTAGTAGCAAAAAGAGTTAATGGTACATGCCCAGGATTATGAGATCTAGAACAGAGGGGAGATCCATGTTACTTAGTGAAAAGAGTGAGGCATTGAAGACAATAAAGACGGTGAAGACAATAACCACGTCTTTATAGATCTTATAATCCTGGGAATGTACCATTAACTGTTTTTGCTACTAGCATATAAATGATGACTGCTTCTCTTTAACATGTGTTCTTCACAGATCATGTAATTTTTTTAAATCAAAACATTTTTTCCAACTTAAAACTCGCTATTGTGCTTTTTGCTAAAGGCATAGTATATTAATTACCTAAGTAATGATTCATCCCTTCCAGCCTTTAAACTACCAGACAGACAAATATGAGGAACAAGTACTTAAAGGTCTGGAGAAGTCTATTTGCCAAGCAAAATCCAAACAAACATCATTTGTCCAGCTCTGAAATTTGGTAGGCGAGTTAAGGAGGACAGCTCATGCCAATCACAGCTCTCAGCGATCATTGCTTATTTGAAGTCAAGTAGCTTTCTGTTCCTAAAAGGTAACAATTAAGCACCTTGTATCAATTACAGTTAGAAAAGTTGTGTCATTTGCACCGTTTGTTGTTTGGCACACAGTGCATGAAGAATTATGGAAAGACCAGTATTTTTTTCCGAGGAGTAAGTCATAATGCAAAAGAAGGGTATTGTTTTTCTTTAGCACTGAACAGCGCAGGTTTTTATTTTTAAAAACACATCAATTATTTGAAGATGGCTACACCGTTTGTGATATTCAAACCTGTGCCAAATGCATATGTGGGATATATATGACAAAGTACCCCAGTCGGACATTATGAGGATATTGCAAGTCACCAAAGAATTCCCTTTCAGTGTCCTGGAAGTCTGAGATGATTTGCCCATATCCTCTTAACGTACAACAAATGGCATTTCACGCCTGAAAATACATCGTTAAATCACAACCCTGCCCACAAACCAGTTAAATCTTTGGTGTCCTGCTGTTTCACATGAAACAGTATATCTGCAGACAAGAAGAGTAAAAGTAGAAACTAGTGCAAAATTAAACACACCAAGAAGCAGTCAGTACTCGTTGCAAAAATGCATTATTAAGATCAGTTTAATAGGTCAGATTAAAACAATGCTGTAGCTCAAAATGGAAAAAAACATGCAGAGATGTTATCTTTCCTCTAATGGCCTACAGTGTGGAAAAAATAAGTGTTACCATAAGCATCTTCTTTCTGCTGATCAAAGTTTATGTTTAGAAAATCAGATAACCCACATCACTGACATCCCAGAAGTTGCTTACAAACCTTAATTGAACTGTGGATTGTTAGGAAACTTAGGGCAGCTGGAGAAAAAATTCTGGAAGGCTCTAGTTTAAAAGGCCCTTCTGTCAGCCTTTGATTGTTGAGACAAACACCTCAGATCGTGGCATTGGTGCAATTCTTTCTCAACTCAGTAAGAACCGTTCAGAAAACACTGTGGGTTTCGTTAATTGGGTGGCAATCGAGAGGGAATGCTTTGCAATTGTGTAGGCAAAGAAAATGTTCTGTACCTTAACTGTCCAGATGGATAACGCTCCTCTCCACCAAATGGCTGTATTTCAGAATATCATGTTGGTGAAGGAGTGAGGTTTTGTATACCTATTCCCTTTGTATCCAAACATCTGAGGAATTTTACAAGTCAGACCAACTGCCCTCTTGTAGTGTTATGGCGATAAAAGGCAAAGGAATAGCATCTTGGAAGAAACCCCAACTGACCAATGCTGGAATCCCTGGCAGGAGAAAGGGCTTGAGTCTGCCTCATACTCCCTGACTGTGACCTGGTTGTCTGAGGTTTAGCAGTGAAGAGGAGGAAGTTACATAGCATCTGGCACTGGGACTCTTGCCTACAGAGGGGTAAATAGGCCTATGTCCTCTTTTGGAATGTGGAATGGGACCCAAATACCCGTTATAGGAGGCAAATTATATATATATATATCTCCTTTATTGTAATCGTATCTAAGTTCCGAAAATAGATCCAAGGTCAGAGATCTTGGCCTTTCTCAGGCAAATTAGGAAAAAGGCGCTCAACCAGGTGAAACGGTCAGTACAAATAACTCATTTTGCAAAGTCTCCTGTACATACGCCTTTCAGATATACTTCTGTTTATCAGTTAGGCAATAACTATGCCCAAAAGGAACATAAGTATCAAGCTCAGTTTAAATGGAAATACCATACTCCCTTCCAGTAGGAAGTAAACAAGCTTCAAGCTTAGCAAAAACTGCAGACAAAACATAGCGCTGCAGCAGCACTAAAGCAAGGTTAGCCACTATTCAATCTGATGTGGAATATATTACTGCACCAGTCAGTGACCAATATAAGCATTAACCAGTCTTACACAGCTATTCATTCTCAATCTGTCAAAGAAATCCTCACTGATCCATTTATACTGAGATAAATGGGTACACTGAATTCTCAGATCATCCAAAGGAACTCTAGAAAATTAGAGTAACGTCTTCTAGAATATCTTCTTTACCTTTGCCTCTCTTGTCATCTGCATTCAATTAATGGTGCTGTATCAATAAGAAGAGGAAACAACCACTGGCAATGCCAATAGGTCGCACATGTGTGACATCTATTTGCTTTCGTGAAATGGAGTGGAGTGGCATTGTGAAGAATGGAAAGGAGTGGAACTGTGTGGCACTGAGTGCAGTGGAATTTAGTGGAGTGCATTGTGAGGCATGGAGTGGATCTGATAGGTGTGGAGTGGTATTGTGTTGAGTGCAATGGATTTGAAATGAGTAGCGTGTCATGTGGAAAGTTATGTTACAAGGATTTGTAGAGCATCACCCTCAAGGGAATTCAGGAATTGTATGGCGTGGAATGGTGTGGAGTTGAATTGAATCGAGTGGCATTGTGTGGAATGGAGTAGAGATGTGTTGCCCTATGTGACACAGAGCTTCTGTGGCACTGTATAGAGTGCAGGAGAGTATAACTGTGTGGCAATGAGTATAGTGGAATTGAGTGGAGTAGATTTGAGTGGGGTGGAGCAGAATTGTGTGGAGCAGAATTGAAAGGCATTTTTTGACATGGAGAGAAATTGTTTGGCATTGTGTAGAGTGGAATTGTGTTGAGTGGAATTAGGTGGGATGGAATTGTGTGGCAATTTGCGGAGTGGAATTGTGTTGCACTGTCTGGAGTGGAACTGTGTGGTATTGAGTAGAGTGAATGGGGTGGCATTGTGTGGAATGGAGTTGAATTGTGTGGCTTTGTGGAGTGGAGCGGAATTGTGTGGTATTTCACTGTAAGGGACTGTGTGGAATAGAATTGTGTGGCACTGTGTGGCATGGAGTTGAAATGTGTGGTACTGAGTGAAATAGAGTGAGATTGTGTATATTGTGACTCAGTGGCATTCTGTCGAGTGGAGTGGAATTGTGGGAAGTGGTATTGTATGGCACTGAGGGGAGTGGCAGAGGGTTCGAGTGGATTTGATATGAGTGGAGAGGCATTGTGTGGCGTGGAGTGGAATTGTATAGCATTGGGTGGTGTGGAATAGAGTTGAACTAAGTGGCGTGAAATTGTGTGGAATGGAAGGGAATTGTGAGGCACTGAGTGGAATGGCACTGTGTGGCTTGGAGTGGAACTGTATCACACTGTCGTGTGCAAAGGAGTAGATTTGAATTAAGTGGCATTTTGTGCAAAGCAGTAGAAATGAGTGGAGTGAAATTGTATGACTGTGTGGCGTGGAATGGTGTGGAGTTGAACTGAATTGAGTGGCATTGTGTAGAATGGAGTGGACTTCTGTGGAGTGGACTTATGTTGAATTGTGTGGAGTTGAGTAGAATTGTGTAGCATGTAGTGGAGTAGAAATGTGTGGCGTGGAATAGAGCTGTGTGGCATAGAGAAATTATGTGGCATGGAGGGGACCAATGTGGCATTTTGTGGAGTGGAGTTGTGTGGCATTGTGTGGAGTGCAATTGTGGGGCATGGAGTGGAATTGTGTAGTGTTAAGTAGAATTGTGTGGCATTGTTTGGAGTGGAGGTGGCAGCGTTTGGAGTGGAAATGTGTGGAGCTGAATTGTGTGGCATAGTGTGGAGAGGAACTGTGTGGAATTTTGTGGTACTGTGTGGCGTGGAGTGGAATTGTGTGGTACGGTGTAGAATTCTGTGGCAATGTTTGGAATTAAATTATATTTCATTGTGTGAAGTAGAATTGTGAGATAGTGTGTATCATGGAGTGGAATTGTGTGTCGTGGAGTAGAACTGTGTGCCCTTCCCTTAAGAGCGGACAGGGGCTAGCTCTAGAAATTCCAAGGTGCTCTTCCAGGGGTAGTGTGGTCGAGTAGCCTTTGGCTTTTCAGAGAGGAGTTTTAGAAATCTTCAAATACAGACAATACTCAATAAATGATGTGCACAACTCAGTAAGGAGCTCCACACCAATATATAAAAATAACATGTACCTTTATATATGTTCAGGCATCAGAATCAGTGCAACCAGGTAAGTCCATTTTGCAAGAGGAATACTTTTATGTTTAAAAAGTCGACACTTGGTGCATTTTTTCAGAAGCTGCAATGTAACCCTGTGGGAGGATAAACAAGTACGGCATTCAGGTACAGTACTGCGACTTATGAGAACAAACTCAGGATCCTAAGGTGAGTATGGGGCAAGATACAAGGCAGCACCTCCAAGTCCCCCCCCAGCGGCACTAGGGCGGCCAGGTGGTATACAGGGTCAGGTGCTCAATGTTCGTCTATGGGGATCGGTCTGCATGAAAAGAGGCTGCATGTTTTGACTACTGGGAGTCTAGTCTGGCTGAACCAACAGGAGGCTCAGATGTCATGGTGCTTGGGAATGTGCGGACACCTTTTGTCCTCTTCTACAAGGGCAAGGGGCAACGGGGGCAGAGGTGCCCTGAGGAGTTAGGTCTTTATCAACGCGCGCAGTCACAGTAGATGGGTCCCGCAAACAGAGGCTGCAAGAGTCGTCAAGAAGTCCACAGATGGGAAACCCAAGGCAGGCATTGAGTCTGGAGGTTCTGGGGACCACGCTGACACAGTTGGACCACTTCAGCTCGGTCTGGGCGGCTTAGGTGGAGTAGTGCTTTCCGCCAATGGGTGTTTGCAGTCTTGAAGCCACACAGTTCAGTCTTTGGTGCCTGCAGGAGAGCAGTTCCGCAGGAGTTCTTGGTTCCTGGGTGAAGTGCTGTCAGGACTCCCAGGCTTTGAAGATGCAGCTGATGCAGGACAAGTCGTCTTTTGGTGCAATCATTGAAGTCAGAAGGTAGGCTGGCAGAGTTGGCGCCAAGTCAGTTGTTGGAGCTTCTGTTCTTGCTATTTGTGCCTCTCCGCGTCCGTCTTCTTCTTTCAAGTCCGCAGGATCTCGTTTCTTGGTGCCACGGGCTCCCTTAAGTACTGAATTCAAGGGTGTTAGGGGAGTGTACGGTAGTAGCTAATGGGCTACCTACCACTGGGGTCACTACACTCCTTATATGGCCACTTTGTTTGGGAAGTGGGCATAACCATGTCCCAGAGTTCCAAAGTTTGCCATCACCAAGATGGCCAACTCTGAAAAGTATTATCCACTTCAGGTAGCCCACCTTAGGGGTTGCACTAGCCTGAAGGTGGAAATGCCTACTTGACTATCTAATTTTCCTGCCTGTCCAGGTGCTAAAGGGCTCTGGACAAAGGGGGGTGGCTTCCCCTCCTGTTAGAGAAGCCATATTTCCATACCCAAGGCAGTGGGTTCTTTGAAACTCCCCTGCCTTGGAATACTAATTGGCAGGTCATCCTGTGGGAGGGGGTGTAAACAGCTTCTGCTCAAGCAGGCTTTGTTTCTGGCCTCCGGAGAGCAAAGGCCCTCACCCATGGGGGTCAGAAACGTGTCTCTAGTGGCAGACTGGAGTAAATATCCGTCAGCACACCAGTAGATGGTAGGTTTTCATGGGCACCTCTAAGGTGCCCCCTGTGTGCGTGCATTAATAAATCCAACACTGGCATCTGTGTGTGTTTATTAATATCTATTTCAGTGAAGCCATCATGTGGCTGGGGAACTTGTTTCCAGCACGTGTACTTAAAATGGCTTCCCTGTTCACTTGTACTGTCAACAATAGAGCTGACCAGCAGAGGGGTGTATATTCCCATGCGGATATATCCTCACATGTAGTATAGTACACCCTGTCTTAGAGCTGAAAAGACCTGCTGTAGGGGTGATAGGGGTGATTTACTGCATGCAGTATTTATGGGCATGGCACACTGATGAGTGCAATGTCATGTTTTCACTTTTATCTGCACCAAGACACAGCCTGCAGTGGTAAACTGTATGTGTTTGGTGAGGGGTCCTTTAGGGTGGCACTATTCATGCTGCAGCCATTAATGAGCCTCTTTAGCCTCATTGCCCTCTGTACTAGAGGTGCCACTTGCTAGGGACTTACTGGGAGGGTTAAAAGTGTTGCCAAGTGGGAAACAATTGCAACGTTTTGGGAAAGAGATCTAGTACTGGGTACCTGGTTAGCAGGAAACCCAGTGCACCTCCAGTCAAAATCACATCTAATACCTAACAAAAAGTGGGGGTGACCATTTAAAAAAGGGGCACTTTCCTACATAACCCCCCACCCCCAAACGAAAGAAAATGAGACTAACCCTTCCCAAGAAAGTCTTCATATTCAAAGTGGAAAAACTTCTACAGGCAATCCTCATTGGTATGGTCAGTTCCATGCCTGTGCTCCCTGTAGGAAAATGGGCAACTTCAACAGTTTGAGGTTTTCACCTTTCATTTGCATTAGCTATCGGAGAGGCATGTGGTCAGTTTGAACAAGGAAGTGAAAGCCAAACTGGTATGGCCTCAACTTCTTCAAGGACCAAATCACCACAGCAAAGGCTTCTCTCTCAATGGCAGTCCAACGCTGCGGAGTAACCTCCTGCTAATGAAAACAAAAGGTTGGTCATGGCCATCAACAATGGTTTGGGATAGGACCGCTTCTATACCATGTTCAGAGGCCTTTATCTGCACTATGAACTAGAATGAGTGCTGAGCACATTGCTTCCTTCAGAGTGTCAAAAGCCTTTTGACAACTCACTGTCTAGTTTACTTTCGTTGGAATATCTCAGAGGTAAGTGTCTGTGAGGGGGGCCACAATCGACCCATATCCCTTCATGTACTTCCTGTATTACCCAATTAAGTCAAGGAATGCCCTGACTTGCGTCTGGGTTGTTGGAGCTACCCAGTCCACAGTTGTCGGGATCTTAGGGTGAAAGGGTTGAACTTGGCCTCTACCTACAAGGTGGCCCAAGTATACAACAGAGCCCTGCCCTATCTGGCACTTGCTTGCATTGATACTGAGGCCTGCACTTTGCAGAGTCTCGAGGACGTTTCCAAGGTGGATCGGGTGATCCTGCAAGTGGATCTAAAGACAGCAACATCGTATAGATATGCTACACTAATGGACTGCAATCCAGAAATGACTTAGTTTACCAAACTATGGAAGGTGGCAATGGCATTGCTTAGCCCAAAGGGCATAACATTGAACTGGTAATGCCCATCGGGGTTGGAATGCAGATTTTCCTTTGCTCCTGGGGTCAGACCAATCTGCCAGTACCCTGATGTCAAATCAAAAATACTGAGAAATTTGGCTGCCCCAAACCTGTCAATCAATTCATCAGCCCTAGAAATGGGGTGTGCATCTGTCTTGGTTACTGCATTGAGGCCCCTATAGTCCAAACAAAACTTCAGCTCTGCTTTGCCACCCTTGAGGTGAGGTTTTGGCACTAAGAGAACTGGGCTGGTCCAAGGGCTCATTAAAAACGCACTTGTTCTGCTTATAACCCTCTGCCCGCCTGGGATCATCTGTTTTGATCAATCAGCGCCGGGACACCCCGTTGGGGTAGCTGCGCGCTTTAGTAAATACACTAATAAATAATAAATAAATAAATAAAGGCTGTTTTAACATCCCATTGTCAGTTTTAACTCACTTTGTCACACATATCACAAAACATCCCACCTGGACACTCTTGCACTAATCATATGGGGGCAAAACAAAACGATCTCCACTAAAGTGACCCTTCAGGCATTACAGCGCTAGCCAGACAAGTAGCACCCGCCCGATGATGTGTGTGTGAGAGAAACAAGAGGCAGTCCTAGTGACTGCTCTTTAAGTCTTGTCAAGAACCTAGGTACTTCTCTCCTATTTCTTAATTTTAGGAATAGTTACCCCCCATTTGATTCGATTATAGTTTTGGAGCATGGGTAATGGACCTTTTTTCTACTTTCAGGCCCCCCTCTTATTCTCTTGTAATTATACAATAAAAGTGCCTTTTAAATTCTGTGTTTAAATTGTCACATTTGCATTGCTTCAACGACAGATGTCAAATGTCAAGGTATGTCTTCTGACAAATTGCTGCTTATTGCTGATTACTAGCTTGCAGATTTTGAGGTGAGCGTTCTAGCGCTCGTACCTTCCTACCTTCATAAACGGATGCAGGGGGTGACGCGCGCTGGACGCGCTGAGGCTTGCCTGCCTGACGGTGATTTTTAATGGTCATTTCCTCCTACTCTGTTTTATTAGCTGATTACTAGCTTGCAGATTTTTTATGCTACTCACCCTTTTTGCTGCTTAATTTTCCTCTAGACTCCCCGGTCCACCGCGAGCAGAGCTCGATTGTTGTGGAGGGAGCCTATTGGCTGAGCCAGTTCCTGGTAACTTTTCATACTTCCGGTAGGAGGAGGTGAGCGTTCTAGCGCTCGTACCTTCCTCCCCTCATAACCCAATGCAGGGGGCAACGCGCAGCGGACGCGCGAAGCCGGCGCGCCAGCTGCACGCCAAAGGCCATCCACCCTGCCCAACGCACCCTGATCTATACTTACTCAGCGGAGGAGCTTATATCCCTGCAAGGTCGCAAGCCCATTGCGAACATCTTTTTGTCTCTCTCTCGAGCACCATGGAATATTGCAACATACATGCCCCCCCTGCCACTTACGGGCCCCGATCCTGCCTCGCCCTACTCTAATCTTGACACTCTTCAGGCTACTTTTTCCTCCAACTGTCACGGCATGGACCAGGACTATTTCTCTATCTGGTATTTGTACACCCGCTCGCTGGTTAAACAGCAGGTGGAGATTTTTTACCATTTAGAAACGGTTAAACCAGTTATACTGTTGTTGTCCGAAACATGGCTCACACCTGAGTCTACTCCTGATATCCTGGCAGCCATCCCTGATGGTTACTATATTCTCCAGGCTAACAGGCCTCAGGGGAGAGCTGGGGGTGGAGTTGCTGCCATTATCTCCCATTCTTATAAAGCCAGCTCTATTACAATGTCCTCCATCCCTTCGATTGATTTTGTACTTTTCAAACTTGATTCGGACATTCTCCCCCTTACTTTTGCCCTCTTTTATCGACCTCCCGGCCAGTCACCGGTTTTCCTCCAGGTATTCGGTAGCATGGTGGCGTAGCTGGCGATCAACCATGCCAAAATTCTCATTATAGGGGATTTTAATTATTGGCCCCACGTTTTCTCATTATAGGGGATTTTAATTATTGGCCCCACGTTCAGCACGAAAGTGCCCCCTCCAGGGAATTTACGGATCTGTTAACCGGTCTCATTTTTTTTCCAGCATGTTAATGTAGCCACCCATGTCAAGGGCCACATATTGGATCAGGTCTGGTCTTTAAATCAGGATGTTTCAAATCTACAGATTTCCCCATGTGCTTGGTAGGATCATTTCTCTATTTCCTTTTCCTTACTCAAAACTGTTGCTACGAAACTCTCCTCCTCTGATCCCCTCTCGAACCGAAACTGGAGTCGTGTAGATATCCCCTCCCTTTGTCATTCTTTGGCCACTGCGACCCCGAGTTCTCTCGGTCTGTCCAGCTCATCACTTTCTGTCCATGATCAGACCGAAAATATCCACACCTGGCTTGCCGAGGCCCGGGACACCTTTGCTCCTCTGAAAAAACTTAAATATAAACGGCCCCACGATGCTCAGCTATGGTTCTCTCAGGACCTGAAAGACATGAAGCTCGCCCTTCGACAAACCGAGCGCAAGTGGGGATCGAACTACTTGCCCCTTAAGAAACTCACTTTTCTTACTGCTCTAAAAGATTACAAATCAGCCATCCTCGGGGCGAAAACTAAGCACTTTTCCGATAAAATCCTCAACTCTTCCAACAAATCGAAAGTCATTTTTCTATAGTCAATGAACTTGCCAAACCTGACCGTATCACCATCACACCCTCTTCATCTCAGTCTCTTTGTGACTCCCTTAACAGTTATTTTGTGGATAAGATAGTCAAAATTAAAGCAAGTATTCCCAAGCCTGACCCTAGTTTCAAGCCAGATCGCATTCTGGGCAACCCTTCCTCTTTCCTGAACTTCCCTCTGATTACACAAGAGACTTTTTTTCCCTTCTGAGCAAAGTTTGATCTGGCTCACCCTTGGACAGCTGCCCCGCTCACATCACCCGTAAGATCTTTCTTAATCTTCCTGATGTACCTATTTCCTTGCTTAATAACTCTCTCTGCTCTGGGGTGGTCCCTAAGCCATTTAAATCAGCAGTTGTCGCTCCCATCCTCAAAAAACCTGGGGCGGACCCTGAGGTCTTGAGTAATTTTCGTCCAATATCCTTGCTCCCTTTCTTAGGTAAACTCTTAGAGGCCCATGTTACCAACTGCCTTGGCTCCTTTGTGGAAAGTTCTCAGTTCCTAGACTCGCATCAGGCTGGTTTTAGACCTCAACATTCCACTGAGTCTATTGTCGTGGCAGTCCACGACAAACTTAGAAAGGGAGCGGACCAAAACATCTCTCAGGCCTTGGTGCTCCTGGATCTGTCGGCGGCGTTCGACACCGTCGACCATGCCATCCTCCTCGAACGGGTCGAGAACGCCGGATTCCGGGGCACCCCGCTTAGGTGGCTCGCTTCGTTTTTACAAGACAGAAAGCAAGAGGTACGCCTCACTACTTTCATGTCTGAAGCAAAGGGCCTCACTTGTGGGGTCCCCCGGGGCTCTTCCCTTTCCCCGAGGCTATTTAACCTGTACATTTTTGCCCTCATCTCCGAACTGCGGAAAAGGCCGGTGATCACCTTTAACTATGCGGATGACCTCCAGCTCATCTTTAATATTGATTCCTCCCTCACCTCCACTGAGAATGTTCAGTCGACTATGACGTTCATTAGCAGTTGGATGAATGCCAACCAGCTCAAACTTAACCCGGATAAGACTGAGCTGGTTCTCACTGGGCCCCCTGGAAACCCCTGGCATTCTAAATTCTGGCCACACTCCCTGGGCGGCGCACCGAGCCCGGTCAACTCAGTCAAGAGCCTAGGAGTTACCATCAGTAAGGATCTCTCTATGAGACCTCAAATTAAATCAGTGATGTCGGCATGCTTTTTCCATCTTCGCCGCATAAGAAAAATCAGTAGATTCCTTACCCATGACGCCCTAGTCCAAGTAACACTGGGTTTAGTAATTTCTCGCATTGATTACGTAAACTCACTGTATATTGGTATCCCTGCTTAACAATCCCATCAACTTCAACTCATTCAAAATCAGGCAGCGGTCAACCTAAGTCTAGCTCTTCTAAGCCTCTCTTGAGGAGCCTGCACTGGCTCCCTGTGGTCCAGCGCAGCCTCTTCAAAGTTGGCTGATTGATTCACCAGGCCCTCTCTCATCAAGGTCCAGCTTTTATTGCTTCCCGTCTCCACCGTTACACCCCCTCCCGAGCTCTCCGTTCTTCAGGCTCTAACCTACTGTCTACCAGTTCCTTCAAGCGCAAAAAATTTGGGGGATTAAGATTCGCCTCGCAAGCTCCCCGTTTCTGGAATGCTCTCCCCCTTGATCTCCGTCTCACCCCCTCCTATCCTTTATTCAGGAGGGCTCTGAAGACTTGGCTGTTCTCCCAAGCCTACAATTAATTTCTCTTCCTCGCAGCCCTGTCTTTTGCTCATCCTGAAAGCGCCAAGAAACCGTTGGTGAACGTGCGCTATATAAGTTCCTTTATCATATCATATCATTCATTAACATGGGCTTGGTGTTAACTTTTCTTTCTCTGACTGAAAGGTGAAAGGAGTTTTTAAAGTAAATTATGTGACAATCTTAGGATGTTGCTTTTTTTGCAACACACAACAAAATCTAAATACCTGTTGTAGGAAATTTGGTTGGTTACTGGTGAAGGGGTGAAACCCTACTGAAGCAGCAACCACAAATCCTGTGAAGATGAAGTCCTGTGCAAACCACAAATTAAACTGTCCTCAACGGTCTGGTAGCTTGGCACAAAAGCAGGCTTAGCTTAGAGGCAATGTGTAAAGTATTTATGCAGCACTTAGAACAGAGTAAACTTTAATAATGTATTTGACGCCAAAACAAAAAAAATCCAATCAGTAGAACAAGAGATATGCAATCTAAAAGATTTAAGGTAAGTGTAGTGCCTAAAAGTAGAAAGCCCTACTCAAGGTGTTCTGATTGCACAAGACCAGGTGAAAGTCCCAAGCTCTTGTTGTCCATGATGGAGCATGGGTCGGATAAAGGGACAAAGTTATTCATGCTGAAAAAGGGTTACCTTCTAGAGTCCGGTATGAAAGTTCCAATCGGAGTGTAGGGCGCCGCAAGGTGAGCAGCATGGATGGTGGTGGCTGTAGACAAAGAACAGGCTGGGTGCTGTGAATGGTCATCGTTGTAGCGCAAAGACCCTATCGGGCGTTGCAGTCATTGCTGGATATTCACAGCATTGGCCGTCTCCATGGCCTGTCGATGCTGTAGCTCAAAGGGCAGATTTCACGTTGCTAGTTGGTGCTGGCAATTTCTGTAGCACGAAGCATCAGGTTCACTGGAACTTCGCATTGGCAGTCGGTGCTGGAAACAAGTTTTTGGTGCAAAGAGGCCTGGTTGCAGGAGCCCAAAACTTCAGGATTTCTCCTTTTCTTGAAGGATGAGCTCAACTGATGCCACACCAAGGATCTAATACCCAAGGAGTACCTCTTTGGGATCAGGAACTCACTAAAGCAGAGGCCAGAGGGGCCTAGGCATGTCCAGGCATCAGGTTAACTGAGCAGGTGCAGGGAGGCCTCTGGAACTGGTTATGTCCCTGTAGCTCACAACAGAAGATCAGCTGACCCTTGGAGTCACTTCAGCCTGCTCAGAAGGGTGCAGGTCATGTCTTCCTTCCCAGTAAGCAGGGCAGCAGAGTAGCAGTCACTCTGGCAGCAGAGCAGCTCAGCTGTCCTTCTGTAGTACTCACACGTCCAAAAGAGTGCTGAAGAGCTGGTCTGAAGCTCCACAAGTTAGCCTTGGTGTGAGCTTTGAATTAGGAGAAATTTCTAGAGGTTTCCACCCCAGAGGTGGTTAGAATTTCCTGCCTCCCTGCCCCGGCTTCAGCTTGTTTGGAGGCACAAAATTCTAGTGTGAAACAGTTTGTGAGTGTGCTGAGGCAGAGCCTTTGTGATGTGCAAATGTGGTAGGTGACAGCTCCGCCCCCTATCAAGACAGAAATGACCCATTCTGCCAACACCTATTTCCCCTTTGTCTCGCTGTTTAGGGACAATATAAAAAGACCAGTTGCCAGGTATACCTAGTCACGTGACTCAAGATACAGGCTTCAGACACCAAAGGGTTGGGATACAAAAAATGCCAACTTTATAAAAGTGCAATTTTCAGAATTGTGACTTAAAGTCCAACTTTACCAATATAGAGGGCTTTAAATTACAATTCTTTATATACCAAACGTGACCTTCCAACTTGCTCCCAATAGAACGTTATCACTTATTGTAATAAGGTAACCCCATGTTATACTATGGGACAGGTTAGGCCTTGCAGTAGGGGACATGTAAAAGTTAAAATTACAAGTCCAGCATTTTAAATACTGTTTAAGGTCTACCCTAGGGGTTGGCTTATGTGCATTAACCCCTTCGATGCTAGGCCCCCGTGCTAAGCCTTTTTTTGGCTATTTGGGGTAGTTCGAGCTTAGACCCCTGTAACTTTTGTCCACATAAGGTATCCACGCCAAATTTGCTTGCTTTTCTTCCATCATAGGGATTTTAAAGGTATCCTGGGTTTGTGGATTCCCCTGGAGGGAACCAAGAATTTAGCCAAAACGCAGATACATTTTGGTGTTTTTGGGGAAAATGGGGGGGGGGGGGCAGGGGGGAAGTGCTGCAGAAAAAAAGTGTCTGTTTTTTTCCTGCAAATTGTATCAACAAAGTGTTTGGTGTCCTGAAATTACCATCTTCCCAGCTTTCAGAGACAGGCAGACTTTTGTCAGAAACCACATCTTTTACACAGTTTGGCTATTTAATGGGACATTTTTGCTAATTTTTGTGCTTTCAATCTTATTCAAATTACTAGTAGAAATGGGTGTGAATGAAATAATGGATCCCGGAAAGCTATACATTTCTGAAAAGTAGACAAAAGTCTTAATTCAGTAAGGAGTCATTTGTGTAGCTACTTCAAGGTTTTGTTATAGAAACTAATAGTCGAAATTAGGAAAAATTGAAAATGAGTTGAAAAAACAGCCATTTGTGCCAACGTTTTCATCTGTAACTTCTTCTAAGTATGACAGATGTTTAAAAGCAATATACCATTACATCCGCTGGACCCTTCTTGTTGTGGGGATATATAGGACTTGTACGTTCACCAAGAACCCGAGGAACCAAGAGCCAATAACTGAACAGCGTCTTGCAACGGTTTTTCATTGTGTACCAAGTATATAGCAATTCATTTGGTAAAATATAAAGAGAGAAAAATAGGTATAAAAGACACCTATGTATTTCCGAAATAGGAACAAAATATAGAGTTTAGAAACAGTAGGTATTTGCACATCTCGGAAATTGTGGGTACCCATGCTAGCATGTGAATTATTTTTTTAGTTTAAATCTCTTTATTGACATTTGTATTTTAACATTCCAGTACAACACTACGTCAAAAGCCTCAACTGCCAAGCGAGTACATTGCAGTACACCATTGAGGTGTCCCTGATAACAATTTCAATAGTGTACCATAGTGGTTATGGTAGAGCGATGGTATCTACAGCTGTGAAAGGCTTGAGGAGCAGTGTGAGCAAATGTGTAGACCAAACACTACTTATTGCAGTGTGTGCAATATTGCATCGTATTGAACAGTGGGAATTGGGTACAACATAATGAGGACAAAATAACTCGACTGAAGGAAGGGGAGATCCGCCTGTGACCCAAGGCCCTGAGATGTAACAACGACTAAGCGACTGCATGTACAGCACATGAAAACTCCCTGTGTCCGCGAGATATGCAAACATCATGTGAGGCTACCCCCTTTTATGACACTGTGCTAGCGGGATTGGAGTGTCCACAAGGGGGAACTGAGGTGGCCTCTGCTGTTTCCCTCGTGGCTGCTGTAGGTGCGACTGACCTCTGCAATTCAATCACCATAGCCCCCCAATCTGTAGCAAGTGGGAACCTGCAAAATCCCAGTAAGTCCTTCCTTTGAAGTGCCGTGCTCTCCGCCCTGGCCGAATTGAGCAGAGAATGGCGCCAGGCCAGCACCGGGGAACTAGCATGTGAATTACAGGACATTTTTCATCAACATTGTCTTTTATTTGTAATGCAGAAATGCATCAAAAATCAATAGGTAATAACAGTTGCTCTACAATTCACTGTTCTTCTAAGTCTCCCTAACTTGTGTGGATAGGCCTAGTGCCCCGCAACAGGAAACTGCCCAAAACGCAACAAGGACACACCACAATTTTACAGTTAAAACAGATCCTTTTTTTGTAAAGTGCCAAGCTGTGGATTTTGAACCCTAGCTCAGCTGGCACCTAGGGAAATCTAGCTAACCTATAAGTTATTGAGAACTAGACACCCAGAGGAATACAGGTTGGAGTGACTCTATTGGCTCTCACCAGGTTTTGTTACCCAGAATCCCTTGCAAACCTCAAACTTTGGAGAACCAAAAAAAAACAAATTTACCTCAAATATCTGTGAATGAAAGTTCTGGAATCTGCACCGAGCCACAATATTCCACCCTTTGTGCATTCCCCAAAGTCTTCTGATAAAAATGGTACCTCATTTGTGTGGGTAGGCCTAGTGCCCGTGACAAGAAACGGCCCAAAACGCAAGGTGGACTCACCACATTTTTACAGTGAAAACTAACCCTTTTTTCAAAGTGCCTAGCTGTGAATTCTGAACCCTAGCTCTGCCGGCACCAAGGGAAACCTAGCAAACCATACATTTTTGAAAACTAGACATCCAGAGGAATCCAGGAGGGGGTGACTTGTGTGGCTCTCACCAGGTTCTGTTACCTAGAATCCCTTGCAAACCTCAAATTTAAAAAGAAAAAAAATAATTTTCCTCAAATTTGTGTGAAGGAAAGTTCTGGAATCTGCGTAGATCCACAGAATTCCACCCACTCTGCATTCCCCAAAGACTTCTGATAAAAATGGTCCTGTGTGGGTAGGTGTAGTGCCCGCGACAGGAAACGGCCCAAAATGCAAGGTGAACACCCCACATTTTTACAATGAGAACTGACCCTGTTTTTGCAGAGCCTAGCTGTAGATTTTGAAGCCTAGCTCTGCCAGCACCTCTGAAAACCTAGCAAACCTATACATGTTTTAAAACTAGACACCCAGGGTAATCCAGGATGGGGTGAATTGTGTGCCACTCACCAGCTTCTGTTACCCATAATTCCTTGCAAACCTCAAGCTTTATTAAAAAAACACATGTTCCTCATATTTCTGTGATGGAAAGTTCTGGAATATGCGTGAATCCACAAAATTCCACCAACCCCACATTTCCCAAAGTCTTCCAATAAAAATGGTATCTCACTTGGTGGGTAGGCCTAGTGCCCGTGACAGGAAACGGGCCAAAAGGCAACGTGGACACACCACATTTTTACTGTAAAAACTGACCCTTTTTTTGCAAAGTGCCTAGCTGTTTGGATTATCAACCCTAGCTCTGCCGGGACCTAGGGACACCTAGCAAACCTATACATGTTTTAAAACTAGGCACCCAGAGGAATCCAGGAGTAGGTAACTTGTAACTTGTGTGGCTATCTCTAGGTTCTGTTACCCAGACTACCTTGAAAACCTCAAACTTTATTAAAAAAAAAAAATCCTCAAATTTCTGTGATGGAAAGTTCTGGAATCTGCCTGGATCCACAAAATTCCACCCACTGAGCATTCCCCAAAGACTTCAGATAAAAATGGTACCTCACTAATGTGGCTAGGCCTAGTGCCCGTGACAAGAAATGGCCCATCACACAACATTAACACACCACATTTTTACATTAAAACTGACTCTTTTTTTGCAATCTGCCTAGCTGTGGATTTTGAACCCTAGCTCTGCCGGCACCTAAGGAAACCTAGCAAACCTATCCAATTTTGAAAACTAGACACCCAGGGGAATCAAAGTCGGGGTGACTTGACTGGGTCTCACCAGGTTCTGTTACCCAGAATCCCTTACAAACTCAAACTTTGTTGCAAAAAAACACATTTTCCCCACATTTCTGTGATGGAAAGTTCTGGAATCTGAGTGGAATTGCTTTATTGTACAGTTATTTAAAACACACAATATAAAATGTCGTTCTTAAAATCGTTTTAAAACTTAATTACACATATTTTTTAGAAGAATAAAGGTGAATAAAACCCTATACAGTCATCGTACTCGTTTGCATTGTCTGTGGGCCGCCTATGGAATGAAGGTGTGCCTCAAAGGGCTGGTGCGCGCTTTGACTTGTCGGGACCTTAGCGGACTAGTTCTTAATTGGCGGGTTGCTGCGTGCAGTTTGTCACCACGCCTAGTGATTGATTTGTAAGTCTTGTGGACACAGTGTCAAAGAACTTCGTCAGTCTGCAATTTAGCTGGACCACTTCAGGATTAAAGCATATCAACACAGCTTCCCTGCAGCTTGTAATGCCTTTTTGTTTCCAGAGTGGTCGAAGTAAGGCACACCTTATGTCTATCAGGTTAGGGCAGATACAGATTATGTGTAATAAGTCCTCATTGCTTGATCTGCAGAGTCGGCAAAGATGTTCTTCTGAACTCCTTTTCCATGGTGCCAAATGGGGTAAAATTGGTATGATTCCGAAACGCAGGTTTAAAAATGTATCTTTTGTCTTCCGTGTAAGACCCGTTTTCAGGTATTCCTGCGGTTTAAGGGCGTTATAATCTTTCAGCACAGCCCACCCATGCACCCTCTTGGCCAGGGTTTCTTTATCTTCGATAGATGAAATCAGTTTAGTAACTTTTGTTACCAGCTTTTTAAAGGTAGTGTTGTCAGGCGATGACTCCCAAAGGCTAGTTAGGTCCAGATATTCCAATGAGTTCAGAAGGTATTGAGTTTGATCGTATTGACAGTTCTGTCCTTAAATGAGCATTTAGGGTTCCTTGCTCCGCGGCTTTGATTTTGCGCCAGCATTTTATGTAGGCGCCTCTTCTCCAACCGTTTGTTTTTGAATACCGAATTAAAGGCGAATTTGGGCAGGGGACACGTAGTTTGGCAGATTGAAAATTGCCCTGTATGCTCTACTGATTGTTTTGTCTAGAGCATTAGCGTCTTAACCTTGCATAGGTTCGCTACCATATGCAAGCATAGGTTGCAGGTGTGCTCTAATCACCTGTAGGAGGGGGTCAAACGATCGATCAGGGAGAGCTTTCTTTAGCGGCTTCATTGTGAATTGGAATGTGGTGCCCTTCCGTGCTATGGCCTCTAGCTGGGGTTTGAACGAGCCTCTGCTGTCAAGTAATATGCCAAGATATTTATATTTGGTGACTCGGTCCTGCCTCTGTCCGTCCAGGGACCATGCCACTTTCTTTGTCTTGTTGTAATTTACTGACATGACCTTAGTTTTGTTTAAATTGATTTTCAAAGCGTTATTTGTTGAGAATGTGTTGGTTGTATCCAAGAGGTGTTGCAGTACTATTGGGGACCGACTAATTAAGACCAAGTCATCCGAGTAAAGGAGATTTGATAGCGAGGTGTCTCCCAGCCGTGACGCGTGGGAGTTGGTTTTATCCAATTCTTCAGGCAGGGCTGCTAGGAAAAGGTTAAACAACATGGGAGCAAGGACGCATCCTTGCTTTAGACCTTTAGTGGTGTTAATTTACCTTGAAAGGTGCGTCCCGCTACCAAGTTTGATCTTGACCCAAGTGTTGGTATATCAGCTGCTGTAGGGGTGGCCCCGGTATCCCCCAGTTGTCCAGTTTCTGCCAGAGTTTGCCTCGGTCAACATGATCAAACGCTGCACTGTAATCTATGAAACATAGGAATAGTGAGCTCTTGATTGTCTTGGCAGCGTCTGTCAAAAGAGTTAACACCATGATGTTTGTGTTTGTGCCATGTCCTCTGCAGAATCCGGTTTGATTTATGGGGTTGATGTTATTTAGGGTAGCCCAAGATGTTAGTTCCTCCAAGAGGAGACCTGCATCGTACTTTGCCTCTGTATCTATTAGGGCAATAAGACGGTAATTACTTGAGTTGCTCCTTTCACCCTGTTTGTGGATCGGGCTGAGTATAGATCCTCTCCAGGTTGAGGGCCAAATCGCCGTTTCCCTAACTTCCTGAAAAAGAGGCACCAGTATCTCACTCCAGAAGTTAGCTTCATGTTTGTACATTATTGGCGGGACTCCATTGGGCCCAGGTGCACCTTCCAATTTCCATTTAGATATTTGTAACTTAATACTGACTGCTGTAACTGTATGTTTTTTGACCTCACTCCTTGATGGTGCTGTGAGACTTGCTGTACATTCTTTCACCAGCATTGCGGGATTGCACGAGGTCATCGCAGTAGTGATGTCTTCGTTTGCATTTACTCGGTGGATGTGTGTTGTTTGCCTATTGCTCATTGTGTTCATCGTGATTGTAGGATTTTCTCCTCTTGTTGAGCCCCCCTCTGAATTCTTTCTGTCAAAGTGTGTTGATAGATAGTTTGCCCATTCGTGTTTAGGTATGAGGGAGTTTATTCCGTTATGGCCTGGGCGTTGAAGACTTTGAACTGTTTTCCAGAACCTGGCGCTGTTCTTCTGTTTTGAATCGTATCATATTTTTACCCAGAGGTCCTCATTAGTTTGCCTTTTCTTTTCCCAGATCAACTTGTTGCGCCGAGTCTTTAGGGATCGCAGCACCTCGTGCAGGGCGTCGTTATTTGGTTGAATACGGAGCTTCCTAAGGATCTGGTTTATTTCCCGTTTTAGTTTTTTTTTATCTCCGGTGAGGTTACTTTCGCTTTTATGTAAGTTGGTGTGATGGTTTTTTGCTCTGTGGCGAATTTTGTTCCGAGTTCTGTTTGAAATTCTTCCCAAGCCTCTAGAGGGTTAGTTGACGAGCTTATGATCCGATGCAAGATTGTTTTTGCGTTCGTAGTTAGCTCTTCTACTTTATTAGTCTTGCACCTTATCCGTCTGAAGTTGGTGGTGTACTCTGTGCCGACGGTTTTTCTTACTTCCAGGTCTTTCCCTCTGATGACTTGTAGTGCCATTTCCTGTGGTAGGTGGTCGCTTTGGCCATTTACACCGATCCTAAATGAGCTAATAGTATTAAACAAAGGAAGGGATGTGAGAGTGAAGTCGAGGTGTGAGGAGGTACTTGGGGAAAAATACGTAAGTGCTGGAGGTGTGTCCTCTGCAAATCGACCGTTTAAAAACCTCAGGTTTAACTGCTCTAGGTCTCTTAATAGCTATTTTGAGAATCTTGTTTGCTTGTTGAGAGTGGCTGAGGCTTGAGTAGGGATTCCCCAGGCGATATTGAGGTCCTGTACTGTGTGTCGTCATCTGATTTATTTCCAAAGAGTTGGAGGTTAAAGTCACCTGCCAGGAGTACGTTCTCCATTTCTCTTTCTTCCATGAGTCTTGCCACCTCAGTGACCAGTTCTCTCGCCCCTTTTAATCTATGCTTGGGGTGTAAATATATATTTATTATGTATAATTGTTGAACAATCTGATTTTTTTTAATCGTTATTGCTATTGCCTGTATGGCACTTGGAGGTGTGATTTTTGCCTTTATTAGTTCCATTTTTCCAATGGTAAGTATTGAGGCGAGCGATGCCAGGCCTCCTTGGCTGTGACCGTAAGCCGAGCATCGAATGGCAGGGTGGATTTGGGTTTAGTATCCTTGTGTGGAGAACTCTTTCTCCTCCCAGGTTTCTAGAAGTAAAATCAGGTCGAATGATTTTAGGTAATTTAGTGTTTCTGGATCGTCTAGTTTGCTTGTCAGACCATTTATATTCCAACTATATATTTTAGTTTTTGTGGTGTCGACTTTTATGGAAGGCTAGCTTGGTGTCCTTTATCACTTTATGATGCCTGCAGTTATTGTCCACCGTATTTTTGCCCAGTTTGGATCAGATTGTTGGGCTGTCAAGGGTGTTAGGTTGTTGTTCGGTACTGGGGAGATACTGCGTGCTCCTTTTAGAATCGATTTGACTCTTTGCGGATATTCTTTATTAGTTCCTTCTAGGAGTGGGGTGGGATAAGCTGGTCTCTTTTCCGGTTCCAATTTTATTCCCCATTTGGAGAATGTTTGCGTTTTCCCTAGGATTAGGCGTGCTAAGTCTTTTTTGTTATTTCGCTATCTCGTTTGTCAGACGAAGAGCAAAATTCGATTGCTAGTAGATCTACTGTGTTAATGTGTGATAAGCTATCGATTGAGTGGAAGAGTCTTAATATGTTTCCCCTGTTTAGGGTGTCCACTCTTCCTCTGGATTTGAATTCGGGAATAAACAGAATAGTATCTGTCTCGTTTGCTTCAGGGGGCGGTGTACGCCGATGTGCTATTGACGTTTTTTCTGTGACAGTATTTAGGGGTTCTTCACTTTGTGGCACATCGTTGTTTGTAGTGATGATTCCGTGTTGAGCCAGGGAGGTGGGTTCCATGTAAAGGTTGGCTCTGTATGTTAACTGACTAGTGCTTATTTCGTCTATGTTGAGTGGGGTCAAACCCTCTAGGGCCTGCTCTGCGAGGTGTGTTCCGTATTGCATTAATTGCGATGATGCTGTTAGCGGTGTTTCTTCCTTTCTTCTACCTATACACCGCATGTGATGTGCGGAATCTGTTGGAGAAGTAAGTTGCTTATTATTGACTGAGGCCATGTCTTTCTGCTCAGGTTGTTTGCCGGTTCCCTTTTTAGGTTGAGTCAATGAAGTAATCTCTGCTAGTTTCAGAGTCGTTGTAGCAGTTCTTTCGGCATCTATGGGCGATGGCTTTCCTGCGTTAGCTTCTCGTTGTTTTTTATTTCTTCTTTGTCCCCAGGCATTGTGATTGACTCGATCGCATTAATGCGACACGCACCTGTTGTCTTTTTGTTCCTGCCCTTCCTTTTTTGTTTACGACGGGCACGTGCGTTCATGGATGACTCCGCGCCGACCCTGTCATTAATTGAGTTGTTCAAGAGGGAATCATCACGAGCATTTTTGGGTTTTGGGGACGAATCTCCTTGCCTGATGGAGGTGTGATGGATATTACCACCAGGTGCTTTTTCGCTGAGACCTGTACTTCTAGTCTTGGCCTCTGCAATTAAGTGCGTTGTTTTATTTTCTTTTAAGTCCACCAGGAGATTCCCCAATATTGTTGGTAGTGTTGATAGCGTGTCAATTATCGGGGAGCAGATGCATTCCGTTCTTATTATTTGTGAGAGTTTAGCTGCTTCTTGCCCCCTTTTTATAAGGCCATTGAGGTCTGCTAGTTTGCTTTCTATCCCTGAGGTAGCGTCTGCTAGCGCCTGGAGGACGGTCAGCTGCATGTCCAGCTTGTCTGATTGGTACTGCAGTGCTGTTACTGACAGTTGGATTGTGTTTAGTAAGTTTATCCAGAATGCATGGGTGGGACCGTTACTCCCTTCGATAAGCAGGGAGGCCGTCACTTCTGTGGGGCTGTTGTGGGTAGGTCTTACGTTGTATGAGGCCACTAGGTCCTCCCATTCTTGTGATGCCAGAAAGGTCATGTCACTATCTGGTATGCTCAAGTCCGCTGTTGGCAGATGTGGGGAGTGAGATGGTAAATAAATCAAAGGTCCTTTGCTGTTCCTCCGGTATTGGATTGCCTTGATGCATGGCTAATTGCTTATTTGGGGAGCAAGTTGTCACAAGGGGTGTTACGGTTGTTCCTGCGCTTTTTCAGTCAAGATCCTGATGCGGTTGGAAGATTTGAGAAGGGGGTGAGTGTTCACTCGGATCAAGATCCCACTGGTACATAGGGAGATCATCGAGTTGTGTGACCCGCTTGTTCTCTTTGTCCTTCCCGTTCCCGGGTGTGAGCCCCCTTAGGCTCTTTACCAGGTGCCCTATTTGTGAGGGAGAGTTGGTATGGCCACTGTCCACCGCGGTTGTTTCTACGGTGTTGCCAAATTGTCCCCCCTGTGCTCCTTCCCCTGTTCTGGTTTTCAAATGGGTTATTGTCTCCGTTTCTGTTTGGTGGTTGTGTATTTCAGCGACCTTTATTCCAGGCGCTTGAGGTGTCTGGCGTACTGTTTTTAGCTGAGGTTCCGCTACATCCAGGGGGGATTGTATACCAGTTATGACGTCGTTGCTAGAGTAGATTACATTTCCGGGATCTTTGAGAAAAGTGAATTTTGTGTAGATTTTTGGCTGGTAGAGACTCTTGCGTTTTGTTAAAAATTGAGCATCTATGTCCACAATCTCGTCCGTTTTTTTCTTTTTCGATCCTTTGGGGGTTCCGTGTAGCTTGTTTCCGTCATTTATATCCGTTGTAGGTAACAGGTTATTTACTCGGTTGCCCTTCGGACAGGCCGTTAGGCAGACTTTTGTTTCTTGGGTGTCTGCTTTACTGGAATCTGAGTGGGTCCACAAGCATCCGCCCACCCAGCCTTCTCAGAAATCTCCAGATAAAAATGGTACCTCACTCGTGTGGGTGGGTCAAGTACCCGCGACATGCAAGGACCCGAAACGTATTGTGGATACATCAAAATTACCTAACGCAAAACAAGCGCCTAAGCCAGGCAGAAACCTCTACTCTAGTCAGGGCAAGGGAGTTACACACTGAAGATAACCCCTGCTTACCCCCTTGGTAGCTTGGCACGAGCAGTCAGGCTTATCCCAGAGGCAATATGTAAAGTGTTTGCGCAATACACACACAGCAGCGACACACTAAGCACACCACAAACGAAACTCCACACAAGGTTAAATAGAAAATAGCCTTTGTATTATCACAAAACACATTAGAATCATAACCACAAACATACACTGTGCCACCTGGCGCTAGGCAATTCTTCACAGGGGATTATATAAATGACAGGGCCAATCGGGCCACTGTCAAAACCATAGGAACAGTAATAACACAACCAGTAACTACTGTACTCAGCTACAGGTCAAGCGACAAACATATTATGTCTGCATCACATTAGGCATAAACATCACAGAATGATATTTGCATTAGGCATCACATTAGGCATACGTCCTAATACCCAGCAGTGCACCCGGGTAACACTAGGAAGGTGCACACAATATCTGGGGGCCTTATGCCACACCAGGACACCAAATGACCCCAGGCCAATAGGCTTTCCTAGGGGCCCAAATGCCCTCTGTCCCAAATGTCCGGGCTCTAACTGGGGCCTTCCAACTGGCCCTCCAGCTGCCTTGGCAGTGAAAACAATGTGCAGGATGCGCGGGGGGGGTGTCTCGCCCCTCCTCCTCAAGAAACAAAAGAAATGCCCTGTCGTTGCTGCTGCCCGCGCTCTCGTGGTGCAGTTGAGAACACCAATTCCTGAGCACCAACAGTGCTTTGGGAGCCCCTCCTTCCCAGGGCTCCTCTGTGTGCGACTGCGGCCACAAAATAGGCACCCTCAACATGGCAGCCGCACGCGATCTAGCAGTGAAACAGTGCCTGGGGAGGCCCCTTCTTTCCGGGGCTCCTCTTAGGGCAGAGAATCAGCCCGAGTGCTATTCCTCCCGCCCCACTCACAGGGGCTCCCCAGATGACTGAGTCAGGCCCTCCACTGGCTGCCTGATGGGACACGGTGGTGGGGGTACACGGAGCGAAGTCTCATTCTGTGTCGTCCCCGCCACCTCGGCGCCTCAGCCGGGGGGCTTCCTCCGGCCACAGGAGCCCCGCATACAAACAGGCACAAGCTTGCCTGACTTCCGGCTGCCGCGTAGGCGATTGGCTGTTCCAGCCGGCCCCACCTCTGGTCAGGCTCTACCGGACTTGCCTGACTTGCCTGACTTCCGGTTTCACTCCTGGAGGCAACACAACGCGGGGTAGGCTCCTACTCTCCTCTTGGACCACCACAATGCGGGGTAGGCTCCCACTTCGGTTTATAGGCACACAAAATGCAGGGTAGGCTCCAGCTTCCTCACAGTGCCGGGTGGGTGACTGCCCACGGCGGGACTCCCTCGGGACGCTTCGGCAGCCCAGCGCTGCAGAGCCCCTCATGCTCCTCTCGTCCTGGAGCAGCAGGGACACTTTGGCAGCCCAGCGCTGCAAAGCACTAATGCTCCTCTCGTCCTGGAGCTTGTAGATGGCAAGGCTGGGCAAAGAAAGCAACAGGCAGGCCAGCACACTGGGAGCTGCAAGGCCAGCAGACCCCTCAGCTGCCTAGCAGGGCAGCAAGTTTATCCGCAGCGGCGGTTCCTCATGGCAGGCTGGCAGCCTGTTGGCCACAAGTCCAAGTAAGAACAAGCAGCACCCACAAAGCACCCCTTAAATGGGGTCACAGCCCCGGTATATACACTACATTTCCCTTTGTTCTGCGTTAGCACAGGGCTTGGAGAACCAGTCCCAACTGGTTCTGGATGGTACTGAAGCACTTTGTGTACAGTGCTTCTACTCCCCTTTGTCAGTTGGGGGCTCGGTCATCAGACACACCACAGGGGGGGCGGAGCCAGCATTCACCTAGGCAGGCACAGACCCATTCAGGGTCAGGGGACTACTCCTCCCACTACTCCAAATGCAGATCTCCTATTCAGCCTAGCGGCCGAGCGGTGACTCACCCTGCTCTCCCTGGAGCCACACACCTCACCAGCCCGTCACTCCAGAGCCAGGCATGCAATACACATCAGGCAGGCAGACACAATGCGCACAGAAATGCTAACTTCTAAAAGTAGCATTTCTAAAATAGTGATCATAAATCTGCGCACACCATTACGCAGCATGTATTATCACTATTCCAAACATACCAAACATGACCACGCTGCTCCTCTCATATCAGGAATTACCGCTGAAACACTTATTAGGGAATCCCCAATGCATTCCTATGAGAGAGCAGTCTCGCAGCAGTGAGAAACCAAAATGGCTGTTTGTCACCAACAGGACATGTCACACACTTATGGTACATGTCCTACCTTCTACCTATAATGCATTCGGCCCAATGGGCTAGCTAAGGCCTACCTTTGGGGTGACTGACATGCAGTAAAAGGGGGCCATCTAGGGAAACATACTAAACCCACACATTTCTGAAAACTAGAGACACAGGGGAGTCCAGGGAGGTATAGTTTGCATGGGTCCCCCAAGGTTTTCCTGCCCAGAATATCCTGCAAACCTCCAATTTAGCTGAAAAAACAAATGTTCCTCAAATTTCTGTGTAGAATGGTGTGGAATCACCGGGCTGACATAAATTTCCTCCCACCCAGCGTTCCCCCAGGTCTCCCAATAAAATTGGTACCTCACTCGTGTGGATCGGCCAAGTACCACGACAGGCAAGGGTCCAAAACGTATTGTGGAGACATCAAAATTACGTATCACAAAACGACCTGTTTTTGCAAGGGGGATCACCTGGGTTTTGGCCCCAGGCTCGGCGGCCATGTAGGGAAACCTAGCCAACCCACATATTTCTGAAAACTAAAGACCCGGGGAAGTCCAGGGAGGTATGGCTTTTATGGATCCCCAAACATTTGCCTGCCCAGAATCCCCTGCAAACCTCAGATTTTGCAGAAAAGAAATCAAATTTTTCTCAAATTTCTGTGTGGGAAAGTTGTGAGTTCACTGGGCAGACACATATTTCCTACCACCCAGCATTCCCTCAGGTCTCCCAATAAATATAGTACCTCACTCATGCGGGTGGACCAAGTACCCTCCACAGGCAAAAGCCCAAACCGTATTGTGGAGACATCAAAATTACCTATCACAAAACGACCTGTTTTGCAAGGGGGATCACCTGGGTATTTGGCCCCAGACTCAGCGGCCATCTAGGGAAACCTTTCAAAACCCACACATTTCTGAATACTAGAAACCCAGGAGAGGCCAGGGAGGTATGGCTTGCATTGATCCCTCAACATTTTCTTACCCAGAATCCCCTGCAAACCTCAAATTTTGCTGATAAATCACATTTTCTCACATTTCTGTCTGGGAAAGTTGTGAGATCACTGGGCTGACACAAATTTCCTATCAACCAGCGTTCCCCCAGGTATCCCAATAAAAATGGTTACTCACTCGTGTGGGTGGGCCAAGTACCCGCGACATGCAAAACCCCAAAACGTATTGTGGAGACATCAAAGCTAATGTCCAAAATCCACAGCTACGCACATTGCTAAAAAAGGGTCCGTTTTCTCTGGAGAGATGTGATGCGTCCATGTTGCGTTTTGGGCCGTTTCCTGTTGCTGGCACTAGGCCTATCCACACAAGTGCAGTACCACTTTTATCAGGAGTCTTGAAGAAATGCTTGGTTGGTGGAAATTTGTTGCTCCCCTTAGATTCCAGAATTTGCCATCACAGATATGTGAGGAACATATATATTTTTTTTTTACTAAGTTTGGGATTTGCAAGAGATTCTGGGTAACAGACCCTGGTGAGAGGCAAGCAAGTCACCCCATCCTGGATTTACCTTGGTGTCTGTTTTTCAAAAATGTACAGGTTTGCTAGGTTTCCCTAGGCGCCGGCTGCGCAAGGACCCAAAATCCACAGGTAGGCACATTGAGGAAAAGAAGTCAGTGTCCAGTGTGCCTTCTGCCGCTCTAGGGGGTGGGGGCATTGGTATGCCCATTCTGGGCAGCCCCACCCCTACATATAAAAAACCCAGCAAAACTGTTGCCACCTAGTGGGCTCTCTGCCCCCCCCACCCCAGGGGCAGATTAGGGGCTACTGCCCCATCTGCCTCCTGGGGGGGCAAAAAAACGGTGGCATTTTTCTGGGGCGGTGGGGGCATTGGCAGGCTCATTCTGAGCAGCCCCCACCCCTGAACCTTGAAAACAAATTCCCTGGTGCCCAGTTAGCTTTCGCCCCCCCCCCCCCCAGATCGGGGCAGATAGGGGGCTTTTGCCCTCATCTACCTCCGGGTGGAAGCAGAACGACTGTGGCAAATAATTTTGGGGAGGGGTCATTAGCATGCCCTTTCTGGGCAGTCCCATCCCTATGTTTAAAAATAATAATAATCCCTGATGCCTAGTGGGCTTTCTGCTCCCCCCCCCCCCCGGAGGCAGATCAGAGGCTACTGCCCCCATCTGCCTCTTGGGGTGTGGGGGGCAGAACGACTCTGGCATATTATTGTGGGGTGGGGGCATTTGCATGTCCATCCTGGGCAGCCCCCACCTGGAACGTTGAAAAAAAGATTCCCTGGTGCCTAGTGAGCTTTCTGCTTTCAGGGGAGTAGATAAGGGGCTACTGCCCTATCTACCTCCCAGGGGGGGCAGAAAGACTGCAGCAAATTATTTTGGGGTGGAGGTATTGGCATGCTCGTTCTGGGCAGCCCCCACCCCTAAGAACAAAAAGAAATACCTGGTTTTGAGTAGGATTTCTGCCCCGGGGGGCAGATCAGGGGCTATTGCCCCCACCTGCCTCCTGGGGCAGAAACACAGTGGTATTTTTTAGGGGGTCGGGGCATTGGCATGCCCATTCTGGGCAGCCCCCACCCCCGAACTTTGAAAAAAAATATTCACTGCCTCCTGGATGAGGGGGGCAGAAAAACGTTTGCCTTTTTTGGGAGGGGAAAGGCTGGGGGCATTGGCATGCTTATTCCAGTCAGCCCCCACCCCTGGCCCATAAAAAAAGACTCCCTGGTGTCTAGGGTGCTTTCCGACCCCACTCCTGGGGGCAGAAAGGCTGGTTATACCAGAATTTATTGAGGGAGCAAACGCCCATGCCCAAGGGGTCGCTCCCCCTCCATGGTGGCTAGTGGGTGGATCCCTGCTTGGGGATCGCCCTCCTGGATCGATCACCAAACAGGGATCCACTAGTGAGTGGTACCATTGGAAAGGACAGATTCTCCCCTTTCAAATGATACCTCTCCCATGTGTTTCAGTGCTTGGGGGGCTGAGATAGCCCCATGAGCACTGAAACAAAGTTTCTGTTTCGTTTTCAATGTAATGCCGACAGCGCGCCATCATCATTTCATAGAAAGAAAAAAAAAACCTGGGGAGGTTAACCCGTTGGCTGCACCGCCGATTTTGCGGAAGTGCAGCACTTCTACAAAACGGGCAGGGCCGCATCAGCCATTGGCCGACGGCAGCACCAGCGAGGTAGTGCTGCCGTCAGCCAATGGCCGACGGCAGCACGGAAGGGGTTAAGGAAGCTCTTCTCCACCTCCTGAGGCAAAAAAACAAACAAGGAAATCCCTCTACTGTCTGCAGCAGAGGGATTTTGTGTGCTGGTGAATATGATAATGGTTCTATCATGAGCATCAAGAGGGTTAAAAAGAAAGGTTTAGGCCTGGTAAAAGGTTTATTTTGCCAGGTTGAAATGCCAGTTGCCCACAAGCTGCAGTGGCGGGCTTTAGATGTGTATAAAGGGCTACTTAAGTGGGTGGCACAAGGAGTGCTATGGGCTCATAAGTAGCATTTAATTTACAGGCACTGTAGTTCCACTTTTATAGGGCTTACAAGTAAATTGAATGTGCCAATTAAGTGTAAGTCAATTTCACCATGAGCACAAGCACTTTAGTACTAATTAACAGTGCTGTACAAATATCCAACAAAAATGGGTCCCGAAAACAGGAGGGTGAATGAAAAATGTTTAGGGATGACCCTGCAGAAAGGGCCGCGTCGGACACTTGTAAAATGAACAGTATGCATTCAGCAGTTAGGAAAGCAAAAATGAAGCATATTTCTTTAAATTCTGAATTCTGCTGGGAACAGAGATTTTAATAGGATCAAAACAAATAAAGCCACTTTAATTGGTAATGCGCACATGATAAATATTCACAAAAACCCCATTTCCACACATTATTATTTGAGTGCTTCATGTCATATAGTTTTATCACAAAAAATGTATCACTGTGCAAAGTTAGTGGCCATTTCAATGGAAAATGTGCTGCCTGTAAATGACAAAATGCTACTACATGATGATTTAGTAAGATTAAAAAAATCACCCCTCCTCATGTCCATTATAAAGTAGGTGGGTCGCGAAAGTTTGCTGTTCTAAAAACTGGGTTGTAGTTCTAAAACATTTGGGAACCCCTGCTTGAAAACATGCAGTTTCAGAAGCATTATGATCTCTTGGTACCTACTGAGAGTAGCTGTCCAATAATAGCAGACTATTAGGACATCCTAACTTGCCTGGATACTAGTCTTGTTTTATTCATGAGAAGATATCATTAAAAAGGAGCAACACTGCAATCCAAGAAGCTGTATGTTTGACAGAAGAAGAAGAATACTGGTTTGATAGGAAACACATAGGGCCACATTTAGAGTTTTAAAAGAAAAGCGCACTACCATAAGTTGGCTGTGCCCTCCTGCCTCTCCACTGCAAACTCAAAGGTACCTAGACTCAGTTACAGTTGGGAAGACTGCAGTGATTACAACTGTAGAACTTCAGCGGGCTTAGCCACTGGACATCTTACATTTGTGACCTATCCACCCCCAGGCAGCTAGGTCACCGTGATTGTTGCCTGCCCAGTTTAGAGTGGCGTGAACGGCAAACATTTTGGCTGCCTGCGGCTGCCATGAGGGCCTGGCACACCAGCACAGGAAAACACATAATGGGCCCACATGCAGGCAGAAAACTCTCTGTACCTTACAGCCATTCTTTTTGTTGTTGTTGATGTTTTGATGTACACAAACTCCTATTTTGGGAGGTTTTTATGTAGAACAAAAAAGATATGTTTAGCAGGACCAACAAACATGACGCCCAACTGGCACAATGCTCTGCTTACAATGCATCAGCCACACCAGCAGAAGCACTGTAGGGTAGGCAGTGAGGCCCTTGCCAAACAGACGAATCGAAAAATAGTCAGAAGCCAGGGGATCTGCCAAATTAGTGTGCCACCCAACAGGGTCTAAATGTGGCAAACACAGGGGTGAGTAGTACTATACAGTCTAGATTAGCGGTTCTGAATCTGGGGTCCATGGTCACTGGGGGTCTGCAACACCTATTCTGGGGATCGTATACGCCACACAAATTTGAAATACATGGACAATTAAAGAGGACAAGTGGGAGAGGGCAACACATGTGGGTTCACTAACGGTGCTCTCGCAGCAAAGGCCAGCTCTGAGTCTAAAACACTGTTTTGGATTTTTTAGAAATAAAACTTGATTTTAGAAAAGCTCCAATTTTCTTATTAGAATAAACATTTATTTTTCGCATATTATTGTTTGTGAATTAAATAATTTCCAAAATGTGTGTACCTGTTTGATGAATACATATTTTTGTGTAGTGTTTGAGATTCAATTCATAAAAATTGTTTAGTAGCAAGTTTCTAATTTCCAGTATTGATTCATTGGGGCTCCATTGAAGTTGAAAAGTTAACTGTTGGTCTTGAACCCTGGCATCTAGGAGTGACTCTTAGTAAACATTTATTTAATATTATATTGGACTGAAAAATACAGAGTGCAATTGTAATTAGAGGTGGAGTTTGTTTTAAAAAAACGAATTAATCAAGCGTAGGGGTGGATGCTGGGTTGACCCTTTAAAAATAATTGAATTAGTTTGAGAGCTCCTCCACAAAAGTGGGGTTGAGCCCACCAATTAAAATCATCAATACTAGGTCAGGACTCTATGATGAAGTATGCCACATAGAGATATGTGGGTGAGTCCTTTTTAAAAACAGGAGTCTTCCCTACGACACCGGGTTCAGAAGGTTTCCTCTTGTTTGATTAATAATGTTGTTGAATTGGGAAATTTGGTTTTCCTCCATATATTTCCTCACTCCCCCACCTAGTTGTTTGATACAAAAACAATCGAGTCAACAATTCATCAAGTGATGACAGGGTCCTAGAAAAATTCATGAATTTGGGAACAGTGCAGTGCACATGTTGTCTGTGCCTCTTGGCAAAAGGCTTAGCATCTGTGGAGAACACATTATGCAATAGTGCCTGAAAACAAAACCACATTTCCCATGAATCCTATAACTCGCATGCTGTTTGCCGATGGCGGTAGCCATTTTGAATCATTGGGTATATACTTTTCCCTGGTAGGCTAGCCAATCATGATAATATGTTAATGTAGCCAGGACCTTGCTACTTGGATTAGTGAATCATTTGGGGAATAGTTGTTTTTCCTTGAGAAGCTGGGGATCATTTGGGAATACAGAGAAGAATTTAGAAAGTTTAATTTGCATGATCTTTGTCTCAAGTATATCTGAAGATGTTCAAGATTACTTCGGTATGAACTGTGTATCTTTTTCTTGAGAGGAAATGGTAAGGATCTTCTCATCAAAGGCTGCTGAATAATCAAGAACCCGGACCCAGCCTTCACAGCCAGCAATTAGATCACCTTTAGCCATCTTATCCCACTCACGTAGATGGACCACTCCATCGTCCATCGTACACAACTACATCAAAGGGCCGCACTCCAGCAAACAGAAGCCAGACATAAACATCAGGCATAACTGCAACAACATAGCGGAGGCAGTGGGCCAGCTAGCCAACATGGCGGACGCGAGTTGTTAGCGCTCCGACTGAAGACCCCTAATTCTCCTGTCATTTCTCCTTCTGAGGTGCATTTCACGTCCACATCGAGTGGGACCGGTGAGGGGACGCAGAGGGGAATCTTGAAGCCCGGTGGTTGCCGATCGTGAGGCGCTGGAGAGGGAGCTGCGGCCCGGCTGAGCAGCGCGGCTCCGGAGGCGAAGGCGCGAAAAGTGCTCTGAGAGGTAACGGCTGCCGCTGGAGCCTGAGGCGGCACTGGGACATCGTTAGGGGCGCTGAGGATCTGACCCTGTGTTGCCCCGGCGGTGCATGGCGTCCTGAAGGGACTGCACCGGTGGTGCATTGTTGAGGATCGATAAACATTGCAGTCCCTTGCTGCCCACAGCCGCTATCGGGCTTTGCGAGGAGAAGTGAGGCCGGGGCCGGAGGCGGACACACGAAGGCAGCGGGGTACAGGCAGGGGCGACCTTATCTGCGACCCGAGTAGACCCCTGTGGATGCCGCTGAGTGAGGCGGACATCTGTGGCCTGGGAGTTGGCGGACGTCTGAACATTGGAGAGGGGCTGCGGACCAGACGTGCAGCGAGGACCCGGTGGGAAAGTGCACCTGGTGCCCCCGGAGGTGACGGCTGCTCTTGAGGCCCGAGGCAGGGGCGCTGAGGACCTGGCTCTGTGCTGCCCCGGCGCCGAGTCCCAATAAGTATTGCAGGCCCATCCTGCCCGCCGCAGCTATCGGGCTCTGTGGAGAGACGTGAGGCCTGGGGCAGTAGAGCGACCTGTGACGGCAAAGAGGGACCGGGGGAGGCGTCCTGATCTGCGGCCCAAAGAGCCCGCCGCAGACGCTGCTGAACAAGGCGGACATTTGCGAACTGGGGGGCCGGCTGTCGACTGCCTGATGACGGGGTGCTGCTGCCTGGGGTGACACGAGGCCCAGGTTGGGTAAGTGCGCTTGGTGCACCCGGAGGTAACGGCTGATCCGTGTGTGGCTCACTGGCAGAGAACAGCCCGGGACCAGGGTTCAATTCCCGACGCGGCAGGGTCGTGGACCAGGGTCAAAACGGACTCGATAATTCTGGCCTCGGTGCCTACTCTAACCAGGGAACACAATGGGCAACTCTGGGCATTAAGCTTGCCTCATCTCTACAACGGCCCCCCCACAGACGCCGGGGAAGCCTGGTTTCACCTTGGAGATACCCAGAAAGGGACCATCTCACAGGGAAAACCAGGACGGGTTCCCCAGCGGTCTTCAGCGCCAGGATACTCCATGGAGTCGCAGTGCGCTTTACAAGTAGACCCACATTTACATTTACATTTACATCCCGCGGTCTGAGGCCACAACGTAAGACTGCTAAAGGAGAGCCGGGGTCTCGGCCCTGAGCCGGCTTGGTGCAGTGCTAGGACCCCGGAGAGATTGCGCAGGGGACGGACCCTCGAAGCCAGTGCCGGCTTAGAGACATGTGGGGGCTGGCGCAACCGGTGGACAATGTGGCGAGGACAACAGTGAAATGCCCGGCCCGTGATTCAGCAAGACCACCGAGGACATTGCCCGCAGATAGCTCCCACAAAGTGCAAGCTCACACACTACGCGAGCGGGGCAAGAAGAGTGGAGCAGGCGGTTGCCCCCCTGCTAGTACGTAAGTGTGGCGCCACACTGCGCCTGGCTTGATAGTTGAGGAGCAACCATCCGGAACAGGGGGAACCGAAAATGTGATGTGCCTGTAGTGCCCAGAGGCGCCGGTGGAATGCTCGCCGTCAGGGCCTGAGAAGTTGCGAGCTGAAGCATTGTGACTTGGGCGCCATTTTGAGGGCAACGCCATTTTGAGTAGGACTGCGGCTAGAGTGGTTTGCCCCTGACACAAGAGACGCACCAATCATAGAGGAGGCCCTGGACGATCAGAGGTGCCATAGGGAGACTGTGCCCAAAGCTCCTGCGAACCCACGGCGAGTCAGTCAAGTGCACTAGATGGGGCCGAGCTGAGTGTCAAAGAGGCGTGAGCAGCGGTGTGGTGCCCTGGGCAAGTGGGGAGAAGACAGGAAATCCCTGTGTTGCAAAGGAAAGGTGGGCTGCAGGATAAAACTCCCCAGGGCTGGTAGCTAATGCAGCGTGGCTAGTCTCCCGACACCAACAACTCTTAAGGGGGTTCCCCTCCGCTGACAGCTCTGCCAACGGACCGGCACGGCAGACTTCTCTTTTGGTAATAGGAAGAGGCCCGGATTCTGGTGGTCTGTAGTTGACCACGCCCACTCGAATTAAAGCCCGTCTGCGGATGCCAACGGCGCAACAGCTAGCGATGGGCCGGTTGCGGGACAAGTCGCAGCATGGGCAGCCGAGGGCCAACAGTCTTGACCCTTCCCTGGGGCACCAGAGTGGAAGCATGGAACCCCAAGCGGCGGCCCTTGCAGCCAAAATGGACACTGTGCTTGCAGCGGTGGAACGGATCGGCACCACTCTGGAGCAAACCAAGGAGTCCCTAGAGACAAAGTCAAGTCGGATTTCACACTTCTCCACGCAGATCATCGTAAACTAGCTAAGTCGGTTGCCTCGCAAAGCCAGACACTTCAGGAGATCCAGCCTGTGGTCCAAAAACACACTATAGCACTCCAAGACATGATTGACCAGGTCCATGCGCTCGAAGACTGCATAGAAGATGCAGAAGGGTGCTCCCGGCCAACAGTGTCCGCGTGGGGGGCCTTCCGGAGAATGAGGAGGGCAGAAACCCGGTGCAGTATGTTGAGCGCTGGTTGCGCGACCTCCTGCCCCAGGGGGCGCTGTCGCAGCAGTTTATGGTGGAAAGGGCGCACAGAGTGCCAGCGCAGAAGCCCAGGCTGGGAGCTCGACTTTGCCCATTTCTCTTCAAACTCCTTAATTATCGGGACAGGGATGTGGTGCTCAGTGAAACTAGGAACTTGGGTGACCTGAACGTGGGAAACGGTCGGGTAATGTTCTTCCCGGACTACACAGCAGCGGTGCAGAGACAGAGAAGCACCTATATGGCAGTGAAGCGCCAACTAAGGGAGCTGGAGTTACTCCCTGCTGTTCCCGTCCCGCCTCAGAGTGGTGTCGAAGGAGGGTACCAATTTCTTTGACGCCCTGTCGGAAGTTTGCGACTGGCTGGAAGAGACAGGGCAGTGGACAGGAACAAGGCGCCCAGGCCCGAAGGCTGGCGGCCGGCCGGAGAGTAGATCAAGACAGCGCAGATGGCGGGGGGCACACCGGGATGTGAGGCCGGGCCCAGTTGCGCCCAGTCCAGAGAAGATCAGGATGGAACGCCAGGAAGCTCACGAGGCGGTGGCAACCCTTAGGACAGTGAACAACAATAGCCGCATGGAGACCCACACGCGCAGTCACCCGGGAACTAGCGGCTCGTCATCTCCATCCACCGTGTTCTCCGAAGACTGAAATTGGCCTGTGCTGACACCCCAAGACTGCTGACCAGCTCACGTGATAGTGCGGTGCAGTGTTGCATCTCTACATGGCTTACAAGCATATATACACCGTGCACTGTTTTATCTTTCATATGCCTGCACTCATGCTGCTGTTGATTGCACGCTGGATGCGCCCCTGAATGTTAATGCGATGCATGCGCGTGACCGGGGTACAGCTTGCTGCACGGGGGATGGGATACACTGCGCAGATGCTACAATCGCAGGCTCCAAATGCTGTGGCTCACAGCGTGTCGACTAGCCTACTACTCATTGCACACCTCCTGCGAGCACAGGAGGCATGAGAAAGGGGAGTAGTGCAGATTAGTTACTGACATCACACACACCCCACCAGCCATTGCACTGGAATAGCTCACCACTACATGTGTTTTCCTTTGAGGTTTGGATGTATGCCCTTTCGGGGATTCGGCCCATTAGTTGCGCTGTTTGCAGTTGTTATTTTGTTTGAGTTGCAGCACACCGATACACTCCCCTCGGATCTCGACTCAGACCCCGCCCGATGTGGCCCCTTTGACTTAAGCTGCGATGACTTACCCGGATACATGACGCACACTAACATTGTGACCCGGAACATACGTGGTATGCACACACCGTCGAAGCGTTATGCCATCTTTTCCTACCTGCAGCGACACTCTGAGGTGGTTGCCCTCCTGCAGGAAACTCACATGACCCATACAGAACTTCACAAACTTAGCAGGCGTTGGAGGGGGCAAATTTTTGGTACGGTCTTCTCGGCGCATGCGCAAGGAACACTGATTTGAGTAAGGGTGGGCATCCCCTTTATCTGTGAAGAAGAAAACAAGTTACTTACCTGTAACTTTGGTTCCCCAGTATTGGTAACTTTCATAGATTCCCATGCTTTGTATCATTCCCCGTCGTCGGAATGGGAGCCTCGGTAGTATCACAACCATAGAAACAAAAGAGAAAAATAGGCCTAGGCCTCATCTCATTTTGTATCCTATCACCCTCTTTGTGTAAAAGAGACCAAACTTTTGTCAGGACCAATCAGAGCAGCCTCACCCCATAGAACCTTCCTGAGAGAGCTCAGAGCCTCAGATTTTCATAGCCGTTGTGCAAACCGCCACTATCTCTGTAAAAAGACTGAGCTTTCTCAGGGGAGGAGGGTGGGCGCATGGGAATCTATGAAAGTTACCAATACTGGGGAACCAAAGTTACAGGTAGGTAACTTGTTTTCTTGCCCCACTATTGGAACTTTCATAGATTCCCATGCTTTGTATCAGAGTAACTAGCAGTAAATTACCAAGACACATTTTGTAGATACATGGCATCACATAACCATATAGCAATACGTATAGCATAGCAAAACAAGAAACAGAATGTGCTCACTAGGAAGGAGGGAAAGCTCACCTCTCAATGAAAAAGATTGCGCAGGACTGCTTGACCAACAGCCGCGTCGTCTCGTCCTTCAGACTCCAGGCAGTAGTGTTTCGTGAAGGTATGAGTACTGCTCCATGTTGCTGCCCTGCATATATCCTTGATGGCGACTCCAGAGAAAAGAGCCACAGACGATGCCACAGACCTTGTGGAATGTGCACAGACTTTTCTGTCCAGTGGCTTGCCCGCCTCCTGATGGCAGAATTGAATCGCACTGGAGATCCAGCAGGAAATTATACTCTTTGCCAAAGGAAACCCCTTCCGTGGTGCGCTGTAGGACACAAACAATTGGGATGATTTTCAAAAGGGTCGTTTGCGTTCTAAGTAGAATTTCAAGCATCTTTGAACGTCCAAATAATGTAATGTGCGTTCCGCAGGCGTAGAAGGCCACGGAAAGAAAGACTTTAAAATCAAAGGTTCATACAAGTGGAACTCAGACGGCACCTTCTGAATAAATTTCGGATTGGTGCAAAGGATAAGCACATCTTTTTTTAATTGAAGGAATGGATGCACTATGGAGAGGGCTTGAAGCTCACTAACTCTTCTAGCTGATGTTAGCGCCAAGAGGAGGGCAAGTTTCCAAGACAGGAATTTCAAGTCCGCCTTGTGCACCGGCTCAAACGGAGCTTTCATGAGTTGAGCCAGGACAAGGTTGAGCTGCCAAACTGGCGGAGGAGGGCGAACTGGAGGATACATCCGAAACAAGCCTTTCAAGAATTGTTTAACAATCCTAGAGGACCATAAGGACGGGCCTGAAGAACTGCGCCGAAACCTCGATATGGCTGCAAGATATACCTTCACAGACGAATGCGCCAACCCAGATTTAGCCAATGATAGTATATATAGCAAAAGTTGATGAGGCAGAGATTTGTAAGGATGGAGACCTTGTCTTTGACACCACAGGCAGAACCTCTTCCATTTCGCCTTGTAAGTTTTATTAGTGCTTGGTGCTCGAGCCTGGGACAAAACTTCTCTACACTCCTTGGGGAGATTCAGTTGACGGAACTCTCTGTGTTCAGGAGCCACGCTGTCAAGTGCAGCGATTTCGGATCCGGATGGAACACCTGCCCCTGATTCCTCGATAATAGGGACGGAATCGGTCGCAAGCGAATAGGATGATTCTGGGAGAGTAGAAGGAGTTCTGTGTACCAGAATTGCCGGGGCCACGCCGGTGCAATGAGAATCATCTTGCATGGTTCCGCCTTCATCTTCCTGAGTACTCGTGGAATGAGGGGAAATTGGCGGAAAAGCGTAAAAGAATGCGCCGTACCAGGCAATCGAAAGGGCGTTCCCCAGAGATCCCTGATGGTGAACTTTGCTTGCGTAAAACCAGCATTTGGCGTTCACCGGAGATGCAAAGAGGTCGATGGTCGGTGTCCCCCAGACCGAGAACACACTCTCCAGAATGGACTGATTCAATTCTTATTCGTGATTCACCTCCGCCTGGCGACTCAGGGCATCCGCCGTGACGTTGAGAGAACCTGCCAGGTGTTCGGCCTGAAAATTGATCCTGTGAAGAATCGCATAATCCCAGATTCTCTGAGCTTCTGTGGACAGAGTTTGCGATTTCGTTCCTCCTTGCTTGTTGATGTAGTGCATGGCCGTCGTATTGTCTGTCCGGACCAGCACTGTTTGATTCTGAACTCTGGGAAGGAAAGCCTGCAAAGCCAACCGAATGGCCGTCAGCTCCCAAAAATTTATATGGCACTGGCGCTGCTCTGGACTCCAGTGTCCGCTGACTTGAAGCTCTCGGAGCACTGCTCCCAAGCCTTCCAAAGAGGCATCTGTAGTCATGATCAGGGGGGATGGTGAAATCCTGAACGTAAGACCGTCTGCGATATTCTCTTTTACTAGCCACCACTCGCATGCCTTTCTCATTTGTGGCGTCACCAACACCTTGTCGTTGAATGATCCCTCTGCTTGGCACCATTGTTTGTCTAGCTCTTCCTGCAGAGGACGCATTCGCAGCCTGCAATGCGGTATTAATGGTATGCAGGATGACATCGACCCGAGTGTGATGTATTCCTATAGGTACTGTATCGATTCCCCTATTCCTGACCCTGGTTTGGTTAATAATTAACTAGCAGCCATCCAACGGTGCAAAAACCGTTATCTGATTAAGCCACACCACGGCACAGAAGCGCGTTATCTGATTAGGTCATAACGCATGCCATCTAATTAGACAAGCGATATTCCTCCAGCCCGTAATAAGGCATACGGAGTTCTCAAAACAAATCAAACCTACAGCGACCTGGGAAATTCCCATAGCCATTGTTTTGATTTCACCGAGAACTTCAGTAAAAGAATGTGCGAACGAACCCGTTCATATGACATCCTTATTGACGTATATATGTCCATCCTTACGTCAATCTCGGCACCTTTCAGGTATAAATATTACCGACATTGCCTTAAGCAAACACATGCGGTGGTGACGAGATTGGAGCAGCGAGACGTGCCGAGGAGCCCAGCAGAGAGCGAAGCCCACAGGCGCTGCCCCTCCTTCCTGACGCGCTGAGAACGAGACGCTGCCTTTCTCCTGCAGAGAAATCCAGCTCCGGCGCTTCCAAGCAGCCCTCGCAGGCAGCTGGAATATCAAGACCTGGGATAAGAGATACCAGCCCTCCACCATTCTAGATCTCAGGTACAGAACTGAATAACCCCTTGCAGAGAATTCTCGAATCAGTCCCTTGGCAAAACAAACTTAACTTAAACTGCTACTTATCTACTCCCGCCCACGTATTAGGCTTAGGTCAGGTACATTGGGGTAGGCGTGGTTAGAAGCACCAGTTGAGTACGATTAGTCAAATGTATATATGTATGTATCTATTTTATCCTTTTTAAAGTATCATATGGCTCAGAAACCATATCAATGCTTTTACAGTATTATTTTATAATTCTGTCTTTACTGTATGCACTTTACTTAACTACAAGTATTGCAATAATAGCGATTCATTTCTCTTGTATGAGAAAAGAGACTGATCAATAAATAACATCTTTTATTGAACACGCCCGTCTCTTCCTTTTCTCTACAATCTGGTGAAACTAAGAATGCACTGAACTGACTGAGTAAAATAAGTTGTCTTTTGTTTTCACACGACTCTAGAGATACACTCTTGATTAGGGGAGAGCAAAGTTGTCATGTTCTATGGTTGTCAGAACCTAAATCCCTTCTGGTCTATCCAGAGAGGTTAAAATCCTCCTTGCCTATTCGAGAAAGTTTCTAGTGAACTCTGAGCTAGCTGGCAAACACAAAACTTCAAGTCTAATATCGTCAGTAGAAGACCTAGTTAACCTCTGTCCTACGTCTATACTATTGAAGATAAAATTCCAATGCGCAGAGCCTATTGGGATAATAGGAACTACACTACACGAGCAGGGACTTTTGTCGGACTGAAAGGCATTTCTTTTTGAGCACCTGGCGAGCCGAGACGATCAATCTTTGTTGACGTTCCTCCGAAGGACGAGCTGTGCATTGCTTTGTGTCTAAAATGGCCCGAAGGAATCTTGTGGATCTGGAGGGCTGCAGAACTGACTTGTGTTTGTTTAGCTGAAGGCCCAGGTGACTGAACAACTGGATGCAAGTTGAAACGGCTTGAGAAGTTTCCTTGAAAGATGGAGCCTTGACGAGCCAGTCGTCCAAGTAAGGGAAAACTTCCAGGGATTGTTTTCGTAGAAAAGCCGCTACTGGTGCTAACACTTTGGTAAATACCCGTGGTGCAGACCGAAGGCCAAACGGAAGCACCTTGAATTGGAAATGGCTCTTGCCTCCTGTGAAGCGTAGATATTGTCTGTGAGCTGGGTGGATCGGTATCTGGAAATACGCATCTTCTAAATCCAGAGACGCCAAATAGTCGCCTGGGTTCAAAAGAGGAAGAATATCTTGGAGAGTGACCATCCTGAAAGATAGTTTGATGAGATAAGTGTTGAGCTCCCGTATGTCTAGTATGGGGCGCCAAGTCTCTGCCGTCTTCCGAACCAGGAAGAACCTGGAATAAAAACCTCTGCCCCTCTGAGAGAGAGGTACCGGTTCTATTGCCCCCTTGATGAACAATTGGTGGGCTTCGAGATGGAGCAGTCCCAGATGTTTTGTGCGGTTGGCACCAGGAGCTTTTGTTGGAGGAAGATTTTGGAATTCCAACGTATGGCCACTCTGAACAATATTCAGGACCCACTGGTCCGATGTTATAGTCTTCCAGCTGTTCAGACAAAAGGATATCCTGCCCCCACTGATGTGACTGGGAGGGGAGGAATAGTAGTAAGAGCCAGGAGGCCGCTATTGCCTCTTGGCATTGTCGCGCCCCTGGCGGTTCTGACGCCCTCGCTGAGGTTGGCGAGCAAAAGACGCCGATTGTCCCTGGCGTTGATTCGAATATTGAGTCTTATAAGACTGCGAAGACTGCGAGGAATATCTCTGCTGGGTGTTGCCTCTATAAGAAGAGAAACCTCTGCCTCGTGCACCTCTAAATGGGACCTTTCGATAGTTTAGTGATCCCAATGACTTCGCCGAGTCCATATCCTTTTTTATACTTTGCAGGGCATCCCGTCGACGGAGCCAATGAAACAGAGGAAACTTTCATAGAAGCAATCGTCGTCGACGTACCTGTTGTTTTTGCCGTCGACGGACGCTGTTTTCTCTCAGGCACGGTCCCTGGAGTGACTGTAGAGTATTTTTCACCAGTCTTTTCCTTTTTGGACGGAGGAGAAGTGATAGAAACCTCCTTTTTGTCCTTAGTGGCTGTCACCAATCCAGCAGCCTGTTCCTGCCTCTCCTTTTCACTTCCGTGAGGAGATTTAATGGGACTAGCCCTCTCAGAGATCTTATGAGGGGCCTTGATAGGGGGCTCGGCTGAAGAAGAAGGAGACCTAGCCCTCTTCTGGGATCTGCGAGAGGAAGCCAGAGATGTTGAATCCTCTTCATCCAATGAGAGCACCTCCTTCCGAGTCTTCATCTTTTGAAGCCAGGTCAATAGCCTGCCCTCTCTGTCCCGAAGTGTTTTTGTAGAGAAGGTTCTACAAATCTTGCAGTCAGTGGCCTTATGGTCCGGGTATAAGCAATAGATACAGCTTTCATGCGTATCTTCTACAAAAAGTCGCTTTTTTCCTCAAGACGCACAGGACCTGAATAAGGCCTTCTTCTCCTTGTCAGACATGTTTTGATTATAGATGAAAAGTTGAAGAAATAACTAGTATGAATGAGAAAACTGAGCAGAGCTCAGTGGAGACTCCCTAGCACAACGTGCGGTAGAAAAATCTGAGGCTCTGAGCTCTCTCAGGAAGGTTCTATGGGGTGAGGCTGCTCTGATTGGTCCTGGCAAAAGTTTGGTCTCTTTTACACAAAGAGGGTGATAGGATACAAAATGAGATGAGGCCTAGACCTATTTTTCTCTTGTTTCTATGGTTGTGATACTACCGAGGCTCCCATTCCGACGATGGGGAATGATACTAAGCATGGGAATCTATGAAAGTTCCAATACTGGGGCAAACAAGGGTAGACCAAGAGGGCAGGTACACACTGGTTCGGGGGAAATTGAATGGCCAGGAGGTACTCCTAGGATCATTGTATGCCCCGAACGTAGAACAACCATCCTTCCTAGCGCAGCTGACCCAGGTCCTCCACCCCTATGTCGGGCTCCCTTAGTTACTTGGCGGGGATTTTAATACGGTACTAGATGTTCAGCTGGACAGGTCTTTTCTCCCCCCCCCTTCGTGCTGCAGCAGTATCGTCCAATGCACAGGCATTCAGGGACTGGCTTCCACACTGGACGTCAAAACACACAAGATGAGAATGTTGCACAATGGCAAAACACTCACCCCCAGTCACAGATCTGGGTTTAATCCATCGTTATTTTGCTCACCAAGCCACCCCGGTTCAGACATGCCCATTTGCAAATCAGTCTTGACCCTGTGCCTCATGGGAACAGTCCAGCCCGAACTGCCAAGCCATGTCTTTCCAGGACCGGAATCAAGCATCCTAGGACCGGTTTCTGGCTATCAGCCGTCTTCAGCCAGGATAGCTTGACTCCAGGGGCTTAGTGAGCAAGGGACCCACGTCTGGGCATACCCTTCCCACAAAGGGTGAACAGCAAAACACACAAGATGATGGGCGGAATGTTGCACAATGGCAAAACACTCACCCCCCAGTCACAGATCTGGGTTTAATCCATTGTTATTTTACTCACCAAGCCACCCCAGTTCAGACATGGCCATATGCAAATCAGTCTTGACCCTGTGCCTCATGGGAACAGTCCAGCCCGAACTGCCAAGCCTTGTCTTTCCTCGACTGGAATCAAGCATCCTAGGACCGGTTTCTGGCTATCAGCCGTCTTCAGCCAGGATAGCTTGACTCCACTGGAAGTTACAGGACCTGTGGCGCATACTGCACTCAACCGACAGAATTTATTCTTACTATTCAGCAGTCCATGGCTTGCATGTCCGGCTGGACAGGATAGTGGGTTCCCAGTTTCTGCTCCCGCTTATTGCACAATCAGAGTACCTGGGGAGGACGCACTCCGATCATAATCCCCTCTGGTTTCAGATTAGCTGGGAGGCAGATCGCCCGCCTGTCCCCACATGGCGGCTACAGCCTAGTGCGCTAGAGGATTCAGAGTTTTGCTTGACCCTGGGCACGGCTGTCCTCACATATTTCGATATCAACGAGGGGACGGCGAGCAACGCCAAGGTAGAATGGGACGCCCACAAAGTGGCCATCCGGGGGCATTGCTTGGGGGCCACTTGGAACATACGCGGGAAGCTCTCAGCCTCCCTTAGAGGCTGAGCTATGGCGTTATGAGCGGGAAGGAGAGGGAGGGGGCAGGCATTCACACAGGCTGGGGGACCTTCATACCCAGCATGCGGAGCTTTTGGAGCGGTTGAGATGCCACAACTATGCGGCACACACGGCCAAGACGCACGCCAAAGGAGATAGAGCGGGCCGTCTACTGGCCTGGTTGATAAGGCAAGAGGGGCGCAGTGCCCTGATAGGAGCTCTCCGCACAGCGTGTGGAGGGATGGTGTACGCACAACGCGAAATCCACCACGCCCTAACAGATCACTATACACAGCTATACAGGGCCCAGGGCATTGGCCCCAGGCACATTCTAGAGGAGTTCTTGGCAGTGGCGGCTGGTGACATTTTAAAGTGGTGAGGCGTAAATGCCTTTCTCGGATGTCATGAGGCGAGTGAGCCTAATTCTTACAGTTCTGGCGGCCAAACAATGACCAACGCCAGAGGAACAGTAACCCACTGACTGAACTACCTTACAAACAATAAGGGTCAAACATAAACATTTCTGAAAATAATAAGCTATCAATATTTGTACCTTGTGGACGAAAAGTAAATGACAAGACTTGCTGTCATAGATCAACTAATAAGGGGATCAAAAGAAAACCGATTCAAACCTTCAAGATGTTGTATGTAACAAAAAAGAGATCCTCAGACAGAGACTTTAACTTCAGACGTCTGGAGTTAAAGTCTCTGTCTGACGATCTCTTTTTTGTCATATCATGATATATCATTGGGCAGCAGCACTAGCTCTCGGAAAAGCACAGAAACCTTCACTTTGACTTTTTTTTAAAAAAAAGAGTTTAATGAATTTATTGCGGAAATACAAATAACTCGAAATTTCTGCAGTTTTGCCACCAGTGTTGTATATTAATTATTTAAAGGAATGCACGCAGCTCCCTCCTCATTTTTTTATCTCACACATCACGTCTTACTTCTCTATTTTGCTGGTAAAAAAATAAATCAAACTCTTAGTTTTAAGCAGTTAGATAACAAATTGAGATGGTATCATCGTTACATAGTGATGCAGTTCATTTTACAGAAGCTCACCCTGGCCTTTTGGCTACATAAAGCGTGACCTCATACCAGAGATATCATCTTAATGATTCCATTTACAGTGTTATTCAGTTTACAAATCCCACTTGTGAGGCTGCGCACTCTTTTCCTTATTGTGTTTCCTTTAATTTTTTACAAATGATGACTTGCAAGAGAGTGGGACAAGCGAGACTGGAAGACTGCTAAGTTACCACAGCACATGTTGCCTGATTACTCGAGTCGCGTCGCCTGATTGAAATAAAATATTCAAGTGTAAGTAAGACACTGCATCAAGGCACGCTAAAATAAGGTTTTTCTCACTACATGAAAATGTCCGTCCCTCTAGGCCAATTGTCTGTGCTCTCTGAGGTTGGAAAAGACAAGCGACGGGTGGCTATAAACTCAATTTTACGTTTACTCTGCTAGGAACGTAACATTACTAAAAGTATCAGCAATGTAAGCAAATAATGCTTAATTAGGAGGTAGAAAACGGGTGCAAATATGAATTTCCAGACTCTATCGGGCGGGCGAGTAAAGAGTCCTTGGTTCGCACCGAGGTCCCTACATGTGTCTGTTGATGTGAATGTTGCCTTAAACGGAATTTATAATTGGTGTGGCAGGCCCTTTTATTATATTTAAACACTTGTTTGTCACACGGTGCCATGTTGAAAATAAAGATGTTGGGGAAAAAATATATATTTCTGGTTGATTCATACACTCCCCGTGTCAGGAACCCTTGCCCTGTTTTCCAGTAATGACTGGGAGATGCGTTGGTGCGCGGCAGTAAACGTGCCCTCCGTCACGGCTCCCCCCTTAGCGCTCGGGTCATCTTGGCATGTAGAGGGCGTGGGTTGCCGTATGGCATGTGAGGGTCAGGCGAAGCCTGGAGGCTGCACACACACCAGTCCATCAAGAATAGCCTCGCCAGAACTTTCACATCTAATAACGCTCAAACGCCTTGACAGAAGTGCTTTAATCAGTCATTCCCAACAAAATGGCCAGCCACACGCCTCGCGCTTGATAGTTATGATTTATAAAGCACGCACTGTGCAGTGAGTGACCCGCCTTAAAGTGCTGCCCGGCAACTTGAGGTCTGGCTCGGCTGGCTCCACACCTACCGGTTGCTGGTAGTTCCACTCCTTCGGGGCGAAGTTACTATCCACCACTTCGAACTTAAAATTGGTGCACGTCACCTGGCGAAAAACGTAGACCCACCGACGAAATGGCCAATCACAATGCGGCAGTTCCACCACTCACGCGGGACACCCAATGCTTCAATGCCTGTCCTCAGGCTCAGGCTGCGCGGTGTCTCAGCCAATCCAGACGCTGCATTAGCAGAGCCAGGATTGGCTAGAGCAGGGAGACGGCCCGCCCATACATGAAGCAACCCTCGGCCTCTCGGGTCTCCCCTCACTCTCCTACAGTACAGGTCAGGAGGGTAGTAGGTGGCTGTAGTGCGCATGTTCGGGCTGGTCATAAAAATGACCAGCACAATATCAAACATGCGCACTATTGCAACTGCGCTTAGTGCGCAGTGCTTTCTGTCACGCAATCCTTGCTGCTGCAACCCCGCCCCCACCCCCTTTATTGGCCGAGTGCCTCAGACGTGTCCCGGAGAACATCAGCGTGAGAGGGAGACTGCCAGTGCCGACTGCGCTAGTAGTTATAACTTTTTTTTTTTTTTCAGAACAAGATTTTATTGTGCTGTTGAAGAGTTACATAAAACATACAGCGTCCCGAGTCCAGGGAGGCTGCTAGCATGAAGGCAAAAATCACATTGTGAGACAATTCAAACAGCCATTTAAACACAAACACTAACCCTAAAGCCCTCCCCCCAGCACCCCCCTAGTCTCCCACCCGAAGTCCCCCCACCCCACCCCCTGCACAGCGTCAAACCAGTCCATATATAGAATATAATATAGTAGATGAAGTGTGGAACCCTCCTCACCCGGGTGCAATGTCCAAATGTCTTTCCCCCGGTTCATCACTTGCTGGCGGCTCCAGCCAGAGCCCCCTGTACTCAGCCCACCTTTTCCAAATTTTGTAGTGTTTCCTGGGGCAACCCCTGGCCTCAAATATCGGGCGTTCCAGGCCCATAGAATAGTCCAGCCCCTTCTTCCACACACCCAACAGGGGAGCTATGGGATCCTTCCAGGCACGGGGTAGTTATAACTTTTTAATTATGATTAAGTACAGAAGTAATTAGTTGCTTGTGTGACAGGGGCCATGTGGCTAGTGGGGCAACGCCCCAGCGCCCCCAATGGACCCACCGCCACTGGTTCTTGGACTCTATCCAACTGCCCACGACCTCCGAGGAGCAGAAGGAGACGTTTAATGCACCTCTCTCGGTGGAGGAAATTGGGGAGGCGATCCAGTAAATGGCATCCGGGAAGACCTCGGGGCTGGACGGCTTGCCTGCCGAATTCTATAAAGCATATCAGGAAATCCTGGCGCCACTAGTTCATAAGCTATATACTGTAGCGGTAGAGGAAGGATCTCTGCCCCCTTCCATGCTGGAGGTGTTCTTGGTCTCCCTGCCCAAACCGGACAGGGACCCTATGGCTCTGGGCTCATACAGGCCCCTGGCGATGCTTAACGTGGACTATAGGATCTTCGCAAAGGTGGTGGCGGAAAGGTTGGCGCCGGTGGTCCCCCACTTAATCCATACTGACCAGAACGGGTTTGACCCTGAGAGATCTACATCATTGAACTTCAGGAGATACTTCAGGGTGGCAGCTGAGGCGGCGGTGTTGCTACGCTACGGGTTAGACATGGGTTTCCTCCACATGGGCGACCTAATATACAAAAATCCCATAGTCCGGGTAAGGCTGGGTCCCTATATCTTGGAGGCGGTAGCGGAGGGCCGAGGTACCCGACAGGGGTGCCCTTTGTCCCCGTTGCTATTTGCGCTAGCAATCGAGCCCCTCGCCGTAGCTATACGGGCGACTCTCGGCGATGGTATTCCGATGGGAGACGCAGTCCATCAGGTATCACTCTATGCTGACGACCTGCTGGTGTTTGTGAGGGTTGTGGGGCACATACCCGAGCAGCTGGCCCAGCTGCTGCATACCTTTGCTGCCATTTCTGGGCTCCGAGTGAATGCGGGTAAATCCTGCCTTTACGCTTTCAGTGAAGGGACTGCGGACCCGGGACATCGCCTCAGGGGTACACGAGTCCAGTGGAAAGAGGATACCTTCAGATACCTGGGGATACAGATATATCGCCGCCCAGCTGACCTGTTCGATGGGAATTTTGGGAGGGCGGTTGCAGCGCTTAGGTCGCAGATATGCTTCTGGAACACACTCTCACTGACGACTACGGGTAGAGTGGCTCTTGCTAAAATGGTCATGCTTGCCCGCCTTCTGTACTACTTTGTCAATTTACTGTTATTTATCCCGGCCTCCTTTTTTACTATGCTCAATAAGATGCTGCGGGACTTTAGCTGGGGCACTTATAGACATAGGCTGGCGCTAGCAAAGCTATACCTGTCGTTGGACCGGGGAGGCCTGGCTGCTCCCTCTTTTGAACACTACTTTCTAGCTGCGCAGCTACAATGGGTCGCTCGCTGGTTGGCGGATAGAGGCAGAGATGATACTGCCACAGCAATACCGCCTTACTCGCTAGAGCGTATAACCAGACTTTTCCACCCCATAGCTGTCATTGAGCGCCCAACACCGTTGCTCCTGGCAGTGGCATACAAGTGCTACCGGAGGGCTTTATACCTCACCCACAATACGGTTCCTTATGCGCCAGGTATACCCCTGGAGGGCTTGCCTGGTGGTGGAGGGGTGCTCACGGCTTCCATGCTCACGGAGTGGGGGGAGGTCGACATCCATCCGCTCGGAGACCTGTACAGGGATGGGAAGCTCACGACATATGAGACGCTGGTAACAGAGGAGGAGCTTCCACCCGGGGGTTCTCAATGCACCGCTCCTTGATAGCGAAGCTGACCACCAGGTGGGGAGACAGCATTTAACCATGCAGTATCTGCACGTTATGGGGAGGGGCAGGCACCTGGTTCGCTGGTTTGCGGCATCATTAAGGGAACATGTGGCAGTTAGTTTAGGCCCCCTTAGATGCAAATGGGAGCTGGACTTGGGGCGGCCACTAGCGGACAAAGAATGGGAAAGGGTACTTAAAAGTCCGGTGCGCATCCCCAGAAACATGTGATTTTGCCAAATTCAGCTTTTTATTGTCCACAGGGCTTACCTCACATCTGAGTTGATTAATAAGTATTAGTGTTGTGACAATGCGCTCTGCCCCAGGTGTAATGAGTTGGGGGCGGGGTTTCTGCACATGCTGTGGAGCTGTCCTGAGCTGGGCACTTACTGGCGCACAATTAGCGAGCTGCTACAGAGCTGCACAGGTCGAACCCTACCCTGTAATTGGCTCGAGTACATCCTGCACAATTTCAAGAGATCCCCCAAGGATAAGGTGTCATTCCGTTTTCTCGACCTGGGGCTAGTGGTAGCAAAACGCCTCCTTACAAGGAGAAGGAAAGCGCACGACCATGTACGCGGGCATGGAGTTCCTCATTTCAGGCGTGGGCCAGGGCAGAGTGGACCGCCATTCGCAGGGAGGAAACACTAGAGCCCCAGCAGCAACCCATAGCGGCACATTGGGAGCGGATGCTGGGTGCATTACAACAGACGGACAGGGAGGGGCGCACGAGTCACACGGAGAGAGTGGGAAGTGCACATGTGGGTGGGTGGATACCACAGGTTGTTCTCCTGCCGGGATAATCAGGTGTGCTTTACTCCTGTTCCACTAGGCCATAAAGACAACCATGCCAGCGCGGCGGCAGATGAGGGGCGCGCACACTATTCGGGGGGGGTGGAAGGTCGGGCTGGGGGGCAAGAGAAGGAGATGAATACGCATGAGTTTTCTGCTGCCACAGTTATTGTTTCTTGTTTCATACATGCACTATCTGTTTGCATGCCCAAGATGGAGGGTCCGCCCTGGACTGCACGGACCATTGGAAGGTTAGCACACCGGTTTTCATGGGTAGCCTCAGAGTCTGCATCAGGACTGGCGAAATGTAGTTCAGTTAACCCTGGACCAGCATATTTTATTCTATTCATTGCAAAGTTCGATAGCATGTAACATAATATGACCATGCGCTAATGCATTGACGAATGACCTGTCTATGACTGTGAGCTTTTATAAGTGATGCTTGTTCTCTAAAGTGTAACCTTAAAACAATAAAAACAGATTTGACAAACAACATAGCAGAGGCAGTGTACCCACACCCTTAGGTACTATTAGCATATACTTGCAGCCGACCTTCATAACGACCTAACCACATTCAACATCTGGATCGCAGACTGGGCCAACACTTTTAATCTCCCCAAGAAAATCAGGCAACAAGAACTGACGCCCAAGCATGCTGGTACACAAAAGATCTAAGAGAATCCAAGTACTACTGCAAACAACTAGAAAAAGATAGAGAGCCAGCTGGGATAACACCTCTAGAGACGCCTACAAATCTGCACTCAGAAGGTACCAGGCCCAGTTCACAGAAGTCAGGAAGGCAGCCCTCGTATGGAGACTAGAATCCAGCTCCAACTCCAGCAAAGAACTTTTCAACATCATCATATTTCACCAATCCAACTTCAACCACGAACTCTGACCCCTCTAACTTCGTCCACAACAAAATATTCAAGATCTACACTAGCTTAACAACCCAACCCACAGCAGAGGTCATCATCACACAACCACCAACCACCTCACAGAACGCCCACCATCTAACAAACTGGAGATCCCTCACCACAGAAGACACAGTTGGAATTATGATACACTAAAGACCCCTGCTCTCACCACATGTACAACCTGGGAAGAACACTGATTAGTGCCAACCTCACTACCATCATCAACTTCTCCATCCTTACCGGAGCCTTCCAGGATAGCTAAGAACATGAAGAAGTCACAGCACTCCTGCAGAAACCCTCAACATACTCTCTGTACTCGGAGGGTACCACGTGTTTGATACACGAAAATAATACTCATTGTGGACCTTGATACATAATTTTCATGGAGATCGGCGGATCTCCATTCATTGATTGGTAAATTGTTTACCACCCAGCGAAAGCGTGGAATACAACTTCTTCTAATTACACTGGTGAAAGCGGTGGATCAGTATAAATATAACCTGCCGCTTATGAACCGATTTTACCCTAGCCATAGCCCTGAAGAAGTCATAGGTTACCATACCAAGACGAAACACGTGTTGGCAACGGCTTTTTGTTTTGTTTTCTGGGTGAAGATTGAAGTTTTTCCGTATCAAATTGGAAATAAATGAAGAAGACATAAGAAATCACTAGTTTCTCTGATTGGATTTGATGGACTAAAAAAATTATTTCTTTCAGCTTACCGAGCTCAGGATATATCATTGTGTTTCTATTTTACAATAGTGATTGGCTCCTCTCATCACATTGTTTGGTCTATGTTGGGTGACAGAGACCTTATCCTTGGAGTTCGAACAAATATTGACTTACACTTGTGTATCTTCCCAGCGCAATTTATACTCATTCACCTGTTTCGCTTTGTATTTGAAACCCTCAACAGACCTGAAAGAACTCCGCATCTACAGACCCATCTCGCTCCTTCGTTTGCCACCCAAAGTCCTAGAGAAAGAGATCAACAGGCAACTCTCCTCCCATATGGAACAGCACCATTTCCTAGACACCACCCATTCATGGTTCCACAGCAATCACAGCACAGAAACTGCCCTCTTGGCAGCAACAGACAACACCTAGTCCATCATGGATTGAGATGAAACCGCCGCTCTCATATTCCTGGACGACCTACAACACAGTTTCCCGTGGCACCCTCATCGCTAGCCTCCGGGTCTCAGTAATTCAAGGGCCCACCTTGGGATGGATCAACTCTTTCCTCTCCAAAAGAACTCAGTCAGACTCCATCCCCATACACCTCCCAACCCAAGATGTTCCTCTGTGGAGCCCATCCCTCCTTCCTCAGCCCAACCCTTTATAACGTGCCCAACCCTTTATAACGTGTCCAACCCTTTATAACGTGTACATGGCACGCCTCATCCGCATCGTAACAGGCCACAGCATCAACACTGTCTCCTATGGGGATGACACACAACTCAACCTCTCCCTCACCATTGCTAACACCATCACCAGGGTTAATGTCACCTCTTGCATGACATGACCAACATTGACAAATGGGTGAGGGAAATCTGCCTCAAACTGTACTCGGAGAAAACATAGGTCCTGCTCTTCAGAAACAAGTGCTCCCCATGGGACACATTCCTGGTGGCCATCGGTACTAGGTCCCACACCTACCCCCACTGACCACGCCAGGAACTTCAGCATCACACTGGTTGACAAATTCACTACAAATGACTGCATCCTGCTACCTCATTCTCAAAATGCTTCGCAAGATTGTTAAATGGTTCCACACACACAGGACACATGGTCACCCAACCCTTCATAACCAGCAGACTTGACTACTGCAATGCTCTGTACATCAACAACTCCACCCAGTTCATGTAAAGAGGCCAAACCATCCAAAACACAGCCACCAAAGTCATCCTAGACGTCGCCAGGAGAGCTCATTTCACTTCCTACATCTCTGAACTACAATGGCTACCCATCCAGAAGCGTTGGCAGTTCAAACTGCTCATCCACGCCTACAAAGCCCTCCACAACATTGGACCAGCATACCTCAATGACTGACTTCAACTCTACGATCCATCCAGACTGCTACGCTCCACCTCTCTCACCCTCGCACGGGTCCCAAGCATCTGCAGAGGCAAGTCAAGAGGGCGCTGCTCCCCCTTCATTGCCACCAAGAAAGGGAATGGACTTCCAAAACACATCAGAACAGCTCCTTCGAAACTCAACTTCTGCAAGAAACTGAAGACCTGGCTGTTCAACTAGCAGCTCCAGAGCCTAGATAACCTCACAGGTTATAAGTTGAGCCATACAAATCTATCCAAAATAACAAGTAATGCATATATGTGTTAAGGTATTTGTGGTATTTAGGAAAGTGACTTATTGCAGCTAGCAAGAATTGCAGAATATTTATGATTCTTTTAGTTGCACAAATCACAATCCAGAACTAAAAGTAGTAGGGAGTGCATATTTACAAGAAAAAGGGTAGTTACCTAGCAAACAGGGCAGAAGGGCTAATCAAAATTAATTTTAGTTGCATAAATATTGTTATAATTCAATTTCATGCACACCAGTTTTCCCAACAGAGCAAAGAGAGACTGTTACATTGAGATGCGCTGAAAGATTATTCTTTCTACTGAGAAAGTTAGATGCACTATCTTTGTGACTGAATATTAAGTTATCTTATCTTGTTTTAAATATCTACTTTGACCTGCAATGAGCTGATGTCCAGATTGTTTTTTTCCTTCTCCCTTTCCCCATTTCAACTGCTAGGCAACCTATTATAATGTGAGGGGTTTCAATTGCAGCACCTTCACTTCAATCAAAGCTCCCCTCACAGGTTTCTAAACACAAAAACGTGCCATCTTTCTTCATGGGATCCAGGAGATCAACATTTTTGCTAGCAAATCCCTGAAATCATTTGGTGTAAGCTCACACAATTCTAAGAAGGGTCTGAATTCATCTTTATTCTGCTCTGCATGGTTGGGAGAGTATCATAGATTCCACTAGGATTAGAAGAGGTTAGATTCCAGGACCAGGCACAACACGACATGGAAAATTTCTGTGCATAACCAGAACACAACTCATCTCCTTCTTTGTAACGTGTGTAACTCAAATTTTTCCCAGGGTTCCAAAATATTTTTCTCTTTGCTAAATATGGCAGTTGATCATCTACCCCCCGAATGAGGTCAGTTTGTAAACACTGCATACCTACTTCTAGTACGAAATTTCCTCTGTCAGCTTTCTCAGCATTAATGATTGCCATTACTTGCTAATGCATACTTGGACTGAGAATCAGTTTATACTTGCTCTGGTGCAATTGTCCAGGAATATCTCTGCCTCTTTGGGCTATGAATGTCCTACCCACAATTGTCTTTTGTTGGAACTGAACTTGGATGACACAATAGCCCAACATATCAATCTAGTATCCGCCAAATGTGTCTGTGTGTACAACAAAGTGAAGCAATATTACTTCAGCAGTCCATTATTGATAGAAGGTATGGCCAGAGAAGGTTAGCATTTTTTTTACCTGAATCCACACGATCAAGGGTGATCCCACCAATTTCTATGCAAAGATATGGGTTAATATGCCCAATGTTATCCTCAAGTTCATCATGTGCATCATTTCTCATAGTTAATTTTAATCAGTTAACTTCCTCTATAAATAGTTTCATCACTGCCTTCTTCCTTTACAACATTCATGTCGTCTCTTTTGCTGGCACTAGACATACATGGACAGTGACTGCTCCAACCACAAAATCTGCATTCAGCTTTCCATAATAGCCATTTTTTTTTTAAATTTGCTATTCGTAAATAACTGCCATATTATTAGGACGACTCTTAACTCGGAGGGTTGCCGTCTGCAGCATTTTGTTTTGTTAACGAATGCTTTGTTGAAAAAGCAATGGCTAACAGATGAACAACTGAACAATTTTGCCGTACCCAGAGCCTCAATTAAAAATTAAATGTTTGATGCTGAAAGTTGAAAGGCAAATTATTCCCTGTTCACCTGCAGTCGGCTATGCAAGCAACTACATCTGTGGCACGCAGTTTCAAAGAAGACAAGTCAGTCAGTTAACATTCTGAATGAGCATGCGTTGCGAAATAACATTCTACGCCCAAAAGGTTTTCTGTCACCCAATGGACAGAGAGGCTAAGAGTCATAACAAAACACTTTACTTTCCCATAAATTAGGCTGAATCAGGGCACAAGTCCTAAAAAAAGAAGTGGGGGGATGCTTCAAGTTAGGTGGTGTCACCGCAACAGGAAGTGAAGTCACAAAATGTAGTCCCCTCTAATTAACAAAGGTTACAAGGCGATAGGGGCAGGTTCAAAGTGCAAAACAGAATGTTTACATTGGAATTCGTCGCCGTATTGACACTCAAAGGAGCGGGGAAATTAAAGCTGAGCTTGTTCGGTGCGTATTTATTGCCCACAGCGATCAGTACCCGGTGGCAGAGGGTTGACGCTAGTTGCTAGTGCGGATGTTCTTGACTATTTTTATAACTTTGTGTGTAAGCATTTAATATTTTAAACTACTATTTCTGATTTCAATTACCTGTTCTACCCCCTAGCCCCGGTCCGACGCGGATGTGTGCCGATTGCTCAGATGGCTTCCGGGGAGGTCAGACTCACTTCCTGTCAGGTCGGCGCTCTAGCCTATGCGCATCCTGACCTACTTAATTCCCGGCTCATACCCACGCACAGCGGACGCAATCAGTACCCGGTAGCAGAGGGCTGACGCTAGTTGCTAGTGCGAATGTTCTTGACTATTTTTATGACTTTGTGTGTAAGCATTTAATATTTCAAACTACTATTTCTGATTTCACTTACCTGTTCTACCCGTTAGCCCCGTCCGACGCGGCTGTGTGCCGATTAATCGGAGGGCTTCCAGGGAGGTCAGACTCACTTCCTGTCAGGTCGGCGCTCTAGCCTATGCGCATCCTGACCTACTTAATTCCCGGCGCATGCGCACGCGCAGCGGACGCGATCAGTACCCGGTGGCAGAGGGCTGACGCTAGTTGCTAGAGCGGATGTTCTTGACTATTTTTATGACTTTGTGTGTAAGCATTTAATATTTTAAACTTCTATTTCTTATTTCACTTACCTGTTCTACCGCCTAGCCCCGGTCCGACGCAGCGGTGTGCCGATTGCTCGCAGGGCTTCCGGGGAGGTCAGACTCACTTCCTGTCAGGTCGGCGTTCTAGCCTATGCGCATCCTGACCTACTTAATTCCCGGCTCATGCTCACGCGCAGCGAGAGCCAAAGCTAGCCCGTGTGCGCCCCTCCGCGGCCGGCCGGAGCCAGGCACTCTGCTCATTTTTCTACCTACACTCCCCAAGAACTCGTCGAACTTTGGGGCAACTGGGTTCTTCCAGACCATACTCTTTCACGCATTAGAGACATGGGTATTTTAAATCCTAGCCCAACGACATTCCTTTCATCTCCCTTAGGCCAGCTGACTCATTCCCCGCATCATGTTTTGGCAGCTGTGCCCCCCCAGCCTCTCCTGGCTCAGCCCACTCCCAGGACAGTGTCAGCCTACCTCCTCAACACTCGTTCGGCAGTGAAACATCAGCTTGAACTTTTTACTTTTTTAGACACAATGTTAAACCGGACATGTTGTTTCTTACTGAAACATGGCTTTCATCGGATTCCTCTCCAGACATCCTAGCAGCTATCCCTGATCCTTATTACATTCTACACTCTGACCGTCCGGAGGGAAAGGCTGGAGGTGGCGTTACAATAATTATCCACTCTAACTTTCAGTTCTTGCCTTTTCCTATGATTGCAGCGGTTGATTTCCTTGTCATTCGCTCCACCTCTACCACGGCCCCTTTAACTTGTGTTCTTTTCTATCGCCCGCCGCAGTCCATGCCCCTTTTTCTTCGGGCAGTCGAGGAACTGTTGGCTACGCTTGTGGTAAACAACTCCAGTGTCCTGGTGTTGGGCGGTTTTAATTTCTGGCCCTCCAACCCTCGGGAGGACCCTCACTCCAAAGAATTTACTGACCTGCTCTGCAATCTGAATCTTTCCCAACACTTGCACTCTCCGACCCATATTCATGGTCATATTTTGGACCAGGTTTGGTCAATTAACTTGGACATCCTTACTCCCACCATAAGTCCATGCCCTTGGTCCGATCATTTTTTTTAATCTCATTCTCCTTTGATCTTGGGGAGGCTAACAAACCTCTGCTTCCATCCAACACCTGGGCCCGAAACTGGGGACGAGTGGACATACCCCTTCTCTGCTCTTCCCTCTCATCTTCGCGCCCTAAACTACTTGACCTTACCCCCCACTCTCAGGCTATCGCAATTAACAGCTGGCTATCCTCAGACTGCGATCAGCTGACCCCTCTAAAATGCCTCAGGACCCGCCGCCTTCATGATTCCAATAGATGGTTCACTTCCGAGCTAAAATCTAAAAAGCTGGCTCTCAGGCAGGCTGAGCGACACTGGAGGTTGTGGTACAGCCCTACTCTGAATTCATTGTACCTCACTTTGTTACATGATTATAAGAAATCCATCGTTCAGGCTAAATCGGATTACTTCTCTTCAAAAATCCTTCTTTCAGCCAATAAGCCTAAAGAGATTTTTTCTATTGTTCACGATTTGTCCACTTCTGAAAGAGTCACCCTCAAGCCTTCCCCCTCGCAAGCCCTCTGTAACTCTCTCAACGAGTATTTTATTGACAAGATTACCACAATCAAAGTCAACATCCCCCTTCCCTCACCTAATTTCTCCTGTCCAGAGCCTTCTTCCTAATCCCCATCGTCTGGAACAGTTCCCACAGATATCTAGGGATACGTTTGCCTCCTTACTCACTAAAGTCAAATCTGGGTCCTCCTCCGACAGTTGCCCTGCCCATTTACTAAAGGAGATTTTCTCTGTCTGTCCGGACCCTCCGCTACTACTTCTCAATAACTCCCCCACAGGGGACGGTTCCTGACCTCTTCAAATCTGCTAAAATTATTCCCATCTTGAAAAAGGCAGGGGACGATCCGTCTTCACCCTGTAACTTTCGTCCTATCTCTTTGCTTCCTTTTTAGGGGAAGATCCTGGAGAGTCATGTTACAACCTGTCTCAGCTCCTTCATTGAGAATACGCACCTTTTGGACCCCCATCAGGCAGGCTTTCGTCCTGCGCATTCCACAGAGTCTGTAATCTTCTCTGTATTGGACGAGCTTAGATGTGGAGCAGATGCCGGCTCTTCTCAGGACCTGGTTCTCCTGGACCTGTCAGCTGCCTTTGACACGGTCGATCACCCCATCTTGATCGATCGTGTCAAAGGTGCAGCAATTCGGGGATCCTCCTTGGCTTGGATCACCTCGTTCCTGGAGAACCGCCAGCAGGCTGTCCAGCTGGCGGGTTTCTCTGCTGCTCCTCGCCTTATTACCTGTGGTGTCCCCCAAGGCTCATCCCTCACTCCTCTCTTTTTCAATATGGAGTAGTTTCTTACCTGTAACTCCAGTTCTGTAGTAGGGGTATCTCTGTTATAGTCATAATCTAGTGAATAGTCCCGCTCACGTGCGGGGATCCCGGAGCAATCAAAAATAATCTCTTAAGGCATTGGCGACATTGCACCGGCTATACGATGTAGGTGACAAATCTGGCAAACTTTTAGCCTGGCTGAGTAGGAGGGAAAGTGCAGCGAGGTGGGTGGATCAGATCTCGTTAACGGGGAACAGGCAGGTAAACACGGATGGAGACATCGCAGAGGCCTTCGCGGCCTACTACGAGGACTTCTACAGGGCCAGGGACCTGGGCGACAGTGAGGACGCCCAACGATACTTAGGGGATATGGAATTGCCGACGTTGTCCGCGGAGGCTTATGCAGCCCTGGAGGCGGATTTGACGTTGGAAGAAATCTCTGAAGCTGTAACGGCGTTGAAACCGGGGAAGACTCCCGGGCCCAATGGCTTCCCGGCAGAATTTTTTAAACGTACGGCGGATCTGTTACAGCGCCACATGAAGACCCTATTCACAGACGCATACCATGAAGGGAGTCTCCCGACAGATTTAGTCTTGGCCACTATTATCCCAATCCACAAAGAGGGCAAACCCAAGAACGACTGCTCCTCCTACCGCCCAATCTCCCTCCTAAATACGGAGACGAAAATTCTGGCCACTGTCCTGGCTCGGCGGCTACGACAGGTGATAACGGAGTTGGTGCATATGGACCAGTCCGGATTCCTTCCGGATAGGGCGACCAAATTGAATCTCCGTCGTACTCATAACTGGCTACAGGAGGTCCGCGAGAGAAGTGAACCCCACTGGTTTCTCTCCCTGGATGCGGAGAAGGCATTCGACGCAGTCCACTGGCCCTTCCTGATGGAGACCCTCCGACGTTTTGGGATTGGACCCAAATACTTGCAATGGGTCTGGCTCCTGTACTCCAACCCGAGAGCAAGAGTGCGGGTCAATGGAAGGTTGTCCCGTGAATTCCCCATTGGTAGGGGTACGCGTCAGGGCTGCCCTTTGTCCCCCCTCCTGTTTACCCTTACAATTGAAATTTTAGCGGTGCGGATTAGGCAGAATCAGGATATCAGAGGTTTTAGATGGGGTAATACTGACGGAACACAGGAAAAGATATCTTTGTATGCCGATGACGTGCTATTGTTCGTGACGGATCCGGACAGGACTATACAAGCACTATTCGGAGAATTAGGTGAATTCGAGGCGAGGGCGGGACACACGATCAATTGGCACAAATCGGTCCTTTATGACCCACAAGGCAGGGAGCGAAATGAGTGCCTTCCCGAGCTGCTTATTCATACTAAAGACGGCTTCCAATACCTTGGCGTATATATAACGCTGGACAAGGAACGCTCCTACACTGCAAATATAGCCCGAATAATGGTAGAAACAAAGTCGGAAATGGACAGATGGAGACAACTCCCACTCACCCTGCTGGGTCGAGCCGCACTGTATAAAATGGTCCTACTGCCCAAGTTTCTCTATGCACTCCAGAATGAGTATTATCCCCTACCGTTGGCGACTTTGACTAAAATACATGCGGACCTGCGCGCCTTCCTGTGGCTGGGAAAACAACCTCGTGTAGCCCTCACCACGCTGCAGCGCCACCAATATAGCGGGGGAATCTCGCTTCCCAACCTGGAGGCGTACTATTGGGCGGAACACCTTGCCCCGATTAACGAGTGGCTGCATGCGGCGGCCGATCAACCCACCTATGCACTGGAAAGGTCTCAATGGTCACGCAAATCTATACTACATTACCTCTATGGGGAGACGATAGGCCAGCACTTCCTTCCCGCCACTAGGATAACGTTAACGGCGTGGTGCAGGGCAACAAAAAGAATGGGTTGGGACAACAGGATCACCCGACAGACACCACTGTGGTGCTGTAAGTGGCTAGGAGAACTGAATAAACTGAAAGGCTTTAGGAGATGGGATGACATAGGCATCTCCACGGTAGGGGACGTGATAGCAAGAGGGGAATTAAAAACCTTTCAGGCGCTCAGAGCAGAATTTGGCCTACACACCACTCAGTACTACAAATACTTACAACTGAAACATGCATGGAGCACACAAAACACTACACTTGCAGATATCCCAGAATATACACCACTGGAGGGTAGACTGCTACAGGAACAGATACAGGGTGGGGCAATATCCCTAACGTACAAGACTCTAACCAACAATATGCTGGGTGACCTACAAGCCCTACGAGATAGATGGGAGGCGGATGTGGGAGTCATGGAGGATTTAGACTGGGAACTCGCACTCATGCACCCCCGTGAGGTGGCTATTAAATCCCGACACAGCCTCATACAATTTAAAATACTGCACAGATCCTACTTTGACAGGGTACGACTCTTTAAAATGGGTAGGATACCAGACACAACATGCCTTAGATGCCGTCGACACACAGGTGATTTCTTCCATACAATATGGGGGTGTGAAATAATTCAAGCATACTGGGAGGAGGTGTTCCTGGAACTAGAGAATGTATTGGAGGTGGCCTTACCACGTGACCCTAGATTGGCATTATTGGGTATGATCACAGAAGTGGACCTACCCCGCCCCTTGACCATCTTTCTAGTGTTGGCCTTAGTGGTGGCGAAAAGGGATATAGCAAGATGCTGGGGAGCGCACGAAATACCGAAAATGGAAGAATGGCGGAGGGGGTTGGATCTGTACATGGCGGCGGAGAGAGTTACTTATCGTGCGAGGGGCTGCCCCAAAAAATTCAAGAGAATCTGGGCTAAATGGAGACAATTCCATGGACTAGATTGAGACCGTGTGGACTAGTAAAATGTGGTTGGGGAACACCTGGACGAGATGGTACGCACAGTGGGGACTAATAAGTACTATACGAATACTTTAATACCTGTTCTTATGTGCAGGATTGTCGGGTGAGACACTTCGGGAGAGGGAGGGGACCAAGGGGTAGGGGGAGGGAGAGAGGGGTTGGCGGGTGGCTGTTCCGGGGATTCTGTTGGGATTCTTTATATTTTTTTCTCGCTCTTGCTAGTTTAAAAGCAAATCTATTACTGCAGGGTATGACATACTGTAATTACGAAAAAAAGAAAAGTTGCGCTCCAGGCGGATAGGGCGGAATGTTGACACCCTACCGTCTGCCTGTCTTTTTCTGTAGAGGTGATATCCCTGATGCAACAATAAAGAAATAAAAAAAAAAAAATAATAATCTCTTAAGCTGTCTCAATGTGCAGTCCTGCATAGACACTTAAGAGAGAATTTAAAGACAAATAATGCAGCCTATACTACAAAGGCTACACTGTCCAGTACTTCAACTAGATATTTCACCAAAATTAAAATTCAGCACAGCCTGCCAAGTTTCTCTCATAGAAAAACTTCCCCTTTTACCAAGAAAGCCTCTGGTAGATAGAGAGGAAGGGGTGGACAGACAAGCTCCATAGGCTGCCATTATGTGGCTCAAAACAGGATACTGTGCCTTTAAGGAAACTTTCTAGAACTCTCAGTATCCCAGAATGCACAGCAGGTCCCCTCCACTTTCAGTTCTTCTTGGAGGTGTATAAAGCTAGACCTGTAGCATTCAGTACATGAACATCTTTCTCCACCGGGGAGGAGGACGGGGTCTTATGACTATAACAGAGATACCCCTACTACAGAACTGGAGTTACAGGTAAGAAACTACTCCTTCTCTAGTAGGGGGATCTCTGTGTAGAGTCATAACCTAGTGAATAGAATGGCAAGCCCATCCCCAACACCAAGCGGCGGTGGAGAAGAAGAAATACCACACCACTACTGTGCGAACAGATTTCGCAGCGAAGCCTGCCCAAACTGAGCATCTGCCTTGGCATCAGAGTCCAGACAGTAATGCCTAGCAAAGGTATGGACCGACTTCCAAGTGGCAGCCCTGCAGATTTCTGCAATGGGAACATTACGGAGCAAAGCTGTCGTGGCCGCTTTGCCCCTGGTGGAATGAGCCTTAGGATTACCCCCAAGGTCTTATTAGCCTTTTGATAACATTATTGTATACAGGACACAATCCACCTCGAGATGGACTGTTTAGAGGTAGCAAGACCAGTCCTGACTGAACCATAGTTGATAAACAATTGGTCTGACCTACAAATATCCTTGGTTTTATCCAGATACAATTTCTAAACCCTTCTGACATCCAGGGAATGAAGAGATCTTTCCGCTGGAGTGGAGGGTTTCTGAAAAAATGTAGGTAACGTTATAGTCTGGTTAACATGGAAATCACTGGAATCAAAAAACAGGAGAACCTCCCCTAGGTCCAAATATGAAGAAAGCAAACGCTCTAATCATTGATTCAAAACATCATCATTGTACCACACAAGACTATTTTATTTGAAAATCATGTCTATTTTCTAGAAAAAAATATTTTCATTTATATATCCAATAGCAGTAAAGACATAAATGTATATACATACACTATTTACATTACGAACACAAAAATGCAGCCTACTCACTCACCACTTCAATATAATCACCAATCACACTCAATCAAACCATCATCAGTCATACCACTCAACAATATTTACAAAATCACACACAAATCACAAAAGGAAAACATTACTATATATACATCATTTAAAAACGGCATACAAAAAGAAGAAAACGACAAAACAACAAGCGCCGACGCGCGTTTCGGAACCGGACCGATATTATCCAATCCTTCGTCAGGGCGCAAATAGGTACATAGAAGTTCTTCAATAATTTTTCAAAACATCAGCAATATACCAAAAGATTCAAACTATTATTATTTACAATGTTTTTTATCAAGTTTTTCGTTGAAAGATGAAATCCAGGCTGCAGCTTCACATCACATTATTCGATCATATCTGCGGGGACAATGAAAACGACCCTTAAATGACCTATATACACAATAGGATGCTGCTGGACTACTGTACCCAAGAATAAAAGACGAGGTAGTAACCAGAAGGAAAATGGAAATGATAAACAAGTCAAGAAATAGCGAGAAAGAAGGGATCAAAAAAAAAAGTCACAAAGTACCCAAGCATCTCTATGTGATCAGAAAAATTAAACTAGAAAGTGCATGAGAGATACACCATCACCGTAACTCCAATAACGGAAAACATTCAACCCGTGTACTTCCATGCCTCCGGTGGAGAGAACAATTTACATAAAAAGCACATACCCCTATCCTCAGAAAGGGAAAAACATGGGCGCTGCACGATGGCAAGAGGATGCTTCACAGAGGGGCAGAGTTTCGGCTCTAGAAAATCAAAAAGATGGTTAGGAAACGACCAAACCCTACCAGGGCATTCTCACAAGGCGATCTCCCTTTCCTCACAAGTGAGAAGGATATAACAATCGAAAAATATGGTTACTACCACCATATAGCTCAACATAGACTATGAGTTAAAGCGAATTCAAAGAGGTTGGTCCCCATATTTCTCTTTATTCCACTCCAGATAGTAACGCTAATTCCCTATCTCAAAGGAGGTAGTCTAATTTACTATAAGATAGTCCACTCAAAGTTAAAAACCTACCCAAGGGACGGTAGATCTAGGTCCAGGGTGAAACATCCCAGCGTTAATTCAGTCTGTAGTGAATAAGTTCAGGCTCCCCACAAATATTCTCCTGTTAGAGCGGGCCTCAGAGTCTAAAAGGACGAAGTTGGTAGTTAAAAGTAAGAATAAACCCCCTGGAGGGATCGAGAACAGCTTCAAAACGGGAATGGAAAAATATAGCTACCTACCCGGGGAAGGCCAATGGCCCACACGGAGCTTACAAGTTCCAATGGAAATCAGAAATAACCTTAGGAAGAAACTTAGGGTGAGTACGCATTACAACCTTAGCAGCATGAAATACAGTATAAGGTTCTTGGCAACACAATGCCTGAATTTCACTCACCCTGCGGGCCGATGTAATGGCCACGAGGAACGCCGCCTTCCAGGACAGGTGCTGTAGCGAAGCCTTATGAATAGGTTCAAAAGGCTCCTTCATCAATCTGGACAGCACCACATTCAGTTCCCATGAAGGCGAAGGAAGACGAACAGGAGGAAACACTTTCTTCAAGCCTTCCAAAAAAATCCTTTATCACAGGAATTTGGAAAAAGGAAGTCTGTGAAGGGTATTTCCTGTAGGCAGTCAGCGCAGCTAGATGTACCTTAATGGAATAGAAGTTAAGGCCAGACTGCGCCAAATACAAAAGATATGGAAGGATGACATCTTCCTTACATGTCGTCGGATCATAGTTCTCGGACTTGCACCAGATGCAGAATTTCTTCCACTTGTAAGCATAAGAAGTCCTAGTGGAAGGTCTCTTAGCCTCCTTCAGTATGTCCATACAATCCGCAGGGAGATTCAAATGGCCATATTGCACTACCTCAGGAGCCATGCCGCCAAACTCAAAGACGAGAGGTTGGGGTGTACCATCTGTCCCCCGAACTTCGTGAGAAGGTCCGGCCTGCACGGCAGCCGTATGTGAGGAAGAAGAGACCGGTGAAGTAGGTCCATGAACCACCACTGTCTGGGCCATTCCGGGGCAATTAGGATCATCCTCGCCCTGGACTGGGACAGTTTCATGAGCACCGCCGGAATCAGGGGAATGGGTGGAAAAGCGTACAAAAAGCTGTTCGACCAGTTGATCCATAGCGCATTCCCCAGCGTCCCCTGCTTGTAATACCTAGACGAGAAGTCTCGGCATTTGCTGTTTTCGGCGGTGGCGAACAGATCTACGTCTGGAGTGCCCCACCTGGCGTAGACGTCTCTGAGTACTTCGTCGTTTATGACCCATTCGTGGTTTTCCTGAATCAGTCTGCTCAGCGCGTCCGCCTGAGCATTTTGTACACCTGGCAGATGGGTAGCCGTTATCGTCAGTCCTCTGGCCAACAGCCAGTGCCAGATTGCCTGCGCCTCCTCCGACAGAGTGCGCGATCTCGAACCCCCCTGCTTGTTGAGGTAATACATTGTGGTCGTATTGTCCGTCTGTACAAGCAGAGAGTTGGTCTGAAAGGACGGATGAAAGGCCTTCAGTGCCAAGTGAACCGCTCTGAGTTCCAGGAAATTGATATGATACGTGGATTCCTTCGGGAACCACGTTCCTTGTACATGTAAGTCTCCGGAATGCGCTCCCCAGCCGTGGAGAGAAGCATCCGTCACGATGGTCTGAGTGGGAATGTCCTTGTGGAAGGGAACCCCTTTAAGGAGGTTCTCTGCTGAACACCACCATTTCAGAGACTGTAGAGCATGCAGAGACAGTTGTATCCTGTCGTCCCAGTTTCCTCGCCTCTGGTCCCACTGATCCTCCAGACACTCCTGCAACGGTCTCATGTGCAGTCGTGCGTGTGGCGTGAGGAAGATGGAGGCCATCGACCCCAGTAGAGAAGACACCATCCTCGCTGTTGTAGATGGAACGGTCATAAGAGCCTGAGCCTTCCGAAGGAGTGATAAACGTCTCTCCTCCGAAGGAGACACGCTTGCTGACAGCGTATTGATGGAGGCTCCCAAGCACTGGAGACACTGGACCGGAGTCGGAACAGACTAGGACATGTTGATGTGCAACCCCAGCTTGTTCAGAAGAACGGACGTTTTCTGGAAGTGCGATTGAGCTTCCGCAAAGGAGGATGTCTTGATCAACCAATCGTCCAGGTACGGGTAGACAAACACCTTGTTCTTTCTCAGGTGTGCCGCTACCACTGCCATGCATTTTGAAAAGGTCCTGGGCGCAGACTTCAGCCCGAACGGTAGTACTGTGTATTGATAGTGATTGGCGCCGACTTGGAATCGCAGGAACTTCCGGTGTTTCTGTGCAATGGGCACATGGAAGTACGCATCCTGTAGGTCTATCGCGCACAGCCAGTCTCCCCTTTGCAGTTGAGGGTAAATCTGGTGCAAAGACAGCATGCAAAACTTTTCCCTGCTAATCCATTTGTTTGCCTGCCGCAAATCCAGAATGGGCCTGAACTCGTTCTTGTCTTTCTTGCGTACCAGAAAGAATCGTAAGTAAAGACCTCTTCCCCTTTGAGACAGAGGGATGTCTTCTATCGCCCTTTTTCTTAACAGGGTATTGGCCTCCGCCTGGAGCGCGCGCAGCTGAAACTGCGAGCAAACCGGTGGAATTGCTGGAGGCGGGCTGGTGAACCAAAGACTGTATCCATTGCAAACAATATTCAGCACCCACTTGTCCTGAGTAATTTTTCTCCACTCTGCCAGGTAGTATTGGACACTTCCCCCCACCGGAGTGGGTAACGGAGGACGGGGAAGTAACAGCTCAGGGTCTAGACCCGGCCGGGCCCTTGGTCGCGGTGGCAGATTGCTGCCCACCCCGGCCCTCCTGACATTTTTGGAAGGGCCTCCTCTGGAACTGCTGTTGTTGTTGCTGTCCAGTTTGCTGGCCCCTCCCCCTGCCCTGCGCCCCATACCGTCTCTGGAACGGGCGGTAGGTCTTCTTTTGTTCCTTGGGCTTCTCCAACCCGACAGCCGTCAGGGTTTCAGCCTCTGCCTTCATCCTGGCCATTTCATCGTCAGCGTGCTTTCCAAAGAGAGCCTCGCCCAAAAAGGGTAAGTTGGCCACCCTCTGTTGGGCCTCAGGTTTCAAGGACGTAAGCCGCAGCCAGGCATGACGTCTCTGGTTGACTCCATGGCAGTACCCGTGGGCTGCCAGGAGCGATAAATCCGCGGCTGCGCTGATAAGTTGATTAGAGACCAGCAGCCCCTCGTTCAGGATCTCCATGAAATCCTCCCTCTTCTCTTTGGGCAGGAGGTCAGCGAACTGTTGGAGGGACTCCCACAGAGCTCGATCGTACCTCCCCAACAACGCCGAGGCACTCGCTGCCTTCATGGAGGTGGCGGACGTCCCGCAGATCTTCCTGCCTGCCGAATCCATCCAGCGGCTCTCCTTGTCTGGAGGCACTGTAGATGACGGGGTGGTGGCATGTTGTTTCCGCCCCGCCATCACTATCACCGAATCCGGTGCTGGATCCACCCTGAGAAATGCTGGGTCCGAGTCAGGAGCCCTGTACTTCTTTTGGAGCCTGGAGGGGGCTGACTTCGTAGTCGCGGGAGTGAGGAACAACTCCATGGAGGGTTCCTCCAAACCCGGGACTAACGGCAACAGAGGTCAAGACAGTTGCTTCTTATGAAGAGTCTCAAAAATGACTGAGGTCGTCGGCGTGGGCACAGTGAGCGTGATGCCCAGCTTGTACGCCCCTCTCAGCAGTACATCCTGGAAGGATATAATGTCGTCCACAGGAGACACCCTCGTCTGAGGGGACCCTGAAAGGGTAGGAGAGTAGTCCCTGGCGCTGGACGAATCCGTACGAGATCTATACCTGCCCCTCCTGTGGTGCCGTCTAGATCTGGTAGACGAACGATGGCGACTCCTGGATCTCCCTCTCCGTCCGGAGCAGGATCTAGACCTCCTCGGCCATGGTCGTTCCGCAGGTCTCAGCGACGGAAGTTGTGGCGGCCTGACCGGGAGCCTCGTAAGAAGAGGCCCTGCAGGCGGCGGCGGAAAGCGCGGCAACGAGGTAGACCTCGTGGAACCGGCGGACGCCCCTGAGGTGGCGGCGGTGGATTCGGTGGCAGCCCACGAGGCGACAGAGGAGGAGGATGCTGAGGAGGAGGCGGCGGCGGCAAAGGAGGCGTCGGAATCAGAGGGGGCGGATCCTTTGGCAACGGAGGCGGTGGCGAAGGCGACCTCGGTTTAGGGGGCGAGTATACCACAGAGTACACAGAGCCCGGAGACTTCTCTCTCCTCTTCTTTTTAGCCTGACTCGACTGGGGAGACCGAGAGGCCGTGCCCCCTGTCGGTGAACGACGTCGCCGTCATGCCCCCGATGATCTGGAGGAACTTCTGATGTCAGAACGTCTCCTGGAGGACGAAGCCTTCCTCTTAGGCGCCGAGCGGCTCTTCGGCGTCAACGAACGCCGTCTCGACGCCGACGAACGGCGTCTCGACGTTGATGATCTATGTCTCGACGTCGGACTTCTCCTTCTCGAACACCAAAAGATCGCCGTGACCTCGACGCTCTTCGTCTCGACGTCGATGATCTATGTCTCGACGTCGGACTTCTCCTTCTCGAACACCAAAAGATCGCCGTGACCTCGACACTCTTCATCTCGACGTCGATGATGTTCGCGACGTCGACGATCTCCTCTTCGACGGCGAACGGCGGTGTCGCCTCGACGGCGCGCGCCGGCGTGACTTCTCTCGACGTCGATGACGACAATGAATCCGTACCCGACGTCGACCTCGACGGAGGTCTCGACGTCAGTCCCCTTGACGTCGAAGCCGCTTCAACCCCGAGCCCGGGGGAGACGGGGAACAGACCGTGGTCATTCCTCTCGACGTCGACGTTGAGGCTATCGACGTTGACGGAGACCGGTGGCGTTTTCTGGCCTTCTTCTCACTGGGGAGCCCCCCAGAGGCCTCAGCACGGGCAGATGAAGCAGATCCAGCATGCCCAGACCCACCTGGACCTTGATGTTTTCTCTGCTCCAATCCTTGGAGCCTGATCTTCTGTCTATCCTTCAGAGTCCCGGAGGTGAAAGTCTGGCAAATCTCACACTCCTCAGAAACATGTGCAGAAGGGAGACACAGGATACACACCTCGTGTGGATCGGACTTGGCCTTCTTCCTAGAGCATTCAGGGCATTTATCAAATAAGGCAGGCATATTTGATAAATGAAGGCTCAGAATTACCAGAAAAACACCAGTAATTAAAGAAGGCTCAAAAACACGTCGAGTGAACACTATTCACTAGATTATGACCATACACAGAGATCCCCTACTACAGAACTACATCTTTCCCCTCATCTCTGCTCTTCAGAAATTGGATGTCACGGTGTTTAATTACGCCGATGACCTCCAACTGATCTTTAATATCTCTTCTCTCTCTTCTTCTGTTTTCAATCTTCAATCAGTTATGACTTTCATCAACGACTGGATGAACTCCAACCAATTTAAGCTCGACCCTGATAAGACCGAGTTAGTGCTTACTGGAAGTGCCTCCAGCCCCTTGTCTTCTGCCTTCTGGCCCTCTTCCCTTGGTGCCCCTCCCTCTCCCTCTGCTTCTGTCAAAAGTCTTGGTATTAAAGTTAGCAGTGATCTCTCCATGCTCTCTCAAATCAGTGCGGTAGCTTCATCTTGTTTTCCTAATTTGCGGATTATACGTAAAATCTCCCGTTTCTTTTCTACCGAGGCACTGAAACTCATCTTGCTACCCATGGTCATATCTCACCTGGATTACGGAAATGCTCTGTATGTCGGTATCCCTGCATACGAACTCCGTCGTCTCCAATTAATCCAGAACCAGGGTGCCAGGTTAGTCTTCAAATTCCCAAACACTATCACGTTACTCCACTGCTGAAAACATTACATTGGTTACCGCTTTTTGAACGTTTCTTTTTCAAACTTGGATGTCTGATCTTTAAGGCCCTTGCCGGCACAGCGCCTGCCTTCACAACTGCCTTCACAACTGCCAAACTTAAGGCTTACGTTCCCACTCGTGATCTCCGGTCTTGCTCTAAGCACCTTTTGTGCATTCCTTGTTACAGAAGGAATAAACACGGTGGCATGAGCTTCTCTTTCCTGGCTCCCTCCTTCTGGAACACACTTCCTCTCAGCATTAGGACTACTGCTTCCTACATGGACTTTAGTAGGGCTCTGAAATCCCAGCTCTTTTCGCAAGCCTTTGCCGAATAGGGTCACCCCCGCTCCCCTCGTACTTCCGTCCTCAGCGCCAAAAAAACGTTTGGTCTACGAGCGCTTTATAAAAACCTTTAACTTTAACAGTAAATTTGCCAGTCTCCATCTGAAATGCGTGAATACATACTTACCTTTTCTAATATACGGCCATGAGCGCCCGTCTATGATACTGAACGGCTCCATCAACGTGAAACAACTTATAGATCTCTGATCCCCCTCTCTTGACAATAGGAGGTGAGGTTTGGAGAGTGCTGAGCACGCGTGCAGGTGCAGACTCGGGTACTGGCTCTATCTTTGGGGCAGGGGGACGGCGTCCACCCGGTAAAAACCCGGTAAAATAAGTGAGGGGACGACGTCCACCCGCGTGGTACCCCGACTTGAGCCCTGGGCTGAATATGTTGACAAAAACTGATCTTGAGGCGGGCAGGGATTGCCGCGCAACATAGGTGACGTGTTTTGAGCGAGCTCCTAATATACAAGGTGCGCAGCTGACCCAGCAGGGTTGCCGCACCGTGTTACCACGGCCCACCGCAGCTCAGCATGGCTCCTGCCGTGTGAACAGCCAGCCGCAAGCAGGACCGCTGGCCGGTAGTGCGGCCCCGCCCACCGGAGAGGTGACAATGTAGGAGGCTCGGAGTACCGAGGTGGAAACTCCTCCTTCCATTACTTCCCACTCACCCCCGGTGCAAGGATTTCTGCTCATACACAGGACTGTGCACAGAGACCTAGGACATTAGTGAATTGTGGTGTACCAGAAACTCACCTCAGTACCTAGAACCCCCAACCAGCTAGCAATCAGTGTCACTTTGGCTCTTCTTCCTATAGCAAAGTAACCAATGATTAGACAACCTAGAACATGCAATTTAGGACCATCTCATGAATGGTGGGAAGTGAGAACACTCTTTTGTTATACTCTCATACCAGTCCACAACAGGAGTAAAAAAGAGACACGTTAAGGTTATAATATTTATTTTAACGACGTGATCTCATGCGTAGTATTTTAGTCAACATATGCAGACATGATTAAAAATAATATGGTCAAGCATGGTTACAACTCCATAAAATACAAAAGGAGGACTCATATTACAATGATAGTGCAAACATGTGATATAGTGCCTAGTTTAAACACCCTCCCTATGTAGGAACTTTGTATTATAAACTATAGAAGGTCTCTTGAACTAGTTTTGGGGGACCTCATTACCTTTCCGCTCAGTAAATGTAAATTACATCTGGATCAGCAAGTCTCTGCATCCCTGGAATCTTCCAAGTGTGTGAAATTATGGCAAGTGTGCTATGATAAAGGCGCCAGAATCTTGCTTGGCTCGCAGCTGCCAAAATGTTACTTCTAGAATGTGTTACAAAGACATTCTGATAAACAGGCTCACATGTTATGATAACCTTGACGGCTCAGCACTTAGTGTACAGACTGGGGGCACAATGTATGTCTAAAGATGTCGAAAAACAAACCTTTTCTCATGTATAGACCTTCGTGAAAGCTAACTTGCAAAAACAGCTTAGCAGTGTCATGTGCAAAAAGCAGCAAAAGGTAAAATGGTGTTTAAACTTCTAAAAGAACTGCGTTACTTACCTGTAACAGCAGTTATCCAGTATTGGTGTCTTTCATAGATTCACATGCCTGAATCATTCCCCGTCGTCGAGACGGGAGCCTCCGGTACATAAAAAAGTAATGTCCTATAGACATACATAGAGAAAATAGGCCTAAGGGTCTCCCCTTAGTAGCCTTTCTTTGTCCTTATGCAAAAAGGACCAAACTCTCACAGTCAGCCAATCAGCTCCGACCTCCCTCTAGAACCTTCCTGGGAGGAGCCTCAGTCCCTCAGATTTTCGTACGCACTCAGCTAGTTAGGCGTAATATTGTTAGAGAGGGATGTGAGACTTCCCAGGGGAGGCGGGAGGGTTGCATGTGAATCTATGAAAGACACCAATACTGGATAACTGCTGTTACAGGTAAGTAACGCAGTTCTTATCCAGTATTAGGGGTGTCTTTCATAGATTCACATGCCTGAATCAGAGTAGCTAGCAATTAGACATGCACATTCGTGATGGAAAGGTGTCCTGCAGGCATGTGAGACAATGCACACATTGTCCAATAGCATGTAAAAAGACAGCATAAGCAGAGCATCACAATAGCAGAGAATGTGCATACCTGGATGGCGGGATGAGGGAAGGCTCACCTCACTGAAAGAGATGGCGTAGCACCGCCTGGCCCACTGCTGCATCCTTCTGAAGTTCGATATCCAGGCAGTAGTGTCTAGAGAAAGTGTGCGGTGACTTCCAGGTCGCCGCTCTGCATATGTCCAGGATCGGCACTCCAGCGAAAAGTGCTGCTGAGGTGGACATCGCCCTGGTGGAATGTGCAGTGACATGATCAGTCAAAGGCCGTCCGGCCTTGGTATGACAGAATGCAATCGCTGAGGAAATCCATCTCGAGATGCTTTGCTTCGTGAGAGGCAGGCCCAATCTTGGATTGCTATAGGCCACGAATAGTTGCGAAGATTTTCTGAAGGCTTTGGTTTTATCCAGGTAGAACTTTAGACATCTCTTGAGATCTAAAGAATGGAGTGCTCTTTCGGCTGCGGTGGAAGGGTTCGCAAAGAAAGACCTAAGGACTATTGGTTCATTGAGATGAAAGTCCGAAGGCACTTTCGGTATGAACTTAGGGTTCGGTCTTAATATCACTCTGTCCTGTCCGAATTGCATGTATGGATCCTGAATGGACAGAGCTTGGAGTTCGCTTACTCTCCTGGCCGATGTTAAAGCGAGCAAGAGCGCAGTTTTCCATGAGATGTATTTGAGGGAGGCCCGATGAATGGGTTCAAAGGGATGCCTCATGAGTTGGTTGAGAACTAGGTTCAGATGCCACGTCGGGGGGACTTTCTGAGGCCTCGGAAAGGATCTATAAAGCCCCTTCAGGAATTGTTTGACCAGTCTACTGGACCACAGGGAAGGTCCCGTAAAAGTTCTGGTGAACCTCGATATAGCTGCCAGGTGGACTTTTATGGATGCATGTGCCAGTCCTGATTGTGCCAAGTGCAGTAGGTATGGCAATAGCTGTTCAGGTGTGACGTACAGTGGTTGCAGGCCCTGGTCCGAACACCAAATGCAGAATCTTTTCCATTTGAGAGAGTAGGTTTTGTTGGTACTGTCTGCTCTCGCTTTTGCCAGTATATCTCTGCAGTCCTGCGGGATATTCAGGCCACCGAACTCTCTGTGCTCAGGAGCCAGGCCGATAACCTGAGCGATTGCAGGTTCGGGTGTTGCACGAGCCCCTTGGACATCGTCAGGAGGTTCGGGTGTTGTCGCAGACGAATCGGTGTCTTGATAGAGAGCCGAAGTAGATCCGAGAACCAGTGTTGTCTCGGCCAGGACGGGGCAATCAGGATTATGGTACAGGGATCCGCTTTCATATTCCTGAGGAGCCTCGGGATCATGGGAAACGGAGGAAAAGCGTACGCAAACACGCTGAACCAACCGATGGAAAAGGCATTCCCCAGTGATCCCTGCTGGGGATGCCAGCTTGCGTAGCTTGGGCATTTGGCGTTCCCCTTGGTGGCAAACAGGTCGATTCCTGGGACTCCCCATTGAGAGAAGATGTGAGTCAGCGCGCTGTCGCTCAGTTCCCACTCGTGGGAGAGGGATCTTTGCCTGCTTAGGGCGTCGGCGATGGTATTGTCCTTGCCTGGCACATAGTCGGCTCTGAGTGTGATTCCATGCAGCACTAGCCAGTTCCAGATCTTCTGCGATTCGCGTGATAGAGAGAGCGAACGTGTTCCTCCCTGTTTGTTGAGATAGTGCATCGTCGTGGTGTTGTCCGTTTTGACGAGCACTGGGGAGTGCTGGATGCGTGGTAGAAAGGCCTGTAGTGCCAGATACACGGCTCTCAGCTCCAAAAGGTTTATATGAAGCTGTTTTTCCTGAGTGTCCCATTTGCCGCTGATCCGAAGGTCCTGAAGGACAGCGCCCCATCCCTCCAGGGAAGCGTCCGTGGTGATCACCAGAGGTGTTGCCGGAAGGAGAAATGACAGTCCTACGGTCAGATTTTTGCGACGCCTCCACCAGGTCAGACTCTTGGTCATTTTGGGTGTTATACATACAGTGTCCTCGAAAGAGCCAGTACTTTGAGTCCATTGGCTCGCGAGCGCCTCCTGCAACGGGCGCATCCTGAGTCTGCAGTGAGGGACGAGGAGTATACAGGAGGACATCATGCCCAGGAGGGATGTATAGGTCCGGACCTTCAGTCGTGTCCTGTTCGCCACAGCCGTGGCCAGGGACAATATCTTGTCTGTCCTCTCCTTCGAGGGGAAGGCTCTTGTGCACTCTGTGTCCAAGGTTGCTCCGAGGAAGGTAATTTTTGTCGTAGGGATGACACAGGATTTCTTGAGATTGAGAGTTAATCCCAGTCTCTGAAAAAGATTTGTGCAGGCGTTGGAGGATTCGGCTGCGTCTTTCGCCGAGGGTGCTTTCACCAGCCAGTCGTCTAGGTAGGGGAAGACCTGGTGACCCATTTGACGCAGGAAAGCTGCCACCGGTGCAAGGCACTTCGTGAAAATCCGCGGCGCGGATTTGAGGCCGAACGGTAGTACCTTGAATTGATAATGTTGCCCTGCAACCTCGAACCTCAGGAATTTTCTGTGACACTTGAGGATGGGGATGTGGTAGTAGGCATCCTGGAGATCCAAGGATGTCATGAAATCTCCTTTTTCTAGAATGCCTAGTATTTCTTGAATCGTCACCATCCTGAACGATTGGCTCCGTAGGAAGACGTTGAGCGCTCGGAGGTCCAGAATGGGCCTCCACTTGTCCTCTTTCTGGCGTACAAGAAAGAAGTGGGAGTAAAAGCCCTTCCCCTTCAGGGGTGCTGGAACGCGCTCGATAGCTCCTTTCTTCAGCATTACAGAAATTTCCTGGAGAAGCAGGCGTAGGTTTTTGTGCGCCCGTCTGCGTGGAGGAGTTCTGGGAGGGATGGTGGTGAATTCGAGGGAATGGCCAAAACGTATAATTTGGAGAACCCACCGGTCCGTGGTTATGAGTTGCCAATTGTTGAGTGTAGGAGAGTAGGGTCTGCAATCCTATGATCACCCAGATTTTTGCTTTTTGCTGCACTGGTTTACGACTTTCCCTGGCTGTGGGCCTGCTAATCAGACCCACAGCCTAGCTGTTCTCTCTATCCAAATTGTACTCAGGTACTGAATTGGCACTGGGCCCTCTCCAAGTCCCTGTACCCAGGGCTGAGGTGTACCCAGAAGTCTCCCAGGGGCTGAAGCATGTATTATGCCACCCCTGGGCTGACTAACTAAACTGACACAACTGGCTGCACGACAGCTGGGGCAAGGTGGTGTACTCACCCTTTGCTTTAGATATAGTATACCTATATCTAACCCTAAAATGGACACACAGATCTCCTGTCAGTCACTCCTATGGCAGGCCTTAACAATCCTGAAGGCAGAGTGCTTGGAATCGTGTGAGATGGTGCTCTGGCATGAGCTGAGCCTGTCTGCGGCTTTCGGGATCCATCCCTTAGCCGTTTCCATGATATCGCATACCATATACTCTTAAGTGCATTATAATCCTCGCGGTTATATGCCAACTCTGGTATCGCTTTATCAAAACATGTCGAGTAAGGTGTCATACGAATTGGAATACTAACCCCTCGCCAATTCTGGCGACGGGGTTAGCATTCCACCCTTCTAGAGGGACACGACATGTATGTAACCCCTAACCCCGGTTAAAGTCAGACAGAGCCTTAGCATCCACAAAATGGATGCTGCCACCGAGACACAAGTCTGCCCTCCTGCTGCTGGGAGTCCTCCCAGAGCAGGAGATAAGGACAAAGGGTTTCCTGCCAGGGGCGGTGCCAGCACCGTCCCAGACAGGATTTTGTGTATTGTAGGTAGGCAGGGCTTCAGAGGAAGGTGACTGCACGTGGCACCCCGGTGCTCACTGTGCATAGGCTGGCTTGAACCAGTTCCAGGTAACACTCCAGACCCTGTGCTGGGGAAAAGCCCGCCAAGGAAGTGGGTGTAACCACCCCCCTCCTGGTCCCACCCCTAGGGCAGGACTTAGTCGCGTGCCAGCCCCCTTTTCCCAGATAAAGGTAGGGACTGGCCCCCTTCCAAATCAGATCATCTTTGGAATCAAGATACCACTTTCCACGAAAGGACTTCATGATTTCTTCTTCAAGATTCTCCCTTGTGGCTAAGGAGTAGTCACCCTGCATCCGCAGGCACCATCTAAGAACACTGCGGTCTGCTGCACGTCCTTCCTCCGGAATCCGACTGCCCAGCTCGACGAGACCCGGCTTCCCTGGCACCTCTGACCTCTACCCACCTCTACAGCACAGCTGAGAACCGTGGGTGCGACGAGACCTCGAGGGACCGGCCATCGCCAAGACTGCACGACTTCTGCACAGCAAGCCCACCGAGTAATTTCCTGGTGAGTGCTTTGGGGTCCGAGAAGCCCCCACCCTGAGCAGCTCCAGCACCGAAGAGCAGCCCCCCAGCATCTCCACGATCGGCGTGGGGCCCTTCTGCTTTTTGCTGCTCACCGCGTTGTTTGGCTACTAGCCCGCTGGCTTGTGGCCTTCCGAACGACGCCTGACGACAATACTGCTGCTAGTCTGGTTGCTCCAGACTGGCCCTTGCTTCCCTCCATCGGAGAAGTACCCTGGACCCTCCTGGTCCGGCTAAGACGCCATTTTAGGTCCACCGCGTGGGCCTTGCATTTGCCAAGACTTGTTGCCCAATCCTGGGTCCAGCGACGTCGACAGCAAGAACCTTCGTGGGACAGCTCGCACCTCCATCCTGGTCGCCGACAACGCCTCCTGGTCCGAGAGACTGCAGAGCCCAGCAGCGCCCACTCACCTGACTGCGGTGACTTCGCCCGGTGCCATCCTGGTGCCCACTTAATCACTGGCTAGTGATTCAAGAACTTGGTCCCCTCTGCTTTCAGGTTTTCTTCTTCCTTGATCCAGGCTTGGATCCATCGAACTTTTCTTCACTGGTCGCCTGCCAGCAACTTCCTTCTTCCAGGCTCCTGGTCCGGCACGAGGATTCCCGACGTCTTTTCAGACCTATGCAGCTGCAGCCTCTGGGCTAGGTAACTTCGGCATTTCGGTGCCCCAGCATAGCCTCACTATCCAAGGGTCAGGATCCACTGTCGTTTTCTCCCTACCAGGTCGGGTTCGCCCGTGAACACTAACTTTAGCGTTACTAGCTTCCATAGACTTTGTCCCGCATCCCGCGTGAGAGTGCACACTCTGCACCCGAGTCCCCTAGGCCTCCTAGAAGTAATCTAACGATTCCATAGTCAAGTCCTAGCGATTCCAAAGCCTATTAGTACTGTACTTACCTGCTAGTAATTTCGCATTCCACTTTCAGAGTATATGGTTTTTCGTGCCCCTCGGGCATTTGTGTATAACGTGCTAACTTAAGTATTTTCATAAGAGTTTTGTTGTGTGCTGAGCACCCTGTCCTCATAAAGAGTACAGGGTTGTTGTGATTCTAATAAATACATTGTTTATTTTCATAACACTTGTGTGGTGTCCTTTCACTGGGTGTTCAAGGGGTAATGTGATGGTAAAACAGCTGGCTTAACACGCCCTCTAGAGTCTTAGCCTTAGACTGCTCGTATCCATGCTACTAGGATAGCTGGTCTATAAGGTTGACTTACAACCAATCATCAATAAGGGTTGTTTGGACTGATATATAGTGATCACTAGAATAGTGAGCACTGCACATCAGGCCAACTTCTCACATTGGTGAGCAGCGGTTGGGATTTGAGCTTGCTGTTGTTTTACCACACATATCCTAAGAATATCTTGTGAAAGATCACATAAGTACTAAAGGTACATATAACTTAGCTTAGAATACTCTGAGTTCTACTGAACCAGCTGTTGTAGCTCCTAGGGCCTAGCACACCCTAAACTACAACTCTAGCAAGGGATCAGTAGGCAAACATATAGTGTAGGTAAGTGCACCACTTACACCTCACTAGAAAAGCATGTCTACCCAGGGAGAATCTACTAAGACTCCCCTGGTCAGTGTTGACCCTCCACAGGTCACTTCAAGATATGCAGCTCTCAGTTTCCAGGAGATGAGACAAATCTGTGTCTCCAGAAAACTGAAGCAGGGGTCTAACCCCACCATTCCCTTTTTAATAGGTCTCTTAGAGACTTATGATGCGAGAAAGCTTTCTCAGCTAGATGGGAATATGCCAGCCTTAGAGGGTACCTCTGGGGATCCAGACCTCCCCAACATTGCCAATGCAGTTGAGGAGGAGGATCAAGGGGAACTCTCTGGGGACGAGGTAGACAAAGGTCTTGAGGTAGTCAGAAGGCTAACTAGGGCCAACTTAGACTTGCTTGGGCTAGGATCTGGGGGACCCCCAGTACTGACCCTAAGTAGGCCTAACCTTGGAGTTAGGAGAGATAGATCTCTTTCTAGGGACTCCAATAGATCTCTGCACTCTAATGCCTCTTCTCAGAGGAGAAGGAACTCTCCCCAGAGGAGATTGACTTCCCCTCAGAGAATGGAGCATGAAGCTAGGATGAGACAGGCTACTCTGAGGATTGAAAGGGAAGAAATTGCCCTGGCCAAAGAGAAGCTTGCCTTGGCAAGAGAGCAGCAGATGAGTGGGTTAGCTCCCACTGGTGGCAGCAATCTCCCAAGAGATAGAGAGAAGGGTTTAGATACTAAACACCTGACTAAGATAGTGCCCCCCTTTAAGCAAGGGGATGATATCCAAAAATGGATGGCTGCTTTGGAGAGGGCCTGCACTGTGCAGTGCATTCCCCGAAGTCAGTGGGCAGCTATACTGTGGCTCTCCTTTGATGGTAAAGGTAGAGATAAGCTCCTCACTACAAGAGTGGAGGATGCTAATGATTACCAGGTCCTGAAAAATGCACTGATTGATGGGTTTGGTTTAACCACTGAGCAGTACAGGTTGCTGTTCAGAGACACCCAGAAAACTCAGTCTCAGGACTGGTCTGACTTTGTGGATAGTGCCACTAAGGCTTTGGAGGGCTGGTTGCTGGGTAGCAAGGTTACAGATTACACAGGATTGTATAATCTTATGATGAGAGAACAAATTTTAAACAATTGTCAGAACCAGTTGTTGCACCAGCACCTTGTTGATTCAGATCTGACCTCTCCCCAAGAATTGGGAAAGAAGGCAGACAAATGGGTCAGGACAAGGATCAAGCAGAACCAGAACCAGAACCAGGGTGGTCAGAAGAAAGCAGACCAGAAGGGTAATGCAAAGAGTGAACAAAATGACCAGAAGTCTTCACCAGGTCCCCAACAAACCAAAGAGGGTGGGGGTCAGGCTTCCCAGAAGAAGAAGACTCAAGAAGGCCAGTCAAAAAGGTGGTGCCAGTACTGCAAAAGTAAATCTCACTGGTTTAGTGAGTGCACCAAAAGAGGAGGACAAACTCCTGCCACTACAGCCCCTAAGGCAACTGCACCCCCTAGTACAGTCAGTAGTGGTAGTGTACCTCCCAAGGCATTAGTTGGGTTAACCTTGGGAACTGAGGGGTCTGACAACTTAGTTGGCACACTCACTCAGGCTGTCCTTGTCTGTACAGGGGATATGGATATAACCCCTGAGATAAGTCCCAATACTTTGGGCAAGTACAGGCAGACGCCTTTAATTAATGGCAAAATGGCTCAGGCCTATAGGGACACTTGTGCCAGTGTCACCATGGTGACACCTAACTTTGTGGACCCTGGACAGATCATGCCAGGTACTGATTTCCTGGTGACCAATGCCAGCAATGTCACTACTAGTCATAGTGTGGCAATTGTGGCTTTCTCCTGGGGTGGAGTGAAGGGACAAAAGAAAGTTGTAGTCAGTTCAGACCTCCCAGTTGATTGTTTGTTGGGCAATGATTTGGAGTCATCACAATGGTCAGAAGTGGAGCAGAGGACTCACATGGAAATGTTAGGCTTGCCAGCACATGTGCTTGCTGTGACTAGGTCACAGGCCAGGAAATGCCCCACTGAACAGGTGCTGGATCCTGAAATTATGGACCAGACACCTTCCAAGAAGAAGAGCAGTAAGGGTAAGGCTTTGCCTTCCCCCTTGCCCCAGGTTGAGGATCAAGTCTCTGAGGAGGCTGATCTGAGAGAACTGAGGGAAACTGAGCCTAAAGAGCTTGAACTTGATCAAGTTGAGTTTCTGGGCTCAGGGGGACCCTCCAGAGCAGACCTGGGGAAGGCACAGTTAGACTGCCCTTCCCTTGAACCCCTCAGACAGCAGGCTGCTGCTGAGGCTGCAGGGAATGCCACAGGTGCCCACAGGGTATACTGGGAAGATGGACTCCTGTACTCTGAGTCAAGAGACCCCAAGCCTGGTGCAACCAGGAGGCTGGTCATCCCCTTGTCTCTGAGAGGTTTCCTTCTCACCTTGGCCCATGAGATTCCCCTTGCAGGTCACTTAGGTCAGACAAAGACTTGGGACAGGCTTGTCTCACACTTTCACTGGCCCCATATGAATGAGAATACCAAGGAGTTTTGTCGCTCCTGTGTCACTTGCCAAGCCAGTGGTAAGTCAGGTGGCACAACAAAGGCCCCCCTCATACCACTACCTGTGGTGGGGGTTCCCTTTGAACGGGTGGGGATTGACATTGTTGGTCCAATGGAACCCCAGACAGCATCAGGGCACAAGTTTATACTGGTGGTAGTGGATCATGCCACCAGGTATCCTGAAGCTATTCCACTTAGGACCACTACAGCACCTGTAGTGGCAAGGGCCCTAGTTGGAGTGTTCTCCAGAGTGGGCTTCCCTAAGGAGGTTGTTTCTGACAGAGATACAAACTTCATGTCAGGATATCTGACTGCAATGTGGAAGGAGTGTGGTGTGAACTACAAGTTCACCACACCCTACCACCCACAATGCAATGGGCTTGTTGAGAGATTCAACAGGACCCTCAAAGGGATGATTCATGGACTACCTGAAACTCTTAGGAGAAGATGGGATGTCCTGATCCCCTGCCTCTTGTTTGCTTACAGAGAGGTCCCACAGAAGGGGGTTGGCTACAGCCCTTTTGAGCTTCTGTATGGGCATCCTGTAAGAGGACCCCTGTGTTTGGTGAAGGAAGGATGGGAGAGACCTCTCAAAAAGCCTGCAACCAACATAGTGGACTATGTACTTGGTCTCCGCTCCAGGATGGCTGAGTATATGGAGAAGGCATCTAAAAACCTGGAGGCCAGCCAAGAACTTCAAAAAGCTTGGCATGACCAAAAGGCTGTTCTGACTGTGTACCAGCCAGGACAGAAGGTGTGGGTGCTGGAGCCAGTGGCCCCAGCAGCTCTGAAAGACAAATGGTCTGGGCCCCACACCATCATTGAGCAAAAGGGAGAGGTTACCTACTTGGTGGACCTTGGAACTCCCAGGAGCCCTCTCAGAGTGCTCCATGTTAACAGGCTCAAGGCATATGTTGACAGGAAGGACATGAGCTTGCTCATGGCCACAGATGAGGGACAGGAGGAAGAGAGTGACCCTCTCCCAGACCTGCTCACTCAGAATCCTGATGATGGATCAGTTGATGGTGTTGTCTTTTGTGGCAGCCTCACTGAACATCAGCAACAGGATTGCAGGCAAGTCCTGCAATCCTTCAGACATATGTTCTCTCTGACACCCAGCCAAACTGATTGGTGTACCCATGATGTTGACACTGGGGACAGTCTGCCTGTCAAGAGTAAAATCTACAGACAGCCTGATCATGTTAGAGACTGCATCAAAACTGAAGTGCAGAAAATGTTGGAGCTGGGAGTCATTGAGCCCTCAGATAACCCTTGGGCTAGCCCAGTAGTTCTAGTGCCAAAGCCTCACACCCAGGGTGGTAAGAAAGAGATGAGGTTTTGCGTAGACTACAGAGGCCTCAATGCAGTCACTAAGACTGATGCCCACCCAATACCAAGAGCAGATGAACTTATAGATAAATTGGCTTCTGCCAACTTCTTAAGTACATTTGATTTGACAGCTGGGTATTGGCAAATCAGGTTAGCTGAGGAGGCCAAACCCAAGACAGCATTTTCTACCCCTGGAGGGCATTATCAGTTTGTGGTAATGCCCTTTGGACTGAAAAATGCACCTGCCACCTTCCAAAGGTTGGTGAATCAAGTCCTCACTGGGCTGGATGACTTCTGTGCAGCATATCTAGACGATATTGCTGTCTTTAGCTCCACCTGGGAGGATCACCTGGTCCACCTGAGGAAAGTGTTAGAGGCCCTGCAAAAGGCAGGCCTCACTATCAAGGCCACAAAGTGCCAGATAGGGCAGACACAGGTTGTATACCTGGGCCACCTTGTAGGTGGAGGCCAGGTTCAACCACTGGAGAGTAAGATACAGGCCATCAAGGACTGGACTCCTCCAATCACCCAGACTCAGGTTCGAGCTTTCTTGGGCCTGACTGGGTACTATAGGAAGTTTGTCAGAAATTATGGGTCCATAGTGACCCCTCTTAATGACCTGACAAGCAAAAAGATGCCAAAGAAAGTTCAGTGGACAGCAAGCTGTCAGAAAGCATTCAATGACCTAAAGCAGGCCATGTGCACAGCACCTATCCTAAAGAGTCCAGATTACTCCAAGCCATTCATTGTCCAAACAGATGCTTCTGAGTTGGGTGTGGGGGCTGTTCTGTCTCAACTGAATTTTGATGGTAATGATCAGCCTATTGCTTTCATTAGTAGGAGGTTGACACCCAGAGAGAAAGATTGGTCAGCTATTGAGAGGGAGGCCTTTGCTGTGGTCTGGGCCCTGAAGAAGCTGAGGGCCTACTTGTTTAGCACTCACTTCACCATTCAGACAGACCATAAGCCCCTCTTGTGGCTAAATCAGATGAAGGGTGAAAACCCCAAACTGCTTAGGTGGTCCATTTCCCTACAGGGGATGGATTTTACAGTGGAGCATAGACCTGGTACTGATCACAGCAATGCTGATGGGCTCTCCAGGTATTTCCACTTAGAGCAAGAAGACTCACCTGGTCAAGGTTAGTTTATTGTCCCAAAGTTTGGGGGGGGGGTCATGTAGGAGAGTAGGGTCTGCAATCCTATGATCACCCAGATTTTTGCTTTTTGCTGCACTGGTTTACGACTTTCCCTGGCTGTGGGCCTGTGTAGGAAGGTAGATCCCTGACTATGGTTGCCCCCAACTTTTTGTCTGGTGTTTTGCTGGTTTTCTGACTTAGTTGACCTGGGGCCCTGCTATTCAGGACCCCAGGCCTACTGCTCTCTCTGTAAAATGGATTCCATGTACCTTAGGTACATATCTAAATTGGATACTGAGTCACCTTACCAGTCCCTGTACAGTGTACCTTAGGTACCCAGGGCATAGGTGTACCCAGGGCCTACCAGGGGCTGCAGCATGTATTATGCCACCCCTGGCTGGCCATCCAAATCTGACACAACTGGCTGCTTGACAGCTGGGGCAAGGTGGTGTACTCACCCTTTGCTTTAGATATAGTATAACTATATCTAACCCCAAAATGGACACACAGATCTCCTATCAGTCACTCCTATGGCAGGCCTTAACAATCCTGAAGGCAGAGTGCTTGGAATCGTGTGAGATGGTGCTCTGGCATGAGCTGAGCCTGTCTGCGGCTTTCGAGATCCATCCCTTAGCCGTTTCCATGATATCGCATACCATATACTCTTAAGTGCATTATAATCCTCGCGGTTATATGCCAACTCTGGTATCGCTTTATCAAAACATGTCGAGTAAGGTGTCATACGAATTGGAATACTAACCCCTCGCCAATTCTGGCGACGGGGTTAGCATTCCACCCTTCTAGAGGGACACGACATGTATGTAACCCCTAACCCCGGTTAAAGTCCTCCCAGAGCAGGAGATAAGGACAAAGGGTTTCCTGCCAGGGGCGGTGCCAGCACCGTCCCAGACAGGGTTTTGTGTATTGTAGGTAGGCAGGGCTTTAGAGGAAGGTGACTGCACGTGGCACCCCGGTGCTCACTGTGCATAGGCTGGCTGGAACCAGTTCCAGGGTCACTCCAGACCCTGTGCTGGGGAAAAGCCCGCCAAGGAAGTGGGTGTAACCACCCCCCTCCTAGTCCCACCCCTAGGGCAGGACTTAGTCGCGTGCCAGCCCCTTTTTACAGGATAAAGGTAGGAACTGGCCCCCTTCCAAAACAGATCATCTTTGAATCCTGAAACTACTTTCCACGAAAGGAACTCAAGACTTCTTCCTAAGATTTCTCCCTTGTGACTAAGGAGTAGTCACCCTGCATCCGCAGGCACCATCTTAAGAACACTGCGGTCTGCTGCAAGTCTCTCCTCCGGATCAAGACTGCCCAGCTCGACGAGAACCGGCTTCCCTGGCACCTCTGACCTCTACCTGCATCATCAGTCACGCTGAGATTCGTGGGTGTGACGAGACCTCGAGGGACCGGCCATCTTCAAGACTGCACGACTTCTTTCCAGCAAGCCCGCCGAGTAATTTCCTGGTGAGTGCTTTGGGGTCCGAGAAGCCCCGACCCTGAGCAGCTCCAGCACCGAAGTGCAGCCTCCCAGCATCTCCACGATCTGCGTGGGGCCCTTCTGCTTTTTGCTGCTCACCGCGTTGTTTGGCTACTAGCCCGCTGGCTTGTGGCCTCCTGAACGACGCCCGACGACATTTCTGCTGCTGGTCTGGTTGCTCCAGGCTGGCCCTTGCTCCCTTCCAAAAGAGGAGCACCCCGGACCCTCCTGGTCCACTCAAGACGCCATTTTGAGTCCACCGCGTGGGCTTGAATTAGCCAAGGCTTGTTGCCCAATCCTGGGTAACTTCGACGCCGACAGCTTCATCCATCGTGGGACAGCTCGCCTCTCCATCCTGGTCGCCGACAACGCCTCCTGGTCCGTGAGATCTGCAGAGCCAGCGTCGCCCACTCACCTAGTCGAGGTGACTTCGCCCGGTGCCATCCTGGTGCCCACTTAATCACTGGCTAGTGATTCAAGAACTTGGTCCCCTCTGCTTTCAGGTTTCTTCTTCCTTGATCCAGGCTTGGATCCAACGAACTTTCCTTCACTGGTCGCCTGCCAGCAACTTCCTTCTTCCAGGCTCCTGGTCCGGCAACGAGATCCCCGACGTCTTTTCAGACCTATGCAGCTGCAGCCCCTGGGCTAGGTAACTTCGGCACTTCGGTGTCCCAGCATAGCCTCACTATCCTAGGGTCAGGATCCACTGTCGTTTTCTTCCTACCAGGTCGGGTTCGCCCGTGAACACTAACTTTGCCTTTACTAGCTTCCATAGACTTTGTCCCGCATCCCGCGTGAGAGTGCACACTCTGCACCCGAGTCCCCTAGGTCTCCTAGAAGTAATCTAACGATTCTATAGTCAAGTCCTAGCGATTCCAAAGCCTATTAGTACTGTTACTTACCTGCTAGTAATTCGCATTCCACTTTTTAAGTATATGGTTTTTCGTGCCCCTCGGGCATTTGTGTATAACGTGCTAACTTAAGTATTTTCGTAAGAGTTTTGTTGTGTGCCTAGCACCCTGTCCTCATAAAGAGTACAGGGTTGTTGTGATTCTAATAAATACACTGTTTATTTTCATAACACTTGTGTGGTGTCCTTTCACTGGGTGTTCAAGGGGTAATGTGATGGTAAAACAGCTGGCTTAACACGCCCTCTAGAGTCTTAGCCTTAGACTGCTCGTATCCATGCTACTAGGATAGCTGGTCTATAAGGTTGACTTACAACCAATCATCAATGAGGGTTGTTTGGACTGATATATAGTGATCACTAGAATAGTGAACACTGCACATCAGGCCAACTTCTCACATTGGTGAGCAGCGGTTGGGATTTGAGCTTGCTGTTGTTTTACCACACATGCCCTAAGAATATCTTGTGAAAGATCACATAAGTACTAAAGGTACATATAACTTAGCTTAGAATACTCTGAGTTCTACTGAACCAGCTGTTGTAGCTCCTAGTGCCTAGCACACCCTAAACTACAACTCTAGCAAGGGATCAGTAGGCAAACATATAGTGTAGGTAAGTGCACCACTTACACCTCACTAGAAAAGCATGTCTACCCAGGGAGATTCTACTGAGACTCCCCTGGTCAGTGTTGACCCTCCACAGGTCACTTCAAGATATGCAGCTCTCAGTTTCCAGGAGATGAGACAGATCTGTGTCTCCAGAAAACTGAAGCAGGGGTCTAACCCCACCATTCCCTTTCTGATAGGTCTCTTAGAGACATATGATGCCAGAAAGATTTCTCAGTTACATGAGAATATGCCAGCCTTAGAGGGAACCTCTGGGGATCCCGACCTCCCCAACACTGCTACTGCAGTTGAGGAGGAGGATCAAGAGGAACTCTCTGGGGATGAGGTAGACAAAGGTCTTGAGGTAGTCAGAAGGCCAACCAGGGCCAACTTAGACTTACTTGGGCTAGGATCTGGGGGACCCCCAGTACTAACCCGAAGTGGGCCTAACCTTGGAGTTAGGAGAGATAGATCTCTTTCTAGGGACTCCAATAGATCTCTGCACTCTAATGCCTCTTCTCAGGGGAGAAGGAATCCTCCACAGAGGAGATTTACTTCCCCTCAGAGAAGGGAGCATGAAGCTAGGATGAGACAAGCTGAACTGAGGATTGAAAGGGAAGAACTTGCCCTGGCCAAAGAGAAGCTTGCCTTTGCTAGAGAGCAGCAGATGAGTGGGCTAGCTCCCACTGGTGGCAGCAATCTCCCAAGAGATAGAGAGAAGGGTTTAGATACTAAACACCTGACTAAAATAGTGCCCCCCTTTAAGCAAGCGGATGACATCCAGAAATGGATGGCTGCTTTGGAGAGGGCCTGCACTGTGCAGTGCATTCCCCAGAGTCAGTGGGCAGCTATACTGTGGCTCTCCTTTGATGGTAAAGGTAGAGATAAGCTCCTCACTACAAGAGTGGAGGATGCTAATGATTACCAGGTCCTGAAAAATGCACTGGTTGATGGGTTTGGCTTAACCACTGAGCAGTACAGGTTGCTGTTCAGAGACACCCAGAAAACTCAGTCTCAGGACTGGTCTGACTTTGTTGATTGTGCCACTAAGGCTTTGGAAGGCTGGCTACTGGGTAGTAAGGTTACTGATTTCAAGGGATTGTATAATCTAATTATGAGAGAGCAAGTCTTAAATAATTGTCAGAACCAGTTATTACACCAGCACCTGGTAGACTCTGATCTGACCTCTCCACAAGAATTGGGTAAGAGGGCAGACAAATGGGTCAGAACCAGGATTAGGCCCAAGAACCAAGGTGGTGACCAGAAAAAGGAATCAACCAAGCCTCAAGAGAAGGGTGGGAATAAATCTCCAGATCAAACCACATCAGGGCCCCAAAAATCCTCTGAGGGGGGTGGGTCCCAGAATCCTTCTAATAACCAGAAGAAACCTTATTGTTATCCCTGTAAACAGGTGGGTCATTTGAAAACTGACAGCAGTTGCCCAAAGAATAACAATAAGGAGAACATACCCCCAAGTAACATTCCCAAACCTCCTGTTACTACTAGTAGTAATCCCCCAGGTGGTGGGAGTGCCCCAAAGAACTTGGGTGCATTTACTTTGGGAGTTCCTGGGGACTCTGGCCTAACCAGGTCCCCAAACTTAGATACTCTTGTCTGTGAGACTGGCATGGGGTTTGCCAACTTCACAACTTGTCCCAACACTTTGGGCAAGTACAGACAAGAGCCCCTCATCAATGGTATAAAAGTTGAGGCCTATAGAGATACAGGGGCTAGCATCACTATGGTGACTGAGAGTCTAGTCCCCTCAAGGCAACTTTTACCTGGTGCCACATACCAGGTGACCAATATTGATGGAGTACAGAGAGATCATCCCATGGCAGTGGTCAATCTCAGCTGGGGAGGTGTCACTGGCCACAAGAGAGTGGCAGTGTCACCAAACTTGCCTGTAGATTGCCTACTGGGGAATGATTTAGAGCTCTCAGCCTGGGCTGAAGTAGAGCAAGAAACCCATTCTAAAATGGTAAACACCCATGGTAAGGTTAGTGGGGCAGTGATAGCCACAGCCCCAGTCCAAGATGTCCTCCCTGAACAGGTCAGGAGGGTTGTGCCAGTCACAACCCAATCTCAGACAACTTCCTTCCCAGAACAGGTTGTCAAGGCTGTCATGGTAACAGCCCACACCCAAACTGAGCCCCCTCCTGAAAAGGTTGGGAGAGTTGTGATGGCCACAGCTCAAACTCAGACAGATGATAGTGTTGTGAAGCCTGAAACTATGGATCACTCCACTCAGACAGAGAGCATTGAGGAGGAAGAGAAATCTCCCTCCCACCAGACTTTAGGAAAAGATCAGCCTCCCCAGGGAACTGATCTGACCCCTTGTGAAGAAACTGCCACAGAGGTAGTCAGGCCTAGCCTGGCAGAACCCCTGATGTCAGTGGACCCTTCCAAGGTGGGACCCAGTCTGGAGCAGGTAACCTGCCCCTCTCTACCCTGCCTCAGTCAGCCCAGGGCTGTAGAGGTCAGGGAGGCCAGTGGTGTACCCCAAGGGGCCCCCTGTCCAAAAGAATTTCCCAATCAGCAGATTAAGGGCACTGAAGCTAGTAGTCCTAGCCCAGTGAAAATAAAACATACTCCTGAGGGATCGCCCTTAAAATTAGTTAGGGACCTCCCACAGATGGACACTGTTGGGCACAGCCAAACCTGGGACCTGAGGGCCCCAGACCTGACCTGTCCCTCCAGTAAGCCAAACAGAGGGACCCAACCTCCAGCTGTAGGTAGCCAGAGGTTGACCCTGAGAGCCCAAAACAACTCAGTCTTGGAAAGAAAGGCCTCTATGGTGGAAAATGATTGGAGGAAGCTGAGCCCAAAATTAGTGGAGCCTCACTTCAGTACTCCATTTCAGCACCAGCCTTTTCCTTTGCCAAAACACACCACAGGTAGAGATTCCCTATGGTGGAGACCCTCAGATACCCTTAGGGTGAGGGATTGCTTAGTGGACCATGAGATAGGGGGTAACCATGCCAGTGCTGTTACTTCCTTATATGGCCACTCAGGCAATATAGGCTTACCTGGCAAGGCTAGCCTTATCTCCTTTCGTTTGCGGGGGGGTTATGTAGGAAGGTAGATCCCTGACTATGGTTGCCCCCAACTTTTTGTCTGGTGTTTTGCTGGTTTTCTGACTTAGTTGACCTGGGGCCCTGCTATTCAGGACCCCAGGCCTACTGCTCTCTCTGTAAAATGGATTCCATGTACCTTAGGTACATATCTAAATTGGATACTGAGTCACCTTACCAGTCCCTGTACAGTGTACCTTAGGTACCCAGGGCATAGGTGTACCCAGGGCCTACCAGGGGCTGCAGCATGTATTATGCCACCCCTGGCTGGCCATCCAAATCTGACACAACTGGCTGCTTGACAGCTGGGGCAAGGTGGTGTACTCACCCTTTGCTTTAGATATAGTATAACTATATCTAACCCCAAAATGGACACACAGATCTCCTATCAGTCACTCCTATGGCAGGCCTTAACAATCCTGAAGGCAGAGTGCTTGGAATCGTGTGAGATGGTGCTCTGGCATGAGCTGAGCCTGTCTGCGGCTTTCGGGATCCATCCCTTAGCCGTTTCCATGATATCAGATACCATATACTCTTAAGTGCATTATAATCCTCGCGGTTATATGCCAACTCTGGTATCGCTTTATCAAAACATGTCGAGTAAGGTGTCATACGAATTGGAATACTAACCCCTCGCCAATTCTGGCGACGGGGTTAGCATTCCACCCTTCTAGAGGGACACGACATGTATGTAACCCCTAACCCCGGTTAAAGTCCTCCCAGAGCAGGAGATAAGGACAAAGGGTTTCCTGCCAGGGGCGGTGCCAGCACCGTCCCAGACAGGGTTTTGTGTATTGTAGGTAGGCAGGGCTTTAGAGGAAGGTGACTGCACGTGGCACCCCGGTGCTCACTGTGCATAGGCTGGCTGGAACCAGTTCCAGGGTCACTCCAGACCCTGTGCTGGGGAAAAGCCCGCCAAGGAAGTGGGTGTAACCACCCCCCTCCTAGTCCCACCCCTAGGGCAGGACTTAGTCGCGTGCCAGCCCCTTTTTACAGGATAAAGGTAGGAACTGGCCCCCTTCCAAAACAGATCATCTTTGAATCCTGAAACTACTTTCCACGAAAGGAACTCAAGACTTCTTCCTAAGATTTCTCCCTTGTGACTAAGGAGTAGTCACCCTGCATCCGCAGGCACCATCTTAAGAACACTGCGGTCTGCTGCAAGTCTCTCCTCCGGATCAAGACTGCCCAGCTCGACGAGAACCGGCTTCCCTGGCACCTCTGACCTCTACCTGCATCATCAGTCACGCTGAGATTCGTGGGTGTGACGAGACCTCGAGGGACCGGCCATCTTCAAGACTGCACGACTTCTTTCCAGCAAGCCCGCCGAGTAATTTCCTGGTGAGTGCTTTGGGGTCCGAGAAGCCCCGACCCTGAGCAGCTCCAGCACCGAAGTGCAGCCTCCCAGCATCTCCACGATCTGCGTGGGGCCCTTCTGCTTTTTGCTGCTCACCGCGTTGTTTGGCTACTAGCCCGCTGGCTTGTGGCCTCCTGAACGACGCCCGACGACATTTCTGCTGCTGGTCTGGTTGCTCCAGGCTGGCCCTTGCTCCCTTCCAAAAGAGGAGCACCCCGGACCCTCCTGGTCCACTCAAGACGCCATTTTGAGTCCACCGCGTGGGCTTGAATTAGCCAAGGCTTGTTGCCCAATCCTGGGTAACTTCGACGCCGACAGCTTCATCCATCGTGGGACAGCTCGCCTCTCCATCCTGGTCGCCGACAACGCCTCCTGGTCCGTGAGATCTGCAGAGCCAGCGTCGCCCACTCACCTAGTCGAGGTGACTTCGCCCGGTGCCATCCTGGTGCCCACTTAATCACTGGCTAGTGATTCAAGAACTTGGTCCCCTCTGCTTTCAGGTTTCTTCTTCCTTGATCCAGGCTTGGATCCAACGAACTTTCCTTCACTGGTCGCCTGCCAGCAACTTCCTTCTTCCAGGCTCCTGGTCCGGCAACAAGATCCCCGACGTCTTTTCAGACCTATGCAGCTGCAGCCCCTGGGCTAGGTAACTTCGGCACTTCGGTGTCCCACCATAGCCTCACTATCCTAGGGTCAGGATCCACTGTCGTTTTCTTCCTACCAGGTCGGGTTCGCCCGTGAACACTAACTTTGCCTTTACTAGCTTCCATAGACTTTGTCCCGCATCCCGCGTGAGAGTGCACACTCTGCACCCGAGTCCCCTAGGTCTCCTAGAAGTAATCTAACGATTCTATAGTCAAGTCCTAGCGATTCCAAAGCCTATTAGTACTGTTACTTACCTGCTAGTAATTCGCATTCCACTTTTTAAGTATATGGTTTTTCGTGCCCCTCGGGCATTTGTGTATAACGTGCTAACTTAAGTATTTTCGTAAGAGTTTTGTTGTGTGCCTAGCACCCTGTCCTCATAAAGAGTACAGGGTTGTTGTGATTCTAATAAATACACTGTTTATTTTCATAACACTTGTGTGGTGTCCTTTCACTGGGTGTTCAAGGGGTAATGTGATGGTAAAACAGCTGGCTTAACACGCCCTCTAGAGTCTTAGCCTTAGACTGCTCGTATCCATGCTACTAGGATAGCTGGTCTATAAGGTTGACTTACAACCAATCATCAATGAGGGTTGTTTGGACTGATATATAGTGATCACTAGAATAGTGAACACTGCACATCAGGCCAACTTCTCACAGCCTGCTAATCAGACCCACAGCCTAGCTGTTCTCTCTATCCAAATTGTACTCAGGTACTGAATTGGCACTGGGCCCTCTCCAAGTCCCTGTACCCAGGGCTGAGGTGTACCCAGAAGTCTCCCAGGGGCTGAAGCATGTATTATGCCACCCCTGGGCTGACTAACTAAACTGACACAACTGGCTGCACGACAGCTGGGGCAAGGTGGTGTACTCACCCTTTGCTTTAGATATAGTATACCTATATCTAACCCTAAAATGGACACACAGATCTCCTGTCAGTCACTCCTATGGCAGGCCTTAACAATCCTGAAGGCAGAGTGCTTGGAATCGTGTGAGATGGTGCTCTGGCATGAGCTGAGCCTGTCTGCGGCTTTCGGGATCCATCCCTTAGCCGTTTCCATGATATCGCATACCATATACTCTTAAGTGCATTATAATCCTCGCGGTTATATGCCAACTCTGGTATCGCTTTATCAAAACATGTCGAGTAAGGTGTCATACGAATTGGAATACTAACCCCTCGCCAATTCTGGCGACGGGGTTAGCATTCCACCCTTCTAGAGGGACACGACATGTATGTAACCCCTAACCCCGGTTAAAGTCAGACAGAGCCTTAGCATCCACAAAATGGATGCTGCCACCGAGACACAAGTCTGCCCTCCTGCTGCTGGGAGTCCTCCCAGAGCAGGAGATAAGGACAAAGGGTTTCCTGCCAGGGGCGGTGCCAGCACCGTCCCAGACAGGATTTTGTGTATTGTAGGTAGGCAGGGCTTCAGAGGAAGGTGACTGCACGTGGCACCCCGGTGCTCACTGTGCATAGGCTGGCTTGAACCAGTTCCAGGGACACTCCAGACCCTGTGCTGGGGAAAAGCCCGCCAAGGAAGTGGGTGTAACCACCCCCCTCCTGGTCCCACCCCTAGGGCAGGACTTAGTCGCGTGCCAGCCCCCTTTTCCCAGATAAAGGTAGGGACTGGCCCCCTTCCAAATCAGAACATCTTTGGAATCAAGATACCACTTTCCACGAAAGGACTTCACGATTTCTTCTTCAAGATTCTCCCTTGTGGCTAAGGAGTAGTCACCCTGCATCCGCAGGCACCATCTAAGAACACTGCGGTCTGCTGCACGTCCTTCCTCCGGAATCCGACTGCCCAGCTCGACGAGACCCGGCTTCCCTGGCACCTCTGACCTCTACCCACCTCTACAGCACAGCTGAGAACCGTGGGTGCGACGAGACCTCGAGGGACCGGCCATCGCCAAGACTGCACGACTTCTGCACAGCAAGCCCACCGAGTAATTTCCTGGTGAGTGCTTTGGGGTCCGAGAAGCCCCCACCCTGAGCAGCTCCAGCACCGAAGAGCAGCCCCCCAGCATCTCCACGATCGGCGTGGGGCCCTTCTGCTTTTTGCTGCTCACCGCGTTGTTTGGCTACTAGCCCGCTGGCTTGTGGCCTTCCGAACGACGCCCGACGACAATACTGCTGCTAGTCTGGTTGCTCCAGACTGGCCCTTGCTTCCCTCCATCGAAGAAGTACCCTGGACCCTCCTGGTCCGGCTAAGACGCCATTTTAGGTCCACCGCGTGGGCCTTGCATTTGCCAAGACTTGTTGCCCAATCCTGGGTCCAGCGACGTCGACAGCAAGAACCTTCGTGGGACAGCTCGCACCTCCATCCTGGTCGCCGACAACGCCTCCTGGTCCGAGAGACTGCAGAGCCCAGCAGCGCCCACTCACCTGACTGCGGTGTATTCGCCCGGTGCCATCCTGGTGCCCACTTAATCACTGGCTAGTGATTCAAGAACTTGGTCCCCTCTGCTTTCAGGTTTTCTTCTTCCTTGATCCAGGCTTGGATCAATCGAACTTTTCTTCACTGGTCGCCTGCCAGCAACTTCCTTCTTCCAGGCTCCTGGTCCGGCACGAGGATTCCCGACGTCTTTTCAGACCTATGCAGCTGCAGCCCCTGGGCTAGGTAACTTCGGCATTTCGGTGCCCCAGCATAGCCTCACTATCCAAGGGTCAGGATCCACTGTCGTTTTCTCCCTACCAGGTCGGGTTCGCCCGTGAACACTAACTTTAGCGTTACTAGCTTCCATAGACTTTGTCCCGCATCCCGCGTGAGAGTGCACACTCTGCACCCGAGTCCCCTAGGCCTCCTAGAAGTAATCTAACGATTCCATAGTCAAGTCCTAGCGATTCCAAAGCCTATTAGTACTGTACTTACCTGCTAGTAATTTCGCATTCCACTTTCAGAGTATATGGTTTTTCGTGCCCCTCGGGCATTTGTGTATAACGTGCTAACTTAAGTATTTTCATAAGAGTTTTGTTGTGTGCTTAGCACCCTGTCCTCATAAAGAGTACAGGGTTGTTGTGATTCTAATAAATACATTGTTTATTTCATAACACTTGTGTGGTGTCCTTTCACTGGGTGTTCAAGGGGTAATGTGATGGTAAAACAGCTGGCTTAACACGCCCTCTAGAGTCTTAGCCTTAGACTGCTCGTATCCATGCTACTAGGATAGCTGGTCTATAAGGTTGACTTACAACCAATCATCAATAAGGGTTGTTTGGACTGATATATAGTGATCACTAGAATAGTGAGCACTGCACATCAGGCCAACTTCTCACATTGAGGAAATGGGTCAATTTTCCTCCAAGTTGTAAGGAGGGATAGGGTGTCTGGACTGGCTGGAGTAGCCCGTCACTGGCGGCCGCCAGTGCCCCTCTTCGCATTCTTGCCTCTGAAGTTCGATCGTCCGTAGGACGATTGACGGCCTTGAGGTTGCTTGTGTTGGTATTGACCTTTGTTAGTATAGGAGTACGAGGACCTATTCTGATAGGAACCTCGATACGAGGACTGCTCTCTGGATCTGTTGCCGCGAAAGGACTGGGTCCGGGACTGTAAGGTACCCAGAGCCCTGGCCGTATCCGTGTCCTTCTTTATGGTTTGCAATGCCTCATCGATCTTGTCCCCAAAAAGGTGCTGGCCATCGAAGGGCATGTCTAAGACCTTGGATTGCACCTCCTGGCGGAACGACGTCGCCTTAAGCCATCCTTGACGGCGTAGGACCGCAGCTCCAGCAAGTTGACGAAAGCCAGTCATGGCAGCATCAATAGCACAGTCTATTATTTCGGCTGCTGAAGTTTGACCCTCCACTAGTAGAGCCTTGACTTCACCTTGGACTGTGTCAGGCAGGTCTGACAAATATGGGGCTATGTCTTCCCAGAGTTGGCGATTATAACGCCCCAACAGGGCAATGGAGTTGGCCACCTTGACGGTCATGTCGTGAACCGTTTTCAGATTGTGTCCAGCTTCCTGCCTTCTTTGTCCGGAGGAGCGGACAGCGGGGAGGAAGGGTTGCGCGAGTGCTTCTGGGCCGCCTGTGTGACCACTGAATCAGGTTTAGGGTGCCCATTTAGGCAAGCCGCTGCAGTCAGTGGGGCTTTGTATTTCTTGTCCAGGCGTGGAACAACCGCAGACACAGAAGCGGGCGTCAGCATCAGTTTCTTGCCTTGTTCCCACAGAAATTCTATTATTGGAATAGATTTAGTCGTCTTTTGAGTCTGCTCCTTAAAATCGTGCAGGAAGCATTCAGTTTCTGTGGATTCGATAGCCATATGGAATCTCTTTGCCGCTCTTTCAACGATTTTATGGAAGCCGCCGATGTCTACCGGCGGCGAGTCCGCTTGGCGCGGTTGGGGCGAAGCTGGTGAAGACGCCACATACTCATCCTCATCATCATGGGTAGAGTGGGCCTTCTGGACCTCTCCTTCCTCCAATTCTTCCTCCTCCTCATCCTCGTCTGATGACACTACCTCCTGAGGTTGGATCCTCTCATGGTGGGCTTGAGGGAGAGGTCGAGACTGTTTTGGGGCTGCCTCTGGTTTATGAACGATAGGCGACTGATCTCTACTGTCAGCGTCCGGGAAGCGTTGTTTGTAATCCTGTACAAGGAATTTCAGGTCGTTCACCAGAGCAGCTGGCAGGCATATCATGGGGGTAACCTCCGTGCTGACATTAGTGTGGACGGAGTGCTCCTGGTAAGAGATTTCCTCTATCTCCTCGTCAGTGCTTTGGCATTTGACATGTAGGTCCGAGATGGAAGTAGCGGGGCCCAGGTGGTCATCCTCTTCTGAGTCTTCACTCTGGAAGATTTCGTGAGGCGGCTGCATCTCCACTTTGCTTGGAGACGTGGTTTCCGGCGTAATATGCGGTTTGGTAGTCTTGCCCAACGCAGGACTGGAGGTGGAAGCCGCCGACTGCGTCGTCGACGGTGGTAGTGTGAGGGATGACACCTCCACGAGCTTGGATTTCTTCCATGTTTCTGAAAGCGCCTTCGTCGACGACGAGTCCTCCGTCGACGGCGTCTTTAAATTCGTCGACGACGGCGACGAGTCCTCTGTCGACGGCGTCTTTAACTTCGTCGACGACGACGAGTCCTTCGGCGACGGTAAGGTCTTCGTCGACGGAATCTCCGTAGACGGCAACTTGGTCGTCGATGACGACCGCGACGTCGTCGGTGCACTCGTCGACGGCGAGCCCGTCGTCGACGTCGTTCTCGTCGACGTCTTCGCCGTCGCCGTCTTCGCCGTCGACGCCCTCGTCGATGCCTTCGTCGTCTGGGCTGTCGACAGTGGGTTCTTCGTCGACGTCGTCGTCGACGACAATAGGCTCGTTAGAGAGGATGCCGTCGTCGACGGCGTAGTTTTCGTCGACCGCGTAGTCTTCGACGTCGACAGGGTCTTTGTCGTCGACGACGATTTCAGCAGTAAAACAGAGGAAATAGGTCTACCTGTCGATGACGATGATGGAGATGTCATCGTCGACGGTGAAGGAGACAACGCTGACGTCGTTGACACAGTGGTAGTTACTGAGGTAGTCCTCTGGGCAGGTCTGCTAGATGACTGAGCAGGCTTCTTAAAAGTCTGATTATCCTTAACAGACACAGAAGATGTCGTAGATCTTGCCTCTGAAGACTTCTTGGCTGTCTTCCTAGGAGGAGTGTCTGAGGGGCCAGGGGAAGTTACCCTTGGCCTCTTTTGAGAGACTTCTGAGACCTTAGAGACACTACCCTCGGAAGATTCCAGAGTGTCTCTGTCCTTAAGCCTGTCGAGCCAGATGAGAAGGCGACCTTCCCTGTCTCTCACGGTCTTTTTGGGGAAAGACCTACATATTTTGCAGTCTGCAGGGACGTGGTCCGGATAAAGGCAATATAAGCATAAGGTATGCTTATCATCCACATGGAGCCTTTTCTTCCCACATGAAGAGCAGGCCCTGAAAAGGGCTTTCTTCTGGGATTCAGACATCGAAGAAAGCAGTGGAAAGAAAACACTTACTGCCTCAAAGTGTTACTGAAGTAATCCTTGAAGATTGTAGAGTGAAGATTCACTTTCAAAGGAAAGTAGATGATTTTTAAGGAATCCTGAGAAGAGCTCAGGCTGGAGACTCCCTAGCACAACGTGCGGTAGAAAATCTGAGGGACTGAGGCTCCTCCCAGGAAGGTTCTAGAGGGAGGTCGGAGCTGATTGGCTGACTGTGAGAGTTTGGTCCTTTTTGCATAAGGACAAAGAAAGGCTACTAAGGGGAGACCCGTAGGCCTATTTTCTCTATGTATGTCTATAGGACATTACTTTTTTATGTACCGGAGGCTCCCGTCTCGACGACGGGGAATGATTCAGGCATGTGAATCTATGAAAGACACCCCTAATACTGGATAAACCATGCTAACATAACATGCACGCAAAAAGAGGCCCTAAACTATACTAAGCACCATACGTTACAACTGCCTCCAGTAGGAAGTCGTTGTTATCATCCATGAACATTTCAGCCATCCAATTGAGTAAAGGGAAAGAACATACATGTTTCTCGTTTGCCGGAGCCTCTAGTACCATCAGAGGATAACTCTGACTTACTTCAAGATAACTGCGCGCCAGAAAGTCATTGGCCGCAGTCCAAATGTTCCAGTTGCCTAGAACCCCATGAGCCGCTGCGCAGGCCATAATCCCGGCACTAGTTCATGAGCAACTAAGGGACTCATTAGTAGATTAAAATCCAGGTCAGGGGAACTGTGTTGCAGAGACACAAATCCAGGGTCCATTCAAATCTACAATCCCGGCAATGGAAAACAGGCTGCACGCAAGTGAAGAATGAGAACCGGAAAGATAAACCATACGCCACACTTAGAGATGCCAGAGGCAGAGATCCATAGTTTTCTAGCATCCGGTTACGAAGGTGGAGCAGCCGGGACAGATCGTCGTGGGGCACAGACTGTGTATCCATTTTGCAGTAAACAAATTAACAGCAGTTTGCCTGCACCTAAAGCCAGGAGCAAAGGGAAACCGCCAAAGACACTCGAAAAAATCGAATGAAAAAATGCAGGGATCACACCAAATATAGTTTGAAACGGGGTCATAAGGCCAGAACATACTACTTTAAAAAATGTGCCAAGCCCGTGGTCGACGAGGCATTTAAGATTGTGTGAATCAAAGCACCAAAATGCAGGGGCAGGTGTGTGTTTAACAATACATTTACCTCAGTACGAGTATTTGCAATGTGAAGGAAGAATGTCTCACGCGCAGATGTAAGGGGGACTTCCTTATAAGACAAAAGAGCTCTTATTCGACTCTGCTTTCAAGGTCGGAATAGAGGGCAAGATGGAAACATCGAGCCTGCCCTGCGGAGGAGGGACAACACATTCTTACAGCAAACTACAAACTGGAAAATCGTAACAATATAAAGAATTCCAGGATGCATCCCACAACAATCATTATTATTTAATAATAAATAACTACCGTTTGCAAGCAATGTGAATGTCGGTGTAATGGCCGGGACTGGAGTGCCTTTTAAAACGCAGGCAAGGTTTGGTGCTAGCACATTACAAGAACCATGCAATTTAAGATTTCTGCACACTAATGAATGATCTGGTGTTATGGTGCAATCTTCACCATTTAAATAAACTTCCTTTCCTTCCCTCAACCTCCTGTATGTGAACTGTAGATTCTAGACTTCATGAAGATAAGCACCACCCAGGTGTTCAAACCTACCTATTGCCTAGTGTTTCATGTAGGACTCAAATTTGAAAAGGGGAAAAGGTAAAGTTATTAACCCATGGATGAGCCAAACTGCCAAATTTGATTCTGCTACTGAAAAGGGTAAAGGTTCTAACTTTTCAATATGCAACAGTGAAAACGTTGCATCCTTCATTGACATAAATTGCTGTTTAAGAGTCAAATTGAAAGGCAGAAATAATAAACTCGTGTTCATGTAATCCCATGAAACTCGGCCATTCTTCAAAGTTTGTAGGGTCCATACAAACTGCATAACAGAACGCAATTGATTTTGCCCATGATACAGTACGGCAACATCATCTTGCACAATATCAACCACGGACGATACAAAATAATCCAAAGTGTAAATTAGGGAAGAAAGGGTGTTAATGCTATTATCTACAACGGCAAGCACTTTTTATAAATTGGCCTGATCAATAGCTCTAAGCCTAGAAGCAGCTTCAATTTGTGACAGTTTCCAAACCTCATTGTAAGCAGCATATATCCATCTTTTCGATCTAACCGCTGCAGGACCTTTTACAAAATTATTTAAGTCAACAGTGTCAGTGAGTTTGGATAAATGTCGTTTAACAGACGCTAAGGATGAATGTCTGAACCAACTCTGGCACAATTTGCCTACAGAATAGGTGGTGACTGAATGCTGAGTCAGAAAACGGGGACCACTGTATAGCCAGGGGTCAGACCGAGAAAACGGTGCTGGCAGGAATCTGCACTTTTTTGTCATAGCAACCAGCCTTCGGGATTGATGCTGGAAACATTAAAAGAGGAATTTCTTAACAGGGCTTGTAAGCCACTAAGGGAAGTACTGGTATAATTATTCCAATGGGGAAATTCACCCAAATCAGGAAATGAAGGAGCATTTAATTTTTTAGAAGTAGCCAATCCAAAGAAGGTGGAGTGTGAAATAGTGTCATTGAGAAACAACATATGGTTTGGGATGAGACATGCACGATGCAAAGCCTCAGTGCCTTGCACTTGCCAACTTTTAGAACCTCAAACAGATCTAAGATCAATAGTATCTTTCCACAGTTCATCGCCCCCAACAGCCAACTGGTCAATAAAGGACTTTGAATACAGTAATTCAGTGTGGGTAAGTGTAACCTTGGAAGAGGTCTTCTCAGTTAACTTGCAATAAAATGCACTAGGGTTTGATTGATCAAAATCAGTAAAATAGGAAACCTTTTTCAAAACGTTTTCGAGCTGCCTTCCACTGGTGCGGGACAGTGCTCCCACTGTGTGTAGTTAACCACATTTCTAAATGAATTTGTCTTATGCAGAAAGTGATTGCCAAAATACTGGTAACAGTACAAATCACCATAATTAGCAGATTCCAAATATAAATCTTCAGCATCAAATGAAGCATAGTATTTCAAATCAGAAAATAAAGCCTCTTCAGCTTTAACGTCCCAATCATCAGAGCGAATATTTTGTTTGACCACATCCCCTTAGAAACACGGAGTACATTGGGAACATTAATACCCTCTGTGGGCTCATGTATCTGGAACTTTACAGCATCCCATCTAAAACGGGCAAGGCAGTTATATTCACAAATGTCTGGTCCCTCTTCATGATGTGCGAAGAGGTGTGGGGAGCCAAAGTTCCTTCAATCATTCTAATTGTAGTTCTTTCTTGAACATAGTGTCCATTGATAAAACGAAAAAAATACACCACAAATCCAATGGACATGAATAAAAAAAACTTGCAATAAGCACCAGCCAAATGCGAGTCCAAGAAGGAATCAAAAAATGTTTTTAAACCAGGTAGCAAAAATCGAAACTTTCGAAGGGGACTTGGATGTGGAAGAGCCAGTGTCAAATGAAAAACGGGACTGATTAGCCACACGGGTCTCAAAATCAGGCATAGACAAGTCAGTGGGATAAGTATATTCAGTGTCATTAAGAGGATCACCAGCAGGTAGGTTCAACAAAGGATTCGTAAGTGGACTCATTTCAACGACAACATCAGGCCCGATGGCAGGATCTGGGGCCAAAACAGAGTGTCTCACCATCGCTGGACACAAACCGCAGGCATCATACTATAGAGAATCGGCCACCCTGTGTGGTTTGACATTGTCAATGGAAATGTACCTATTCCCCTTTCGCACATGAAGAGGAGGTAAAATGACTGTTCGTGTACCCGGCCCACCAAGCACGGCAACCGGAGCTCGATAGGAAGGACCAAATTCTTTCTTGTTGTCTATTTTCTCTCAGACCAGTTCACCAACTTGGGGTAGCCGCCCAACGCAGCTTCAGACGTGGAGGGCAAGTGTTCCTTTGTAAGACTGTCTCTGGTCTTTTGTAGGTTCTGCAAAACATTAGAATGTTCATCTACGTCAAAGGATGTGGCTCCCGCCGCCATGTCTAGACCATCAAGGTCCAGGACAAACATCTTGATGCCATAGAGCATTTCGTATGGGGACCGCCCATCCAGAGACCTTCTAGGGAGATTATATAGTGCACGTTGTATGCTATTGAGATGGGTTAGCCAGTCTCTGCCAGCACCTAAAACCTTCGCTGTCAAGGATTGCTTTAAGTCACGGTTCATCTGCTCCACAACACTATTACCCTCAAGCCAGTATGGAGATGAAAATTTGACCTGGACCCCCAATGAATTCATGGCATCCTTGTACGCCTTAGAGGCGAACGCTGGACCCTGGTCCGATTGGAAGGTACCACACGCAAAAATTCCCACAAAGACACGCAAATCCCTTATGATAGTTCTGGATCAGCGCTCCTTTGAGGCCACTCCCAGACAAAGCGCGTGCAAGAGTCAACTGCTACTAATATGTACCTATACGAGGTATCAGAGGAGAAAGGACCACAGTGATCTAAACAAACGCAAGCGGTTTATTAGATATGTACAACTGAGTTTGGGGAGGGCGTGCAGCAATGGAAGGTTTAATTTGCTGACAAATGCCACATTGAAGGACAAAATCACGTGTCTTTTTGTACAAACCCTGCCACCAGTATCGTTGCTGGAGGAGAGACACAGTAGCTGACACATTGGCATGCGCCGAAGCCATCCCGGCGTGGACTGCTGTAATCAAAGCCTGTCTGCGGTCGGCGTTGGGAATCAACCTGCCACCAATGTTGTTAATTTTCACTTAAGGAGCTTTATCAGGACTTAAATGATAAGAGTATTTAGAACGGAAACCCTTAGGGTAATTACCTCCCTTCTCTGATGCGGCAATAGCTGCCAAGATGTCATCATCAATCTTACTTTTGGAACGTCTAACCGCTGCCCACCAAATATTGCAACTGCTGTCCGCGAAACAGTTGCCAACAGCGTGAACCCCAACATGCTGATGACCCAGAGTATGAATTACAAAAATGAGTAGGAGTCGTTCTTTGAACTCTACCACTCGAACCCAGATCAATTTGTTTATTGTGCGACCTTTGGAATCACAATAATCATTTTGAGTCCAAAAGGGTAGATTGTCATTGTAAGACTAAAAAAAGTAGTAAGATTCACTCACAATAAGAGTAGTCACACTGGGGTCGGTGTACTCTAACGAAAGCATCAGAGCACGAAGTTCGGCCAACTGGGCGGTACAGTCCCCTAATGTCTGTGTATGCACGACATCGGACTTGAATTCACCATCCACCATGGTACCAACCACAATTACGCAGGCCAAAGGATACGCGTGTTTTGAAACCGTAGCCACTTGCGCACTTCCATCAGTGTAGATGATACAGCGGAAATCCTCAAGTGGGCGCATAGTCAGAGGAGCAGGATGAACAAATTCATACTGCAAGTACTCTTGAGTCTGCAGTGAGGAATCAAAAATAAACGTAACATCCTGGGATGTCAAGGAAGTAGCCCACTGTATCCACCGAGGGTGCAAAGTTTTCGAATTCGGTACACTGGCTTTTGCTAATGCCTCCAAGGCAGGAAACGGAGTAACAACCAAAATGCGATTTCCATGCGACAGTGCATGTTCCTTAAGAATCGCCAATTGCACTACTGTCAAAACTTTCTCCACAGTGGAAAACAGCAACTCAGCCGAAGTGTATAAGTGTGACTTGTAAGCGATAGGGACTGTGTTACGGGAAACATCAATAACAACGCGGGCATTACCCTGCACTGCTATTACAATGCTGCTATTACAACGCAAGTTGTTACAACGACATGCGCTGGAGGGCGCTGTAGGATAGGTAATAGTTTAAGTTTCTATCCAACACCTTACCTACTGTCAACGTGGGCTGGAGTTGGAATAGAAAATTAAACTGTTCCACTATCCAGCGCCTCCCAATGCAAGTCATTGTAACGACTTGCATTGTAAAAACTGCGTTATAATGGCATGCGGGGTAAAAGCCCGCGTTGTAATGTCGTACAACCCTGTGTTACCCTCATTAAAAGTGAGGTAAGTGAAACCCACCAACCCTGGCACGATTCTTATCACCAAGTTGGTGTGGTTATTACAAGTCGACAAGAATTTAGATTCAAGAAGATCAGCCTGCAAAGATTGCAAGATGGCTGAATGTTCTGGCATATAAGTGGGGAACATGCGTATGCTCCACTCCCAGTCGTACTGCTTTCGAGGATGATTCATCCACTTCTGAAATCCATATATAATTTACTCCGTTTTTAATCCTAGTTTATCAGTTATATTTTGCCAGTTTCCTCTTTGTATTCCACATGCATAGTTTGTCTCTTGCATTTTGACTGCTTCCCATATTCAAAATGTGCCCATCCGAACCTCGTTTAAGAATACGATCCCAACACAAGATTCGTCCAAAACAGCATAACTTTATTGGCAACCAATGCATTTCGGGCTTAAATCCGCCCTTCGTCAGGGGTAACTGCAATTTAAACATTAAAAACAACATTACTACATCATCCTACGTCAAACTTATCCAGTTCCTCTTATTACAATTCTTGCATACCTGAAACATTCGAGCCATTTCCCCTTGCATATTATTAAAAGAATTAATGAAAATAAAGATAAAAACAGCATCAAAATCAACTTTTACCTCAAACCTCACCGCTCTATAAGATATACAGTGTTTCACGCTTTCTCACCTACTGTCAGGTATCAAACCATTTCCCTATTCATCGCCTCCCCGACCCCGCCTGCAATTTGCCTCGCTAATACACCTATTTCGCCTGTATTTTGAAAACGCTGTGTACTCCCCTTCAGTCATTATTCTCTACGTGCTTATATAAAAGCTCACCGTTCTCCGCGTTCCCAGTTCTACCCGGCAAATGCTTACGCGCCCTTTTTCACAACGCGTACCTGCCAATAACAGCTTAATTCTTCACATTCATCTGCGTGCGACTGTGATCTAACCCTCGTGAACCTTCCATTTAAAATCAACCCTCCACCCCCATTACGTGAAACAACAATGCGTGACAGAAACCACTCCCTCTCAACCTCCAAAAATTCAACTCCCATAATCCACTAACAGATGTTAGCATCGCCATAAATGAAAGAAACGAAAAAAATTAAGCAAAACAAAAACTTGAACAAAACAAAAACTTAATGGCACGAATATTTCACAAGTCTGGGTAGTTCTTGTCTTTTCTTGATACTTGTAGCCACCTTTCGAAATTCAGCTAATGTTCATTTAAAATATGCTGTGTAAATATGCATGCAGTATTTTCTTTTTGCAAGTTTCCAATTAATTCGGGTGCACTGAATGTTCTGGCAGCCAGCACGTTTCGGAAAAAGTAGGTTGTATCAACGCATAAAGCGGCTTGATACCCTGGGCATATTCCGGAATGTAGGTACGACCGGAATTTAAAAAGCCCAGCAAAGATTGTAGCTTTTTCAGTGTTGTGGGAGCTTTCAAAAGTGTGCATTTCTCCAAGAAGTGAGGAGGTAAACCTCGACCTTCATTGTTGAGCTCGTAGCCCAGGAACAACATTGTGTACTCTGCAATGTGCGATTTGGCATAGTTAAATTTATAGCCTATGTCCGCAAAACGGAAAATTATGCGGTCAACACGGCACAGATGCGGCCATAACTCGTCGTCTGTGAGATAAATGTCATCCATATACGAACATGCATCTGCATCGAGCCACTCCAGGAGAGAGACAATGCGGGCGGCAAACACGCCTGGACTATTGTTGTAGCCCATAGCAAAACGAAGGAATTGATGTTGTTTGGCACCACTTGTAAAAGCCGTCCACTGACTACTAAGAGGGGACAGATTGTGGGCAAAAAAAAAAACATTGCATAGGTCAAGTGTGGGTTTAAACCATTTACGCACGAAACTATCCACAAGAGCAGAACTGTGAGTATTCTGCACCGCGCACGTACGACAATGAGAGTTTAAGTGGCGGTAATCCAATACCAAATGGTACGAGCCATCTGGTTTGGTCACAGTAAAAAGTGGGTTATTCATAGGAGACACAGATGTTTCAATTACACCTTGATATTCCAATTGTTCAAGGATTTGTGCAACGGAAGCTTTTGCTTCACGTCGCATGGGGTATTAGGGTTGAGGCTGTGGCATCGACCGCAAGGGAATGTCATGTCGAGGGGAAAATTTGTGCCATCCACAATGAGTATGGTACAACGCTGGTGCAAGCGCCTTAGCCCAATCTTCTGCAAACTGCAGAGCCTGCTCCTTGGGCACTGTGTGCGCGAAACCAGGGAGGATTACCTCTTCCCCTTGCGGAGCAGCTAAGACAAAGATTGGGGGCCAATCGACCTCCGCCAACAAAATATCATAGGTAGTTGTTAGATCTTCCCCCCCAAAAACTTTTATTGTACGTTCTATGTCACCTTCAATTACAAGGACAATTTCATAAAGTCTGTCAGAGGGAGCCACTCTAGTGCCAGCTGTTTCAACTATAACGAAGATGTCAGTTGCTGTCACCTTCAGCAGTGGATGCAGCACCTCTCGAACAATGGTAATCTACGCCGCGCTGCCCAACAACGTCAGCACCCATGTCAGATTCCGAAGCTGCGTTCTCACTATCTGTGGCATAACTCACTGTTACCACAGCAACTTTCTTCTTCTGAAACTGGAGCCTTTGATGCGGTGCCTAGTCCTGCTTGCCTTTTCCTTCAGCCTTACGAGGCTGCTCACAGCTCTGTTGGGCACCTTGACCTCTGCCGCCGTCTCCTCCTCCACCGGTGGCTGTGACCGATGTTTCCTGCAAAGAGCGAGGAGAACGCTGTTCAGGAACCTGAAATCTATCAGGTGACTTAATAGTACTGCGGTCACGCAACTTATATGTATGCTCAACAGGGGCAGGTGTAGGTGTAGCGGGACGGGACCCCTGCTTCTGCTGCTTCCCCTGTTTTTTGTTCTTACTCCAATTTTGTTTCTGAACTTAAGGGCGGTCATCTTTATCAGATGACGTGTGTTGAGTTTGCTGCTGTTTTTCTTTCTTAGCAAAAGGCTTAACACCCAAACTATTACGACCAACGGTTTTATAAGCCTCCGTAATAATTTTCGGTAACTGACGGGGTTTGTCTGCGTCGGAGACATCGCGCGAAGCATTAGAGACCAGGAAACTTACCGCATCCCACTTGACATTAGCAAGGACAAGATTGTGTACCATGTCAGACGCTCCCACGAGTCGCATTCCCAATTCCACAGCCGCCTCTGGTCCGTGTTCATCCTGAACACGCTTGATCAGAGGGCATGACAGTCATTGACGGGGTGCCAAAGCACTTAGTATAGACTACCGCATAAATCACACCCCAAGTTGTACATTCATTTACGCTGGCACTAAGTCTTTCTGCAAACTAACCGTGAGGATCCTGTGTTTGTCCACAGGACTAGTATTCAGGAATACTGCTTCCAGTTGGTCGAATTTCTCGGCAAGCCAAAAAGGCATCTCCTCTTTATCCTGGGGACGCTTGGCCATGACCGCATTTACCATGACGGGACTAAGCTTCAGCCCGCCACCTCAAACTAGATTCGCCGCACCACCCGGAGTCCCACCTGGGAGGTTGCGGGTAATGTAATGAACCAGACCCCTAATAACTGATACCGCAGAGGCATATAGGGGTCTTAGTTGCTGAGCTGTTAACTGCCCCGCCTGAGGATGCAGGGTGTAAGCAGCTAAAACAGGACAAGTAGCGCCTGGAATCGACAATGGCCCTTGTCTGACCGCTGTATTAACTTGTGTTAGGGCGCCATAAAACCAAACGGCATGCTGCCAAACAGAAATCGGAATTTTCCACTGTCCAATATGGAGCGCACGCTGCAGGAACATCAGCAGGGGTGTAAGTGTGTAATACACCAGTACCAGCATCTACCGTGGGAAACGTAACCCATGAGTAATACAACTCAAACGGGTACGGCGCGTCAGCTGAGGCAACAAAAACCACTGCCTGTCCCTCTAAAGAAACGAGGTATTCCTGCAAGTGATTCCGTACAGCCACACGACTGTGTGCTGGGATATCAACCGCAGCCATATCGAAACAGTAGTAGAGAAGTACAATGCAATACAAAAAGTCACAACTGGGTAGTAATTCAAACAGAAAACCATTTTATATTTATCAAGCTTGAAGAAACTTATGTGACTATAGGTAGGTTTTATCCATCACTACCGTCAACCGGAAACTATAGTGAGGGGGTCGTAGACTGATATAAGCACTACTCAAGTGTCTCACAATAAGACCACACTCGTTGGCGGCGCCATGTTGCAAGGATTTCTGCTCATACACAGAACTGCGCACAGAAACCTAGGACATTAGTGAATTGTGGTGTAATAGAAACTCACCTCAGTACCTAGAAACCTCAACCATCTAGCAAACAGTGTCACATTAGCTCTTCGTCCTATAGCAAAGTAACCAATGATTAGACAAACTAGAACATGCGACTTAGGACCATCTCAGGAATGGTGGGAAGTGAGAACACTCTTTTGTTTGCTCTCATACCAGTCCACAACAGGAGTAAAAAAGAGACACGTTAAGGTTAAAATATTTATTTTAAGGACGTGATCTCATGCGTAGTATTTTAGTCAACATAAGCAGACATGATTAAAAATCATATGGTCAGCATGGTTACAACTCCATAAAATACAAAAGGAGGAATCATATTACAATGATAGTGCAAACAGGTGATATAGCGCCTAGTTTAAACATCCTCCCTATATAGGAACTATGTATGATAAACTATAGAAGGTCTCATGAACTTGTTTTGGGGGACCCTATTACCTTTCCGCTCAGTAAATGTAAATTACATCTGGATCAGCAAGTCTCTCTGCATCCCTGGAATCTTCCAAGTGTGTGAAATTATGTCAAGTGTGCTATGATAAAGGCGCCAGAATCTTGCTTGGCTCGCAGCTGCTAAAATGTTGTGTCTAGAATGTGTTACAAGGACATTCTGATAAACAGGCTCACATGTTATGATAACCTTGACGGCTCAGCACGTAGTGTACAGACTGGGTCACAATGTATGTCTAAAGATGTCGAAAAACAAACCTTTTCTCATGTATAGACCTTCGTGAAAGCTAACTTGCAAAAACAGCTAAGCAGTGTCATGTGCAAAAAGCAGCAAAAGGTAAAATGGCGTTTAAACTTCTAATAAGCCATGCTAACATAACATGCACGCAAAAAGAGGCCCTAAACTATACTAAGCACCATACGTTACAACTGCCTCCAGTAGGAAGTCGTTGTTATCACCCATGAACATTTCAGCCATCCAATTGAGTAAAGGGAAAGAACATACATGTTCCTTGATTGCCGGAGCCTCTAGTACCATCAGAGGACAACTCTGACTTACTTCAAGATAACTGCGCGCCAGTAAGTCATTGGCCGCAGTCCAAATGTTCCAGTTGCCTAGAACCCCATGAGCCGCTGCGCATGCCATAATCCCGGCACTAGAACAATCTAGTTCCTGAGCAACCAAGGGACTCATTAGTAGATTAAAATCCAGGTCAGGGGAACTGTGTTGCAGAGACACAAATCCAGGGCCATTCAAATCCACAATCCAGGCAATGGAAAACAGGCTGCACGCAAGTGAAGAATGAGAACCGGAAAGATAAACCATACGCCACACTTAGAGACGCCAGAGGCTTCGATCCATAGTGTTTAAGCATCCGGTTACGAAGGTGGAGCAGCCGGGACAGATCGTCGTGGGGCACAGACTGTGCATCCATTTTGCAGTAAACAAATTAACAGCAGTATGCCTGCGCCTAAAGCCAGGAGCAAAGGGAAACCTCCAAAGACACTCGAAAAAATTAGAATGAAAAAATGCAGGGATCACACCAAATATAGTTTGAAACGGCGTCACAAGGCCAGAACATACTACTTTAAAAAAATGTGCCAGGCCCGTGGTCAACGAGGCATTTAAGATTGTGTGAATCAAAGCACCGAAATGCAGGGGCAGGTCTGTGTTTAACAAGACATTTACCTCAGTACGAGTATTTGCAATGTGAAGGACGAATGTCTCACACGCAGATGTAAGGGGGACTTACTTAAAAGACAAAAGAGCTCTTATTCGACTCTGCTTTCAAGGTCAGAATAGAGGGCCAGATGGAAACATCGAGCCTGCCATGCGGTGGAGGGAACAACACATTCTTACAGCAAACTACACGCTGGGAAATCGTAACAACATAAGGAATTCCAGCATGCATCCCACAACAATCTTTATTATTTAATAATAAATAACTACCGTTTGCAAGCACTTTGAATGTCGGTGTAATGGCCGGGACTGGAGTACCTTTTAAACCGAAGGCAAGGTTTGGTGCTAGCACATAACAAGAACCACGCAATTTAAGATTTCTGCACACTAATGAATGATCTGGTGTTATGGTGCAATCTTCACCATTTAAATAAACTTTCTTTCCTTCCCTCAAACACCTGCATGTGAACTGTAGATTCCAGACTTCATGAAGATAAGCACCACCCAGGGGTTCAAACCTGCCTATTGCATAGTGCTTCATGCAGGACTCAAATTTGAAAAGGGGAAAAGGTAAAGTTATTAACCCATGGATGAGCCAAACTGCCGAATTTGATTCTGCTACTGAAAAGGGTAAAGGTTCTAACTTTTCAATATTATTATTATTATAATAGCTTTATTCGATATAAATTATCATCAAAGCAGTTTTACAAAATAAAAGACCGAGTACCATGATAAGGAAAAAGATAGTTAGTAAAAGGAAAAATTGTGCAATATAAAATTACATAGGAACAGTACTTAGCACCTATTAAACATTAAAAGGTTAAGCAATTTAGCTAGGACCTTTAAAACCATAATATAAAAATATTAAAAAGGGAATGATGCCCAAACTGATCACAGAATAAAAACATTTTGTTCAGAAGTGAGCTACACAGAAGGGGAAACGAGGAGGAAGGTGACCCGTAATACGTATTTACAAAGTTACTTCAGACCCAGAAGATTGTAGTGCACCTGTTATTTAAATCGGGTGGTCCGAGATGACAGAAGGAACCTGATTGGAGACCTCTACATTATCTGGGCTGGCATGCCTTATCTGCCATCCTTCTCCGTATCATCCAGGCTATGCCCAGGAACTTTGCCACTCCGCAAATCATCACTGGAGATGAAGCGTCAGTTCTTAAGATGCGGAGGGCTGCACAGTGATTCGTAGGGCCCAACAGTTTGCACACCGGTTTCAGCCATTTCAATCTAACTCTTCTGTAGGCCGGGCAGGCAAAAAGAAGATGGGCAATGGTCTCATTATGGTAACTACAACCTGGACAAGATGATAGATTTGACCCCTTCCAGTTTTCTGTTATACTATTAACAGGAAGGGTCCCATGTCTCAACTTGATGTAGAAGGTCCTGTCTCGCGGGGTCTGGATGAGATCAAGATATGGATCCAGGGCACAGGTAATTTTGTGGTCAAAGAACCCCTCCGTCCGTTTCCCCATCTTAGGGTTGGTGAGCTCTTGAGACTGTATCCAGTCCCAATAGAAGCTTTTCAGGTCTTGCTTGGTAGGAGGGACTTTGGTGGCCCAGGCATCCTTGAACCCCAGGGAAAACAAAAGATGACGAAGGTCAACCAGCCACTTGATTCGTCCTCCAGAGTCAGCAAGTATTAATTCATCGAGGGCCGCCACATAAGTAGAGAGCTCTGGGGTCTTTCTTAAGCGAGCCCAAAATAGCAGGGGGCGGAGTCGGGCAATATCGTTTATGGAGCTTTTCCCCATATCGTAAAGTAGGGGTTTCAGCGGGGTAGATGGAGAGAGGGAAGTAAGGTCTTTCAGAAACTTGTTCTCAGATTTGGCAAGCTCACCTAAGTTTTCAGAGCCCCAAAGTTCGGCCCCATATAAGGCCGAAGGGAGCGCCTTCCCATCGTAAACCTTTAGGGCCGGTGCTACTAACCTACTCACAGACTTGCGCTGTTCCCTTGCAATAGCCCCCGAGACCCGCTTATGGTTCAGGAGCATTTTGGCTAAATGGGGACCCAACTTCATGGTGTTAGAGATGCGGATCCCCAGATAGTCAAAAGAATCCACGCAGTCCAGAGGCGAACCGTTCAAGGTGATGCCATTTCTGAAGCGTTTGCAGGGGTTGATTGCCATCAACTTGGTTTTGTCAGTATTGATTGTCAACCCTTGATTTTTACAGAAAAGGTGGAACCTGTTCAGAAGCCTCTGGAGCCCGCCCGGTGACTTGGATAACAGAAGAGTATCGTCGGCGAACAGGAGGGTTGGTGTCTTCTCACCCGCCAGGGTGGGGGCATCTGCTGGCTCTTGCCCATGATAGTCCACCACCCCGTTAATGAATAACGAGACCAGGGTGGGGGCCATCACACAACCCTGGCGGACCCCCCTGTCCACCGCGATTCTCTCTGTCACTTGTCCTTGGGTCCCCCATCTGATTTTGGCATAGTTCCCGTCGTGAAGACGTTTAACCATGTCAAGAACCAGCGGGCAGATGCCCTGTTGATAAAGGGTCTGCCACAAATTCTCGCGGGGGACCAGATCAAATGCGTTTTTTAAATCTATAAAGGCTAAGTACAGGCTACCTTTCCAGTAGACCATAAAGTATCTAAAAACCTGGTCCATGGTTCAGACCTTCTGCCTAAACCCCGCTTGGAAATGGGACAAGATGCTATCGTCCTCGATCCATGCTCCAATTCTCGTGAGGAGGACCCTGCCAACCACCTTCTTGATAACGTCGATCAAACTGATCGGACGATAGATGGCAGGGTCCTCTCTATCCCCCTTCTTAAAGATTGGGACAACCTCGGCTCCCTTCCAGGAATCGGGCACTGGTAAACTCCCTGCTACGAGGTTGATTACCATCAAAATGAAGTGAGCCCAGGACTTGGGATCATGCAGGAGTAGATCGCCTGGGCCCCGCAGCCTTACCCGGGGCAATACTATTTATTGCTTGCTCTACCTCAAAAAGTTCAAAAGGACCGAAGGGAGGGTAGTTTCTTGGTGTAATGAAGGAGGTCACACCGGCGGCAGCTGATAGACTGTCGTCGCCCGTGTACAGGGCAGAGAAGTGTTTATGCCAACGGTTCTCCGTTATGTGGTTGGAAATCGGAGCTGCCCCATTCCTAGATTCAGTGTTAATTAGATTCCAAAATAACTTTGGATCCTTTTGTTTTGAGGCGATGTTGAGTTCTTGCCAGTGTTCCTTGTCCCAATTTCTCCTGGCTTTGGCCTGTGCACTAGAATACTCCGTCCTAGCGGCACTGACTGCAGAGAGGTCTTTATTCCTCACCGCCGGGGCTAGTATTGCCCTCTTTTCTTTGCATTCTGCAGAGTACCAGGGGTTGCTCAGTCTTGCTTGGTTGGGCCTTGTGCCAACTTTCCCCTTGGTGATAAAAAAGGAGCCTGGTTGGCTAATCGTATCCTGATAAAATTCGTGAAAGTCAAATGGCTACCCCTCCCTCAATAGCCTGGCGAGGTCTGTACTCTTCCTCTCTAGCACACATTTGATATGCTGAAGAGTATCAGGGTATTGGGAAATTTTTGTCCATTTTAAACGCCTATTACAGTTTGAAAGGCTAACTTCTTCAGATGTTAACACAGGGGTAGATTGCACCTGCCGGTCGGCTGGGTACCAGAGGTTGTTAATCATCAAGCAGAGCGGATTGTGGTCACTATCTATGGAAGGTTTAACCTCCATATCCTGGAGATCTCTCCATAGACTGAGATCCAAGATAATATAATCAATTCACGAAGGCGAGCTAATCCTATTCAAGGTATTTGCTCCGATTAGGTCCGATCTTGTCCTGCCATTAGCTGCCCTTAGATTAAATTCCTGTACGAGAGCATTAATCTGAATTGCCCCCTGAGACCACTTTTTGATCGGTGGAAGAATCAGGGATGGAACTGCCCATTTATTGTCCTCATCAGAGGTACTCAACAAGTCCTCTGAGCTCAGAGGTTCATATGTGCAGTTCAGGTCTCCTGCTACTATGATGTTAGAACGTGGTGCAATACCACTAAGCAGAGATTCCAGAACTGCTATGGTCGGAGATATTTGTGCGCCGGAGGAACCTCTGGCATAAACATTAAATAATTCTAGTGGGACACTCTGGGGGAGCCTTTGATTGACAGGTGTAGAATATGGAGTGATGCATTCTCTTGGACCGTTACTAATCAGTACAGTGAAATGCTAATCCAAATCACTAGCCCCCCTGAAGGACGACCCTTACCTGCACTAGTTGCCGGGATGAAATATGAGGAATAGCCCGTTTTATGGAGAGGTATTAAGCTCCAGGTCTCCTGGAAAATGCAGATGTCAAATTTCTTTACAAAGTTGTTCCATTCCGGGAGCGAGAGCTTCTTCTACAGGTCTGCCACATTCCAGGAGAGAAGATTGATGACTTTTGGGCTTGGCCTTACCCTCCCCCCCCGGTGGGGTGTTCCCCGTGCTCATCAGATTTTTAATTGGTCGAGGGTCTAGTCAATCCACGTTACTGAGACCAGATCCTCCCTCTACACTTCCTGCTAATTCTTGAGTATCCGCCTCTATTGGGGCCCATATGGGAAAGCGCCTGATCTGGATAGTATAGTGCCCCGGGCGGATGTGCGGAATTCGAGGGCTAGTAAGTTCTCCGCGAGGACAGTGTCTATTAGACGTAGCACGATGCAATCTAGCTTCGAGCTAGGTAATACTACCCTTCTTGCCCTTAGAATATCCTCGCGGATTAGGGATGTACATCCCCTCACATGTCGCAACCAGTGTATAGCTTTGTTGCGGAGAGAATCACTACTTTCATATTCTTGATTGGATGACAGTTTGGGTACTTTGGTCATAAAGACTGTAGCCTGGGCGTTTGTAATCGGCTTAATTTCTCCAGTACTCTGAACATGAGGGTCCTTAACCTTAGAGGGGATGCTATGGGCCTGGGATGTTTTTGCTGGTTTAACATGGGTTTTACTGCACTCAGGGGTTGGGGCCACCAGTGTTAGAGAAGCTCTGTGCCCCCCCCCCACCCCCCCGCCCCAAGGTTGACCCTGCCGCTCCCCCCCGCCCCCAAGGAGGCACCAGATGCAGGCTTGATTTGAGCGTAGCTCCGCTGGGGAGGGAATCGCTGAGTAATCGGGTCGGAGGGTGGGGCGGGAATAGTGACCTTAGAATGAAGGGCATTAATAACTTTCCGTAAGGACAATACTTCACTCTGCAAAAGCTCACCTTTCTCCAGCAGACCCTCCAGCGTTTTAAAACAAGGGCATTTAACCGTATTACCTATAGTATTTGTTGAACCACAGGGTTTGTTCACCATTGCTAATGGGGGCCCATCTTCCAAGTGCACCAGCGCCGCAAAGCGATTGGAGCATAGAAGGGAAGCTCAACAGATGTCCCCTTTGAGGGAGATGGTTCAGTGACGGTATAATTAGAGGAATGATTTTGATAGGTCGTGATCGAATGCGATAGGGATAGCTTGATTGGAGAGCTGTGTATAGTGAAATTAGTATGTGATGAGGGCTTTTTTTTTTTAAACATTAAGGGTATTGGTCTATGTGGGTCGCTGCCAGGGGCCTACTACTGACAGGTCGGGTTAGACCCTGGCACAGGACTGTTGCTTACCAAGTGTGCTTCGCATTTATTTACAATGGTTTCAATTCTGTCTATAACACAATTGCTTGCGGCGTGGGTTGCCCTTTTTACCTTTTTGCCCTTCTTGTTAGCATTCCAGCTCCCACCCTTTATTGCCTTCCTTTTACCCATTTACAACAAGTTCAAAGAAAAAGAAATATATAAATTAAAAGCGCAATCCTAATGATGTTCCTAAAAAAAGATAGTACTGTGTCCAAATCACTTAGCCTCGGTCGTTTGATTTAATTATAGAGGGGGCTCAGAATGTCCGATAGTGCCAGACCCAGGCACATAACAAAGTCAAGGTTGGGGCTACAGAGGGTGAAAAATGCCACAGAACAGCACCTTGGTTCGCCGGGTCCAGGAATGAAAAGGGGGTGGCCCTGCCCTGCCTCTTCCTGTCGTGGACGGGCGCGGGACGGGCCCGCCCTTGGCCCAGACTTCCCGCACTGCGGTGGTGAGCAGCTGATTTTAATCGCCTCCGGCGCTTGGGGATGACGCTGGAGGTGTACGCCACGTGGGGGAAGTCTGGGAGATGTAGTCTCGGGACCCAAGGCTTACCCCACGCGCAGCCGGCACACTGAGAGCAGGAGATGCAGCGAGAGTCCCAGGCACAGCGCCGTCAGTGCCTCCAGGCGAAGCAGCAGCGAAGCCTGTCCCCAGCGATGATTCCCAGGCAAGGTGGTGGGTTCAGGGTGCAGTTACACGGCGTTCCGCGCTGCGGTGGTGTGCAGCTGATTTTAATCGCCTCTGGCCCTTGGGGATGACGCAGGAGGTGTGCGCTGCGCGGGGGAGCCTGGGATGTAGTCTCGGGACCCAAGGCTTACCCCACGTGCAGCCGGCACACTGAGAGCAGGAGATGCAGCGGGAGTCCCAGGCACAGCCCCGTCAGTGCCTCCACGCGAAGCAGCAGCGAAGGCTGTCCCCAGCGATGATTCCCAGGCAAAGGTGGTGGGTTCAGGGTGCAGTTACACGAGTCTTTTCCTTCTGTCCGAGGGACGACGGCGGCCGAGGCACACCTAAGGGACTGAAGTGGAAGACCCTTAACTCCCTCGTGCGTTCGCTCTGTGAGAGGCGGCGAGGGAGGAGCGGCCTGAGGTAGAGGGGACTCCGGCTCTGGAGGCGCCGCCGGGACAACAACCCACGCGCGGGAGAAGAGCCACGCTGAAAATCTACAGCCCCACGCTGAAAATCTACTTTTCAATATGCAACAGTGAAAACATTGCATTCTTTATTGACATAAATTGCTGTTTAAGAGTCAAATTGAAAGGCAGAAATAATAAACTTGTGTTCCTATAATCCTATGGAACTCGGCCATTCTTCAAAGTTTGTAGGGTCCATGCAAACTGCATAACAGAACGCAATTGATTTTGCTATAATACAGTACGGCAACATCGTCTTGCACAATATCAACCACAGACGATACAATATAATCCAAAGTGTAAATTAGGGTAGAAAGGGTGTTAATGCTATTATCTACAACGGCAAGCACTTTTTCTAAATTGGCCTGATCAATAGCTCTAAGCCTAGAAGCAGCTTCAATTTGTGACAGTTTCCAAACCTCATTGTAAGCAGCATATATCCATCTTTTCGATCTGACCGCTGCAGGACCTTTTACAAAATCATTTAAGTCAACAGTGTCAGTGAGTTTGGATAAATGTCGTTTAACAGACGCTAAGGATGAATGTCTGAGCCAACTCTGGCACAATTTGCCTACAGAATAGGTGGTGACTGAATGCTGAGTCAGAAAACGGGGATCAACTCTAACCTCTGTATAGAGAGGGGTCAGACCGAGAACTCGGAGCTGGCAGGAATCTGCACTTTTTTGCCATAGCAACCAGCCTTCGGGATTAATGCTGGAAACATTAAAAGAGGAATTTCTTAACAGGGCTTGTAAGCCACTAAGGGAAGTACTGGTATATTTATTCCATTGGGGAAATTCACCCAAATCAGGAAATGAAGGAGCATTTCATTTTTTTAGAAGTAGCCAATCCAAAGAACGTGGTTTGTGAAATAGTGTCATTCAGAAACAACATATGGTTTGGGATGAGACATGCACGATGCAAAGCCTCAGTGCCGTGCACTTGCCAACTTTTAGAACCGCAAACAGATTTAAGATCAATAGTATCCTTCCACAGTTCATCGCCCCCAACAGCCAACTGGTCAATAAAGGACTTTGAATACAGTAATTTAGTGTGGGTAAGTCTAACCTTGGAAGAGGACTCTCAGTTAACTTGAAATAAAATGCACTAGGGTTTGATTGATCAAAATCAGTAAAATAGGAAAACTTTTTCAAAAATGTTTTCGAGCTGCCTTCCACTGGTGCGGGACAGTGCTCCCACTGTGTGTAGTTAACCACATTTCTAAATGAATTTGTCTTATGCAGAAAGTGATTGCCAAAATGCTGGTAACAGTACAAATCACCATAATTAGCAGATTCCAAAAATAAATCTTCAGCATCAAATGAAGCATAGTATTTCAAATCAGAAAATAAAGCCTCTACAGCTTTAACGTCCCAATCATCAGAGCGAATATTTTGTTTAACCACATCCCCTTAGAAACACGGAGTACATTGGGAACATTAATACCCTCTGTGGGCTCATGTATCTGGAACTTTACAGCCTTCCATCTAAAACGGGCAAGGCAGTTATATTCACAAATGTCTGGTCCCTCTTCATGATGTGAGAAGAGGAGTGGGGGGCCAAAGTTCCATCAATCATTCTAATTGAAGTTCTTTCTTGAACATAGTGTCCATTGATAAAACGAAAAAAATACACCACAACTCCAATGGACATGAATAAAAAAAATTGCAATAAGCACCAGCCAAATGTAAGACCAAGGAGGAATCAAAAAATGTTTTTTAATCCAGGTAGCAAAAATCAAAATTTTCAAACTTGGATGTGGAAGAGCCAGTGTCAAATGAAAAACGAGACTGATTAGCCACACGGGTCTCCAAATCAGGCATAGACAAGTCAGTGGGATAAGTATATTCAGTGTCATTAAGAGGATCACCAGCAGGTAGATTCAACAAAGGATTTGTAAGTGGACTCATTTCAACGACAACATCAGGTCCGATGGCAGGATCTGGGGCCAAAACAGTGTGTCTCACCATCGCTGGACACAAACCGCAGGCATCATACTATAGAGAATCGGCCACCCTGTGTGGTTTGACATTGGCAATGGAAATGTACCTATTCCCCTTTCGCCCAGGAGGAGGAGGTAAAATGACTGTTCATATACCCTGCCCACCAAGCACGGCAACCGGAGCTCGATAGGAAACACCAAATTCTTTTTTGTTGTCGATCTTCTCCCGGACCAGTTCACCAACTTGGGGTAGCCAGCCGACGACCGGAATCTGCAACGCAGCTTCAGACGTGGAGGGCAAGTGTTCCTTTGCAAGATTGTCTCTGGTCTTTTGTAGGTTCTGCAAAACATTAGAATGTTCATCTACGTCAAAGTATGCGGCTCCCGCCGCCATGTCTAGACCATCAAGGTCCGGGACAAACATCTTGATGCCAAAGAGCATTCCGTGTGGGGCCCGCCCATCCAGAGACCTTCTAGGGAGATTATTTAGTGCAAGTTGTATGCTATTGAGATGGGTTAGCCAGTCTCTGCCAGCACCTGAAACCTTCGCTGTCAAGGATTGCTTTAAGTCACGGTTCATCTCCTCCACAACACTATTACCCCCAGGCCAGTATGGAGACGAAAATTTGACCTGGACCCCCAATGAATCCATGGCATCCTTGTACGCCTTTGAGGCGAACGCTGGACCCTAGTCCGAATGGAAGGTACCACACGCAAAAATTCCCACAAAGACACGCCAAATCCCTTATGATAGTTCTAGAATCAGCGCTCCTTTGATGCCACTCCCAGAAAAAGCGCATGCAAGAGTCAACTGCTACTAAGATGTACCTGTATGAGGTATCAGAGGAGAAAGGACCACAGTGATCTAAATAAACAAACGCAAGCGGTTTATTAGATATGTACAACTGAGTTTGGGGTGGGCGTGCAGCAATGGAAGGTTTAATTTGCTGACAAATGCCACATTGAAGGACAAACTCACGTGTCTGTTTGTACAAACCCTGTCTCCAGTATCCTTGCTGGAGGAGAGACACAGTAGCTGACACATCGGCATGCGCCTAAGCCATCCCGGCATGGGCTGCTGTAATCAAAGCCTTTCTGCGGTCCGCGTTGGGAATCAACCTGTCACCAATGTCGTTAATTCTCACATAAGGAACTTTATCAGGACTTAAATGTTAAGAGTATTTAGAAGGGAAACCCTTAGGGTAATTACCTCCCTTCTCTGATGCGGCAATAGCTGCCAAGATGTCATCATCAATCTTACTTTTGGAACGTCTAACCGCTGCCACTCCAAATATTGCAACTGCTGTCCGCGAGACAGTTGCCAACAGCGTGAACCCCAACATGCTGATGACCCAGAGTATGAATTACACAAATGAGTAGGAGTCGTTCTTTGAACTCTACCACTCGAACCCAGATCATTTTATGTTTATTGTGCGACCCTTGGAATCACAATAATCATTTTGAGTCCAAAAGGGTAGATTGTCATTGTAAGACTAAACACAGTAGTAAGAGTTACTCACAATAAGAGTAGTCACACTGGGGTCGGTGTACTCCAACGCAAGCATCAGAGCACGAAGTTCAGCCAACTGGGCGGTACAGTCCCCTAATGTCTGTGTATGCACGACATCGGACTTGAATTCACCATCCACCATGGTACCAACCACAATTGCGCAGGCCGAAGGATACGCGTGTTTTAAACCCGTAGCCGCTTGTGCACTTCCATCAGTTTAGATGATACAGCGGAAATCCTCAAGTGGGCGCATAGTCAGAGGAGCAGGATGAACAAATTCATACTGCAAGTACTCTTGAGTCTGCAGTGAGGAATCAAAAATAAACGTAACATCCTGGGATGTCAAGGAAGTAGCCCACTGTATCCACCGAGGGTGCAAAGTTTTCGAATTCGGTACACTGGCTTTTGCCACTGCCTCCAAGGCAGGATACGGAGTAACAACCAAAATGCGATTTCCCTGCGACAGTGCATGTCCCTTAGGAATCGCCAATTGCACTGCTGTCAAAACTTTCTCCACAGTGTAAAACAGCAACTCAGCCGAAGTGTACAAGTGTGACTTGTAAGCGATAGGGACTGTGTTACGGGAAACATCCATAACAACGCGGGCATTACCCTGCACTGCTATTACAACGCAAGTCGTTATGACGACTTGCGCTGGAGGGCACTGTAGGATAGTGAATAGTTTAATTTTCTATCCAACACCTTCCCTACTGTCAACGTGAGCTGGAGTTGGAATAGAAAATTAAACTATTCCACTATACGACTTGCGTTGTGAAAACTGCGTTGTAATGACATGCGGGGTAAAAGTCCGCGTTGTAATGCCGTACAACCCTGTGTTACCCTCATTAAAAGTGAGATACGTGAAACCCACCGCCCCTGGCACGATTCTTATCCCCAAGTTGGTGTGGTTACAAGTCGACAAGAATTTAGATTCAAGAAGATCAGCCTGCAAAGATTGCAAGATGGCTGAATGTTCTGGCATATAAGTGGGGAACATGCGTATGCTCCACTTCCAGTCGCACTGCTTTCGAGAATTATTCATCCACTTCTGAAATCCATATATAATTTACTCCGTTTTTAATCCAAGTTTATCAGTTATATTTTGCCAGTTTCCATTTTGTATTCCACATGCATAGTTGGACTCTTGCATTTTGACTGCTTCCCATATTCAAAATGTGCACATCCGAACCTCGTTTAAGAATACGATCCCAACACAAGATTCGTCCAAAACAGCATAACTTTATTGGCACCCAGTGCATTTCGGGCTTAAATTAGCCCTTCGTCAGGGGTAACTGAAATTTAAACATTAAAGACAACATTACTACATCATCCTACGTCAAACTTATCCAGTTCCTCTTATTACAATTCTTGTATACCTGAAACATTCGAGCCATTTCCCCTTGCATATTATTAAAAAAATGAATGAAAATAAAGATAAAAACAGCATCACAATCAACTTTTACCTCAAACCTCACCACTCTATAAGATATACAGTGTTTCACGCTTTCTCACCTACTGTCAGGTATCAAACCATTTCCCTATTCATCGCCTCCCCGACCCCGCCTGCAATTTGCCTCGCTAATACACTTATTTCGCCTGTATTTTGAAAACGCTGTGTACTCTCCTTCATTCATTATTCTCTACGCGCTTATATAAAAGCTCATCGTTCTCCGCGTTCCCAGTTTTACCCGGCAAATGCTTACGCGTCCTTTTTCGCAACCCGTACCTGCCAATAACAGCTTAATTCTTCACATCCATCTGCGTGCAACTGTGATCTAACCCTCGTGAACCTTCCATTTAAAATCAACCCTCCACCCCCATTACGTGAAACAACAATGCGTGACAGAAACCACTCCCTCCCAACCTCCAAAACTTTAACTTCCATAATCCACTCACAGATGTTAGCATCGCCATAAATGAAAGAAACGAAAAAAATGAAGCAAAACAAAAACTTGAACAAAACAAAAACTTAATGGCACGAATATTTCACAAGTCTGGGTAGTTCTGGTCTTTTCTTGATACTTGTAGCCACCTTTCGAAATTCAGCTAATGTTCATTTAAAATATGCTGTGTAATTATGCATGCAGTATTTTCTTTTTACAAGTTTCCAATTAATTCGGGTGCACTGAATGTTCTAGCAGCCAGCACGATTCGGAAAAAGTAGGTTGTATCAACGTATAAAGCGGCTTGATACCCTGGGCATATTCCGGAATGTAGGTACCACCGAAATTTAAAAAGCCCAGCAAAGATTGTAGCTTTTTCAGTGTTGTGGGAGCTTGCAAAAGTGTGCATTTCTCCAAGAAGTGAGGAGCTAAACCTCGACCTTCATTGTTGAGCTCGTAGCCCAGGAACAACATTGTGTACTCTGCAATGTGCGATTTGGCAAAGTTAAATTTATAGCCTATGTCGACAATATGGAAAATTATGCGGTCAACACGGCACAGATACGGCCATAACTTGTCGTCTGTGAGATAAATGTCATCCATATACGAAAATGCACCTGCATCGAGCCACTCCAGGAGAGAGACAATGCGGGGGGCAAACACGCCTGGACAATTCTTGTAGCCCATAGCCAAACGAAGGAATTGATGTTGTTTGGCACCACTTGTAAAAGCCGTCCACTGACTGCTAAGAGGGGACAGATTGTGGGCAAAAAAAACATTGCATATGTCAAGTGTGGGTTTAAACCTTTTACGCACAAGGCTATCCACCAGAGCAGAACTGTGAGTATTCTGCACCGCGCACGTACGACAATGAGAGTTTAAGTGGCGGTAATCCAATACCAAACGGTACGAGCCATCTGGTTTGGTCACAGTAAAAAGTGGGTTATTCATAGGAGACACAGATGTTTCAATTACACCTTGATATTCCAATTGTTCAAGAATTTGTGCAACGGAGGCTTTTGCTTCACGTCGCATGGGGTATTGGGGTTTAGGCTGTGGCATCGACCGCAAGGTAATCTCATGTCGAGGGGAACATTTGTGCCATCCACAATGAGTATGGTACAACGCTGGTGCAAGCGCCTTAGCCCAATCTTCTGCAAACTGCAGAGCCTGCTCCTTGAGCACTGTGTGCGCAAAACCAGGGAGGATTACCTCTTCCCCTTGCGGAGCAGCTAAGACAAAGAGTGGGGGCCAATCGACCTCCGCCAAAAAAATATCATAGGTAGTTGTTAGATTTTCCCCCAAAAAAACTTTTATTGTACGTTCTATGTCACCTTCAATTACAAGGACAATTTTATAAAGTCTGTTAGGGGGAGCCACTCTAGTGTCAGCTGTTTCAACTACAACGAAGGTGACAGTTGCTGTCACCTTCAGCAGTGGACGCAGCACCTCTCGAACGATGGTAATCTCCGCCGCGCTCTTCAACAACGTCAGCACCCATGTCAGATTCCGAAGCTGCGTTCTCACTATCTGTGGCATATCTCGCTGTTACCACAGCAACTTTCTTCTTCTGAAACTGGGGCCTTTGATGCGGTGCCTCGTCCTGCTTGCCTTTTCCTTCAGCCTTACGAGGCTGCTCACAGCTCTGTTGGGCACCTTGACCTCTGCCGCCGTCTCCTCCTCCACCGGTGGCTGTGACCGATGTTTCCTGCAAAGAGCAAGGAGAACGTTGTTCAGAAACCTGAAATCTATCAGGTGACTTAATAGTACTGCGGTCGCGCAACTCATATGTACGCTCATCAGGGGCAGGTGTAGGTGTAGCGGGACGGGACCCCTGCTTCTGCTGCTTCCCCTGTTTTTTGTTCTTACTCCAATTTTATTTCTGAACTTAAGGGCGGTCATCTTTATCAGATGACGCTTGTTGAGTTTGCTGCTGTTTTTCTTTCTTAGCGAAAGGCTTAACACCCAAACTATTACGACCAACGGTTTTATAAGCCTCTGTAATAATTTTCAGTAACTGACGGGGTTTGTCTGCGTCGGGGACATCGCGCGCAGGATTAGAGACCAGGAAACTTACCGTATCCCTCTTGACATTAGCAAGGACAAGATTGTGTACCATGTCAGACGCTCCCACGAGTCGCATTCCCAATTCCACAGCCGCCTCTGGTTCGTGTTCATCCTGAACACGCTTGATCAGAGGGCATGACAGTCATTGACGGGGTGCCAAAGCACTTAGTATAGACTTCCGCAAAAATCACACCCCAAGTTGTACATTCATTTACGCTGGCAGTAAGTCTTTCTGCAAACTAACCGTGAGGATCCTGTGTTTGTCCACAGGACTAGTATTCAGGAATACTGCTTCCAGTTGGTCCCAGCCGGGAGGTTGAGGGTAATTTAATGAACCAGACCCCTAATAACTGATACCGCAGAGGCATATAGGGGTCTTAGTTGCTGAGCTGTTAACTGCCCCGCCTGAGGATGCAGGGTGTAAGCAGCTAAAACAGGCCAAGTAGCGCCTGGAATAGACAATAGCCCTTGTCTGACCGCTGTATTAACGTGCGTGAGGGCGCCATTAAACCAAACAGCATGCTGCCAAGCAGAAATCCGAATTTTCCACTGTCCGATATGAAACGTACGCTGCAGGAACATCAGCAGGGGTGTAAGTGTGGAATACACCAGTACCAGCATCTACCATGGGAAACGTAACCCATGAGCAATACAACTCAAACAGGTACGCCGCGTCAGCTGAGACAACAAAAACCACTGCCTGTCCCTCTAAAGAAACGAGGTATTCCTGCAAGTGATTCCGTACAGCCACACGACTGTGTGCTGGGATATCAACCGGAGCCATATCGAAACAGCAATAGATAAGTACAATGCAATACAAAAAGGCACAACTGGGTAGTAATTCAAACAGAAAACCGTTTATATTTATCAAGCTTGAAGAAACCTATGTAACTAGAGGTAGGTTTTATCCGTCACTACCGTCAACCGGAAACTATAGTGAGGGGGTCGTAGACTGATATAAGCACTACTTAAGTGTCTCACAATAAGACCACACTCGTTGGCGGCGCCATGTTGCAAGGATTTCTGCTCATACACAGAACTGCGCACAGAAACCTAGGACATTAGTGAATTGTGGTGTACCAGAAACTCACCTCAATACCTAGAAACCTCAACCATCTAGCAATCAGTGTCACATTAGCTATTCGTCATATAGCAAAGTAACCAATGATTAGACAACCTAGAACATGCGACTTAGGACCATCTCAGGGATGGTGGGAAGTGAGAACACTCTTTTGTTATACTCTCATACCAGTCCACATAAGGAGTAAATAATAGACACAGTAAGGTTAAAATATTTATTTTAACGACGTGATCTCATGCGCAGTATTTTAGTCAACATAAGCAGACATATGATTAAAAATAATATGGTCAGCATGGTTACAACTCCATAAAATACAAAAGGAGGAATTATATTACACTGCTAGTGCAAACAGGTGACATAGTGCCTCGTTTAAACACCCTCCCTATATAGGAACTATGTATTATAAACTATAGAAGGTCTCTTGAGCTTGTTTAGGGGGACCCCATTACCTTTCCGCTCAGTAAGTGTAAATTACATCTGGATCAGCTAGTCTCTCTGCATCCCTGGAATCTTCCAAGTGTGTGAAATTATGGCAAGTGTGCTCTGATAAAGGCCCCAGAATCTTGCTTGGCTCGCAGCTGCCAAAATGTTGTGTCTAGAATGTGTTACACGGAAATGCCGATAAACAGGCTCACATGTTATGATAACCTTGACGGCTCAGCACTCACTGTACAGACTGGGGGCACGATGTATGTGTAGAGATGTCGAAAAACAAGATTTTTCTCATGTATAGACCTTCGTGAATGCTAACTTGCAAAAATAGCTAAGCAGTGTTGTGTGCAAAAAGCAGCAAAAGGTAAAATGGCGTTCAAACTTCTAATAAGCCATGCTAACATAACAGGCACGCAGAAAGAGGGCCTAAACCATACTACAAAGGAGTGGGCGCTAGTGTAGCTCCAGCACTAGACCGCAATCATGTTGGGTGGGATAACGAGTAACCTCATCATGAGATTCCATTAAAATCAATTCTTCATCCACAGACACAATACCCATTAAAACATGAAGCTAAAAAACAAGCTTGGGAAATTCTAGAACAATTTGCATAACAGGAAGTGATAAAGAATTGCACATCATCAATAAAAGAACCTGTTTTCAGTAATAAAACCAGAAAATTCATACCATCTAGTATTAGACTCAGACTCAAACACATCTACTCGCACATCTGCAGTACAAAACACACACAGTGCAGCACTAATAAATAACACTTTGTGGAAGAAATACAAAACAACACCAGATATTTCAAATGAATTCTTCTGCCAGAATATAGCACCTGAAAATCAGTATTTGACAGCATTTTCAGCGCTATGTGCACTTGTCATTTGCCTTAAGGGTATAAGGAATATAGCCTTGGGCTGTTTTCAGCTTGAGTGACAGAGTTACTTCAAGATTTTGATGAGGAGGCACTGTCCTATGTAGAGGATATATACCTGATGAATTAATGGAACACTTTGACAGAGTATACCAGCTAATTCTAGGGTTGGCTCACTTGGGCTACGCATTTAATTCACAAAAAATTACAAATTGCCCATCTCAATGTCTAATTTTTAGGATACAAGCTGTTAAGGGAAGGCAAGAGCCTGGCAACACATTTTTAGGAAAAAAGGGCATTGCTCCAACTACCAACAACTCTGAAGAGACTACAATCATTTTAGGATTTTAAAAGTTTGGCAGAACATACATTTTGGATTACGAAGAATGGGTAAAACCATTCTAAAATGTGATTATACTTGACTTTTCAATAACAAATTGGACACAGGAACATACAAACATTTTATGTTCTATGGAAGTTGACTTGATAGCTTCCAAACATTTTGAGGCATTTAAGCTGACGATCTTCCTGGAGACGCACCTGCGTTCTGGAGGGGCATCGAGGCCCGTGACGGGTGTTTGGCGGCCTGCTCTGCAACCCCTGAATGATCTCTACTGATGAGGGAATCAATCCCGAAACACGAGCTAGGCTCGGGTCTAGAGATGATCGCAATACAAGTATTTACTTGCACCGATTGAGGTGAAATATTTTGAAACTTTGAACTTTTAAACTGTTCTTGAAAATACTCGAACTGCACAGACCATGATGCAGTGGGGCGATACGGCGGAGAGGCTAGCAGTGTGCTCCCAGATTCTAATTCCCTTTTGATGGCTCCCGGTAGCCATTTAAGCTGACGAGCTTCCTGGAGACGCACCTGCGTGCTGGAGGGGCAACGAGGCCCGTGACGGGTGTTTGGCGGCCTCCTCTGCAACCCCTGAATGATCTCTACTGATGAGGGAATCAATCCCGAAACACGAGCTAGGCTCGTGTCTAGAGATGATCGCAATACAAGTATTTACTTGCACCGATTGAGGTGAAATACTTTGAAACTTTGAACTTTGAAACTGTTCTTGAAAATACTCGAACTGCACAGACCATGATGCAGTGGGGCGATACGGCGGAGAGGCTAGCAGTGTGCTCCCAGATTCGAATTCCCTTTTGATGGCTCCCGATAGCCATTTATGCTGACGAGCTTCCTGGAGACGCACCTGCGTGCTGGAGGGGCAACGAGGCCCGTGACGGGTGTTTGGCGGCCTGCTCTGCAACCTCTGAATGATCTCTACTGATGAGGGAATCAATCCCGAAACACGAGCTAGGCTCGTGTCTAGAGATGATCGCAATACAAGTATTTACTTGCACCGATTGAGGTGAAATACTTTGAAACTGTTCTTGAAAATACTCGAACTGCACAGACCATGATGCAGTGGGGCGATACGGCGGAGAGGCTAGCAGTGTGCTCCCAGATTCGAATTCCCTATTGATGGCTCCCAGTAGCCATTTAAGCTGACGAGCTTCCTGGAGACGCACCTGCGTGCTGGAGGGGCAACGAGGCCCGTGACGGGTGTTTGGCGGCCTGCTCTGCAACCCCTGAATGATCTCTACTGATGAGGGAATCAATCCCGAAACACTAGCTAGGCTCGTGTCTAGAGATGATCGCAATACAAGTATTTACTTGCACCGATTGAGGTGAAATACTTTGAAACTGTTCTTGAAAATACTCGAACTGCACAGACCATGATGCAGTGGGGCGATACGGCGGAGAGGCTAGCAGTGTGTTCCCAGATTCGAATTCCCTTTTGATGGCTCCCGGTGGCCATTTAAGCTGACGAGCTTCCTGGAGACGCACCTGCATGCTTGAGGGGCAACGAGGCCCGTGACGGGTGTTTGGCGGCCTGCTCTGCAACCCCTGAATGATCTCTACTGATGAGGGAATCAATCCCGAAACACGAGCTAGGCTCGTGTCTATAGATGATCGCAATACAAGTATTTACTTGCACCGATTGAGGTGAAATACTTTGAAACTTTGAACTTTAAAACTGTTCTTGAAAATACTCGAACTGCACAGACCATGATGCAGTGGGGCGATACGGCGGAGAGGCTAGCAGTGTGCTCCCAGATTCGAATTCCCTTTTGATGGCTTCCGGTAGCCATTTAAGCTGACGAGCTTCCTGGAGATGCACCTGCGTGCTGGAGGGGCAACAAAGCCCGTGACGGGTGTTTGGCGGCCTGCTCTGCAACCCCTGAATGATCTCTACTGATGAAGGAATCAATCCCGAAACACGAGCTAGGCTCGTGTCTAGAGATGATCGCAATACAAGTATTTACTTGCACCGATTGAGGTGAAATACTTTGAAACTTTGAACTTTTAAACTGGTCTTGAAATTACTCGAACTGCACAGACCATGATGCAGTGGGGCGATACGGCGGAGAGGCTAGCAGTGTGCTCCCAGATTCGAATTCCCTTTTGATGGCTCCCGGTAGCCATTTAAGCTGACGAGCTTCCTGGAGACGCACCTGCGTGCTGGAGGGGCAACGAGGCCCGTGACGGGTGTTTGGCGGCCTGCTCTGCAACCCCTGAATGATCTCTACTGATGAGGGAATCAATCCCGAAACACTAGCTAGGCTCGTGTCTAGAGATGATCGCAATACAAGTATTTACTTGCACCGATTGAGGTGAAATACTTTGAAACTGTTCTTGAAAATACTCGAACTGCACAGACCATGATGCAGTGGGGCGATACGGCGGAGAGGCTAGCAGTGTGTTCCCAGATTCGAATTCCCTTTTGATGGCTCCCGGTGGCCATTTAAGCTGACGAGCTTCCTGGAGACGCACCTGCGTGCTGGAGGGGCAACGAGGCCCGTGACGGGTGTTTGGCGGCCTGCTCTGCAACCCCTGAATGATCTCTACTGATGAGGGAATCAATCCCGAAACACGAGCTAGGCTCGTGTCTAGAGATGATTGCAATACAAGTATTTACTTGCACCGATTGAGGTGAAATACTTTGAAACTTTGAACTTTGAAACTGGTCTTGAAATTACTCGAACTGCACAGACCATGATGCAGTGGGGTGATACGGCGGAGAGGCTAGCAGTGTGCTCCCAGATTCGAATTCCCTTTTGATGGCTCCCGGTAGCCATTTAAGCTGACGAGCTTCCTGGAGACGCACCTGCGTGCTGGAGGGGCAATGAGGCCCGTGACGGGTGTTTGGTGGCCTGCTCTGCAACCCCTGAATGATCTCTACTGATGAGGGAATCAATCCCGAAACACAAGTTAGGCTCGTGTCTAGAGATGATCGCAATTCAAGTATTTACTTGCACCGATTGAGGTGAAATACTTTGAAACGTTGAACTTTGAAACTGTTCTTGAAAATACTCGAACTGCAGAGACCATGATGCAGTGGGGCGATACGGCGGAGAGGCTAGCAGTGTGCTCCCAGATTCGAAATCACCTTCCAAACATTTGGAGGCACGGCCCTGAGATCCTTAAAGACCAACATGGAATTCTGGAAGGGTAACCCACTATCATTGGCAGGAGAGTGACCCTGCTAAAGATGGTGGTGCTACCATGCTTATTATACTTCTTTATGGTACTCCCAATATGGATCCCTCGAAATGGCATAGGGACTTACACTCTATGCCGACACCCTTTTTGTGGGGTATGGGTCATAGGAGAATAGCCCTGAGTAAAATGCAGCGCTCCACCCAGGAGGGTGGACTAGCTGTTCCTGACTTTGAGTGCTATTATTTAGCTGCTCAATTGCAGTGGGTGGCGAGATGGATGGGAGACCTTCACTCCCAGACGAGGGAGGCAGACCTGTTTACACCAAGCCTGGAGATATTGTGGAAGCTGGTATTGGGTATAGATAAGAATAAAGCTGAGGAATCTGTTGCGGTTCGTTGGCTAGGTGCTGTTGGAGATGAGCCCTCCGAAAGACACATACTTGACTCCCATACTGATTTACTCATAACTATACTCAGGGTGCTCCCGCATGGGGCTGCTTGGGTGTGCCTTGTGCAAAAGACACACAATTGGGTGGGCCCTGAGGATTGGGAGGAAGCAGGGGCAGCAAGACTTGGGGACTTATATAATGGGGGGAACTTATGCCATTCGTAGACTTTAGAGAGGGGTATGGCCTGCCTCAGGGGCACTTCTTACTGCATGCAGGAATTGTGGAGGGGGATTAGGGTGCATTGGAAATTGTGACCAGCTGAATCCCCACCACACGCAACCAGTAGTAACATGGGTATAGGGGGAGGCAACATTAAGGCAGTCACATGCCTATAAGGAGCCCTGAGCAAGGACACAAAACAACCACTGACCAAGTTACAAGATAGCTGGGTGGAGGTTTTGAATGTCCCCCTGGAAGAAAAATCCTGGGAGAATATTTTGACAGGGATCCCCAGGTTCTCGAGAAATGCCTGGTTTTGTCTCATTCATTTCTTTATATTGCACAAGACATACCTTACTCCAGGGCGGATCAATAGATTTTTCCAAAGGGACGATGCGAAATGTCCGAGATGCAGAGAAGTTGAGGTGGAATTACTACATATGTTGTGGACATGCCCTGAACTACAAGCTTATTGGACAGCAATAACAGACACCACAGGGGAGATACTGGAGCGCCCAGTCCCCAAGACCCCTGCACATTACCTCCTAGAATTATTTCCACATAATGCCAAGCTATGGGGTCACTAGTAGTTTTCAGGACTTAGCCTTGGTCCTAGACAAACGGGAGCTCACGAGACACTTGAAATCTTCTGTAAGGCCTAATGCCATCACATGGAAGGCTGAATTAGAAAAATGGGTGGCTTGTGAAGGGAGGGTACTTCTTAGAAATGCCAAAAGAGGTATTGGTGTATTGGAACGAGCTAGGGCTTGGAAAGCGTTAGTCAATTCCTTAAAGGAGCCCACGGTAACAATTGAGGAAACATCCTCGGTAGGGGGTTCCCCACAGGATAGTACGGAACAACGAGTGAGAGAGAGAAAGGGGAGATCCAGGACATAATTGAGGCAGTGAGGACTCCTCATACCTTCTTGTTGACACAGGATAGGGGACTGGGAAGGGGCGGAGGGAGATGCAGGAGCTACAAATCATCAATATGTTATGTTTAGATGTCTGGTTGATGGAGATCTGCTGAGGGGTGAAAACACTGACCTTCCATTTATTGAACGGATTCGGGAAATTACTGAATATCTAGGATAACGGAGTGGCATTGAAAAAGTAATGGAAATGAAAATGTTATTACATGCTCCATCAAAAACCCAGTAAATGTGTTTTTAAAAAAACCTAGCTTCCAAACATTTACACACACATATAAACACGACCAGACTGGTGATCCGCATAGTTGCTAGACCAACCGGATATACAAACATCACGTTCAACAAAGGTTATACAGTACCTATTGCATACAAATCACATTTGTACACAAATGCTGACAAAATTCTCACGGCGGTACAGACAGCTGTAGTGAGAGAGAGCACTAGCTCAGGGTAAATGCATAATTGTCATAACCACGGTACCGACCTAAGAGGCCGTCACCAAAGCGAGCGTTCCAAATGCCAAAGCTTTGCATCCATGATGGATACAATAGGCTAATTCTCTCACTGCAACAGATGTAGACTACAGTTTGATTCTACATGATAAACACAGGTATTTTTGAAGAATGAATAAGAATATTGTCTGCCGAATGAAATAATGCCTCTAGATCGATATGATTACATTATCTACACTGATGGTTCTGCTCAGCCTGCCGTAGGGACAAGACACCACAAGATAAGCGACAAGATACGCGGTTTGCGCAATAGTAAAAGGGTACATGCATGACGGAAAGTTCCGTCCTGAAAAACCACACGTAGTCCGTAGGGGACTGTACATTACTATTGGCAGAACTTAAAGCCCTGATACTGGCACTACAAAATGCAGATCATGGATTCTCCACACTTATAGTGTGGGATTCGTATTACTGTGTCCAGTCATAATGTGGAAAAGTAAATTTTGCCATGTTGTATGTGCCTACGTGTTCCCCATCTTATGCTATATGTGCATGATCGATATGCATGTATTCCCCTCTGATCGATTAAAGACACAGTTATAGTTGTGTCCATCTCTAGTATGCCAGTTTCCAGTCTTCGTGAAAACAACGAATATCAGGCCTATGTAAACCTGCGTTGCCACATTTTACAGTGTGCACGTTAATTCATTGAATTGTCCCCGTTTCTAGGCCTCAAAAGGGCCCGGACTCAGATTCAGCTCCTGTCTCCTGAACCCTCTCCGAGGAGTGATACAGCCCCCACCTGTATCCCTGACCCGTAGCTTACTTCTTGCCACGCAGTGCCCGGCCCGGCCTGGCTCTGCCTCCCTCTCTGCCAAGAATATGTTATGTTTCTAGTTATCAGTTCAGCCCACCTTCTCTGCATTCCTAAGCTACTGAATCGCATCAATAGTTTCCGTCATAGTCTAGCCTTTACATCTCCATGCAAGAGAAATACTGTATTAATATTCATAGAATATTCCTCGCACACACAATACATATAGAATTATGCACGCACCAGTCTTAGTGTCCATTAGCCTTTGCCCTGATAACTTTTGGATTCTATCAACATGTACTCTAAACACCAGATACTAGATATGCCTTGGGTACATGTCGCTCTGACACTCCAGACTTTGGTCTCCTCTTCTAGCGCAGAAGTCATAGCCCCCAGTTCTCCCTGGTAACACGTCATTGCCCATTTGCGCGCACCACTAGGTTAGAGGTCCCAGCTCCTTAGGTAGCCCCCTCCATGTTTCCGCCCCGTTTATGACATATTCTGTTACGTTTACATCACATGTCTATGTATACGCCCTGTACACGCCTTCTTGTTACTTCATTTTGTCCTTATCTTTCGCGACTGCTACGAGTCACGCCTACTGCTACGCCTACTGTATTGAATGTAATGCAATTGTTTTGATATATATACTGTGAACTGTTACTAAAAGTTGTCCAAGCCTAGCGCATTTATTCCCAGATCCTGCCCCCGGCAGCTGCCATCCTATTCCCGTACAGGCTGTCCTGTTCCTGTCCTTTATGCCTATTAAATCCTGTAAACTCCAGCTACCTCGAATCTTGACTCTTATTTATTGAGCTACCTGTTTATTGATTATTCTGAAAAATAGATCCGGTAATAAATTATTTATTTACCACATAATGGCGCCCGAATAGGGACTTGCCCTTTCCCCACGCGCCGGAGAAGCCACGCAGGCCCCCTGATCCTCTGCAGCCGTGACGGAACCATACCGTGCACGTGCAGATATTTCTGCTTCAAGTATCCCTCAGGCCCACGGAGGAGACGGAGGTTGCGGTCCAGCGTCCAGACGAGGCGGTGAGGAACGCGGCGAGTCCCGACCAGAGCCCAAGCCGAGAGTCCAAGGTCCGAGGTATCCAGAGGCCCACCTGTAACTGAAGTCCGAAGTTCGTAGTCCGTCGTCGTAGCAGTCCAGTCCAGTCCGAGGCCTTCCGTTCTTGCTGCCCGGTGAGTACCGTTGCTGGGGTAGTATCTAGACAGGGTCAAGTAATTTGTCTCTGGTCCGTGGGTTTGGGTACACAGATCCAACACGAAGTGTCCACCTAGGTGGATGCGGGTCCTGACGTGTCTCTTTATGGGACCGGTAAGTTTCGTACTGTTTTAGCAGTGCATCTAGTTATTCTAGTAAGTTCTGTTCTCGAGAAATTCATGTGTTCTGTTCTCAGTATTCCAGGTAGTATTTTGTCCGAACTGTTATTCTAAATGTTATTCCATGTGTTTTCAATGTCGTGGTATGAGTGATTCGTTTTCCAGTTATTATTGTGTTTATTGTGTATTGTATTGTGTCCAGATTCCAGCCTAAATTATGCCTTTGTTCTCGAAATTACGTCAGTTAAGAACTAGAAAAGGTCTGCTCGAGGAAGCAGTTCCTGTCCCGCCTAGGGACAGTCCAGGTGATTTTATGTATCATAAGCATGGCATAAGTGCCATATTATATCTAGACTTATGGGTGGAATACACCAAGGAATTAGAAGAGAAATATAGATGGCCCGTGTCAGGTACATGGGATGCCGAGTGCATCATGCGAGTAGAAGAAGCATTATGGAAAAAGAAAGCCAGACAGTCCCAGAAAGATGCCATCGAGTTATGGCGCAAAGAATCTCATAGAAGAACCGAAAAAGAAATCAGAAAAACAGAATTAAGTAGAGAATCCTCGGAAAGAGCCCAAGAAAGGGAATTAATCGAAGTAGGTGAACGAGTTAAAGCCGAACAGTCAGACAGACAGAGAAATGCTCTTATTAAGGGTATGTATCCTCTTCTTGCCGAGGGCTTGCCGAAAGCAACCCCGGAAGTACCATGTAATTTTCCGCCGCCATTAGTTCCGATTAAGTTACGTCACAAACCAACCGCAGCTGATATTTTTCTCTCGTCCTATTTGGACGACACAGTCCCAGAATATGCAAATCCTGTTCTGCCAGCTCCCGTAAATAATGTAATTCCTGTTCCTCCAGCCACCGGGGCACCCGTTACAGCACCTGTTACAGTACCCCCGGTCCAGCCCACAGTACAAGTACCCGCTACATCAGCCACTCTGCCAGCCCGTACGATACCCGTCGACGATTCCAGTTTAGGAGCCGCGGGGGGGGAAGTCCTCCTTGTACCCCGCCGCAACACAGACGTGTGACATTAATCGAGTTACATGAACGTGCGTTACAGCGTACGCCCAAACCCCAGTCCGTTGCAGATATCAAGCGAGCTCTTACCGAATGCCGTTATGATCCAGTCCCAGGCGATAATGATATGGTCATATATTCATTGCGTGTAAGGCGGGTGACCGAGTACTTGGACACCCTACCGAATATGAAAGAAGATCTAGACAGAATGTATCGTTTTATCCGTACAGGAGTAGATCCAGAAAGTATTGGCGAAGCCATGTCTCAAAGGAAAGCTGAGACTCAGCTCATGCTTTTAAAGTTTCTAATTAATTGTTTAATAAGGGAACAAGATTATCCAGATAAAGATCCGACCGAAATGAAAGTCCTGACCAGGTGGAGTGATCATATAGCCGAGGGAAGACACAAGACACTAGGTAGTATAGAGAGTATGTACAAGAAAATTCGTAAGGAAATAATAAGGTTACACGAGAAACGAAAAACAGCACAAGTAAGCGAGAAAGAAGACAACTCTTCTACGGAAGAGGTAGACGACGAGAATCCCACCAGAATAGCGTATGTAGGTAGAACTAGACTTCCCGACCGACATTCACGCCTACAACACAAGAAAGTTTTTCTTTCTCCAGCACCAGAACAAGGTTCTCTTGAGCAAGTATTCCAAGCCACCGATCACATTCTGAAATCACGAATCGGTTATAGTGAACTTAGTACAATGCATGAACAAGAACTAGCCCGATCAGCGGTCCGATGGACTACTGATTCTACCACTTTTCCAGATGAAATAGTGGCACAAATGTTTCTGAAATTGCCCCCAGCCGAGCAGCGACTGGTGGGTATGTATATGATCCAACACCTCATTACACTGTATGAGGGACAGCATTCTGATCCAGGTCCGTTGCATGATGTTCTGAACGAGTTACTCCAGTATAGATGGAGAGGTCTAGGTACTGATTTAATTAGTGTCATTCTAGAACAGCGCCACAAATATCGAACGTTTCTGAACCCACATTTTGTTCATGTCTCACCTCCAGAAAGTAAATCATTTTACATAGATAGACAGCATCCGTTACGAGAAGTGCATCCAGTTAGAGGAACGGGTGGTGAACTAGAACGAGTATTTGTTTACACCCCTATCACCAAGATGGAACTCTTAGAGATGAAGAAGTTAATTCCCTGTCACGACAAAGATCCAGCAGGGTTCCATCGAGAATTAAAAGACATGCTCCGTATGGGAGAATACACATATCCAGATATCATTAAAATGCTAAAGGTCCTGTTGCCCGCAGGGGTATATGAAAAACTCAAGGAAAAAGAATGGGAGGTGGGAGAGAAAAAGATTGATTGGACAGCTCTAGAAGCTGAAGATACTTCACGAGTACCAGGTACCGGTCTAGGGGCTAAGGTTAAAGAATTGCCCGAGTTATTGATTCAGGTCTTGCCAAGGTTACTAGCCACGAAAAAGGAAGATTGGGATGCAATCTCAGCATGTAAACAGAAACAGGATGAAGACACTAGTGATTTTTATTCTAGATTTGAAAAATGTTTTATTATTAACAGTGGTCTGAAGACGAGTAGTGAGTCGTACCCTCATCTTTTTGTTACCAAACTAGTCGAGAATTCAAGTCCACAAGTTAAAAATCGAGTTTTGAAAGTCGAAAGTACCTGGCAAGCTAATACCCCGTCACAAATGCTCCAGATGCTCCAGTATCACCAGAACAGAATCAGGGAAGAGCAAGAACATGAAAGGAGACGTATGAAAGATACGAAAATGAAAGTATTAGTTGCACAATCGGTTCCACAAGACAGTCAGAAGAGGGGTCCGAATCAAGCCAGTCATCCTGCAGCTCCCGTTAAAGGGACATGCAATTACTGTAAACAGCCAGGTCATTTTATAAACGAGTGTGCAGTTCTGAAACACAACATAGCTACTGGTAAAACTAAAGAAAGACCACGTCCGCCTAGACAAGAACAAGTTTCACAGACTTCACAGTCATCACAGAATGCACAACAGACAGTTCCAGCACCGCAGCCCATCGCTGCAACACAGCATGTTACACAGCAAATGTACCAGTATGCTCAGTCAGAGTATCCAGAGTATCAACAGTATTCATGAAACAGCCTAGAGAGGGAAGTAGGCTTGCCTCTCATTGAGATACCTGTAGATCAAGAGGGTCCCTATGTACACAGTCAAGTATTAGGGAAAGACAGAAAGTTTCTGATTGATACAGGGGCAAGTAGGACTACTATCAGTCATGACGAGGTTCCAGGGGCTCCGCTCTCAGGCTCTAAAAATGTTTCCCTTGGATTTTCAGGAAAGCCAATTGTTAATGAAATTTCGAAACCAGTTTCCCTAGAAGTTGGTCCATTGTCCCGAACTACTGATTTGTTACTTACGAAATCATGTCCAGAAAATTTGTTAGGCATTAAAACACTGAAGGAATTAGGTGCAGTAATTTGCTGCTCCCCAGAAGGAGTCCGATTGTTTTTGAGAGACTTTAAAGGTCACTATGTATTACGTGATTTTGATCCAAGATTACTGAATGTTCCACAGCATTTATGGGCGCAAGGTCCAACTGATGTAGGATGTATGCACATCACACCCCATCGTGTGACTCTCAAACAAGGTATAGTTTTGCCACGAATCAGACAGTACAGATTGCCACCTGAGGCTGTAGCAGCCTTATCCAAAATTATTGACGAGCTTATTGTTCAAGGAGTGGTTGTAGAAACTGACTCCAATGTATGTAATTCTCCTATCATTCCGGTCCTGAAACGTACTGATCCAAATGCACCTCCAGTATATCGATTAGTGATTGACCTTCGAGAACTTAATAAATGTATCATACCCCAGTATCCAGTAGTCCCAGATATTTCATCCCTATTGACAGCCATTGATTCTGAAGCTACATTTTTCACTGTTATCGACCTCAAGAATGCATTTTTCAGTGTTCCCGATTCATCCAGACAGCCAGTACCTTTTCGGTTTTTGTTTAAATGGAAGGAGCTATAAATTCACACGAGCTCCTCAAGGTTTCACAGAAAGTCCTAGTATTTACAGTCAAGCACTTAAGAGACAACTAGACAATATTCACATGCCAACTGACACTGCCCTGCTCCAGTATGTCGATGATCTACTGATCACGGCCCGTTCTGAGCGTGACTGCGAGCGTGCGTCACTTACAGTTCTGTATTTCCTGGCCGAGATGGGGCACAAGGTGTCCCCTTCGAAGCTTCAGTTCTGTGTCCAGCAAGTGATCTACTTAGGCCACTTACTGTCCAAGTGGGGTAGGCAGTTGACACCAGACCGTATCCAGTTAATAGCGAGTCTTCCACAGCCCAAGACACAGAAGGAGGTACGAGCTTTTATTGGCCTCACTTCTTATTGCAGACAATGGATTCCTCAGTATGCATTTCTAGCCAAGCCACTGATGCAGTTAACGACGCAGGAGGCAGCCGTATCGACTGTCCTCCCTTGGACCCAGGAACATACATTTGTTTTCAATGAATTAAAGAAAGCCTTATGTCAAGCACCTGTTCTAGCAACACCGAACTACAGTAAGCCTTTTACACTTTTTGTCACAGAACGTGATAGTACTGCATTATCTGTTCTTACACAAGATCAAGCAGGACAATACAAGCCCTGTGCTTATTTTTCAAGCACATTAGATCCAGTAGCCCAGGCGCTGCCTGCGTGCCTCAAGTCAGTTGCAGCCACAGCTCTAGCAATCAGACAAAGTGATTCCATAGTGTTAGGACACTCCCTGACAGTACAAGTTCCACACTCCGTGGAAGTTCTCTTAAACCGAACACAGACTCAGCACTTGACAATTGTACGTTTAACAGGTTATGAACTGACACTGTTCCAGCCACACATAGAAATCAGACGCTGCAACATTCTAAATCCTGCTACACTGTTACCGTCCGTTACTTCAAATCCTGCCACACATGACTGTGTGGAAGTTGTTAATACTATGACAAAGCCAAGACAAGACCTGACAGACATTGCATTACCTAATCCCGACCTGACACTTTATGTGGATGGTTCATGTATGAGAACAAGTACAGGAGAACTAGTAGCCGCGTATGCAGTGACTACTGAAACTGAAGTTATAGAAACGCATCGTATTGACACCCTGTCTGCTCAAGCAGCAGAGCTAGTCGCTCTGACCCAAGCCTGCATACGTGCCAAGAACCTGAAAGTAAACATATATACAGATTCACGTTACGCATTCGGAGTCGTACACGACTTCGGAGTGCTCTGGCAGGAGAGAGGTTTCATGACTTCTCATGGAACCAAGATTCAGCATGGTCTCCTCATTCAAGCTCTGTTAGATGCAATACATTTACCGACAGCTATCGCTATCATTAAGTGCAAGGCACATACGAAAGTTACTGACATCATTTCCCAAGGTAACGATCTAGCAGATCGAACAGCCAAGCTTACAGCTCAGACTCCAGACATTCCAGTTAACACGATACTGACACTCACTCCAGATCAGACTACTTGTATGACAGTCAAGGACCCTACACAAGATGTCATAGACATACAGTTACATGCTACTCCCGAAGAAATCAAGAAATGGTCCGAACAAGGAGGGATCCAGACAGATCAAGGATGGTTGACGAAGGGAAAAGCCACATGGTTTCTCCCCGACTCTATGGTTCAAGTCATTATCAATACCGCACATAGTCCAGCACATCTAGGAGAAAAAGCTATGTTAGACAGTATTCAGAACCTATGGTTCAACAAGCACTTACGAGCTGCAGCCAAGCAGAAAGTCCGTACCTGTATGATATGTTGTCAGTTCAATCCAGGTAAAAGTGTCCCGGTGGAACAAGGTGGATTCCAACCCCCTGACCACCCTTTTGAAGTCCTCCAGATGGATTATATTCAGATGGAGCGATGTCGAGGTTTCAAGTATGTCCTCGTAGTTGTATGCGCTTTGTCCAGGTGGACAGAAGCATATCCAGTTCCAGATTACACAGCCGCGACCACTGCCAAGCAGTTGGTTCGTGAATTCTTTCCCCGCTATGGACTCCCTAGGGTCGTGTATTCTGATAACGGCCAGCCATTCTCATCTGAACTTATGAAACATGTTTCCCTTCTGTTAGGGTACCAGTGGAAGTTCCATTGTGTGCGCCATCCTGAAGCAGCCGGTCTCGTAGAGAGACATAATCAGACCCTGAAAATTCGCATTGCCAAAATATGTAAAGAGAAAGGTGTAGACTGGCTAGTTGCCCTGCCAGTTGCTCTATTCTACATGAGGATGGTTGCACATTCCAGATCAGGTCTGTCCCCGTATGAGGTCGTATTCGGCCGCCCCCCAAACATGTGGGGTACACCTAGACCCCGCAGTATTACAGATGTTTCCAGTAAAATGCTGACAGATTACCTAGCTTCCTTGATGTCTGCCCTACACTCTTGTCGTTCACAGGTTGCCGCCGCATTTCCAGACAACACCGAGGTGAAACCGCATGAAGTCATTCCAGGCAACCTCGTGTTGGTGCGGAATTTTGATCGTTCAAGTCCGCTGGAGCCCCGCTGGAAGGAGCCTCGGATGGTCTTATTAACTACAAGGACAGCAGTGAAGTTGGAGGGCAGGAAAGGATGGGTCCACCTGTCCCACGTCAAAAAATTCCATGGACTTCGTGAAAAATCTTTTGCTAAGGACTGTCCTATTACTAAAGACTGCCTAAAACCAGACTCCGAACTTGATTCCGAACTTAAAGTTCCTCTGTTAGAGAAAACTCCGCAACAGGAGTATAAGCTAAAACTCCGGTCTAGTAAAATAAGTCAGCCAGTTTAATTGTCTAAGTCCCTCTCGGGTGAAACGGTTAGACAGGTCTCTGACATGTATGAGATAGACCCCCATAGTGAGAGAGTTAGTCAAAACTCTATACGATGTATTATCATTCTAAGTTTTTTGCTATTTATGAGTCTTATGGTTACCTGCACAAGTTATGCTTTACATTTATGTTTTCCAAGTTCACATGTAAATAAGTTTTCTAATGCTACAGTAGAGCACACATTTAGTGATCTGCCTCCTCACGAGCTATCCTATCGTCTTGCTATGCGAAATATTACATTTATCAGAATGTTACATTATTCACACCAGACCAGCAATGCCACTAATTGTTGGGTGTGTGGTCGACTCCCCCCTTTCCAGACACCGAAGGGAGTTCTGCCACTCTTTCCTTATCCGTTTTCACATAATGGTTCGTGTGGAGCATGGTCCACGTTAACGTCATCCTCCAATGATATGTCCCTTCTGAATAGGACATGTTTTCCAGACAAGCAAGGTCTCTCCCATAGAACAGGGTTAGATCTAGAAAATGAAGTATATGATTTAGGTAATTATTCTTCGAATTTTATGGTCCTGAATGTTCAGTCTGATACTACTCCAGATTTGCCTGCTATTTCAGTACTATCAGTCAAAGGCGAATTATGTGTCAGAAAGAATGGTTCCGCACATGTAGGACATAGTGATTGTACTACTATTGTCGAGTATAGTGACAGTGGGAAAGCTATTTTCAAAGCCTCACGTCATTCTTATTTTGTTTGTGGTCAGACCGCATATGTTCGTCTGCCCCTCGATTGGGATGGAACATGTTACATTGCCTTCCTACTGCCACCAGTTTTTCTAGCCCCATCTGATTATCACAGAAACACACATCTAGTACACGTCAGACATAGAAGGGAGATCGAGTCCCCAATTGTCGATCAAACTGAAACTACTCTAGAACAGTATCAAGACTTCAATAAAGGTTTCTTCTTCTTTATAGGACCTATCCAGAATAGTAAGTTAATACGTAGGTTAACCAGAACCCTTGAAGCAGTAGTGAATGAGACTACTTCTGCTCTAGGTAACTTAACCGAAGAGCAATCTGCTATGAGATTTGTCGTGCTCCAAAATCGTCTCGTTCTTGACGTCATACTGGCCGATAGAGGAGGAGCATGTAGAGTCATCGGATCTAGTTGCTGCATTTTCATTCCTAATAACGCGCCGTCTGTTTATTCAGCTATAACCAGACTTCATAAAATTGCCCATCAGTTACACCAGAATCCAGGCACCTGGACATGGTCCGGTTGGTTCTGGAGTATTATATCTGCCTGGGGATGGAAAGTATTGTCATTCCTAGGTATTGCAGTAATGATCATATTCAGTTGCTGCCTCTGTATACAATGTGGCCCTGCGATTTGCGGCATGTGTGCTACCTCTTGTATTCCTAGTCCTAAGTCCCGTTCCAAGACAATTCGAGACGAGCAAATGATGCTATATGAAATGATAGATGGTATCATGAATATAGATGTTTCCTGATGGAAACGTAGGGCACAAGGAGGGAATGTGGAAAAGTAAATTTTGCCATGTTGTATGTGGCTACGTGTTCCCCATCTTATGCTATATGTGCATGATCGATATGCATGTATTCCCCTCTGATCGATTAAAGACACAGTTATAGTTGTGTCCATCTCTAGTATGCCAGTTTCCAGTCTTCGTGAAAACAACGAATATCAGGCCTATGTAAACCTGCGTTGCCACATTTTACAGTGTGCACGTTAATTCATTGAATTGTCCCCGTTTCTAGGCCTCAAAAGGGCCCGGACTCAGATTCAGCTCCTGTCTCCTGAACCCTCTCCGAGGAGCGATACAGCCCCCACCTGTATCCCTGACCCTTAGCTTACTTCTTGCCACGCAGTGCCCGGCCCGGCCTGGCTCTGCCTCCCTCTCTGCCAAGAATATGTTATGTTTCTAGTTATCAGTTCAGCCCTCCTTCTCTGCATTCCTAAGCTACTGAATCGCATCAATAGTTTCCGTCATAGTCTAGCCTTTACGTCTCCATGCAAGAGAAATACTGTATTAATATTCATAGAATATTCCTCGCACACACAATACATATAGAATTATGCACGCACCAGTCTTAGTGTCCATTAGCCTTTGCCCTGATAACTTTTGGATTCTATCAACATCAGGGGTGGGGAATTCCTATCTCCCGACGCCCGAGACATCTAGATTTCTTAGGAGGGCAAGAGGTTTTAATTAGCATTTTGTCCAAAGGACAAGTAGACAGTTTTATAGTAATAAGATACACAGCTGTTCAACCCTGTAGGTCACAGCCAGTAAATAAGTTGCTCTGAGCAGTTTATTGGCAGTGAAAGGGTCAATGCAAAGCTGGGGCCTGCATTTTTATTTCCCCAGAGCAGAACAACAAAATGATAAAGCAGAGCTCAAAGTTGGAGCCAGCTCAATAAGCTTGTGTGGCTTCCAGGCCCTCCCCGGGTCCTTTAATTTTCTTCAAGCATGAGACACACATCGAGCTTCTGCAGCTCCAGTACACGCAGCAATGGCATGTAAGAGGCTGCTTTTTGTGCCTCTTGGCCTCTTGCTCTGACTTGAACTGTATGACCCCTCCCTGCCTTGTATTCTCTGCTCCACTCCTGGGCCTCATAGAGCTCCAATATCCCTGCTCATCTTCAACTCAATTTGATTTCCCTTCTCATGCACCCCCTCCTTGGCAATTTGTGTTTCCTGTACACCTTATGTTACACCCGGTGCCTGAACCACTCCACCCTCCGCTGCACTCTCTGACATCCCTGTTCCGCTCCCCTGGGCCTCTCATATCTTACTTCATCGAGGGCTTACATTAAAGCTCATTAGTTTCCCCATGGGCTTTCATGCAGGCCAAAGGCCACCCCTAATTCTGTGCTTGCACTAGGCCTCTCATCTCACTTCGTGCCTGCACCAGGGGCATTGTTAACACACCGCTGTACCAACTACAGCAGCTGTAGAGTTTTTGATGGGCCTCTTCAGTCTGCAGGTCCGCAGACAAAGGCCCATAATTGACTTGAAAGGGTGGGTGGGAGAGTGAGTGAAAGGGTGGATGAATAGATGCATGGATGAATAGTGAAATGGTGGATGATAGATGCATGGATGAATAAGTGAAAGGCTGGATGGATAGTTGGATGAATGAGTGGAGTGAAAGGGTGGATGTTTAGATGCATGAATGAATGAATGAATGAGTGAAAGGGTGGATGGATAGGTGCATGTATTAAAGGCTGGATGGATAGTTGGATGAATGAGTGGAGTGAAAGGGTGGATGTTTAGATGCATGAATGAATGAATGAATGAGTGAAAGGGTGAATGGATAGATGCATGTATGAATAAGTAAACAGGTGGATATATAAATGCATGGACGAATATGTGCAAGAGTGGATGATAGATGCATACATTAATGAGTGAAAGGGTGAATGGATAGATGCATGGACGAATAAGTAAATAGGTGGATATGTAAATGCATGGATGAATACGTGCAAGAGTGGATGATAGATGCATAAATTAATGAGTGAAAGGGTGAATGGATAGATGGATGGATGAATAAGTGAAAGGCTGGATGGATAGGTGGATGAATGAGTGGAGTGAAAGGGTGGATGTTTAGATGCATACATGAATGAATGAGTGAAAGGGTGGATGGATAGGTACATGGATGAAAGAGTGGATAGATAGATGCATGTATGAATAAGGGAAAGGGTGGATGTATAGATGCATGGATGAATACGTGCAAGAGTGGATGATAGATGCATACATTAATGAGTGAAAGGGTGAATGGATAGATGTATGGATGAATGAGTGAAAGGCTGGATGGATAGATGGATGAATGAATGAGTGTAGTGAAAGGGAAGATATATGGATGAATGAGTGAATGGATGTAAGGATTGATGTTTGAAAGAATGGTAGGATAAGTGCCAGGGTGAATGAAGGGATGGGTGAGTGGATGGATAGGTCGAAAGTGGATTGATGAGTGAAAGGATGGACAGCTTATTGAAAGGGTGGATTACGTGGTGAGAGTAGATGAATAGATGGCTGAGTGGGCGGGGATGGATGGATGGGTGGGTGGCTGGGTGGAAGGGTTGATGGATGGGTGGACAGTTGAGTGTAAAGGTGGATGGAGGGATTAGTGAAAGGGTGGATCGATATATGAGCGAAACGGAAGATGTGCCGGTGAAAGGGTGGATGGGCGAGCGAAAGCATAAATGGAGGAAGTGAAAGGATAGGTGGATAGATGAGTGAAAAGGAGGATGGATGAACGAAAGGATGGATGAATAGGAGTTAAGAGGAGGATGTGTGGAGTGAAAGGATGGATGGATGAGCAAAAGGATGGATGAGTGAAAGGAAGGCTGGATTGATCAGTTGGATCGATAGGTTTGGAGATGGCAGGATAGCTTTGAACAGGGGCTTCATGAACACCACACTTTTCAGCTACAGTAGAGGTGGAGCTCTTGATGCGCCTCTTCTGTCTGCAGCTCGGCAGACAAAGATTCGTAATTAATGTGAAAGGATGAATGGATGTGTGGGTGAAAGGATGAGTGAGTGAAAGTGTGGCTGGCTAGATGGATGGATGGATGGATGAATGAGTGACCGGGGTGGTGGATGGGTTACAGGGTTTAAGGATTAGAGAGCGAAAGGATGGATGAGTGTAAAGAATAAATGGATGGATGAGTGGAAGGCTGGATTGATGGATGGGTTGAAGAGTGGGTGGAAGGATCAGTGAAAGGGAGGGTGGATAGATGATTGAAAGGGAGGGTGTATGGATGAGCAAAAGGATGGATGGATGGTTGAAATGGATAGGTTTGGAGATGGATGGGTAGGTTTGGAAATGGATGAGCGGATGGACTGACGGACAAACAGATTGGTGAAAGGCTAATGGATAAAAGAATGAATGGGTGCCAATGTAAAGGTGAAATGCTAGATATCAGTGTGTGAAAGGATGAATGGATAGATGCTCAGATGGAAGAGACAAGAGAGCTATTCTGGCGAGGATTCCAATGGATTTTTTGCGTGATTGGTGTCATAAGAACTTTGGATCAACGTGCTGGGTATTTTAATTTTCTGGTTACTCACTTGGCCTACACTATGCTCCTTTCTCTACCTTGGGATTATCAGGTAGGCGTGGTGCTATATGCCAGCGCGTTCTTACTAGACCGCTGGTATTTGGTCTCATAAAGGCCATATTGCCATAGAAATTCCTGGCACTGAACAAAACTACTTTGTAAAAGAGCACACAATGAAGCCAGCTCACAGATAGGAAGAGATAGCATTTTAATCAAAACAAATGGTCTTGGTTAACTCAGATTTAATTAGGGGCTCAATTGTTAAAGTCACAAAGGGCACCCATGATATATGGCTTTGTATTAATGCGGATTTACGTTTTTCATGAACTCGCATGAATTTCCTTAAGTAGGCCAGGAAACTTTAGTCCTAGAAAATATTTGTGAATTGCATCTTAGCAAGAGCAAATATGAATATGCCCCAGCGGAAATATGTTGACTGTTTACAAGTTCACTTTTTCTCCAACCACATTTTTCCCAGCCATGGAAGAAACTTTACTTCTGCCATTGTCACGGGTAAATTGCCGACCTTTCTCAGTATGGGAAAAGATTAAAGAAGAGCTGGTGAAAAACTCCAAAATTCAAATCCTTCTATAGTAATAGCCTGACGTAACCAGAGAGGCTATTATCAGAGCTCTTCTATAAAGATATTGCAGCCATCATTTGACGGCGCACTACATGGCACCAAAGGGACAAGTGGATTTTGTTACAGGACATGTAGATTTATGAAGCTACTTGGCCCATGGACAAGTACATATTTCATAAAATTCCACACCCCTGAACATGTACTCTAAACACCAGATACTAGATATGCCTTGGGTACATGTCGCTCTGACACTCCAGACTTTGGTCTCCTCTTCTAGCGCAGAAGTCATAGCCCCCAGTTCTCCCTGGTAACACGTCATTGCCCATTTGCGCGCACCACTAGGTTAGAGGTCCCAGCTGCTTAGGTAGCCCCCTCCATGTTTCCGCCCCGTTTATGACATATTCTGTTACGTTTACATCACATGTCTATGTATACGCCCTGTACACGCCTTCTTGTTACTTCATTTTGTCCTTATCTTTCGCGACTGCTACGAGTCACGCCTACTGCTACGCCTACTGTATTGAATGTAATGCAATTGTTTTGATATATATACTGTGAACTGTTACTAAAAGTTGTCCAAGCCTAGCGCATTTATTCCCAGATCCTGCCCCCGGCAGCTGCCATCCTATTCCCGTACAGGCTGTCCTGTTCCTGTCCTTTATGCCTATTAAAGCCTGTAAACTCCAGCTACCTCGAATCTTGACTCTTATTTATTGAGCTACCTGTTTATTGATTATTCTGAAAAATAGATCCGGTAATAAATTATTTATTTACCACAATATAATGAATACCTTCAGTACTGGGGTCAGAATGGATTTGGAGATTCCAAGGGCTGCACACAATGCTCTAGGAACAGGCGGCAAGGCTGAAAGAATGCTTGCAACAGGCTTATGTTTTCCACACATTGAGTCATCATGTTGGGGTTCAGAATGCAGGGAATTCCATGGCTGATGAAGCCGCTAAGTCAAAATTTTGCCTTACTGCCTTTGCTGCAATCACTTGTTCTAATACTAGATTAGACATAAACGTCATGGGGGCTGTCAATGCTGCTCGCGATGACACACACCTGCCAAAAGGCTTTCCACTCAAGTACTCCTACAAATTAGACGCACAATACATTCTGTATGCTCAGATGCCAGGGGTGGGGATAAAGTTATATCCAAAACGAATCGCAGATTAAGCTTAATACTAGTTGCACATGAGGGTCTGGGTTCAGCACATACTGGGATTACTGCTACAGTTTCATTACTGAAGCAGTTCTATTGGTGGTCTATTAATAAATAGACCAAGGACTTTGTGTTCAAATGTGACATCTGCCAACTGATGAAGGGCTCCACATTAGCAAGTCCACCTCAGGCACTTCTTTTTATCTCAGACAAGCCTTTGTCTTGTGTTATTTTGGATCATTGCAGCCTCGTACAATCTACAAGTACATCTTGGTGGCATTAGATTCAAGCTCTAGATTTCTGTAGGTATGGCAACAGCAGTCGGCTGATGCCCGAACTGTTATTAAGGATTTGCAACTCTTTATCAGGACATACGCTATTGGCACACTACATTCTGACAAGGGTCTGGCGTTTAGCTATTAGGCTTACAACGAAGGCATGGAAAGTTTGGATTTGACCTTGCGGTACTCCTCCCTCATCATCCTGGGGGAAATTTGGTAGTTGAGAGGGAAAACCGGGACTTAAAGCAATGCGTAACAGCAAGGGTACTAGGTTCAGGTAGCAGCTGGGTCCATCTACTATATGGGGTCAGAGGGCACTCAATATTATGGAAAGAAAATCCTTGGGTGGTCGTACTCCATATGAAATCCTGTTTGGAGTGAGAATGTGTGTCCCAGAATTCAATAATGTGAGCACAGTGGCAGCAGACACACAGTTTGACATCAATGAACGTTTGGCTGTTTTACAGGAACCAAATAAATTTTGAGACACACAAAGCAACGTCCAAGTAAAACCCAACACCACTGGAGAAGTGGACGTGGTACCAGAAAGACCTGGCTGGGTCCCGGAGATTGGGGATCTGGTCAGGGAGAAAATTGTAGACAAGAAAGAATTTAGGTCATCTTGTAGTGCACCTGTAAATGTCCTGGCTGTCGAAGCTACTAGAACTATACTTCTTCCGCCCCTTGGCAGTTGAGGAAACAAATGGTTTGTCTCAATTAATCAAACCACACTATGTACCCGATTCTCAATAGTTGGCCACTTGGACTCCTGGGTACCTACTGCATTCCTCTTGCTACTGTCCAGGAAGTTCAGATGAAGCTTTAATCACTAAAGAACATTCCCCTCTCCAACGAGGGACAGTTATTCATCTCCCAGTTCTCCAAAACCTGCTGAGCTGCCAAAAATAGACCGAACAGCACCAGCCTACTTCGTGAACTATGATGACTTCTCATCAGATTCCACTGAATCTGAGATTCCATTGCATCTTCCTTTCGAGCTACAAGTGCATGCTCTCTATCTTTTGCTGAAAAAGACATATTTTGTTACTCATTGGTTACACCTCTGGATTATCATCAGTTTACTTTTCCTAGTTCTCTAGACTGGTTTAGTGACTGGCTTTTTCCTACTTCTGGTTGGACATTTTCTCCCAGAATGCTCAGCAGTACAACTTATGAACTTGGTATTCAAACCACAGGTATCATTGCACCATGAACAAAGGGACCTGTCCCTGGTGAACATTACAGCAGTTCCAGAAGGAGTAGTGTGGGACAGGGTATTGCATGATGTGTATAGTCCAACTGAACTTTTGCAAATTCATATTTGTTTAAGATTTCTTTAAATGATATCCTCAACTCTGGTACTTTCTCTGATGATTGGGACATTGATACATTACATAACATTCTAGAAGATCTAGAGCAGTCAACTGTGTTTTCTTCTGATGAATTTATGAGGTACATCCGATTACGGTGAAATGTTCTGTTATCAAAATGATGGTCACCATTTGCTGCACAGAGTATCCCACATGCTATGTATAATTTCACCCAATGGGAACACTGCCCAACACCACCAAAGATAGTTCAAAAACATCTGCACAGAAGTGTGCTATTTTTCTGGTTTTGACACATCACTCTCGGCCTCTTATTCTTATAGGCTTGCACCAACACCTGCATAGAAAAATATGCTAACAAACACCAAGCTGATATACTCTTTTTCCTTTCTTTCCCAGCTGTCTGTATAGAGTTTTGACTCTAGGATAGACATAATAGCTACCTAATCGATTTGCGGGACAAACGAATGGCAGTTTCAGGGAACTGAGACCATGTTTTGGGCATGCCTTATACCACATCCAATAATTTTCCTTCACAAAACAGTGCAACAACATTCCGACCTTGGAATAGCCAAACTAAAGGATTTGAACACACCTTGTATTCCCGCATTCTCACGTTTTGAGAACTGTCAGCATTTCATACAAAATAGTGAGGATAAACTAGATGCCATGATGCAAAATAGTTCTAACAATTCATCAGAGCCCTATTGAAAGGGATTGTTGGTTTGGCCTTTGGACATTAATGGGTGTCAGTCTAGATTCCTGGGTAATGCCAAAGGGTTTAAAATATAAAGACCTGACTAGCGATACATACAATCAGAACACTCGGGTGGTGACATCAGATAGTGTTAGGAAGTTGTGCCTTGATTGGCTAAAAACCTCAACACTTTCTCAGCTGAAACAAAACTTGTCCCTTCTTTCTGATGGCAAGGATTGCAGGGATTTTTGTTAGGTCCTTGAAACCTACGTCAAAAGCGCTTCTTATGGGGGCGTGGCTTGAATGGCGGCCTGAACGGACGTGTGCTCTGGAGGCTCCCCGTTCCAAAACCCAGCAAGACCATGACATAGCCGAGTTGACCCACCAGCTGGTCAGCACTTGGTCAAGCGCCACAGGGGGACCCGCCGAGGGTATTGACGAATTGGAAGTGCCGGGCGACCGCTTCAGACGGGCCTTCCCCACGACGGCTCAGCGAGGCCCGGCTCAAGAACATGGCGGCGGCACCGGCAGTTAGCAAACACTGAGCCACCACGCTACTGCCTGCCGGGAACCGAGCATCGGAGAAGATATGGCCCGGAGCTGCCGAGCTAGCTCCAGCGACCCAGAAGCCCGGAGACACCCGCGGCAAATAGTGGTAAGCGGGGCGGGGGGAAAGCGGCTAGGCGGAGACTGCACCAAATCGAGCCCCCGGCGTGGGGCCTAGCGCATCCAGTTGGCGGGAGACCCACCGCTACAGGCCAGTGCGGTGGCTCCGAGGAGGGCCCAAAGGCACCCAACGCGGCGGCTACGGCCCGGGTCCCAGCCCAAGCCCAGAAATCGCGCACCCCCGCAACAGCTCTCCATCGTGCGGAGGCCGACTCCGGGGACAAGCAGCTGTGCAGAGCAACTTCGGAAGCGGTGCAACCAGGGCCACACGCAGGCCGAGCACACCAGCATATCGAGCAACCCTTGTCCCAAGGTGGAGCAGTGACAAGAGGAAGGAGATAAGCAGCCTCCGGGCCCAGACGGGGGCACAACCAGGGGCATCACTGCACGTGCCCAGCTACTGCTCCCAGGTACCTGGAGAAGCCGGTCAGAGTAGACCACCAAGGCGGGCCCCCGCCCGCTTAGAACGAGGACACAGGGAGAGCCCCGATGCTTCACAGGGGATACAAGGTAGTTGGCCCATGCACATCGGAAAGGGCTCTAACGGGCGCTAGACCCACGTTCTCTGGTACACCGGCTGGAGGGATTGCCCAGCCGGGACGGGGCTGGCGCGGCCAGAAGGTCCCCACGGAGGTCCAACCCAAGACGGGGAGTCATCCGAGCCACCCTCCTGGACAGCTGATCACGGTGGACGCCTTGGGGGGACAGAGTTGGCAACACCATGGCGACCGGAGCGCGTAGAGGAGGTCGCACAATAACAGACTTTCTAACAAAGGGCGCCCCTAAATCTGAGAAGAGCCCATCCTCTCCTACGACGGTGAAGGATGCAGCAGGGCAAGATGACGGGGGGGCCCCCATCTCGAAAGCGTTCTTAGAGACCCTTTTCAACTCCCTCCGGGACGACTTTCTAACATTGAAGCAAGACATGGCGGGAGAATTCCACGAGCTGCGCCGAGAAGTGGACGGACTGGAGGACCGTGTGGCTGCGGTGGAGGAGGTGGACCAAACCAGAAGCAAAGAAATTGAGCAACTCCAGCAAGAGGTGATCCGCCTCCGCGAGCAACAAGTCGACTTGCAGGCGCATGCAGAGGACCTAGAGAATCGCTCCCGAAGGATTATTATAAGGGTCCGGGGCGTGCCGTCTCAAGCAGAAGGGACCAATGTCTTTCTCTTCCTACAAGGCCTATTTCGGGAGCTCCTGGGGAACAGGACGATTTTGTCATTCGCATCAACAGGGCACACAGGGTGGGCCTAGCGCGCAGGGCCCCTGCCCCTCCACTGGATATCCTAGCATTTTTGCCGGACTTTCCCTTGAAAGAGAGAGCCTACAAGTGGCATGCCAGAAGCAGCCCTTCCACTACCGCGGTGTCCCTGTGGCGCTGTTTCAAGACCTGTCGGCGATTACTCTACAAAAGAGGAAGACCTTCAGACTGGCCACCATGTTCTTGAGAGACAAAGGGATCCCCTACTCCTGGGGACACCCTTTCAGGCGAATTTTCATGTCGAACGGAGCCCTGCAGCAGCTACGGTCACTCCGAGACACATGCACATTATTGGGCATCGACTTGGAAGAGGACGCTTTGAAAGACGAGGCAGCTCCACACCCTTCGCAAAACAGCACGCCTAGCGCCCGAGAGATGGTTGGCAGCGGGTGGGCCGTAGGCGTTCCCCCAGGGCGTCTCACAAACCGGATCCGGCTACGATGGCACATGAGCAAGCGTCAGCAATCCAAGAGGTGTCCAAGGACACGGCGGCGGAGGACTGACCTGTCTACCGGCACAGCAAGTGTGGGGGTGTCGTATACATTACCTTTGCATGGGGCTGGGGGACGGGACGGGGGGCCAACAGGGTCGCCACTGCCACTTACTCCTATAACTCGTGACTCTACCACAGGCCTGAACTGTATTTGAATTGGCCTGGGAATATGATTGCTAGTTGGGGGTTCAAGGTTGGGGTTAGGGAGGGTGGGGTTGAGGGAGGGAGGCGGGGTGGTGGGTGGGGGGGGGTGGTGGGGGACGGTTTGGGCAAGGTGGGAGGGGGAGGGTGGGCTGGGACAGGATGGGAGGTAGGTGGGTGGGCGCCGGTGTGATCCGTTCAACAAGGCTACAGGCAGGGTCTCGAGAGGTGGCCAACGCCCACGACACAGAGACAAGTAGCATACACACCCATGGCTGAAGAGTTAATCCAGGTGCTCACCTTGAATGTCAAGGGACTTAATAACCCCATCAAAAGAAGAGCGGTGCTATCTTACCTGGAGAACTCAGGGGCAGCTATATGTTTGCTGCAGAAGACGCACTTACTCTCCAAAGACTGGCACCGTATGCGGTCCAAGGCCTTTCCAACACAGCTCTACTCCTCCACCACCGAGAAAAAGGCAGGGGTGGGAGACAAGGTAGCAGAAACCAAAGGCAGACTTCTGGCCTACAACGTCCTCATAGGGGATCTGTCGATCACGATAGGGTCTGTATACGCTCCAAATACTAAACAAGAAGCCTTCCTTAAGGGGGCTCTAGCCGATGTAATAGGGACAAACACGAGGTACACGCTGGTGGGCGGGGACATCAATTTGGTAATGGACACCAAGAAAGACAGGTCAGGTCAGCGGTATGGCGACACGGGGGCAATCTCCACCGAAGGGGGACAATAGTTGGCTAGTAGAGGGTTCGGAGATCTATGGAGGGGGGCACACCCCACATCCCCGGGGTACACCTTTTATTCACATGTACACCACTCATACGCCAGGATCGACCACTTCCTAGGCTCCACAGATGTGGCACCCCTGGTCCGAGACATTGAGGTCACCCCGGCGGCTCTATCAGACCATGAGGCGGTGGCGGTTAGCCTGACGGTCCCACGCGTGCGGACGCGCAAGGGCAGGTGGCACCTTAGAGAGACCCTGCTCCAGCGTAAGGGGGTCGCACAACAGCTCTCCAAAAGCGTTACAGACTACTTGAGCATAAATGACAATGGCGAAGTAACCATGGCGGCGCTCTGGGGAGCACTCAAGGCGGTGACTCGGGGGGAACTAATCGCGCTAGCGGCAGCAGACGAACGGGAACGGAAGGATAGACGCCAGGCGCTCACAGAGCAAGTGCTGGAACTCGAACGGGTACATAGCCGGACAGGGTCCCCAGGATCTGGCGCAAGCTAAAGGCCGCTAGGGCGCAACTTGCAAGCCTGGACCTCGACCGCGCAGAGTATGCGGCATTGCGCCTGCACCACACATATTATGTGGGAGGCGACAAGACCGGTCGACTGCTGGCCAGTAAACTCAAGGCCCTCCGTTCCTCGATCCCTGTTATCCGCGACGAGGGAGGTAGGGAGGTCCGAGAAGACGACTAAATAGCAGAGGCTTTCAGGGCGTTCTATGCTTCCTTATATACAGCCGATCCGACCCTCGACGCCGAGGCACGGGTAGCATATTTGGAAGAGGCAGCGGTCACAGCCCTTAACGAGACGAACGCCCAGTCCCTAGATGCCCCTATATGTTTGGAGGAAGTAATATCTGCGATAGCACGCCTTAAACCGCTGAAGGCTCCGGGCCGGGACGGTTTCTCCGCGGGGTTCTATAAAGCGGTTTGCCCCCTCCTAGCCCCAATTTTAGCCAGATTATTCAACTCCTTTCAGGGCCCTGGCTCCATACCACAAGACATGTTGGAAGCAGATATAATCGTCCTCCTGAAACCGGGCAAGGACAAGACCCAATGCGCGGCTTACCGCCCGATTTTACTGCTTAACCTAGACCTCAAACTTTTCACCGGGATGCTGGCCGCCAGGCTCGGCCCATGCCTCCCACGTATAATTGAACCCGGGTTTCATACCGAACCGTCAATGTGCGAACAACACCAAATGCCTGATACATGTCATCGACAAGGCCCACTTCAATGACTCGGATCAGCCCTCTTATCGGTCGACGCGGAAAAAGCGTTCGACAGGGTAGACTGGAAACACCTCGACAAGACACTGGTGCGGTTCCGCATAGGAGAGAGGTTTCGATCTTGGGTAGCCGGCTGCTACGCGGCGCCGCGGGCAACCATTAAGGTCAATAGAATAGGTTCACGACCATTTGACATCAGGCGGGGTACCAGGCAAGGCTCTCGCCGCTCTTGTTCGCCCTGTACATTGAACCCTTCGCTCAGCGCGTACGAGACAATCGGTCTATCACGGGCATCAGTTTTGGGGGGCAAAAACACACAATCAGCCTATACGCGGACGACATCTTGGCTGCCGTGGACAAGCCAGAGACCTCGATCCCCGCCTTCCTCAACGAGATGGAGAAGTTCGGGAGAGTGTCAGGTTTTAAAATGAATGTTGGTAAGTCGGTGATTTTTCCCTTGGGGCGCAATGCACGCCTGGCCAACAGGGGTCTGTTACGAATCGGGGGGCTGTCCACAAACATGTCGCTGCCGTACCTAGGGGTCATCCTGACGCCCAGTACGGCCCAAACGGTCGAACATAACTACACAAAACTCCTGGCCCACATCCAAGAGGACATCCAACAGTGGAGGCAGCAGCCGCTCTCCTGGCTTGGGCGCGCGGCTGCAGTCAAGATGTCCTGCTGCCTAAGGTGCTATACCTCTTTCAAACTATCCCGGTCACTCCACCTATAGGGATGCTTAAGAAACTCCAAGACATCGTACAACAATTTATCTGGGCTGGAAAACGTCCGCGGCTTCGCCGGGATCTAGCCATGCGAACGACCGCTGAGGGCGGACTGGGGGTTCCGGATCTACATAGATACTTTCGAGCGACGCAGCTCCGGTATCTATTAGAATGGTCCCGCCCGACCTCTGAGAAAAACTGGTTATTCCAAGACCGGGCAATGGCCGGCATGCCACTCTGGAGAGTCCCGTTCTTGGCGCGGCCAGACAGGCCAGCGTATATTAAAAAATCTCCCGTCACCCGAACACTCCTTCAGGTGTGGGACGCGGTGGCGGTCCCTAGAGGCCTCACATCATTTCCGTCGCCGATGACGCCCCTGCTAGATAACCCGGCCTTTCCGCCCGCGACACACCCCGGCTCATTCTCTCAATGGCGACGAACGGACTGTCGGTCAGCCGGGCACCTATTTGACACGGAGGGCTTCATGCAATTGGATACCATACGAGACATGTATGGGATCGACAGGCCATATAGGTTCCAGTACTTTCAACTCCGACACTGGCTTACGAATAAGGACGTTGCGCCACATGTTGGCCAACACCTCACGGCGTACGAGAAGTGGCTCGTCACAAAAACCAACGATTCTCCGGCTATCACAGAATTGTATAAACTACTAGCCCCCCTCCCCTGACAACACGATCCGCAGGTCAAAGACGGTGGGAGTGGGAGATGGGGCGCACGTTCTCCGATAAGGAATGGCGGGATATCTACCACAGAGCCCACCATACGGCCAAAAACGTGGCCAGTCGGGAATCGGGGGTCAAGGTAGCATATTATTGGCATCTGACCCCGGCGCGGCTACACCAGGGCAACCCGCGATGCGATCCCGCCTGCTGGAGGGGCTGAGGACAAGCTGGGACCATGCTCCACCTGTTATGGGAATGCGCGGAAGTGCAGGAATTCTGGGAGGCAGTGCTCCGAGATATAGACCAACACTTTGACACAGAGATCCCCCGCTTTCCCGCCTACACGGTCCTGGGCCTCCCGAACAAAATCACATTCCCACTCAAATCAGTAAAGGGGAGGCAAATGGGTCTAGCGATAGGGGCTGCGACGCAACACATTCTCTCCCTATGGGGTAGCCCACGAAAACCCACACACACTGGGTGGCTCCACAGATTATGGTACATAATGGGCATGGAAAGGATACAGGCATCCCTTACACAATCTACCGACTCCTTCAGGGAAACGTGGCACCCACTAATCTCACTCTTGACCCAGGAATTCAATGAGCTAACATGCCCGAAATATCTAAGAGTCCTTCGCTGGTGGATGAATTCCACAAACAACCTGAGGCCAAAAGTTGAGGCATCGGACGCTAAGCCTACAAAACGCTACGTAGACAGGCGGCGGACCACACCGGAAGGGGGGAGCTACAGGGGGTGGGGGGACAGTTGGGTTGGAGGGTGGTGGGGCGGGGGAGGCGGGACCGAGACGTTTGGGCAAGAGGATTGTTAATTGCATTGTTCAGGAATAACTTCTTCACACTAGCTTGCATGGACACATTGCACCCTCCCAAGGATGGAGAAATCGAAATACAGAAGAGGGGGGAGGAGAGAGCAAATTTAAGATACTGTGATTGTCCATTTGAGAATGTGTGCTTTACAGATGAAACTAATAAAATTAATTTGATCCAAAAAATAAAGCGCTTCTTATATCCAATATACAACAGCTTTTGAAAGTTTCACAACAGGTGTTATATCAACAGCACTAGTCAGTTTTCTGCATATGACCTAACTGAAAGACAGATATTGATAACACAAAGAGATGTAATGTATACAGTGTTGCACACTGAAAAATTAGATCAATTACCTTTTACTGTGGCGCAGACACCATTCACAGACTGGATAATCCATGGTTGCATTACCCTACTGGTCACGACTTTCCAATTCCAATATTGTCTGCAATACCATCAATTAGGCAGACATGAAGCGCTAGGGGAATGTTATGTGTATGAATACTGAGAACTGTCATTCAGGTTTAGATACAGGAATGGGGACACAGAATTCTTTCGTAACGGTTCAGACTGTGCGAATGCTTTGAGCAGGTCCTTAGTATGCAAGGACATTTCACTATGTGGGGCTGTTAACATTTCATTTACGAACTTGTCCTGTTATCAGAAGGGTTCTCCGGCTGCCTTGATCCGACCGGTTTTCAGGCTGCTCTCGAATCAGTGTTACTTGATGTTGAACGATCAAGTCTTCACTGTGTACAACCCGTATTCCACTGTCTGCTTTGCGCCATGAATGCGTATTGGATTTATGTCTTGGATCACAATTGGTTGCGCCATTGGACATCGAGGCACTTATGGACCCTTTAAAGCTCCATGGGTATTGTTGTTCCCAGAGTATTCCATTGCTGATAAATGCATTCTTTGAGCTTCTAGTGAACAGGATACTGACTCTGTGAAACGCTTACCGGATGTTGTCCCTCCCTCTGCAGTTGCTGTGGGAACTGGATGGAACAAGCCATGTTCCATACCAAAATGTAATCATCATCTGCGGGTCTACTCTGGGCATTTTTTAATACAAGTCTCCTATTGAACCACATTTTCCCCCAAAATTTAGCCACTACACATACTACTGATGTCCTTGTATCTGTTCGAAGGATGACAACAGGTTCCTAATAATCTGCAGGCGGGGGCAAGCCATTTAAGTCTAAATTTACCGAATCTGTAAAATGATGTCCCTACATACATCTCTCTGCCACCCAGTTCCAATAATAGGACTTATCCCACTCTCTGCTGGGAAGAGAACTGCTATCTGTCACTTGCCAAATTTTCCCCAAGCCTATAACTGAGGGCCATTTCTGAATGTTGTTAAACCAGCCATTTTTTTTTAAAGCGATCAAGCTTAAGGACTTCATCAAGGGTGACTGCATAGTGCATGAGCTCAGCTGTTTGTTTTAAACGTAGCCAAAAAAGAAGTGGGCGAAGCCTCGCCTTATCCACTATTGTAGTTCTACCCATGTCTAGCCTTAGTGGGATAAGCAGGGGACTCTGGGGAAGAGAGCAAAGTGATCTTAGGAATTCGTTTTCAGTACGAAGTAAGCCCTCCAGGTTGTCAAACCCACCGGTTTCTGCCCCCTACATATCCATAATATTGATAACCTATACGTAAAACGCAAGAATACTTTTTATTATAAATAATAAGCCTCTCAGAGGGTTAGCAGAGGAGACACTCCAGCTGGCAGCGAGGGTCCCTGCATGCTGAGACTTCACCACGCAGTGGTCTGACATCTCCGTGAGGGGTGTCCTGTTCGTTACATTCTCTCCCGCCAGGTAATGGGGTAAGATCATCCTGTGAGTGGATTCTTGGCTTCACACCTACACACACACTAGACACGCAGAGTATGGATCGCAAAGTAGAATTATGCCTGATTACTACATTGTTTTCTATGCCTGCATATATACACTGTCTTAGCACCATGGTGGAACGTTATCGGCTATTTACTTTTTTGGTACTTATAATCACTTTCATCTGCTTCTGTCTACTAATTATCATAGCATATGAATTCTATACAAGAATAACGTTGGTTCAATAAATATATTGAAAACGTACCAAAGTGTATTCTTTGTATAGTTCTCTGAGAATAAACAAGAAAGAGTGACTGAGCGGAAGGGTTCTATATCTGTTACCCTGCTCGGTCAGGGTTGTCATCTTCAGTGGTTGCCAGAAACAATTCACTCCCTGTTTGGGTTAGGGAGGCTTGTGGTGGCACTGTGAACTAGCTGGTCTCTAAGCCAACATATCCTGCAGGATGCTTTGAATCAGTCTAGGTACCTCGCCAAAAGTTTGTTGTCTACAAATGCGCAGGTCCTACAGATTGGGAACTACATGACAGGGCCCACTTTAGTTCTCCCTTAGTATTGCGTAGTAGATGTGTTAAGCTACCTCTGCTCTGCACAGCCACACAATACCATTTCTTTTAGTGACATTATTTTAGCATTACGCTGTACATGTTGATTGTTATTCAGTGATTCTTCTTTGGAGTCAGTCTGCACATTCTGTACAAGGTTGCCTGGAATACATAACAACATGGTGTATTTTTTTCTTGCCCATCCAGCAACAGCTCCTAACGTTTTAGCCACAAGACAGTAGCACAGCTGAAGCTTTCCAACACAGTAGTTCTTACCATATAAACTGTGTCTCGTCTCTGTGGGGGCCAGAGATTAGACTACCAGCAGAGAGACCTTTCCTGGAATGCACACACTCAGAGCCTGACATGCAGCCATCCATAAACTGAGTTTGCAGTCATGATGCGGACCACCAAACTACATACAATAGATATGGGGTCTGTTGCCAATCCCAGAGATCACATATTTAAATATCTCTGTGCTCACACAGTAAGTGTTGGCCTAGACCGATTTATAGTTTGCCATGGTAGGGATACATATTTTATACAACCTGATAATAATGCTAATTACTTTCTTTAGGATAATCTGCTTAATGATCGCAGCACATCTGCTTCATAATAGACTGATAGTTTCAATAAATGTATTGCAAACTTTGTGTATTTCTTATGTTTACTACAGGCATGCATTAGTGAGTTATGAAAGGTGAGGATCCGTTTCCACGGTTCTCTTGGGGACTAGAGGGTTGTGTTCTCGGGTTGCCGAAATCACCAGCCACTCTGGAAAGGATAGGAGTCCAGTTGAGACAATGTGAGCTAGCCAGGATTTTGGCCGACGAATACTGACGTTGTAGAGAGACTCTACATTCTGATGTCCTATCGTCCCAAGGCACAGTTCTGCTTTACCAGCAGAACCCCTGCAACATGGCGCTACCAACAATGGACAGGTACTTATACCAGGTCTCCGGAGTGAGACTTGTCTGTGCCCATAGCAAACTTACACGCCCTCCGGAGAAATTCGCGGTGTTGGGGATCAATCCTCTACAGTATTTTGTAGTGCAGTTCCTATATTCCCAATAGGCTCTGCGCATTGGAATAATATATCCTGTAGCTTAGACGTAGGACTGAGGTCGACGAGGTCTCTACCAAATATATTAGACTTAATTGTGAGTGCCAGCTAGCTCAGAGGTCACTAGAAACTTTCTCGAATTCACAAGAAGGGATTAGTTTCTGACAACCGCATAAACATGACAACTTTGTTTCCCAAGAATAAGAAATCAATCTCTAGAGTCGCGGAAACAATAGATTGCTATTTTATTCAGTCAATCGTGCATGCTGAAATAGAGAGACGGGCGTTTTCAATAAAATGTATTTATTGAACAGTCTTCTTTCTCAAGCATAAAAAATGTACTGCTACAATCGTAATACTGGTTATAAAGTACATTGCATATAATACGAAAAGTATTATAAAGTAGTACTATAAAAGAATGGTCAATGGTTTCTAAGCCATATAAAATAACATATAATACATAAAATACATACAGTGATAAATAATGACTAAAAGTACTCAACTGGTGCTTCTAAAATACGCCTACCCCGATGTACCTAACCTAATTCTAGTACAAGGGAAGAAGTAAGTGAGGTGTAGCTTAAGTTTTAGTATTCTTTGCCAAGAATCTATTCCAAGAATTCTCTAAGGGTCTAATCAGCTCCGTACCTTGGTTTTAGAATGAAGGAGGTCTTGTATCTCTCTCTCAGGACTCGCTTTCCCAGCAACCCGCAAAGGGTAGCCTGGAAACACTGGAGCTGGATTTCTCGGCAGGAGAAAAGACAGCATCTCTCAGTGCGTCAGCTGGAGGGTTGGCTTCCTTTGGCACTTGCTGCTGCAGGGCGCGTGTGCAAGTAGATAGTCAAACTGCTCCAAACCACTGTGTGTTTGTCTGGGCAAATGTAGGCATATTTATACCTTGAAGGTGCAGAGTTTGACGTATGATTGGACATCATAACGTCATCAAAGACTCAGTTCTTTGAAAACTCCATGATTTCTTAGATAACTTAGTATTCAGGCAGGGGAAGTCCCTAGCTGCTGAAGGCGGGTTTTTTTAAGAAATCGTTGTTGATCCTCGGAACTTAGTGGAAGTAGCCATGCCGTATTTGGGCTGCATAGGCTCAGTCTAAATATGGTAATGATTTCTATTCCTATATAAGGAACAGGTAATTTATATCTATATATGGGCATGAATCAGGAAAATTACTCTAGGGTCCTAGATTCCTACACAACACCCACTCCACGATATTAAGTTCAATAAAACTAAATGTATAAGCACTGAACATATCTAAGGCAAGTGTTTACAATCCCACCCAAAATACAAATTGCATTTGAAAGGTTTGTTCACATGAAATGAGTATACACTGTATGAAAAAAATAGATCTCAACCGATATGAAGCATAGTATGAGAGTGTACATTCTAACATTTATGAGAGACGAAATTACATTCATGAAATGTCTCTTTAAGGTACGGAAAAAAAAAATCGAGACTATTCCTTTGCATAATATTTAAACTGTTTTGTTTTTTAGGACAAGGCCAAATATTGTCATTAGGTTGTTTTCAAAAGAAATCTTGTTCTCTAAGAATAGTTCTACTTTAAGCAGATTACTCTGTGCCAACAAGTTCTATTTTGGAAAAAGTTCAAATTTGTTAGACGGTTTGTTTTGAAAAAACGAAGGCCGAATTTCAGAGTTCAGGGAACGCTGTGTGAATTAGTCAAAAGTTATTCTCTGTGTAAGGAGAAAACATCAGTCTAGGCTGGCAAAGAAACCGTCTACCATAGTAGGTGAAAGTGGAACCACTTCAGTTAGCAGGTCAAATGTGCATAGATGAGGATCATCGCCGTCAGCGTTTGATGCATTAGCAATGTCCGCAGTAGGTGGTACCTGTGTGCCTGTAGTGTCACGTGTCTCACCCTCAGTTACACTTGCCGTTGAGACCTCAATGAATGCCGTCATCACAATGGGCAGCCATTGGGGGCAACACTATGTATGAGTCGTTATCGGACCTAGCAAAACGTCAACATCCGATGGCAGGACTGATGGGAGTGTAAGGCAAATGTCCAACACGCATTCTTCTCCGCAAAGCAGGCATCGTAGAACAGGTAAGATGCAATCTTGCCAGATTGGTCTGAGCGAAAGGAACCAAGTTGTGTTCAGATCCCTTAAATGAGCCAAGCCAAGAATCTGTGTAATTCTCTCACGATACCTCATGGCAAGGAGGGCTTCTTCCATGGTAATCTGGGTATTGCTGGTCACTGGACTTGCCATATCGGAGCAGAAGGAATAAAAATATAATTCCTGCTACACGTCCCAAAATAAGAGGCAGGCCGCCGAACACAGAGTGCACAAAATTTGGAAAAATGCAGAGGTCTGCTTCAAATGGTGCTAACAGTCCAGAAAAAGGCGTCTTAAATACATGTGCGATGCCACTGGTATCAGACATATTTAAGATTTGACTTCACATTTCTGCGAAATGTACTGGGCAGTTTGTTGATAATAATGCATGTATCTCTGCAGAAGTCCTTGCAACTTGCAGATTATACGTTTCTCTAGACGAGGTCAGTGGCACATTTTTTTGTAAAAGAATGACTTCCATTCTGCTTAAAGTATCAATTTGTATAGAAGAGATATTCAGTGAAGGCCATAACGCCGTCTTCCTTTCTGTCTTACTTTTTGGATACAATACTTGCATACATCAAGTGACCCTGGATGACGCACTAACTAGATACGCTCTTCCTTGCAACATGCCACAACAGCTGTGGTCATTGAGTATAACGTAGCTGCCATTGGATAGCTGCCTGAAAATTGGTTCTATCAGTGTGGAGAGTGAACCGTGCAGGTGGCAAGAGAGGTTATTTGCAGAACCTTTGCAGGCTCCGTGTAAATTAATACCTTGGCACAAAAGTGTATCACTTAGTGAGTTCTTACAATTTTTACTACTAAGGAATACCTCCTTTCCCCCATTCCAACATTTGTGTGTGTAGGCTAAATTCCAGGTTGACTTAATGTATTCTTTACCCAACCTTTCATACAGGCCTGCTGGTATATGCTGTAGACAATACTGAAATTGGAAAATCGTCACTGTTATCGTGATGGTGCCATGTATTATCCATTCAATGACAGGCTTCTCAGAAACTGTCAATGGTAATCTTTACAGTTTCTCAATGCTCAGCACCGTATAGTCTGCTCCTCTTTGTGCCAAAGAGATTTGTTTATCTGTAAGGTTAAACACAGTAAATAATGACGTGGTATTGATTAGACGCCATGGCACGTAGCCTGAACGGAGATTTTGTAACATCCAGCCTAGTAGCATTATAGAACGTAATTAAGACTGGCCATGTTGTAACATTAGCAAGTCTTGCTCTATTATGTCAATTGCAGATGATACGATGCTGTCCAAAGAATAAATTCTGGAGGACAGAGTCGTTAACCCATTGTCCACTACAGAGAGGCTTTTCTCTAAATGAATACAATCAATTTCTCATATTCTTTCTGCAGTTTCCATTTGCGTTATTTTCCATGCTTCATTGTAAGCAGCGTATATACCGGCGTATATGAAACGTTTTTGACGTAGTTTGCGAGGCCCCATTAAGAAATCTCGCAAATCATTGCCTTCTTTAGGGAAAGATAAGTGTTGTTTGATTTTCGGAAGTGTAGATTTATGTAGCCAATCAAGGCATAGCTTTCCTACACTCTAAGTAGTTACTATCCCTGGATGTTGTCTCTGGGAATATCTTGTATCTGGCCTATTCGCTGTGAACCCTGGTGTTTTGTTCAGGAATCTATCTTGACAGTTATTCGTGTCTGTGGACCAGATTAACCAATTTTTCCAATCAGCATTAGTTCTGTTTTGTTTAAAAATATAGGGTACGTCTACCTCCTCTTCTGTAGTGTCATTACTGTCAAATGTGGGCTCAGATATAGGCGGTTTGTTTAAATCTTTTATCTTAGCCAGGCCAAGACAAGACGTTTGTTGAACAGTGTCATTTAAAAACATTATTTGTTACGGGATGATGCAGGCTCTGAATAAGGCTTCTAAACCTTGCACCTGCCAATCTTTTGTGCCCCAGACAGTTTTTGTCTCACTGTTGTCTTTCCAAAAGTCAAACCCTAATATAGACAGCTGTGCATAACATTTTGCAGAATAAATTTGTTTAGTATTGGTCAACATTGTTTTCATTCCTGTCTTATTTATATTTTTAAAATAAAACATTTCTGGATTTGTAACATTAAACCCTGAGAAGTACGGAAATTTTTCATAAAATGTTTTTGAGCTACCCCTTGGTGGCATTGGACAATGTTCCCATTGATTATAAGTAAACACATTTCTAGGGTTTGCAGATTTATGCAGGTAATGGTGACCATAATGATTAAAACAATACATTTGTTCATAATCTGATGAACCTTCTAGGTATTCACGTTCTGTAAATTTAGCTGACATTTCTAAATCTGTAATCATGTTGTTAACAGTTTCAAAGTCCCAATCATCAGAAAATGTGCTGGGTGCGACAAAGTCACTTAAAGAAACCTTAAACTGGTGTGGAATCTTCAGCAGTTCCACCGGGCCATGAATGTCATAATCAGTTCTGTCCCATGCTATACCACCAGGTATAGGAACGGCTGTGATGTTTACGGAGGACAGGTCTCTTCTTTCACGATGTAATGATTTGTGCGGTTTCAGGACCAAGTTGATTTTCTTACTTGCTGTGTGCATTGTACTGTATTTTCCATCTATCATCCTTCCCAAACTTAACACCAGAGCAGGAGAAAAAACACACCTAACACAATCCAAAATTCAAAAGTTCAACCCATGGGGAAACCAGATATGTTTGTTCGAGTTGATGAAAGAGTTCTGTTATTTTTTCTTTGAAAGTTTTATTTGCTGGCGTATTTTCAGGTTGACTGGGATCCTCAGAAAATGTATCAAAGTTGATAAAATAGCCATAGGCAGTTCTGTCAATTGTTGGAATTGCATCCGGATTACTTGAAATTGCTGGAGCTGTTTCTTCTTTTGCCATGTTGGTATAGTCAGATGCTATATCATTGTAGGCAGGTGTTTCTTGACGAACTGTTGTTTGGGTATCCAGCGGCACAAGTTCCATGTCTTTGTTGCATAGTCCTTCTTTTCTTACTGCAGGTTTATCAAAGGTGATAAGTCTTTCAGTTTGAACCTCTTGGATTGTAGCAAGATTTGGTCGTCTGCTACTTCTCGGGAGTCCACTGGGCCTACTACTTATTATCGGCCACATGATGTGGTTTGACCAGGTCGATGGACACAACGCTGTTGTCCCTTTTACCAGCAAAGGGCGGAAGTAATACTGATCTTGTTCCGTGGATAGCTAAGACAGGTACTGCTTTTCTGTAAGAAGGCCCAAATTCCTTCCTCACCGCAATCTTTTTTTCCTGACTAGATTCCCAATCTTTGGAATCCAGACAGGTCTTGCTGGGACAGGTGGTTTTTCTTCAGTGGTCGTTTGCTTCTGTATTGTGTTACTCAGACTTCTTCTTGTTTCATTTAAGTCCTGTAAAACAGCCAAACGATCTTTGACATCAAAGGGTTTTTGTTCCACCACTGAAGTTTGACAATCGAGGTCTTCGATTATCATTCTAGTACCAAACAGTAATTCATATGGAGTGATTCCACCCAGAGAATTTCTTGGCAGATTATTAAGACTATGTTGGACACTTATTAGATGTTTGACCCACCCGTCACCCGAACCTAATACCTTAGCTGTTATGGATTGCTTTATGTCACGGTTTTTTCTTTCCACTACCGCATTACCCTCAGGATGGAAGGGACTAGAATACCGCAATGCAACGCCCAAGCTAGCCATGGCCTCTTTGTAAGCTCAAGAGCTAAACGCAGGACCCTGGTCAAAATGTAGGGTGCCGATTGCGTATGTGCCGATAAAGACCCGAAGATCCTTTATAACAGTTCTGGCGTCAGCCGGGCGCTGGGGCCACATCCAAATAAATCTTGTCCTAGTAGTTGTGGGACCGCATCTGTCCATGGTGACGTCTGCGTGTAGATAGTCTAATGCTGTCTAACAATGGTGTCTGAACTGGGTTGGCTGTACTGTAGTCAGGTACCTGGTGGTTTTCAAAGCTATGATCTTTGCAACAGGTTTCACAGTTAATGCCGAATTTGTAAACTTCAACGCTCATTCCCTGCCACGAGTACATCTCTTCTAATTCTATTAGAGATTCTAAGTTCCCTCGATGTCTCAGACCCTTTCCCATATGTGCTTTTTGAACCAAAGCACCTCTCCTGTTCCTATTTAGAATTACTCTGTCCCCCACTCCAGGGATTCGAGCAAAAGGATGGGAGTTTGCATCAATCATGTAGGTATACGTGAGTGGATAGTTTAGAGGTAACGCTGCATAGTTGCGTTGCGTTGAGGCTTTTACTGCTAGTAACGTTTCACTGTCTATTACTTTTTTTGAGCGAGTTATTGTAGCTACGGAAGCCGTTTGCACAGCTGCCTTCGTGGCTTCTTCAGCCAATGAATTCCCTGCAACATGAACGCCATCACGTTGATGACTCAGTGTATGTATCACATGAGTCTTTTGTAGTTCTTTCTGTAATAGAACTACTTGTTCCCAAAGCATTTTATGCTTAATTGTGCCACCTTTTGCATTTTTAAAACAGTTTCGAACCCAGTTCTGCAAGTGCTTGTTTACACCCAATTGCGGGCTGTGCTGATCAGTCTGTATAGATTATACATCAGTAATGTTCTAGAGGCAGAATTTCGGTCAGCAGAGGACATTCGTGCTCGTATTGTAGGAATTCTTGTGTCTTCAAGTAGGGGTCAAAAACGTATTCAACGTCTGTTGCAGCAAGAGAATTAACCCATCCATCTCGGATGTAAAGCTTTAGCATTGGGAATGCTTGCTTTCGTCACTGCCTCTAAGGCAAGTACAAGTGTAACAATTATTATGCGTTTACCCTGTGCTAGAGCTCTCTCTTTTGCTACTGCAGTCTGAACCTCTGTCAGTATCTTTTCTGTTGAAATGAATTTCATTTCAGCTTGTGTGTACAAGTGTGACTTGTATGCTATTGGTACTGTCTCACCTTCGTTAAAGGTTAGGTATGTGAATCCGCATCTCCCTGGGATGATTCGGATCACAAGATTGCGGGTATTATTGCGTGTTTCTAACTGTGTTTTTGCTAACATGTCTGTTTGCACTGAACGCAAAATTTCTGTATGGTTTTGAGTCCAATTTGTTGATTTGAAATCAGGTTTGATTAGTTTGTAGAGAGGTTTAACCCTTTCTGCGTAATTTAAAACATAATTTCTTGCGAAATTCAGGAAACCTAGAATTGATTGTAAGTTTTTCAGCGTTTTAGGAGGTTGGAGCAGCGCACATTTCTCTAGGAAGTTTGCTGCCAGGCTCTTGCCTTCACTTGATAACTCGTATCCTAGAATAGGACGTTGAGGTGGGCAATTTGTGATTCCTTAAAATTGAATTTATACCCTTCAGAAGCAAACCCAAGTATTATGGTGTTGACTCTTTTTAAGTGCACGTCCAAATCATCGTCTGTAAGATAGATGTCATCGACATAAGATAATGTCTCATCATCGTACATTTGTAGTAACTCTGTTACTCTGGCTGAAAATAACTCTGGACTATTCTTGAATCCCTGGGGGAGACGGCAAAATTATCGCTGTGTCCCCATGATTGAGAAAGCTGTCAAGTGCCTGCTTTCAGGTGCAATGTTTTGACAGAAAACCCCATTTGAAATATCTAATGTAGTTTTATATTTTTTATGCATGATGTTATTCATCAGTGCTGCACGATGTTATTCATCAGTGCTGCACTGTGTGCATTTTGTACTGCAAAAGTTTTGCAACAAGAGTTTAAGTGTCTGTAGTCCAAAACTAGACGATATGTATTGTCTGGTTTGGAGACAGGAAACAAAGGACTGTTCATTGATCACCCCTTGGTACTGAAGTTGATCTAAGATCTCCCTGACTTGTTTTTGTGCTTCTTGCTTAACTGGATACTGCCTTTGTGCAGTAGGTTGATTTTTTAACTGGATTTTGTGGTGAGGAGGATCCTCATCCCATCCTACGTGATTTTTGTATAATGCTGGTGCCTGGGCTACAGCCCAGTTTCTGGCATAGGTGTATTTTTTATGAATTGGAATGTGATTAGAGAAGGCTGGCATAATTATCTCTTCGCCATGTGGGCACTCCCTGACAAATTCAGGTGGCCAGTCTTGTTCAGCTAGAAGAATGTCATAATCCTTAGATAGCTTCTCCCAAAAGAGTGCTTTTATTTTCCTAGTTATGTCCCCCTCCATCCGGAGTGTTACTTCATATAACTTGTGGGGTACATAAACCCTGGTCAGGGGTGGGGAATTCCTATCTCCAGACGCCCGAGACAAGAGGTTTAAATTTGCATTTTGTCCAAAGGACAAGTAGACAGTTTTATGGTAACAAGATACACAGCTGTTAACCCTGTAGGTCACAGCCAGTAAATAAGTTGCTCTGAGCAGTTTATTGGCAGTGAAAGGGTCAATGCAAAAGCTGGGGCCTGCACTTTAATTTTCCCAGAGCAGAACAACAAAATGATAAAGCAGAGCTCAAAGTTGGAGCCAGCTCGATAAGCTCGTGTGGCTTCCAGGCCATCCCCTGGTCCTTTTATTTTCTCCAAGCATGAGACACACATCGAGCTTCTGCAGCTCCAGTACACTCAGCAATGGCATGTAAGAGGCTGCTTTTTCTGCCTCTTGACCCCTTTCTCTGACTAGAACTGTATGACCCCTGCCTTGTATTCTCTCCTCCACTCCTGGGCCTCATAGGGCTCCAATATCCCTGCTCATCTTCACCTCACTTTGATTTCCCTTCTCATGTACCCCCTCCTTGGCACTTTGTGTTTCCTGTGCACCTTATGTACCACCCGGTGCCTGAACCTGCTAACTCCACCCCACCACCCCACCCTCCGTCGCCCTCTGACATCCCTGACCCGCTCCCCTTGGCCTCTCATATCTTACGTCATCGAGGGCTTACATTAAAGCTCATTAGTTTCCCCATGGGCTTTCATGCAGTCCTAAGGCCACCCCCAATTCTGTCCTTGCACTAAGCCTCTCATCTCACTTTGTGCCTGCACCAGGGGCATTGTGAACACACCGCTGTAGCAACTACAGTAGCTGTAGAGTTTTTGATGGGCCTCTTCAGTTTGCAAGTCCGCAGACAAAGGCCCATAATGGACTTGAAAAGATGGGTGGAAGAGTGAGTGAAAGGGTGGATGAATAGATGCATGGATGAATAGTGAAAGGTTGGATGGATAGATGCATGAATGAATAAGTGAAAGGGTGGATGTACAGATGCATGGATGAATACGTGCACAAGTTGGTGATAGATGCATAAATTAATGAGTGAAAGGGTGAACGGATAGATGCATGTATGAATAAGTGAAAGGGTGGATGTATAAATGCATGGATGAATACGTGCAAGAGTGGATGATAGATGCATAAATTAGTGAGTGAAGGGGTGAATGGATAGATGCATGGATGAATGAGTGAAAGGATGGATATTTGGATGAATGAGTGGAGTGAAAGGGTGGATGTTTAGATGCATAAATGAATGAATGAGTTAAAGGGTGGCTGCGAGGTGCATGGATGAGTGAGTGGATGGATAGATGCATGTATGACTAAGTGAAAGGGTGGATGTATAAATGCATGGATGAATACGTGCAAGAGTGGATGACAGATGCATACATTAATGAATGAAAGGGTGAATGGATAGATGCATGGATGAATGAGTGAAAGGCTGGATGGATAGATGGACGAATGAGTGGAGTGAAACCGTAGATGTATGGATGAATGAGTGGATGGATGTAAGGATGGATGTGTGAACGAATGGAAAGGATAAGTGCAAGGGTGAATGAAGGGATGGGTGAGTGGATGGATAGGTTGAAAGTGGATTGATGAGTGAAAGGACGGACGGCTTATTGAAAGGGTGGATTAATGGGTGAGAGAGTAGATGAATAGATGTCTGAGTGGGTGGGGATGGATGGGTGGGAGGCTGGGTGGAAAGTTTGATGGGTGGACAGTTGAGTGTAAAGGTGGATGGAGGGATTAGTGAAAGGGTGGATGGATATGACGGGTGAAAGGGTGGATGGACAAGCGAAAGCATAAATGGAGGAAGGGAAAGGTTCGGTGGATAGATGAGTAAAAAGGAGGATGGATGGGGTGGATGGATGAGTGAAAGGATGGATGGAGGGATGAGTGAAAGGGTGGATGAATAGGAGTAAAAAAGGAGGATGTGTGGGGTGAAAGGATGGAAGGATGAGCAAAAGGATGGATGAGTGAAAGGAAGGCGGGATGGATCAGTTGGATAGATAGGTTTGGAGATGGCAGGATAGGTTTGAACAGGCTTACAGCACCCCAAGGAGCATCTGAATATATTTTATCATATCACAAGCTTAGATTATGCAAATATACAACCAAAAAAAATTCAAAGTTCCAAACAGGTTTCTTTCAGAAATCTCTCCAGTTGTTTTTAATTGCTTGAGAATTCTTCAATGAAAACAAGTCCACAAATATTTCATACGATATTTGCGAAAAAACAATTGCACAGCCCACCCGAGGCTCGTGACGGAGCGGTTCCGTCACGAGCATGAAAGCGTGCGGGGACCCCCCTCCCCCCCTAGCGCTGCGGCGGAATTGCCGCCGCAGCGAAGGGGTTAAAAACAAAAGGTCTTGGTTAACTCAGATTTAATTAGGGGCTCAAATGTTAAAGTCACAAAAGAAATCCCATGATATATGTCCTTGTATTAATGCAGATTTACGTTTTTCATGAATTCACATGAATTTCCTTAAGTAGGCCAGGAAACTGTAGTCCTAGAAAATATTTGTGAATTGCATCTTAGCATGAGCAAATATGAATATGCCCCAGCGTAAATCTGTTGAGTGTTTACAAGTTCACTTTTCCTCCAACCACATTTTTCCCAGCCCTGGAAGAAACTTTACTTCTGCCATTGTCAGGGGTAAATTGCCGACCTTTCTCAGCATGGGAAAAGATTATAGAAGATCTGGTGAAAAACTCCAAAATTCAAATCCTTCTATAGTATTAGCCTGACATAACCAGAGAGGCTATTATCAGAGCTCTTCTATAAAGAGATTGCAGCCATTATTTGACGGCGCACTACATGGCACCAAAGGGACAAGTGGATTTTGTTACAGGACATGTAGATTTATGAAGCTACTTGTCCCATGGACAAGTACATATTTCATTAAATTCCACACCCCTGCCTGGTGTCGGAAGTTTCAACTTGAATGCATTCATTCAAGTCCACTGTCTTCAGATGATCCTTCAGGATCTTGCGAACTATGGTTACTTCTGCTGCGCTGTCTAGCATTGTCTGGGCCCATTCCCCATTCTTGAGTTGCGTCCTCAAGATCCTCGGCATGTCTGATCTTTACACTTGCTTCCTTCTTCTTGGTGAATTGAGTTTTCTTATTATTTGGAACGTCCTGTTTGTCTTTGGACTTCACGCGTTCTTCTTTTTCTTCTGACCGTCCTCTTCTTTCTGATTTCTGTGAGGAAGTCTGAAAGGTACGAGAAGAACGTGTATCAGTATCTTGATATCTATAAGGTTTTCTTAAGTTATCCCTTTTTCTGAGGTTGTACCTCTTTTCGGAGGGTTCCCGTTGGGGAGACCTACCTCCCTGTTGGGGAGATCTTCCTCTGGACTGGGAATGCTTCTCTTTAGGAACTGTTTGTTTAGTGTTTTCCCACTTCTTTTTAGGAGTAGTGAGATTATTTTTAATAAAAACGTTTTCAGGATTTTCTGTTAGTTATGGTTTTAATGGTGTCCCACCCAAACTATCTCTACCTAGATCTTCATAGGATTTTTCAATAATTCTGGCGAGCTCATTTAGTTGCTCAGTAATCTCTGTTTCTTTTAGCTTTTGGGCGGATTGCCAAAGATACTGCTTCACCTTTGATGTTGGCTAATAGTATAGCCGAGACCTGTTTGAAATCTTTTAGTAATTTCATACCAAGATTAAAGGCCGGTTCTGAACCGTATTCATTTTGAATCTGTCTCAGAACGCCTGGTATTACCGCCATAGATGGGACACCATGTGTTTTTGTGTAGATGGAAGCAAAGACTGTACCCCAAGTGTCGCAGTCCTCTACGTGTGGTGCAATCCCCATTGGTAAACAGATTGTCAGAATTCTGTGTTTCTCATGAGGTGTACTATCAGGGAATACTGCCTCAATTTGAGTAATGTTTTTAGCTAACCAGAACGGAATGTGTTCCCTTTTTGCTGATAATTTACCAATGACTGATTGTATAGTCTGTGGTGTGATTTTGTTTGTGTTCCCCTGGTGAGGGGTGTGCTGTGGAATCCTCACAGTAGGTTGGACTGTTAAGGTTCGCATGACATATTGAACCAATTGTCTATGTATTTTAATTATTTGTTTTAGCTGTACTAACAGTTCTGGACCTGTCATGTTTTCAATGTCAGGATGTGGTGTATAGCTGGCTAGTACCGGCCATGTTACTCCTGGTCTACCAAGTGGACCGAGCCTGGTTATGTGATTTTGATGTTGTAGGGCGCCTTTAAACCAGAGCTGATGCTCTTGGTAAGTTAATGCAATTTCAACGTCCTCGTAAGGAACGTATTCCGTTGGAGGTTCCTCTACTTTGTAGTAGTGAAACTCGCGTGTTCCTGCATCTGCTGGAGGAAACTGAATCCATGAATAGAATACTTCTGTCTTCCGATATTCATGTGCCTCTATAACAAAGATTACTTTACCACCTCTCGATGATACTCCATTGTTTATGAGTTTGTAAGTTACAGTTTTTCTTACATTTACCGGGATGATTTTAGCAACCGGGTCATTCTGTAGGAGATTTCTGTCATCTAAAGCTGCTTGAGCTGCTGCTGCAACTCTTTCCAACTCTTCGTCACTATCCGTCATTTTTGTTGACTGGAAGTGTTGCAGAGCAAGTTTCAAGGAAACAAAGATTAGGTGCACAATATTCTGGAACACTGTATCCTTCAACGTTGAACAAACCAAAAACTAACATACAGGATTTTCGTCCTATTCAGTTTTGGCGGATATTATCCTTTAACCCACTCCAGACGTCTTTTGGAGTTTTTACGGGAGAAAAGGGGTCTGTGTGAAAAGCACGACTGAGTTACTCTAGTATCTAGCGTTAAATTATCGCCTTACCAAACGCTGGGCGCCATGTAGTGTAGTTCCTATGTTCCCAATAGGCTCTGCGCATTGGAATAATATATCCTGTAGCTTAGATGTAGGACTGAGGTCGACTATGGCTCTACCGAATATATAAAATACATACAGTGATAAATAATGACTAAAAGTACTCAACTGGTGCTTCTAAAATACGCCTACCCCGATGTACCTAACCTAAGTCTAGTACAAGGGAAGAAGTAAGTGAGGTGTAGCTTAAGTTTTAGTATTCTTTGCCAAGAATCTATTCCAAGAATTCTCGAAGGGTCTAATAAGCTCCGTACCTTGGTTTTCGAATGAAGGAGGTCTTGTATCTCTCTCTCAGGACTCAATTTCCCAGCAACCCGCAAGGGTAGCCTGGAAACACTGGAGCTGGATTTCTCGGCAGGAGAAAAGACAGCGTCTCTCAGTACGTCAGCTAGAGGGTCGGCTTCCTTCGGCACTTGCTGCTGCATGGCGCGTCGGGCAGGTAATCGAACTGCTCCAAACCACTGTGTGTTTGTCTAGGCAAATGTAGGCATATTTATACCTTGAAGGTGCCGATTTTGACGTATGATTGGACATAATAATGTTATCAAAGACTCAGTTGTTTGAAAACTCCACGATTTCCTAGATGAATTAGTATTCAGGCAAGGGGAAGTCCCTAGCTGGTGAATGCGGGTTTTTCTAAGAAATCGTTGTTGATTCTCGGAACTTCGTGGAAGTAGCCATGCCGTATTTGGGCTGCAGAGGCTCAGTCTAAATATGGTAATGATTTCTATGGCTATATAAGGATCGGGTAATTTATACCTATATATGGGCATGAATCGGAAAAATTACACTAGGGTCCTAGATTCCTACACAACAATTTTAGAAAGCACCAAATTTTTTTGTTGGTTGTTCAAATTTTTACCTTTAAAAAGATTACCCATATTAGTGTTTGCACTTTGTTTCCATTACAGTTTTAATAATGATGGCGCCACAGCCTATTCCTATAGCTGACAATTGCAGCCTGCAGTTAATGCACATTACTTTTACATGTCCTTGACAATGCAGACAGTGACATCTTCTTCTTGGTTGAAGCCCACGATGCCTATCGTTTTGAAGTATTTTGTACTTTGGTAAATTTTCCAGCTGTGGCTAATATGGAGATATTTCATGAATGCATGGACGTTGCAATACTACAAAAATACTGAGCTAATTAGCTTTTAGAAATTCCACTTTCTCATTGGGAACATCAAAATTGGTTCTGAGGCGCCCCAATACATGTACTTGCTCCTGTAATCAGGGGTCCCCCTTAGTAATGAAGGGGCCACCTGGCCAGCAATAGATAGTTATGCACCATACCCTGACCTACTAAACCTCAACGTTAATGGACTATGGCAATGGTTTAGTTAGACAATATAGATGCTTAACTCAGTATGTTTCACTGCTATCCCAGCAAGGACAGCACTAGCAGGGCAATCACAGTTGCCTGCAGTACCTACAATAAGTCCTGTAATTATTCACTAAATATGGCTAAATTTCTGCAATCCGTGAGAAAATTCTTTTTTGGGTAGCACAAAACATTGATTGGATTGAAGCTGTGTTTAAGACAAGCACAGAATACAGACTATGAGCTTACCCCATGGGATGATTTTCCCAAGTAGGTGACTGTGCCACTTGGGGCTGTCACGAGCCAAAACCTGAACCACAGGAGTCGAATCATGGTCCCTACGCCCCACCATCTGGTCCGTCACCCGAAAACTGTAATCTTCTGGGTAGCATTACAGGCAGGGGGAAAAGGGGAAGTGGAAGAAAAAGAGAGACAGTCTGGCGTAGAGGGTTGGTGTTCAATCACGCTACTGGGTCAGCTGCTTTTGGATAGCCTTGTACGCTGTGCCTGTATAGGATGATACAAGCCAATAAGCATGCAATACTACACAGTTAAATTGCTCATATTTTCTATGCATACACATTAATTACCCAATTAACCCTAGGCTATGGCTTCTCTCTTCTTATGGAGTTGATATGGGATGTTGTATTTCAGCACCTGCATAAGGAAACAAAAACTATGAACCAGTTTCTAATTCACCTCTTCTTCAGATTATTCCTTATTCTCTCTTCAAAATATTTACCCCTTATAAAGCTGGTAGCTTCTGAACATGTATACTCAGCAACAGTATTTCTATGTATTTTCTTGTAAATTGCGTAGCCTACTCGTTTTCTGTCTTCATAACGAATAAGTAACAAATCAAGGTTTTAATCACAGACAAGCATGAATAGATACCTTGTAGTAAGAAATTATCGTATTGTTGGGTAGTTAAACTGGCGTCAATAGACACAGCTTACCACCGCAGCTACCGGAACTTAACCCCAAACAACTGGCGAAATAGTTCTCAAGTGAATTCTTGATCCGACATGTGGATTTTCGGAATAGCTTTAAAACACAGCTTCTGAGGAGATTAGTGACACACTCGTCCCACGTTGCGCATGCGTGTATAGCTTTCCTGATGCTTGTCGGATGCTCCAAATAACAACGAAAAGATGCAAGACGCACCTCTGACTAACAAATACTTTGGAAGGCAAAAACAGGCTGCGTGAAATGGAGACACCTTGCTCCCTCGCGCTAACGGTTGAAGTGCGCTGTTCTTTTCAGAAACTCGCACATTAAGCACCTGGCCCATGGCGAGCCTCTGAAGTCTAGACTGCTGACTCAACTCTGTAAACTCTCTGGTGGTGTCAGCTTCTGCCATGTTGGAATTCTGCAAGGTTATAATGCATGGTTTTAAAAAGAGTCTTGAAACAAAGTTTGTTCTTTCTATGGTAACATTTTGCTGCATATCTCAAACGACTGCTTATTTTCCTTTTAACCTTTTTTGGACTAAGGCTTGTCAGGCAAATCTTGACAGGGGCACAGTTTTTGCTGCAGTCTCCACCATCAAGAATGGTACTATGTCTATGTCAGTCTCAAGCAAATACAGAATGTACATTGGGCCACTTCTGCCCTGGATTTGGGGATGAAATGAATGGGAAATATCCCTGTGGTCTCCTCAATGATTCTGTCGAACATTAAAGGCAAAGCAGTAATTGTGGCTATATACCAGCGGCTCACACAGGTCGCATCAGTCAACCAGGAACATGAGCTACCTATAATTATTACTGAAGTATATACTTCTATAGGTCGCAATAATTTGGGGACCACACCCAATAAACTACAACTTGCAAACCTGGTTCCGACATGGACACTGCCAAGCAGAACCCGGGGTTTCCTAAAAACCGATGGGACAAATTCAAAATTAAAGAAAAAGCTGGGTCTCTCGGAGGTTCTCTCCCATTGGAGCCCTCTGCTGGACACTATAATTTGGGTGATCGCACACAGTTGAAAGCACCTGCTAAGTCTCGGTATTCTGATACTTATCCTTCTCGTTCCTTTCAGGACTCATGGGAAAAACAATTTGAGAGAGGACAACGTCTCTGAGCGCAGAAAGGAAGAGTAGGTGAAACTGAAAAAGGACTTCCAATGCTCATCTGGCGTAAAGATAAAGAAGGATGAGAAACATCCGCAGTTTAAACCCCAATTTCAGAACAAGAAAGTTGTGGTTTTATATGCCACTAACACGGAGAACTCAGGAGGCGGGCAGTGACTCTCCTCGACAGTGAGGCAGAAACCATTATAGTTTGCCAGAATCTCCAGAAGTTTCTGATGGCGAAAGCAACTGATCAATATGGTACAACTGAAAGTCCGAAAGGTGCGTAGCCCTTAGAGTAAAATATATAATTTGGATTTACAAACTAAGGGTGACATACAGCGCACCATTCGTGTAATATTCTGGGAAAAGTGAACATTATCATACAACATTCTCTTAGCGGAGGTCGATTGGCCCCCCACAAGGTGAAGATGTTATATTACCATCATTTTCGGCGCTTGTCCCTATGAGGTCAAACAAGCCTATGCCGCAGAATGGGCTCTTCCACAATCCTTAGCTTTATACCACAATTATGCTGACTGGGATAACGACTGTCCCATAAGGTCCAGCCCACAAGTGCAGCCACAATACAGAATAAAACGGGATGCTAAAGCACCTGTTAGAGAAATACTCTCACAATTAGAGTACCAGGGCGTAATTGAACCCTGTGTCTCCAAAATGAATAACACATTTTTAACTGTCTTAAAACTAGATCACTCATATCATATAGTCTTCGACTATATTTCAATAGTCATACATGCACATTTGGAATAAATAATACACACAGTATGGCACTTATAAATAATATAGTTTGTAAAAAATATAAAACACCTTCGGATATTTCCAATGTTGTTTTCTGCCAGAATATAGCACATGAAAGCAGGGATTGGACTGCCTTTTCGGCGGTGAGCTTTCAACGCCGCTTTCGTCATCTCCACATGGGTTAGAAGCACAGTCCAAGACTGTTTGCTTCCCGCATTGTGTCAATTCTACATGATATTGACCCAGACGCATTGTCCTATGTAGATGATGTCTACCAAATCTGGCTAGATATTTAACTTCAAGAAATCTAAAATAGCATTTCTAGGTGTCCCATTTTTAGGATACGAACGTACATTTTTTTTTAAACAAACTTTATTAAGTTTCACAAAGGTGACATGAGGGCATTATGCCACAATTCTGCAATGGATACGAACTTACTCATGAGGGAAAAATCCTTTCACCACACTTTGTGGTCTGCTACAACTAAAGAACACTCTTAGGAAACTGCAGTCCTTAACTGGATTCCTTCATTTTGGCAGAACTGATTATACACAGCGTATTAAATCCTCAAATGAATTCATTCATCCTGGTTTCTCCAGTTTACATTGGGCATCAGACCATACATACATACTCAGATACCTAAAATCTGACTTCCTTGCTACATAACTGTTAATATTGAAAAAGGTGATGACAATATGAATAATGATACATTCATGCATAAAAAAGAAGTCACATCTTTGCTGACTCCACGTCAACCCCCACTCAGAAATACATAGTAAGGCAGCTCCAGACACCCAGGCCCAATGTTACTGATTGACAGATCACAGGTGGTTTGGCACGTAGCAAGCAGACAAATGCACAAACAGGAAAGGCCAGATCGATCCCACAAATAGGCGCAGCGACACAGCAATGGCCCGGGAGATTGGACCCAGCAAAGCACACTTGGCTGGAGGGATACGCACATTCCCAAAAACAACATAAAGTCAGGTGCCATATGAAGTAAGGAACACTTAGCCAATCAAGACACAACAAACACAATACATGCAGTGATCACTCGCTTCCCATGCTGGACATTTGTACATGTTACCCACTGGCTGCAGTCTCCATGCAAGATCAAGATCCACCTGGATTCCTCATCCAATACCTCAATTTATGGCTCCAAAGACAGAGGTACACATTCCTAACCAAAAAAGGTTCACCAGAAACATGTTATTAAAATCAACAAACTGTATAAAAGTCTGTGTTAGATCGATTGTAAATTGAGGCAGTCCTCAGAACCTAAGACTGGGCTCCAGGCCACATTGTTTAATTAAATGAACTATTCCTGTTTTACCAAAAAACGCTTGATTTTTCAAAGTATTTCATGTTCAAGCAACATTTTGGCGAGCCAACACTGGAACGGATTGGTACCTCGAACCCGACAGCAGCCAAAGGAAGGGGTCCCCGCCTGTACAGATTCACATTTACACAAAAAGAAAGGAGAGCATACACTGCAATTGATTGGAAGTTCTGCTAGATCCGTGGGACGGAGGCCTGTCCTGAAGAAGCCATCACCAAGGGTAAGAGACTACATCAGAACCTTAGTAAAGCATGTGGCATATGGAAAAATAGGGAGAAGCGTAAAAAGATAACCTGAGCGCCCTGCCACTGACAAAAATCTGGCATGTTACCTATTTATCGGTCCTAGCTGAGTAGCTGCAAGGCGCCTCGGAGGCGATCCGGCAGAAGTCACCTTTATTTGATAGCAAGCACACTAGGAAATGTGAATATTTATTGTCAGACTGGATACCTCAATCTTATTTTTTAGTCAAAAAGGACTTCTCAGTGCCACCGTTTTTTCAACACCGTTTTTATCTGAAAGAAGTGAGAGGTCTTGGACTGCTGAGCGTAACACTGATGGTAGGTTTATTCCGCTGGGTATGATACAGTCTGTATGCTTGGACTGCTTGGTGTGACACAGATGGTATGCTTAGCCTCTGGGTGTGATATAGGGTGTGATTCAAACATTTAGGAAAAAAGATCTGGACCTGGGAGATTATGAGTAACTTGTGTTTGGTCAAGAAGGGCCTGTAGTTCTCGAGTTATTCCTTTTTTCCGCAAACTATTGTTATCTTTGTTCCAGAGCTGATATTGACAGACTATCATGCTCACTTAGTCCAGTGTACAGCGCAGAGCTTCCCCTGGTCACAAGATAGCATGCGTTAGGAGCGGGCTAAGGAATTCTTTTCAACAAAGTCAAAATTATTTCTGGTATTCTTAGCCCTAGGTGTGATACAAAGTGGGACTGTTGATGTGAGGTATATGTCAGGGATGTATGACATTACAACGCATGCTTTTACCACGCATGCCTTTACATCGCAGTTTTTACAACGCATGCTGTTACAACGCATAGCGTTAAGGGGTGCTGGATAGTGAATAGTTTAATTTACTATTCCAACTCCAGTCCCTGTGGATAGTAGGGAAGGTGTTGGATAGTAAATTAAATCCATTCCCTATCCTAGAACGCCCCCCCAGCGCAATGCGTTGTCATGACATGCGTTGTAATAGTTGCGTCGTAAAGGCACTGCCTGGTAAAAGTTGCGTTGTAAAGGATGTTCCCCATATGTGTGATGGGGTGCTGTTAAATTACTGCAAACTGTGTTTTGTCCCAAGTATTACGCTTTTGTTGATGACCCAACGATTCATATGAAGATGCTATTTTTACCAACTGTACTTGTGCCTGAAGTCAATATCGTTCAGATGTATTTATTGACAAATTGCACTTTTTCAATGTTGCAACCCTTCAAATACATTGTCATTTGTGTTTATGAAATGTTCAGGTTGAATAGTACATAGTGCTCAGCTCGTAGTTACACAATTAGAAGCAGCATATATTTTCCATATGATTCAGATCAAAATCAGAGAATCCCTAAAACAAAGAAGCTAAGGTATCTTGTCATTTAAAACTACTAAACTCATCATGGAGACGCCATTAAAACACACACAAACCTGGTTCCCCACACAGGCAAAAAAACGTAGGGCCCGATACACAAAGGAAAAATTAGAAAAAAGTCTAAATTTACGGCTTTCGGTATTCACAAAGGGAATTTACTACTCGTAAATGCCCTTTGTGAATACCGAAAGTCATAAAGTTCAACTTTTGGTATTCACAAAGGGCATTTACGAGTAGTAAATGCACTTTGTGATTACCAAAAGTCGTAAAGTTAGACTTTCTTCTCAGTTTAATTTTGTGAATCTGGACCTTAATAAGTTTTGCCAACGATGGCACGTGCACACGCAGGCACATACATTTCCCTGGCCAAAGAAGAGAACTTTCAACACTAATATACTTGTATTTGGTTCATACAAACCAAATACACAGGTTTAAAGAAAGGTAAGAGAGAGGCATTATTAGACCCATGGGCCATCTTCGAGAAGGTCCAGATCCGCAGTCCTGCACTACAGATAGCAAACAAGGCATCAGCACCTTCCCGCCATATGCGGGTACAGAGGTGTACTCGCCTACACTACCCGCATTAGGGTATTCTAATCTGTAGTTGAAGAAGGTATCAGGTCCCCACTGAACAATGAGCAGTTAGGCCCAGACATGAGAGACTAACAGGCCACTGGTCCCAAGCAATCAGAGCAACTCCAGTCCGGTGCAAGGGCTCCCAGAAGTTCGAACCTTGTCCGTCTTGCCCGATACATAGACCCCCTGCAGTGCGGTTAACACACATACTAACTGATTTAGGCGAGGACAAACACAAGTGACAGGGAGGTTATATAGTGGTGTAAGACAGTTATACAGCAAGCAGGAGTGAGGAAGGGGCCCCAGTCCCCCGGGATCCGATGACGAGGATGCTGCTACAGGACTTGCAAAGGTATCCGAGGAAACAACAGAGGGAATTTGAGGACAAAGCGCAACCGAAAAAGAACAGTGCATAGCTCAGAGACAATGAGGCAAACTAGATGGGATGAAGCAGGAAAGGCTCAAGCGAAGAAGGGAAAAAGGAGGAGCCCGCACCCGGGAAGCATTGCGAGAAATGTTCCCTGACCGCTCTGAAGTAGAAGTGCTAATAACAGACTATGAAGCCAGGGAGACAATAACTGCTTTGCTGGATAAGATGAGGGGACAATGGGGACAGGAGACAGGAAAGTTGTGGACTGACACAGGCCCACAACTCGCATTCTTTTACAATACTCTCAAAAAGAGGCTGCCCAGTGATATACAAAGCGGATTGGTTGGACAGCATGTTTGGGTTAGACAACAAGCCCTGGTGGAGATACAAGACTATTTATTGTATTACCACAAAAAAATAAGAGAAGGATAGAGAAAAACAGGAGCAACCCTAGAGGTGCCCTGGTAAATTGGTCCAACACAAATTGAAAAAGACCGCCCTTACGGGGGCCGTGTTGGCTGCAAACGTGCAAATGGCACCAGTCTTAAAAGGGGCTCCACAACAAAACCCCAGAGGGTTTCAACCTAGCTAGAGCGGTAGGAGCCAGGGAGGATGGCAGCAACTAGACCTTTGGGAATGTTACTATTGCCCCAGGATGGGCCACCTGGTAGACCAATGCCGGTTAAAAGCGTACCACAAACAGAGATCGATGGGCCAGGGTCAGACACAACAAAATCCTAATCCACAAAACCATGCCTAGGGAAAGCCGAATACATCTTACATTCAGCCGCAGGGAGGTCATTCAACCGCCGTACCCCCAACAGGGTTCAGGTAGTTGGACAAACTTTGGCAATAGCAACCGCAGACAGGAAACTCAGCCCAACAGGGATCGGGACCCAGCCTCAGCAGGGAGGGGTCACTGTCTGCGGAGGTAATGCCTTCACACAAACACAGAATTCAAATTTGCAGTAAGATAAAACCCCATTCACTCACCTCCGAAGAATTTACTGAACCAAAGTCAAAAGAAGGAGCAATGAGACAACAATGGGAATACAAACTTTTATTCACATTTGAGGATTCAGGACTTCTATATGTGTTCTGCCGATCGGGTATCCTCACTAAAGTCCACCAATAAGGGTGCTTGCAGAGCCAAGGCCCCACTCTGATGCAGATCCCCCAGGGTGGGGTTGGCTGGCCATGCCTTAGGCCCAGGGCACTCTGACGAGGGGCATGATGGCTCCCAGACAAAATACTTAAAAACCAGGGACCCAGGTCCCTGCATCCAAAGTCAAATGGGATGTGCTCCAATAACCAGGTCAAAAGGTCTCCATTCTGCACAGGACCCATGTTTTCTGTATGACGTGTAGTTCCAATAGCCCCTCCAAAAACACTAGAAGCCTCAGGCCAGATGGAGGCCCCCTTTTAGTTTTAAAACAAAGCTGTCATCAAGCAGAGGGATCTAGGATTCCTGTATCCCTGGGATAGTGAAGACCCCACAACCTCCACAGCACACGCACAAGAGTCAATAAGTTACAAGGCACCCGTATAGTGCCGAGTCGGTCAAAAGGTTTGTCCGGTTACCCAGACGTCCCGGCAAAGTTTGGTGAGTGTTCCTGGTCTTGGCCGCGGGCTCCACACATTCTTATGATCTCAGCAATATTTTTTTCTGTTTTTTTAATATCAAATTACTGGCCACTGTTCAATACCCCGCCAAAATAAGCAAAAAGAGCACAGTTGGAAGTTCCCAGACACAAGCCAGGTACCGCAGATCCAAACACAACTGAAGAGACGTGGTCCGAGGGAGAGGGGGGAGCCTTTGAGAGGGGAGGCCGCAAAGTCTATCACCAGCTCCAGATGAGAGTAGAATGCCGAATATGCTCACCAGCTTGTCAGGCCTAGTAATTGATAAACACACCTGGCCTCGCATACACCCTCCGGAGAAAGCAATAAGCCACAACCTTGGCCACCACAAGACGGCAATCCCGGGTAAATGGGAGCCACAGAATTCTTTTCCGGCTCGTGCAAGATCTAGAGAAATGCCCAAAACCCAACAGAAGTAGCACAAAGATATCCCAAAAGAGTAGTGAAATGATGTAGAAGGCAGCAGTAACTTGATGAATAGGAAGCTTTAGTAAGAAGGATGGTCAACACTTCAGCCTCAACAGCACAGCCTCCAGCAGATCAGCCAGGCTTTCTTCAACCGCCTCCCTTCAAACATATACATTCTATCTCTAGGGACAACCAGGAAGCAGTCCCAACATTCTAGTTAAGCTAACACTGATTTACAAAACATATCAGTGTTGACTGTGATACAGGAAACAAGTAACTAACACAAGCTATAGGATACTACACACCTCCCCCCTTTGACTAACAAAAAGAACAACAACAAAAAACAAAATAAGTTATACATATTCTTTTAAGTAAGATGGTCTCTTAGCAACTCTCAAGGATCTTCTTACATCAGCAGTACCACTAATGGGATCATTTGCATCACATGCATTTTCATTTCTCACAACATTTTCATTTCTCTTGACAACCTTCACCACACAACTCAAATTCCAGATGCAATGATCTTCCGTTTTTACAGCATTTTCAAAAAGTTTAATAACCTTCATGGGTAATACAAATTTGGAACCTGAACTAAAGAGACTTCCACGTGGATTTTTTATTCTAAATCAGTCACCAAACTGAACAACAGTTTTCTTAGTAGCTTTGCGTGAGTCAAATAAATCTTTCCTCTTCGAAGCTAGCTTTAGCTCTTTTTCTTTAAACTCTTCCTTGTGAGAAACAGACAAATCATTACTGGCTAAGTCAATAACCCAGGAAGGACAAACTAAGGCATTGGCCTTTCTTCTTTTGAATAATTCAAAAGCTCGAATGGGGAGTTATCCTATAATTCTTCACTTTACAAAGCACTTCTTGTTTCCAACACAATTTGTTCGCAGTGGCACGCTGAATGGTTTCTTTCAAGACTTTGTTAAATCTCTCAACCATGCCATTGGTGTCGGGATCCTGATCCGCACAGCAGATAAACCGAAATCCACAGGAGCGAAGAGAGAGTCCCTACTCTCCTCTGAGGTATGGCCAGCTCTGACCAAAGTTGGTCGACAGAAACTAGCGAATACCCCCAGGGGGAGAAGAGATGACTCAGGACCACCAGGAAAGAGCTTGAAAAAGGGGTCACCCGAGGATAAGGTAAGTGTCAGCAAGAGTTGTCCTCAGAGCAACTGTACAACAAGAAATAAAAGGGGGAAAAAAAGAATAAAGTGCAATGCTACACAATAACAGTGTAACTTATGAATATTAGCACAGGTTATGGAGAATAGGCTGTGTGCGTTCCCAGACTCACCAGTTTCTTTGTTGCTGTGTCTCCATTTGAAGAGAGGTCTCATATTATTTCATAAAAAAATAAAAGCAAAAAGTGTTCAAGTAATAAACCACACACGGATCAAATGTAAATAGTTCAGAACGTAGTACTAGGCATACGTCTGCTTAGGAGGCCGTAAAGGAGCCGAGGAGAACAACTGCTCCGAACACGAAAGGCAGCTGTAATCTGAGTCTGTGCTGACGGCAGAATTTCCAAATAAATAAAAAGTAAAATGCTTTTCCAGCGCTAAAATCGCGCTATCAACAAATGCCCGGTTACTCACCGGTAATAACCATTACTCCGAGTCCTGGTCTCCCCGTCCAAATCCTGATACGTGAGCAGCTAGTCTGCTCTACAGAACCCCTACCTAGCTGAGCTGTTGGCACTTCCCCCTAGGATGACGTCACCATCACGTGACTACTAAAGGGGGAAGTGCCGGAAGAATCATCCTGAAAATACCAAAGACAACAGAACGAAACACATACAATCACCCACGGAAAACCCAAACCAGGGAGGGAGGGAAGGGCTCAGGAATGGGACGGGGAGACCAGGACTCGGAGTAATGGTTATTACCGGTGAGTAACCGGGCATTACCTCCTTGTCCTGGTCTCCCCGTCCCATTCCTGATACGTGAGCCCAGACCCAAGCACAAGGTGATTGTAAGAAAAAAACAGACCAGAAGAATGACAGAAAAACAGGTCCATTTTAATCAATCAAAACAGTACAAAACTACAAATCAAGTACTGCAGACAGAACACTAGTCCCAAAAGCAGCCGAGGCCGCCATCCCCAACTCCAGACGATAATGGGCAACAAAAGTGTGGGGAGAAGCCCACGTAGCAGCATTGCAAATGTCTCGCAAAGAGGCACCCTTGAACATGGCCCAGGAGGACGAAACACTCCGAGTCGACCGACCCTGAACAGAAGAAGGCAGGGGGCAGTGGACCGAATCATAAGCAGAAACCACTGCGCCCTTGACCCAACGAGACAAGGTGGACAAAGAAGGGCGAAGCCCCAGACCCGACAGGCCGTAGGTGACGAACAGGGAATCAACCTTACGGAAACCAGCCGTACGCTCCAAGTAGATGCGGAGAGCCCTCAACACATCCAAAGAATGGAGCAGCTCCTCCTCAGGAGAGGCAGGAGCCGGAAAAAACACAGGGAGAACAATATCCTCCTGACAGTGAAAAGTCGAAATCACCTTAGGGAGAAAAAACTGACTCGGACGGAGAACGACCTTGTCAGCGCAGAAGCGCAAGAAGGGGGGAGAAGCCATCAGCGCACCAATCTCACCAACCCTACGCCCAGAGGTAATGGCCACCAGGAAGATAACCTTGGCAGAAAGGAACTTCAGGGCCACGGAGTCCAAAGGCTCAAACGGAGGACCCGTCAAAGCCCGAAGAACCAAGGGCAGATCCCAAGGAGGCACAGGGGAACGGGAGACAGGACGTTGAAGCAAGAAGCTTCTCAGAAGGCGAGCCACCAACGGGGAGACAGAAGAAACAGAGGAACCCCGAAAGGCAAGAACGGCAGCCCATTGCGCCCGCAGGGAAGAAACCGCCAGTCCCAAGACAAAACCATCCCGCAAGAAGTCCAACACCCGCACGGCCTCACAGGAGGCAGGAGAGAGACCCCTCCCAAGACACCAGGTGGAAAAAGACTTCCAGTGACGGGCATAAGACTTCAAGGTGGAAGGACGCCGGGAAAGCTGAAGACACTGGGCAACCTCCAACGAGCAACCCAGACCCAGCAAACTCAACCTCTCAAGTGCCAAACCCCCAGCCGGAGGCGACGCAGGGAGGCAAGACTGAGAAGAGGAGCCCGCAGGGGGCAGGGAGACAGGGGAAACCTCCAATGAGGGCAAACGGCAAAAGTCAATAGAAGGGGAAACCAAGACTGCCGAGACCACTCCGGAACCACCAGGAGAACCTCCGCCCGATCCAAACGAATCTTCCTGAGGACCCTCGGAATTAAGGCAAACGGAGGGAAGGCAAACAGCAGACCCCCCGACCAAGGAATCGAGAAAGCATCGGTCGCCCAAGCCAACGGAGACGGAATGATGCTGCAAAACAGAGGAAGAAGGATATATCCTCCGAGGCAAAAAGATCCAGCCAAGGGAGGCGGAATCGAAGGACAATCTGGCCGAACAGATCCGGGGACAGACAGAGGGACACCGAGGAGGGGAACACCCTGCTCAAAGTATCCGCAGGCCCATTCTCCTTCCCCGGAAGATAGACCGCCGTCAGAGACAACAGATTCGACTCGGCCCAAAGGCTGATCTCCCGGGACAGGAGAAAGAGAGAATGACACATGCCCCCCAGGTGATTCACATAGGCGCGAACCACCTGATTGTCGGTCTGCACAGAGACCGCCCGACCCCGAAGGAGAGGAGCGAACCAAAGGAGAGCAAGCCAGACCGCCCTCAGCTCCTTCCAGTTCGAGGACTGGAGGGATTCGAATCGGGACCACCGACCCTGACCCTTGGAAGAACCCAGAACAGCCCCCCATCCCAAAGCACTCGCATCCGTGGACAACACGACCACAGATCGAGGGGGGAGGAGATCGAACCCCCCGGAAAGGGAGAGAGGAGACAACCACCACTGGAGATCCGCCCGAATCTCCGGAGTGACAGGGATCAGAGTCTCGAAGTCCAAGGAGGCGGGATCCCAGTGAGACAGGACATGATGCAACAGGGGGTACAGATGCAGTCGGGCCCAAGGAAGGAGATGAAGAGTGGACGCCATCTCCCCCTGACTCCGCAACCAGAGACGGGCAGACACCTGCGACTGGGAAAGAAGCCAAGAAAGGTGGCGAAACAAAGTCAACTGGCGCTCCTGGGAGAGGAACACCATGCCCAGGTCCATCCGGAAGAAAGCCCCCAGGAACTTCAGGGACTGAGAGGGCACCAGGGAGGACTTCCGGTGGTTGATAAGGAACCCAAAGGAACCCAGCAGATGACACACCTGGGCCACATCCGACAGAGCCTGCGAAAAAGACGGAGAGACAATCAACCAGTCATCCAGATATGGAAACACCAGCAGCCCCATAGAATGAAGAATACCCACCAGAGGGGCCAGGAGCTTGGTGAACACCCTGGGCGCAGAGGACAGGCCGAAAGGCAGCACCCGGAACTGGTAGTGATGGGTCCCCACAGCAAAGCGCAGAAAACGCTGGTCGGCAGGATGGACAGGAACATGCAGGTACGCATCCATCAAATCCAGGGACGCCAGGAAGCCACCCGGAAGGACCAGAGGCAGGATGGACTGGAGGGTCACCATCTTGAAAGGGCGATGGACGACGAAGCGGTTGACACGCTTCAGATCCAGAACAGGACGAAGATCCGAAGTGTCCTTCTTGGAAACCAGAAAGAGGATTGAGTAGCAACCCTCGCCCCTCTCCAGCGGCGGAACCTCCACAATAGCCCGCTTCTCCAACAGGAGCTGAACACCCGCCAACAAAGACACCCTTCGCAAAGGAAGACGGGGCAGGGGAGTCTGAACAAAACCCGGAGGAGGAGGAGATGAAAACTCTATCCGGCAACCCTCCGAAACAGTCTGAACCGCCCAGGCATCCGGAACCGACAACCATTGGGCGCGGAAGCGCTGGAGTCGACCACCAACGGGTAAATGCAGACAGTCATTGAGAAGAGGAGGAAGCGGGGGTGGCAACACCGGCAGCGGCCCGGGGCTTGGCACCTCCAGGGGCCCCCCGGCCACGACCCCTGCCACGAAAGGGCTGAGCAGCGCCACGAGCAGGAGGCCCAAAAGCGCGACGATAACCAAATCCACGCCCCAGAGCAGGAGGACGGATCGGAGCCACCAGCTTGCGGTTCTCCGCGGACTGCTTGACCATGCCCTCCAGCTGAGGACCAAACACCTTAGAACCTTCAAAAGGCAACTTAAGGAGGACCGACTTCTGCGAAGAGTCCGCCTTCCAGGAACGCATCCAAATATGACGCCGGGCAGCAATGGAAGCACCAGAAGCGGCGGCCGCCGCCCCCAAATTGTCAAAGGAAATGTCCGACAGGTAACGCACCTGCAACTCCATCAAAGACAGAAGAGGAGTGGCATCCTCGCCCTCGGACAGCAGAACAGACAGGGACTGGAAGTCCTTAAGGAGAGACTGAACCATATAGTTGGAATACGCAGTCGCCCGGACAGAGAAATTAGAAGCAGCATAGGAACGCTTCACCGCCCCCTCAACACGCTTATCCACAGCGTCCGCAGGAAGGGCGTCCTCAGAAACAACCAATCCCTGAGAGGAAAGGCCAGCCATCAAATTGTCCACTTTCACAGCCTGAGGGAATTCATCAGCAAAACCCTCAAGAGGGTAACGTCTGGACAGGAAACGAGGAAAAGAAGACTTGTCCACCTCCTTCCATTCGTGGGACAGCACATTACGCACCGCACCATGCAAAGGCAAAGAATCCGGAGCAGGCTGGACATACTGCGTAAAAAAGTCATCCTCAACAACAGCATCCGCAGGAGGAGAAAAACCCAAGTTGGACCTCACATGGGCAAACAGGTCAGCGAGCTCAGCACCCTGAACAAAACGACCACGGACACCCTCATCCTCACCAGGATCAATGTCACCCTCAGGAGCATCTTGTGGATCTAAAGACACACGAGGCACCTTGGGAGGAGGCTCAGCCGCGTCCCTAGCCAGGAAAGCAGCAGCCACAGCCTCATTAATAATGAGGCGCAGGGCATCCAGAGGGGTCGCAGAAGAAGAAGCGACTGAATCCATTGCAGAAGAACAAGTCCAAACAACACTCCCAACAGGCAAAAAACAAGGACAAAAAACATCCCAAAAAGGACCCCAGATATAGGCGAGGACCCGAACACCTGTGGGAGGGGAAAGAAAACCGGGCCAGTATAAGAAGCCCAGCCAGCCGCCAAAATCGCCCCCTTAAACGGTGCAAGACACCAAACTCCATGGAAAAGCCCCTGCCCGCTAAAGCAGGGCGAAAATGGACCGGAGAAAGCCCAGGAACGGCCGCTGGAGCAGGCCAACCCAAGCCAGGTGAGCACCCAGAAGCACAGAGCACAGAAACGGCCGCTAACGCGAGCCGCGTGCAATCAGGCGCCCCCAACACAAAGCCGGCCGCTAACGCGAGCCGCGAGGAACAAAAATGCCCCCATGAGGAAAGGAAGCCCAATGTAGCTCGGGGGAAGCAGCAGTGAAATTAAAACAGAGGCGGCCGCTAGAGCAGGCCGCCGTACAAAACAAACAAACAGCAGGGAGACTTACCCATTTTCTGTCAGAAAAGGAAGCCTCCAGGAAACAGCCCAGCCAGGAACGCGGTCGTAGACTGCAGAAAAAAGAAAACAGGATGATTCTTCCGGCACTTCCCCCTTTAGTAGTCACGTGATGGTGACGTCATCCTAGGGGGAAGTGCCAACAGCTCAGCTAGGTAGGGGTTCTGTAGAGCAGACTAGCTGCTCACGTATCAGGAATGGGACGGGGAGACCAGGACGAGGAGGTAATGAATCGCTGCTGCGTCCAGGCAGTTTTAGACAAACAAACAAAAATGGTGCGAGCGCGTTCTCGCGCATTAATTTGAAAATGCTTCCAGGCGGGACGAGCAGCCGATGGCAGCGCGTTCTGCAAGCTGACCTTCAGGAGACTTAACCACGCGTGGTAATTTGTAAGGCAGAAATGGAACGTTTCTTTGAGGCAGCGTGACCACGCGTTGTCTATCGGGTGTCAACCAAATGAGGAGTGAAAGTTAATGGCACCACAATATTAGTCGGCAAGACTAAGCGCTTGGGCAGAGAAATTATATCTTACGGTCTCACGTTCCAGAGTAGATTTGTAGAATGCGAATCCCCTGTGGCAACCAGAAGGATCCTTTCTAATGATGAAGGCAAAAACGTATTCAGGGAATCCAAACGATGCACAAACAAATTAGTCCGACAGGACACAGATGATCGCAGGGCAAAACAGGAGCCAGAACAAGGAGGCGTGGTCCATTCAGAGGAAGTTGCCAAGCACCTGGGAACGGGGGCAGGTTTCTTTTAAGACAGCAAGAAGCTGCTTCCTCTCTTGGTGCAATATGGGATAGCACACAACCCAACCTCCCATCCAGTGAATTATGGGAGATGTAGTGCTATTCAGGAGCATAGGGACCAAATGCAGGAAGCTTGAGGTGTAACAATTGGTCTCAGGATGATACAAAGCACATTTCTTGTGTTTGATCCCTTTTTCCTTCAGAACTACTTCCATTTCACAAGAGACCAACTGCACCCCATTTTCTGTCAGCACAGAATTTGGAAAACCTTCCCTCTCAAACACTTGTTCCAGAAAAGTAATGACATCACGTGACTCAATAGAGTTGGTAATAGAAACTTCTGGCCATCTGGCAAACATGTCCATGAGAACCAATACATACTTGTCAGAACTTGCATATTGAATGGGGCCTAAGATATCAAAGGAAACCTCCTTTCAGGGTTCCTTCGGTATGTCTCTAATCATCATGGGTTGCACTCTACATTTGAAAGTTTTGTCAGTATTGCAACACTCACCACAATCTCGCACCACTCGCTTCACCTGGATATCCATCAAAGGCCACCAATACATTAATCTTAATCTCTCTTTAGTCTTGGAGATCCCAGGATGTCTCTCATGGGCTAAGGAAATCAAACATTCCCTCAGAGATAAAGGAGGAAGAAATATTGCGCCCCAAAACACAAACCCAGCTTGAAAGGATAATTCATCCCTAACTCTCCAAAAAGTCTGTAAGATTTCATTATTCTGGTCTGAATCGGACCAATCGCTCTTTATTTTCTCTGCCACCATTTGTAGTACAGGATCTTTTGCAACTCCAACCAACCATTCATTTTCTCTTAGTATACCTATTCTAATAACACAAACATCTAAATGCTCATCTTCCTCAGCAACATTCTCACTGACATTAGTTAAGTTGACTAAACGAGAATAACAGTCAGCAACCCAATTCGTAGCACATGGGACATATTCTACATCAAAAAGAAATTCTTGTAATCCAATAACCCAGCACCTAATCCTAGAAGAGACTGCATTTAAGCCTTTCCTTTCAAAAATCTCTTTAAGAGGCTTATGATCTGTTTTCACTGTAAACTTGCTTCCCCACAAAAACTTTCTACGTTTTTGTACGGCCCAGGACATAGCTAGAGCTTCTTTTTCTATAACTGAATAATTCAGTTCTGCCCCCTTTAGGCTCCTGGAAATAAATCTAGACCATTTTGTATTTATAACAACACCGCTCCAAGACCTTTTGAACTGGCATCGGACATGACGATGGACTCATGCCCCGGCTCAAAGCTCTGAAGATTGGATGCCCCACAAAGCATTTTCTTAATTGTGCAAAATTCAAATTCACACTCACCACTCCAATCAAACGGAATTCCCTTCTTGAGAAGTGCCCTCAAATTATTAGTCAAAATTGGGAATTAACTTGTTGCAATACTCAGACATACCCAAAAATGTTATCACCTCTTCTTTGGACGAAGGCGTGACCAGATTGTTAGTAGTTTCAACCAGATCTTATTTCTTTTCACTTACATCGGGAGTTATCCTGTGACGTAGATAATCTATTTCCTCCAGATTAAATTTACATTTACTGGCTTTCAAAGTAACACCACTCTCCTTGAGCCTCTGTAATACCTCACACACCCTTTGGTTGGGCACAGCAGCATTTTCAGCATATATAAGAACATCATCCTGATATATCTTAATTCCTGCTAAACCTACCAACATTTTTCCCATAACATGCTGAAAAACAGCAGCAGAAATCAATCCAAATGCCATTCGCACAAATTTAAACATGCCAAATGGAGTCACAAAAGCTGTTAAGTTTTGAGACTCATGGTAAAGTCTAACTTGGTGGTATGCCGAGGTAAGATCCAAAGTTGAAAAACACTTTGCACCTTTTAACATGGCAAGCATTTCATTAATATTTGGAAGCGGATAGCGGTCTACAATTACATTCTTATTTAATTCGCACAAATTCACACAGAGGCGAACTTCACCATTAGCTTTCTTCACCATAACTGCTGGAGCCAACCACTGGGTAGCTTCCACTTCTAAAATGCCATTGTCTTTTAATTTGTCCAATTCAGCTTTTATCTTTTTTTGAAAATTAAAAGTACACCTCTGACCTTGCTCACAACTGGTTTAGCTTCTTCCTTAATTTCTATTTTGTGTACATACTTTTTGATGCAGCCAAGATGTTTATCAAACACTTCTGGAAATGGTAAAGGGGCGTGGCTACCTGGCATAGCAATATGGCCGCGAGATAGGGTTGCTCCAATACCTTCCTTTCCCCCGTTCAATAATCTGCCACAAAATCCTGCATCCGGGGCAGGATCTGCCCAACGGAAGGCTTGCTCGTTCCATCGGGCCCCCTTTGTACTCCCGGACATCCCGCTGACCGGAGCTGGGTGGCGCAGAGGATGTGACCTGCAGCGGCTGTGGAGCAGGGCATCCGCTTAATTACCGCTCCCGGAGGGAGGTGATACAGGAGCGGCACACTACGGCGGCAGACCCGTGGGCACACGCCGACGGGCTCTCAAGGCCCCAGTGAAGTCTGCATTGCTGCAGTGACACTGAAGTGAGTGGCGCGATGGCCGCTCCTCCTCACAGTGCCTGGAGGAGCGGTGGAATGGGCCTCAGAGACAGCGGGGGCTCGGGCGCTCGGCCGTGACTTGTGGAGGCGGCTAGGGGCAGCAACGGCCTGACACGCGAGGGTGAGCAGGATTGAGTCTTGATCTGCGCCTTCACTATTCCTTAAGCAGACTGTTTCCTGAGCTAGGAGTTTTACACCACAACCTTAAATAGCTATTGGTGCTTTGTGGAGCACGTATGCACTGGAGCAGGCAGAGGCCAAGTGGTGAGGCACCCTGCAAAGACTTGTGTTACCATTTAGGGGTCATTGAGTGAGCACAACAGGATCCCATTATTGGGGGCACGGGCGGACTCACGCCAGTACTTCACCCTCCCCCCTGAGTCAGCCGGAAAGCCACCCTAGCCGACATTATGATCTGCGTGTGTCCACAGCATGAGTCCTTCCCTGTGGTGAGAGAAGGCAGCCATCTGGAAAACACCTGCTTTGCACACAGCGGCTCCTTGGGTTGAGGGACTGCGCGTGAGGGGGCATGGAAGCATGTAGGAGCCGGAGCGTCGCGGGCCCTTGGACCACCTCAGGAGATCCACCCCTACTCCCCCCCTTACCTATCAGGCGGTAGATCTCCCTGTTGACCACACACCGGAGGTGCGACTCGAGGGGAGTCAGACTACAGAGGAGGACAGTCCAATACCCCGCCTGTCCGGTGCCGTTGGCTCCAGATTGGAGCAAGACTGCGACGCCATGGCCTCCACTAAAGGCTCGAAGGCCACCCAACAAAACAAACTCGACCGCTATACTTGCTGTTAAAACAGCGATTGAGCAACAACTTCCCAAAGACAAACCAACTACAGGACCTGAGAGTGACGGCCCGGAGCTCTCCTTAAAGAATGTCAGGGCTGCCATCTCAGGGGTCTGAACATCAATGGAGCAACGGATGGATGCCATCTCCTCGGAGGTGAAGCTCATTAGAGCGGACCTGGCCACAATAGAGAAAAGGTGACACAGCTTGAGATAACGACAGCCAGTCTGGTGGACGACACCTCAGAACTGCAACGTGAAATCCAAGAGCTAAGGACCTTCAGCAACCGGAGGTGGGCTGGATGAATATGAAGGGCGCTCGAGGCGCAACAACGTGCACATCCTTGGAGTGCCGGAGAGGGTGGAGGGGCAGGCCACTGACCTTTTCGTGGAAATGCTCTTCACTGCTTTCCTTCAACCCAAGGGCCTGTCGAATCTCTTCGTGGTGGAGAGGGCACATCGAGCCCCGAGAACGGCCAAAACCAGGTGACCCTCCACGCCCGATCCTAGCTCGCCTACTAAATTATCGAGATAGGGACATTAGCCTACAGACGTCTAGAGTGATTCCTCCACTGAAATACGAAAACTCAGTCAACACTTTCTTTCCAGACTTTACTCAGGCGGTGCAACGGCAGCAACGAACCTTCCTGGCAGTGAAGAAGAGACTCCGTGACAAAGGCCTGAAGTACGCAATGCTCTTTCCGGCCAGACTTCCTATGGAAGCCGGGGGACGGTACCGGTTCTTTGACTCACCAGAGGATGCATCGAGTGGTTAGATGGCTGGAGGGCGGCGACGGAACATGATGACCAGGATCATTGACGTCGGCGTGGCAGAGCTGCTGCTGTGTGGCATAGGAGAGTCTGAAGACGACTGGAGACTATTGCTTGAAAATGTTGACTGGATCGCTTGTAGTGGGTCCACTCACGACCCTATGGGCACTTGTGAACTGAAGCACCTGAACTGTAATGTATTATATCCATTTCATACTCGGAACAGTGCCTGAAGATAAGTCGTGTGGGGGAGAGGCGCGGCTGGAGCAAACATCCCTCTACCTTTTTGTTTAATTCAAGTTTGGGGCGACAGGCACTCTGCATTACGTAAGATGGGCAGTTCAAAGCCCAGAGTGCAAAGCAGCAGGGTGGGGGGGAGTTGGGTGGGGTTTGAGAAGTTAATGTTGGTTATCGTCAGTAATCAAGGTACTGTCATCTCATTGCATGCGGAACTAGGCATAACGTTAGGAACAATGCATAAGTATAGAGGGACAAGCATTGGGGTGATGAGGTGGAATGTGAATGGGTTGGGGGACAAAGTCAAGAGGAGCGTGGTACTTCAACACATTAAGAGGCTTGCGTTGTGATGCTCCAGATTTGATAGCTAACGCGTGTAAAGTCCTCAATAGATGGGGTTATAGGCTGGTGGCACACTCCGGCTTCACCACAGGATCAAGGGGAACAGAAATCCTGCTAAAAACTTCCTTCCCTATGATTGATACCATGTGGACAGACTCAGGGGGTAGGTACTCGGGAATCACAGGACGGTGGGAGGGGCAATCATTGATCTCAGTATACATACCCCCACGTCTCCAGACCATGGCATTTAGAGACCTGAGTTCGTTGTTACTAACAATACCGGAAGGCCTGCTCTTTATGGGAGGCGATTTCAACTCAGTGGGCTCTGGTATACTGGACCGACACCCACCACGAGAACTGGGTCCCTCCAATAGATGGCTCCTGGACTTCCTGGACACAATGGGCCTGATATATGCATGGCAGTGCCACCACCCTACCAACATTTAGCATACATACTACTCTGGGGCTCACAACAGCTTATCGAGGATTGACTATTTGCTTATTCCGGCATCGCAAGCAATACACATACAAGAGATAAGACTCGGGGTAAGAGGTATTTAAGACCACTCTCCAGTCTGGGCTCGGGCAGTCCTCGGTCAGTCTAGGGTGGGTATGGTCGCTCCCATTAGGCCCTGGCACCTACGAAATCCGCTGGTCCGTAAAGAGTTGCACAAAGGGATGGAATTATACTTCCTCGAAAACAAAGGGTCGGTCCATTCCCCCCAAGTATTGTGGGGCGCCTTTAAAACTGTGATACTCCTCCAAAGTGGTGAGGCGGAATACTGTTGAGGAGCCTATATTTGTTACTTGCAGGTACTTTGTATGTTGGGCGAAGTAGGCGAACCAACATGGAGTCAGTGGGACATCTCATACTGAACTTCTCCACACTAGTACTGGTTATATACTTTACTGGAGGGCTTTAGATTGATAAAGTTTCTGTTGCATCGGTCTAAGGTGAAGCAGGGGCACAGTTCTCTTCCCTCCACACATTGAAGTATTGGGATGGGTACTAAGCGCTCTGCTAAGTTAGGGAGGTGGGTTGTTCTGAATGCGTCGAGCAGGGAGGCAGGGAGGGGGGTGGGTAGGGCAACAGGGGTGTTAAGTAATGTTCTTGTTGAGATGTTTTTGTTTTCAGGACATGGTATGATGAGGTATAGGCAGCTAGCTGCTTTCAGGACAGGTGACATAGAAATCTCAAGATACTATTACTACCCAAATGGCCGCAGACACTGCAATAGCTGACAATGGGACGGATAGGGGGGACCCTCCAAGATCCTTAGTGTCTCCCCTGACGCTGATCACTTAGGAATGTGCATTGGCCTGGGGGCTAAAATTAAAAGAGGGCTGGTGTTGCAGTACTTGCGACGTAAGGCACTGCTGCAGGAGACGCACATGGTAGGTGCGGCATGTAAGGCGATGAACCGCTGGGGATACAAATTGGCAGTACACTCCGAATTCACCTCAGGCTCAAGAGGGGTAGGAATTTTAGTGCGCAAGCAGTTCCCACTAGTAATACATCAGTCCTGGACAGATGATCAGGGGCGCTTTGCAGCAATAGCTTGCCAGTGGAAAGGGAAACGCTTTAATATTGTGTCAGTGTACATCCCTCAGACCCTTCAGGCTCTGGCCTTTCCAGCGCTTAGTGCCTTTTTATTGGGGTTACCCGAGGATGAATTGATTCTGGGTGGCGACTTTAATTCAATTGTTGATGGTGCTAGGGACCGCTACCCAAGTAGGCCGAGCGGGGGAGGGGTATCTCAGCTGAAGGGGTTCTTGGATGCGATGGGCCTCTCTGGCGCCTAGATATACAGGAATCCGAATGTGAGGAGTTACACCTTTCAGTCGGGGGTACACAATAGCCTCTCCCGCATTGATTTTTTCTTCCTGGCTGCTGGTGGGTTGGCCCATTTGCAAGAGGTACAGATACATCCACGTGGGATCTCGGACCACTCCGCACTCTCCCTAAAAAAAAGAAAAACAAAGAAAAACTGATACGGGGACAAGCCGACTCCCACATAGCTGGAGTACGAAGGAAAAAATAAAAGAAGTAGTAGAGGTGGAGGAAGAGGTACTCAGACTTGAAAGGGAACTGGAGGGTAATGTCACACCAGAGAAGCTCCACATTCTGAAGCTCAAACGCAACTAAAGAACCATAGTTACAGACCGGGCCAAAGAGATGTCAAGGGAAAAGCAGGGGCGCATATATGAACACGGGGACAAGGTTGGGAAACTGCTGGCATGGCCTGATAAAAAGGAGCTCGCTAGCAGACTGGTCCCAGAGCTGACGGACAGCGCAGGGCACACTATTACAGATCTGCAGGAGATAGCTAACATGTTTGCAGCCCACTATCGCATTATTTACAGTACCCAATCTACATGTACAACTGAGGACTCTCAAAGACTACTGACAGATATTAAGCTCCCCGCACTTTTGAAAGAAGATCTTGAACAGCTAGACAGCGACTTAAATAATGACTGAGTAGCCCAGGCCATTAGAGGTTTGAGGTCAGGTAAAGCTACGGGCCCAAACGGCCTGCCCGTTGAGCTGTACAAGCTTTGGCCTGACCAACTAGCCTCCTATATCAGGGGGATGCTGGAAGAGTGTAGGGACCAGGGGGTACTCCCTCATGACCAATGAGTGGCTACGCTGGTCACAATCCACAAGGAAGGGAAGCCCAGGACAGAATGCGCCTCGTACAGGCCGATCTCCTTGCTAAATGCGGAGCCTAAAATCCTGCCAAAGCTCCTTGCTAATAGATTGATTAAGGTTATAATCGCCTTGGTCCACCCCAACCAGTCGGGCTTCATGCCACACCGAAACACAGCCCCAAATTTCTGGAGAATTCATGGGGTAATGGCCAGGGCAGATACCATTCAGGAAGAGACGATAATAGTATCTCTAGATGCCACAATGGCCTTTGATACACTTGAATGGCCATACATCTTCGCAGTCCTTGCAAAAATGGGCTTCGGGTCACAATTCATTCGCTGGGTACAGCTCCTCTATTCCGCCACACTGGCCCAAGTAGTAGTGAATAATAAGAAGTCGGAGACGTTCCAGCTAGGTAGAGGGACATGGCAGGGTTGCCCGCTCTCTCCACTGCTCTTTGCGCTGGCTTTGGAGCCGCTGGCCGCATGGATCCGTCAAGATCCGATGCTGCAGGCCTGAAATGGGCGGAGGGCCGGGAAGACCGCATCTCTTTTTATGCTGATGATATTCTCCTCTTCCTGGTCTCCACAAAGCAGTCCCTAATTGTAGTACTTGACATTCTCGCCTCCTTTGGTCGTCACTCTGGTTACTCGCTCAACTGGCAGAAATCTATGCTTTATGTCCTTAGACGACCCCTGCCTGCACTTCCGCGGGTTTGCCCAATCTAGGTCACCAAAGCGATATTTAAATCTCTAGGTATATACGTCACAACTGATTCCAAAAGTAGTACCGGAATCTCGTCCTTCCTCTCCAGCGGCTCAAGAGGTATGTTGCTGGCTGGAATGCCCTCCTGCTCTCAATGCTGGGCAGAGCCGCGCTGTTTAAAATTATGGCACTGCCCAGAGCTACTTCAGAGAAATTGAAAGTCTGCAGAAAAACCTGCAGTGGAAGGGCAAGGCCCGCATAGCCTTCTCTAAGCTCACTCTCTCCTGGTATGACGGAGGATTCGGCCTGCCAGATTTGAAGCGCTACTAATGGGCGACCCATCTGGCAGCAATAAACCAAGGAACCTATGGGAGGGCTGATGACCCCTGATATGCCGCTGGCTACTTCCCGGAGGGACCTATAGTAGGGCACTATACTCTAAGAAGCGGCAAGGGGTTGCTGACAGGGCCGTCCAGGCATTCGGTGCAGGTGTGGCGGATGGCCACCTGCAGCCTTGGTTGGGAGCACAAACTCACACTAGCAACCCTTTTATGGGACTCAGAAATACTGGGCAATTTATGGCAATCCAAAGGTTTCGATCGGTGGGACCTCATTGGGATCTCCAAAATAGGTGACCTCTGGGTGCGGGGAAAGGTTAAAGCCTTTGCGTTCCTCCAACAGGAGTTTGAGCTAGCTAACACCGAATATTTCCGCTACCTGCAGGTCCGCCATGCGTTGCAGACGCACATACCACGCGGCGATTTGCCCCCAGACTCCTTGCCTTTAGAGGATAGACTGTTAGATGGGTACCTACCCACAAAAGCAATCTCATTAACTTATAAGAAACTTATCAACCACACTGGGGATCCACTCCGCCAGACAAAAGTTAAATGGGAACAGGACAGGATAATTTTGGACGATGACGACTGGACAGAGGCAGTGGCCCCCCCCAAGGGAGGTAGCCATCTCAGCTAGACTACGCCTCGTCCAGCTCAAGATACTCCATAGAGTATACATAACAGGACCTTGCCTGGTGAAAATGGGAGGAGCAGAGGGGAGTGAATGTAGAAGGGTATGTGGCCAGACGGGTACGTTTTTACACATACTATAGGAATGTGACCGCATACAGCGCTACTGGGGCAAGATTCACACAGTACTGAGTGACGCATTGACAAAGGTTGTCCATCTAGAAGCAAAGAGATGCCTGTTAAACGTGTGGGAGCCCACAGACCTGAAAGGGGCACAGAAAACATGGGTGACGCTTGGCCTTATGATAGCTAAACGGAACATTGCACAACTTGGGGAGCTGATCACGCCCCATCCGAAGAGGCCTGAAAAAGGGATATGGAGTGGTATATGTATAAGGAGAAGACAGTGTATCTTGCAAGGAGCTGTCCCAGTAAATGGGTTTCCATCTGGAACAAGTGGAATATATATCAAGGATCCATCTGTATACCCCCCCCCCCCAACTGCCGGACAAAGATGCCCAAGCTCACCATAAATGCTATATGTAAACATAGTACTAACCTTGAAGTATCAACCCACATGTGTAATTATGCATATCTTATGATGAGATGTACCACAGTGATTGACTTTAACCTGGTAATAAAAAGAATTATAAAAGAAAAAAAACCCTCGAAACTCAACTTCAAAATTGGCTATAGGGAATCTACACTATTCACTGGAGTTTGTCTCAATTTGACCGAGGGAGTCTCATTGGGATCTAGATAAACACCTAATTCTTTCTGGTGAATCCAGCCAATGAGGGAATCTCCCCTTACGGAAACATACATTTTCCCTGCAGTAAATCTATCTTTGAAATTAATCATGCCGTTAAAATATCCCACCAGTTTAATGGATTAACTGCCATAGCCTTTCGGAGAGGTCTGTTTTAAACAAATTGACTTTACATGCAAAATAATTTTCAAAGAAAACTTTGGGAATCAAAGTAATTTTTGCACCAGAATCAAATAACATGGAAACAGAAGCCCCATCAATTTGTACAGATTCCCAGGGACCTCCTGTACCATCTAAGTAGTGATGACTACACACGTGACTTCTCGCTCTGAGTACGAGTCCTCACGCATGAAGCAGGCTCATGTAAATCCTTGTGTGCAGAAAAATCTCTTTGTTTCAAAATAAGAAGAGGCCAGCAGACACAGAAAAGTTGTAGCACAAGGCACCCCACGGAGCGAAACGAAAGGTGAGACGCAGGAGGAGCAGGACGCAGGAGGAGCGCAAAAAATAGAAAGCAGGATACCCAGTCCCAAACCAACCAGAAATACTCCTTAATTGAAAGTCTTGGAGTGCAGCAGTCACATCGTAAAGTTGAGTGAAAAAGAATTACTGGCAATGATGGAATTCTTTTACGCTGGATGAAGAGATTGATTCTTGCACAAGAGGATGGCTGCATGCAAACGAAGTGTTCGAGTGATTTGAAATATGGAGTTGAAGTGTTGATATCTAGTGGATCCGTAGTTCTCCAAGTTGTCACCAATGAAATGATGTAGGAGGCAGCAGTAACTTGATGAATAGGAAGCTTTATTAAGAAGGATGGTCAACGCTTCAGCCTCAAGAGCGCAGTCTCAAGCACATCAGCCGGGCTTTCTTCAACCGCCTCCCTTCAAACATATACATTCTATCTCTAGGGACAACTAGGAAGCATTCCAACATTCTAGTTAAGCAAACACTGATTTACAAAAGATATCAGTGTTGGCTGTGATACAGGAAACAAGTAACTAACACAAGGTATAGGATACTACAAGAAGCTTCTAGAAAAAGGCCGGAACTGAGATATCTGGTATCACAAGGAAGGGTCAAGTTGCACGCTGAGACACTTGACCTCAGGGCACCTAGCAACCATCAACACCACTTAACAATGACACTCCCCCCACCTCTTGCTGTTTCGCTTGTGTAGATTGAATTACTTGCTAAGATGGCGCCCCTAGGCACACAACCGATGAGACAGGGTTTCGGGAAACTGGTGACACCCATAAAATCCTGGATAAAAACTGATACATCCATCCCTATAATCAAGAACACTGCATAAAAACACTAATCCAAGCATCCAGTTAAGTACAAAGACTTACCAAATAGATTAATGTGCCCGATTACCCAAAGCCACCTTTTAACCATCAAAAAATACCACAACCTGGGCCACCTACCAGTGCCCAACGCCAAAAAAACCACAATATGGACTATGGATAATACCACTCTGAGAGAATAACAGGAACCACAAAGAAACTATCATTAACGGCACATATGCAATGTTTTTCTGAATTAACAAAGAACCAAGGTCTTATAGAACAAGTCCGCAATCGAAACCACCAAGTGCACCACATTTCAGCTGCCACGTAATCACCCAAAGGCGGATCTAAAGTGTGTGAAACAAACTTACAAATTGCACTGTGAACTTTTTGATCAAACCCTTAAATAAAAACACCCTGCAATGTTCAATCAGAAGTTATGTATTTTTGCACTTCTGCGTACCCTCTGTCTAGTTTGGGTGCTGCTGCACCTATTCGCTACAAAAGAGTCACCTGGCCAAATGGAATGATTGAATAAATGTATTTGTGTGATTACTTAAAATAATTACAATTTAAAAGAATGTATAGCGCACGGTAGTAGTCCAGTAATGTTCTTTAAAATCATGTCAACAATTTGATATGTAGGTAGGCAGAGCTCGACCCATTAGCTTGAGCCCGACAGTTTTCTTTGTCATCAATCAGAATAAAGAAATCAATGTTGTCTTTACTGGCATTAAGTTCTCTATGAAATGAGTGTTCCTATAGAGATGATTCTCTTTATGCCGTGGGTCTCCTCTGGTTGATTGTTGCTTTCTGCATGTGCCATTTTATCTTTCAAAAGTAGTCTGGTTTGATGTATGAATCTACCGAAATTGGCCATGTTCGTCATTATGTCCTAGATGTGGAGCTGGCGGATGCTTCCTTTGCTCTGCAAGTGCCCTGCTGGAAAAAGATGGGCCTGAGATGAATCCGGTGGCCTTATCGCAGTACCGGGCAGAAAAGTAATATGTGTGCCAAAGATTCCCTTTTGTAGTTGCATAGCCTGCACTCTGTGATACCTGTGAGTGATTTCCAGGTTGGATAAAGTTCTTTTATGTGAAGCGGAGATAATCTTGCGGCTAAAATCTGGTTTAGTGTTCGTCTCCCAACAGCCTGGGTGAGGTGGAGCCTGGTTGTTTGGAGTGTTTGTGGGAGGCATTGGGTTTCGTGAAAGTCCCTTGCTGCAAGAGCTTCCATGTCTAGAGTGTGGAACAAGAGGCACATTTGTTTTTTGTTGATGTTTTAATAGTTGTTTAGTCAATTCTACATTGATCCTAGTTCTTGATGGCCAATGGCAGTAATTCCTTTGCTGTTGTGTGTTTGGCAGACCAAGGGTTGTTCGGTTTTGCGAAGATGGTTTTTATAAGTGCCTTCATGGAGTTGTCTGGGGCTGCAATTGCCAGGTAGAAATATTTCGCTACGGCGGCGAGCCCTTCTTGTTTTTGTTGAACTAGGCTGAATTCAAGGCAGATCAAGGTGTTTCTTGTACATGCGGGCAGATGGAATAATTTCTTGTACGCTGTACATTGTATTTTTTCCAGGTTCTCGCAAACATTCCCGGGAATGGGTGCTGTGCATAGTTGAGAGACCGGAGCAATTTGGCCCGTAGTACCCTTTGAATGGCCGTTGTTGTTGGGCTATCGAGGGTACCATGCAGCTTACAAAGGGCGTGCATCACCAGCTTTCCTTTCAGCCTCCTTTTATGTAGGTGGAGTGAGGGGCGGACAGTTTCTCTCAGCAATGCACCAAGATAGTTGTAACTTTGTTCACAGTCCAGGCTGAGTGTGCCCAGGTGCCACTTTGTGACCCTTTTTTTTGGGTAGCTGCCATAGATTACAATTTTAAATTTGCTCACTTTGGCAACCAGCTAATTCTTGATGTTCTATTCAGACATTAAGGGCTTTTTGGAGGCCTATTTTTTTGTGGTCTAAAAGAACTAGATTGTCAGCATACTGCATCAGGAGGATTATTTTATTTCCTATATTTGGTGTGATGAGGGAGGCCCCACGCAGCCCCGAACCCAAGTCGGGGGTGTACAGATTGAATAGTAATGGTTCAAAGACACACGCATGCTTTAGCCCTCGATCTGTGGCAATATTTTCTGTTGCGGACTCCCTGCTGAGTTTGATCCTTATCCAGGTTCTGGAATATAGCAACCTGATAGCACGCAATAGTTTTAGGCAGATGTTTCACCCCTCCTGTTTCCGCCAGAGGATGTTGCCGACTACCCCATCAAAGGCTGTGGAATAGTCGATAAAGCAGGCGAAAACTGAGGGGGAGGAGCAGCGGGCTGCTGCTTGTTAGGCTAAATAAGACAGAACTGTGCCGTTATCGACTGTCGAGTCCCCAGGTTTAAAACCGGTCTGATAGAATGGAAGGAGACTTTCAGTATGTGGCCAGTCCACTAATTTCTGCAGGTGTACTTGCATAGGCCTTTCCCTCACTATCCAACAGTGCAATCATTCAATAGTTCTTTTGGTCGGTGTTTGCCTCTTACTTGAAAATTGGCTGCAGAAATGAGCCTCTCTATAAGTCAGGAGCCTGCATTCTGCGTACAGCAATGTGAGATTTGAAGCCCAGACGTTTATGTCTTCCTTGAAGAGGGAGTTGGGCAGGGCATTAGGGCTCCATTTTTTCGGATCCTTTTTAAGGAGAAGCCTACTGCTGCTTTACTAGGGCCCGCATGTTTCACAGGAGGTCTGGGTCCCTGTGGCCCTCATTATTTCGAAGGTGTTCTAAGGGACGTATCCATTTGGGCTGATGGTTTTCTGGTAGCTAGTGTAAAGTAACTTCACATGTGCAACCCATGACTTTGATGAGACCGAGTTCCCTCTGTTTAAGTACCCATGTATTAGGTTGTTCAAATAATGCCAAAATTGTTTAATTTTACTGGGGGCCAGCAGTTCAAAGATCTCTATCTATTTTTCATTGTTTGCTTTCTGTTTAAGTTTCCAAACAAGTTGTGTATGTTGCTTTGCTGCTGATTTTTGCAGGCTTCAGATCTTTTTTTTTTAGTGCCCTTTGTTTTCATTTTGGGAGCTGCACACTTTGTTTGATCTCCGGAACCGGACCTGGGGTATGGGTTGCTGTGCTTATTTTTATGCGTCGGGTCTTTCTTCAGAGCAGCGTGCTTTTTTTTTCCAGTTATTACCAGTGTTTTTACCTGTGGAAGATAAGTAGGTGTAGTTGATCACCGTGGGGAAAATACCATGAATATGTGTGGGGATTGTGTGCGTTTTCTACTGAAAAAACCCAAAATTATAAAAATGAATGCTTTTGGAGTCTAAGCAATGGTGTCAGAATACTGGTTGGCTATTGTATTTTCCAAGGAAGCAACATTACCTGAACATGGTTCTGCTTCCTAAAGGGCTCAAAGGCCTCCTTTGGATTCAAAGTCTTTTCGGACCAAACAAATAATTATGAAGATTTGGACCAAGCAAAATATGGAAGACAATGCAAAAGAAGATGATTGGTCAGATCAACCTAAAAAAACTAAATGAAACCAATTTAGAAAGGTAGAAGTTCATTGGCTTTAAAGACCTTGGGAAACAGATACCAAGTGGTCCATGATAGAATATTGGGACAGAGACAATGACAACGTCAGCTACATTGATGTGTATACACAGAAACTTCGACCCCGAGATCTACAATATCAAAACAGATTAGGTTATGAGGAAGCTTCATTTCAGGACCTTTTGAGGAAGATTTACTTTCAGCACCTGTAATGCTATCAAATATAAAAAGGATTATAACCAGAGTAGCACTTCTGATTTTCAGGAAAAAAGTATCTGAATCAAAACAGTAGACAGCACCTGAATCTATAACAGATTCATGAGGCAAAATGAGCTTTTCAACAACTTCTTACATAACTCTTTTCTTACAGTTAGAAATGACAGAATGAAGGTATCTGAAATTCACCTAGACCCAAGAAAGTTGGATCTGAAATGAACTAAAAACGAAATTCTATTGATTCATGCATCAATTGGTCACATTTACCCATTGTTAAGAACACAATGGTTGATTGTTGTTTGCAGGAGCAAACCTACCCTCGCTAAAATACGAGCTAAGGAATACATTTTGGAATCGGTGATAGCTGGATTCTTTCAGCAATATATCAAAGTCTTGGATTAGAAGAACTGCTGAGAGCGCCAAGACAGCTGGTCATGTGTAACTTTATCCAGCCAGATGACCATAACAGGTGACGGGTTCTACGGCTCCTCCACTAACCGCGTTCCTGGTTCTGGATGGCCATTTGTTGACTGAGTTTCTTTCCAATCTCGCTAACAAGAGTCCAGTACTCTTCAAAGCTGATCTTCCCATTGTCGTTTGCATCAAGCGATTTGATCAGTTTGTCAGCTCCTTCTTTGCTTTTTGTGTTCCTAAGGATGTGCCTCAGCTCCGCGCCCACCATCTTACGGAAATCTCTCCTGTTCATCTTTTCCTTCTTCCCGGCGTACAGGTATAAGTTTTTCACCAGAACTTCTATGGATCGCTCTAGATCACTGAAATTCGACGCCATGGCTGCACTGGTCCCCTGAGCCATCTTCAAGGACTGTAGTGACTTTGAAACTTTGCTCTTCTGAAGACCTCATCAGTGCCCATTTCCAGAAATTGCTCCTACCTCACTCTGTTGTCTCATCCTGCATCGGATCCCGGGGGCCGCGTCTCTCCGGTGGTCCAGCGCGGTCAGAGCATCCTCATCGCCCGGCTCGGGGGCGCAATCACGGGGCGGGCCGCAGGGCTTCCATCTTCGAAGTTTGCCAGGGAGCCGGGCTCAGAGCAGCGTGCTTAGTTCGAGTGCAAGCTTTTTCCATGCTCCTTTGATGACCAACTTGTTTGTCACTGTCAGCCAGCCTGTCCAAGTGGATTTCGAGTTTGTTAATGGTCATCAGCACTCATATTATTCTCCTCAGGAGGCTGTGTTGTTCCTCACCATTTGACCTCAAAAGGGCCTGAGAATGTGGCATGTTCCAGCTGTGACCTTTAGGCGGAGCAAAAGTGCTATGTGGTCCCTTTCGCTTCGTGGGAGCACATCGTAACTTAGCATGATTTTTCTTAATCGCCAGTTCCGTAGGATGTAGTCGATGGTTGTTTGGTTGTTATAAATGGGTGGATGAACTATTCCCGGCTCGGACAGTGTTGGTATTAATTGCACTATTTCTAGGTTGGAAGTCTGGAAGAGTATGTTAAATCTTCCCGTACTTGCAGTGCCACTGCCAGCGGTGTTCCATTCTCCCAGGTGGTGCATGTTAAAGTCTCCAGGGTAGATCATTTCCAAAGATGCATGATGTGCTATCAGTATTTTGGTCTAAACAATCAGTCGGGCCAGCTTGTCGTTAGGCCTGGTCCATGGGGATTGTAGTATACGTTAATTAGCAAAATAGATAAGGGGCTTTCACACACTTAAGCCCTTTTAGAGTGCAGGCTAGGACCATGTCAGAGGTGTTTTTTATTTCTGTGAAGCACAGCTTCAGGGAGTGTTTGATGTAAATGGAGATACCTCCAGAAGGCCTCCCAAATAGGTTCGGTTTTATGGCCTGTTTATAAAATTCCGCCTAGCCTGTTAGGGGGGGAGGTGATTTTTCACGTTTCATCCACACAAATCAGATCAGCTCCTTCGAGGAATGTGGTCACTGTTGAGTTTTTGAGGGTATTGTGGATGCCCGCAACATTACATGTCATGATGTTGAAAACTTGTTTGCTACCTATGGTGCTGCGGTGATGGAGGGAATCCTTGCCAGGGGCTTGCCTGCATTTTGTTAACCAAATTGGAGGAGACCCAGCCCTTCAGTAACCCAGTTTGGTGAAGGTGGAGCACAAGAAAGTGTGCAGTCGGAGGAGGAGCCTAGCGACGAACGAAGATGGCCGCGTAGGCTCTCGGCTCCGCTGACCCTCTCCCGTTGTTCGAATATCCTGTTGTTAATCCTGTTCTCCGGCTCCATCCCCGGGTGTCTTGCCTGATACTGATCTCGACGGTGTGTTCCCGGTCAATTTCTGACTCGGATTGGCGGAGTTCTACCGTGCTGTCGTTCCTGGCCTGACGCCGGTGGCGAGCCGGGTCTGCGAGTACTGGCCTTATCGGGCTGTGGCGTAGCAACAGCGGTTTGGGGATCTGGACGCGGTCTGGACCGTGGCTGTGGAACACATCCTATCCCGGATTTGGCGGTCCGCCTGAGGCTCCCTACGTATTGCGGAGGTGCACTACCCCTGGCGGTGGCTGCGAGGTGGGGGACCCCCTTCCCGGCGCCTGCCCGTCCCCGCCGGGTCGGAGCCCCCGCCTGTGAAACCCCGACATTGCTTTAAGCTGCACCTCCAGTTCCCGCCCGCCCTGCATAGCTTGGATCCCCGGGTGCGATCGGCCCCGTGGTGGATACACAGATGCTTGGAACTGCTCCGCTGGAGGCGGTGCGGGATGGGGATGCTTTGTCCTTGGGAGCCGTGCTGGCCGCCATTGGGGACCTCCGCACCTATATGGCTTCTTTGTTCCACGCTCGGATCTCAGCTACCGTCGCCACGGGCCGATTACGTGAGGGCCCTGGTCTGTCTGATCCCCCTGGAATATCGGCTTATTCTGCGCCACGCCTGCACCTAGGTGATCCGGGTCCGTTTTGTGTTGGGGCCTTACCACCGTCACTCCGGCCGCTTGGAGAAGCTGACCCTATTGTTCCACCATCCCACCCGCCATCTTTGTTGTTGGTTGACTTCTCACTCCTGTCCTCTTCTGGAACTGTTGCTTTGACGACCCGACGGTCTTGGTCGATTCCCTTGGACTATCTGCCTAGTATCTCGTTAGGGGCTTTGTTGGGTATGTACTTTTATATGGTGGAGGCGAGTATTGTGGCGGCTCTTGGCTGTGGAGTCCCGACGGATCGTACCGGACCCGCTGCGTGGATTCATGGACATACTGGGACTTTGCATTGTCTTAAGGGGGTGCGGATGCTGGCTATGGTCATTTATGTGTTTATTCGTCAGGGTCAGGGGTGAGTTTGTTGACTGTGATGGACACCTGGAACTTGTGGTGAGCTATCTATTCGTCATCTCGGCTGTCGGGTGGTGGGGCCGGGATAAACGTCCTCTCCAGATGCTGTTGTTTTTATGTTTTGTTAGCATACCGGTTGGATCGATGCCCGGGGATGTTGGCTGTGATTTGGGGGTCGTGGGGCCGAGGGCATGTCTGTTTCTCCTCCTCCCCCGCTGTTAGTTTCTTTTTTGTCTTCTTTTTTCTTTTTGTCTCTTTTTGTCTTCCCTTCCGTGTTTTATCCCTCTTTCCTTGGTCTTTTGTCTATATTTCGGGGTTCTACTGGGCGACAGGCACGCTGCTAGAGGGGGGGGGGCCGTAGTCACGTGCAGTGGTGCAGGGTGGGGGGATGATGTTTTGTATTGTCTTATGTTTCTATGGCCTTCTTTATTTTTGTTGTTTTGGCTGTTTTCCCTTTTCCCTTTGTTATTCCTTATTGTGTTCTCTTTCTTCTCGTGTATTTGGGTCGGGCAGGGACTGGGTGGTGTTCCTTTCGGGGTGGGTTTTGTGCCTTGTGTTTTTGGGGTTTGCGCTGTTTCTGGGATTTTTGTGTGCGTAGCGCTATTAACAATATGTCCCCATTGCCTGTTCGCATATCCTGTTTCTCCTCCTGATTGTGTTTACAATGGGTATGTTTCCTCCTTTGTGGCTTGTTCCCGATACAATTCGCTTTACTGGGCGACGCCGTATCCTCTCTTCCGGCTGTTAAAAGTGCCCCTTTTAAGTCCTGCCGAATAGCGACTTCGTTTGTACAGACATCCTGAAGTGTTTTGTCAATTGGTATGGGCGCAGTCTTGCGCGGAATGTAATGTATTGTTTTTCCATGTTGGTTGCACTGCTTTGCGCACGACTCCCATTGTGGTGGCACCCTTAATTGCTATTCTGTCGTACGGCCCACCTTGTTGGTTGTCTGACCTGAGTGTACGAATTTTCTCTAATCTCATAAATGAAACCCATTTGATTCTTTTCCAGTCTGCTGTTGGTACGATGTAGTGCTATTGTTTTTTGCTTTCCGCTTTTTGTGCCGATCTGTAATGTTCCTGTTTGTCATGGCGGCCGGCCCGTAGTGGTTGTAGGCAGACGCTGTGTACTGCTCATCAGCTTAATAAAGGTTTTCAAAAAAAAAAAAAAAAAAGAAAGTGTGCAGTCTTTAGTGGTGGTGATAATATGCCTGCCCCCGTTTCTGGATGTTCAGTCCGCACTTAATGTTCATGTTTTCATGTTCTAGTGGAATCTCCCCTCTGCGGGTCCCCTTCAGGACACATGCTGTGGTGGTTGTTGGAGGGTGCTTATAGGATGAATGGGTACTTTTACTTTTCCATCATCCTGGATGTCAATCCCCCAGTCAGCAATTTGTTCTTTTTCATTGTACACTCCTGCTGATGTGCTGGGGTCTTGCTATGTTATGATAGTTTGTTCCCGCTTTATCTCTAAGTTCAGAGTGACAAACCCTGGCTATGTCCCTGCTGGTGATGTAAGACGACTGGATGTTTGTTCTGTTGAGGGTGTCCATTTTGCCTGCGGATGTATACAGCGGAGTCATGCTCATCTTTGCCAGTGGACATTCGTTGGAAGGCAGGTGTCGGTAGGGGGCCCCTTTTGTATTCATTGAATTATAGGGGCGAGTGTTTGAATGCTGATTGAATCTTGTGAGTAACCTAGGGGGCTGGATTCTGTCTCTTGTTAAATACTTATGAGTACTATAAGCCTTGGAGCCGTGGTAAGCCTAGGTGGCTTTTCCATTGATCTTGCTTTGTTGGCCGGGCTTCCTTGAGGAATTGGTTCATGCCCTGGGACCTTGAGTGCCCCTCGACACTAGCTCCATGTTTGTGGGGCTTTTCAGATTCGTAGAGGTTGCCCATATGTCGTCTCCCAAAGAAGGATCATCTTTATTTTTTGTTGTTATGGGACCTGTATGGCCGCTGGGATAAATCAGATTGGAAGTCGGCTGGAGTCCGTCAGAGTGCTGGTTTTGAATGGCTATGCTTGGATTGCTGGCTAACATGCAAGGCTGATTGGCTTGGACTTTAAGTCCCTGCACTTTATGCCTTTAGTAGACACTTTTTTGTTGGCTGCCAGAAGCTTTACAATTAAAGTCTGTTGTATTGTGTCCCTTTGTGTGGCAGTAGCAGACTGGTCGGTGATAGCCCCCAAGATGGCCTGCGCATATGTTTGTACTATAGATGTTTTTGGGGTTGTATGACCCGGTTCTGGGGTAAACAGAGATTGAACGTTTGTATGAAATATGGGAAAAATGGTGTGCTATTCCCTCCATCTGTAGTTTGCTATGGTGGTTTATTTTTGCCTGGCGTGTGGCCGAGCAGTTTTTGTTGGCTGTCGCTTTAAGTGCTTTTGCTGTTTCTTGAGATGTTTCTTCACTCTCCATGTCATCAGTGATACTATTTGGGGAATGCCCTGCATCCCAGTGGCCCCCAAGTTGTTAGTCTCAGGATCCTCTGTTTGGCTGCTGTGCCCTGCCAATGAAACAAAATGTGGCGGCGGCTTTGCATTGCCTTTCGTCTACTGGTAGGTTTGGCTGGTTGAGGGGCTCTGCGTCCCGGCTTGGTTCAGTTAATTCCTTTGGGCCATTGGCAGGGTTCTGGGGACCTGAACGGGTTTTAATTTTGAATTTTAACTCCTCCACTAGCGAGGTAAGTACATTTGAAGGTGATGCCAGTTTGTCCACTATCTCCGGTCACCGGCACTCTGATGGGGGAGTCACGCTGCTGCTGACTTCAACGATCTTGCCTACTTTCCTGTCTATGTCAGCCATTGTGAGTACCAATTATTAGAAGAGTTCCATCTGCATTTCGTGTTTCACTGATTGCCATGTTAAGGCAGTTATGGCACTGACTGACCTTAGCAGATTGCCTTGCGCACATAAGAGCTCAAACGGTAGTAGTGAGGGTATCCTCTACAGCGAGTAGGTTAGTTCTGACTCGAAAGGGGAGTCTAAGATGATACATGATCCCTCATTACACTTGTGTGTTTGAGTCTTGATTCGGCTTTGCCTTCGCTACTTTTCTAGTTGTGTCAGGAGTAGTTATTGGAGTGTCGAGTGGGCTTGTGTTGATATCGGTGTCACTTGGGAGAAGGCTGTAGAGTCCGATGGAGGTATAGAAAACGTGACGATTGGGGCTCTAAGATCTCACAAGTTGTTGCAGGAATAGTCCTTTTTTTATCCCAGAAGTGGCTTAATTCCTTAGAGTGACTGGGTACTGATCGTGTGATGGTTAGGTGGGGTGTTTCTGTTGCCAACGATCTGGGTGCTGGGCCTGTCCTGAAAACAGTACTTGTGTCTATGGCTGGGTGTGGACTTTGCTTTCTTTTGATTGAGAAGCCTTTTTCGCTGTGCCTTGGAGGTCCTGGTTATGCTGGCTTATGTTGTCGGCTCTGCACTTTTTTCTGGGGCGGGAGGGGGGCTTCCGGATCCGTGTCCAATTCCACAGGGCGCACATCTTGAATTGATTGTCTGGGCTGCTACTGACTCTGTTTACATCTGTGTATACTAACATGTCCTCCAGTGTAGATTTTGAATTCTGCTTTGGCCTTGCTGCAGCCTGGCGTGTGCCTTTCTTTATCACTGCAGCAGTGGTGCCTTTTGGCGGGTGCCTGCCTTCGAGGCTGTTTGAGTGGATTCTAGGTTTCAAGCAGTAGCCTTAACTGATGTCGAAGTCCAAAGTGGAGAATTGATAGTTACGGACGGTCTTGGCCTCCTTGCTGATAGATGGCAGCCTGACGTCACCTTAGGGGGACAGACCTGAGGGACCGGCAGTGGAACAAGGGTTGTAGGTTGTGGAGTAGGCGCTTAGCGCAGGTGAAAGTATTCTAGCTTCTAGTTGGTGTTGCTGATTCTGCTAAGTCATGCCCATGGTGCGGCGAGTAGAACTCTCACGCTAGTGTCTGCCACTGGACGCCACAGCTAGTCTGCTCCTGCCACAGGGGCGACCGGTTGTTTGATTTCCGCTCTGCTCAACCATCTGAGAACAGCTGAGAGGAGTGTGAGCCGTGTAAGCCTGCCCTCCGAGTGCCTCGCTCCAGCCTGCAGGATGTCACAACCCCCCTGCTACACTCGGGGCAGGGGTTGCTGGCGGGTAACTTGGCCGGGGTTTCTTGTTGCCGGCAGCTTGGCTCAATACGCAGACTCGCCATGCCCCACGTTGAGTGTGGTCAGTGGCCGATGAGAGGCAGAGCCGGAGAATGCTAGTTCAGACTCAGGACTGGGAGCAGGGGGACACAGGTCTTACCAGATTTGCCAGAGGCAGGGTGGAATGAGGTGGGTGAGTCAAAGCCACCGCTTGCTGCTGTTCGCTGCCGCCATCTCAACCGTCAGCTGGCCAAATGGAATCTATTAAAGAAAATCACACTGCTTGCACAGGGATCTCTCCCAGGTCACTTATAATTAAACCAACCCAAACACTATTGTTCCACATGCACTACACAGCATCCTTTTACACAACACATGACCGCCATGTGCTCTAAGAGATCTGCCAGGTCGGGTTACGTCCGTATGCTGATACCGCATGGAGTAGGCACAGATAGTCTTTACTTGTCCCAAGAGGTAGCCCCCGAAAAAGCAAAATACTTTCTCCACTTATACCTATGCAAAATCCAGCCCCACAAAGTAGAACCCTACAGCGTAGTAGTGATTCTGACCCGATATAAGACCAACTCAACAGCTCTATACCTTTTCACTGAGCCGAGGTAGCAAAACTCCCAACTCAATGCATAAACACTCCAGCACATTTGTGACCTGAGGGTGGCCCTTAGCTTATTTGGGGCAGTCTTCTTTGACAACAAGTGGATCCCCGATGTGGAGGTCCTATGTAGGGCCATCCAACTCAATGATAAGAAGGGAAACGGGTCTCATAGGAGAGGGTTGGATGCAAGCATAGACACCCTATGTCAGGTAATCTTGGATACCGAGGTGGGTGGATACACTTGGCTAGAAAGGAAGGGGTAACCCCTAACTGTAGGGAAACTTACACTGTATTCCTTATGTTTTAGAGGTAAAAGAATGCTTCCACTACGCACAAATGAAAACTGTGGAACAATCCATACTAATATTATAAAGGGAGAGCCCAAACCTTTGAGGCGGGTAATCTCAGTAACCATAGCACCATTCACAACACCCAATACAGCGTTGGAAAGGGCAGTTGCAGCAGAAGGACATAGGCTATGCAGACGGCCACCAAATGTTTTTTTTTTTGCAGAGTTTTATATAGCGTGAACTTGACCCGAACTGAATCAGGTATCAGAGCGCTTTACATATCAACAGTTACGTTACATGAGGACACACATTCATTTTTGTTAGGCAGGGGGAGATTAAGTGATTTGCCCAGAATCACAGGATGTTTGGCGTCGTTACCAAGACTCGAACCCAGATCCCCAGGTCCGAGGACGAGCGCCTTAGCCGTAAGGCCAACTCCTCTATACATTTAAAAGGTAAAAGAACCGTGCCAGCAAAGCAGTCCCTTGTGGGCGTGTCTGCGTTGTGCTGTGGGCGTGGGCGTGATTAACACTGGGGGCGTGTGGTACGGCCATCACATCGTGGGCTGGGGGCGTGACAAACACTGGAGGTGTGACAAATGCTGGGGGCGTGTGTCCGCCCTTCATGCCATGTGAGTCGTACATACAAGCGCCAATTACGCTGCTGCGCAGCATCAAGGGCCATGCTGGGGGCGTGAGAAAAGCTGGGGGCATGTGTCCGGCTTTCATGCCATGTGAACGCAATTGCGCCGCATCAAGGGGCACGCTGGGGGCATGAGAAACGCTGGGGGCGTGTGCTACGTTCCGCCCTTCATACCATGTGGGTCGTACATTAATCAGTAGATCGTCTGCTGTGGCTGTGTGCTGGGGGCGTGACAAACGCGTTCACCTGGAGGCCTTGTAAGTAACGTTACTGCAGCCTCTCCTGCGCGCTGTTACTGAACTCTCTCATTCAATGAAATTACACGCGCCTGCTACCATCAACCAGGGCTCTAGCCGGGCTCAGGCGGCGGATCAGTACACTAATTACACGCGCCTGATAACATCAACCAGGGCTGCAGCTGGGCCTCAAGCGGGGGAACACGCGCCTGCTAACATCAAACAGGTCTGCATCTGGGCCTCAAGCGTGGGAACACGCAAATGAGTGTGTCTGCGGGGGCAATTACTGCAGCCTCTCCTACTCGCTGTCACTCAACTCTCTCATTAAACGGATTTACCCGCGGCTGATAACTCTCTCATTCAACCAACGACATTACATGCGCCTGCTAACATCAACCAGGATTGTAGCCGGGCTCAGGCGGCGGATCACTACACCAATTACACGCGCCCGCTAACATTAACCAGGGCTGCAGCTGGGCCTTCTCCGTCCCTATTCTAATGAAACAAAAAATGTTGTCTACCGCGAGATTTTAAAATAAATTGCCCTTGCCAAATACACACATTCTATTTCATACCCGGACAACGTCGGGACGGGCTGCTAGTCTTGTATATTACGAATATGCAATTATCCTCCATGCTTGTGGTTTTGTACTGGTAGTGCAGAGAATTTACCTACACTAAGCTTGTCCATGGATGGCGCGTGCTTAGCTCTCAAGTCACCTTACACACCCTTACCCTGGTCATTACTGGAGAAGAACTATCGGACTTGTACCAGCACTCTCTAAGGAAGAAGACAACTTTGCTGCATCAGGCTCATGAAAAAAGAACCTCGGATTTCTTTAGCTGGACTCAGTACAAGGAGATTCCAGATGAATTTAAACTGTTCTTGGACTCACAAGTATCGGGGGGAGGGTACATACCCTTCTTCACCTTGCAGACAAAGCCAATGCCTGCTGGCTTCAGATCACCAGATGGGAAATACTTAAAATGATGGACAACACAGAGCTCAGCCTTAATTCGATCAAGCAAGAACTAAGAACAATCCACCTCACAGTGATGCAGCATCAGTATATGTTAGACTTAATGACCGAGATGGAAGGAGGGGTGTGTGCCAAGATTGGTGCGTCCTGCTGCACATTTATCCCAGGGAATAATGAGACAATGACTCTTGCCATCCAAGCGCTGCACTGTTTACAAAGAGACATGTGTAAGGGATAAGGTGCCCCTGAGCAGGAGCAGTTCTTGAATTGGTTCTCTGGGCTCCCCCGGTGGCTTTCTGGATTGTGCACGTCATTGCTATCTGTTTTCATTGTGTTCTTGTTTCTGTGTGGCTCCATGCAATTAGGGATTTCCTGCTGTAAAAACGCAGTCCTCAAATTGGGTAGAATGCAAGTAACTAGGAAAGTAATAATTGTCAACATCGAAGAACAACAGTACCCAAATAAAGTAACGGTCATGAAGTATGGGTTAGATAGTGTAGTACACAATTCAACTAGAGGAGGGAATGTTAGTATTGAAAAGTTGGTCAATATAACTAACGATACATTTATGCATAAAAATTAAATTGTTTCTTTCACAAATTTGACTAATGTGAACTTTACGTCAACCCCCATTCATAAGGCAGGCCCTCAGACCCAGGCCGGAGGTCACTGATTGACAGATCACAGGTGGGGTGCCACGTCGCTAGCAGACAAACGCACAAATGGGAAAGCCCAGATCATTCCCCCAGATAGGCGCAGCGACACCACAATGGCCCAGGGAGAAAGGCCCCAATAAAGCACACAAGCTGGAAGGGTGCGCAGATTCCCAAAACGCCATAAAGTCAGATGCCACATGAAGTTAAATATATTTGGCCAATCTATACACAGTACAGGCACTCCCCATGCCGGACATCTGGACACAATACCCATATGACCGCATTGTGTCCACGCAAGATTGAGGCCCACCTGGATTCCTCATCCAATACCTGAACGTATGGCTCCAAAGACAGAGGCACATTTCTTACCAAAAAAAGATTGCCGGAAAAATGTTATTACATTCACCTAACTGTATAAATGTCTATATTAGACCGATTGTAAATTGAGACAGTCCTCAGACCCTATGCCTATGCTCCTGGCCATATTGTTTCATTTAAAAAACGGTTCCTGTTTTGCCAAACGCCTCTTGTCTCTTGTTTTTTGCAAGTATTTCAGGGCCCACAACACAACACTTACATACATGTGTGAAATACTACAAACCTGGTCATCCCTATTGTTGGGGGTGCCATTGGCTTGAGATAAGTCACCTTTATTGAAGGTGAAAAGGTGCAGATTTTATATGAATCGCATTTATATTTCATTGCAGAGATGCGTTTTGTATCCACTGGGAGAAAAATAACGGCAGTACAGATGGCTATAATTAAAGAAAAGACACTTGCACAGGGGAAACGCATTACAGTTGTTATTCCGCTTCCACGCCTAGGCGGCTGTTAAAAAAGCAAGCCTTTCAAATGCTTAAGCCCTCAATCCCAGATAGATACAATGAGCAACATCGTTAACAGCTAAAGATATAGACTTCGTCTTTAATCTGTCTTTACGGACACAATAATTTGTTCAATGTGAGCATGTTTATCCCATGTCCAGCAATGTTTTGCATCTTGAACAGTGTACATTTTTGTACATTTTTGTTTATACTGATGGTTCAGCCCAACCTGCTATAGGGACCAAGCGCCAATATTAGACGAAATACGCCTCTGTTCATGGTGTGGTGTTCGATGGTAAATTCCATTCACAGAAAACTCAATCAATCCATACCCTCTCACTGAGGTGTACTCATTGGTTCATTAGATACATGTGGTTCAGGTGCTGAACAAACAAGAGGACAGAGACCGTCAGAAGTACCTATAGGTAATGGGAGGCATTGTACGAGTGCAGCCCTCTTACAGTACATAAGTAGAGAGCTTATGAGCTTCTACATTTGGCTTCATGATTTATACGGAAGCTGGACCTCAATTGAACTCAAGGTGGTAGTCAATTTGATTTGCTTGACAGTTCCCTGATTGATTGTTTGAAAGCGGCGCTGTTAGAGGGTGTAATTATAATTAATGTATATTGGCTACGTGTTTCAGCCTTTTTTTTAAAAATATTACTTATAAAGCACAACTATTGCTCCGAAGGAGCATCCTGCACTAGGAAGAAATTTAGTTGGGGTTCCAAAAAAGTAGCTGGATATAACGGGGTGAATAAAAGCACAGTGAGTGGAAGGCTGCAAGAATGCAGGTTTTTAGTAGGTTACTAAAAAGAGGTCTGAGTTCGTGTATCTCAGATGGGAAGGAAGTAGGTTCCAGGCGTTGGACCTAAGAGTAGCCAAAGATTTCCGCCTTTTGTCTTACACCTTTTGATTGCCTGAAAAGGTTGGTTGTCTTTTTTCAGGACCAAATACACAATCCCCTTAGTATTCCAATAGATGACATGATGGTCTTTGATTACTGCCCTCTTACTTTGCGTAATCTTAACATGCATGCCTTCAAACTCTTTCATGCATACTAAAAGTACAAATCAGAACTGATAATTCTCCTCAGTTTGGTATTTGCAAGCAATTTGCTTTGGCTCCATAAGAAATTAGAGGTGGGCAGACCTTATTGTCAAACATTCGTCAAAAGTCGTCGTCTAGCTATACACCTAGATGGTCCTCTAAATCATGCATCTTGTTCACTGGAATCTTAGGCGCCATCATGAACTGCACGCTTGCGTTTCTTACAGGAGTTAAAGCGTGATCCCTTCACTACCACCACCTTCCCTAAGCCCCCAGACTGTCAAGGCCAATGTACCATAGCAACCCTGGATGCTGAGTACACTGATACTGTGCCCTTGTAACTTGTCAATTTGTATGAGGTGGACGCTGTTGATTCGATTTTTGGTACACACTTGCTTTCCGCCAACCTTGTAAAACGTCAGTTTAAATAAAATTTGAGCCATCCTCTAAATCGCTATATGCAGTATTTGTAAAGACGTTATCTTTGTGCTGTATCTTTCTCTCTGACTTTAATAGCTATAATAAGGGCAGCCCGAGCAGGTTAGGCTGTTGTTCCAACTGCATTAGCTTCTGACTAAAGGACGGTCTATTATTACTTGATGGTTTATTGTGAAAGGCTTGGGGCTAGGTACAAAGAGAATTCCAAATTAGAGAGTCGCGTTCATACTACTTGTACTATGCTACTAATGTTTAGATTTCATTAAAAAACATACTTCAGTTTATGAAACACATATTTATGACTTCTTCACAAATGCCAAAAAACGTTTAATTTAGAACTGTACAGGATACAGAGCTACAGTTCAAAAAATGCACTAAGAAAACAATGTGCAATTTATTTGATGATACAATCCTACAGCTCTTGGTATCACCTTCTTAACCAGGATAAGACAGGTACTGCCTCCTAAAACAAATAGGGTCTTGTTGGCACGGCAATACGCGGAGGTGTGTATCAAGAGACAATGGCATATCAGAATGTATGCAATGCTTAATTTGTGTAGCTGGTTGTCAGTGGTAGACATCTACCATCTATTGTTTGCGCCCGAGACTTGTTGTTCATCATCATACTTTGATACAAAGCAGGCAGAAGCGTAACTACCAATGAAGCAGCAGGCGCAGTGGTACCGATGCCCAGAGCCCTGAGGGGGCCCACTGAACTTTAATAATTGCTGTATTTTCCTACTCCAATAGCAATCAAATGGGCCATTTTCCTAGCTCGCATCAAGGCCGATGAAATATTTATTGACAACAAGCGAGGGAAAGACAGTAAAGTGAGAATGAAGGAACAAGAGAAAAATAGGAAAGTGGTGACAAATGGGAAAAGGAGAGATGACAAAGAGCCTGCAAGAGAGAGATAAAGAGACATTCGTGTAGAGTGACAGTAGAAAGAGGTACGGGTAGGGAGGAAGACTACGCAGACTTGGTACTCCGTAACGCAGACAGTTGTCATGGGACCCAACAGCCTCCTAAGAAACACATGGGGCTACTGCACTTCTTTGTTTATTTTCACATATTAAGCGCAGGATTTCAAGACTGCAATTTAGAGGCAGATTTAGCCCTTAGAGGTTTTCACTTGGTCTGCTAGAAGACCACTATATTTTGAGTTCACCACCAGTACAGTGGTGATCTTGGTGGGGGAACAGCCTTTACAACACGGGCATTACCACGCGCTGCCATTACTACGCTGCGTTTACAACGCAAGTTGTTTTACCGACTTGCGCTGGAGGGCGCTGTTGGCAAAGGAATAGTGTAATTTTCTATTCCAACACCTTCCCTATTGTCAACGTTGGCTGGAGTTGGAATAGAAAATTAAACTATTCCACTATCCAGCCCTTACAGCACAAGTCGTTGTACCGACTTGCGTTGTAAAAACAGCGTTGTAATGGCATGCGTGGTAATAGCCTGCGTTGTAGTGACATACATCCTCTTTGTGCATTCACAGGAGCCACAGTTATGGCGGTTCCTATGAAGGTAATGAAAGTTTAGTGCACAGCCACCGTCTTTTATTAACCCCTTAAGTGCTGACGTCAGCCGTTGGACGTCGCGAGCACTACCTTCGTAGTGCTGCGCACGTCCAACGGCCGCCGCAGCCCCGCCCGTTTTGCAGAAGTGCCGCACTGGCGCGGAATCGCGGCCGCCGCAAACTGGTTAATGGCCCCCACACTCTGGGAGATTCTTTTCAGCGTATGGAGTCATTATTGCTTTTGTTTGTGATGGACAGAAAAAAAGGACATCAGACCATATCTGCTAAATAGGGTGTGCTGTCTGATGTTGTTACTCAGACAGACCCTATTGGGCCATCAAAGTAAGTTTTTCAACAGCAGAGCACAACCCTGACCATCTGCCCAACTCAAAAAAGAGCTTGCAAAACAAGGGTTTGGGGAACAGGGTACTTTATCAACATTTGTGAAAGAGTACCCTGTTTGGCAAACTCTAAATCAGGCCCTCGGACTCTATTTGTTCTGTCAGTACTTCCAATATTGGTGTGACTTCATCTATTTTTTAGGTCTCGCCTACGCAGCGCGCATGCGCTGTATAGGAAAAAGACCTATAGAAATCTCTTCCGCTTTTCAGCCAAAAACGTGCACGCGTTGCATTGCTTTCAATGGCAATGCTTGCACGTTTGGCGATTCCCTTGCGGGAGCGAGCTTTGGCAACATATGTTTGCTCGCTCCTGCAAGAGAATCGCCGTGTGTTCACTCCCACTCCCCCACCCCTCCCACTTGTTAGCACAGCACTGTTTCATTTTCGCAGCCGCGTTTTGTGTTTCAGCGCTTTTATTTTTGCTCCTTTCCAAAAGTCGAGCTCATTCCTTGGTTTTTCTGAGAACTGCATTTACGGGGCGTGACTCCTAGAGTCTATGTGGGTCTGTCCCTCGTCGTAGGAGGCATTTGAAAGAAGAATCTGCGCCTTGTTGCCGTTCAGGTCCCTAGTGATCTCCAGTCTTGCATAGAATACCAGCAGTGGAGCTCCCCCTGGAAAATTCGACAGTTTGCGTATCCAGAAATCTCGGGACCCAGCCCTGGCTCAAGCCGCCGGTAAATACTTTCCGTGCACGGCCCGATCGCGTCAAAAGGTGAAGTGTGCAGGCGATGGAAAGCGTGAAGGCCCAACTCGACAATTAACCCACTCCCCGTGCACACTGCCATTTGCCTTGACAATTTATTTAGTGCAATGGTACATGCTCTTAAAACGTCATATATCCCCGCCACCCCATGGTGCCTTTAGGGTGGCCGTGAGTTCCAGAGGTGGGCACTTAAAGGGGAAGCCGCAAAACGAGCTGGGAGGGTTTCAGGCTAGTGCAGCCAGGGCCTAGATCTCATTCTCCGTTAAGCATAGTCAGAGGGCCTGCTTACAATACTTTTCCCTGAGCAATGTCCTTATTTTGTTTTTCCTTTGAAGGCCACACGCACGCGCATCTATTGCACTTACTAGAGAGACAGCAGAGCAGCCCCCCACCCTCCATGGTGCAAGCTCCCCTTCGTGCTAACAGCCTAAAATGTTGACCATGCTACACCGAGCAGGGGAAGGCCATGTTTTAACATGCCGTCATCTGATGGGACAGCCAGTGGCTCCTGTTGCATGCTGTCACTCTGGGGCCCCTTGTGCAGACAGTCGCATCTCAAGGTTTTAGTCCAGTGTGCACAAGATTCTCTGGTGTGTGCAATGAGAGCGTGGTTCATTACGCATACCTCCGAGGGCCGTCTAAGCCTCTGTGCGCATCCCCAGGCCATGAGAGGAAGGCATGAAGCAAGCCGACATGTACATCAATAGAATTAACGGTACTGCTAACCAGCCCTTTACGCCCACACACACACAAAGGAGCCCGGCTGGTTTACACACACACACTCACTCGGGAGTGGTTCCGGGGCTTGCAGCCTCTGTCCCAGGCCTGTTGTGGGCTTGCCAGTGTTTGGCGGCGGCCGGTCCCCGTGATAACCAGGCCTCTTCTCGGGAGTGAGGGTTGACTCCATGGTGACTGATGTCTGTTTTTTACAGGTACGTGGCCACAATGACTTCTCCCTAGCAGGTTCTATTTGTGAACTCTACGAAGATATTTACATATCACTTTTTGGGTATTTGTTTAGCACCGGCTCCATTATTACTGCGGCTTTGTGGCGCGTTAACTGCCGGCAGAGGTGTATAAATCCTACAGCAAGCCCGAGGTGTTAGGCGAGGGCAGCGGGGCTCAGCCTTTAAAAGGAACTATTACCAAATAATGCCCCGCACAGCCACTTTTACCTGTCTATTCTTATGCACGATTGTTAGATTGCTCTGCTGGTAACACCTAGAGATATTTTGCCAGTGGTGTTTGAGTTCGGGCCCTTTGTCACCCTCTGGAGTGTTTACGTTTTTTCCCCTGGACTCCACGAAGCCCCCCCCCCTGCTGTTTGTAGTGTCTGCTGTTGGTGGTGTTCAGCCAGGGTTCAATATATGTCAGACTCCCCGCTGCTGCTTGTGGTGTTTGGTGCTGGTGTTTTCCATCTGAACCCCGTGTGTCCCTCCTCCCCTGCTTGTGGTGTTTGGTGCTGGTGTTAACCATCTGGACCCCGTCTGTCCCTCGTCCCCTGCTTGTGGTGTTTGGTGCTGGTGTTCACCATCTGGACCCCGTATGTCCCTCCTCCCCTGCTTGAGGTGTTTGGTGCAGGTGTTAACCATCTGGACCCCGTATGTCCCTCCTCCCCTTTTTGTGGTGTTTGGTGCTGGTGGTGTTAACCATCTGGACCCCGTGTGTCCCTCTTCCCCTGCTTGTGGTGTTTGGTGCTTGTGTTAACCATCTGGACCCCGTGTGTCCCTCCTCCTCTGCGTGTGGTGTTTGGTGCTGGTGTAAACCATTTACTTCTCAATTTCCATATTCCACTATACTAATTCACCACCATTCCTTTATGGGTTCCAGAGTAGCGTGCTACTCGATAATGAAGCACCTCAAAACCCCATCAAGGGGTAGCAAGCGTTATATAAATACAAACCTCAAGTTCAAGTTCAAAAGTGCTTTATTCGGTATGTATATATACAACCATATAGCAACAATCAAAATAAAATGCATGTACATCATAATTGACATCGACTCTGGTATACCATAGCCTCACTACTATATACAATATACATGAGCGGCTCATGTGCAGGTGAGCAAACTTAAGGTGCGTATTAATACATTTGCCTGGTAATACATGTGCAAACTGGCAGTATAAAGTGCATGTATAAAGTGCAATAGTGCTGAGAATACCCATTTACTGGCGCATGTGCAAAATTGGCAATATTAAAATGCATATTGTTACATACGACTAGTAATACGTATACAGACTAGCAATAGTAAGGTGCATGTGAGTTGATTGCTTATACGTCATGATTTACATCAACTCTGGTTTACCAAATCCTCAATACTATGTACAATATACATTTACGACACGTGAACAAAAATGAGCAATCTTGAGAGTGCATATTAATACATTCACCTAATGGCACATGTATAAACTAGCAGTATAAAGTGCAGAAATGCTAAGAATACTCATTTTCTAGCGCAAGTGCAAAATTGGCAGTGTTAAAGTGCATATTGATACAAACGACTAGTAATACATGTGCAAATCGGCAATAGTAAAATGCATATAAGTCAGGGCCATGTGTTGGGATCATACAATGATTGATTTCCGTGCAAAAATACATTTTAAAATATATATGTAGCTACATAAAAACATATGTCTGAATTCTCTAGATTAAACATCAGTTGCATCGCTTTCTTTGTGCTGCGCATGTTATATTTTAAAAAGATGGGTTTCAAACAAAATTTTCTATAAGAAATATAAAATTTGCAGAACAACATGAAATGGCAGCTACTCTGCTTAGATGCACCATCACAAACCTCTTTCTCTCTTCTATCCCGCAACCTACCCTTCTCTATCCAAATAACTGAATTACATATCCACCACTCAAATTACTTCATACTTCACTATACTCATTTTTCAACACTAATCCTTTATGGGTTCCAGAGTAGCCATTAGGGAAAACGTGCGCTTTAATGGGTGGAATTGTGGTGGCGAGTGTGCTGATATTTCTGAAGCCCACTATCTCTTCAGTTAAGGGGTCATTGGGTGCATAAAGAAAGGCATTGATCGTTGTTGGAAAAGTATTGACTGCCATTACTTCGGCAACCAGGGAGCCTCTAAATTGGAGTGATTAGCAACTAATCCAAGCCTATAATAACGACCACTATGATATTCCCAAGTATTAATGCCAGCGCAGCATCGCCTAATAAATCTGAAGAGCAGCTTCAGAAATTTTTAATGGGAGGATAGGGCTAATGAAGGGAGGGCCGGCTTTAGGACGGTGCGACCCGTGCAGCCACACCTAGCTCGGGGGAGGCGCTGTGTTTATGTTCAGAAATAACTTTCGGTTTTAAAAGCACCTGCTGTTTACTTGCATGCCTAGCATTTTTCGGGCAGCAATAAAAATGTCAAGATAATCATGTGATTAATGTTTCTGCTGGAGAGAGATGGGCGATTTGTCTAGTGGCAGCTTTGACTCGTCACAGTGTAGTACAGAGGGTTAATATACCTGCTGCAAAGAAAGTGTACAGGCAGATCTCATAACAGTAATTACTCCTTCTTATTTTTTGTTACGTTTCATATAGAATGATTTCCACAGTATAGTTTATTGCCTCTGTATAACGTGTTGTGTGATGTAAAGTGCTTTGACACCGTAGGGTTGTTATGAGTAGCTCTATAAAAACTAGCACTGGCATAGCCAATAGGTCTCGCCTTTGGGACCTTATAAGTGTTTAGTTATCCAGCACAATATCCTTGGTGCAACAACATCAAGTGTTGCATGGCTATGCCAATGCTTGTTTAGCCATGTCAGAGACCGGGGCAAAGGACTTTTACCAATGATTTCCTCTAGTTACACAGATGAAGAAACTGAGTGTCTGGTGCCACGGATAGGCATGTTAAATACTGTAAGGTGTAGTAACAACAGGAACCACGGTAGGAAATACAAAGATTCATTACTTTTTCCTAATATAACTTCCCTCAGAATGTAAGAATGCCCACTGCCCCCATTCCCAACCATCAAAACCCCAGAACGTTCTATATCCCACACGCAGAACCCACGTGCCCAACAAGATAGAGGATGGGACAGAGACATTGGGTATCATCAAGGTAATGGCCTACCATTTACTACATAATGAAAACTATGCTTAAAAAACATCACAGACACTAGATCTGCGCTGCTCCTCCCTTTTTTTGCAAAAGGGAAAGTATTACAAGATCCTTAAATTTTGAGGGGATTCCCGCATTGTGGAAAGGTATAGCATTTGATCTATCCTGGGCATTACCTATATGCCTCAAACCAGCCCCAACTGTGCCATAGGCAGTGGGTGAATGAACCAGTTAACTGACCGGCATCTAAAGGCATGAAAAGAAACCGGATTTGTTAGCATAGCTTTCAAGACTGGCACTGTCACTAATATTGGAATGCTGTACACTTTCTGCCACAGATAATCTGACTTGTACATCACGTGACACCATCTGCCATTTTCGAATATGATGACTGAACCTGAGGTTTTTACCAAGTGTAAGGGTTCTCCAAACTTGTCATCTCCCACTGCTGTTATGTTGGACTTGGTTACTACGGTTCTTTGGTCGTGATACTGTTTCATTTTGGTTCGTCTTTCAGCAACAACATCATGCAATCTGTCATTTGTTCCATGCAGGCTTTTTTACAATAAAGTGAACTTAGCTTAGTAAAGGGTGGTCGTCCTCAACAATTTAAAAGGTGTGGTACCAATAACATTATGGGGAGAGGTATGATGGGCACAAAGATGGGATAGTAATTCATCCTTTACAAGTATTTTTGTTTGCAATGTCAATTGAATGGGTTCCTTAATAATTCGATTAGCAAATCCAACCTGCCTCTTACTTTGTGGATGATACTAGGACGATTTACAGTGTTTAATTTTAGAGGCTGTTAGAAATCAGGTTTCTTGTTGGCAGAGGTATGGTCCCTGTCGAAGCAGGGACAACAATCTTAGTCAAGATAAGTTTAGTAAACACTTAAAGTTTACCTATGCTCACCCTCTGGTAGCTTGGCACAGAGCAAAGGCTAAACTAAAGGTGCAATGTGTAAAGTATTTATGCACACACACATACACAAAACACAGTGAAAACACCAAAAAAGTACTCCACGCCAGTTTAGAAAACTGCCAATATTAATCTGAGCAAAACAAAACCAAATGATCAAAATCCAACATACACAAGTCAAGATACGAATTTTGCAAGATTAAATCAAAATACAGTGCTTAGAAATCAATAGCTCCAACAGGAGCTATCTGGTCGCGAATGACTGGGGAAAATCCCAAAGTTTAGTATGATCACGATGTAGCGCGGGCTGGATTTAGGAGTCACGCGGACCCGCTGACAGTACCTTGGATGCGTTGTTGCTCAAGGACGATGCATTGAACTAAGGAGGGGATGCAGTTGATGCACTGATATCAAGCAACGATGTGCAGTGGGGCGATGCCTTGATTTTTAACCACTGGGTTGTGGGGACGGTGCGTCGCAGACATCCTCAATGCGGTGTCAGGGGCACAGGCAGCAGCGGTTATGCGGCAATGCTGCGTTGTTAAAGTTGGGCTGCCTTGTACCCAGGTTGCTGCGTTGCACAGTCAGCAAGTGGTATCTGCAGCTTCGGTGCAGGCAGCGGAGATATCGCAGGGAAAGGCGCCAGTTCTGATCGGCATGCCGGTGTCCATGCATTGGTTTCTTGGGTTGCAACGCTAAACACTTAAGTCCAAGGGCCCAGGACTAGATTAGGCTCCAACTGGCAGAGCAGGACTCGCAGCAGAGGAGCTCAGGAGCTGGTAACAAGATGCAGGTGAAGTCAAATTTCAAATTACCTTAAGCAGCCAAGGAAATTAAAGCCACACCGCCCTATACGTCACATCAAAGTATATTCAAGTAGTAATTGTCAATGTTGCCCACCTCAATGGTCTGCTGCTCATAGATCCGGATCTGATAGAAACGTGTACTTTGGGCGAACATGGCTTGGGTACCAAACCATATCCCTGTGACCTTAGGGATTTTAGGGCCACGGGATAGGACAGATTGGTCCCTACCCCTGTATGGAACTGGCATCGTCTCCCAGTAACTTAGGCCAGTGCTAGGTTTACTTCACGTCTGGATGGTAGATGTGACTCTTCCGATCACAAGGCATGATTAGTGATATGCCATTGGTACCTTCTGAATGACGGTTTTGCCTAAAAAAGTTCCTTGAGTGTGATTTTTTTATACCCTGATAAAGCCCTGCTGAAGATGAAGCGCGTTGGCTGCGCTGTTGTTTTCTGACTTCGTACAATAAAGAAGCACACATCTTCAACACAGAAGCCTTAAGAATAATTGTTTTACTTATTGTCTTGTTGATATTGTTGCCTCTCTGTTTATGAGTTGTTTATGTAGGTGAAGTCTTTGATATCCCTGAGACTTCAGAAATGGGAGGCAAGCCCAACATGTCCTCAGAGAACTTTTAGAGATGCAGGATATAGAGGGTCAAGTCCAGTCCCCTCACTCCCAAGCAAGAAACAGCAGCAGGCAGCAGGCCAACACAGCAAAGATAGGAGCAAAGTGGCAGTCCTTCCTGGCAGCACAAGAGCCCTTATTCCTGGTAGAATGCCGTCAGTTCCAGAAGCATTCTGAGTATATGGTGTCAGAGGTACAGTACTTATATCTACTTTAGAATTTGAAGTAGGGAGTCCTCAAAGTAAGGTCTTTGTAGTGCACCACCACTGCCCTTTCCTGCCCTGGCATCAGACACGCTACATGGGGGTATGCAAACCTTTATCAGGTGCAGCCCTATTCAGGTGCAAGTGTCAACTCCCTCTCACTCTGGAAGTCCCATCAGCCTAATGATGGGCCATCAGGATGCAAGTAACACGCCTCAGGCAGAAGGCACAGAATGGTTTAAGTAAGAAAATGCCAACTTTCCAAAAGTGGCATTTTCAGATCGGCAATTAAAAGTCTAACTTCACTAAAAGAGGTGTTATTAAATTGCAAGTCCAGAGACACCAAACGTATTTCCTGATTGTAATTAAGCTTGTAAAACGTAACAAGCGCAGCTCCAATGTTAACCTATAGGTGAGATAGGCCTTGTGGCAGTGAAATACAAATTTAAGAGTATTTCACTACTAGGAAAAACAACACTGAAAAGTATATGTCCTATCTTTTGGAGTACACTAAATCCTGCCCATGGGCTGTCCAGGACCTACTATAGTGGTAACCTGTGTGCAATAAAAAGGGTTAGGCCTGACAAGTAAGTTAACTTGTCAGGTCGAGATGGAAGTTTAGGCTGCGCACACAGGTTCTGCAATGGCAGTCCTGAGACATATTCGAGGGGCTACTCATGTGGGTGGGAAAATCAGTGCTGCAGGCACACTAATAGCATTGTAATGCACTGTACTAGGGACTTATCAGTAATTCAAATATGCCATTCATGGAGAGACCAAATGCTGTTACATTTTGGACACAGGGCACATGCACTTTAGCACTGGTCAGCAGTGAAAAAGGGCACAAAGTCCTAAAGGCAGCAACAACAAAGTTCAGCACACAGTCAAAACAGGAGGTCAGAAAGCATTAAGTCCGGGAAAACCACACCAAAAGTTGCCAGGTCTAACAGAGGCCTTTAAAAATTCAAACATTTCTGATGATAAAAATTGTGAGCCATCGTCACTTACAATATGTTGTGCAAAACATTCCCTGGCGAAGACCTCCTCCAGGAAGTCTAGTACATTGCTAGTGGTGGGAATGCCCATAAATTCAAATTCAAACCATTTGTTAAAATAATCAATATAAACAAAGGCATACCTCATTTCTATTGGGAATTTGTACATTGGTCCAATGAAACCTATTCCCACGAACCATCAGGTAATGGTAAAGGGGTCCAAGGACACAAACGTGTACTTATTGACTTGTCTGCATCCTTACATATGTAACACTCATGCACAACTTTTCCACATCTCGGTCCATCAAGGGCTACCAATTTTCTATTCTTAACCTTTTTTTGTGCCTGTCATGCCAGTATTTAATTTATTTGATAAGTGTTATAAAGCGCTAACATGACCCTTGCAGGTATCAGAGCGCTGTACAAAGTGTCAAACGCACGATAAAACATATTGTCAAACAAAAGGGAGAAAATAATGAAGTTCAAAGACCGAGTAGTCGTCCCAACTATTCCAGTTTCAGACGTGCCCTAGAGTGACATAACAATTTAACAGACAAGCATAAAATAAGTCGGAACAACATAATAAAATAAGTTTCAAATCTGTAGTTGGCCCAGCTAGTACGGCTTCAAAGTCCAGTTTCCGAAGGGCCCTAGCGTAAAATAACAATTTGACACAAGCATTAAATAAATCGACACAATCGATATTTGGAGTATGAGCTCTTCCCAATGACCGTCACGCCCGATGGCAGAGAGGCGTGACGGTCATTGAGAAGAGCTCGTACTCCAAATATCGGTTATCAACCCAAGAGGAAACAAGACTTTTATTATTATTAGGGTCCGTACCTATCTAGGTACAGACCAATCTTCACACCTAAGGTCACAACGTGAACGGCATTGTTCCCCAACCGTGGCCATTAAGGCTATCTTTAGGCATAACCTCATGTCCTGATGATGATTCGCCTGATCTAAAAAGCGAATCGAAACACCGTCGACACCCTTTTTAACACCTTATACTATACAAAAGATGGTAATAGGAATGTAAAGGTGTTATGGTTTACTGTCTTGTAATACTTCGCCAGAATTGAATTGGAAGTGTTACAAACCAACCGCTTTTTGCCAAAAAAAAAGCCCCTTGTGTTTTGTTTGTATGTATATGTCTTAGTGTGAACGGTGGGCCACAGGCTTGTGCCCCACTTTGTAATATTGTCTAAAATTCTTATAATTTATTTTACACTAATACATTCAGACCCTAGCCCGGCTGGGCTGGTCTTAAAATCAAATATAGCACCGACTGTGTCTATATTTTATTGTCTCTCTTCAAATTTACTTTTGCAATGGACCACTGTTATTGATAAAGTATTACTCCCAAGGTCCATGGCCAAATCCTTTGGGTCCCCTTGTTGTTTAAACGCATTCCAAATGCTTCTAGCAAAATTCTACTTGGTTTTAATGCTTTTTATTAGAAATCTGGTCATATTGTTTTCTTGAAATAATTATGCGGGATCTGGTATCCACTAAAATCTCCACTGGATTTTCATTCACCTGGGTCATGGTGATCAGACTCATTTAGGGCTACCATCAAAACTAAGTCCTATGGTTGTTCCTGAAGATAAGGGCTCTCCTAAGTCGGTTCAGGATGGCCTGATCCATGCCAGATGTTTAAGATAACTATGTTTATCTAAATGGGGATATGCTAAAACTCTGGTATGGTTCTGACCCTCTGGACCGAATTTTAAGAACATTGCTCAAGATTATTACATGCATTGTCCTCTTCCTGGACTGTAAAGACTTTAGGACATGTACTCGAACAATAAACCTTGGCAAAGTGGTAATTGCTACCACATCTGACAGTCCTTGCCTAATGCTAAACAGTTCTTGTATGATGCAACATTTTTAATCCATAATAGCATTCTGTCTTGATGTGTTCATTGTGTTTTTTTGTGCTGGTAAATCTACCTTACCTTTTGTTCTAAGATTCTCACTCTTGTCATTACTCTATGTGCGTATCATATTTATTTCAGTTGTTGTAGTATCAGGTTTTAATGCCTTTTGCTGAACGTTCACAACTTTTAATTGTACTAAACAACCTTATCCATAGTTGGATTTTGTGAAGCAACAGGTTTTCCCGTGCTTTTATACAAGATGTACGCATAACTAATTGGTCCCGAATCATTTCATCACGATTTCTGGAAGCATGTGACGAAGCCAGCATATGTAAAGTGGTACAAAAGGGGGCGGCGATGGACGGAGCATCTGAACCAATCAAACACTCACACCCAGTCAACAGATCTGGGTTTAATCCATCACCGTTCTTTAGCCCACTCTGCAACCCCAGTTCAGACATGGCCATATGCAAATCAGTCTGACCCTGTGCCTCATGGGAACAGTCCAACCCGAACTGCCAAGCCATGCCGTCCCTGAAACAAGCTTCCGAGGACCGGTTTCTGGCATTTCAGCCGTTTTCAGCCCAGGCTTGTTTGAATCCAGTGGCAAAGTGAGCAAGGCACTCACGTCTGAGCATGTTGTGAACGTATCTAGCAACAAGGGGTGGTGATGGACAGAGTTTCTGAATTAAGCAGAATACTCTCACCCAGTCAAGAGATCAGGGCTAGATCCAACACCGTTTTTTAGCTCACTGCACCATCCCAGTTCAGAACCTGGCTATATGCAAATTAGTCTGTTCCTGTCCCAGTGCATGATGGGAACAGGGCAAACCAAACTACCAAGCCAATTCTTACACTGGGAAGGAAACAAGCTTCCGGGTTTGCTTGTTTCCTTTCCAGTGAAGAATTGGCTTGGTAGTTTGGTCTGCCCTGTTCCCATGATGCACTGGGCCAGGGACAGACTAATTTGCATATAGCCAGGTTCTGAACTGGGATGGTGCAGTGAGCTAAAAAACGGTGATGGATCAAGCCCTGATCTGTTGACTGGGTAGGAGTGTTCTGATTAACTCAGATACTCTGTCCATCACCACCCCCTTTTTGTAATTATTTTGGCCACCATGAGTGTGGAAGGGTATGCTCAGACATGAGTCCCTTGCTCATTGCACCATCAGGATTCAAGCAAGCCGGGCCGAAGACGGCTGTAATGCCAGAAACCGGTCCCCGGAAGCTTGTTTCCTTTCCAGTGAAGAATTGGCTTGGTAGTTTGGTCTGCCCTGTTCCCATGATGCACTGGGCCAGGGACAGACTAATTTGCATATAGCCAGGTTCTGAACTGGGATGGTGCAGTGAGCTAAAAAACGGTGATGGATCAAGCCCTGATCTGTTGACTGGGTAGGAGTGTTCTGATTAACTCAGATACTCTGTCCATCACCACCCCCCTTTTTGTAATTATTTTGGCCACCATGAGTGTGGAAGGGTATGCTCAGACATGAGTCCCTTGCTCATTGCACCATCAGGATTCAAGCAAGCCGGGCCGAAGACGGCTGTAATGCCAGAAACCGGTCCCCGGAAGCTTGTTTCCTTTCCAGTGAAGAATTGGCTTGGTAGTTTGGTCTGCCCTGTTCCCATGATGCACTGGGCCAGGGACAGACTAATTTGCATATAGCCAGGTTCTGAACTGGGATGGTGCAGTGAGCTAAAAAACGGTGATGGATCAAGCCCTGATCTGTTGACTGGGTAGGAGTGTTCTGATTAACTCAGATACTCTGTCCATCACCACCCCCTTTTTGTAATTATTTTGGCCACCATGAGTGTGGAAGGGTATGCTCAGACATGAGTCCCTTGCTCATTGCACCATCAGGATTCAAGCAAGCCGGGCCGAAGACGGCTGTAATGCCAGAAACCGGTCCCCGGAAGCTTGTTTCCTTTCCAGTGAAGAATTGGCTTGGTAGTTTGGTCTGCCCTGTTCCCATGATGCACTGGGCCAGGGACAGACTAATTTGCATATAGCCAGGTTCTGAACTGGGATGGTGCAGTGAGCTAAAAAACGGTGATGGATCAAGCCCTGATCTGTTGACTGGGTAGGAGTGTTCTGATTAACTCAGATACTCTGTCCATCACCACCCCCTTTTTGTAATTATTTTGGCCACCATGAGTGTGGAAGGGTATGCTCAGACATGAGTCCCTTGCTCATTGCACCATCAGGATTCAAGCAAGCCGGGCCGAAGACGGCTGTAATGCCAGAAACCGGTCCCCGGAAGCTTGTTTCCTTTCCAGTGAAGAATTGGCTTGGTAGTTTGGTCTGCCCTGTTCCCATGATGCACTGGGCCAGGGACAGACTAATTTGCATATAGCCAGGTTCTGAACTGGGATGGTGCAGTGAGCTAAAAAACGGTGATGGATCAAGCCCTGATCTGTTGACTGGGTAGGAGTGTTCTGATTAACTCAGATACTCTGTCCATCACCACCCCCTTTTTGTAATTGTGAATGTATCTAGGACCCTATTTAAATATTCCCGATTCATGCCCTTATGTGGTTATAACAAATCAAATCCTTATAAAGGCATAAGAATCATATCCATATTTAGTCAGAGCCAATGCAGTCCAAATACGGCAAGGCTACTCCCATAGACTCCTACAAAGTAAAACGTGTTCTTTAAAAAAAACAAGCCTCCAGCAGCCCGGGAATTCCCCCTGCTTTTGCTTTTGAATTGTACAAGAACTCCTGGAGTCCAGAAAGAACTGTAAGTTCTTAGTGACGTCTTATGTCCAACCTTACGTCAAACTCGGCACCTTCAAGGTATAAATATACCAGCATCTGCCTTAAGCAAACACACGGTGGTTTGAAGCAGATCGGCTATCTACTTACCCGAAGCCCAGCTGTAACGAGAGCCGAAGGAAGCCGATCCTCCCACTGACGCACTGAGAGAGACGCTGTCTTTTCTCCTGCCGAGAAATCCAGCTCCAGTGTTTCCAGTCACCCTTGCGGGTTGCTGGGAGATCGAGTTCTGAGAAAGAGATATAAGAACTCCTTCATTCTATAACCTAGGTACAGAGCTGATTAGATCCTTACAGAATTCTTGATTCAGATTCTTGGCAAAAACTAACTTAACTTAAACTGCAGCTCACTTACTCCTTCCCACGTACTAGGCTTATGTTAGGTATACCGGGGTAGGCGTATTTTAGAAGCACCAGTTGAGTACGTTTAGTCAATGATTTTATATATGTATATATTTTATCCGTTTTAAGTATCTTATGGCTTAGAAACCATATAAATGCTTTTACAGTATTATTTCATAATACTCCTTTTACTGACGCACTTTACTTCATGATAAGTATTGCAATTTTGGCAATTCACTTCTCTTGCATGAGAAAGAGGACTGCTCAATAAATAACAACTTTTATTGAAAACGCCCGTCTCTCTATTTCTCTGCACTCCTGGTGAAACTAAGCATGCACGATTGACTGAGTGAAATAGCTGTCTATTGTTTTCACACGACTCTGGAGATATACTCCTTGTTCTGGAGGGAGCAAAGTTGTCATGTTTATGTGGTTGTCAGAAACTAATCCCTTCTTGTCTAATCAGGAAAGTTAACTCCTTCCTGTTCATTCGAGAACATTTCTAGTGACCTCTGAGCTAGCTGGCATTCATAATTAAGTCTAACATATTTAGTAAAGACCCAGTCAACCTCAGTCCTAAGTCTAAACTATCGTTTATGTTATTCCAATGCGCAGATCCTATTGGGAATATAGGAACTACACTACATGGCGCCCAACGTTTGGTAAGGCGATAATCTAAAGCTAGATACTAGAGTAACTCAGTCGTGCTTTTCACACAGACCCCTTTTTCCCGTAAAAACTTCAATAGACGTCTGGAGTGGGTAAAAGGTTAATATCCGCCAGAACTTAGTAGGAAGAGATTCCTATGTATTAGTTTTTGGTTTAGTCAACGTTGAAGGATACAGTGTTCCAAAATATTGTGCACCTAATCTTTGTTTCCTTGAAAACTTGCTCTGCAACAAAAAACTTTCTGTCAGTAAAATGGGAGAAAGTGAAGATGAAAGGGAGAGAGCTAGAATAGCAGCTCAACTTTTAGCGGATGACACATGTCTCCAAGAAGAAGACCCGAATGCTATAATCATTCCGGTAAATGTAAGAAAAACAATTACTATTAAACTTATAGAAAATGGACTATCATCAAGAGGTAGTACAGTCATATTTGTGGTAGAGGCCCATGAATATCGGCAGACAGAGGTATTCTATTCTTGGACACATTTTCCTGAAGCAAATCCAATAACACACGATTTCCACTATTACAAAATAGAGGAATCTCCAACGGAATACGCCCCTTTCGAGGACATTGAAATTCCACGAACATACCAAGAGCACCTGCTCTGGTTTAATGGCGCCCTAAAACATCAAAATCACATTACCAGGCTCGGTCCACTAGGTAGACCAGGAGCCACATGGCCGGTTCTAGCCAGCTACACACCACATCCCGAACTTGAAAAAATGTCAGACCGGGAACTTTTAGCTCAGCTAAAAAAACGAATTAAAATACATGGACAATTGGTCCACTATGTCATGCGGACTTTAACAGTCCAACCAGTAATAAGAATTCCACAACACACCCCTCACCAGGGGAATACAAATAAAATCACACGACAGACTATACAATCAGTCATTGGCCGAATACCCGCAAAACGGGAACAAATTCCATTCTGGTTAGCTCAAAAAAATCACTCAAATAGAGGCAGTATTTCCTGATACTACTCCTAATGAGAAACACAGAATCCTGACTATCTGTCTTCCAATGGGGATCGCACCACATGTGGAGGACTGTGACACTTGGGGTACAGTCTTTGCTTCAATATACACAAAAACACATGGTGTTCCGTCCATGGCGGTTATACCAGACGGATTCAAAATGAATACGGTCCAGAACCTGCTTTAACTCTAGGTATGAAATTACTGAAAGACTTTAAGCAGGTCTCGGCTATATTATTAGCCAACATAAAAGGAGAAGCAGCATCTGTGGCGATCCGCCAGAAATTGAAAGAAACAGATATAGCAGAACAACCTTTTGAACTTGCCAGAATCATAGAAAAATCCTATGAAGAACTAGGTAGAGATAGTTTGGGTGGGAAACCACTAAAACCACAACTAACTGAAAATCCTGAAAAAACTTTTATTAAAAATAATTTGAATACTCCAAAAAAGAGATGGGAGGCTAATAAACAAACCACTCCCAGAGAAAAACAGTTTCAGTCCAGAGGAAGGTCTCCTCAACGGAGAGATAGATCTCCAGAACGAGGAAGCAAGTCTCCCCACAGGGAGCCCTCTGAGAAAAGATACAACCTTAGAGATAGGGATAAATTGAGAAAACCTGACAGATATCAAGATATTGATACACGTCCCTCTCGATCTTTTCAGACTTCCTCACAGAAAATCGGAAAGAAGAGGACGGTCAGAGCACAAAGAAGAGCACGTCAAGTCCAAAGACAAGGAACCTGCTCATCAAAGTAAAAAATTACAATTTCCAAAAAAGAAGGTAGCTAGTATTAAAATAAAACATGCCGAGGATTCTGAGGACACAACTGAAAAACTGAGAGTGGGCCCAGACAATGCTAGACAGTGCAGCAGAAGTGACCATAGCTCGCAAGATCCTGATGAATCTTCTGGAAACAGTGGACACGAATGAATACATTCAGGTAGAAACTGCAGACACCAGAGTTAGCAAACACCATAAATTATATGAAATAACATTGCGTAGAGGGGGACAAAACTAGGAAAATAAGAGGTCTCTTTTGGGATAACTTATCTAAAGGCTATGATATCCTGCTAGCTGAGAAAGACTGGCCACCAGAGTTTGTCAGGGAGTGCCCACATGGCGAAGAAATGATTATGCCTGCCTTCTCAAATCACATTCCAATTCATAAAAAATACACATTTGCTAGAAAATGGGCAGTGGCCCAAGCCCCTGCATTATATAAAAATCATGTAGGATGGGATAAGGATTCTCCTCACCATAAAATTCAGTTAAAAAAATCAACCTACTGCCCAAAGGCAGTATCCTGTTAAGCAAGAAGCTAAAAAACAAGTCAGGGAGATCTTAGATCAACTTGAATACCAGGGGGTAATTGAAACATGCACCTCACAAATGAACAATCCTTTGTTTCCTGTCTCCAAGCCAGACGATTCATATCGTCTAGTTTTGGGCTACTGACACCTAAACTCCTGCTGCAAAACATTTGCAGTACAAAACTCACACACTAATGAATAACATCGTGCTCACCTAACTGTCCTGTTTTTAGAATATGAATTATCAAGTGAAGGCAAAAGCCTAGCAGACAACTTTTTAGAGAAGTGTGCAGTACTCCAAGCACCAAAAACGCTGACGAACTTACAATCAATACTAGGTTTCCTGAATTTCGGAAGAACATACATTCTAAATTATGCAGAGAGGGTTAAACCAATCTATGAATTAATAAAACCTGATTTCAAACCAATTAATTGGACTCAGAAACACACAGAAATTTTAAGATCATTACAAACAGACATGTTAACTAAAACAAAACTGCAAACACGCGCAAACGAATGCAACCTTGTAAACAGAGTCATCCCGGGAAGATGCGGATTCACGTACCTAACCTCTAATGAGGGAGAAACGGTACCAATAGCTTATAAATAACACTTCTACACACAAGCTGAAATAAAATTCAGTTCTACTGAAAAAATTCTAACTGCGGTTCAAACTGCTGTAGCAAAAGAAAGAGCCCTAGCCCAAGGCAAGAGCATATCTGTTTTAACAGCAATATCAGCCCTTGAGGCAGTAACAAGACCACGCATTCCGAATGCTGTGGCATTAGATCCAAAATGGATACAATGGGAAAATTCTCTTGCTGAAGAAGACGTGAAACACGCATTTGATCCAAAAATGAAAAAACTAGAAAATATGGAATACGAATATGAATATCCTCTGACAATCGAAATTCTGCCCTCTAGAACAATACACCTGTGTAATCTACACGGACAGATTGGCACAACACTACGTTGTGGATAAAAAATCTTACAATGCAGCGTGCGCGATTGTTAAAGGTCGCTGGCGCTAAGGTAAATTCAGACCGATAATCACCAAAACTGAATCACTCAAACTGTACAGCTCAGCGAGCTGAAATAAGATCTTTAAAGATGGCGCTTGAAAATGCAGATCGCGAGTTCCCCACACTAATAGTGTGCGATTCGCATTATTGCGTCCAGTCTTACAATAATGATATGCAGACATGGATCAAAAACAGTTACAAAGATGAGACTGGTGCCACAATAAAGCATAAAAAACATTGGGAACAAGTAGTTCTTTTACAGAAAGAACCACAAAAGACTCACGTGATACATACACTGAGTCATCAACGTGATGGCATTCACATTGCGGGGAATTCATTGGCTAACAGAGCCACGGCGGCAGCTGTTCACCCGGCTTCCATAGCTACAAAAAAGCGTACTAAAAAACAAATAGACGGTGAAACGCTACTAGCAGTAAAAGTCTCAATGTAAGGCAACTATGCGGCGTTACCTCTAAATTATCCACTCGGAAATAAATACATAATTGATGCGAACTCCGTTCTTTTTGCTCAAATCCCTGGAGTGGGGGATAGAGTAATTCCAAACACGAACCGGAGGGCTTACTTGATTCAAGAAGCACACATGGGAATGGGTCTGAGGCACCAAGAGATCTTGAAATCTCTGATAAAATTACAATCACAGTACTGGTGGCCGGGGATGAGGGTGCAAATGTATTACTTTGCAATGGATTGTCAGAACTGCAATAGAAATCGCACTTGTGAACCTGACCAGACAATTGCCAAGACACCTCTATTAGAAAGCATCAGGCTATCTATACGCAGAAATCCAGCCGGAGAAATGCGATCCCATAATTATTAAGACGAGATTCGTTTAGATGTAGGCCCCAGTGCTCGGCTGACGCCAGAACTGTTATAAAAGATTTGCGAGTCTTTATCGGCACAAACGCAATCGGCATGCTACATTCTGACCAGGGTCCTGCGTTTAGCTCTCGGGCTTACAAGGAGGCCATGGCCAGCATGGCCCATGGCCAGCATGGGCATTGCAGCTGATCCTCTCCCTCACCAACGACCCCGCCACCGCCAGAGCCAACCTTCACGAAGGGATGAAAGAGGTAGCCGAATGGATGAAGACCAGTCGCCTGAAACTGAACTCGGACAAGACGGAAGTCCTCATCCTGGGATCCTCACCCTCCGCCTGGGACGACCCCTGGTGGCCCCCCGCCCTAGGCAGCGCACCCCAACCAACAGACCACGCACGCAACCTGGGCTGCATCCTGGACTCCTCCCTCTCCATGACCAGACAAGTCAACGCCGTCTCCTCGGCGTGCTTCAACATCCTGCGCATGCTACGTAAGATCTTCCGGTGGATCCCCACCGAGACCAGGAAGACGGTCACCCAGGCCCTCGTCACCAGCCGTCTGGACTACGGCAACTCCCTCTACGCCGGAACCGCCGCCAAACTCCAGAAGAGACTCCAGCGGATCCAGAACGCCTCAGCACGACTCATCCTGGACATCCCCCGTCGCAGCCACATCTCCGGACACCTGAGAGACCTGCACTGGCTCCCGGTCAACAAGAGAATCACCTTCCGTCTCCTCACCCACGCACACAAAGCCCTACACAACCAAGGCCCAGGATACCTCAACAGCCGCCTCAACTTCTACGCTCCCAAACGCCAGCTTCGATCGACCGGCCACGCCCTCGCCACCGTCCCCCGCATCCGAAGAGCCACCACAGGGGGACGGTCCTTCTCCTACCTCGCCGCCAAGACATGGAACTCCCTCCCGACCCACCTCCGCCTGACCCAGGACCACCTCGCCTTCAGGAAACAACTCAAGACCTGGCTGTTCGAGCAGTAGCGGACCCCCCTCCCCTAGCGCCTTGAGACCCTCTGGGTGAGTAGTGCGCTATATAAATGCCCTGATTGATTGATTGATTGCGGTACTCTAGTCCATTCCATCCCGAGGGAAATGCGGTAGTGGAGAGAAAAAACGTGACATAAAGCAATCTATAACGGCGAGGGTATTAGGTTCGGGTGATGGGTGGGTCAAACATCTAACAAGTGTCCAACGTAGTCTTAACAATCTGCCAAGAAATTCTCTAAGAGGTATCACTCCATACGAAATTTTGTTCGCTACTAGAATGATCATCCAGGATTTAGATTGTCAGACTTCAGTGGTGAAAGAAAAATCCTTTGATATCAAAGATCGTTTGGCTGTTTTACAGGACTTAAATGAAACAAGAAGAAGTCTAAGTAACAAAAAGCTAAAGCCAACGGCCACTGAAGAAAAACCACCTGTCCCAGCAAGACCTGTCTAGATTCCAAAGATTGGGGATCTAGTCAGAGAAAAGATCGCGGTGAAGAAGGAATTTGGGCCTTCTTACAGAAAAGCAGTACCTGTCTTAGCTGTCAGTGGAACAAGATCAGTAGTACTACCGCCCCTTGCTGGTAAAAAGGAGAACAGAGTTGTATCAATCGACCTGGTAAAACCACAATCATGTGGCCAATAATAAGTAGTGGGCCTAGTGGACTCCCAAGAAGTAGCAGAAGACCAAACCATGCTACAATCCAAGAGGTTCAAACTGAGAGACTAATCACTTTTGATGAACCTGCAGTAGATAAAAAAGGACTATGCAACAAAGCCATGAAACTTGTGCCTCTTGAAACCCAAATTGCAACAGTTCGTCAAGAAACACCTGTCTACAATGATGTAGCTTCAGACTATACTAATGTGACAAAAGAAGATTCAAAGACTAAAGAAAATCCGGAAGCAATTCCAACAATTGACAGACCTGCATCTGGCTACTTCATCAATTTCGATGACTTTTCTGATGATCCAAGTGAACATGAAGAAACGCCAGCAACAAAAACTTTCAAAGAAAAAATGACTGAACTCTTTCATCAACTCAAACATATCTGATTTCACCATGGATTGAATTATGGATTGTGTTAGGTGTACTTTTCCTCCTACTTTGGCTCATCATGATTTTACGTTTGGGTAGATTTATTGATGGAAAATATAGTACAATGGACACAGCATGTCAGAACATCAACTTGGTCCTAAAGCCACACAGATCATCTCACATCGAGAAAAGAGAACTGTCATCAGTGAACATCACAGCCATTCCAATACCTGGTGGTGCAGCATGGGACAAAACGGATTACGAAATCTAAGGCCCGATTGAGCTCTTGAAATATCCACACCAGTTCAAGGTTTCATTAAGTGACTTTGTGACACCAAGTACTTTCTCTGATGATTGGGACTTTGAAAATATTACTAATATGATGTCAGATTTAGAAATGTCAGCAAAATTCAACAAACATGATTATTTGCAGGGTTCATCAAATTATGAAGAAATATATTGCTATAATCATTATGGTCATCACTATTTGCATAAATCTGCTAATCCTAGAAATGTTTTTACTTATAACCAATGGGAACATTGTCCAACACCGCCAAAAGGCAGCTCGAAAACATTTTATGAGAAATTCCCATACTTCTCAGGGTTTAACAACACTGATCCAGAAACGTTTTATTTCAAAATGTTAAATAAGACAGGAATGAAAAACATGTTGACAAATACTAAATTGATTGATTCTGAAACATTTTATGAAAAAATGTCTACATTTGGTTTTGAATTTTGGAAAAACAACATTGAAACAAAAACCATCTGGGGTACAAAAGACTGGCAGGTACAAGGTTTAGAATCATTATTCAGAGCCTGCATGATCCCAGAACAGATAATATTCCTGAATGACACCATTCAACAAACAACCTGTCGTGGCCTAGCCAAGATAAAAGACTTAAACAAACCATCAATTCCAAAGCCCATACCTGATAGTAATAGCACTACAGATGTGGAGATAGACGTATCCCATATTTTACACCAAAACAGAACAAATCCTGATTGGAAAAAATGGTTGATCTGGCCCACAGACACAAATAACTGTCAAGATAGATTCCTGAACAAACCACAGGGGTTCAAACAGACCATGCCAGACCTAAGATATTCCCAGAGACAACATCCAGGGATAGTTACAACATACAGTGTAGGAAAGCTATGTCTCGAATGGCTACAGAAATCCACACTGGCTGAAATTAAGCAACACTTGACTTTACTTAAAGAAGGTGCTGACTTGCGATATTTCATTTTGGGACCTCGTAAACAGCGTCAAAAACGTTTCATATACGCCGGTATATACGCTGCTTACAACGAAGCTTGGAAAGTAATGCAAATTGAAACTGCTGAAAAAATACGAGAAATTGATCGTATTAATTTGGAAAAATCACTGTCTGTAGTGGACAATGGGTTAACGACTCTGTACTCCAGAATTTATTCACTGGACAGCATTGTATCATCTGCTATTGATATAATAGAGCAGGACTTGCTAATGTTACAACATGGCTAGTCCCAATTGCGTTCTATTGTACAGTTAGGCTGGACGTTACAAAATCTGCGTTCAGGCTACGTGCCATGGCGTCTACTCAACATAACGTCATTATTTTCTATCTTTAACCTTACTGATAAACAAATCAGTTTGGCACAAAAAGGAGCAGACTATACGATTCTGAGCATTGAAAAACCTGAGAGATTACCATTGACAATGTCAGAGAGACCTGTCATTGAATGGATAATACATGGTACAATTACAATTCCTATAACAACTTTTCAGTTTCAGTATTGCCAAGAGTATATACCAGCAGGCCTGTATGAAAGGTTGGGTAAGGAATACATCAAGTCAATCTGGAATTTACCTTATACACATAAATGTTATAGTGAAGGGAAAAAAGAAGTATTTCTTAGTGGTAACAACTGTAAAAAATCACTAAGCGGTACACTTCTGTGTCAAGGTATTAACTTGCATGGAGCCTGCGAAGGTTCATCAAACAACCTTTCATGTCACCTGCATGGCACTCCTGCAACACAGATAGAGCCTTTTTTCAGACAGCTTTCCAACGGCAGCTATATTATAATAAGTGACCACATCTGTTGTGGCATGGTGCCAGGAAGAGCGTTACTTCCAGGGTAATTTGCTGTATGCAAGTATTGTATCCAAACAGCAAACCAGACAAGGAGGCAGAAATATGGCCTTCTCTGAATATCTCTTCTATTCCAATTGATACTTTAAGCAGAATGAAGTCTATTCTTTTACAGACAACTGTGCCTTTAACCTCGTCCAAAGAGACATATGATCTGCAAGTTGCAAGGACAGCGGCAGAGATACATACCCTATTATCAACAAGTTGCCCCGTACATTTTGTAGAAATGTTAAGCCAAATCTTAAACATATCAGATATCAGTGGCATCGCACATGTATTTAAGACAATTTTTTCGGGACTGTTAGCACCCTTTGAGAAAGTTCTTGGCATCTTCCCGAATTTGGTGCATTCTGTATTCGGCGGACTGCCTCTTCTTTTGAGACTCGTAGCAGGAATTTTATTTTTGTTCCTTCTGCTCCGATATGGCAAGTCAAATCACAGACCAAACCAAGGCAACAATGGAAGAAATGATCCTAGCTATACGATACCGAGAACAAATCACGAATGTCCTCTGCTTTGCCCGGCTAAGAGATCTGAGTACTACCTGGTTTCTTTCATTCAGACCAATCTGGCAAGATTGCATCTTACCTGTGCTTCGATGTCTGCTATGCGGAGAAGAATGCGTGTTGGACGTCTGTCTTACACTACCATCAGCAGTACCAATGGATATCGATACTTTGCTTGGTTCGGTAACGGCTCATGCAACGTGTTGTCCCCAGCGGCTACCTATTCTGATGACGGCATTCCTTGAGACTTCACCATTACAATTAGGTGGCGGTGAAGTACGAGATGAAAGCGGCACACAGGTACAACCTTCCGGGAACATTACTGATCCAGACATCGATGATAGCAATGCTTTGCACATTTGCACTATTTCTACTTTTTCGGACCTGGTCCAACTTTCACCTACTGTTGTAGATGAATTTTTTTGCCAGCCTGTCTGATCTGATGTTCTCTCCCATCAACGAGAATAACTTTTGAAACAACAAGCACACAGCGTTCCCTGAATTCTGAATTCGGTCTTCAGTTTTTGATAAACAACACTACTGAAAACAATTGGAACTAATTTTATCCCTGAAAGCGAAATTATTTTTTCCACACCAAAATATTTACCTTTTTTCTGGCACATGGTACTCTGCTTAAAGTAGAACTATTCTTAGAGAACAGAACTTCTGTTTTTAGAGACTCTTGAGACAATATTTTGACTTAGCCTCTAGCACATGTACAGTATTGTATAAATATGTGATGGAATGGTGTCGACCTTCTCTTCTGTATTAAGAGCCATTTCATAAATGTAATTTTGGCAAATCATTCAGCAAAACGTACCATATATGCATTTTTTTAATGATACAACTGCTTGAAAAACGTACAGTATAAATACTCATTTTTTATACCATATACCATTTCAAATGCAATTTATGTATTTTGGGGTGGGTTGGAAAACACATGCATTGTTATTTGTTTAGTGTTGCTTAGTATTTAGTAAAGATGGACATTATACGTGGAGTGGGTGTTGTGAACCTATCTAGGACCCTATTTAAATATTCCCAATTCATGCCCGTATGTGGTTATAACAAATCATATCCTTATAAAGGCATAAGAATCATATCCATATTTAGTCAGAGCCAATGCAGTCCAAATACGGCAAGGCTACTCCCATAGACTCCTAGAAAGTACAACGCGTTCTTTAAACAAACCAAGCCTCCAGCAGCCCGGGAATTCCCCCTGCTTTTGTTTTGATTTGTACAAGAACTCCTGGAGTCCAGAAAGAACTGTAAGTTCTTAGTGACGTCTTATGTCCAACCTTACGTCAAACTCGGCACCTTCCAGGTATAAATATACCAGCATCTGCCTTAAGCAAACACACGGTGGTTTGGAGCAGATCGGTTATCTACTTACCCAGCTGTAACGAGAGCGGAAGGAAGCCGACCCTCTCATTGATGCACTGAGAGAGACGCTGTCTTTTCTCCTGCCGAGAAATCCAGCTCCAGTGTTTCCAGTCACCCTTGCTGGTTGCTGGGAGATCGAGTCCTGAGAAAGAGATACAAGACCTCCTTCATTCTATAACCAAGGTACGGAGCTGATTAGATCCTTAGAGAATTCTTGATTCAGATTCTTGGCAAAAACTAACTTAACTTAAACTGCAGCTCACTTACTCCTTCCCACGTACTAGGCTTAGGTTAGGTACACCGGGGTAGGCGTATCTTAGAAGCACCAGTTGAGCACGTTTAGTCAAGGATTTTATGTATGTATATATTTTATCCGTTTTAAGTATCTTATGGCTTAGAAACCATATAAATGCTTTTACACCATTTTTTTCATAATACTCCTTTTACTGTACGCACTTTACTTCATGATAAGTATTGCAATTGTGGCAATTCACTTCTCTTGCATGAGAAAGAGGACTGCTCAATAAATAACAACTTTTATTGAAAACGCCCGTCTCTCTATTTCTTTGCACTCCTGGTGAAACTAAGCATGCACGATTGACTGAGTGAAATAGCTGTCTATTGTTTTCACACGACTCTGGAGATATACTCCTTGTTCTGGAGGGAGCAAAGTTGTCATGTTTATGCGGTTGTCAGAAACTAATCCCTTCTTGTCTAATCAGGAAAGTTAACTCCTTCCTGTTCATTCGAGAAAGTTTCTAGTGACCTCCGAGCTAGCTGGCATTCATAATTAAGTCTAACATATTCAGTAGAGACCTAGTCGACCTCAGTCCTACGTCTAAACTATTGTTTATGTTATTCCAATGCGCAGAGCTTATTGGGAATATAGGAACTACACTACAAGCATACCCTGCCAACTTATGGCGAACAAATGTAAAGTGGCACCATAAGCCTCAACAGATTCACCCTGGGCTTGGTGTCTATAATAAAAGTTGTTTTGCTTCATTATGATGCTGAGGGTTGTATCAAAGTAATCTCCCATTCTTTTAATTGCTTCTGTATATGAATTCCAGTTTGCCTTATCTTTATTATTTTCAGCTGGAGTCACATTCTTGAATAAACGTTTACCTGCAATACCAAGACTATTGTATATAAGGCTGCTTTCAGTTCTGCACCATATTCCAACCCATTATTCACCGCTGACTGCAGGAGAGGTATGGCAGAGTGACCTGGTGGCTGATTCTGGAGCGTAGCACTCCCGGTTCGATCCCCTGTGCAGGCGGCATTTCAGCACCATGTGACTCTGGGCAATAGCTCACTTAATCTCTCTGACGGCCCCAAGAGCCTTGAGACCCTTAGGGGTGGGTAGTTCGTGCTTTACAAATTCAGGATTTATGTGCATTTTAAACCTTTTATCCATTGTCCCCATCTTTTCTTTGGTGCACCCGGTACTTCCAGGAAATGTGCACGCAATGCAATGGCATTCTTCACTCCAGCCACATTGCCCAATGTAGATTCGGAGCTCTGCAGTACAATTAGAGTAATAGTCAAAGTAAATATAAAGGTTTTTAATATGGTACTGTAAGTAGTAACTTTTAAATCAATTCAGTATATAACGTGTAGGTGGAATGCACCAAATTTACTATATATCCTTTTCTAATGTTTCTTCAAATGATTACCACTACCAAAAAACGATAAGGAGTGAGTTCACAGCTTCAACACAGTAGAGATACTGACATTGCAGTAGGGTCTCTGTAGAGTCACAAAATGCCTGGGAACGCCTGGCAGACGGCTGAGTTAGCAAGGAAGGCAGATCTAGGCGGGGAGTTCAAGCACAGTAAACAAAGGCTCCAGCACTGGGCAAGTGCATGAAGGAGAGTTGTAGTGTTGCACTTGCCTTTAGCAGTGCTTCTTTTCTATTGGAATCTTCACCAGAGTTCTGTTCCTCTGTTGGCTGCGCGTGAGTTCCACTAACAACAGTTGGTTCTGTGGCTGGCATAGAAGGGACCACGCTTCTTGTGAACTCTGCTCCTTGTTGAATAAAGCAGTGTTACTGACGAAATGGTCTCTGTGTCTACACCTCAAGGAAGCAGGGCTACCGTCAGGGGAAATGCAAAGGCAGAATCCCGCAGGAGACGCACGTAGTTCACCAAGCTAGATGGCAGTACCATGCGGAGCTTCCCAGGGTGCTAGGCCGAGTTGAAGGAGCATAAGTGTGTGAAGAAAGGAGAGCAAGTGGAGCGCTAGTCAAGAGCTGATGAGACGGCGGAGCGCCGACAATTAATTTCGAGCGCTTACAGGCCTTGTTGTCGAAGGCACGGCAAGGTCAAGCACCCCTCACCAGTTTAGCTGTAGTAACAGGAACTACAGTAGGAGGTAAGATGATTTATTACTGGTTCCTAGTACAACTTACCTCAGAATATGCGCTGCACACCTTCCTAACTGAAAATCTCAGAAGGTTCTACGTCCTGCGCGTGGTACCCACACGCATGACAAGATAGATGTTGGCAAGGGACAACAAGGGGAAACTTCAAGGCAATGGCATACCATTTACTAGATAATGGAAACTATACGTAACAATGATTACACAGACACTACACAAGTTCACGAAGGAAGTGCCCCTTTTTATAGTAAAATGCTTTACATCCATGCACCTCTGATTTAAAACCTTAGCACTTGTAAGGCGGAACATTTTTGCCCACCCTGAAAGTGCAGAAGTAGGACTGAATCAAGTGAAAATATACAACATGAGGTTCCAAGTACCATACTCGAATAGAAAAACTGATTATTTGGGAGATACTTGGTAGAATAGATATATGCCTAAACCCTCATCAAAAACTGAATAAGTTGGATGATGATCAAATGAGGACTTGTGCCACAGTGGTCTAATCATATGTATCATCGGTACTGGAAATGATAACACTTGAAATAGTAAAAGTTGATAAAAATGGGACTATACGATGCAGCAAGGTTGGATAGATTAGTGCCTTATCTCTATCTTGTGCCTCTATTTGTATTTACATCAACATGGACTAAAAAGGTAGGGTTAGATTTAAAGTTTGACAAATGATACTCTGCCCGTAAGGGTGGATGAAGATATTATGTCTGCCACCCCGGTGAACTACCGTCTGCCAAATTAAGAGATCCCAGTTGACCCAGCAGTGCTCTCTGTACTTTGACAGGAACCGCAGTCATGGTGGATAGACACCGTCCATTGCTACTTCTATCCACTAAACTTAAAAACAAAAAACTCCCAAAGTGAGAGTTGTAATATGCTGTTCCTTTCTCTTTAAGTTCTTGGAACGTTTGACATGTGTTCCTTCTTAGAATACTGTGATTCCTGCTGTCAGTTGACTGCTGTCGGTTTGTGGATGAGGTTTAATAAAACCCACCTGCTTTTACTTAATGTCCTCTTTCTTACTTCTGTGTGAAAAACACAACGTTTTATTGGCGACGATTGGAGAATCTGCCTCAACACGACGACAAAGGATTAAATTTAATATCTCCTCCAGCGGCTGTTTTCGTTAGAAGCGAAGCGTTGTCTTCCCAGCAGCCGTTTATGCCTCTACATCGTTTTTTCTAATCTGACAAATTACGGTGAGGAGAGCGGAGGGAGGATAGATTTCTTTTTAAAAGAAATTTACATCTGGACTTTAAAGTTAAATAATTGAAGCTTTACGCGTAAGCTAAGCGCGTGCAATTTGCTGACGTAGGGCTGACTGCTAACGTAATCTAGCTTGCTGTTCAAGCCTCACGCACTTAACGTTGCGCTCCAGCTTTAGGAAAAGGACGTTACGTTGCGTTTCATCTTGACGTAAGCTGTTCAAGCCTCACGCATTTAACATTGCGCTTTACGTTGCGTTTCAACTGGACGCTGCGTTTCAGTTTACAGTCAGCGCTTCACCCAAAGGTCGAACGGACGTTTCTTTCAGCTGATGCTACTACGCGCATCTCTCTATGACGTATAGTGCATCTCTCCTCATTGTTAAAGTAAACGTTCTGAATTGAAGGGAACAAGAGAACGTTCTACACCATCATTATTACATTACAAATAACAAAGACTACCTTCTAGTTAAGACTGCTCATGCAAAGTCTGCAATTATTTTTAACAATGGCTTTGTGAAGATTTGAAAAGAAAAAAAAAAACTTTACACGAAAAAAAAGGAAACCTTTTTATTTAAAATACTTTATTTTTCTTTAGTGCTTTATTATTCCGGAAAATTAAGAGATATATAAAAGAATAGTTATTCTTCGTTAAATATACATTTATGCATATATCTGATCCATACTAGTGAAATAAAAAATAAAAAAAAAGATAACAAAAAAATGCAGAATGTTACTCAACCTGCATTTTTTCCAAATGTAAAATGGAAGAAATTGAATTTTTTTTTGCAAATTACGCAAGAGTTTGTGGAACAAATTTAAGCGCAGAAAGGAAACATTCTCTACTGTTACATTGTCTTGGTGGTGAAGGTCAAGATGTTTTAGAACATTTGCCTGATTTAAGTGCGGCGGAGCAAAGAAACTTAAATGAGTATGAGATTGCTATTCTTCAGCTAGATCGACATTATTTGCCGAGACTCAGCACTATAATGGAAAGGTACCACTTCGGTTTGAGGGAACAAAAAAAAGATGAAACTGTTGAGGAATATGTATCTTCTCTAAGGAAGTTGGCGTCTTCATGCAATTTTGGACAGACCTTGGATGAAAAAATGTGTGATCAATTTGTTTTAAGATGTGCGCATGATGACATTAGAAAGGAACTTTGGCTTAAGGATGAACCTCCTCTTGAAGAAGTTCTTGTTATTGCAAAACAAGTTGAACATATAACTAAATGTGTTGGTGAATTAAGAAGAGAAAGAAAAACCATCTTCTTCTGACTCGAAAGAAGAAACAAAAGTAGAGGAGACTGTATGTCAAATAAAAAAACAAGAGAGTACTGGGTTACAAGAAAAACAAAATACTTTTCCCAACACCTCTGATCTCAGTTTAAATAACAAGTATTCTTGTTTTAGGTGTGGTCAAGTCTCATTTGGCTAATTCACCTATATGTCCTGCTTTAAAAGTTGTTTGCAACTTGTGTGGTAAGAGAGGGCATTATGCCAAATTTTGTAGGACAAAAATGTATAAAGGTGATAGTTCTAAGAAATGGTCTCAACCTCAGGTAAGATCTATATGTTTTGAGGTAACTAGTGATGGAACAGATCATCCCTCTCATTTAGTTAGTGTTGAAAATTCAATGATAAACTTTAAATTTGATTCTTGTTCTAAGATAACAATAATAGATGAGAAGTTATTTAATGAATTCTTTGTTAAAAAAGTAAAATTGTTGAAATGTGATATTTCCCCTTTGGGCTATAGTGAGAAACCTATAAGAGTGTTAGGTTATTTTATGGCTGAAATTGAATTGGGAAATCACATCATTGTAGGAAAAGTTTATGTTGCAAAGAAAGGTGATGCGTTATTAGGATGGCTACATCAACGTCAACTTGGAGTAAAACTTGATCCTAATGCTTCAACACAGGTACAAATACAGGAAGTCTCTGATTCCACTCAAGTCAAGAGTAATGTTTACTTGTCTAATGTCTTAGCAGAAAAGTTTCCAAATGTCTTTAACCACTTGGCTGCTAAGGGGTGTGTGCGAGGTCCATTGACTTTCCATTGAAATCAATGGAAAGTCCATGACGAGTTACCCTTGTCATTAGCGCTGAAGGGGTTAAGGAAAATTTGGGGTGTTTACGAGGGTACAAACATCGCATCAGGTTAAAAAACAATGCTGTTCCTGTAGTAGCAACGGTAAGGAGGATCCCACTAATGGAACAAGCCAAGGTACAGGAAGAATTAGAGAAACTTGTAAAGAACGATATTATTGAGCCCGTTGAGGCAACAGAGTGGCTTGCTCCTGTTGTGATTGCTAAGAAACCGACAGGAGAAATTCGTCTATGTATTGATTTAAGGTCTCTAAATAGGGAAGTTGTGGTTGATAGATTTCCTCTTCCCAACATTGATAAGATGGTTAGTACTCTTGATGGTGTGAAGTATTTTACTACTCTTGATCTAGCTTCCGCTTACTACCAAGTGGAGCTAGAGGAGTCCTCGCAAGATCTAACTGCATTCATTACACCCATGGGGACTTTTAAGTTTAAGAGAATGCCCTTTGGCCTTGTGTCGGCAGCCTCTGTTTTTCAAAGGATTATGTCTAGAATTTTTAAGGGGTTGTCTGGTGTCAAATGTTATCAGGACGATCTTTTGATCTATGGTAATGATATTCAAGAACATGACAGATGTGTGTGTGCTGTGTTGAAACGCTTAGATGAGGCGGGCATGTCTCTTAAAAAGACTAAGTGTAAGTTTAGAGTAGAGGAAGTCAATTATTTAGGACATCGTATTACTGGTAAAGGTGTTTTTCCGAAAAAGGATTTGGTAGAATCTATTGACAAGGTAAAAGAACCACTTAATAAGGAGGAGGTGCTCTCTTTTCTTGGTATGGTTGAGTTTTATGGGAAGTTTATTACCAATTTTGCGGACAAAACTCACAATTTAAGAAGATTGACTGCTAAGAATGTTGTTTTTGAATGGACTCCTGAGTGCATGTCTGAATTTGTAAGTATCAAGAAAGAGTTAAACAAGGCTCCCTCTCTTCATGCGTTTGTTCCTGGTCTTCCTACTATTTTATTTACGGATGCAAGTGACAAAGGACTAGGTGCTGTTCTGGTACAGAGGAAAGATGGTATAGATTCCCTTATCTGTTGTTCTTCAAGGTGTCTAAAAGGGTCAGAGCTTAATTACTCTGTGATAGAGAAAGAATCACTTGCAATTTATTGGGCCTTGAGAAAATTTAAAAATTTGATTTGGGGATCTAGGGTGTGCATTCTATCTGATCACAAGCCCTTAAGAGAAGTCTTCTTGAAGAAAGGTTTGGATGCTATTTCTTCAAGGATCAGGAGATGGGTTGTTTCTCTACAAGAATTCGATTTTGAAGTTCAGTTTATTCCAGGTGTGGCCAATAAGCCTGCGGATGGTTTATGCAGATTGGTAGATTGTGACAATTTTCAAGAGGAAGATACAAGTGAGTCGAATGAGTACATCAATGTGTGTGAAGTCACTGATGGAGCTATAGAAGAGTCTGAATGAATGAATGAATTGAGGAAGGATGATGAAATTTGTCGTGTTATTTCTTCGTTAAAGAACAATTCACGTTTAGCAAAGCCGTGGTTGTCAGTCTCTGATGAACTTTCTGTTACTGAAGTTTTGTTAACTCGTGGTACAAAACTTGTTCCTCCTCTTGGAATAAGGAAGAAATTGTTGTCACATGCACATTGTGGTCATTTGGGCATTGTGAAAACGAAGGAGATTCTTCGTATGCAATTCTGGTGGCCTGGCATGGATTTAGAGATAGAGAGGTTGGTCAGGGATTGTGTTGAATGCTGTGCTAGTGACAAAATCTTAAAAACTAAACAAATGCCTATGGTTAAAAGAGTTTTGCCGAGTCACCCTTGGGATGAGGTTGCGATTGATATCATGGGTCTATTATCTGGAGTTTCAGATACTCCGTATTTAATTGTTCTCATTGATCTTTATTCTAGATGGATAGAGGTGTCCGCTGTCAGAGAGATTACCTCTGGATCTGTCATCAATTTTTTGGAAGGTGTGTTTACAAGGAAAGTTTTCCCAATAGCCTGTTGTCCGATAATGGACCTCAATTCTGTTCAACTCTGTTTACTGATTTTCTAAAAAAGTGTGGTATTGTACATAAGAGGTGTTCTTTATATCACCCTGAGACAAATGGTGCAGTTGAAAGGGTCAACAAGACTCTTAAGGAGTCAATTCAGTTAGCTCGGTCTTCTGGTTTGAACTGGAAGACAACTCTTCAGGACAGGATCAATGTTTATCGTGTTGCTCCTCATTCATCTACTGGGAGGTCTCCGTTTGAATTATTCAGGGGGAGGGTCCCTAATACTTTATGGTGTCCAGGCTGGATGAAAAACAATAAAGGGTTGGTTGATAATGATATTGGTGAATGGAGAAAGAAAGAGTTGGATAAACAATCTGCTCGCAAGGAATATTTTGACAACAGAAAGTGTGTATCTTATCAAGAGATCAAAGTGGGTGATTTTGTAAAAATTAAGACACCTGTGGTACGCAAACCGTGGTCTAAATACACTGATGTTAGAGCGGTTATTAAGATTTTCAGAAATGCCAATAAGACAGAAGATGGGAGGATATGGAATAAGAGTCGTGTTGTGGTGGTTGATTCCAAGTCTTTTGTTTCTGATTCCTCTCAGTATAACATTGGTTTATGTAGCAAATTTCATCATGTCAACGATGCTTCTGCTAATGGTTCTAACACATTATTATCATACAAGAGGTGTCAAAGAGCTCGCAAGGCTCCTGCTAATTTGAAAGACTATGTTTAATTACTTATGTATGGATCCTTCTCTTATTACTTAAGAATGGATCCTTCTCATGTTGTTTTTTTCTTTTTTGTCTTCTTACTTATTTCTATTTTGTTAGGAAGGAAGATGTGTAATATGTTGTTCCTTTCTCTTTAAGTTCTTGGAACGTTTGACATGTGTTCCTTCTTAGAATACTGTGATTCCTGCTGTCAGTTGACTGCTGTCGGTTTGTGGATGAGGTTTAATAAAGCCCACCTGCTTTTACTTAATGTCCTCTTTCTTACTTCTGTGTGAAAAACACAACGTTTTAAGAGTTTGCTATTAAAATCAAAAACATCCAATGACCCCTTCAACTAGAGAGATTGTTAGTGTTGGAATCAATGTCTATTTTCTCTGAACCTCGCAGCCAGGTTTAACCTGGCGAGTACGAACAGAAAAAATGGGGATCATACGGTCCATTCTTAACAGGGCGGTGGTGTAATTCCCTTCCTCCAATGGCCCCTATTCAATCATGGGATCCATCAACATAAAGCTGACAGTCCTTCCGCCCCTAAATAAAGCAGGTGGACCACCAGTTTGGTGGACTGGGTAGTCCATCACGCTCGAGACAGAGTACCTAGTCCACCAAACTCTAAATCCCCCCCCATCTCCTGGGTTGGTTATTGCACTGAATTGCAGTCAGATTTCTATAAACCATATCATCTTCTTAATTATGGTGCAGATGATGTGTGTGGATAAAATAGAAGTATGTTTTCTGGTCTTTAGGGAAACCTGATCACATCAATAAAGCACTGTTACTGAAAATTCTTCAAAGATTTGGCTTGGGTAACCAGATTGACACAAGTGTGCTTGTGAGGTGGTACTTAGACTGGATTACTCCACAAATAACTGAATCTACTAAACAGCTAAACTAAATTAGTTCTTCCTGTTACAGAGGTATAACGGAGCCATAATATATAAAGGTCCAGTACAGATGATGCAACTGCATTTATGGGTACTCTGTTTCCCACCAAACTCACAAAGTTAGAACCTTTTAAGAACAAATAAGGCATGAAAGTTGGGTCTCTGTTACATTATAAATAGTTATGAATGACAAATTCAGTTCTAACAAATCAAATCAATCCAATGTTAGATCAGATGATGGGACTTACTGATAAACTTTTAATAAAGACAGACTTTAAACCATATGAACGGAAATGTAGTATGAGTTTTTTCTTCTAATTCTACCACAGATCATTGTGGAAAATACGACTAGTTATAAACGGTTTGATTTCCTAACCACGGTTGACACAGGTCAACTTTGTTCAATGCACCATCGCTGATTAAAAAGGCAGGTTAAGGAAGCCCCGCAGAACTCCACCCAATACACTGTTGACGTGGAATCATTGCTTTTGGGTTACTAACAATCCCAAAATTGAGAACTGGGGCACCATGGTATCGGAAATAAATCTTTTTCACTCTTTTCAAAATCACATACACAAATGGTACTAAGAAGAGTAGACACTTAACTAAAAGCATTTATTACAACAGGGCGAACCTGTTTCTTAGTACATCTAAAAAAACACACAGACTATCATAAAAACTGTAAATAAGCATGTTGTGAACAAAAAGAATAAAATAAAAATGTCTAACAGTTAAAATATAATTTAAAATCTTACACACTAAAACCTATTTCTAAAAGCTACACTATAGTAGAATTTTCAACCTAGACTTTCTTAGGGAGTAGCAACACACTGCATACCTTGTGGACAGGAAAAGTTGTAGTTGTCAGTGGGGCAGTATTCCCTGTAAATGAAAAACACATGCCGTGGCAGGTTTCTCAAAGATTCAGTTCGTTATCTGAATCTAGTGCGATGTAGCATCTTATTAGTGCACTGGCAGCAGTTAAGACCATTTCCGGCAGCATCTTGTGCGATAATCTGGGTGAAGGACCTCTTACGACAAGTGGTCCAGTGGCAGTTTTACTAAGTCTTATTAGAGATTGCAAACTCTGACATAAGTTTAGGAATGTCCGACATAGATTAGGTGCCCTCTGTAGGAAAGGGCCTGATCTCTGTACCGGGGTGAATGTATGACATTGTTCTGCATTCGGTCCATCAACTGTTGTTTTTGCATTTAACCATGATACCAGGCACTCAGATTCAAGACTTGCTGTGAACTTTTTGGTACCAAACCCTGCCTGCCTGCACCAGCCTCAACAATCGTAAAGAAACCGCCTTGCCCTGCCTCTGAACCCCTACCAAGAAACCCGGTAGACTGCCAGTACTTCACAAATTACCAGCAATCTCCCTTGGAGTAAAGGAGCTACTTCCCTGCAGCCCGCAGGCACCAAATTAGCAGAGTCCGGTCTACTGTGCTGCTGCTGCCAGATCGTAAAGATGCAGCAGTGGCACATGAAGAGGTAATCGTGCTCCGGAAGGGCAGATCCATCTCCCCACTAAGAGCTAGATGTAGGTAATTTGGATTTACCTATTCATAAATACCGAATTTTACCGATTCGGTATTTATGAATCGGTAAATCCAATGTAGTTAAAAATTCGATAAAAAATACAGAATCGGTAGGATTCGGTATTTACCGAATCGGTATTTACCGATTCGGTATTTGCCATTGATTCCTTTGAGGCCCATAGGAATCAATGTCAATGACCCAATCGGTAAATACCGATTCGGTAAAATTACCAAATTGTCAAGGGGGACAGGGTGTCACTTTGACACCCTGTTGCACCCCTGATTGTGGCTTGTGTGTGTCACATGGCACAGATGTGCATGTATACAGGAATTCGTTATTTACCATGAAATAGTATTTCATGGTAAATAACGAATTCTTAAGGGCCTGTGGCACTGTTTTCAGTGCCACCTACATCTAGATTTACCGATTCGGTATTTTACCAAATCGGTAAAATTACCGAATCGGTAAATTTAATGCCCCCTACATCTTGAACACCAAATACCGGTCGGTAACGGCCGAAATTCGGTATTTTCGGCCATTACCGACCGGTATTTGGTTACCTACATCGGGCCCTAAGTGAGAAGATACCAGGACCAACCACAGCCGCACAGCACCAATACCCGCGGTACCCGACCCATTGCAGCAACCAACCAATCGATCAATCAATCAGGGGTATGCAAAGTGCAACTACTCTCACCCATGAGGGTATCAAGGCGCTGGGAGGGAGGGGAGGGCTGCTGTTCTTTCTGGGTGTGGAGGATCGTTTGAAGAGCCAGGTCATGAGGTCCTTCGTGAATTGGGTCAGCAAACCGGATTGTCTGAGGTGGAGGTGCAGGGTGTTACAGGTCTTGGCGGCGAGGTAGGAGAATGAACATCCTCCGGTTCTGGTCTTGTGGATCCTGGGGATGGAGGCTAGGGCGCGAAAGGCAGAACGGAGTTGTCTGGCAGGTATGTGGAATGCGAGTCAGTAGTTCAGGTATGCTGGTCCTATGTTGATAAGATCTTTGTAGGCATGTGTGAGGAGCTTGAAGGTGATTCTCATGTTGACCAGGGGCCAGTGGAGTTGTCAAAGGTATTGCATGATGAGGCTGCGCCGGGGGAAGTCAAGGACCAGTCTGGTGGCGGATTTTGAATATTTTGTAGTTTCTTGAGCTGTTTCTGGGTGACACCGGCATAGAGTGTGTTGCCGTACTCGAGTCTGCTGGTGATGAGTGTGTGGGTGACCGTCTTTCTGGATTCTGTGGGGATCCATCTGAACATCTTTCAAACCAGGCGAAGTGTGTAGAAGCAGGCTGAGGAAACTTAGTTGATTTGGTGGTTCATTGAGAGCGATGAGTCCAATATGACGTCAAGGTTGCATGCGTGGTCTGTAGGGGTGTGAGGGTGCCCGATCAGCTGGCCCCAGGCTGAATGGTTGGGACACAGGGTGAGTACTTCGGTCTTGTCCAAGTTAAGCTTGAGGTACCTGTCTTTCATACAGGAGGCAACTGCCCTCATTCCGCTGTGAAGTTGATTCTGGTGGTTGTGGGTTTGTTGGTGCAGGAAATGATCAGCTGGGTGTCGTCCACGTAGGAGACGATGTTGAGTCCATGGCTTTTGACGATCTCTGAGAGGTGTGGTTGCGGGTGTGGTTGCTGGGTCTAGGGAAACGAAGAGGTGCTGATTTTGCTGCAAAGGTCTTGAGAGGGGGGACGTCTGTGGTCTTGCTGTTGGGGGGCCATGTAGACATTGAAGAGAGTGGGGCTCAGGGAAGTACCCTGGGGCACTCCGCAGCTCATCTCTTTAGATTCTGGGAGGAACAGGGGAAAGTTTAACTCGCTGTGTCCAGCTGGTGATTAAAGTGCGGATCCAGTCCAGTGCCTTGTCGCAGATGTCGGCATCGTGGTGTATCGTGATTCGAGGGTGGTGGGAGAGTGTTGAAAGCGGCATAGAGGTCCAGTAGGATGAGGGCTGCAGTCCCGCCTTGATCGAGGAAGGAGCTGATGTCGTCTGTGGCAGCGGGGAGTGTGTTCTCCATGCTGTGGTTGCTTCAGAAGCCGGATTGGAAGAACAGCAGGACGTGGTTTACTTCCATGAACTCGCAGAGTTGGGCGTTGATGGCATTCTCAATGACTTTGGCTGGGAAGGGGAGGAGGGAGATTGGTCTGAAGTTCTTGAGGTCTGTCGGGTCTGGGGGTGGCTTCTTCAGTAGGGGATGATCTCAGCATGTTTACAGTGGTCAGGGAAGGTGTCGGTTTCGATGAAGCAGTTGATGTGGCACTGGCAAGGATCTGACAGGCCTCCTCCGTGATGCTCTTCATGTTCTTGATCGTGTCATCTGTTGTGAGCGGGGTACAGCCAAGCATGGTCTGTTGGGATACAGTGTTGTTGCGGGTGTGGTTGCTGGGTCTAGGGCATCAAAGAGGTCGTAGGTCTGCCTGATCTTGTGGTGAAAGAAGGTGCTGATTTTGCTGCAAAGGTCTTGAGAGGGGGGGACGTCTCTGTTGGCCCTGGCGAACTTCTTGACAATGGCGAAGAGTTTCTTTGCTGTTGTGTGTGTTGGCGTTACTTCTGTCTTGGAAGGCTGATTTCTTTGTGGTTTTGAGAAGACGGTGGTGTGCGTAGACAGTAGATTTTAAGGTTGCGTGGGTTTACGGGGTTTTATTGTTCCTCTATCTCTTCTCGAGTCGTCGGCAGGTATTTATTGATGTGTTGCTAGCCTGGTCTCTTCTTGAGGGGTGCAGAGTGTTGGCATAGTCAGAGTTCCATAGATGGAGGTTGTGCGCTGCAGTGTTGGTGTTAACAGAGTGGCTGTGCTGAGGGAGGCAATGAGAACCAAATCCTGTTGAAGTCCAATTCGGACTCCAACGACACAGAGCAGCCATCGATGGATATCAGCACTGCAGAGACCCACTTCCAGAGTGGCCCAGTCCTGATTTTTGCACCCTTAACCGGCGAAAACGACAACCGCAAGGACCTGAGATGCATCACCCAGCTGACCATACCACTCTTCAAACCAAGTGCCACCGGCCCATGTTCCTGAGAACTGACTGTGATGCCTTGCTCTCAAGACCCTTGTGGAACGGAGTCCCCAGTTAGAAGCTCATGGACTAGTTCCCAAGTCCCACTCTACAGCATGTTTTTAGGTGTAGCGCGTAAGGTTACCAATGCGACCAGCACCTCTGCACACAGATGCCCCAGGGCAGGTAAACTAACTTCTGGTGGTACTTTGGACCTTAACCCCCAACCACCCTAAGTCTTGAAGGAGACCCCTGGAAAACTACTGCAAATACCAGCATACCGTATATGCTTTTTTCTCCTATAGGAAAGCATTACGTGTAAAGATACATTTAAGTGAACATTTTACTTACTTGTGAAAGTCAATATTTTAAAAAGTACTTGCTTGTTTACGTAGTTCTTGGTATCAAAATCTATATAAAAATAAGAGTTATTTTTCTAAATTGGTCTTGGGTGTATACTTTGAGTGACTCATTTATTGCCCTTTGAGTACAAATGCTGAGCCCTACCCTCTGATAACCCTAAAGGCTCGCCCACACTACCACAAAAGAGAGCATTTAGTTTTATAATTTTCTGCCTCTATAAACCAATAAGGGAGTGAGTTCCAGTCGGTGAGTGAGAAGATTGGAGAGAGTAAGTTCAAATCAACTATAGACCTTGTGAAGCAATCACTTTAAAAGGGGTCCAGCTGTATGTTGAATTTAAACCATGCAGGAGACTCATGGACATAATGATCCAAGTCTCTCAAAGGAAAAACAAAAGCAGAGGTATATTAGATGTTACAGGATGAAGTAGAATCACACTGATCCTAATTATCAGTCAACATGTTTCATGCCTTGGTACGTCAATGGATGATCAAGTAACATTTCTTCAGATCCTATATGGCTACATACCGATCTTTGGGAAATGAGGGGGGGATATAGTGTTTTAGAGGGTCCTCACACCAGTGGAAGGTGTAGTAATCTGACTCATAAAAGAGAGCGCAAAAACACTCATGCACTAATGTGTGTTCAATAGATAAAGTGTACTTCCAAATAGTGGGCAAAGGCCTCTTGGGAATAGAGATGAGGCTCACTCAATGCAAGCTCTGTGGCGAGTGCGTCTGTGGTGCACTGACCTACACCTGTTCCCGATTCTACAAATTCCCAGTGATTATCACCAGACCCCAAGTGTGAGTCTGCTAAGTCAGTATACCCTAATTTTCACTATATGATTTCAGAGGAGTCTATATACTGGATCGGAACTCTCCTCATCCTACCAAGTTTATAGGGTAGAGTATGTGAATCAAGGTGTGTATCTCAATGAACATAAAAGGTAAATGGATGTCTATTCAGACAACATTGTTTTGGCTATAAGTCTGTGGTTGTTCTTATCTGACTTTGACATCGCGGTAACTAGATAATTGTCCCAGACTGATGGTGCCTCAGGTGTTCTATCTATATCATTGCTTGAATGGCTTGACCTTTCACATTTGCTTAAAAAGATACAGTCAGACGACATCTGCCACAATGGCAGCCATGACAATGATTTGACATAAATTGGAGTAAAAATGGCAGCTCCAATTACCTACATGTTGATAAAATGGTGAATCCTGTTTGCTAAGATGGAGTAGGGCCTCCTCAAAATTGTGTCAACCTTAGGGGCTTAACGTCATCCGCGTCTTGTGCGTCTGAATGTGAAATTATAGGGGCATATTGAACATATATGTATTTAGCTGGTGTGTAGGGAAAACCATGCTTTTAAATTACAATAACACAATATTGTGTCATATATATTGTGTTAATTCTCAAAACACAATATATATGACATGTCAGACTGAAATAAAGGCAATATATATAAAATATGAAAACATAAAAAGATGACACCTTAATTAGCGAAGCATGAATACGTTTAAGCCTTGCATTGTTTCAAGCAGTCTGTCTAAAGTGTGTCCTAAGAAGAGACATGCGGTGGCGATTAAGCAGAGCAGATTAAAAATATGCAGCATACAAAAGAAAATTATAAAAAGAGTATGTCTGAAAACATTTCTCCCAGTTCATACTACAGTCTCTAGGTGATTCAGATGTTCAATTTAAATTCTCATGTGAGGATGTGTGGATGTCATTGGGTGCACTTGTAGCATATGTGTGATCCTTAGAGAAACCAAATAATGTGTGTGTGTTAATATCAGTGCGCATAATCAATAGACCAGCAACTGGTTGCTCGTCTGAGGCACTCTAATGCTTGAAGTTTTTCCTTCGGAGGCTCGAACATTAACAATAAATTAAGCCATTGTGTTGTATCAAAAAGTGCCACTTGTGAAACTGACCTATCATAGTCAGCATCCTGTAGAAGGGAAAGAGGCACTGCTCGGCATGTTATCTGGTGGTCTTGTAGTGGTTGCCGCATAACATTCATCTAAAGATAAGACACAAGGAGCTGTTCCCGATGTAGGTCCAAAATGATTTCTGTTGCACAGTTTATGCACCACAACACAGGATTCACCTGTGTTGCGTCCAATATTGCAAAACAATAGCATATCCATTTTTCGTTGAGTTTGGATAGCCAAGCATTTCCAAAATAACTGGCCAGAGTTCTCTGCATCTTTGTTCAGCTGGATGTGCGTACTCCATGTTGCTGATTTACTTGTTAGAAGAGGAGAACGATGATAATGCCACAGCCAATTAGCAGTATGTAGGTTGGAAAGCCTTTAAACAGGCTGGAGAACAAAGAGTAGAAAAAATGATGGTCATCAGTCCAAATTCTGCTTTAAATTCAGTCACCAGACCAGATCGAATGTTCTCCAAAAGATGCACAACACCAGTTGTCAAAGACAAATTAAATAGTGTTTGCATGATATCAGCAAAATGCATCGGATATTTTATGTGTAACAGCCTCTAAATCTCTGACGAATTTCTGTCTGCCTGCAAATGATATAGTTCAGCTGCAGAAGTCAAAGGGACTTCTTCTTGAAGTAAAACTGGCAATATATTTAAGTTGTCAAAACACATGTCCTTTATATAAAGACAAGGCCAAGTGATATAGCTAATTAGGTTTTGAGGTGGCGGGTACAAGATTCTTCCACAACACTGTATTGTTTTCAAAACTGTAATCTCATATGGCTGGCAGGGTTCCATCCCCCAGCAAGTAGTAACATTTGTTAAAAACAAATCAGAATTTTTTTTTAACAATTCATGGTGTGGGGGGATAGAAGTTACAGGTAAAACACAACTTTCCTTGCAACGATATAGTATCATAGAGAAGGGAGTGACCCATAGGGGTTTCTGCAATTTGCTGTAGCAGTACATACAGGGTCCTCTTCACATTCATTAAAACTCATGTAAGCAAAAAGAAACGTCAACTAATAGAGAAATTGTGAATTGTACATGGTTTCATACCAGACTACATATTTATATTTTTGGCAGTAGTAAAAATGAAACATTTTATAAAAAAAAATGTATTGGCATTTCAAAAATAAACAACCATCACAGACAATGGCAGTAATTGGCGACAGTAGATATACAAACTTCGTTCAGAAATTCAATGTAAGGAGACCAATGACAAGAAGCATCACTTTTACATGACAATGGTTCAGGCCTACTGTGCTGCATGCCGGGAGGCTCACCAATTGCTAATAAGCTGATACCTTCACCCCTGTCCAGGGTCCCTATTGTCTATCCCCCCTAGAGCAATCTATCCATCCAACTTACAGTGCGCTAGAGGTGGCTGTTCTGCGAGGTGGCATCTGTGTCCCCAGTCAGGTCTACCCCTCTTGCCTGCGCATTTGCATCCCCATCCTCCACAGTGTCCCGTGTATGCCTACTATCTATGAACATGGGCCAAAAGTTTTTGGGCCTATTACGAGGGGGCAGTAAGTCACTATAAAGTTCAGTTTGTGTGCTGCAGTATATTATCTCCCTGGTCCATTGTGATAGAGTAGGGACTGGGCCTCGCATCCAAGTGAGCCCTACACACCTTTTAGCTAGAAGAAAGGCCATATCGACCAATCTCCTGTGTGCCTGTCGCAGGGGCTTAGAGTAACCTAGTATGGCCAATAAAGGGTCTGGTGCCAGTGTCAATTGTGTGATCTCGTTCACCTCTTTGTACACTTTGCACCAAAATGCCAAGATGTCCGGACAGGACCAAGCTACGTGTAAAAAGTCAGCTACCTGAGCCCCGCACCCCTCGCAATTAGGGCTGGCACGCAATCCATATCTATGTAGCCTATCAGGGGTATAGTAAGTCCTGTTCAGGTATTTAAAGTGGAGTAGCCTATGACGGCCATTCAGGGATATTCTCCTTGTGCTTGAACAGCAATATTGCCATTTCTTTTCCGGTAGATCAGTTTGTAAGTCAGCTTGCCATGCGTGTCTCGGCTTAGCGTAGTCCGCCGTCCTCTCTGAGACGGCTACACGATACAAATTGGTTATTAATTTAGTAGGGGTCTTAGAGTTAAGGATATAGTCAAAAGCTGAGGGGGCGGAGCTAGCCGCGCTTGGAAATGGCCGCGCTGTTGGCGAGCTCTCCGGATCAAGCCACTATCCTGCAGAAAATCCTGGGTTTCACCGTGCCACAACCGACAAACTATGCCTGCCTGCTGAGCAGATTGTTTCCGCTACCGACTGCTGCCATCCCCGTGAAAATCGGCTGAACTCAGCGCGGGGGATCCGACGCGTCCCGGGAGTGGAGCGGCGCCTTTCCTGACCGTACGTGATCACGTACATGCTACGCGAGCCCACGGTTGTGCTACAGGCCGTGTCGGCCCGAAGGAGCCGTGGCGGCTCGCACTCGCTACTTACCAGGCACCAACTAGAGGCTCAATCTGCCTTCCTGCGCTGCTACCGCGAAGTGGAAAGCTGAGCTGGCGACATCGGGACAGAGGTGAGGAGGCGCTGCTATGCCTGCCGGACTTGATTAAAACATCTCTCCCCGGTATCGCGGGTGGCGTCTGTGACTCATTTGCGCCCTAACCTTGACTATCCTGCTTCCCCACTCTGCCGTGGTGCAGCGTTGGGGACCCGCGCACAGGATTCAACCGAGACCCGCTCTGCTCATCATATCCTAACTCCACAACGCTGGCTATCTACTGGGCCTGCCGCCCGGCGACGCGACATTCTGTGTGGGCCTTGCTGAGTAGGCCGCAGTCGGCCGCGGCTCCTTTCCGGCTCCACACTCCATTCCCGACTCTAAAAACCTGCGAAAGGCCGACACATACTGTGGGGACGCTTTGACTCTGGCCCTCGCCACAACCGATCACTGACCGGAGCTCGTCGACCTGCTAAGCTCCCGCCGAGAATTGTCCCTGCTCATCGGCTCATCGGCCACGGCCTTGCTGCTGAGACGTGCGGGGCCGAGGAAGGACAGTTACAATCCCCATCGTCTGCCCCTCTCGGCATCAACCTGGGCAAACCGGAGAAAACACAAACGAAAATTCAGTTTGATAACCAGCGGAAACTGCCCACGCCATCCACTGACCGCCAGACGCCGAGCCGCGATGCTGTGCCCTCTTCTACAGCTCAGACAACAATGGATGTTCAAGCTATGCTCACCACCATTCAATCTACCCTGACTAACAGACGGAAAGATTGATACGCTAACTTATCGGGTAGACCGCATGTTGGAGCGCTTGGATAAACAGGCCGAGCGCATGGATATGGCGGAACGCCGAATATCTGAAACCGAGGACGCAACACAACAGCTTGAACTGAAACATAAGAAGGTGGACGCCCTCATACAAGGCCTGGTGGCTAAGACGGAGGACTTAGAAGCACGTTTGCGGCGCTGCAACCTGCGCATCTTGGGAATTGCAGACACGACTCATATAAACAACATAGAGGCATATGTCGAGACTCTCCTGACCACCATTCTGGGCAAAGACATCTCTTCCGTGGTATTCATCGTGGAGCGGGCACATCGCACATTGGCGCCGAAACCGGCGGTTGGAGCTAAACCGCGCCCTATCATTGCTAAATTGCTGAACTATAGAGATAGAAATGCCGCGCTCCGGAAAGCCCGCGAGCTCAGATCTCTCACGCATGAAGGTATGCACATCTCCATATACCCGGACTTTACTTCTCAGGTACAGGAGGCTAGGAAACAGTACATGGACATCAAACAGAAGCTGAGAGATAACGATGTTCCCTACGCAATGCTCTATCCAGCGCGCTTTAAGGTGACTCTGGACGGGAAAAGCGTGATCTGCAACACACCACGAGAAGTGGTTAAATATTTGCAAGCGAATCATCCGCATGTGCTGAGACGCAAATCACCACGTGGTCAACAACACGAACAAGACCCCCCTTCAGATGCGGAATAACTGCCATTTGTTTTGCTGTCGGTAACCTACACAACGCAACTGCCATATGGAAGAGGACATGACTGCTCACCCGCACCTCCTAGTGTATCCTTGATAGATTATACATACGCAATACCTTTGCTGAAACATTTGTGGAATCTTACTTGGAATGTTATATCTATCTGATTGTGGGAGGTGGTACAATATCTGGTATTGAACGCTTTGATGTGAGCACCGAGACCCAACTGTCACTGACTCGCACTAACGCGAGTGGCTTGATCACCCGGCATATTTATGCTGGGCTACTGGCGGGCTGCGACCGTCCCCCCCCCCCCCCCCCCCCTGTGTGATCCACACTAACTGCCCTGTTTGGGGTCCCAAGTTTGAAAGTACTCTGATGTTGTGGGTACTCACCTGCTGTTTTTTTTTGTTACGGGCAGACTGTTCTGGGTGCAGGCTTTGTCATGATTGGGATAGCGAAGTGGGTGGTGGGAGGGGGATGGGATTCTACTACGGTTAATGTTGTCACATTATGCTTCTGTCACATCAGTGCTTCTGGATCTGGGAAATCATGTCTCAGTTTAAATGGCACAGTACACTTGCATGTACAATGGAGATGCTCGAATGGATATGGGTAGACACTTAAAGATGATGACATGGAATGTTAGGGACCTTAATAGTCCTAAGAACATCAGGCAGGTCTTTGCCTATCTGGACCGTCACGCCATAGATCTAGCACTCCTACAAGAATTACACCTCCTCCCTGGTAAGGCTAAGACACTGGGATTGCGATGGGCTGAGCACTCTGTTTCCGCCACATACTCCTCCCACGCCCGTGGTGTGACGGTCCTGATACGTAAAGGGGTTCAGTTTCGCTTGGAGTGCACAGATATAGACCAGGATGGCAGGTTTGTTATTGTTATTGGCACACTGCGTGGCACTAGAGTGGGAATTGTCAATATATCCGGACCCAATGTTGATGACCCTGCTTTCTATATGTCTCTATTTACCAAATTGCGCGATCATCCACCGGTAGAATGGATTTGGGGAGGGGATCTAAATGTTGCCCTTGACTCTGCTCTGGATCGCTCACATGATACTTTTGAACACCATAAACGCGCGGCGGACGCTCTCCTCCATGGCATCGATGAATTTAATTTATGCGATGTCTGGAGAGACCGTCACCCAACCCTGCGGGAAAGCACACGCTTGTCTGCAGCGCATACCAGCTGGTCACGGATTGACTATTGGTTGCTATCTGAGCGGGCCTCCACGTGGGCCATTGATGTCACACATCTCCCTAAAACGCTATCGGACCATAATCCGGTGGTCTTGTCCCTGGCTGTCCTAACATACATCCCCCCCGTTCACGTGGTGCTTCAACGCCGCAGCGCTCATTGACCCACTATATAAAGAGACACTACACAAGGCAATAGCGGATTTCTTCGCTGTCAACAACAAGTCTGTGGATAGCGCTGGCACACTCTGGGAGGCTTTTAAGGCGACACTCCGTGGGGTATGTATCTCTACTACTGTGGGAATTTTGAAAGATATCAGAACACAATTACAGAACTGTGAGAACGATATTCGACAGCTGGAGACGGAGTATGACTCCACACAGGATGCGGGGAAATTAGCTGACATACGCGAGGCAATCACACAATATAACGAACTGGCAGACGGCGAAATAAGATACACATCCAAGAGACATAGGGCGCGCAGGCTGGGGGAGGGAGGCCGCCCAGGTCGTGTACTAGCACAGAAGGTATGCATGCAATATAAGCAACAATTGGTTACGCAAATAAAAGATGAAGAGGGACAATTGCACTTTGACACCCCTAATATCCTGCGCACGTTTGTTAGCACATACCGTGACTTCTACACCACACAGCACACGGCCACAGACTCTGAAATATTAGAATACATTGCGGATGTGGCGCTGGTGTGGTTGTCGGACTCACACCGAGAATCCTTGGCACTACCCATAACGGAGGAGGAAACTCTTACAGCTATCAAGTCCTTACCAAATGGAAAGGCCCCAGGCCCTGATGGGTTCACGGCAGAATTTTATAAAACGTATGCTGAGGACATTATTCCCCACCTCCTCGAAATGTACGATGAGGCCCATACTAATGGCACTCTCCTGCAAACATTGAGAGAAGCCATTATAGTAGCACTACTCAAGCCTGATAAAGACGCATCTAGGGCAGACTCCTATCGACCCTTGTCATTAATAAACACGGACGCAATGATACTAGCGAAAATAATTGCCACAAGATTGCAACCACTCACGCCCACGATTGTGCTGCCTGATCAATCGGGCTTCATCCCTGACAGGTCCACCACACACAACCTGCGCACGATTTTTGCGTTAATGTACCAATTGAATCCGGATCTTCGTGCAGTGGCGGTGCTATTAGATGCGGCCAAGGCTTTTGACTCGGTGGAGTGGCCGTACATGTTTGTGATACTGAGGCAGATAGGCCTACCCCTACGTATGCTAACTTGGATACAACTGTTGTAAACAAACCCCACGGCCCGAGTAAAGGTTAACAGATATGTCTCGGAGTCCATGCCCATACAGCGGGGCACCAGGCGGGATGTCCACTCTCCCCACTATTCTTCTCAATAGTGCTGGAGCCGCTGGCCTGTAAGAGTCGCCAAAAATATGCTCATACCGCGCTCGGATTCCGCCTCCGACCTATAAGTATCTCGCTCTATGCGGATGATATGGTTCTCTACCTTCGGGACCCAGACACTAATCTATCCCCTGTGCTTCGGGAATATGTGAAATTTGGCAGACAGTCAGGCCTCACTATTAATTGGTCAAAATCTGCTGTGATTCCGTTAACCGCACGCACTAGCCCTCCGCAACTAGACTTCCCTCTTGTATGGCAGGATGATCCAATTAAATACTTGGGTATATGGGTGCACAGGGACACGGAACTAGTTATTCGACATAATTATGGCACAGCGATCGACCACATCGAAACGCAGATACAGAGGTGGAAAACACTCCTGTTATCCCTGGCTGACAGGATCTCCTTGCTGAAAATGGTAGTGCTCCCGAAGCTTATTTGTTAACATACCGATCAGTCCTCCCTCCTCGGTCTTTGCCAGACTTCGCACAGCATTTATACAGCTTATTTGGGCAGGGAAGCAAGCCAGGATTATCCTCCGTACCCTCACTCTCCCATATAGCGCAGGCGGCTTCACGGTGCCTGATGCCCACATCTACTATCTATGCGCACAAGCGCAGTTTGCATACTACTGGCACATCTAGCAGTTGAAGAATGTGAGGCTAACCCGATACCACTCACGAGCATTTTATCACACACTAGGCCTCATCTTGCAGTACAGGAGATAAACACGATCCGCACCACGACTCATGCATGGGAACGACTCAACACATTGGCCCATAAATCCCCTATTTATGCACCAAGCCTCCCGCAAGCGTGGCACTCCAACCTCTCTATCATAAATGGGAGGAGCGAAGTTTCACTCCTAAACCAGGTGCACAGCTTTAAATTGGGGTTATCCCACTTTTATATCCACAACTTTCCAATTTTGCCGAAAATTAATCTCCGTACTCCAACTTGTTTGTTCTGTTTCATTTATTTTCTTCATTTCAATCACACGTAAAAAGCTTATACGTTTTACAGCTTCTAATGATCCAGATATGCTTATCCGAGCCTTTTTCTGGTCACGCCAAAACACATAAAAACATCCTCAGTAGCAAATCATGTTATACCCAATGCATTTCGGGCTATTCGTAAGCCCTTCTTCAGGGGTTCACTACAATAAAAGAATATTGAAATTAGAATATGGCTTCATACCCTGTGGTTGACAGCAAATATGTTAAAAAACCAGTCTTATTGCCCAGAATGTTAACAAGGTTTTCCCTCTACAACGGAGCGTAATGCCACCGCTACAATGCCTGAAAAAACACCATTCGTCCACTTCGAGTTTTAAACCTCCCCGCAAATGTAACATCACAGTTCTGTACTTATCCATGTTCTCCTTCATACTACCCATTGTTTATCTGCTATATCTTGACTCTGTTTTGCTCGTACCTTCATTGCTTCTTGCCACATCTGTCTCCCTTTCACAACGGTTCCCCTCGTGAAACAGTACTGCTCTGCACATCGTAACTCCCCTCTGTTTTAAATCATGTGACATCACCCTTCTTCTGGGATTAACCTATCACCACCTGTTGTTAATCATACATCACAGTGTAATCCCTTGTAAACTTCATGACCCATAATGCACCTCTTCTTGCATAGCCAAAACACGGAGATATCTCATGCTAAACCAGAGCCAAAAGTTCCCCAGACATTTAAATACTATTCCCCGCCCTCCCTTATGTTGTTTTCACTATCACGCTGTAACAAAGATGTTCAATTGAAATTAGACTGTGAAAGTTTGTAAAACATTTCGTTCGGTACGTAACGTTTTCCATGAACTGCTTTTCCTGTCTGTCAACTAGATGAAACCGACTCTTAGTTCACAAAGTTCCTTCTATTTCAAGAATGTGCGAATCACGTGTGTGCTCACTTCCGTTGGATTTATTTTGCCATTTCTTACGCACTGTGGGTTCAACTTGCAGGTAGGGCAGACAAGTATTCCATACATCACAAAGATTGCAGTGCACACCTTCATTCTTCAGTTTATTCCTTCATTTTGCCAATTCGTTTTGCTTGCTCTTTTTTGCGTGCTCTCCGAGTTGCGTGATCTACCCTGGTATCACGCTGAATTAAATATCATAAATGGGAGGAGCGAAGTTTCACTCCTAAACCAGGTGCACAGCTTTAAATTGGGGTTATCCCACTTTTATATCCACAACTTTCCAATTTTGCCGAAAATTAATCTCCGTACTCCAACTTGTTTGTTCGGTTTCATTTATTTTCTTCATTTCAATCACACGTAAAAAGCTTATACGTTTTACAGCTTCTAATGATCCAGATATGCTTATCCGAGCCTTTTTCTGGTCACGCCAAAACACATAAAAACATCCTCAGTAGCAAATCATGTTATACCCAATGCATTTCGGGCTATTCGTAAGCCCTTCTTCAGGGGTTCACTACAATAAAAGAATATTGAAATTAGAATATGGCTTCATACCCTCTGGTTGACAGCAAATATGTTAAAAAACCAGTCTTATTGCCCAGAATGTTAACAACGTTTTCCCTCTACAACGGAGCGTAATGCCACCGCTACAATGCCTGAAAAGACACCATTCGTCCACTTCGAGTTTTAAACCTCCCCGCAAATGTAACATCACAGTTCTGTACTTATCCATGTTCTCCTTCATACTACCCATTGTTTATCTGCTATATCTTGACTCTGTTTTGCTCGTACCTTCATTGCTTCTTGCCACATCTGTCTCCCTTTCACAACGGTTACCCTCGTGAAACAGTACTGCTCTGCACATCGTAACTCCCCTCTGTTTTAAATCATGTGACATCACCCTTCTTCTGGGATTAACCTATCACCACCTGTTGTTAATCATACATCACAGTGTAATCCCTTGTAAACTTCATGACCCATAATGCACCTCTTCTTGCATAGCCAAAACACGGAGATATCTCATGCTAAACCAGACCCAATTTATGCACCAAGCCTCCCGCTAGCGTGGCACTCCAACCTCTCTGTCACGAGGGAACGGAATAACATGTCACTACTAGAGCAGGCGGGCTTCTTGACTCTGGGCGACCTCTATCCCAATGGATCATTCATTACACATGACGATCTGGCATATATTAGTAACCAAACTCTTCTCTTTCGTTTCCTCTACCATAGACTACGGGCCGCGGCTCGAGAGTTATACTCCTCCTTCCCTGACGAACCCCCAACTCTCCACTCTTTGCAATTACTAATCACCACACCTTCTCGGGCTCACATTCTATCCAAATTATACAGACAAGCACAGGACGAGATAGGCGCTGACACCGCTCCGATGAGAGATAAATGGTCTGCAATGCTAGATGCCCCCTCACAGAGGAAGACTGGACGGCTGCCTGCACACTAACCACGCTTCTCACCCCCAAGGGGAACCTGCGTCTTATTCATTATAAATACCTACACCAGGTATACCACACCCCCCTCAAGCTGTATAAAATTAAACTGCGTGATGATGTAAAATGTACACGTTGTAATGTGGATGATGCGGACTTTGCGCACCTAGCTTGGTGCTGTGCGAAGGTGCAGCGGTACTGGGTGAATGCCACTGCCCATCTGACGAAGTTATTGTTGTGTGAAATTCCATGTACTCCCAGGGTGTGCCTGCTAGGCTTGGACATTCCACTCAGAGCGAAAGGAAAGAAACTTATGGCTATATTACTGCTACTGGTGAAACGCAGACTCGCGATGCACTGGGACAGCAGGCGCGCCCCACTGATTAAAGACTGGCTGATGGACGCTGCCTACTGCAGGGAAAATTTTATGATATACGCAGAGGAGTTGCCGACCGCATCCAAACCCTCAGTTATCTGGGGTCCGCTTTCTGAGTACCTGCGTGCCAACCCAGATCTAATTAAACAGGCTCCTGACACCGTGATCCATTCCTAACTCTCAACATATGCCATTCCTAATAATAAGGTTTTGATTTGTATATGTATTATGTACGACGCCTATATGATGTCATGATGTTTGCAGAACTCAGATCTTGGATACAGTACTTTGTACACATCTTGTACAATGCTCATGACTGAAGTGTAACTTGTATCTTTTGTCCTTTTACATGATAAAACTGATAAATAAATAAAAAATAAAAAAAGGATATATTCAAAAGCTGTAACCACCGGGGGTTCCTCCATGTCTTCCCCTAAAAGATCCATAAGCGCGTGCCTCACCCTGTGGAACTGGAAGTGCGACAATAGTGGGTAGGAAATATCCTCAGTTTCGATCTATCCCCTGGTGCCGGCAGTGCCCTCTGCAAACAGATCGCCCATGTTGTGTATGTTCAGCGTGCCCAGCGCCGCTAAAACCCCTTTATCCGTGCATGGGGCCAGCCAGGAGCACCAAGCAATAGGTGCTTTCAGGGCATTCAGTAGACTGCACGCTTGGACATCCATCATGTGGTGCCATGCGTGAGTGACCACATTCAGGAAATCTAGAATACCCGTTCGTCGGTCTCGAGGCCTAGCGAGCAGCGCGGGCAAAGGTACCGGGTCTGCAACGATGGATTCAATGCGTATGTGTGGAATGTCCACTGGACCATGTATCTAGTGGTAAGCGTGCGTGCATTGCGCAGCACGGTAATAAAGTTCTAGGTCTGGAGCGTTCAGGCCTCCCGCCGCGTACGGGCGTATAAGAATTTTCCACACCACTCCTGGCTGTTTCCCAGCCTATGCCAACCGGACCATTAGCACTTGCAGTTGTCGGAAGAATAGGCTCGATAACACCATAGGGATGTTGCAAAACAAGAACAAAAAGCGCGGCCACACAATCATTTTCATAAGTGAGATCCGTCCCAGCAGCGACAGTGGCGAAGTAATCCACTTTTCAACATCCTCCTCCAGTTTGGAGACAGCCACCCCATAGTTCTCTCGCAGGACTATCTCCGAGTCCGTATGAAGTCGGATCCCCAGATACCGTACCGCGTCAGTAGTCCACTGAATGGGATATTCCAGGTCGAATCTCCTCGTAGCCGGTGTAAGTGGGAACATGAGGGACTTGCTCCAATTTACATGGATGCCCGAAAGAGAGCTAAATAAGACCACCTCGCGAAGCACCGCCGATAAATGCATTTCCGGGTCCCTGACATATAAGAGGGTATCGTCCGTGTACGTGGACACGATCAAATTATATGTGGGGAATCGCACGCCCCTGTGGCTGTGGTATTCACGCAGGGCGCAAGCAAGTGGCTCTGCCACCACCACATATAGGATAGGGGAAAGGAGGCAGCCCTGCCTCATGCCTATCCGTATGGGGTCCGTGATTAGCGATCCTATTCGTATACGAGCCGTAGGGGAGGTGTACAGCGTGGCTAGCAGCTGTAGAAACAGCTCTCCCACACCCATCCGGCTTAGGACATGTCTCAGGAAAGGCCACTCGACAGAGTCAAAGGCCTTTTCCATGTCCAGAAAAACCGCGATCGCAGTGACTTCTGGGCATGTATGCTGGAACGCCTCGAATACCGTTCTAAGATTATACGTGAGGTTATGGGTGGGGACAAATCCTGCCTGTTCTGGGGCTACCAACGAAGCGACCATGGGGCTGAGCCGGTTGGAGATCAATTTGGCGAATATCTTCGCATCCATGTTTAATAATGACAAGGGACGGTACGAGGCGCAGTCTCCCGGGGCCTTCCCTGGTTTAAGAATAGCGACCAATATCGCCTCTCGCAAAGTGGGCGGCATGGTGCCTGTGTCTGCCATGTCCTCAAACAGGGTAAGCAATCGGGGAATCAGGTCTGCAAATGCCTTGTAAAAGGGCGCTCCCCCTCACTGTAGGATCTAGCGGTTGCGTACTTTCCTAGGTGTTTGACTTCAGAGTCAGCCTCCTCGTTGTATTCACGGAGTGTTTGGGCGAGTTCCTGGGTGAGAGTCTCGTTACAGTCGCGGAGGCGCCTATTCTCCAGCTCCTTAAGTTTGGTTTCCAAGATCTGTAACCGACCTTTAATCGATTTAAGAACCCTCGAATGTTTAGAGATAGTGATCCCCCTGATATACACCTCGAAGTGACAGACTGGAACAAGTCTACAGTGCCCACATTGGTGTCAAAAAACATTTCGATGGCCGTAGCTAACTCCTCCTTGACAGGGGCATCTAGTAGGGAGTAAGGGGGAAACGCCAAGCAAATGGCGGAAGACGTTTCGCTGGCACGGAGACTGTCAACAGTAATGGTGAATCGTCTGAATATGTACGTGGAAGTATAGCGCAGTTCTAAACTGTGTGAGTTAAATAAGTTGTGGCCAGCTAGTAGTCTATCCTAGTGTGTATGTTATGTGGGGCCGAGTAGTGCGTGTAGCCCCCTAGTGTGGGGTGTCGGCGCCTCCACAGGTCGCACAAGACCAGTCGGGTCATTTGCGCCTCCAGCGCCCTAGCAGAAGCCAAAGGGCGTCGTTCGGGGCCATCTTATCTGTCTATGTGTGGTTGTCTCGTCACATTAAAATCCCCCCCCCAGAGAACACCTTCCCCCGAGTGTGCCAGAATCTTGACTGCTAACCCTCGGTAGAAGTCAGGATGGTCATAGTTGGGGCAGTAGATGTTCACTATGCGGCGCTCCATACCCTTTCCACAGCACTTCGTGATCGTGTACCGTCCGTCCCTATCCGTCTCCAGTGGAGCCATCTTCAGTAGTGTCTTCGGGTTGACCCACGTAAGAACTCCCCTGGCATGTGATGTAAACCCAGCCGCGTGTATATTACCCATGAAGCCCCTGTACTGCAGGATGGGGCTATCTGGATGTAGGTGCGTCTCCTGTAAGAGTGCGATATCAATGCCATGTCTCGAAAGGTATTGTAGGACCTTCCTAACCTTCCGATGGTCATTAAGACCCCGGACATTCCAGGTTATCAGCGTCAATCTATCCGAAGTTTCCCCTGGTGGAGTCATCCTTCTGCAGCTGTCTGTGATATCGTCTGAACAAATGACCTAACATAGTGTCCTGCCGCTTCCGTATGTAATAACTTGTGAAAAACGCCCTCCAATTGCAAACATTCCCCCCTCAGCCCCTGCGACACACCGCTGCGCCGCCCGACCCCCCACCCCACACCCACCCACGCCTGCCCATCCCCAACCAGGCAACGATCATTCCCCCACCCCAACAAAACCTCCCTCGCTTCCCATCCCATCCCCAGAGCCCCGGGACCAAAAATTTTAAAACAAAAGCTTCTGTTCAAACACTGTGGGATTCACGCAGGGGCGTAGGTAGCCAGCAGAAAGCAAGCTCTATGCAGGGCATGGTCATGAAGCTGCCCGCCCCTCCCCCGTCCCAGTAGCAAAGTGACATGCGTGTAACCACAATCCATACCCTGGAGCTCGCTGGTCTTGGCAATGTCGAACATGTACTCAGAGGATGCTCCAGCCAACAGTAAACTAGCTTAAGGCCCTCCAAGTCCTCACGTCCGTAAAAGCCCATGAGGACAGTACGGTGCGAAATTTGAATACATTGGGTCGCTACTCATCTAAATCAAAGCAGTATACGCCTTTATACCGTGACCCACCTGTTGGTGTGTCCCTGTACCATATCAGTGCCATCGCTACTTAACCGCGCCCTACCCCGCAACCCACCAGCTGTACTGTACAATCCTGCCAAATAGATTGAGGTGTGCCGTAACCATCTTGTCACACATTCCATAGTTCTCCCCTCCCCAGCCACCCTGCTCAAGTCAATGCAAACTATACGACCCATCTGCAAGAATCTCAGTTAGTCCTGTTCGTCCAGGGGACCTCCCGTTACCTCTGCCTCTTTATTCGGGGAGGAACGACTCTCTTTCCGCCAGTCTTTGAGGGCTTTCTGTAGAGCTTTAGGGTCCGTGAAGATCATGGATTTCCCTTGTCTGTTAATCCGCAGCTTCGCAGGCTAGAGCATCGCGTAGTCAGTGCCCATTTCTCGTAGTTGTCGTTTCATCAGTGCAAACTGTCTCCGTGCCTCTTGCACTTTAGCAGTGAAGTCTGGGAACAGCGAAAGGACCGAGCCCTTGTATTGTAGCGGCTGTTTTTCTCTCGCTAGCCTTAGTGCCACATCGCGTCCCTGTAGGTGAGCAACTTAGCGATTATAGGCCTCGGCAGCGCCCCCGGCCTTGGTCTCGGGCCCAGACAGCGGTGGGCCCTTTCCACTACAAACATTGCAGAGAAGGCAGTCTCGCCAAGAAGTTTCTTTAGGAGAGTTTCAACGAACACCTCCATGTTCCCGGTCTGTGCATTTTCAGGCAGGCCTGTGATACGAAGATTGCACCTTCGAGAGCGAACTTCTAAGTCCTCCGTCTTGTCCTGTTGTATCTGCATTGCTCTGCTCCTCTGCTTATGGTCAGGGTCCAGGGAAGTCTATACCTCTTCTACCTCGATGAGGCGGCGTTCAGACATGTCTATCCGCTCCGTCTGTTTGTCAAGCCTCTCCGCCATGCGGTCCATGCGGTAGGTGAGTGCATCCATCTTGGTTCCTAACAAAGCTATCCCCCCCTGTAGGCTCTTCTCCATGGCTAATAATAGGCTACGAATGTCTTGTTGAGGAGGTTCCTCCGTCGGCTCCCGCTCCCCCCGATCTTCTCCTGATGCAGACTCACCAGTCCTGGTTCTCTTAAGGTCAAATAATAGTTTGGGTTGCGTCCTGTCCTGTCCGTCCTGTCCGTGCGCCCCATCCTGGCGAATCTGGATGGTCGTCTGGGTCAATATTTCTCCGCTCCAACCACAGTGGTACCGTCGTGGGTGTCCCGCTGGTGTCAGCGCAGTCCTTTCGCGCCCCGGTTCTTCCTGCCCACCGTCGGCCTCTCACCAGTACGTGGGCTCCTTCTGGCAGGGTCGCTATGCGATCCCTTGGTTAAGCGCTACCTCCCAGCATCACCCCCCGAGTCGGTCAGTGAGTGTGTTGTGGCGGCATCGCCGCCCCCCCGGTGAGCCCCGCCTCCGCAAGGTCTGGCAGACGGTCCCCCAGCCTGGTTTTGATTTGTATATGTATTATGTACGACGCCTATATGATGTCATGATGTTTGCAGAACTCAGATCTTGGATACAGTACTTTGTACACATCTTGTACAATGCTCATGACTGAAGTGTAACTTGTATCTTTTGTCCTTTTACATGATAAAACTGATAAATAAATAAAAAATAAAAAAAGGATATATTCAAAAGCTGTAACCACCGGGGGTTCCTCCATGTCTTCCCCTAAAAGATCCATAAGCGCGTGCCTCACCCTGTGGAACTGGAAGTGCGACAATAGTGGGTAGGAAATATCCTCAGTTTCGATCTATCCCCTGGTGCCGGCAGTGCCCTCTGCAAACAGATCGCCCATGTTGTGTATGTTCAGCGTGCCCAGCGCCGCTAAAACCCCTTTATCCGTGCATGGGGCCAGCCAGGAGCACCAAGCAATAGGTGCTTTCAGGGCATTCAGTAGACTGCACGCTTGGACATCCATCATGTGGTGCCATGCGTGAGTGACCACATTCAGGAAATCTAGAATACCCGTTCGTCGGTCTCGAGGCCTAGCGAGCAGCGCGGGCAAAGGTACCGGGTCTGCAACGATGGATTCAATGCGTATGTGTGGAATGTCCACTGGACCATGTATCTAGTGGTAAGCGTGCGTGCATTGCGCAGCACGGTAATAAAGTTCTAGGTCTGGAGCGTTCAGGCCTCCCGCCGCGTACGGGCGTATAAGAATTTTCCACACCACTCCTGGCTGTTTCCCAGCCTATGCCAACCGGACCATTAGCACTTGCAGTTGTCGGAAGAATAGGCTCGATAACACCATAGGGATGTTGCAAAACAAGAACAAAAAGCGCGGCCACACAATCATTTTCATAAGTGAGATCCGTCCCAGCAGCGACAGTGGCGAAGTAATCCACTTTTCAACATCCTCCTCCAGTTTGGAGACAGCCACCCCATAGTTCTCTCGCAGGACTATCTCCGAGTCCGTATGAAGTCGGATCCCCAGATACCGTACCGCGTCAGTAGTCCACTGAATGGGATATTCCAGGTCGAATCTCCTCGTAGCCGGTGTAAGTGGGAACATGAGGGACTTGCTCCAATTTACATGGATGCCCGAAAGAGAGCTAAATAAGACCACCTCGCGAAGCACCGCCGATAAATGCATTTCCGGGTCCCTGACATATAAGAGGGTATCGTCCGTGTACGTGGACACGATCAAATTATATGGGGGGAATCGCACGCCCCTGTGGCTGTGGTATTCACGCAGGGCGCAAGCAAGTAGCTCTGCCACCACCACATATAGGATAGGGGAAAGGAGGCAGCCCTGCCTCATGCCTATCCGTATGGGGTCCGTGATTAGCGATCCTATTCGTATACGAGCCGTAGGGGAGGTGTACAGCGTGGCTAGCAGCTGTAGAAACAGCTCTCCCACACCCATCCGGCTTAGGACATGTCTCAGGAAAGGCCACTCGACAGAGTCAAAGGCCTTTTCCATGTCCAGAAAAACCGCGATCGCAGTGACTTCTGGGCATGTATGCTGGAACGCCTCGAATACCGTTCTAAGATTATACGTGAGGTTATGGGTGGGGACAAATCCTGCCTGTTCTGGGGCTACCAACGAAGCGACCATGGGGCTGAGCCGGTTGGAGATCAATTTGGCGAATATCTTCGCATCCATGTTTAATAATGACAAGGGACGGTACGAGGCGCAGTCTCCCGGGGCCTTCCCTGGTTTAAGAATAGCGACCAATATCGCCTCTCGCAAAGTGGGCGGCATGGTGCCTGTGTCTGCCATGTCCTCAAACAGGGTAAGCAATCGGGGAATCAGGTCTGCAAATGCCTTGTAAAAGGGCGCTCCCCCTCACTGTAGGATCTAGCGGTTGCGTACTTTCCTAGGTGTTTGACTTCAGAGTCAGCCTCCTCGTTGTATTCACGGAGTGTTTGGGCGAGTTCCTGGGTGAGAGTCTCGTTACAGTCGCGGAGGCGCCTATTCTCCAGCTCCTTAAGTTTGGTTTCCAAGATCTGTAACCGACCTTTAATCGATTTAAGAACCCTCGAATGTTTAGAGATAGTGATCCCCCTGATATACACCTCGAAGTGACAGACTGGAACAAGTCTACAGTGCCCACATTGGTGTCAAAAAACATTTCGATGGCCGTAGCTAACTCCTCCTTGACAGGGGCATCTAGTAGGGAGTAAGGGGGAAACGCCAAGCAAATGGCGGAAGACGTTTCGCTGGCACGGAGACTGTCAACAGTAATGGTGAATCGTCTGAATATGTACGTGGAAGTATAGCGCAGTTCTAAACTGTGTGAGTTAAATAAGTTGTGGCCAGCTAGTAGTCTATCCTAGTGTGTATGTTATGTGGGGCCGAGTAGTGCGTGTAGCCCCCTAGTGTGGGGTGTCGGCGCCTCCACAGGTCGCACAAGACCAGTCGGGTCATTTGCGCCTCCAGCGCCCTAGCAGAAGCCAAAGGGCGTCGTTCGGGGCCATCTTATCTGTCTATGTGTGGTTGTCTCGTCACATTAAAATCCCCCCCCCAGAGAACACCTTCCCCCGAGTGTGCCAGAATCTTGACTGCTAACCCTCGGTAGAAGTCAGGATGGTCATAGTTGGGGCAGTAGATGTTCACTATGCGGCGCTCCATACCCTTTCCACAGCACTTCGTGATCGTGTACCGTCCGTCCCTATCCGTCTCCAGTGGAGCCATCTTCAGTAGTGTCTTCGGGTTGACCCACGTAAGAACTCCCCTGGCATGTGATGTAAACCCAGCCGCGTGTATATTACCCATGAAGCCCCTGTACTGCAGGATGGGGCTATCTGGATGTAGGTGCGTCTCCTGTAAGAGTGCGATATCAATGCCATGTCTCGAAAGGTATTGTAGGACCTTCCTAACCTTCCTATGGTCATTAAGACCCCGGACATTCCAGGTTATCAGCGTCAATCTATCCGAAGTTTCCCCTGGTGGAGTCATCCTTCTGCAGCTGTCTGTGATATCGTCTGAACAAATGACCTAACATAGTGTCCTGCCGCTTCCGTATGTAATAACTTGTGAAAAACGCCCTCCAATTGCAAACATTCCCCCCTCAGCCCCTGCGACACACCGCTGCGCCGCCCGACCCCCCACCCCACACCCACCCACGCCTGCCCATCCCCAACCAGGCAACGATCATTCCCCCACCCCAACAAAACCTCCCTCGCTTCCCATCCCATCCCCAGAGCCCCGGGACCAAAAATTTTAAAACAAAAGCTTCTGTTCAAACACTGTGGGATTCACGCAGGGGCGTAGGTAGCCAGCAGAAAGCAAGCTCTATGCAGGGCATGGTCATGAAGCTGCCCGCCCCTCCCCCGTCCCAGTAGCAAAGTGACATGCGTGTAACCACAATCCATACCCTGGAGCTCGCTGGTCTTGGCAATGTCGAACATGTACTCAGAGGATGCTCCAGCCAACAGTAAACTAGCTTAAGGCCCTCCAAGTCCTCACGTCCGTAAAAGCCCATGAGGACAGTACGGTGCGAAATTTGAATACATTGGGTCGCTACTCATCTAAATCAAAGCAGTATACGCCTTTATACCGTGACCCACCTGTTGGTGTGTCCCTGTACCATATCAGTGCCATCGCTACTTAACCGCGCCCTACCCCGCAACCCGCCAGCTGTACTGTACAATCCTGCCAAATAGATTGAGGTGTGCCGTAACCATCTTGTCACACATTCCATAGTTCTCCCCTCCCCAGCCACCCTGCTCAAGTCAATGCAAACTATACGACCCATCTGCAAGAATCTCAGTTAGTCCTGTTCGTCCAGGGGACCTCCCGTTACCTCTGCCTCTTTATTCGGGGAGGAACGACTCTCTTTCCGCCAGTCTTTGAGGGCTTTCTGTAGAGCTTTAGGGTCCGTGAAGATCATGGATTTCCCTTGTCTGTTAATCCGCAGCTTCGCAGGCTAGAGCATCGCGTAGTCAGTGCCCATTTCTCGTAGTTGTCGTTTCATCAGTGCAAACTGTCTCCGTGCCTCTTGCACTTTAGCAGTGAAGTCTGGGAACAGCGAAAGGACCGAGCCCTTGTATTGTAGCGGCTGTTTTTATCTCGCTAGCCTTAGTGCCACATCGCGTCCCTGTAGGTGAGCAACTTAGCGATTATAGGCCTCGGCAGCGCCCCCGGCCTTGGTCTCGGGCCCAGACAGCGGTGGGCCCTTTCCACTACAAACATTGCAGAGAAGGCAGTCTCGCCAAGAAGTTTCTTTAGGAGAGTTTCAACGAACACCTCCATGTTCCCGGTCTGTGCATTTTCAGGCAGGCCTGTGATACGAAGATTGCACCTTCGAGAGCGAACTTCTAAGTCCTCCGTCTTGTCCTGTTGTATCTGCATTGCTCTGCTCCTCTGCTTATGGTCAGGGTCCAGGGAAGTCTATACCTCTTCTACCTCGATGAGGCGGCGTTCAGACATGTCTATCCGCTCCGTCTGTTTGTCAAGCCTCTCCGCCATGCGGTCCATGCGGTAGGTGAGTGCATCCATCTTGGTTCCTAACAAAGCTATCCCCCCCTGTAGGCTCTTCTCCATGGCTAATAATAGGCTACGAATGTCTTGTTGAGGAGGTTCCTCCGTCGGCTCCCGCTCCCCCCGATCTTCTCCTGATGCAGACTCACCAGTCCTGGTTCTCTTAAGGTCAAATAATAGTTTGGGTTGCGTCCTGTCCTGTCCGTCCTGTCCGTGCGCCCCATCCTGGCGAATCTGGATGGTCGTCTGGGTCAATATTTCTCCGCTCCAACCACAGTGGTACCGTCGTGGGTGTCCCGCTGGTGTCAGCGCAGTCCTTTCGCGCCCCGGTTCTTCCTGCCCACCGTCGGCCTCTCACCAGTACGTGGGCTCCTTCTGGCAGGGTCGCTATGCGATCCCTTGGTTAAGCGCTACCTCCCAGCATCACCCCCCGAGTCGGTCAGTGAGTGTGTTGTGGCGGCATCGCCGCCCCCCCGGTGAGCCCCGCCTCCGCAAGGTCTGGCAGACGGTCCCCCAGCCTGGGGAGGGCGGGGGGAGTCCGCCGCAAGGCTGCCGTATCACCTAAGGTGTAAAGCAAAGCAGCAAGGCATACGGGGGGTATCCCCGAACTGCCGCCGCCGGATCCGCACAGGGAGCAAGCCCACCACCGTCCCTTTCCAGTCTCACAATGGCGGTCACCGCCTCCCCGCCTCTCTTCCAATGATCTCTATAACGCCTTGGCACCACCGCGCTGGAATAGACCCCTGGGTAGTCTCGGTGCGTGCCTGCTCCGTCGGCACTCTTCACCTCCAAATAGGGACTCGGCGTCTCGGTCAGGCCCCCACCTCAGCGCGATGTCACAGTGAAGGCCCCAGGTCTACTCCGAGTGTGGGGTACTCTCTCGCATCACAGCCGAGTCCGCTTCGCCGCTCCCGGGCCCGCTGTCCTCGCAGCGCCACTCTCCCCCCACCTTCCCAGTGCCCAGGCACACCGTCTGCGGTCACAGCAGGCGAGTGGGGGCACTAGCAGAGCCTCTCCGCTCAGGCCGCAGGTTCGGTCCTCCTCGCAACGCCGAGCACCCACCCCCAGCTGCAGGGGAGTCGTCCTCAGCTTCCAATCGTGGGCAGCACCGCCCGACACAGCAGCGCACCTCGCACAGCGGATACAGCCGCCCGCCCAGGGGGTCCAGAACGACAACCGCCGCCACCGAGCCCTCTCCAACCAGGCGGAGTCGTTGCGGCTGGCAGGGGGTGGGGAGAAGGCTCTCTTAAGCCCCCCGAGCGCTGGGTCTTCCTGCGGCAGAGTCAGGGTGCCGCGGCAGCAGCGCGGGCAGCGGCTAGGCCCCTCGACTTAGGCCGCAGATCTCAGGCGCGGTCCGTGCAACCAGGCCGCCAAGCCCGTTTCAGCGTCAGCAGGTGGGGACGGAGCTCAGGCTTGCGCCGACAGAGGTCTGTTGGTGTCCAGTGGCACAGGGCTGCAGTTATGGGTCACTGGGAGTAGTTTTACACGCAGGATAAGTGAAGGATAGCTTTGGAGACGGGGGAGCTCTCTGCTCAAGCAGCCATCTTGGTTGCGAGCTAGCTCCGCCCTCCAAAATGAAACATTTTAATCCGTAAAGAAATAATACCATGTATTAACCATGTTACAGGAGGTTTGTTACTAACTGAGAATGGCATTTCTTCTATTTGTTCTATACTCAATAGTATAAATGTGGATTCTTTTTTTGCCGTAGTTTTCTGTGTTAATGGTAAACTGTAAGGTTCAAAAAATAGCTGTTTCCTTTAGAAGTTGCCAGACACAAAACCTGAGCTAAGTGTTTGGAATGCCCAATTTAATTGTATGATAGCTCTCAACTGAGCAATGCTATAATATCCACTCATCCTCTTTTATTAGATCTAAGGCTGAGGACAGAATGTGGGTTAAGGAGAGTATGCATTCCATTGTCAATAACTTTAAAGCTTGCTTGCAAATTTTCTTAATCTTTTTGCCTAATTCTTTTCGTAGTTTCATTTTTAGAATATGTATAGAAATTTTCTTAATCTTTTTGCCTAATTCTTTTCGTAGTTTCATTTTTAGAATATGTATAGGTCATTGTAAATGGCATATATTCCTGCTGCCATGAATCTTTTATTTCTAATAGGATATAGTCCAAAAACAAAATCAGAAACATCCATGTTTTCTTTAATTAGGAAAACATTTTCTTTCACAGCCAAAAAACATGAATGTTCTAATAATCATTGGCATAGTTTACCTATACAATAAGTAGTGACTATTACAGGTGTTTAAGTACTATGACATGGATCAGTACGATTAGCAATAGGTCCAGATGTATTGTAAAGAAAACGATGCACACAGGTGTCGCCATAAGATTCTCAGAATGGGCCTGTTGGCAAACGCAAAAAATGCTTTTGACATTTATCAAACCCTATTTTGCAATTTAGCAACCTCTAACCAAATTGCAAAATGGGTTTGTGATTCGGTATTTGGAAGGAGCGTGTTTAGGGCATCCGTTCCAAATACCGAATCGTAACGGCATGTATGAATGTTTTGTAACTGAATGTGGTTGCAAAACATTTGCATTTTACCACCTACTTCATGAAGGTAGTAACCCATACGCAAATGGGATGGGGTCCCAAAGAAACCTCTTTCCCTTTAGGAATGGCAGCAAAAACGTTTTTTTCAGAGTGGGGCCACTGCCTGCTCTTAAAAACGGAGTAGAAAACGTGTAATTCTTCTTTTTCAAATGCAACCCGTTTTCCTTTAAGGAAAATGGGCTGTAGTTTAAAAAAATGTTTGCTTTATTTAAAAGCCATCATGGACATGTTGGTGTGTTGACCCCTACAGGCCATTGCCTGCAAGCCTCGTGATTGTTGCGATTCCTAGGGGGTCGCAAATTGCGACCTACCTAATTAATATTCATGAGGTAGGTCAATTGCGACCCCCTAGGAATCGGAGCAAGTGCTCAACACACTTTCATACATGCTGTTTTGCGATATCCTAATTGCGAATCGCAAGGATTCACAATAAGAGAATCGCAAAACGGTTACTTGCTACATCTGGCCCTAAACATTCAATAGGGAACTGAACAGAGTTATAAGTTCCATTTCGGTTCATATCGTTTATATCAAATTCTGACATAATTTGAAAGTGCAAGTTATTGAACAAAGTCAAATTGATTTTTGGCATAGAAGTGTTTTTTTTGGTCTTTCATAGAACCAAATCCCAGACAGATATTCTACTGGATAGTTTTGTTAAAAAAATTATTTCTTTAGCTATTATGCATGCTGGAAATAAGGCCTTTTTGCCTTGAATGTCCCAAAATCTGGTTCCCCAAATACCTTTCTCATAAAAATTTGATTTCCAGTGTTTTTAGGAAGCAGCTGCGGCCTCTGTGAGAAATAAAAAGCTGAAAGATTTAACTGGTCAAACTGTGGACATTTCTTTAATAAATTAGGGTGACTATTCAGAGGCGGAGCTTCACAATGTTCCTTTTTTATGTTTTGTATATCTCCCAGGGGCAACTGGTTATATGTATGTAATAGTGATAATTCCTTTCTTTGCAATTTGCTCACTTAATGAAACGATCCTCATTATTCAGAGTAGCATATGCCTGTAAATCAAGCATCATTCCCTTAACAGTATGCGTCCTAGTCATCTGAAATAGAACCTGGAATAATAATTTCATTTATTGAAATCTTTATCATGTAAGGTAATTCCAATGCCTCATTACGGCCCATTATCTGGTGTGGTACCTTTTCCCATGCTATGCCCTTGGGCACAGGATAACCTGTGATGTTTGCAGCATAGAGATCTCTTTGAGCTCTGTGAGATGAAGAATGTGGCTATAGTTCCCAAACCATTGGTGGTGCAATTCTTCTTACAGGGATGAATTGTCCATTCAGTAGCAGTAAAATGACGATCGTTGTTGATAGCCACATAATAAAAAGTTCCCAACGCAATCCACGCATATCAAATCCAATCAAATCAGGGGCATTTGTTTAGCGCACAAATCACCCAAAGGTCTCATGGTGCTTGTGGATAAAACTCCTGGGTCGACTCAAGTAAAGAGAAGCAGTTAGTTGTTGAACAGCTAAGTCTTTAGATTCTTACGAAAACAGTTGTGGTCAATGATAGTGCGTAGATAAAAAGGTAGTTTGTTCCATGAAGCTGGTGCACGGATTGTGAGGGGTGTAAGAAATCATTTGTTACTAGATCGCAGAGTCCTGCGAGGCTGGTACCAGGTTAGCTTATTTATCCAGTACCCTGGCCCTCTTCCTTACACGCTTTTATGTGTTAGACAAAGAGTCTTAAAACTGATTCTCTTCCTCACAGGAAGCCAGTAAAGAAGTTTCAGGTTAGGGGCCGAAGGAGATCTTGGTGGAAAATTAAGTACCAGCCTAGCCGCCGTGTTTTGCAGAACCTGAAGCCTTAGACAGAAGGTCTTCATTCATTGAAAACAGCAGGGCATTTCCATAGCCCATGCGATTAATGACCACACCCTGGACTGATGGTTTTCTGGCTTACTTTGGAATCCATTTGAAAACTTTGTGTAAGTTACGCATGATTCCAAAACAGGAGCCTATGATATGGCTGATATCCTTTTCATTGATAATTTGTTGTCCAGCAGTATTCCTAAATTCCGTACTGTCTGGTTTGGAATGGGACATGGGCCAAGATTTGCAGGCCACCAGTCGTCTGACCAATGCTCTTGGGCCTTGCCAAATATTCCCACTTGGCATAGGGCCAAGTGGGAATCAAGTACTGGTCACAAAACCAAAGATAGACGCGAATCAATCTCTGGCATGAAGTGACTGTAGAATGTGCTGAAAAATCCTCTGGACTATATCCAGAGTAATTCTAATAATAAGTTGGCTCTTGAATGATGTCGAGTTAGGCAGTAGTTCATAGTAGACCATGGAGTTGCGTTGAACAGTAGTGTGGTGATGGCAGCATCAGATTCATCTGTGAAACGTAATACTCTGTGTAATGTGCTCTGAAATCCTTGTCTGGGAACTGGTGCTAGTAATACTACTGTTTTTATCAAGATATAGTTCATTAAGAGTAGGGAGAGGCCTAGAGGTTTGACTATGAATCTTTATTGATGTCTGCAATGGTCTGCTGTAGAAGATCGGCCACATAAAGCTTTTTCACGTGGTTGATGGGACAACTGTTTTTCGTTGGACCAGACAAAGGAGGTAGAATGACCGTTCTTTTGCTTTTTACCTCAAAAACTGGAAGAGGTGGTCTACATGATGTTTTAAAAGCTTGCTTGTCATGGATTGTTTAATTAAATGGCTCCCCAACCTTGGGAATCACTTGACAGCATTATAACCTTCTCTTCTCAGGTGGTGGCATCAGAGTCGTTGACATTAGACAGATTGTCTCTAATGTCTTGGAGAAACGTTTGAACGCTCTGCAGAGTATCCAAGTCAAATTTATCTCATTCGCCACCTTCCCAAATTATCTAAGCCAGGCCCATACATATAAACTCCAAAGAAAACCTGTATGGAGTGTGTCCTTCCAATACTTTTCTAGGCAAGTTATTTAATGCTCTCTGGACTCCATATAGATTATTGTGCCAACTAAGACTTGACCTTAGTAACCTAGAACTCAAAACTTGTTTAATAATTCCATTAGCACAATCAACTAAACCATTAGACTCAGCCCCAAACGAGTTGCTGAATTGCAGACAAACTACCAGACCAGACATTGACTCTGAAACAATTAGAGGCGAACTCAGCACTGTTATCAGAGTAAATTGAATGTACTGCCCCTATTGCTACCAGAGACTGCACATATTTTACGACTCCAGAAGCTCTTGCATTTTTCTGTGCCCAAATTCATTGAAATCAAGCACATGAATCAATTGTCACCAATACATACTAAGATCCGTTAACAGAATTTATTGGACCAATGTAGCCCAGATAAATCACCCTGAATGGAATGTCAGATATTTTGAGAGGAGTTGATGAGTGTCTCTTGACAGTGGAAGGCTGTTAACAAATGTGAAACTATCTAACAATCTCTAGTCCGTTTAGATAAACTAGGCCACCAGTAACGTTGCCGTAGCATTGCTATGGTTGCATTGACCCCGGCATGGGAAGATGCTGGTACCTCATGAGCTTCTTTGATTACATCTAATCTGGTCAGCCTATTAGGTATTATTCGGTCACCCACTCCTGGTAGAATGACTACCGGAGTAGTCTTAATTCAGGGTGTAAGACTGTGGGAGGCTTTCCACCTTCTTGGTTGTGTGTATGGCTCTTAAGATATCTGTGGCACTCTTCTGTTAAGATCTGGTTAGGATTGCTACTCTAATAGTCTGAATTGCAGCCTTGGTAGCTAGGTTGGCTGCACTGGTCCTCCTTGGGGTGAATGGTATCACGCTGACGGCCCAGAGTGTACCTCGCATGTCTAGTGGAAGCATATCTTGTAAGACAACTACCTTTCCCCAAAGCTGTTTATTCTTTATAGAGTTTCCTTTGAATCTGTTCAAACATTAATGTTGCAAGTCAAAACTGCAACCCTGCACACAGAAGGAGGAGATGGACACAACTAATAAGTCAGCCTTTCATAATGCAAGTAACAGAGCATGAAGTTCTGCATATTGCATTGTGCTGTCTCTTAGAATTTTAGTGTGGGTGCATTGCGGATGATATTCATCATCTTTTAGTACACTGTGCACCGCTGCGCAGGCTGCAGGGTACTTACATTTTGTTCCTACCCCTGGTTGAGCAGAGCCATCCGAGTAGAATATGCTCTGGTAGGACTCAATGGGTAAGGTATTCAGAGTTGAATCAACATTTTCTTCGCCTTGGAAAACAGCTTATGTACAAAGAGTGGGATCATGCTGAAACTTTACATCCACTACACTTAAAGAAGAGGTCCACTGCACTCACCTTTGGTGTAAGGCACAAAGCATTGGGAATGCTTGCCTTAGTGGCTGCCGCTAATGCTGGTATAGGAGAAACTATAATCATTCAAAGGTCCATGCACCTAAGGACGGTCCTTCAAAAAAGCAGTATGCACAGCTATTAGAATCTTTTCAGTGGAAGTGTTGTAAGGATTCTGCACATATACAGAACTATGCACAGGAAATCAGGACCTCAGTGAATAGGTGGTGTACCAACCTACCACATCCGTACCCAAAATCCCAAACCGACTAGCTATAGTGTCTCATTCGTTCTCCGTCTACAGCATAGCTACCAATGATTAGACAACCCAGAACATGCACTCTATCTTGGGAATCGCGGGAGCCAGACACTCTTTTGCTTACTCACTTATACCTGTCCACAAAGTGAGTAATCAGAGACGCTGTAAAGTTTAAAATGTTTATTTCAACTAACGCACTCTATGGTGCAGTACACGAGCCAATACTAGCAGCAAAAGGCATAAACACAATATAGTGAGCATTGTTACAATACCATAAAATACAAACGGGGATAAAATGTTATAAAACAGTGGAAAAGGACTATATGACCTGACCACCCTCCGTGTTACAAAAGATAGTTTATTATAAAAAGGAATATCTCTGGGCTTTGCCAGCAGCAGACCCCATACCTCCATGCCTAGATACAATGTTCACATCGCAGGACAAGCACAGCTCTTCTTGCTGGAAAGGTGTCTCCAAGTGTGTCAAAAACCGGTTGCGGGTGCAATATTAAAGTACAAGATTTCTAGGAGTGCAGCTGTGTGTAGCATATTATGTCTAGGTGCGAGGGACTGATCAGAACAAAATAACAAGGGGCATTGTTGTTTAACCTTGAACACTGTGTGCAGGCTAAACCTCAGAGCACACCAAAGAACTTGCAAGGTAGAGAGTTCTCATGTGAAAGGAGCACAAACAGAGTCTTGCGAAATATATGCATGCAGTGTTGTGCGCAAAAGCAGGTCCTTGGCAGCGAAGCTCATGCTAACTTAACTAATGTGGACAATGGACCTATGAGCCTTACTACAGAAGCAAAACATGCTTCGGACTGGAGAGTACAAGTGAGACTGGTATGCTATAGGAAAGGTCTATCCCTCATTGTAAGTCAAATACGTATAACCTGAGTGACTTGATGGGAGTCTGATAACCAGGTGGGTGTTATTGTCCCGGTCTGTAAATATTCAGTCTCTAGCATGTCTGCTTGCAGAGCACACACCATATCAATGTTCATTTGTTCACTTTTTTAATGAAAACGTGGGAGAAATCAAGTCATACAAGGGCTTCACTCGCTAAGCGTAGTGCAGCAAGTACGTACGTTCAAAGTCGAGGAACCCTAGGAGTGACTGCTACTTCAATATGTCGGAAGGCTGCTAGTGAGCACACTTCTGAAGGAAATAAGGATTTAAACCCTTGCCTTTGATAGATAACTCATACTCTAGGAAGGTCACCGTCCGGCAGGCAATCTTCGATTTTTAAAAGTAAATCCAGTACCAGTGTGATGTTAATATGGTCATAACTCTTTCCACCCAATACAGGTGTACACCCAAATCATCATCTGTATGATAGATATCATCAATGTATGAAAATACCTAGGGATCTGGTTGTAAGAATTTCGTGCTGAAACTAAAAATGTTCTTATATCCCATAGACAAATGTTGAAAAGAAAACTGCACCCTGTTGAAACTAAATGTGGTTAGATACTCACTTTCAGGCTCTATGTTTTGAATGAAGATTTGTGTCTTTCAGCACCAGTTTGGTCATTAAACCAGTGTTAGACCATTTTGCACCGCATAAGTCCATGTATGCAAATTTAGATCCCTATAGTATACAACTATCCTATAGGACCTTTATGGTTTAGAGACAGGAAAAAGGGCAAGCTCTTTGGTGAAAGACAGGGTACTATTATGCCCTTGTATTGCAACTGATGTAAATTGCTTGAATACCACTTCTTCGTGTTTCAGACTTGGTCTGAGCGGATACTGAGCTTGCGCTTGAGGTTCACTGTGTAAAGGAATGACATGTGGACTAGAGTGTTTATCTCACCCCTCTTGGTTTCTGTATAAGGCCGGAGCCTGTCTTACAGCCTATTAATTGGTACAGATTTTCCTGAAATCTGCAGGTACTATTGAAGAAAAATCTACCCTAATAACTTCCTCTCCCCAGACTGCTTCTCAAATAAAGACTGGGGGACACTTCTCTTCAGCTAGAATTATGTCAATCATCATCCAACTGCGACTAAAAGACTGCTTTTATGGTACGTGGTATATGCCCTTCGGTTTGTATCCTTAAATTATAAACCCTATCAGGAGGATTTAAATGTTTATCTGGAGTCTCCTTTTGTATAAAAATCATCATTTGAATTTAGATACATAAACCTTTAAAACATCTCATACATTATTGTGACTTCTGCTGCACTGTCTAGAAGTACTCATGCCCACATCCTTTTTCGCAGAACACGTAGTCTTGCCCCTTTCTTCTTCTGTAATGGAGTTTTAGTGTCCCATCCTTTATCCCCCCTCTTTACGCGGACGTCAGTCTCGCGCCCTGCTTCACTTTTTCTGCTATATTCCTCCTTTCGTCAGTACTCGGATTGACTCCCTCTCTTTGTTCGTTTACCCTCAGTGTCCTGAAAAGTTCTTGGAGTGCAGCTATCAGAATACTGATTCCGTTCAGGTTTTGTACTTTAATCGTGGTCCCTTATATTATAACCACCCCTACTATATTCCTGGGATGCAGTCCTTTTCAGACCCCCCAGGATATAGCGGCATGGATTCGCAAATTTAGCTTCACAAATATGGAAATTTAGCGGCATTTTAGCAGCACTTTATTTTACTCATAAGCATTCATTTTCAGCCTTAAATCAATGGAAACTGTTTTAGCAGAGTATTCCACTTTGATTAGGCAATCTGGAATATGGAATAGAGGAAGCAGCCCACAGGTGAAGGCTCTTATCCCTTGGAATTGCAATTCTTCATCTGCCAGTTGGGCTAAACAGAAGTGTGAGGTCTAAAATGTTGTGTCACATTTTGTGATGTCAATTCCTGTGAGGTCATGGGTCTTGATGCCACTTCCTGTGATGCGACGTGCCATGTCGCGCTCAATGATGTCACTCAATATGATATCACGCGCTATGCTGCCTAACTTGGTTAGACCCCCCCACTTCTGTTTTTTAGAACCTGTGCCCTCCTAAGAAGTGAAATAAAGACAAAACAAGACAACAGGCCTCCCCATCCGTGTACCCATAATCGGGGAGAACATCCCTGTCTCCATCAGGGCCGCCCCAGCGCGGATGCAATGCAGGGATTGAGTGACAGGCACTCACCCACACCTGACCCCCCCTGCATGTCTGGTTTCTGCCCCCAAAGCTCTCCTGCCTCTGAAGTCATGGCTCCTGCCTGGGATCCGAGGGGCAGGCGCAGAGTACAAATGATGCGGAAATGAGTCCTGTTCCTAGGGAGGGCCGTGGGCTAAAGAACATGATGGATTCAACCAAGATCTGTGGCTGGGAGTGAGTGTCTGAAAAATGTAGTACTACGTGTCTCAAATAACTAAGTGCTACTTGCCAAAATCCACACTTTAGATTTTCACCTCAATCTGCCGTATTTCTTGGAGGGCTCCTACCACTAAAAGGAGAACTCAGGCACATGTAGACCTAATCTCCTCCCTCTCCGGCTCTGCCCAACTTGGGTTTCCCCTTCAGCCCTCAAACACCGCGAAGCCCAGGAGGCAGGAGCTGGTGAGCAGTGAGGCGCTGTAGATATCCCGGTGCAGGAGCGGGTGAGGTGCTCTCTGCCCCAATTATTGTGCCCCCTACTGTTGTCACCTCTGCCCCCACTCGTCTCTATCCATCCTGTTCTCCGATACTGCTACCGCCCTGTCTACCCAGTCTTCTGTAATTTGTGCTCTCCCTCTCCACCCACCTTCACTTCTACCTCTCACTTTTCTGTGCTCTCTGCCCTATCCTGACTTCACACAGTACTTTCGTACTCTCGGCCCTATCCTGACTTCTCACTGTACTCTTGTGCTCTCTGCCCTATCCTGACTTCTCACTGTACTCTTGTACTCACTGGCCTTGTGCTACCTGCCCTTTATCCTTTGAAAGCCCTCTGCTACTTTCCTACTGTCACATTCACCCTTACGCCATCTGTCTCCTTCAGTCTCTGCCCTATGCTCACTGCCCGCTCTTCCCTGTTCTCCTTGTTTATTCTGCCCTCGGACTCTTGCATCTTCTCTCTCTGCTCACTGTGCCTGACCTGTCTGCCCACTCCCTGTCCTCCGTGCCTGTTCTACCCTTGGGGTCTCTTCCACCTCTCCTCTCTGCCTCCACCCTTTATAACCTCAGGGTTCACTGTGCACTGTCCCTGCAAATGCTCCCTACCTCTAATCACTGTCCCTGTCCTATCTGCCCTCCCCCTGTCCTCCGTGCCTGTTCTACAATTGGGTCTCTTCCACCTCTCCTCTATGCCCCACGGCTCTCTACCTCTACCCTTTATACCCTCATTGTGCACTGTCCCTCACGTGCTCGCTGCCTCTGCTCACTGTCCCTGTCCTGTCTGCCCTCCCCCTGCACTCCATGCCTGTTGTACCCTTGGGGTCTCTTCCACCTCTCCTCTCTGCCCGCAGCACTCTGATCTGCCCTTTATACTCTTGGAGTTCACTGTGCACTGTCCTTTCATGTGCTCTCTGCCTCCTGCACTTTCTGTCACATTTACCTGCACGCTGCCCTAGATTTCTGCTTCCATTCCTCCCTGCTCTCTGCCCCGACCCCTCTCTGGCACCAGTGGCACTTTGGGGCTCCAGTGCATATTTTCCTCCTCCGCAGAGTTTGACCCTCAGCAAAAAAGAGAACAAGAATTGTGAATGCAATAGGTCTCGCATTTATGCGAGTTTGAGCTATTGACATTGCAAATGACAAGGCCTTTTATTTATGTTTTAAAAACAAAAATAAAAGGCATAGTCATTTGCAATGTCAATAGCTCAATGTCGTATCAATGAGAGACCTATTGCATTGCCAATGCTTGTTTTAAAAGCGGGTCTGGTGCACGAAACACTCTTTATAGCACTTCCTAACCTTCAAACTGGTGTTATAACTTATGTCAGCACAGTGGGGAGCAATGGTGACGGGTCAGTAGAGAAAGCAATGAATATATCCGAGGAGAAGGCTGTTTGGGCAGATTGCTATTCTAAATAACTTCCTCGCATGAAGATGTACATTAGAGCAGCAGGTAACCTCATTAGTGCTGGCATCGGGTTTTAAGATGCAGGAATCGGGAGGCGGGAGACTAGCCTTCAAATCGACAGTCTCCCGCCTGAATCGGGAGGGTGGGCATGTCTGCTTTATGTAACGCCTTTTTTCTGCTAGATAAGTTAAATTACTCGAGTGCATGTATGAAGCATGTTCCACAGGATGTGGTAAATAGCAACTTTACACTTTATTCACTACATTTGAGGCGATAATCATGCGGTGGCGAGAGCGCAATAAGAAATTAAATACCGCAGCCATTCAATTAATATATATTGCATTTGTTTAAGGGAGGGCCGTGCCAGGGCTTAGAAGCCCCGCTACGAGTCTAGACAGCCTCGCTAATGGGAGGACACAGGGGGTTGGCTTCTCGTGCAATCATGACACACACTGACCCCAAAACCACCTCAAGCCCCTGACATCTGCCAGAGCCGAGGATAACAGGCGGGGGCGTGAAAAACAAAGCCTCATTAACAAGTGAAAGGTCTTTTGACCTGTGAAGTACTCGGGTGCGGCTGGCGGGAAGCTGCTGACACACACGAGTGGGGGGGGTTTGTCGCACAGCCAATAAAAGGCATTGTTGCATTGTTTGTTTTGCTGTCTCCCCTTTTTTGTAAATATCGCGGCCAATATTGTTATAATCGCGGCCATCGCGGTAATCTGCCGATTTCGCGATTTTTTCGTGAATCGCGAAATCGCGATAAACTGGAGGGTCTGCCTTTTATTCTCTTTCCCACTTCCGTGGCAGATTTCTCTTTAAAGGAACCCTCACTGTCATTTTTAGGTATGACATGTGGCTTAACAGGTTGTGTACCAAAGGTATCACGACCCACAGAGGTATACTTTTACGGAATTATTTTTCATAGTTACCGTTCAATCTTGAAACGGGAACCACTTCCAGTCTTTTATGTTTAGCCAGAACCAAAGCTTCTCCCTTAATATTACTTAGGATGATAATAGAAACTGTAGAAGAGTTCCACATTAACTCCACAGCGCAGCTCTGCTCATTTTGTACCTCTTTAAGCATGAAGAAAACTGCCAACAAAGGTGTCCCATGTGTGCTGGTGTAAACACATGTACATGCAAATAAGGTTCACCAAGTATTACACTCCTCTACAGGTGGCACTATACCAAGAAGAAGAGACATAGTTAGTATTCTATTTTTTGTCTTCGGGCGAAGTGATCGAATAGACTGCTTCTAACTGGTTGGTCTTATGAGCAACCCAGGAAACTATTCATCACGCTTAATGGCTGCTTTCCCCATGATAGCATTAATAGTCTGCGGATTAATAGTTTTGACTTGTGCCAGACCGACTTGTCCCGCTGCAAAAGCCGGTCTGGAGTTCAACGTACATTGTATAAACTATGTAATTTGAAATTACTTTCACCTCAGCGGGTGCTAGGATGTCAAGTTGAGGAACGAGTATGTAACCAGCGAAGACTGGCCACGTAACCCCTTCATTGGTCAAAAGTCCCAAGTAGACATTTCTGAGCATACGTGGCAATTGACTAGTAAACCAGTTCTGGTGTCAAAGGAAATTCCAAACCTGATATGCCCAATAATGTGCAGGCAGTTACACTGCTTTGTACGTTTGAAGCTTCCCTGTGGCAGCATCAAGAGGCTCAAACTCCACCCAAGAGTAAAACGGCTCAAATGCGTATGCCGCAAGTTCAGCTATTACAAACGTAAGTGCCTGCCCCCCGCATTGGGGATATCTTGTGACATAAAATGCTGAATAACTGCTTCCCTGTAATTTGATCCTATCGCAATAGATGCTGTCTTGAAGAACGGGTTCAACTGAAAATGGAGTAAAAAAATACACATAATGGAAAATAACCTTTTATGAGTCAAGCTTGACAAATCTACAGAGATAGGTACTCCCTTATCCCCAGTATGAGGTAGCCATAATTACTACAGACATCTCAGTATTGACATAATAATGGTTCATGTGTGTGTGAGAAAGAATATTGAAAGAACTAATTATGGCATAACCGTAAGCTACATGTCAATGTCGGGGGCCAGCTGTTGTGTAAACTATGACTCTGGCGTAGTTCTACAAGGTTTCCTTTCCCACCCACAGGTGAAAAGGTTAACTTGGTTCAATGCACCAGTGCTGAATGTGAAAGACAGGTAATGGTAGCTCTGTAGAAACCCGCCCAATAAATTGCTGAAGTGGAATCATTGATTTTGGGTTACTAACAATCCCTAAACCGAGATCTGGGGCACCATGGTATCGGAAACAGACCAATTTAGCACTTTACAGTATCCCACACAAAAATGGTACTAAAAAGAATAGACACTTAACTAATAGCATATATTGCAACAGGTTGAACTTGTTTCTCAACACATGTTGTGAACAAGAATAAAATGAACATGTCTAACATACTTAAAATTTCATTTAAAACCTTGCACTCGGGGGGCGTTTCCAAGATGGCGGACAGCTGAGACGTGCTTTTCGGTCTACCCGTGCTGCCGCCACTATAGCACTACATCTAAGCTCGCCAGCCCCACTCTGACAATCCCCTAGGGGTCCCGCAGTTAGTGGAAGGTGGAGGGCTCACCTCAAGGCAGAGAAGCTGGCCAGTGGTACCGGATTTTGATCGGAGCGCCGTGAGAGGAGTGAGTCGCGGGCGGTGCTGAGGCTGGCCATGAGGGAGCTGCACATGGGGCCAACGCCTAAATCAGGGACTTCATAACCAGCGGGCAAAGCGAGAGCCCTGCCATTGGAATGTGACCAGGTCGCCTCACAGTTCCACGTGGGCACCCCACGATTGAGGCCCTGGGATCATGGTAGGGCCCAGCGGGAGCGATGGCTGGCTGGGCCCTGCACCTATTAGGACTACAAGTAGGATTGCTACTCCAGGGCCTGACACGCAGGCAAAGGACCAGGGGGCCCTTGCCGCACTGCGCAATGAGATGGACTGGGACTGGGGTGCTGGTGGGGTTCCTGCGATCAGAGTGCACCTGAACCGGAGAGGGGTGAGGAAGAAGAAATGCCTACCCCCCAGCAACTGGCAGGTCTAGGAGAATTATTTCCCTCCCCACCACAAGGATGCAACATACCTAGTGGGTGAAGTCAGCGAGGAAGTAATAGAGACAGACAGGGGCCCGTGCCTGTATCTCCTGGCTGAGACAGAGGTGGCCTCGCAGTACCTGACCGCATTATTGAGAGCAATATATGAAGGGCCCGCATAGTCTCCTCCATCAGCTTCTGACGGCTGCTGGATCACTCCACTCGGACTGGACCAGACAAAGCAGCCTAAGACACTGGGGCCCGTGGCCTGCCGACAGCCGAGATACTGCAGTTTTGTTGTGGGGTTGATGAGGCTAGGCCCGATGACAGACAACCCCGCTGTGCTTCAAATCCCGGCTCCCATAAGGAAGGCGGTGACAGGGAGCTCCTCATGGCCACTGGCATTGTTTTCGCTGCTGAGGCAGATCTCATGGCTGCACACGGCAACGGCGGTATGTCATGTCCGTGAACCGAGCAAAAAAAGATTGCTCTCTTAAAGACATGTTCCTGAAGCAAGGGGGGCAGAGCCAGACAAAAAACAGATGACGACCGGATGCAAACACAAGGTGGATTCCGACGATGGGGAGGGCCCAGTCACCAAGTCCTTTTTGGAATCCCTCTTTGCATTCCTTGGAGGAGACCTCCAATCCATGAAGTCAGAAATGGCGCCGGACTTGCGGGAGGGTTGTCGCAATGTTGAGGAGGTAGAGGACAGAGTGGCCGCACTAGAAGACTGAGAACTGAGCCAAGGAGAAGAGATGGAGTGGCTACAGCAAGAAGTCCTGCATCTTAATAAGCAACATCTGGATCTACAGGCGCACAACGAATATTTAGAGAATTGTTCCCGCAGGAATAATAGAATAAGGGGAGTGCCGACGGAGGCAGAGGGAACTAGTCTCCCAGAATACGTTGCGGAATTTGTTCATCTTATACTTGGTCGGGCAAGTGAAACAAAACTGCTGCTTAACCGTGTCCACAGGGTAGGACCCCCCAGGATTGGAAAAAAATCCCCTCGCCAACATCCTGGTGTGCATAAATGATTTCCAAACAAAGGAAGACTTCATGAAGAGAGCCAGAGAGGCACAACTGCTCCAGTTCCAGGGCCACTCCCCAGTGATCTACCAGGAACTCTCCTAGATCACCCTGAAAAACGCAGAGAATGCAGCCCGGTGACTGATCACTTGCAGAAAGCAGGCATAACATACTCATAGATTCACCCCTTTCGAATCATCTTTCTCCATGACAGAACGCTACACCAACTGAGATCCCTTAGAGAAGCCTGCACTCTGCTCCAAATTAAAGATCCTGTCGATACACAGGGACAGTCACACTCCCTCCCCCCCCCGACCGCAGAAGACAGAAGCAGCAAGGCCGGAAGCGGGTCAGCGGTGCCCCTATCAGAACAAAACCAAACACAGACACATCGAGCAAAAAGCGGCAATCGGTGCTACAAGCGTTCCGAAAAATGTGGACAGATAGGCTCCTTTATACACCTGCTGTGGCACTACTCCAAGGTATTTTGTGCTGAGGAAAAGGGACCTGTGGCACATTGATTATTGACTAAAATATATCTGTGATTCCCATTGTTTTATGTATATATTATGAAATGTCTTCTCTATGGTTATGTTGATCATTTATTAATAGTGACCTTAGATAATGCCACACTATTATTTTGTATATAGAATACTGCATGTATAAATGCTTATGAACATATGGAGGCCCTTTTGCCAATATACCCCTGTTTTTAACTGTATGTTGTGTTGCAGGGATTCCGTTCTCATACAGAACTGGGCATAGAGACTTGGAACCTCAGTGAATTAGGGTGTGCCAAAACTCACCTTAGTACCCAAAATCCCCTACCAGACTAGCAGCAGTGTCTCATTGGTTCTTACAAGCTCCCAATGTTTAGACAAACCAGAACATGGACTTAGAACACCTCAGGTAAAGTGGAACACATGAACACTTTTCGTTATACAATCATTTCAATCCAGTACAAGGAGTAAATGAGGATGCGTGCACATTTGAAATGTTTATTTTCTAATGCAGTGTTCTCAAGCGCAGTATCTTAGCTAATACAAGCAAACATATTATAAGAAACCAAGTTCCTTTGCAAGACTGTCTCTCGTCTCTTGTAGAGTCTGTAAAACATTGCAATGTTCATCTACGTCAAAGGAGGCAGCAACAGCCGCCGAGTCTAGACCGTCATCTTGATACCAAAGAGCATTTCGTATGGTGTCCGCCCACCCAGAGACCTTCTAGGGAGATTATTGAGAGCACGCTGCACGCCATTGAGGTGGGCCAGCCAGTTCCTGCCAGTACCTATGACTCGAGCTGTCAATGATTGCTTTAAAAAAGAAAGGTATCCCGAGCACTCCTCTTAGGTGTAGATTAATACTGTTACTTTTGGTCTCCCACGTCGTCGCACACAGTCATGAGCGTGCCTTATGAACAGTAACAATTATTGAGTTTAGACTCGCTAAACTCCAGACGGGTTCCCAATTCACAATGAAAACATGGTTTTCTATAATAAGTTCATTAGCATTTTATTTCGAATGTTCAAATTTGCCTTGATTCGTTGTGAATTTTAAAATTTCCTTCATATTAGTAACATAATCCAATTCTTATGCTACTGGCATCAATATAGATAATGCGCTATTTTAACAACACCCAATGCATTTCGGGTCGAAAATACATGACCCTTCGTCAGGGGTCTGTTGAATGAAAACAAAACAGGACCAGATTAGTCACTCTTCATATTATCTAAATATCAAATACAAAATACGTTTAACACATACGAAGCAGAATGCACAATAAAACATTCATCTGTCAAAAAATCGTAAACAGCGTTCTCGAATGATCAAAGTCAATTGTGCTCACATCGCGCTCCTCAATGGTTTACAACTCATTGTAGATCTAAACTTCCTGTTCATTACGAAAACGTTAAAGTGTAGCATATCTTATAACACAAACTCGTGTGTTAACACACTCGAGTAACACTCACGTTAAGCTTGGCGCGGTTGCGCTTCCCGGTGCATTCAAAGCTATTACCTGACTACAAAGCAACGGAGCTACTCATAGGTTGGCTTGCGTTACACGTGATCGCGGTATCAACCAATAGCGTTGAATAAAATTCCGGATTTGGACAAAACATTAGAGGAGATAAATCAGAGACTAGACCGTTACGCCAAAGAAGTGAACGACAGAAAGTTAAGGAAGTATCGCCGTGATACTTTAGACTACAAGTTAGACGAAGTATACTCGTGGGCTGAAATATATCAACAAAGAAAATGGCAAACTCAACCTAAACAGAAACAATCGGCTGCCTCATCCTCGCAAGAAAGTGTGGTATCGGAATCAGATGTTGCCCAAAATAGGCCACCAATCATCATAAGCAAGGAGAAATCCGTGATTCCATCTACCAGTCAAGTGCCTGTTCAACAGCCGTCTTTTTTAGACGTCAGTCCAGCAGCGAACGCTCCACCAACCACGTCACGACAAGAAGAGCAAAGAGAAAAGGAAACAGAAGAAGAAGTGGCCAAACGGACACGGAGTCAAGTTCAGAAGACAACTTAGTCATCAACATATCTTCAAAACAGTTGTCACAAATACAGTTGAATACGCTGAACAAGGGCACCACCTTTGTTCCAACATATAGATCTAATGTTGGAGAAACGGAATTAGCCCTCTTCAAGTTTTTTAGAAACGCTGTTTACGATTTTTTGACAGATGAATGTTTTATTGTGCATTCTGCTTCGTATGTGTTAAACGTATTTTGTATTTGATATTTAGATAATATGAAGAGTGACTAATCTGGTCCTGTTTTGTTTTCATTCAACAGACCCCTGACGAAGGGTCATGTATTTTCGACCCGAAATGCATTGGGTGTTGTTAAAATAGCGCATTATCTATATTGATGCCAGTAGCATAAGAATTGGATTATGTTACTAATATGAAGGAAATTGTAAAATTCACAACGAATCAAGGCAAATTTGAACATTCGAAATAAAATGCTAATGAACTTATTATAGAAAACCATGTTTTCATTGTGAATTGGGAACCCGTCTGGAGTTTAGCGAGTCTAAACTCAATAATTGTTAATGATTGCTTTAAGTCACGGTTCATTCGCTCCACAACACTATTACCCTCAGGTCTCTATGGAGACGAAAACTTGACTTGGACCCCCAACGAAGCCATGGCATCCTTATACGCCTTAGAGGCGAAAGCAGGACCCTGATCCGAATGAAAGGTACCACAGGCAAAAATCCCTAAAAAGACGCGCAAATCTCTTATGACAATCCGTGAATCAGCGCTGCGGTGAGGCCAGACCCACACAAAGCGCGTGCATGAATCAACTGCTACTAAGATGTACTTATACGCAGTACCAGAAGAAAAAGGATCGCAGTGATCTAAATAAACACAACCAAGTGGTTTATTAGAAATGAACAACTGTGTTTGGGGCGGACGCGCAGCAGTGGAAGGCTTAATCTGCTGGCAAATGTCACATTTGAAGGACATAATTACGCGTCTGTTTGTACAGTCCCCGCCACCAAAAACGCTGTTGTAACTGAGCCACAGTGGCTGAAACGCCTGCATGCTCAGACGCAACTCCTTCATGGGCCGCTGTGATCAATGTATTTCTGCGATCCGAGTTGGGAATCAATCTCTCCCCAACGTCAGGTATTTTCACATAAGGAACCTTATCAGGACTTAAGTGGTATGAATACTTCGAAGGGAACCCCTTAGGATATTTACCTCCCGCAACAGCTGCCAAGATATCATCATCAATCTTACTTTTGGACCGTTTAACTGCTGCAACTAAATATGTCGATACTGCTGCCTCATCGGCAAGCGAATTGCCAACAGCGTGGACTCCCACGCGCTGATGACCAAGAGTATGAATTACAAAAACAATTTTTACTTACCTGTATTGGTGTCTTTCATAGATTCACATGCTTGAATATTCCCCGTCGTCGAAGTGGGAGTTCCACGGTAAATAAAATAGCAATAATGCTAAATATATATATATATATATATATATATATATATATATATATATATATATATATATATATATATATATATATATATATATATATATATATATATATATATATATATAATAGAAGAAGAGGAAATACACTGAAAACCTCTAAAACGATTCCTACATAGGAATGCATGGTAAAGAGAAAAACTACTTGTAACACATTAGTGTCATTATGTTAGTCCAAATTACAGCCAATCAGGCGCTAGCACCCTCTAGAACCTTCTCCTCAGAAGCTCAAGCCCTCAGATTTTCGTAGCACCAAAGAGACCAAGAGTGCATGAGGAGAAGAGAGAAGAGAGCCTCTGAGGGGAGGAGGGTGGGTCGCATGTGAATCTATGAAAGACACCAATACTGGAGAACCACCTGTTTACAGGTAAGTAACAATTGATCTTCTCCAGTATTAGGGGAGTCTTTCATAGATTCACATGCTTGAATAGAATAGAAAGCAGTAACCTCCGAGAGCTGAGATTGCTAGGCACATATGGAAAAAGCAAGACAGTAATAATAATACAGTCATGTAAAACATCATAGCAATCACAGCAAAAAGAGCAAGGAGAGGGAAACAGAGGCTCACCTTAATGGAAAAGATGGCGAAGCACTGCCTGTCCCACAGCGGTATCCGCTTCATTGATGGCATCCAAACAGTAATGCTTGGTGAAGGTGTGCCTACTGGACCATGTCCTTGCACGGCAGATCTGATGAAGTGGCACACCAGCAAACAAGGCGGTGGATGAAGACATCGCCCTCGTAGAATGAGCCCTCACTGAAGACTGCAATGGTTTGCCAGCTTGTAAATGGCAGAAGGTAATGGCTGAAGAAAGCCAACGGGCAATTGTTGGTTTGGAAACTGGATGCCCCTTATGCAGTCGTCCGTAAGCAATGAACAGTTGATCGGACTTGCGGAAGGAGGCAGTTCTGGCAATGTAGAATTTAAGGCATCGTTTGATGTCCAAAGAATGTAAGCGTGTTCCGCCGGAGAGCTTGGGTCCGGAAAGAAAGTTCGTAGGAACACAGGCTCATTCAGATGAAAATCCGTATGCACTTTTGGTCGGAAAGAGGGGTTGGTGTGAAGCGCCACTCCGTTAGGTTTGAACTGTAGATAAGGCGGCTTGACAGTAAAAGCGTGAAGGTAGCTCACGCGACGAGAGGAATTTGATATCCGCCTTATGGATAGGCTCAAATGGTGACTTCATAAGTTGAGATAGGACAACATTGAGGTGCTAAGATGGAGGAGGGCGCCGAACAGGTGGGAACTTGCGGAAGAGTCCTTTGAAGAATTGCTTTATGATTCTGGATGAACAGAGGGCAGCAGCGCCATCGTGTCGAAAACAAGAGATTGCAGCTAGGAAAACTCTCAGGGTAGCATGTGAAAGTCCTGACTGAGCGAGACTTAAGAAGAACGGAAAAAGCTGCTCCGGAGTGGAATGAATGGGATGGACATTTGCTGCTACGCACCAATGACAAAATCTCTTCCACTTGAGTTTGTAAGTTTTGATGGTAGACGGAACCCTAGCTTGAGCAAGGATGTCTCTGCACTCCTGAGATATGTTCAAGTTTGCGAATTCAAGGTGCTCAGGTTCCATGCCGACAACTGTAGCGTGGAGGGGTCTGGATGGCACACTTGGCCCCTGTCCATCGTTAGGAGGTCTGGACGGGGTCGCAGATGGATGGGCTCGCACTGGGACAGCAGAAGCAGTTCCGAAAACCATGCCTGTCTGGGCCAACGAGGTACGATTAATATGATGTGGCAGGGCTGTCTCCGCATCTTCCACAGCACCCGCGGTACTAGCGGAATCGGCGGAAAAGCGTAAGCGAATAGATCGCACCAAACGATCAAAAGGGCATTCCCGCACGACCCGGGGTGGGGATGCCAACTTGCGTAAGACGGGCATTTCCGATTCTCCGGTGTTGCAAAGAGGTCTAGAGCTGGGCGACCCCAACGGTGGAACACAAGATCCAGAGTCGGCTGGTGCAGTTCCCATTCGTGCGTTGAGGTAGTGGACCTGCTCAGAGAGTCCGCCAGGATATTGGACACGCCCGGCAGATGGACAGCTGTCAAGGTGATCTGATGTTGGAGAGCCCAATCCCAGATCGACTGGGCCAAGCGAGAGAGATGTGGAGACTTGGTTCCTCCCTGTTTGTTCACGTAGTGCATGCTGGTGGTGTTGTCCGTTTGGATAAGCACTGACTCCCCGTGAACTACAGGTAGGAATGATTTGAGCGCAAGGAAGATCGCCATCAACTCTAGCCTGTTGATACGCCACTTGCGTTGGGGCGGAGTTCACTTGCCTTTGATGGATAGGCCTTGGAGATGAGCGCCCCACCCCTCCAGAGAGGCGTCTGTCGTGAGCGTGAGATCGGTGCGTGAACGAGGAACGACGTTCCCGTCTCCAAATTGGTTGGCTGCGCCCACCAAAGCAAGCTTTTTCTCATACGGGCCGTGACCGCGACTAGGTCGTTGAAAGACCCGGAGACCTGACGCCACTGTAAGTCCAGTTCCTCCTGAATGGGACGGGTTCTCAATCTGCAATTTGGGATCAGTGCGATACAAGATGATGCCATTCCCAAAAATGACTTTAACGTCCGAACAGAAACGGACTGTTTTCTTCGAATGACGGAGACTAGACGAATGATCTTCTGTCGCCGCTCCTGCGAGACAAACGCTTTTGAAAGGTTCGTGTCTAGGATCGCTCCCAAGAAGTTTCTCGTTTGTAGAGGCGCAAGCTGTGACTTTTCGACGTTGATGGTCAACCCCAGGGATTGAAACACCTGCTGGCAAAGACGAGTGTCCTGACATAGATGATGGTGGGATTGAGACTTGAGGAGGCAATCGTCCAAATATGGAAAGATTTGAACACCCTGGAGCCGCAGGTGAGCCACCACGGGGGCCAGTACTTTCGTGAACACACGAGGAGCTGATCGCAGCCTGAAGGGCAGGACCTTGAACTGATAGTGCATTTGTCCCAAATTGAAACGCAGGTACTGGCGATGTTGTTGGATAATTGAGACATGAAAGTACGCGTCTTGAAGGTCTATGGTGGTCATGAAATCCTCGCTGGATAGAAGACGCAGTATTTCCAGCAATGTCAGCATGCGGAAAGATTGGCACTTTAGGAACTGGTTGAGAGCCCTCAAATCCAGAATGGGTCGCCAATCTCCGGTATGAGGAAGAATTGAGAGTAAAACCCTTCTCCCCTCTGATGTTTCGGGATCACTTCGACTGCCCACTTTAAAACAAGAAGACGGACTTGATGGTAAAGCTCCTCGAGGTGTGGAGGAGGTTGGCCAAAAGGTGGAGTACGAGGAGGAATCTCGACGAATTCTAAGGTATGACCCCGCCGTACAATGTCCAAAACCCAGCGGTCCGAGGTGATGGAGGACCACTGAGAATAAAACAGAGAGATGTGACCTCCAACACTTTGGGGATGGCAAAAGTCATTGGCGTTTTGGAGTGGAGTCACGATAGGAGGACTTTCCCCTATACGGTCTGGAGGGCTGCTGACGAGTCTGCTGATTGGAAGTGTAACGCTGGTTGCTCTGATTGTAGGATCGGTATTGTTGCTCTCCTCGAATACTGGAAGAAGTGCCGCGTCCGTGCGCACCTCGAAAGGACTGCTTCCGGAATTGCAACGTGCCCAAAGACTTTGCCGTATCAGTGTCTTTCTTAATGGACTCTAGGGCGTCATCGATGTGAGAACCGAAGAGCGATTCACCATCATACGGCATATCCAGTATTTTGGATTGGACTTCCTGCCGGAAAGAGGTGGATTTGAACCAACCCTGACGTCGGAGGGCAGCTGCACTTGCAAGCAGACGGAAACCTGTACTAGCAATATCGACTGCACAGTCGATCATTTCTTCCGAAGCTCTCTGCCCATCATGAAGAACCTGCTGAGCGTCCGCCTTGGAAGCATCAGGTATAAGATCCAGCAATGCCGATATGTCTGACCACATCTGCCGGTCATAGCGTCCCAAAATGGCCAAGGCATTGGCCGCACGGACAGAAGTGGAAGCCATGGTTGAAAACTTGCGGCCAATAGCGTCTAGGCGTTGACCCTCTCTATCTGGAGGTGCGGTGATTTGAGACGCTGGGTTCCGGGCTCGACGCTGTGCAGCTTGAGTGACTACTGAGTCCGGCTTAGGGTGAGATATCAAGCATGCCGGAGAACCAGTTGGGGCCTTGTATTTTTTCTCAAGGCGCGGTATCTGAGCAGGTAACGAGTTTGGAGCTGGCATGAGTTTAATTCCCTCCTTCCAAACAAAATCGATGATTGGAATCGTGTGGACCTGCTTATAAGGCTTATCCTTAAAATCATAGAGGAAATAGTCCTCCTCACGTTGCAATCTAGGTAATTTGAAACGCTGAGCCGCTTTGTCCATTAGTAGATGAAAACTGGCGATATCTACAGGAGGTGATTCACCAGAGTTTCCTGGCTGAGGAGAGGGCGTCTGCGCTCTGTAATCGTCCCACTCTGCCATATCCTGGTCGCCTGCATCTTCGTCCGAATTGTCAGGGACCTCTCCGTCTTCACGTTCTGGGACCGCCTCATCATCTGCATCGTGCGGATAAAACGTAGTATGGATCCTGATTGACGTCTGAACCTGAGACGAAGTTGTAGGTGGCAACGTTGGCGGAAGAGACGGTGGTGGCAGTGCAACAGCAGCAGGAGATGGTACAGGAGTACCTTGTGGCGTTGCTGGGAAGCGACGGTTATAATCACCCAACATATGTTGGAGATTTGAGATTAATGTTAATGGTATCGTAGCCATAGGCACTTGGACCAACTGCTCCTCAGATTGAGACTCTTGGTCTCCGCCATCTTCGTCAGTGTCCGAGTCCTGACACTTTATAATCAAGTCAGATGGGCTATGGGCTGCCCCAAACGTGTCACCTTCATTTTCAGAGTCACTCTCATGCTCGGAGGTAGTGGTGAACATTGGAGAAGGTGGTTGCGGGCCTGGAGCAGAGATCTGTTGGCACGGAGCCTTATTGCGACCATCGGAGGAATCAGCAGAGGATCCTGAAGTCTTCAAAGGCAATGAGGAAAATGAAACCGGTGCCATCGTCGACGGAACTGACTTGGCTGTCGACGAGGATGATTTTGAAGAACTCGTCGTCGACGGGGTCACCGTCGACGGGCGATCCATCGTAGACGGAGTCGTCGCCGGTGCAGTCTTCGCCGGTGTAGTCGTCGACGGCACGGTCGTCGCCGGTGTAGTCGTCGACGGCACGGTCGTCGACGTTGCAGCCATCAACGCAGGCTGTACCTCCGTAGACGGAGTCCTCGTCGACGGGGCTTTGGTCGACGGAGTCTTGGTCGACGGAGTCGTCGATGACGACGAAGATTTCTTTGAGACTTTCGTCGACGAGGATTCTTTCTTCTTCGTCGACGAGGTGATGGGAATCGTCGACGGGACAGGCTTGGAAGGCAGAGAAACTCTCGTCGACGTGTATGCTGTCGACGAGACCGTCGTCGACGAAGTAAAAGCTGACGCCGGATGCAGTCAGTGCGGTTCTCGTCATCGGAGCGTTCGTAGACAGTCCCGTCGACGACGGAACTCTAAGAGGCGTGGAAACACCCTGAGAGGCAGAATAAGACGCCTCAGAGCCATGTCTCGTGGGCATAGTGGTAGTAGGAGTGGTAGGAGACACCACAGAAGCCAGAGGCAGAGACAGTTTTTTCTTTTTGAGGAAAGGAGATGGAAAATCCTGTACACTACCACGCTTAGAGGCAGAAGAAGGAACAGATTGAAAACTTTCTGCATCTGACAGGGCAGAATCTTTGTCCTTTAGACGTTGAAGTCAAAGGAGAAGACGGCCTTCTCTGTCCTTAAGAGTCTTAGTAGAAAAAGTTCTACAGAACTTGCAGCTGCCAGCCTCATGATCTGGGTATAAACAATAAATACACTTCTGGTGGGGGTCCTTTTCAAAAAGGCGCAGCTTCCCACAAGAAGAGCAAGGTCTGAATAAAGACTTCTTACTTGTCATGTTGAGAAAAGTCTGGAATTAGAAGTTTTGAGGTGAAGAACTGAGCAGAGCTCAGGGAGACTCCCTTCACACGACGTGCGGTAGAAAATCTGATGGCTTGAGCTTCTGAGGAGAAGGTTCTAGAGGGTGCTAGCGCCTGATTGGCTGTAATTTGGACTAACATAATGACACTAATGTGTTACAAGTAGTTTTTCTCTTTACCATGCATTCCTATGTAGGAATCGATTTAGAGGTTTTCAGTGTATTTCCTCTTCTTCTATTATGTATTATGTTTTCATATATATATATATATATATGTATATATATATATATATATATATATATATATATATATATATATAGCATTATTGCTATTTTATTTACCTTGGGACTCCCACTTCGACGCCGGGGAATATTCAAGCATGTGAATCTATGAAAGACACCCCTAATACTGGAGAAACACGAGTGGCAACTGCTCCTTAAGCTCAGCCACTCGGACCAAGATCATTTTATGTTTTATTGTGCTACCCTTGGAATCTCGAAAGTCATTCTGAATCCAAAAGAACAAGTTCTCATTGTAAGACAGGACACAGTAGTAAGAATCACTTACAACAGGAGTTGTCACACTAGGATCAGCGTACTCTAATGCAAGCATCAGAGCATGAAGCTCTGCCAATTGTGCGGTGCAGTCCCCTGGATGTATGACGTTACAACGCAGGCTATTAAAACGCCTGCCTTTACAACACGGTTTTTACATCGCAATCCATTACAACGCATAGTGCTTTTGGGTGTTGGATAGTGAATAGTTTAATTTACTATTCCAACTTCAGTCCCCGTGGACACTAGGGAAGGTTATTGGATAGTAAATTAACCTATTCCCTATCCTAGAGCGCCCCCCAGCGCAATGCGTTGTAATAGTTTGCGTTGTAATGACCGCGTTGTAATGGTAGTGCGTTGTAAAATTTTCGTTGTAAAGGTTGTTTACCCAGTCCCCTAGAGTCTGCGTGTGCACGACTATAGACTTAAACTCATCGTTCACCATGGCACCTACCACAATGGCGCAAGCGGAAACGTATGCGTGTTCAGACCCATGCGCAACCTGCGCCGAACCATCAGTGTATATGATGCAATAGAAATCCTCCAAAGGCCGCATAGCAAAAGGTGCAGGATGAACGAATTCATATTGCAAAAACTCCTGCGACTGTAAGGAGGCATCAAAAATAAAGGTGACATCCGGAGATGTCAATGATGCTGCCCATTGTATCCACCGAGGGTGCAAAGCTTTAGAATTAGGTACACTGGCCTTCGTAACCGCTTCTAATACAGGAAACGGGGTAACAACCAATATGCGTTTTCCCTGTGACAGAGCACGTTCCTTAAGAATCACCATTTGCACTGCCATTAAAACTTTCTCCACAGTGGAAAATCGCATATCAGTCGAAGTGTACAAGTGTGACTTGTAGGCAATAGGTACTGTGTCTCCTTCGTTAAAAGTAAGGTAAGTGTAACCCACCGCCCCAGGGATGATTTTTATCACCAGGTTTGTGTGGTTATCACGAGTCAGTAAGTATTTAGATTCGAGCAGATCAGCCTGCAAAGATTGCAGAATAGCTGAGTATTCTGGCAGCCAGCACGATTTGGTAAAAGTAGGTTGTATCAAAGCATACAAAGGCTTGAAACGCTGTGCATATTCAGGAATGTATGTTGTCCCGAAATTCAAAAATTCCAGCAGAGACTGTAATTTTTTGAGAGTTGTCGGAGCGCGCAGTTGTGCGCATTTCTCCCAGAAGTGAGGAGCCAATCCTCGACCTTCATTGTTGAGCTCGTAGCCCACGAACAACACTGTGAACTCTGCAATGTGCGACTATGCAAAGTTGAATTTGTAACCGAAGTCCGCAAAGCTACAAATTATGCGGTCAACTCGATAAAGATGCTCCTAAAGTTCGTCGTCTGTGAGATAAATGTCATCCACATACGAACATGCATCTGGGTCGACTCTCTCTAAGAGAGAGACTATGCGGGCAGCAAATACCCCAGGACTATTCTTATAGCCCATTGGTAAACGTATGAACTGCTTTTGTTCGCCACCGCATGTAAAACTGGTCCATTGGGAACTTAGACCATCCAAATGATGGGCATAAAAACCGTTGGAAATGTCAAGTGTGGTTTCAAACTGCTTACGCACAAGACTATCCAAGGCAGAGCCGTGAGTATTCTGTACTGCACAAGTACGGCAATGCTAGTTTAAATGCCGGTAATCCAATACCAAACGATATGATCCGTCAGGCTTGGTCACAGTAAAAAGAGGGTTATTCATCGGTGACACACGTTTCAATCACTCCTTGATATTCCAATTGCTCAAGGATTTCCGCAACCGAAGCCTTAGCTTCGCGCCTAATGGGATATTGAGGATGAGGCTGTGGCATAGACCGCAAAGGAATCTCATGGTGTGGGGAAAATTTATCCCAACCACAGTGTGTACGGTACAGAGCCGGCGCAAGGGCTTTAGCTCACTCTTCTGCCAAATTCAGCGCATGCTCCTTCGAGACTGTGTGCGCGAAACTAGGGAGGAGTACCTCCTCCCCTCTCGGAGCTGCAAGCACAAAAGGCGGGGGCCAGTCAGCCTCCGCTAACAAAATGTCATAGGTAGTCGTAAGGTTTCCCAAAATACCCCTAATTATGGTATGTTGTATGTCACCTTCAATAAACAGGACTATTTCATAAAGTCTATCAGGGGGAGCTACTCTAGTGTCAGCTGTCTCCACAACAACATAACGGTCAGTCGCTGTCACCTTCAGTAGTGGACGCAGGGCCTCTCGTACTATGGTAATCTCCGCCGCGCTGTCCAGCAAGGTCTGAGCCCATGTCTGATTCCGAAGCTGTGTTCTCACTATCTGTGGCATATCTCGCTGTTAAAGCGGCGACTTTCTTTTTCTGAAACTGGGGTCTTTTCGGTGTAGAATCGTCCTGCTTGCCTTTACCATCTTTCGGGCGGGGCTGGTTGCGTCCTTGCTGGCCACGCCAACCCCTGCCGCCTCCTCCACCTCCGGTCGATGAGGCCGATGAGTCCTGAAAAGAACGAGGAGAGCGTTGACAGAAACCTGAAAACGATCAGGTGATTTTATCGTCGCACGATCGCGCAAGTCATAAATACGTTCTGGGGGCGTAGGCAATGGAGACGCAGGACGAGACCCCTGTCTCTGTTGTTGTTGTTTACCCTGTTTTTGTTTTTTTGGCCAATTTTGTTTTTTGGTCTTGGGCTGTTCGTCAGTTTCTGACTTCTGCCCTTGGGGTTGTTTTTTTCCTTAGTAGAAAATGACTTGAGACCCACACTATTGTGGCCCACGGTTTTATAAGCCGCCACAATAATTCTTGCTAACTGTCGGGGTTTGTCGACATCGGGAATCGCCTACAAAGCATTGGACACCTGAAAGTTAACCGCATCTCCCTTGACATTCGCAAGTATGAGATCGGAAACTACATCAAAGGAGCCACAGCGGCGCATACCCAACTCAACAGCAGCCTCAGGTCCATGCTCATCTTGAACACGTTTAAGGACCGTCGGAAGGAGAGTCATAGACGAAGTGCCGTAACACCTCGCATAGACTGCCGCAAATGTTTTTCCCCATGTCTCACAGTCACCAATTTCTGAGGTCAAGTCTTTCGGCATGCTAATTGTCAGAATCCTGTGTTTTTCACCAGGAGTCGTGTTAGGAAATACTGCTTCCAGCTGGTCAAACTTTTCGGCAAGCCAGAAAGGAAAATCATCCTTATCCTGGGGGCGCTTGCCCATCACAGCGTTGACCATTACAGGACTAAGCTTCATTCCGCCCTGTCCGTCAGGAAGCGCCGCACCACCTGGGGCCCCGCCCGGGAGATTACGGGTTAAGTATTGCACTAACGACCTAATCACGCTGATTGCGACTACATGTAGTCATCTTAACTCAACAACGGAACACGCCCCGTGTTGAGGATGAGGTGTAAATCCAGCCAAAACATGCCAAGTCGCGTCCGGAATGGACAAAGGACCTAACCTCGGAGCTGTCAAAGAGTGGGGTAGAGCGCCATCAAACCAAACGTGGTGCTGCCAAGCATCAATAGGAACTTCCTGTGCCCTATACGGAGCATATTCCTGTGGCACAGCAGTGGGAATGTATGTGTCGAACACAGTAGTATTTGAGTTCACAGCTGGGAAGGTCAACCACGAGTAAAAGATTTCGTAAGGGTAAGCCACCTCTGCACTCACCACCATTATTACGGCCATGCCATCCACGGGGACATTATAAGTCTGCAAATGATTGCGCACCGCAATGCGACTATGTTGCGGAATGTTCACCGCGGCCATAGTGACACAGAAAGAAAGAGGTACAAAGTAAACTCTGTAGCACAACTGGGTAGTAATCCAAGGAAACCGTTTTGAAAGATTCAAGCTTTAAAAGACCTATGTAAATATAGGTAGGTTTGTCCGACACCACCGTTAACCGGAAACAATAGTGAAGGGGTTAAGGACTGAATGTTGCACTACTCAAGTGTCATGTAATAAGACCACCAACGATTGGGCGCCATGTCGCAGGGATTCCGTTCTCATACAGAACTGTGCACAGAGACTTGGAACCTCACCTTAGTACCCAAAATCCCCTACCAGACTAGCAACAGTGTCTCATCGGTTCTTACAAGCTCCCAATGTTTAGACAAACCAGAACATGGACTTAGAGCACCTCAGGTAACGTGGAACACATGAACACTTTTTTGTTATACAATCATTTCAATCCAGAACAAGGAGTAAATGAGGACGCGTGCACATTTGAAATGTTTATTTTCTAATGCAGTGTTCTCAAGCGCAGTATCTTAGCTAATACAAGCAAACATATTATAAGACACAAAGTAATCAGCATAGTTACTAATCCACAAAATACAAAGGGTGAAAGCATGTTAAAATGCTAGAGGGAAGAAGGCTAAAAGACACCTAATTCTCACCCTCCCTTGCTAGTATATTATATTATATCTAAGAAGGTCTCTTTGGGTTTTAGCAGGGCGGCCCCATGCCTCAGATCCTAGTGGTAAGGGATCACATCATCTTCCACCAGCTCTCTGCATGCGAAGCACCATAAAGTGTGTGTGTATTCTCTGTGCGTTGTAATATTAAAACGCGCCTCAAGCCAGAATTTGGCCGCAGCTGCATGTATGTTATGTCTAGAACGTGCGAAGATCAGACCTCACTACAGGCCATATGTATCAAGCTAATTAGCATTCGCAAAGGCCGAAATTCTGCGAATTTCGGCCTTTGCGAATGCTAATTAGATAAATGGTATGTATCAAACATGTTTGATGCAAAATAAGGAATTGCAAAATTTGCTATTCCTTATTTTGCAATTGCACTTAAGGAATCGCAAATTTTGCTATTCCTTAAATGCAATGTATCAAACAAAAAATATTCAAAAATTGCCATTAAGGATTCGCAAATTACCACCAACTTCTAGTTGGTGGCAAGTTGCGAATTCTTTTCAAAAAGCTTAGGGCATGTATGTGCGCCATATGCCCCCAAATGTCTTTTTCAGGGGTGCAGCAGGGTGTTCTTGAGACACCCCTGCACCCTTGAAAAAATTCCTAATTTGCGATTAGCAAATTGCTAATTGCAAATTGCACTTTCATTCCTATGGGCCTCCTGGCCCATGGAAATGAATGGGTAATTTGCGATTAGCAATTTGCTAATCGCAAATTAGGAATGCTAAGGAATCGCTATTGAAAAGCGATTTTGTACATACATACCGTTTTGCATTTCCTAAATAGCGATTCCTTAAAATTCGCTATTTAGGAAATGCAAAATAGTTTGATGATACATATGGCCCAACAACCACTGTGTTGAGTATCCTTGAAGGCCTCGGCACTCACTGTACAGACACAGCTCACCAAGCAAAGCTGATATCAGAGCAACAACATATTATTCTCGTGTGAAGCAAAACATTCTACTAGGATCAAAGCTAAAGTAACAATTATGAGTTGTGTGCAGAAGCAGGAGAAATGTAAAATGGCATTTAAACTCCTAATAAGCTCATGCTAACTTAACACAGCGTGTAGGCAAAGCATATCTATATGACAGTGGTGTATGCAATGGTATGGTATGTATGTTGTATTAGCGGTTTATGGGTAGGTGAGGAGTGCTACTTCTTCCACTTTATGAAAGTCATTGCTATTTGTTAAAATACATTTTTTGGGGGGCGTGGCCAAGATGGCGACGGAGTAGGACGTGCTTTAGTCCCCTCCGGCGCCAGGCCCTGAAAATAGCCTTGTTTAGCAGTGCCCCGAGTATCCATCTGGGGTTTCGACCGCTCTGGAGCCTGATTGCGGTGGCGACCGACAGTGGAATGATTACCGGCGGTCCCTGGGCTCGCCATAGCGGGGCGGAGTCATCTGCGGTGTCCGGACCCTGAGCTGCACTGCGGACAAAGCAGCGAAGCGGCGGCGTGAAGACCCTGCAGGGTGCCCGGCGGAACGCAGCCGGCGGGTGCACCGAGGCCCGGGACTGCGGTGAGCTAGCGGCGGCGAGGAGAGGCCTGCTTGGTGCCGAGGTCCGGTGCCGGGGAGGGGGCGGAGCCTGCCTGGCCGGGCACTCGCTGCTACAGGGCGGCCGCCGGAGCAATCGAGGCCGTGGTCTGTGGCCTAGCTGGTCGACGATCAACGCTACTGCCGAGGCCCTCGCCCAGTGGTCCGACCTATGAAGTGTGGTGGTAGCGGCCCAGAGGGGACAGTGATTGGCCCCCCAATGAGAGCTGGCTGAGTTTGATCCTTCCACTGGGATCCACGAGGTTTGGCTGGTCGGGCCTGGGAGCTAAAAGCCGGAGCTGGGACGTGAGACACCGAGAGCTCTTGGGCCATTCAGGATAGGAGCGCGGCAGAGGGGTGACGGCGTGAGCAACAGGTATTTACAACCTATGGGCACAGACGCTGAGAGATAGGTGGTGGCTGCAGAGCGGCCGTTTGGCTCCGGTGTGGCCCCCCCCCCTACGTCTTGAGGACTGAGTCTACTGGACCGAGTCTGTCCTGGGTGTTCCGCAGTGAGGGGAGAGGCTAGACACCCTGAACGCTCGGCTGCGCTGACTCTGCGAGCTGGTTTTGACGTTGGAGTGGGAGCTGGCGCCACGAGGGCTTCCCCTGCTGATCTCCTGCAGATCCAGGTCTGCTCGACGAGCAGGCACATTTGGAGCCACTAGCGGAGGCCGGGGCTTTGGGAGCACGGAGTGGGAACGAGGTGGTGGCACCATCTAGAGGCTACCGAAGTGTGGAGGGCACCTCGTGTGGGTCCTAGAGGCTACCGAAGTGTGGAGGGCACCTTGCGTGGCACCCCCTGGACACCGAAAAGGGCCGCGATGACTACCATCTCGCGCAAGGGGAAGAATGGTAGAGACGGCCAGCCGAAGAACAGCCAACCACCGGCGTCCCCTGGCCCGAGCTCCTCTCCCAAGAGATCTGACGAGGCCCCAGCCACCAAAGCTTTTATGACTGACCTCTTCAAATCCATTAAGGAGGATATCTCGGACCTCCGAGCACAATTGACGTCTGACCTTCGGGAGGTGAGAAGAGACGTGGATAGCATTGGGGAGAGAGTGGCCACACTGGAGGATCACGACCTCAGCATGGCGAACGACGTCCACCAACTGCAGCAGGACGTGCTGAGGCTTACTGAGCATAACCTGGACCTACAGGCCCACGCTGAGGACTTAGAGAACCGCTCCCGAAGGAATAACATTCGCATACGGGCGGTACCGTGGGACGGCAAAGCGGGAGACCTGAGGGGCTACATACAGGAGCTATTTCTACAGATCCTGGCCGAGGACGACGTACATGAGATCCGGATGGACCGTGCCCATAGAGTTGGACTGCCCCGTAGGGGAGGTGGACCGCCCCCGGATATACTTGTCTGTGTCCACGATTTTCAGCTCAAGGAGAGGATCCTCAGGAAAGCGCGAGGAATCTCCGACCTACAGTTCCGGGAACATCGCCCGCAACTCTATCAAGATCTGGCGGCAACGACCCTTCAGAAACGGCGAGAGTTCAGACCAGTGACGGCGTTTCTACGGAATCGCAGCATCCCTTACTCCTGGGGCCACCCTTTCCGCATAGTCTTTAGATGGCAGAATAAGTTGGTGCAGCTCCGCTCCTTACAAGCTGCAAAGGAGCTACTGGGCATTGAGGATGAGGCCCCGGCCTCGAGGGCGAGCAGCCCCTCGACGAGGAGACGACATCGGTCCTCCTCTTGGCACAGAGTGGGTTCGGCATCGGACCGAGGGAGGCCTGATCGAGCTACCAGCCTACAGGAGAGGGGCGATGCGGTAGCTTCCGTTGCCTCAGCGACGCTGACATCTTCACAGCAGAGCTCCGGAGCGGCCTGACGTATGGGCTGTTGGTCAGTAGGCGCATGAGGGGCTCATGCACTCAGGTTCCGTGGATATGATGGTACTTTGTGAGAAGACACCCCGGACCGAGGCCTTGGGAGTCCCACATGGAATCTCCCACCCCCTTCCTGGTGACTATTCGGTGCGCTGCACTGATCTGGGACGCTTCGTTGAGACTGCTAAGTATATTTGTTTGTTTTTGAGTTGGGGTTGGGTTTGGGGGAGGGGGGCGCTGGGGGTGTTGTGGGGAGTCTGGTGGAGGGAGGTGGGCGGGCAGGGTCGTGGTGGCGCCTGGTATGAATGTGCGGTACGTCTTTTTCACGCTGTGTATATGCTACTGGAGCTCTTGCGAACTCGGCCTTTGGGAGTGATTGTGGATTGGGAGAACTTTGTTGCTGACCTTAAGTTTCCAGATGTGGACAGGGGCTCAGAATTCGGTGGAGATCCGATAATAAGAGTGTCAATGGATTGGGTGGGTAGGTTTCTTGGGTGCTGGAGTAGGGGGATGCTATTAGCATTGAAAGTGAAGGGGTGGGCTCTACCTTACCGTTATGCCGCTTAGCATTGGGACATGGAATGTCAAGGGACTCAACTCTCCTCAGAAGCGCCAAAAAGTATGGAAATATATTGCTGATCATCACTTAGATATTGTGGGACTCCAGGAGACCCATCTGGCGCGCAAAGACGAACTTCGCCTGCGCCATAGGCATTTCCCACTGGTCTATAGGTCCTCTGCATCCACCAAACACAGGGGAGTGGCGCTTTTCTTTCGAGCATCTCTACATTTCCAACCCTTGGGGGTTAGCGGGGACAAGGAAGGGAGGTGGCTTATGGTCAAGGGAGTGCTTGATGGAGTAACTTGTACGTTTGTGGTGATATATGTCCCCAACGCGGGGCAGAATGCCTTTCTCCGTGCAGTGCTTGATAAGGCGGGGGATTTCGCTGAAGGCCTCATGGTGCTTTTGGGGGACTTCAATATGGTTTGGGACAGTGTCCTAGATAGCTCAAGAGCGCAGAGGGCGGGTGCTGGGGTCTTTTCTGCTGAGAATCAAGCTGTAATGAGTGAACTTGGCTTGGTTGATTGCTGGAGATTTCTGCACCCCCACTCGCGCGACTACACGTTCTTCTCCCATGTTCATCACACTTACTCCAGGATTGACCATATCTTTGTGAGCCAGGCACTGCAGGGAGCGATCCAGGACTCTAGCATTTTCCCTTTGTCGGTTTCGGACCACAGCCTGCTGGTAATGGGGTTACACTGGCCCTCCGGGGGTGACGGGGTGAAGAAATGGTATTTCCCGCCGGCTCTGGTCAGGGATGACGCCTCCTGCAAGGCATTGCGCAGAGCAATAAGGGAGTTTTGGACTCTCAATCCGGCGTCTGACACCTCCCTCTTTAACACCTGGGATGCGTGTAAGGCCTCCATAAGGGGCACATGCCTTCACCTAAATGCTAACCTCAATAGGTTAAGGCGGAAGGAAAGGGAGGAATTAGAGGCAGAATTGGCTATCTTGGAGCAGGCCCACAAGAACAGGCCGTCTAAGCTCACACTTAGGCCACTGACTGCAGTGCGGGGTAAGCTGAAGGCCCATTACGCTAATCGGGCGGAATTTACCTTGCTTCGGCTTCGGCGCATCGCCTACTCTCAGGGGAATAAGATAGGCAGTCATCTGGCTCGTCAGCTGCGTGATAAGCGAGAGAGGGAGTACATAGGTGGCATACTGGACTCCTCGGGGACGCCCTGCCACAACGATGCGGATAAGGCCCGTCTATTCGGCCGGTTCTATGAGTCATTGTATAAAGGCGATTCCCTTGACCAAGCAGCGCAGGATCGCTTTCTGGCTGCCCTCCCCATTCCACGAGTCTCGAAAGAATGGAACGAACAGCTTATGGCCCCCATCTCTAGAGAGGAGGTATTGGAGACTATCGGAGACCTCAAGCTCCACAAAGCTCCCGGTCCGGATGGGTACACGGCACTATTCTACAAAACCTTTGCTACGGAACTCTGCGAGTTCTTGGTACCCCTTTTCAACGCAATGGCAGTATCGGCTTGCACCACAGGTTCCATGTCCGAGGCGGTGATCTCCGTAATCCCTAAACCGGGGAAGGACTTATCCCTCTGCTCGTCTTACCGCCCGATAGCCTTGCTCAACATAGATGCTAAGCTATACTCCGCTATCCTGGCACGTAGACTCCGGGATTTGATGCCGTCCATTATTCACCCGGACCAGTCGGGATTCATCAAGGGGCGTCAAACGCACGACAACTTGCGGAGGGTGATTCACCTCATTGAAAAGGCCTCGAAGTTCCGTCTCCCAGCTGTCTTGGTGGGGCTCGATGCTGAAAAAGCTTTTGACCGGGTGGATTGGAACTTCATGTTCCGCACTCTGAACGCTTTTGGGTTCTCGCAACAATTCATCACCATGATCCGAGCGAATTACAGCACTCCATGCTCCAGAGTGATGGTTAATGGGCACCGCTCCGCTGGCTTTGCCCACACCAGGGGCACGAGACAGGGCTGCCCTCTTTCTCCCCTGCTCTTTGCCTTAAGCACGAACCCCTGGCCATCGCAATGCGCGAACAAGAGCAGATAAAGGGACTCCCCTTTCAGGTGAGCAGCATAAAATCTCCCTTTTTGCGGATGATGTGCTGCTTTCTGTAGGAGACCCAGCGCAATCCCTGCCGCACATTCGAACTCTGCTGTCCGATTATGAGGGGGTGGCCGGATTCAAGATTAACTTCGACAAGTCATTTATCTTGAACTTAACGCTTCCGCCGGCCGAGCTGGAACGCTTACGTCCGCTTACGCCGTTGGCTTGGGCGTCAGCCTCCCTCCTCTATTTGGGGGTCCGTTTGACGCCTTCTATTGACACCCTATTCGCAGCGAACTTTCCGCCCATGTTATCGGCGGTGAGAGTGGAACTGGACTGATGGAAGCCAAAATACATTACTTGGCTGGGTAGGATCCACGCCATTAAGATGGTCCTCCTTCCTAAATTTTTATACCTTTTTCAGGCCCTCCCCATACCGATGGAGTTAGACTTCTTTCGACGGTTGAAGACCCTCTTGCTGAAATTCATCTGGCAGGGGGGACGGGCGCGCCTCGCTTATGCGACTTTGCGGCGCCCACGGGAGGAGGGTGGAGTGGGCCTCCCGGATATGCACCTGTACTACAAGGCCGCACAATTGAGGGTCATGGTAGAGTGGTCGCAACAGGAATCTGAAAAACACTGGCTACACATGGATAGGAGCGTGGCTGGGAGGTCGATCTGGGACCTGGCTTGGAAGCCCAAACCAGACAGACCTAAGAATGCCTACATCAGCACTCCCACTGGCACTGTTTTAAAGGTATGGGACACAGTATCAGGAGACGAGCGCTGGACGTCATTCCCCTCCCCATTCACACCGCTGCACTTCAATCCGGCTTTCCCGCCGGCGCTGCTAGAAGGGCCGTTTCGGCCCTGGAGAGAGGGCGGGTGTAGGGCCCTTACACACCTATTTCATGGCACGGAACCCCTCACATTCTCCAACTGTATGAGGGACTATGGTCTGCCGCCCACGGAACGCTTCCGTTATGCCCAGCTGATTCATTGGGCGACCTCCCCTGTTCTAAGAGAGGCAGCTACGAGACCGCCCTCGCCCTTTGAGGCCTTCCTTTTACGGACCGCTACGATGAAGGGAACGATCTCCTTTCTGTATAAGCTCCTACTCCGCACATTGGTCTCCCCTCGTCCCCGCTATATGGAACACTGGGAAGGTCAGCTGGGTAGGGAAATAGAGGAGGGTGAATGGAAGGGACTCTGGAGGGACATTAGGGCCCACAATCACTTGGCGGACCTCCGTGATGCCCATTTCAAAACTATGTTTGATTGGTACCTTTACCCCTCGAAACTCCGTCGCATATTCCCATCGACCTCAGATTGCTGCTGGAGGGGCTGTGGCGTACTAGGAGATTTCCGCCACATCTGGTGGGACTGTCCAATCATTCGACCCTTTTGGACCGAAATTCTGTCACATGTCAAAGACATGTTGGGATACCCGATTCCGGACTCCCTATCCTTTGTCATCTTGGGTCTCCGAGATCCGCTACTGGAACATCAAACGAAAGCAGATAAACAGATTATGTGGCTATGCCTCGGAGCGGCCAAGCTTACCCTGGCTGCGGCCTGGAAAAAGCCAGCGGCCCCGGCTTTGTCGCTATGGCACGCAAAGCTATGGAGGTTGATGAGCATGGAGAGAATGGCGGATATCTTCTTGGGCAATTTTAAGAATTTTATGTTCCGATGGGGTCCGCTTGTCAGATTCCTATCGAATGGTTTACCATCTGCTGTTTGCCCATCAGCCCTGCGAGCGCTCCACCTTTTCCAGGTTTAATTACATGATTGCTGTGAATGCGTGAGGCAGGAAGATACTGTTAGCTGGCGCCACCACATGGGGGGGGACACCGGGGAGGGGGGAAGGGAAGGAATTTGGGGGGGTTTTTGTCTTTGTTGCGGCCTAGCTTACTGGGGGGGACCCTTACTTTCCCGGGGACCATCCCGAGGAACTTAGTATACTGAGATAGCGCCTTTTCGGGGTAGACTCAGCAGAGACACTGTGGAACTCCGGGCAGTTGAAACTCCTGGCTACCACTGACTTACTAGATTCCGCTCTGTGCGGTGAACTGTACCCCGTGGCTCTGACTGGGTACGCCGGGAGTATTGCTGGGCTACTGTGTATATTACTGCAATGTTGCCGCCTGTTTTCTTTCTGTCTTTTTCTCACTTTGATTCCTTTTTCAAATGCAATAAAAACAACTTTTACAAAAAAAAAAATACATTTTTTTGAAGTTTGGAAAATAAATATAAATGTGTTTAAGAATTACAATTTTGAAAATAATAAAACAAATGTGTGACAATTTATATCTAGGTATCATATTTGTTTTATGGCTCTATAATCAATGTAATGATGTTTATGAATAACTGGTGGTATACCCACTAATCATTTTGAGGGACTATTTTAGAGGTTGTTTTCTTCTTTTTTCTATAGTGCCCCAAGTTAGGTATTGGGATAGGCACATTGGGGCACATAGGAGATCCCAGACCATGTGGCGTGGCTTCATAGATTACGGGTTTCACTGGCAATGGAACGCATGTCACTGATGGCAGACAACAGGGCATAAAGATATCCAGAAGTATGGGCCCGTTCATTACAATACTGTCGACAGAGTTCCAGGAAGTGACTTGCCCGAAATATCTGCAAATCTTGAGACTGCTGCCCGGAGAGGATAGGGAGGGTGCCCAGATTGTTGCATGAGAGGTTGATTACTCCAACCCTCACATAGTTCTCATCTTTCATCCCAGGGAATTGGGACAATGGATTCTTGGTGCGGACGAGATGTGGGAGGGTGGGGGAAGGCCAGGGCGGATTCTTTTCTTCTATTACTGTTTGATATTTGATTGATCCTTTCCTTACTCTTTCTTTCCATGTTTTCGTTCATATTTACAACTCAGAACTCCGTATAACGCCGCAGGCCTCTGGGTTGTGTATGGTTTCATTCATTTTGCACGCTGCCGGCCAATGGTTGTAGGCAGAAAGTTGTGTTGATTATCAGCGGACATCAATATAAAAAAGACTACTTCTAGGCCCTACACTAAGAGAGCATGGACAGTAGAAATTGCAACCTAGAGATTCTTAGGGAGAAACTATGCATGACACTCACTGTAGACAGCAAAAGCAGTGGTTATCAGTGAGGCGTGAAGTAAGTGTTCCCTGTGAAAGGAAAACAGATGCCGTGACGGCGTCCTTTCTCCTGGTCACATCTAACTATCTCTCTCAATTGAGGTGTTGCATCTTTGTAGTGCACTGGCAACAGTCAAGATAATCTTCGGCAGTATCTCATGCAATAATCTGGGCCAATGAACTCTCCTAACAAGTGCTCAAGTAGCAGCCCTTACATACTAAATCTTGTCAGACTGAATTTCTGACATACGTTTAGGAACATCTGACATAGATCATGAGTATAACAGTGTGCACGTCCCAAATGTATCCTTATGAACATATAAGGTAAATTGACATCAATTCAGACTACATTGTGTTGCCTATATGTATGTGTGCTCTAATTTTACCTTGACATTGTGAGAACTAGACACTTGTCACAGACTGATGTTGCATCAGGTGTTATATCTATGTCACTGTCTGAATTACTTGACTCTTTCAGATTTCTTAGAAAAATAAGGTCATCCGCCATCTGCGTCAATCGCAGGCATGATAATGATTCTGCATAAATTGGGGTAAAAATGGTAACTCCCACTACCTACATTTTGAAAAACTGATGTCTCCCTTTATCCAAATGGAGTCGCAGCCTACTTAAAATGGAATAAGACCGTAGCGGCTTTTCGTCAAGATGGATGTGCAGACCTACGGATCGGTTAGCGCAGGCAGTTCCTGATCTGGTGCACGAGGATCTAAATGGCTTTGTGCCATCCCACAGCACAAAGCGGATTTTTCGCGTTGCAACTTACTCTATACACGACTGGCTGAGAGCAAGCTGCCTCGTTCTCGAAAAAGCGTTTGATTCCCTTGAGTGGAATTACATGTTTGAAGCGCTTGAGAAATACAAACTGGGCTCCGGTTTCTTACAGCTAACCCACCTACTCTACGCAAACCCTGTGGTGAGAGTGAAGCTGGGCCCATACGTTACGGCCGACATCCCGGTACGGCGGGGAATGAGACAGGGCTGCCCATTGTCCCCTTTCCTCTTCGCGCTCGCAACGGAGCCACTGGCGGAGTCACTAAGGACACAGCTACACAATGGTACACTACTAGGCGAAACACCCACTGTATGCAGATGATCTGTTGATCTACCTAAGGGACATTACTCGGGTTCCAGAATGACTAGCCCAAATACTACGGGACTTCGCACTGATATCTGGGCTGCAAGTAAACGTTGCTCAATCTAAATGATATGCCTTTAATGAGAATATATATACTCAATGGTGTGAGAGTACAATGGAGTGCTGAAACATTACAATTCTTAGGCATACGCGTGTATCGCCAACCGCTAAACCTGTTTGATGGAAACTTAGGCAGAGAAATGATGGCGGTGAGATCTCAGATGCAATTCTGGAGTATGCTCCCTCTTGCGGCGGTTAGTAGAGTGGCACTGCTCAGAATGGTGGCCCTGCTGCGATTCCCTTACTATTTTGCTATTTTGCCAACCTGCCCATCTATGTCCCGCCTTCTTTTTTGTCACACTGGAGAAGATGGGCAGGGATTTTATTTGGGGCCCCAACCGACACAGGGTGGTGATTAAAAAAACTATACCTACCCGTTGACCAAAGAGGCCTGGCGGCGCCCTGCCTTGAGAACTAATACCTGGCAGCCCAACTACAGTGGATTGCCAGATGGATGGCAGACAGCCAGCGTGACGACACAGCGACCACAAGCCCCTCGGACACGCTCCCCCAGATCCTTGAGCTCTTCCACCCCCGCACACAGGTGCGCCCGAGCCCTGATTGCTGAATGTAGCGTACAGGTGCCTGAATAATTTTGATGTCCTATGTTAAAAAAAATCCCCACGGTTTAAAGAACTAGGCATGATATTTAGATTTGATAAATCTGACTCTACATACGCAAAATATCATTGTGTCTTCACATTTTCTTTGGAGAGGGTATTGGGTTATTGGGGAGCACTCCTGTTTAGTATGTTATACCAATTGTAATCTCTTGCACATAGGTGCTGCGACTGTAAAAGGATTGTCAGTCCTTTAAGACTAAATGGAAGTTAACACAAGCAACGTACTTGTGCAGTCGCGCACTGTTCACTTGGTGAAAAAACACCTAAATTAATCATTCAAAAAAAATTCACCACAAATTTGTAATTTATAGTCTTTAGTTCATGTCATTATCTCAATCTCATCACATTCAAAGATCAATACATTTCAACTGTGAGTGTTAATCAAACACTAATGATTTCATCACATAATAGTCGTGATACATCATTTGTAATTTTATAGCAGTTGGAAAATTGAACATATCCATCACAATTTATAATACATGCCCAATGCATTTCGGCACCATTATGGTACCTTCTTCAGGGGCCAATCTGAAAGAAATGGATAAATGAAATTTGATTTGAAGATGCCCTTGGTAGTCTATATTGTTGTGTGCATATAAATGTCTCAACTGACCGTATCTACTCTTTCAATCAACATACCTGTAAGTGATGATATATCGAGATTTAATCTAGAAAAACAAAGTGTAGCCAAATATAATATTACTGGAGAAACCACGTCGAAATTTAAGACATTAACGTCCTGTGTAATGATATATTTCCTGCCAGCTTACCAAAATCGCCGCAATGAGAGCAACTGTGCAACTGTAAGAGGTGGAATGTATACCATAATCAATATCAATCTATGTATAAAATGAAGGGATCTAGACAGAAATGCTCCGCCTAAAATACGACATACCTGCATGGATGTGCTCGGAGTTTTCACTCTGTTTGAAAACAAATACGGCAATCACTTAACGGAATGTCTCTAAACATGCTCGCCAGAAATAACATCCTGTTGCTCCACGTACCTTATATAATGTATTTGCGCCGCAAATCTGATGGTACAAAAATCAAAACGCAATTCAGTCAATCACTTACCAAACCAGTTAACAATATAATGAGACTGTGTAGCCCGATGTAAAAACCGCGGTCATACCTGATTGCAATGTCAAATCTCTGCGTATGAAACCACCGCGTCCGTGTAAACAACCTCAATGACTACGCCATTAATCGGAACGTGATATACGTCCCCTACGCTCACCATAGATAACGGACTATGCTGACAAACCGCGAAGAAGAAAGCGGTCGTTGTCTATCCGCCATCTTAGACTAGGTTCAAAATAACGAGCCTAAACCCGACAAAATGCTCAAAACATCCGAGATGCATGAATGTAAAGGAAAAAGTAGAAGTAGAAAGTGTTGCTATTTAATTCCATTCATGCACTGTCTGTCTGCATGTGTGTAATGTACGCTGGGTGCTAGTAGTGTTGTGTGGTAGTATTATGCTATCAAAAATAAAAAAAATGGGTGCACAGATTTAAGACATTGTTGAGGAGGATTAGTTTAGTCAGTAACCAACATAAGTAAATTGGATGTAGCCCAAAACAACATGACATAATAAATACATGTGAAACTGTTCATGATAAGGTGATGCAATACAAACATAAGAAAAAATCCAAGAATCTGCCATAAACTCATATGTAACAAAATGATCAATACCAAAGTGACATAGCAAGGTGTACGTTGTACGTGTGATAATGATCATTAAAAAACTGTGTTGTCAACCTGGAGAGTTATGATGCTAGTCTGTTGACGCCCTAGTCTATAGGAATCTAGTGATGTATATGACTTATATAGCTTCCTACAAATAACATAATAAATCAAACCTATCATTAAGTCCTATAGGAGCCATAGTGTGAAGCATTTTTATCCAATATATCTCACGTTGCAACAGTTTTTGGCGGTTATCAATTCCTGCTTGGATGTTAACCTTTTCAATGATTAAAAAAGGTAGTTGTGAGATAGTTTGTTTAGTGCATTCCAATGGGTTGCTAGAGGGGATTATTATTATTATTATTATTATTATTGGAGGGTAACTCGGGACTTCAGCCAAGGGTGCAATCAGCGGAGCTGGCTTCTCTCGGTCCTGTCACTGTGGAAGAAGTTCTCACAGTTTTGACGGCCATGAAAAGTGGCTCTCCGAAAGACCCTGCACCCATGAAGTACCTGAAGCAGGTAGCCCCCATTATCGGCGGCCCAGTGACGGACCTCATAAACCTGTCTCTCACCCAAGGAGTGGTGCCCCCTAGTTGGAAAGGAGCGGTTGTTAAGGCCCTCCTGAAGAAGCCTAACCTGGACCCAGCTGATCTTGCCAACTTTAGACCCATTTCCCTACTCCCCGGCTTTAGCAAGGTGGCGGAGAAGCTGGTGAATGGGTGCCTATCGGGCTTTCTGGAGTCCAATTCTCTTTTGGGCGATTCCCAAACAGGCTTTCGCCCCGGTCAGGGGACCGATACTGCCCTGCTGGCAGTCGTGGAGAATGCCAGGAGCATTTTGGATTCAGGGGGATCGGTGGCAGTGATCCTCCTGGACCTCAGTGCGGCATTCGACACCGTAGACCATCAGGTGCTTCTCCAACGGCTGTCGGGGGTGGGGGTCTCTGGGATGGCCCTCAAGTGGTTTGCTTCTTTTTTGGAGGGTCGGACATTTGAGGTGTGGGAAGGCCATGAGAAATCATCTTCGGTACCTCTCCAGTGTGGTGTGCCACAGGGCTCATCGTTGAGCCCTACTTTATTTAACATTTACATGGCCCCTCTGGAGAGTGTGGTACTGCCTCTGGGTATTAAGATCATCAGCTATGCTGATGATACTCAGTTGGTGGTAGGGCTTTCCCAGTCGGCTTACCATCCCGACCGGCTGCACACGTGTCTGGATAAGATCTTCACATGGATGTGCAGCTCAGCACTCAAGCTTAACGGCTCCAAGACTGAGCTGATGTTACTGGGGAACTCCCCTCCCTCCTTACCACCTGGCAGTTGGCCTAGCTGCCTGGGAGTTGCACCCACCCCCAAGCAGGAGATCAAGAGCCTGGGGGTGTGGTTGGAGCAGGACCTCTCCTTTAAGACGCACGCCAAAAAGACCGCAGGCGTGTGCTTTGGTCTGCTCCGATCAGTTCGGAAGATCTTACCTCTCCTTCCAGTCGCCTCTAGGAGGTTACTTATCCAGGGGCTTATAATCTCGCTGCTGGACTTCAGCAACGCGTTGTTTTTGGGTGCCCCAGAGTCCACCCTAAACAAACTGCAGTGTGTGCAGAATGCGGCCCTAGGCTCCTGACAGGCCTTTCCAGGCGTCAGTCAGCACGCCCTGCGCTGAAGGCGCTGCACTGGCTCCCTGTTAGGGAGAGGGTGAGATTCAAGGCACTTTGTATGGCCCACAAAAGTTTGCAGGGGAAAGGCCCTCCGATCCTTCGGGATATGGTTCAACCTTATAAGGCCTTCCGCTCTCTCCGTTCTGATCATCAACACCTATTGCAGGTTATGAGGGTAAGGAAGGTAAGAACTGGTGGTAGAAGGTTTTCTATAAATGTGGCCACTCTGTGGAACTCTCTCCCTTTGTACTTGCGTTCGGAACCGAGTTTTTTGCGTTTCCGTAAACTTTTAAAAACTTATCTGTTTCCTGCCTAAATTCTGTGTCTAGTAGGGTGGCGTTATTTCTCTGGATGAGCGCGGGGATGCCTAAGGGTAACCAGGCGCTATATAAAATTCATTAATAATAATAATAATAATAATTTGTTTGCCTGTAGTTGGATGCACAAATGAGTCCCATATGATAACGTTGTTGCAATGTATGCAGTTCTGACATCGCATAGTTCCCTTACATGTGGTTGGTGTTGGTTTGATATTGGGTAATTTGAAGAGTTGTCTGAAGTTCTTCCCTCTGGTGTAGGCATGTACAGGCAAATCTTTGAATAGATTGTTAAAGTCTGGTTCTGTGGACAACAGTTCCCATCTCATGTTGATTATTTGCTTAATCGCTTGGGACTGTGTAGTATATTTTGAAACAAACACCAATTTGGCTTCAGTCTCTCTAGGTTTTGTTTGCAACAGATCTTTACGATTGAGATTGTTTGCTCTACTCAAACATTTTTGCAATTGTTCCAAATGATGTATCACGACTATTATGTGATGAAATGATTAGTGTTTGATTAACACTCACAGTTGAAATGTATTGATCTTTGAATGTCATGAGATTGAGATAATGACATGAACTAAAGACTATAAATTACACATTTGTGGTGAATTTTTTTTAAATTATTAATTTAGGTGTTTTTTCACCAAGTGAACAGTGCGCGACTGCACAAGTACGTTACTTGTCTTAACTTCCACTTCACATTTTCTTTGGCTCAAATGGTGGACACAACAACCTATGAAGATCTCAGTAGTATTGAATAACAATTCAAACATGCCACATTGACGTATCCAAGTGTTTAACATCGAACTTTTCTCAGGTGTGAAGACCTGAGCAGGATATTTAAACGCGGCTCTCAGAACGCCATGGTTTCGTTTCGAGTAACTACGAGAACCCTGTGCATTGAAAGACAGTCAGCTTCGGTGAATATTTACATTGCCTGCTCACGTTTTGCTCTTAACTTGTGGGGAGCTATAAGGAATATTATGGTGGTACCATGTTCTTTTACAACGATATATTACCCCAACTCTCTTTGGGGAATCCAGAACTTAAGCCATTTGCTGTGAGCCACATCATGGTAAGATGGTTCTTTATAGGACTTCCATTTGCGCCTTATATTCACACGGCTGTTTTCAATAACTATATGCAGTCCTAAAAGTGCGATTGATAATTTCTTTTGTTTCTAGCTGGACGATAATCCACGTAACTATTAATATGAATGTATAAGGTGACTGAATTGCTGTCAACTTTATGGTTCTTCGATTGTGTTAAATAATTTCAGACACTACATTGCATTGTCGGCTATATATCAGTTCATTGTGTCAAGATGGCGTATGACAGAGTACTTGCTACGACTTATACTTACATCTATTTAGCAGAGCGGGCCAAAGAGATGATTTTAGGTTGGATATTTAATTTCATTAGACAAAGGTTTGGTTGTGAAACCATTAGGCGGAATCAAAGTAATAGCATATGGAATGCTGTCCTTTTATAATAGATTGCAGCTATTCCACCATTCCAGGATTACCCCTAGTATCCCTAAAAGCCTGTCTCAACGCGGCTGCAAGACTACTCACAGGTACCAGGAAATTTGACCACATCTCCCCCGCACATGAAAGCGCTGAACTGGCTCCCTTTAGAGGCCAGAATCCAGCTGAAACTGGCATGTAATACACATAAGGCTCTTTACACAAACTCCCCTGCTTATCTAGCACAGAAACTAGTGGTATCTGGAGGAAGCAGGAACTCCCGATCCGCTAGCAACTTCTTACTCCATCCTGCCTTCTTTCAGAAAAAAAGAACCTACAATAGGGCCTTCACCAGAGCAGCACCAAGAATATGGAACTCTTTCCCATCCGCTATCAGAAGAATCCCTTCTCTAGCACGTTTCAAAAAAGAGGCAAAAACCTCTCTCATGGGTAAATTCCTCATCTAAGGCCTGCCCTCATCCACCACTTTGGGGCAGATGAATCTAAGTCTATTGCCTCTCACCCAGATCACCATTCTCTCTGCCAAGAATACATGGGACCTTTGTTTTTACTGACTCTAACGGTGATTTGAACCTTCTCCTGTATCCCCCCTCTCTCCCTTTGTTCTTAGCACCACACCCCAAGCCATCCTATCTGTTGATTATGTATTTTTCTGCACTTTAAACTTTGTTTTCGTTCACCACTGTACCTTGTAAAGCGCTCTGATACCCTCATGGTTCAAGTTCGCGCTCTATAAAACACAAAAATAAATAAATAAATAGTTTAAAGAGGATTACAATTTGACTCGACTGAGTCGCGTATTGAATTTTCCAAAAAAGTTTTGATAAACTTTAGTTTATGAATTTTGCTTGTAGGTTCTGGAATTATGGGACACGACAAATTGTAGGGAATGCTTATTATGAATATCGCAGATGATGAAACTTCTATACTATCTTGAATTCTCGTTTCTTGACTGATCAATATGTGGACATACTTCAATTTGTGAGGTATTAACTATTATTAATCACACGTTTAAAGACGGAATTGAAACGCTGCACTTACCTATTGATCAAATACGTCCCCATAGGGGTATCTCTCATATTTCTATCATAAATGAGAAATTGTATTGAAAGGTAAGTGCCTTACACACACTATTTTAGACATATTCTGCTTCATCCCACCCTAAAAACAATCCTAAAAAATCTTTAGCAAATTAGTAAAAAATTAAATATAACATTCAAAGTAGATTAGTTATGGTGCAAAGTAAGGGCCGAGAAATAAGACTGAATGAATAATAAAAGCACTAAGTAATATATTGATTAAAATGTTACTGTGAAAGAGTTCAGCTAAGTTTTAATACAATGGGGTTTTGTCCCCTTTCTTTCACTTTGTCTTATGTCTCATGTGGGTATTTTGAGGATTTAATAATCTGCTAGAAATTAATGTTATATGGAGTTTATGTGATGTTTGAATTAAATATGCATTCAAATAATTTACTGTTTGTTAATATTGTAAATATAATAATTATTTATGTATGTTGTTGTAGCCCTGAAGAAGTCAGAGAGGACAAAACGCATTGGCAACGTGTTTTAACTGACTATGAAGATGAAGATTTAAGTATAAAGGTACATAAAATAAATATGTTCAATTGGTGTTTTGTTTAAAGAAAACATGGAATCTGTGTTACACCAACTAAATTGTTGTTTGCTGAACTCTACTGAACAGAAAATCATTTGTATGATATATTGATGGGTGCCGAACCAATATAGTCGATTGATGTGTTATGGTTGTTTAAACCTAGGAAGTTTAGAGGAGTTGAATTTCCGGTTCCAAAGATTAGCTTTGACTATCCCTACATTTAGAGAAGTGCAGTCGATTTGGGGAAGTCTCCGTTACCACATGAATGAAGGCAAAACTCAAATAGTTATAAATGAGAAGGTGAATATGGCTGATCCACGGATTGTACCCAGCGCAAGATATCATGGGGTTGAGATTAGCTCTGACTCGGCGATAAAGTTTGGACTGCAGTCAGGAAAAAGATTGGAATTCCCCGGGTGCATAGGTATTCCCCTTTTGGCTGCAATGCCATCCTCTGCTCGGATATTTTTAATGATGGTTATTGTCGTAGGTGGAGGAAGAAAGGGATTTATTGTATTGGGGATTTTTTGTCTGGGGATTGTATACTTTCTTTTGATGTTTTTAAAGAACGGTTCGGGATTGGGAACATGGACTTCTTTAAATTTCTACAAGTTAGGGACTTTATAGACAAGAAATGTCACAATCGAGGGGATATTCCCATGCTAGAAATGCTTAGCAAAAAGATGATACCACAAACAGCTGCTATTTATAAACTCATTACGGAAGGAATGGTGGATCATTTAGCTAAACATCTTGAACGATGGCAATTGCAGTTACAGGCTGGGCAGGGGGATTGTGAAGATTCTTTGTACTACAGTCAAACGACATGTATATCTGCTAACTTACAAGTACAATGCTTCAAAACCTGGTGCAATCTATAGGTCATCCCCGCTCTAATACATAGGTGGGCGGGTACTACTGGTACTAACTGTCCGTGCTGTGGTGAGGTTGCCGCAGATAGCACTCATATGTTTGCGACCTGCTCGAAATTGTCTCAATTATTATCTGATATTGAACTTAGGCTGAGGGCAATCTTGGGTTTTTCTCTGATACTTACCCCGCTGACTGTCATGTTGGGTATTTCTGATCAAGGCATGGATGAAAACCACAAGAAATTTGTATTTGTTGCCATGGCTGTCTATCGTATATGTATAGCCACAGTTTGGTTAGATATCACTCCCCGGACAGAATATGTTTGGCTTAATAAATGTATGTCTGTATACAATTGGGAGATGGCGGTTATGAAGAGGAGAGGCAGACGGGCTAGAGAGAAAGGAGAGAAGCTCTGGCTACCTATGTCTAATTGGCTCAACCGCTAGGCAAAAACTCATGTATATTTCTGTTTGCTTTCCCACATGCCCATTTATTGTATCAGTGTTGTATGTTATTATCTTATTTTTTATCTGGTTTTTCTTTTCTCGTGTTTTTTCCTTGCTCTAGAGGTTGATCCCCCGGGGGTGGGGTGGGAGAAAATTTACGAAAAATATTTAGCGAATTAACCAGTCTTTTGATTTTTTTTTTGTTGATTATTACTGTACATGTTTGTTTTCTGTGTTTGGTACCCCAATAAAAAGAAATTAAAAAAAAAAATAGAAAAGTGCAGTCCATGTTGTCTCAATCCCAGTGGAGTCAAAAGCATTTTGCATAATTAGGGAAGATTGGCACTATCTAAGGGTGTATTGAACGCAATAATGGATTTTGATGATAATAGAGAGGAGATGCTAGCGGATCTATTTAAACAGAAGGGTCCTGGCACTGAAAACCCAAAGGTTCACTTAACTTAGAATGAGGGCCTTAGAGACAAATGTTTCAGATTAGAGAAACTTAAAAAACAGGAGTTGGCTAAATGGTGTGATGGGGCGACATTGAAGAAATATATAGAGAACAAAAGGATACCACGGGGTCAGCAGATCTTAATTTTCCCAAATTATGAAGATCTAGAAAGTGATCTTTTGGGTGAATGGGAGGAAGGTCTCTACGTTGCCTCCTACAGGATGATGAGAATCGTGATAACCAACTCTTAAAGAAAAGTTAAAAAAATAAGAGAGGAAATAGCTAAAAACTTGAAAAGGAAATATGTGAGACCTATTTGAAAAATGCAATACAAAAGAATTATTAGAATTTGAAGAAAGAACTTATTTGTTACCAAATCTATTTGAAAGACAAAAAACAGAAAAAGATCAAGACAGATGACGATGATTACAAGAGGAGGGGAATATTTACCTTTGCGAAGGAATATGATGATGTTACATCGAGACCAATGACGGGACCTGATTATGTTGTAAAAGCTGCAAGTGTATCTTCCAGCAGTACATCATTATCCTCCCGGGAGAGTGATCTGGGTCAGGGGACTAGTAGTAATGATACAACACCATCTACATCCCTTTTTTTTAAGGGAGGTCCAAAGGTTGAGGCTGGAGAACAGTAAGAGAAACCAAAACGTAGAACCAGCAGGGTAGGTAAAAAGCACGAAAATAGGCGTACAAGCAAGATTACAGAGCAAGATGAGACAGATGAGGAAGTAAGCAATATCCACCGGGGTGATCAATGTGATGGTGGAGGGGAGGAATGACCTCTAATGAACTAATTATCATCATTTTGTCTTCCAAAGAGTTACCTGAACATGAAATGTTTGCTCTCCAGAAGGATTTGAACTTGTGTCTAATCGAAAAGTGTTAATTTGTGAATACACACATTGATTTGTATAGGTTTATAAGAAAACTGAGATTAAAAAAGTACTTTGGGGAACATCCTACTGTGCTGTGTGTTATGCAAAGTAATGATAATGTTTCTGCACTTACCATATCTGAACTTGGTGATATTCACTTTCTTTCAACGTTAGATGTAGAGGAGAACAATGTAGATAATATGCAACAAGCCAATATCTTAGATATCCATGAGGATACCGCGTTAAACAGTGGTCTGCGCAATAAGTCTAAGTTTATGTCCCCGAAGATGCAGGACACAACTATAGATGAATTTTACAACAAGGTTACCTGATCTTTACCTACTAGAGGATAAACATATCAACAATGTACAGTGCAAACATCACTTTAATATATATATCAAAGATATATAAAGAACTATTTATGTCATTGAGAGAGGACCCCCATCTTGTTATATGAGAAGCTGACAAGGGAGGCAATATAGTACCTATGAATCTCAATGACTATTTAAGTGAAATCAATAGACAATTAGGTGATACCATTTGATCTGAGAGGCTGCGGGAACATCCCATTACCCGAGTTGAGAAATCCATTAGTGCTAGAATACAGGACTGGCACGAATCCTGTTGATTAACGGATTTGGAATATCAATAACTACAGGCCCATCACTCCAGATATCCCTGTATCCAGGGCTTAAATGGTGCCGGTGCTTTCCGGTGCTCAGCACCGGCACTTATTTCACGGGGCCGGGTCTATAGAATTTTGTGACATCTGATAAGGTTCCCGGTTTGCCTTCGTCAGATCGAAGAGTTTCCCACTTTGCTGGATAGTTTTCAGTGCACAGTGAGGTGATGTTCACTTTATTCGAATCCTGGGAACTGTTTGCAGGTTTCTGCAAGTGTACTGTTTTTTGCAAAGCTTTTCCGTGGACACCTCCAAAACGTTTACAGGTTTCATCTCTGAAGATTTCCCTTTTTGTAGAGTTTGTCTATGAGCGGTGGCGCGCGCCCTGTTCTTTGCGAAGCACGTCTTCCGCAGAACCATCTTGTTATCAATCTTACATAAGTCAGGATATGTGTGGCAATAATGCTGGTAAAATCCTCCCCAACGATATTAATCGCTAAGGCCAATAGTTAATCCTCTGCTTTTGGGGACGGGCGGAACGAGCAGAGAAGGAAAAGGACTCTGTCTTTTCCTTCCTGCCAACAGAAGACAAGGACAGCGTCCAGTTCTCCTGCCACTGGTAGCTGCCCCCCTCCTTTCTTCCCTCTCTTTCTGTCTCGCGCCTCCTCAGTTAATGAAAACCGAGACTTCAAGAAACGGGTATTAATTACCCTCTCTTTCCACTTTTCGTTTATTTGCTCCCCTGTGAAATGGATCCCAAAAAGAAAAACATTTTTGCTGGCAACATTGTCTTTTTCTGACATTTTTCAAATTTTAAGTGCAGCCTCGGGGTGGAGAGAAATAAAACATTCCAAATATGAAAAATAAATAACTAACTAATTAAAGCAGGACAGAGTGGTTGCACAGTGGTCAGATTGATTTAGTCACACCTAAACACATTAGCGCCACTTTACAGAGTTTGATAGTGAAGCGCTACTTTTGTTTTCTCGTCTCTCTTTGAACATCATTGTTTTCCCTGGGTGGGAAAGTGCACCATTCCTGGAGGTGCAGCAATACCTAATTGATGGGTGGATTGAAAAACATGTGTACAGCGGCCCTGTGTTCATGGATGTTGTCTTTTTAAACCATACTGCTTACGTTTTGTAAGGATATAAGGACTGGGCATTGAAGTGGGTCCTTTCCGGGCCCTGTAGTCATGGCCTTAACTTTTCATGCAAAAGCACTCACTAATTTCTGAATAAATGAGTGTAAAAGGAAAAAGGTAACCATGTTGTTCCTGCTTACATTTCACATGCATTACTTAATCTTGCATTCCTTAGGAGTGTTTGTTTTTTCTAGGATGTTTTTTTTTTTTTAGGCAGCATATTGCTCTAGTCTAGTGTGTAATTTGAACATCCAGCGGATCAGTGCAGTGCAGGTTTTTCTAAGTGGGGCAGTATGGTGTTCAGGGGGGAAGAGGATGTGGCGCTATGGTCAGAGCTGCTGAATTTGGAACTGGGGAACCAGGTTTAGCCTTATTGACCAGGCTCCAAGACCACTCTCTGAGGAAGCACATTTCCGTGCTAGACCTTAGAAGACGCCCAAGATCTTAAAAGCCCTGGAGTCTTAGCACCTGTAAGTGGACCCTAGCAGTTGCAAGTGTGTTTTAACCTTGAAGACCCATCCACCACAATGCATGAAGTTCACCTCCAGTCTTGGGGACAGACCTATGAAGCAGCACACCATAGAGTGGCGTCTCCTTTATTAAATCCACTTATTGTAAAATGCAACCCCTGACCCACTACACTGTATGTAATTGGCTTATTATGAGATGGATAGTGTTAATTGTTTTGAAAAAAGAATTATCATTTAGGAGATAAATTGAAAGAGTCATATATGACTTTTTCTTTCTTCCACCACTGTTGTCTCTTGAGGACAGTAGAGTCATTCATGTTGTGCGAATGATTTGTGCACACTTGTTAAAGTGTAGAATGTTTAGGATACACTACAGGCAGACCTGTGCATACAAGCCTGAAGTGGACAAAATGTAAAAGGTAGCCGCAATTTAAAAATATGACATTGTTTCTATCTTCACATGAAGTTAATTTATGATGTATTGTTCAATACTCAAGTCAATGTGAGTGGTTGAATTAATGAGTTTCTAAGTGAGCGTGTTGGCAGCGCCGGCTTTACCGCTCCTGGAGTCAGATGCAACAATCGCTTTTGGCGGCACGTACACGAAGCTTGAGGGGGTGGGGGGGACTGCCATGTTCACATACACTCTGAAAGAACGAGTCCTTAACACTAACAATGGCACGTGCTTTCACAGTGTATCCGCAAATGGTGTGCTCCCAAGCTTGCCACTCAGTGATATGGTGCCCTAAATCGCTATTGTGTGTCTTGGACAGCGCAGCTATGCATTAACGAGACAGGCCAAGAATGATACAGCCCTGTCACCCCTCAACTTTACATAATGAATTACTCTATATTTAATAAAGCTGTGGTGTACTGTTTTCTTCCTCTTCCTCAATAGCTGCTTTTCTTCCTCCCCTTCACACCTTACTCCATCCCTTCTCTCCATTCTTCTTTCACTTTCTGCCCTACGTCCACATTTCTTAATTGCCACCTCCCATCATTAACTGCTTTTCATTTTTCACCTTCTCATGTTTCCCTTCCACTCTCTTTTCACGCACTCCCCACTGTCTGCTCTTCTTCCCTTTCTCCTCTTTCCTTTTAGGTTAGCCCAGCACCATGCGACTCTGGGCAATAGCTTGCTTAATCTTCCCGACGGCCCCCAGCGCCTAGAGACCCTAACGGGTGATTGTGCGCTATACAAATGTGGATTATTATTCTCATCATGTTCCACAGTCTTGCACTCCCTATCTCTGCTCTCCTCACTTCTCTTCACATTCTTTTCTACCGTATTTATCTTTGATTTCAGACCTCTCCTCCTTCCCCATTCTCCCTTTTATGTTTTTCCTTCTTGCGCGTTTCTTTATATCCAATCCAGGTACCCGCGTTTGTTCTCAGGGTCATAAATTTAAATCGTGGTGCGGCAACTCACTATTTCATCTTTCTGAGGTCGATAACATTTGTGCTGTTGAGCTGGATAATAACATTATAAATTCATTGTCAAGGCCCCTTTTGGTGAATATGTGCTTTACAAACATACATGGTGTGTTAAGGACACAAATGTATTTTAATCTTTTTGTTTTTTAATTTTTTGCAATTTTACACTGTCATTATTCTCTCTGTCCCTCCTTGACCCAGTACTTCATACTCATATCCAGTCCCCTGATCTCCTTTCTTTCCTTCCTTTTTTCTCTCCCTCAGCACCTCCAGCCATTACTCCTTTCCGCTCTTTTTCTTGCTTCCTTACACCCTCATTCCGTTCTTGCTTCCTTACACCTTCATTCATTCCCAATCCTTCCTCCTTTGGTGCATTTAATCCTTTTTCCTTACTTTCTTTCTTTTTTCCTACTCCTTCCTTCACCTTTCTTTAATTTTTTCCTTTCTTATCAACCCTTACTTATGCTTATCTTGCTCCTTTCCCTTCTTTCTATTCATCCATCACACATCATTCACTTCCTTTCTCTCTATTCCTTTGTTCTTCCTTTCACATTCTTTTCTCATTTCCTCCTTCTTTCATCCATTACTCATATATTTCCTCTTGCAGGTACTCCACTTACTGCCTGCATTTGTTGCTGCCTTAATGTATTCCTTCCTTCACCTCTTCCTTTCTTTTAAACAGCACAGTACAAGCTCATTCTCTTTAGTTTGCAAAGCTGCCTCAAGTCCTCCACATTTCCTAAAGCTGCACTTTTAGAATTACACACATTTTCTAATTTGAGTTTACTTTTAAGTTGTTGTCATAGGCCATATGTTACATTATGTTATGATATATTGATGTGTGTATCAAACTAATCACCCGAGAGGGTATTCAGGCACTTGGGCAGCTGTGTAGGTGTGAGGTCCCGGAGGTGCTTATGTGAAGAGCCAGATCTTCAGCTTCTTGCGCAACTCAAGATGTGAGGAGGTGGCTCTGATGTTTTGAGGCTTGTGGATGTGGGTTGAACCAAGAAAGGAAGTGGGTGGAGCTGCTGGAGGAAGTGGGCGGAGCCGCAAAAGTGGGTGTGGCCTCCTAAAAAAAATTGAGCACCTGCACTTAATATTTTACAAATTAAGCACTGCCTGTATCTATATACTACCAAACGTCCATAAACGGGGCCTCTTTCCACCTGGTAGGCCTCTTTCCACCTGGTAGCCCATTATATTATAGCCTAGACTCTAACTTTGTAACTAATGTTAAGTCTATAAAAAAAGAACTTCAAAGAAAGAGGATATGAACAGAAGTGTTTAAATCTATATACTACCAAACGTCCATAAACGGGGCCTCTTTCCACCTGGTAGGCCCATTATATCGGGCAATGTTGGCCCCACTGAACATATTTCAGTGTATATCGATGGCTTTTTACTGCCCTTTGTCAAAAACTTTCCTTGTATTTGAAGGAAAGTAGGGATGTGCTATGCAAATTGGAAGACTTTGATTGGGGCAGTGATGACCTAATGTTTATTACCATGGATGTTGAAGGTGTTTACACTTGCATTCAAACAGAATGTGGTTTGGAGTCTCTTAAACACTTCCTATACAAATTTAACGCCAAATATCTTGAACATATTTATGTTGTTGGAAATGGCCAGGATGCTTTGAACTATGAATGCGTTCTTACATGATAACAATTGGTACATCAAAAAACAAGGTACCGCAATGGGATCCAGGTTTGCTCCGTCTTATGCAAACCACGTTATGGATTTGTATGAGACGGAGCATGCCTGGGGACCGGGTTCTCATAATTGGAGTAATAACATCATTTTCAATGGACGTTACATTAATGATGTGATACTCATTCGGAATGGAAGTGTTGGGGAACTCCTTGCCTATCATATTTACCTTAATAACAACACATTTAATGTAAAGTTGACCAACAAAAACTCAAAAGAAGAAATTGAGTTTTTGGATATGAGGCTGTATGTAGAAGATAATACTATACAAAGTGATGAGTACAAAAAACAGACATTGTGTAATAGTGTACTACACGCTAGTAGTGCACATCCACGAACAACTATTAATGCCATACTAATGGAGAAATGGTTAGGGCGAGACGCAACTGTAGCCTAGACTCTAACTTTGTAACTAATGTTAAGTCTATAAAAAAAGAACTTCAAAGAAAGAGGATATGAACAGAAGTGTTTAAATGAAACTGAAAATAGAGCCATGAATCTGGTTAGAAAATCCACACTTAGGCCACAATTTAAAACTGCACAAAAGAAAACTGAACAGTACAATGCTTATAGAAATCACATCTATAACATCTTGCAAAGATATTGGCACTTGCTTAACTCTGGACAGATGCCTGTTGGAACCATTAAAAGCAGACCTAAAGTGGTTTACCGGAAAGGTAACATCCTAAAGAAATTACTATGTCCAAGCTATGTGAAGGATAAGAAAATTGTGAAAACAACCTGGATTTCGAGTAAACCCCAGGTTTACATGTATGTGGAACATGCTCTGTCCGTCATCTAGGAATCAATAATAAAACGAAGTTTATGTACAACACACCCAAAGAATTTTCACACATTTATAAATTGTAATACTACACATACAGTTTACTTGGTGCGTTGTTACTGTAACAAGGTTTATGTTGGGAGCATCATTCATGGCTTGAAACTTAGGATACAAGACCATGTCAGAGCCATCAGAAATGCAGATGATAAATATCCAATAGCCACCCATATACATGAAACACATCCGACAGACACCAGGATCTGGCTTAATGTGATAGAGCATAAATTACGATGATTCCATTTCGCATGAGCTTGCAAGTATTCCCTGAATACGTGCACCAATAGCTTGCCTGGCTTCTGCTGTTACTAGGGTCTTGGAGTGTTTTGACCTTGTGCGTGCATGTCTAGACAAAACATTTGTGTAGTAGTTTCCCTCATCGCAATAATGATTTGCTTCAGTCGTGGTGTTTCCAAGTGTTTATTAACAACGGTGCTGCCAACACGCAGCCTAACAGTATCTCGAACTGGTTCAACTGCCACACATAAAATTACTACATTCCCTCAGTCTCCCTCCGTATTCTATGGAATGCTAGAGTAGTGTTCCGTTAAACATGCATACTACATTACTTCTTCTCACACATAAATGACAAAACAGTTTTACAGAAACTACATCATTAAAGATACTGAAAGGCTGAAGAGCCTAACAGAACATTATACAAACTGAAACATTTAAAACACTGTTGAGAATAAAACCCACAAACTTAATACATAAAGCCATGTAAACATTTTTTTGAATAATAAGAAAATTACTTGGGCACCCAAATGAAAAGTGTGAAAATAATACTATTATTAACTACCTAAAACTGATAGGTAAGCTTCTTACCCGATCGCCCCTTTGTAGCCCTGTGTAGCCCAACATTACCATAATGAAAAGCAGATAAATTTGGCCTGGGACTTAGACTAGGACTACCACTTTCTCTCTGCTCTAATGGTGAAGAAAAGAAACTAGGAAAGGTGAAGTAGAAAATCTTGGACTGGGACCACCCCTATCCACTTGCTCCACCACTCCTTTATTCTAGGGCCCCCGTTTTTTCTGCTCACCACTGCACTTCACTACTCTTCCAACATTCCACCAATTGCTGCCAGTCACTTTAACTGCACTACCACAGATCTCATCAACCACGAAAGGCCCACTAAATTTCTTCCCTCCTTTTTTTAAAATCCACTCCTTTCCTGACAAAACACTCTCCCTCTAGATCGATTGTCAAAGTTCACCTTCTACTTTGACCTTGCCAAAGCTGATCTTGACTGTCACATCATGATCCTCCAAGAACATACCATATATTATCCACTTGCCCATCAAGTTTGGGCATATCTTTGTGAATAGTTTCCTCCCTCTCAAATGTTTAAAGGGAGACACCAATGTTAAACTCTGCCTGCTAGTGCAATAAAAACAAATCAACAAACTGACAACATTCATCACCACAAACTTGTTTGCGACTGCCCATCAGGCGCACACTACCACAATCTGGTTAATTCAGGCCACCTGACCTTTGTTTTGGGGATGGTACAAGAAAAGTTCTGAAATGTTTTACACCTCCCAATCTAAAAAAAAAAAGCTAGTCACTTCCTTGTTGACTTGTCTGACAGCAGAAACTGCGGAAAACCTACCTGCATCAAAACAGCCTTCAAACACTCAACAATCTTTTTAGCATTAGGCTCTAACACAAATTTTGCTTCAGACCATTTTGAATATAAACCTACAAAGACCATTGCATAGCGACACTGGCTTGGAAGGACGTAAAATAGACCAACAAGATTAATATCAAACTTTCACCACATGCGAAATGGGCACTGAATCCTTTGCCAAGGAGGATTCTCGCAACAAACAAACGTTATATCTGAAGTGGAACAAATGGCACACCTGACAAATTCGGATGGCCACAAAAGATTTGTCTCAGCTTATGTTTTGTGACAGTGCTCCCTGGGTGACTTATGGCACACATCTCCTGCAAGTCAACGGCTGCAATGAAAAAACTTTCTTTGCACCGTTTATCCTTCACCTCCTCCTCACTGTGTGAAGAACTTCTAGATACAAAATAAAAATAAAATAACTGCTCTTGCAATTTTCATGTCCTGAATGTGTTCACAGTCAAAGTTAAATTTGAGAAGCTCAGTAGACAACCTAGCTGTGTGAGGCATTTGGTCCATAATCTTATCACCACTCAAAATTGTGACCAAAGGTTTATGGTCAGTCTTAACCGTGAACTTGTTTCCCCGCATAAAGCTTAAACCTTTGAATAGCCCACCAACATGCCAATATTTCTTTCTCTATAGTAGAGTAATATGTTTATGGCTCCATGAGTGTTCTCCATGCATACCCAATGGTGTGTTCAACACTTGCTTCACTTTGAGCAAGAACAGCTCTCAAAACACGATTGCTGGCATCCAGAGTTACACAGCAAGACACTTTAAGAGTGCCGGAGTTGCGCCTGAGTTAAGCCCGTCTGCGCCCGTCCGCGACCGACCGGGGTACGGGGCACGCCACTATGCTTGTCCTTTTGCATATTCCCGTTCTTCCCTCATCCACCTTCATGATCCCACGCTCCCCCCCCCTGAGTCCTCCCCCAGGCTTGCTTCATTGGGTTTGCTCATGGCTAGAAAGGCTTTCCCCGAGATTACATCTCTACCGGGCGCCTCCAGAACGGCTGACCGGGTTCTCAGGACTACTTCTCCACCACCTGTTAGGGCCCGCAAACCTAAGCTATCAGCTATTTACCTTAACACCCGCTCCCTGGTCAGCCATCAGCTGGATGTTTTCCATCTTCTAGAGTCCGAGCAACCTGATATTTTATTTCTCATCGAGACCTGGCTCACTGAAGACTCCTCTCCCGACATCCTGGCTGCAATCCCGCAGGGTTACTACATACTCCAAGTAATCCGCCCCCCGGGCAAATCAGGCGGTGGGGTTGCAGCCATCATCAGGCACCCGCTTCGTTTTTCCCCAGTGGCCACCACTAGTATTCCTATGACCGACTGCTTGGCGCTTAGGTTGGAGCAACCAGGTTCGTCTCTTATATGCGTCCTGGTATATCGTCCTCCCCAGCCTATGCCCAGCTTTTCGGCCCAGTTTGGCGATCTCATCTCCCAACTCGCCATTAACAACACTAACATCCTGGTCCTAGGTGACTTTAATTATTGGCCCTCCGATGCCCATGAATCCTCATGCTCTTTTGCTTTTTCTGACCTTATGGTGGGTCTGAATTGTACCCAGCACATACTCTCACCCACTCACATTAGGGGCCACATTCTGGACCAGGTTTGGACCTCCTGCATTGACATCTCCACTCCCCTCATCCTCCCTTGCCTCTGGTCAGATCATTCACTGATCACTTTTACTTTAGCCATGCCCTTGCCCGCCACTAATGCTTTAGAAACTAACTTTCCCGCGCGTAACTGGAACAGGGCCGACCTGAGTAAATTTACTTCCCTTCTTAGCACATCTGTCCCCTTCAGCACTGGCTCTATTGACTCCCAAGCCCAGGACTTGACCTGTTGGCTTACCTCTGCCTCTGACTCCGTGGCACCATTAAAATTAGTTAAAGCCAGACGTCGTAATGATGCCCAAAGGTGGTTTTCTGAAGATCTTAAAGCCCTGAAACTTGGGCTCCGACAGGCTGAACGGCGCTGGCGCCGGGGCTATTCCCCTGAAACCAAATTGATTTTCTCCTCCCTGCTAAAAAAGTATAAGTTAGCTATATTTTCAGCCAAATCTTTTTATTTTTCCAATAAAATCTCGAACTCAGCAAATAAATCCAGGGACATCTTTTCAATAGTTAGGAATTATCTAACCCCGAAAGAGTAACCATTGCACCCCTCCCTTCTCAGTCACTTTGTGACTCTCTTAATCAATTTTTTGTTGATAAAATAATCAAGATTAAAAACAGTATCCCCACTCAAGCCCCACCTGTCCTCCCTCAGCCTGTCGTTTTTTGTCCCCCATCAGACTCCCACACCCTAACCCAGATCCTCCCCATTACGAAGGAAGGCTTTCTTACCCTCCTACATAAAGTCTCCTCCGGCTCTCCTAGAGATTGCTGCCCTTCCACTGTTCTTCGCGAAGCCTTCACTGCCTGCTCTGAACCCCCCCCCGGCTCTCTTGAACAACTCTCTTGCCATGGGTGAGGTCCCCTGCTCCTTCAAGCAGGCAGTGGTGGTGGCCATCTTAAAAAAAACCCTTGGCAGATCCTTCTATTATGAGCAATTTTCGGCCCATATCTCTCCTCCCTCTCCTCAGTAAGGTTCTGGAGTCACATGTTACCCAGACTCTCAGCTCCTTCATCGAGGAGTCTTGTTTCTTGGACTCCCAGCAAGCTGGGTTCAGACCTGCGCACTCCACAGAGGCAGTTATACTCTCTGTGATGGAGGAGCTGCGCAGAGGGGCCGACGCTAACATCTGTCAGGCCCTGGTGCTTCTGGACTTGTCGGCCGCCTTCGACACGGTCGACCATGGTATCCTTGTCGACCGTGTCGGAGAGGCCGGCATCCAGGGCGCCGCCCTTGACTGGATCCACTCTTTTTTGTCCGGACGCCAACAGGCAGTCAGACTGTCCCAATTTTCAGCAGATCAGGTCGGGCTGACCTGTGGAGTCCCGCAGGGCTCCTCCTTGTCCCCACTCCTTTTTAATTTGTATCTGGCTCCCTTGATCCGTTCTCTCCGCAGGTTGAATGTCACCGCGTTTAATTACGCGGATGACATTCAACTGGTCTTTACCATCGACCCCTCGGAGGAATCAATCTCCACTTTCCAAACCACCCTCTGTTTCATTAGCAACTGGATGAGCTCAAACCATCTTAAGCTCAACCCCGACAAGACTGAGCTGGTTCTTGTCGGGGGGCCCTCTCATCCCTGGCAACCCTCTTTTTGGCCGTCCAGTCTGGGCATCCCCCCTTGCCCAGTGAACTCAGCCAAAAGCCTGGGGGTTATCATAAGCAGCGATCTTTCTATGAAACCCCAAATCAGCGCGGTAGTGTCCTCCAGCCATTTTCAGCTAAGGAAGATTCGCAAAATCTCCCGCCTCCTCACTACCGAGGCTCTTACCTTAGCCTTGTTAGCGTTAGTCATTTCTAGACTCGACTACGCTAACGCGCTATACGTAGGCATTCCTGACTACTTAGCCAAGAGACTCCAGCTGATTCAAAATCAGGCCGCCCGTCTCATCTTCCGACAACCCAGACACCAACATGTCCGCCCTCTTTTAAAAAGTCTTCATTGGCTTCCGGTCACTGCACGCTGCAAGTTCAAATTAGGCTGCATCATTTTTCAATCTCTTGCAGGCGGTGGCCCCTTCTTCATTTCCTCTCTCCTCCACCCATATGTCCCTTCACGCAACCTTCGCTCTTCTCAATTGGCCTTGCTTTCAGTCCCAAGATTTAAGAGGAAGAAACATGGTGGACTCAGGTTTTCTTTTTTAGCCCCTTTTTTTTGGAATGCCCTTCCCCTCCCTCTAAGGCTGTCTTCCTCCTACTCTAGGTTCAGATCCCTCCTTAAAACTTTTTTGTTCACTGAGGCCTACAATTAGCTCTGTCCCGTACTCTCTCCCTGTCTCTTCAGCACAAGCGCCAAGAAACCTTCAGGTGTTAGTAGCGCTATATAAATTGTTTTAACATAACATAACATAACAAGATTGAAAGGTTTTAGAAATTTGGAGCTTGCAAACTGGCAATTAATTCAATCAAATGCTTCTTGACACTTGCCATCTTAACAGAAAAACAATTTTTTCTTTAACAGACACGTTAACACTTTGACATGATTGGCATAATCAAGAATAAATCTGCAGCAGAATTCACTAAACCCCATAAATGATTTCAAAGTTGTTTTGTCTACAGTTGTGACTGCGCTGATTATGGAATCCTCCAAACCAGGCCTTAGTTCAATACCATCATTTGACGCCATGTGGCCCAAGTATTCAACCTTTTCTTTAAGAAAATCATACTTTCCCAATTTTAGCACCTTTTTTTGTGAAAAAATGTACAACACTTGGTCAAGAACCCTGTTATGCTCTTCTATGGAGGATGTGAAAATCAGCACGTCATCCTGAAATGCTGCCACTCCCTTCACCCCTTTCAAAAGTTGGTACATTATTCTCTGGAAGAGCGCAGCGGGCAAAGCCAAACCAAACTATGTCCTACAATACTGAAACATGCCCATGGGTGAAAAAAAACTGTGTACTGTCTCAACGCAGAGCCTAGGACTACCTGATGGTATGCAGAAGCAAGGTCTAATTTACCGAACCACTTTGCTCCTGTGATGAGTGGCAATAAATCAGGAAATTTCAGAAGAGGACGGGAATCTACCAAGATTGCTTTGTTCAGGCTGTGCAAGTCTACGCAAACCCTCAAATCCCCGTTCCGTTTGTGTGCAACCACCAACGGCGACAACCAAAGGGATGACTCAATAGGTTCTATTATTCCCTGGTTACACACACCTCTCAACTCCTTCTACAAATCATCTCTGACCGAGAATGGAACGCTGCGTAACTTGTGCTTTACAGGGGTAAACCCCTCCTTGACCTGTATCTTGTGGTGGAACCCTTAGATGGTACCTACTTATTCTGAAAACACTAAAGGATATTTCACTCTTGCCTCCTCTATATGATTTCCAAGATAACTGAAATTTGATCTCTCGTACCCGGCCTCAAAACCATTTGAACAGTCCTCTATGGAAGCAGCCCAAAATGGATAATCCTCTGATGGCCACATGGTCATTACAAAGATGCCCTGCCTTTGAAAACCAATGTTTCTTTGAAAAAACCCTGTGTCAGAATCCGTTCTGCACACTATAAAATACAGCCTCCTGGTGTCAAACGCATGTTCGTAAGAAAAGCTGCATTGAGTCATTCTGTTCAGTACTGGAGTCAATTGGTGGCACAGCAGCGTAGGGCTCAGACCAGGTTGGTTCCTGGTTGTGCCATTCCGCGTTTCAGTTCACGTTCTAGTGGTCAGCAGGCAGCGGCCGTTCATGTGCGCGAGTGCCTGGCTCCGCGCACTTCAACTGATTAACTTCGGCGGGCAGACGCACTTCTCTTGAGCGCTTCTGTGTCTCCGCAATTCCTCGTATTTTGAAACTACAGAATTAGTTTATTTAGGCTCATACTCAGCAGCCTCATTTGGTTGAAGTAATTTCTCGGCAGCTTGATAATTTTATCGTCGTGTTCAGTACCTGTCACTCAGAGTCCTGTCATGATTTCCTGAAAGACGACCTGCGCAGAAAGCTACCGGCTGGTGCTCCTGTATCCCTGCAGCGGTTTACAAGTAGGATAGTACCAATTTCTTTTCTGAAGTCTTGTGAAATATTTGAGACATTATTCTCGTTATAAAGACTTTAATCTTCGATATAAATTAATGAGTAGAAAAGACTCAGTGAATGTAATATAGTTAAATTCTGAAGCCCCTTCTTAGCTCATCTGGTCTATTATAAGAAGCTTGAAAGACATTATTTCAAAGACTGTTGTTGGGCATTCTGCGAGTAACAATTCCCTACGCCAGTCCCAGGTGTTGACCTGTGCAAGCAAGTGGTATTTACAAGGAGTGACGCAACTTCTGGAATGCTACCAGAATTCGCAACGCAGAGCTTCAGCTAGCACCATAAACTGTCTTCAGCAGCAAGTAGTAGATAGGGGTATTAGATTATATGCATATGATTAATACAACTGTTTACCAACAATCATCTAAAGGTTTCTGGAGCAACTGCTTTGGTGCATAGAACTACATTGCGAATACTCTTGAATACTTACTTTGGAGAGAAGCAAATTCCACACTAGTAAATAGTCAGGGAAAAAAGAGTAATAAGAGAAGTCAGGATTTCTGGGGGTAACTGTATTAATCTTGTTCTTAATGTTCTAGGTGCAATTTTCCTGAATAGAAGATTCAGAAGACACCTGTGTGGCAGTCTCTCTTGTCTTCCACTTCCCCTTTCCCTTTCACTCCTGGCCTTAGAGAGATCTGGGTCCAGGAGAGTGGGGGAATTTGGAAATATCCTCGAGGGCCTTCCTTCAAGTCATCTGCTTCTACGGAAATACTTGGAAATTCAGGTACACTTCTGACAGATTGAAGTGCCTTAAAATTCCTTCCGTCCGAGCAAGATGGCTGAAGGTTTCTATGTTAAGGCGTTAGCCTCTGTCTTGGAAGGGTTGCAGAAACAACTTAGTGAAACCAGGGAAGAGGTTAGGAAATCAAATCAGGAAGCTAGTTACCTGCGTCAGAGGTTAGATCAGATATCTGTAAGTCCTAGTCCTAATTTTGGGGGTCTAAGGGCGCCAGTCTTTGATCCCTCTCCAACTTCATCCTCAGCCCTGACCACTCAGGTTGTGCATGCCATGTCCCCAACCATTCCTTTAGCAGCCCCTGAAAGATTCCAAGGTGACCCACATAAAGCCCAAATTTTTATGACCCAGTGCTCTTTGCATTTCCTTTGTAAGCCCATTCTGTTTAAGGAGGATCAGTCAAAGGTGGCTTTCGTGCTCTCTTACCTGAGTGGAGACGCCGCAGCTTGGTCCATGCCATTGGTATCCTCTAATGATCCAGTTTTGTATAAGTTTGAAGATTTCAAGGCTGAATTTTTACGGATTTTTGATCGCAGAACAATTTCGCAAGCCACCGACAACGAGTTGCTGGATCTGAAACAGGGCAATAGGGAGTTGGTGGCCTATCTGGCGCAGTTTAATAAACTAATTGTGGAAAACAACTGGCCGTCGGAGAAAAGAGCTGCAATTTTTTATAGGGGTCTAAAGGATGAGTTAAAGGATGGGTTATCTCAAATTCCAAAGAGACCTACAGATGTGTCAGAACTCATTGATCTTGTGCTGCAAATTGATCAACGTCAAACGGAACGTCGTTGTGAGAAGAGAAGAGAGTTCAAGCCTTTCCCGCCTCGCTTAGACCGAGTAAGAGCTGAGCCAGTAAAGACTTCGGAAGGAAATGTGGTAGAAGAACCTATGCAGATAGGTACGGTCAGAGGCCCTCTCTCTAGGGAAGAGAGAGAGAAGCGTCAAGCAGGAAGACTTTGTATGTATTGTGGACAGCCTGGTCATTTTGTCCGAGATTGTACGAAGAAACCAAAGTCCAAGCAGTGGGTAAAAGACAGGCTCCACCAGTAGACGGAGTTGCTCTGGTGGGAGCTCCATTCAAGTCAACTCCCAAACCTCAATCTCTAGCTTACACTCATCAGTTAGCCGCTCCGCATCTGATTCTATCTTGTAAGATTTGTTTAGGCAAAAATCGAGTGGAAGAGGTTGACATGTTGGATTCAGGTGCTACAGGGAATTTTTGCGATATCCAGTTCGCTAAATCTTTGAAAATTCAATTTGAAAAGAAACCCTGTCCGGAACCAGTTCGAGCAGTGGATGGTACCAGTTTATCCTCCGGTCCCATTACCTTTGATACTGAGGCCATTCTGGTACTAGGTCCAGGAGAACATCAAAGTGAAATAAGTTTCAATCTCATTGACGCCCCTCAATTTCAGATGATTCTAGGATTACCTTGGCTTACTGAACACAACCCGCATATTGACTGGGCTATGCGCACCGTGGAGATGAATTCAACCTTCTGTAAGGAGCATTGCTTTCATGACCGGATCGAAAGAGTTCAGACTACCTTGTCATCTAGTCTGGCAGATCAAATACAGATGATTTGTGCCATTGAAGTTCCGGAGATTCCGCAAGAATATCGGGATATTTCTGAGGTGTTTAATGAACAAGAAGCTAGAAAATTACCGCCTCATCGGGATTATGACTGTCGAATTGAACTGGAACCTGGGGCAACTTTACCTTGCAGTCGTATATATGCACTGTCCGAACCTGAGAATTTGCATTTGAAAGAATACATCGAGCAAAGTCTAGCTTGTGGATTCATCCGACCCTCACAGTCACCTGTTTCTTCCCCCCTTTTCTTCATTCCGAAGAAGGATGGCTCCTTGAGAACCTGTATTGACTATAGGGCTTTGAATCTGGTGACCAAGAAGAATCGCTACCCATTGCCTCTCATTTCAGAACTTCTAGATCAGGTGAAAGATGCTTGCATATATACCAAGTTGGATTTGAGAGGAGCCTATCATTTGGTGCGAATGGCTGAGGGAGAGGAATGGAAGACAGCTTTTCGGACGCGGCTTGGGTTGTTTGAATATCAAGTAATGCCATTTGGATTATGCAATGCTCCAGCCGCCTTCCAACATTTTGTAAACGACGTCCTTCGAGAATTCTTGGATCGATTTGCTGTTGTATATATAGATGACATCCTGATCTTTTCCAACAGCCTAGAGGAGCATATCGGTCATGTTCGAGTCATATTGGAGCGTCTGTTGGAAAATCATCTGTTTGTGAAATTAGAAAAGTGCGTTTTTCATTCTTCAAAAGTGGAATTCTTGGGATTTATTCTGTCTCCTAAGGGAGTTTATATGGATGATTCGAAGTTACAAGCAATTAGGTCCTGGCCTGCTCCAAGATCCGTGAAGGAAATACAAAGTTTTCTGGGATTCGCCAATTTCTACCGAAGGTTCATCCAGAATTTCTCTGAGAAAGTCAGTCCTATCACACGATTGCTAAAGAAGAATGAGCGTTTTGTTTGGGCCCAAGATTCTGAAGAAGCTTTTCAATCGTTAAAAGAAGCCTTCGTTTCAGCTCCGGTGTTGCGACATCCTGATTTAAAGGAGCCTTTCTTCATTGAAGCTGATGCATCCAATCTGGCCATCGGGGGAATCCTTTCTCAACGGCATAAGCAGACAGGACAGTTGCACCCAGTCGCTTATCATTCCCGAAAATTGTCTTCTGCGGAAATCAATTATTCCATAGCCGACAAGGAATTATTGGCAGTGAAGGATGCCTTTCAGATTTGGAGACATTATTTACTCGGAGCTAGACATGTGATTACGGTTTTCACTGACCATCGCAATCTGCAATTCTTAAAATCTGCACGGACCCTTACTCCTCGCCAATTGCGGTGGTCACTGTTTTTTGCAGATTATGACTTTGTCCTGACCTACAAACCAGGTTCTGCTAATGGAAAAGCTGATGCCTTATCTCGACTCAGTTTTGAAGGAGGCGAAGAGAAAGACTCTGAAGGCTTTATCATTCCTCCTGAGAAGGTCGCAGCAGTGGTGGCAGAGGATGATTTAGGAAACCGAATCAAAAAAGAATTTCAAGGAGAAGAATTTCAAGATTGGCTAGCTGAGGGTCAGGATCGAGAAGTCAAGGATGGAACACCATATGTTCAAGGGAAGATGTTTGTTCCCAGTGAGGATTTGCAGAAGGAGGTCATAAGACTGTTTCATGATCTTCCTTTGGCAGGACACAAGGGAGGAGACAAAACCCTGGAACTGGTGAAGAGGACTTATTTTTGGCCTGGAATGGAAACTCAGGTGAGACAGCACGTAGCCACTTGTGAGCAGTGTATCAAAGGAAAAATCTCTAGACAGTCTCCACAGGGATTACTCATGCCATTGCCCACAGCCCCATCCCCTTGGCACACAATTTTGTATGGATTTTATTGTAGATCTCCCATCCAGTCAAGGGTTTTCTGTGATCTGGGTAGTTGTGGATCAATTCTCAAAGATGAGTCACTTTATTCCTTTAAAATCATTACCCACAGCTCCGCAATTGGCCACCTTGTTCATTCAGCACATTGTCAGGCTTCATGGAATCCCGAAGGTGGTAATTTCAGACCGGGGTCCGCAGTTTGTTTCTAGATTTTGGAGGTCTTTTCTGAAGGGTCTAGGAGTGGATTCTCGTCTGTCTACCAGCTTTCATCCTGAGACTGATGGACAGACAGAGAGTAAACCAAGATTTAGAGCAGTACCTTCGTTTGTACTTGATGGATCAGGAAGGGGAATGGCCTTCTTTACTCAGTACAGCGGAGTTTGCTTATAACAACTCTAGGCATTCTGCAACTGGTTTCTCCCCCTTTTTCTTAAATTCTGGTTGACATCCTAACATGTCAGTGGGAAGGGAGGAGTTGGAGGTCCCCGCTGCTGAAGAGGTGATTCGGAGTTTGCAGAAGACTTTTCAGTCAGCAGCTCTTAATCTTTCTAAAGCAAAATTGGGATATAAGAAACAAGCAGATAAGAAAAGAAGAAAGAGCCCAGTTTTCAAGGCAGGGGATTTGGTTTGGATATCTACCCGTCATATGAGATTAGTGGGAAACCGTAAGTTTCAGCCAAGATTTGTAGGTCCATTCCCAGTGGAGCGCATGATTAATCCAGTTAGTGTTAAGGTAATCCTTCCAAAGTCAATGAAAATTCATCCAACCTTCCATGTCTCTTTAATTAAGTCCAATCCACCAAATCTTAGACGGCAGTTCCCTCCTCCTGCAGTGCAAGTGGAATCAGCTGAAGAGTTCGAGGTGAAAAGAATTTTGGACTCCAAATTGAGAAAGAATAGACTGTTCTATCTGGTAGACTGGAAGGGTTTTGGCCCAGAGGATCGTTCTTGAGAGCCTAGTTCTAACGTGCATGCTCCAAGATTAGTGGCAGAATTTCACAGGACTTATCCTCAGAAGCCCAGAGAGGGGGCTTTGGTGGGACGTACTGTCAGAATCCGTTCTGCACACTATAAAATACAGCCTCCTGGTGTCAAACGCATGTTCGTAAGAAAAGCTGCATTGAGTCATTCTGTTCAGTACTGGAGTCAATTGGTGGCACAGCAGCGTAGGGCTCAGACCAGGTTGGTTTCTGGTTGTGCCATTCCGCGTTTCAGTTCACGTTCTAGTGGTCAGCAGGCAGCGGCCATTTCATGTGCGCGAGTGCCTGGCTCCGCGCACTTCAACTGATTAACTTCGGCGGGCAGACGCGCTTCTCTTGAGCGCTTCTGTGTCTCCGCAATTCCTCGTATTTTGAAACTACAGAATTAGTTTATTTAGGCTCATACTCAGCAGCCTCATTTGGTCGAAGTAATTTCTCGGCAGCTTGATAATTTTATCGTCGTGTTCAGTACCTGTCACTCAGAGTCCTGTCATGATTTCCTGAAAGACGACCTGCGCAGAAAGCTACCGACTGGTGCTCCTGTATCCCTGCAGCGGTGTACAAGTAGGATAGTACCAATTTCTTTTCTGAAGTCTTGTGAAATATTTGAGACATTATTCTCGTTATAAAGACTTTATTCTTCGATATAAATTAATGAGTAGAAAAGACTCAGTGAATGTAATATAGTTAAATTCTGAAGCCCCTTCTTATCTCATCTGGTCTATTATAAGAAGCTTGAAAGACATTATTCCAAAGACTGTTGTTGGGCATTCTGCGAGTAACAATTCCCTACGCCAGTCCCAGGTGTTGACCTGTGCAAGCAAGTGGTATTTACAAGGAGTGACGCAACTTCTGGAATGCTACCAGAATTTGCAACGCAGAGCTTCAGCTAGCACCATAAACTGTCTTCAGCAGCAAGTAGTAGATGGGGGTATTAGATTATATGCATATGATTAATACAACTGTTTACCAACAATCATCTAAAGGTTTCTGGAGCAACTGCTTGGGTGCATAGAACTATATTGCGAATACTCTTGAATACTTACTTTGGAGAGAAGCAAATTCCACACTAGTAAAAGGTATAACAATTGTCAGGGAAAAAAGAGTAATAAGAGAAGTCAGGATTTCTGGGGGGAACTGTATTAATCTTGTTCTAAATGTTCTAGGTGCAATTTTCCTGAATAGAAGATTCAGAAGACACCTGTGTGGCAGTCTCTCTTGTCTTCCACTTCCCCTTTCCCTTTCACTCCTGGCCTTAGAGAGATCTGGGTCCAGGAGAGTGGGGGAATTTGGAAATATCCTCGAGGGCCTTCCTTCAAGTCATCTGCTTCTACGGAAATACTTGGAAATTCAGGTACACTTCTGACACCCTGCTAACACTATCCTTCTACCCTCATAAGAGACAGGAGCGTGACCAGGAGGTTCCAAGTCCTGCCTGGCCATTTCTCTTGGAATAGCTCCGCATTGAACATTGTAATCCTGACCCTTGAACCACCCAACAATTTGAGTGCCTTACACCCCCCACCATTACATCGATGTAGGGATCCACAATAGTGTTGCCAGATTACCATATTTCCCACACAAATGGGAGATACTTTTTCCTTTTCGTGGCGGGTTGTGTAAATCTGGGCGACATTTGCCCTTGTGTGCGTAATATTTGTAGAAACTGTGGCATCCGAAAGTTAAAAATCTGGGCAGTCATTCATTCATAGCGTGAATGCGCTGCCTATCACTGCCCTGCTTCGTGTTGCTGGCCTGCCCCTAGAGAGAATTAACCAATGGTGTTAAACAAACAGGAGGAGGCATCGCCATCGTCCATAAGAATTCCATCCGAATCTCTACCAGCTCAGACGTTAACCTCGCCTGCGCCGAACACCTTCACTTCCAGATTCACACCGATCCCAAAACCACACTCAGAGGCACCCTCCTCTACAGGCCGCCAGGACCCCGCTCACAATTCAGTGAAGACATCACTGACTTCATCACCCCTCACGCCCTCCCATCAGAGGACTACATTTTACTGGGAGACCTCAATTTCCACCTGGAAAAGAGCAACGACAGCAACACCACCACCCTTCTAGACAATCTAGCCAACCTCGGACTCAAACAACTAGTTAACACGTTCCCACCCACAACGCAGGACACACACTCGACCCTATCTTCACCTCCAGCAAACATATCTCCAGTCACACCACAGCTCTCCAATGGACGGACCACAGTTGCGTTCACTTCATTTACAAAAAAAACACATCCCACAACCACCCTCAACCTACTCTGCGAAGAAACTGGAACAAAATCACTATCGACCAGATCTCCTCATCGCTTCTTCTAAACCCCCCCGCCTATTCGTCGAACCCTAACCAAGCAGCCATCAACCTCACACAATAGCTAACCAACAGCGCCGACAACCTTGCACCTCTAAAAAAACGTCCAATCAAACAAGGCAGCAAAAACGCCCCCTGGGTCAACGAGGATCTTAAGAAATCCAAGAAACTCTGTCGCTCCCTTGAGAAGGCCTGGAAAAAAGACCCAAACACCAGCACCAGGGACGCCTTCAAAAACGCCACCCGCATACACCACCAACTGATCCGGACAGCCAAGAAAACCGCATTCAAAGACCGACTAGACAACAACGCCCACAACAGCAAGGAATTATTCAACATCGTCAAAGAATTTACCAACCCCAATGCCAACTCCAACGACATCACACCCTCTCAAACGCTTTGCGACTCCTTAGCTTCGTTCTTCCGCAACAAAATAGCAGACATCCACTACAGCTACGACAACCTACTCAAAGACCAACCCACCCCACCCTCGGACGAACCTTCACCCCCCTTGAACATCCTTAATAACTGGAAACCAATCTCCACTGAAGACACCATTCGCCTGATGAACTCTATCCATTCAGGATCCCCCACAGACCCATGCCCTCACCACATCTTCAACAAAGCTGACTCCATCATAGCACCACACCTCCGAGACGTCATCAACTGCTCCCTCAACATCGCCACCTTCCCGAACAGCTGGAAACACGCCGAACTCAGTGCCCTTCTGAAAAAACCCACAGCTGACCCCACCGAACTCAAAAACTACCGCCCCATCTCGCTCCTTCCATTCCCGGCCAAAGTCTTCGAGAAAGCAGTCAACAACCAGCTCGCCGCCTTCCTCGAAACCAACAAATCCCTCGACTCCTCGCAGTCCGGCTTCCGAGTCAAACACAGCACGGAGACCGCCCTCATCGCAGAAACAGACGACATTCGAACACTACTGGATAACGGAGACACAGTCGCCCTCATCCTCCTTGACCTCTCTGCAGCCTTCGACACAGTTTGTCATAGCACCCTGCTACAACGCCTCAGAAACATCGGAATCCAAGGACACGCACTTGAATGGATCGCCTCATTTCTTACCGGAAGAACCCAGAGAGTCCGCCTCCCACCGTTCAAGTCAGAGGCCACTGAAGTCATTTGCGGCGTGCCTCAAGGATCTTCACTCAGCCCCACCCTCTTCAACGTATACATGAGCCCCCTCGCGACCATCGCACGCCAACACAACCTCAACATCATCTCCTACGCTGATGACACTCAACTGATCCTCTCACTCACCAAAGACCCTAACACCGCCAAAACTAACCTACATGAAGGAATGAAAGAAGTAGCAGAATGGATGAATCACAGTCGCCTGAAACTGAATTCTGACAAAACAGAAGTCCTCATCTTAGGCACTTCCCCCTCCGCCTGGGACGACTCTTGGTGGCCAGCCGCCCTAGGAACAGCACCCATCCCGACTGATCACGCACGGAACCTGGGCTTCATCCTGGACTCCTCACTCTCGATGACCAGACAAGTCAACGCAGTTTCATCATCCTGCTTCAACATACTCCGCATGCTCAAAAAAACATTTCCCTGAATCCCCACCGAAACTAGAAAAACGGTCACCCACGCACTAGTTACAAGCCGACTGGACTACGGCAACACCCTTTACGCCGGTACCACCGCAAAGCTCCAGAAAAAACTCCAACGCATCCAGAACGCATCAGCCAGACTCATACTAGACATCCCGCGTAAAGACCACATTTCCGGTCACCTGAAAAACCTCCACTGGCTCCCCATCAATAAGAGGATAACATTCCGCCTCCTTACCCACGCACACAAAGCACTTTACGAACTTGGACCAGATTGCCTCAACGCGCGACTTTCCTTCTACACCACCTCCCGCCAGCTACGCTCGTCCAACCAAGCCCTGGCCGCTGTTCCTCGCATCAACAAAACCACCATGGGAGGAAGATCCTTCTCCTACCTGGCGGCTAAAACCTGGAACTCACTTTCCACTCACCTTCGCCTCACTCAAAACCACCTAGCATTCAGAAAGCAACTCAAAACCTGGATTTTCGACAAGTAATTCACCTCTCTTTCTCTCCACCCTTCCACAAGCGCCTTGAGACCCTCTGGGTATGTAGCGCGCTATATAAATCATTTGACTTGACTTGACTTGTTACAAGAGGCAGACCGATCATCATTTATTTTTTAAATAACTACTCTGCTTCCGACTCGCTCGAGCTACGAAGACGTCACCTACCAGCTTGTATCCTGTATCATGCAGTCCGCAACATGTGGAGTACGAGTGCGCATGCTGAGTGGCATCTGAAAAACTCTAGCTACAGACTTCCTGCAAACCACTTGGGCTGTAGACGGTTGTCTTAGTAATTGGATCTGTAACAAACTGATATTACAAAAAAGACTGGACAGGAGCTGCTGGTGGGGCCATGGCTTTCACTCCTGTCCATTACGTTGTCCTGAATGGAAAGTTAAGCATGCTTCAAAAGTGTAAGAACACCTGTTGCCTAGTTAAAACAAACCCATGGAGGCAGGTGAGAATTCATTCTTATGAGGGCTTGTGCTACTTGCTTTATTTGCTGCGTGACGCCAGGACTGATAGGTAATGTATTTTTTTGTGAGCAGAAAACACTCTGTGTGAGTGACAATTCTCCTGTGTTGTCATTCACGGAATAAACAAGGTTTGATTAATATGGAAGGCCAATAAAAAAAAATTATTCAGGAAAATCTATTAGTGTGTTCCTTAGGAAATTAAAACATTAAAACTGCAGTTTTAGACTGGGAACACCTCCAAAAGAACTTCACATATATTAATTGCTTTTGTATCATCATAGCTGCCTTTTGTGCTGGTAGCAGCTAGAACGACAACTTTTCTTGGCACCCCCGACATCCTTCTCTACGGATTCCCTCACTACAACTCGATTAAGCTGGTCTGTTCGGTTCGAGCGAGCGAGGCGGAGCAGGCAAGACAAGCAGGAGAAGGAGCAAGCAAGCGGGCAGGCACGGAGGCCGATCCGAGTGCGGACTAATTGGGACCGCAGGGTCGCGGTAACCTTTGCGGCAACGGGAGCAAGCCGCGTTCTGAGCTAGGAGCCAGCGGCGGTGTCCCGCGACCCCCTGCGATCACATCCGCGAGTACAGGCGCTCGAGCGGTGACAGAGGAGGCTGGTGTACGCGGTTCCTGGCTACCGAGGATAGAACTGCGGGATCACTGTGGGACTACAGATCTCCAACAGACTTCCGTGAGTACCTGCGGGGACGCTGGGGCAGGTCTGTTACTCATGCTGGTCTGCCCCGGTGGTGGTCGTGGTGCCTGTCTACCTTGCATGAATTTCCTTGTCCCACTGCCTTTGAACTCATGCTGAGCCTCAGTGCTGCCTTAAAAGCCTCCTAAGGATTTTAAAGGTTTAAGGGACTCCAAAGGACTCCAAAAAGTGCCAAATGTGCATCTGTAGAGCATTGCAATTGTGATCCCCTCCCCCCTCCTCCCCCCACCCTGTATTATTGAGTTTCTAAGCTCCTAAGGCTCCCCTCCTAAGGCTTCCTGGGAGCAGTGAACTTCGATTGTGCAGATTGCGCAGATTCGATTGTAGGGCATGTCTCTAGCAGTTTTTGCTTTATTGCTCTTTTAGCTCACTCCTGCACGGGTCTTTCAGTCCGTCCTGTGCCTTCAGGGCAAGTAGACGGTCAGACGCACAACTCAGAGATAACAAGCTCACTTGAAACTAAGCAAATAACCTCTATTTCAAATCCCTACATAGGGGACGGAAGAGGAACCAATGGACCAACAATAAGGCCAAACCATGAAGTACCGCTAAGGGACATAGAAACTAGAAGCACACACACTATGACAAGACCAACGGCGAACACACTGGTAAAATGGCCACACGACAAGGGAATAGAATTTAAGCAAACTCCTCTAAAACACACAATAACAATATAAAATACAAAGATTCCCTTAACATCTGGAGCAAGTAAGCACCTGAAAATCAAGGAAGAAATATCATACAATGATCTAACGCTACAATACACTCATTACCAATGAAACAACAAAAAACAGATAATAGTCGTCAGTCAACAGAGGTCCTGGTTTTCCACCCCGAATACACGTCAAAGGGACAACAGGACCTGCTAAATCGTGGCAACATCCTCAGACTAATGAAATCCATTCCAAAGCTAGAGGGAATAAGTTCAAAGGATTTGGTCTCCATAGAATTCTTATCTGCAGTCAATCCCCAAAGTTTGGAGGCAACCAAGACAACTAGGACTTCAAGCAACATAGTAGACTCGATCTTAGCAGAACAGGAGCTTTTCAACATCTGGGGCATCAGGATCGCCCCCTTTCAAAAACCAGCCTACCTGTACCATTCCTGAGTATGTCAAACTCAGCATCAAAGACACATCAGGCACACCCTATCAGTGTACTTAGAGGTGCCCGGGATAGCTCACCAAAAAGGAGCACAAGCAGCCCATGGGATCAACCAGACTTACAGTCGGTGGCAGCAGCTGAGTCATTTCAAGGCCCAATAAGGGAAGCACTGTCCCGCACCATCACCATATGCTCCGAGGAGGACTGACGCTACCTCCAAGATAGAGCTTGTAGTGGGGGAAGGGAACCAACCCTAGGCTTATGCTCTTGGAACATTAACGGACTAATCACAAAAATAGACGACCCCGATTTTCTGGATTACGTCTCCCTTTTCGACATAATAACGGTCCAAGAAACTTGGCTCAAGGACCCACAGTACATCAAGGACTACACATGTTTTGCCACACCAGCCTCAAGGACCAGCAGGTTCGGCCATCACTCAGGTGGATTGGCTTCCTACGTCTCCACCACAACAATAGCGTCAGCAACCCTTATGGACTCAACTTCAAACACAACACTAGCAGTCAAAATAAGAATCGTCCTTGATGAAAAAGATGAGGAGGTATGTATAATCAACTCATATGTACATCCAAAAAATAAAGCGAAAGATTCAATTAAAATTACTAATCAATTGGCCGAGTACGTCACCCAGATGGAAAATCCACTCTTCCTTTTGACAGGTGACCTAAATCAAGATCTAATTGGCTCGGCCGAAGGGGAGGAGGTACTGGCTCTAAACAGAATTCATAATAATATCCCATTGCAAAGTGTCCTTCTTGACAGGAAAAAATGTCGCAATTGCCGCTTTCTTACCGACTTAGAACACCAAAATCTTCAGGCACTGAATGGGCGATTTCCGGCATTCTCTCCTCCAGTGAATTCCTTTTATTCGACTACAACAAGCTCCATTCTGCACTACACCTTCGCAAGCCTTGCGCTGTTTCCTTACATCTCGGGGTTCAGTATGGGCGATAAGGGTGACAGCGACCATCTCCCCCAGGAATGTCACATAACATCAAACATGCCTACCTTAATTAGGCCAGACACAACAATGGGGCCGATTTACTCTTTGAACCAAAAAAGTATTAAATGCACGATGGCTAATACGAACCTTCAAGCCGAAACTGCACTTCAACTCTTCGACATCGAAGCATCGACTACAGCCGGGCATATCACTTATTGGGCTCACTTTACTGCAATACTGCTAAAAAAGTTTGCAGTTACCTTCCTCTCAAAAGACAACCTTTGTAAAGAGGGTAGTAAACACAATCTAAAGAAAGAACGGAGAGTACAACTAAGGAACCTCAAAGGATCAGCAAACTCGACTCTACGCAAACTGAGAAAAGCTCCTAAAAACATCACCTAACGAGCAGTGCTGTAACATCAAAGGGCAGCGCTAAAACAACTATAATGGAACATCAAGAGAGATGGCGAAAACGAAGCATGGGCCAAACAGTAACAACAGTGCCTGCTTTTGGGAAACAGTAAATGGTTTCATGCGTCCGCAGCACAAAGAAATAGGATCTCATATCACTGAAGAGACCTGGATAAAATACCTCTCCACCCACTTCAACGACAACACAGAGCATCTAGGAGCCCAAATGGGGGCTAGCAAGATCGCAGAGAGAAATCGGAAAACATGCATGCTAGAGACACGGGGCCAGGCCTTCTCAGGCATAAACATCAACCTCTCAGAGACATCGAGGTGCCAACAGTCAGACATACTTAAAAAGCGGGTGGCCAAAGGCAGGAAAGAAGGCACCCGGGCCCAAATGGCATTCCACCTGCCCTCTATAAAGCTAAGAACAAAGAGTAGTCTGACATCATGCAACCTCTATTCTTGGAAATCAGGTTACTAAACAGAATTCCAGAATTTTGGAAGGGTTCGACGCTTGTCCCAACCCACAAAAAAGGAGACAAGGCTGAGCCAAACAACTATTGCTTAGTAGCCCTTATTGATAACGAGGCTAAATATTTTGCCGGCACCATATTAGAGGAGCTTACACTTTGGGCTGAGTCAAATTTGATAATACCGCTGAATCAGACAGGCTTTCGAAAAACGACTGGAACATCAACAAACATCCTTGCCATGTCATTAATAATCGATGCAGCAAAATCATCTAAGATTCCCTTACATTTGTGTTATATCAACTTCAGTGCCGCATTCGATAACATCGAGAGAGGCAGACTATCGGGGAAACTAGCGCAATGGGGCCTACCACAGTCAACCCTAAATATGCTGATGCTCCTCCACACAGACACCTGAGTGCAGGTGAAGCTAGGAAGCGGCACCCACCTGTCCTCAAAAGCACCTACTACTAAAGGTTTGAAACACGGGTGTGTGCTTGCGCCAACCTTGTTCAATCTTTTTATGGCGGACCTATCGAAAGCGTTCAATGCCTGCAATTCTCACTCACCGAGGATAGGAGGGAAAACTTTGAGCAACCTTTTGTATGCAGACGACGTAGTGCTACTCAGTCACACTTACATTGGCCTTGAACGACTTCTGACTGAAATGCAGAAATACGCCAATGAAAACAACTTAAAAATAAATATCAACAAGACACGCACAATGTCAATTAACACCAACAAAAAACAACAGAAGAGCTGGTCTCTCAGTGGCATGAAAATTGACCCAGCTTGTCATCGGGCGGAAGCAGGAATGATCCCCAGTTCATGTTTTAAAACTTTCACTTTTAGAAAATACATCCCGATGCGGGGTATAATTCGATGTGCTAGAGTAAAATGCTTTCACATAAAATATACTTTTTTGAATTGTCAAGACACCTCATCAAATTCTAATATGAATTGTGTTGCATGATGTACATTGCGAATATTTTCATGGCTCAGTACTGGCTAGGCTTGCCCAACTCTGTTTTATTGCATGCATATTACTCAGTAGGATACTGCTTTTAAAACTGAGATCATTTTGTTATTTACAGCAATGTCACAATGGTTCAATTATAGCACAGTGAGGTAGGACCCAGCATCAAGGATCTGCATGCAAACTGAAAGGCATTAATTTAGAACCTTGCTTTTATTCTAAATCTTTTGTTATTCCAAAGTTGTTAAAAATGATTACTTGGGATAATAAAGTCTTACAGCAACTGCATAGCGTTGTAGTCCTGATCTTGTTTTTTGTGCAGACCAAGTGCTTATAACATATAATGCCTACCAGTTTACATGATCTATGACTCCTACACATTGTAGCCTTCATTGAGCACATTAACAGTAGTGCTTTACTTTACTATTGCATTTATATAAACATTGCTCTATGCTCTCTCCTGAGAGGCCAAGGACTGGATGTACATTTAGTCAGAACACCTTAATGTGAGAAAGCAGCACTGTCTGCAGCCATGAACTCACCCAGACCTGATAGTGACTCATTTCACAATTTGTACTATATTAGTATGTTTAATGAAAATAAAACTAGGGAACCACATCTGGAAAAAGGACATATTCTTAGGGAACACGGCATGAAGTAAAACACATGAAATGTAAACATGGACTGCTTTCCTGGCATGCATTGCCTTAGAGTGTTTACAGTCACTGCTGAGAAATTAAAGTCAAGAGCATGGATAATTAAAGCCCTGGGTGGGTGATAGGTGTACAGGAACCTTATGAGAAGGCCCAGGACAACAGTCTTACGTATCAATTTATTGAACGAGTGCCAGACCGAGGTACAACTCCATACACAAGTGTAATTTGTGTATCCTGTTTGATTACGTATGATATTGGGGTATATCATACACTGAATCCTAGCTAATGCTGTCAAGGCGCACTGTATAGCTTGTTGTTTTTCTTTAAAGAAATCAATTTGATGGACTCTAGCACAACAGCTCTGACTGCTCTGAACAAGGCTGAGCTATATGGGGCAAATGTAATTACGATACCCACGAACTAGCCACAATTGTAACCTATTGTTCCTCAATCTGTTACAACTAGATGTATACTTGCGCAGTTAATGCACAATACTTTAGAACTGTTCCAAGTCTTAAAACGTTGAAAGAGATGTCCCAACGATAGACCATGTTTGTTGCACTGTGCCAAATGATATCTGACAGATTTGTAGGTAAAGCACTTTTGATTTCGAAATGCCACTGTTTGTCATTCACTCTAAAATACCAATAAAAACAAGTTTAAAAAAAAAAATCAATAAAATACAGTTCTATAAAATATTAAAATTATGAATGGGAATGGAGTGGGATGGGAACTGGGAACACGAACAGTGACAACAGTATCAGCAAAGTTGAGGAGTATCAGCGTTAAAGGTGTCACCAAAAGGTCAGGGAAAATGGGTCCTTTTCCTTTCTCCTCCAACAGCCTTGCGTTTATTTGTATTTCAAACTAACCCATCTGCTGCTTGCCAAGACTAGCAGCTTTAGTCTAGTGATAGCTGCAACACAATAGAAACAACAATGTTCTCTAACTTTTAGTGCCAGAGTAAGTGGTCACAGTGAAGGAATTTGGAATGGAGGGCAGGGAATTGGTCAGACTTAAGTAACTGTATCTTTTTCTGGCTTCTTTAAGTACATTTTAACTGAAAAGGTGTGAAATGTTCGCCTTACTTTAGCAACCCCCCGTTTTCACACAGCTGCTTCACATTTACTTAGACTGCTTTTCAAATTTGTCTGCTGTGATGTTTATTATTGCTGTCATTGTAATAGAGGTTTTTTGTAGCATATCTACAGGCAATTAGATCAAATTAAAGCTGTGCCAAACAAGTTGTGTTGCAATTACTTTAATACAAGGAGGTGTTTCCAAATATGTGAGTCATTGTGTGGTGTTAATTCTGCATAATTCTTTTAAGTATTCTGTTTTGGAGCCATATTGCTGAAATAACATTGACGTTCCCATTCGTACACATAAGGTGGCTTATATTCAGCTCTTGTGGAGTTGTTTCAAGAATGCCAGGTTCGGGTTTCCTTTGTGTGGTGACAGAACTACAAGATTAACACAGGTGCCCACTTAACCCACTCTACATATTGAATAGAAATTAGATTAATCCTTAAAAGGTTTCGGATTACTATTTTTGCATAATGTGAGAGTTGCGACTTTGGGCAGGTTTTTGGGCTTATACTGTTCTGCGTTGGTTGGGCTACATTTGGGCTTATACTTGAGCAGATTTGGGCTTGGGACAGGTCTCAAATTCTGACAACACTGGTCCACACCCTGACGGATCACCTGTTGCCACTTCCTCTTTGCTGATAACTAAGACCATATCTTGAAAATCATTTTATATTTTTGCAAAACAATTGGGATCTTCTTAAGCCCCTTCTACAACTGCATTGGCCCCTTTTACATGGGTTTTTTAATACAGTGACACACGGGTCAGTAACTCCATTTCATGCATCCTGAAGAGCTCTCCCAGAAAGGGAAAAATCAATTTTGCTCGATATCCCCGCTGGTATTTGTGGCATCTTGATTCTAAGCTGTTACTACAGAGGCTGATGTGTAAAAGGATCTTTTCGAAGATTTTAACACTCCAAAATTGTGGCCGCCATCAGCATTGCCTTCAGCGTTCTAGTCTTTTGTCTTGCCCTCAAACCGAAGTGCGCCATCCAGCATGCTCGCTCTAGGAGCCGCGCACTTCAACTGATTTCCTCAGCGTGCGAGCAGTGTCTTCGCGCTCACTCTGAGGAGAATTTTTCATCAGCCCTGCCTTCTTTTTGACTCTGCCTTTCAGGGAATAGTGTGCGAAGGCGTCTTGAAGAGAAGAGTTCCTGTTGAGAGGACACCGATTTGGACAGTAAGAGTGTTGCTTTCTAGTTCTCTTTTAGGGGATATTAACTAATATAACTTCTATAGACTCTAACCTCAGTATTGACTTTAATCCTAGGAGAAGACACGCTCACTCTCCAGGTCTTCTGGCTCAGAAAACGGTTTCCATCACAAGAAATTACTCGATATATATTAAGGAAAAAAATATTAAGACTACACTTAAAACCTTTAGAGAAAAGAAAGCCTATCTAGAGACCCAGGTGTGTGTGTGTGTGCGCGCGTGAAGGTCCAAGAGAGAATATACCTTTCTTGTTAATTACTATTTGATGAAATGCACAATTCTAATGTTGGTTATTTAATGTGTCACTAGATCCTGTTATTTTGCAACTCATTGAGCGTAGAGCTGTAACTCGAATAGACTGAGAATTAGCAGACGATTCCTGGATCTGGAGACGGTCTCTCTTTTCTTCCCCTTCCCCTTTTCCCCCCGTGGAAGCGTTGTTAAGATTTTAGATACTGTCTGGGCGCTCAGCCAGTGAGGAGAGTTGGGAGCAGGCATCTGCTCCTGTGGATAGTTGGTTAAGTCCAGTGTGCCTTCTGACAACACCTCTGTGAAATATCCTATCTTATTGCAACTCCAGCATGTGACAAACTTTGCAGGACACGTTCTTCTTCCCCTACTATGTGGTACATTACCACACGAAAGCAATGATTTGACAGGTCGAAAACATTACTCCTACTCACTTTCCCCAGCTGTCTGTTATCTTTTGCTCTAATATCTTTTGTACTACTGTGGTCCCTGGATTTCACCAAATTGACAGTTTGGTTTTAATCTTCTAGGTCCTAAGCAGAAATCTGAGAAGTCTCTTTGTTCTTAGCAATACGTAGCATCTCCTCCAATGTGAGATAATCTAAGGCAACAATTTATGTTGGATAGTTTTGTTTGTACAGTGACAAAAGAATTGATCACGTACCAACTGGTACAAGAACTTTATAAAGTTACACTCTGCCACCAATCTGCGGAGATATTTATATCTACATTCTCATTAGACAATTGCTTTCTCATGAAAATGTGTGGCGCTAAACAACAATACTAGGCTGTATATAAAAACATATCCAGTTTCTTTATAGCTTCCATGAACTCATCAATTACTTCAACCTCCGCTCTTACTAATTCAGGTAAGTGTTGAAATATTGACCGGCCTTCAAAACCAATGGAATATAGCAAAATATATCTCCTTCGTTCTGGCAGGAATGTCGATGTGCCAATGTTCCCAAGTACGTTTGAAATGCGTCTAACAAGTTTGCAAGTTGTTTCCTCTGGGCTTTCTAAAAAAAAAAAAAGGAGGTGGAGGATTCATTGACTGTGTGTCTTACCACAGTCCTGGCATTGAAGCACATGCCTACAATGAAGCACAACCTGACACTGATGAATAAATGTGTTAGACACTGGTATCAGCCCAGGTGATTCGTGTTCTGGTTGTAACGCTGGGGAAAGGCTGCACAGAACCTGTGCACCGGCTGCAGCAGGCTAACACAAGTGAGCGTATCACTGAGGATCACACACTGGCTCAGCACCTGAAATTGAAGTATAGAAGCCTAAAACGACACTTGCATTGGCAGCAGATAAGTGTCGAAAGAAGAACATGCTCCACTATTTACTCCGTTAAAGTGAACGTATCGCAGAAACAAACACACTTAGCAAAGTGTGCGTGTCACTGTTGGCAAATATGCTTCGTTCAACAGTGTATGTGTCACTGGTTGCAGCTCAAAAAGCATTTAGCTGCTAAATTTATTTAAAATAGCCAATTAAGGGGCGGGCGAAGATGGCGGTCGCAGCGCAGTAGAGCTCCCGCCAGCCCAGACATAATCCGTTGAATTATCCTGGCCCCCGAGCCCGCTAACTGCCCTACCTGTGTGGCGAGTGTTCCTGGCGGCACCCGGATCTCTCCGGTGTGCCGTATCGCTCCTTCTGCCGCTCCGGTGAGCCGAGATCGTCTGCAACGAGGTGCGGCCTGGAGCCTGTAGGCGGAGCCGGGACTTCGATTTTCGGAGTCGGTGGCCGGCGGCCGGTGGTTGGGCCGGCCGGGCGATTCCCTGGCCAGGGACTGCAGCGCCGGAGGTTGGAGGAGCCACTGTGGGGCCCTGTGGAGCGGCCTTGTGCATCGGAGCGACCCCAGTACAACACAGAGGTGCTGCGGCCTATGCGGGCCCCGAGCAGCCGGGGCCTTGAGTTTCGCGACCCCGGGCTGGCCCGGGCCCGGATTGCGGTGAGTCGCCGCGGATCGTCTCTGGTGTTGGTGGGGCAGTTGCAGTGCCCGCGGAGACAGCCATACAAGTGTAGGGGGTGCCCGGAGGAGCGGCTCACGGCCGGGGCCCGACTGCCCCGTGGGTTGGACTTCTATGGTGGCGTGAACCCAGGGGCGCGCTTCCTTTGACTGGGCCCGGAGCTGCCTGGAACCAGTGGCGCGACAGGGGAGGTCCCTGCTTGATCCTGCTGTGGCGGTGGGGAGACTTCAGGCCCTAGGGACTTCGGAGGGGGACTGCGGCCTGCCTGGCCCTGGAGGCGCCGGGGCCTCGAGTTTGGCGATCCCCGCCCAGCAACATCTTCATTGGCTCTCGGACAGGGGAGTGAACGCTGTGCTGGAGAGACACACCAGCTGCCCAGGTGTTGACCAGGAGCTGACCCGACGATAGCACACGACCCTCACTCTAGTGTGCCTGCTTGTGAAACGTGGCGAAGAGACTTGTGGCCCAGGGGGTGGTGTGGTGTCTGCGCCATTCGACTGGAGGAGCCTGGAACCTGCCTCGCATATGCTGCACTGGGATCCGAGCGGGGCCCAGGGGAGCCTGGAGGACCGGTGTGGCTTGGTCTCCCAGTGATTCGGGGCCCTACTGTGCACGTCCTGGTACACAGATCTTGTACCAGGTCTGGACCTGAGCCTTCGAGACCCTGAGCAGGTGAGGAGACGGATCTATATTTGCACTCCTGGTTGGGGCGGACGTATTCTGCCAGAGGCCTGCCGCCCGGAACTTTGCAGTGGTGCCTGGTCTCTGGGGGTGCTCGTTGGGGACGGCCTCCAGGCCCTGACTGTGGTTACCTTGGGCCCCCCGAGTGGACTCTATTGTTGGATTGCAGTGGGTGTAGGGCCTACCGTGGGCGCGGAGCGGTCCGCCCAATTCCTACTAACCATGACGAGAGGCGGGGGCGGCACTGGATCCGCCAAACAAGGACCGATCGACAAATTCACCGGACCCAGTGGGGGATCCGGGGCCTCCGGGGGCGGCCAGGGCACGGGTCCTGATAACGCGGCCCTGATGGCCGCCATTACACAATCCAGGGACATGCTTGATGCCAAGATTGGTGCGGTTGGAGCCGATGTCATGCTACTACATCAGGACCTCCGCAATGCTGTTGCTCGCATCACAGAAACCGAAACCCGGATCACAGGGGTGGAGGATGATGTGAATACCCTGAAAAAGAAAGTGGCGGAAATGGACAGGATCCAAAAGGGGTTGGCACTCCGCGTCGAGGATGCAGAAGGGCGAGCGCGCAGGAATAATCTGCGTTTCGTGGGCTTTCCAGAGGACTGCGAGAAGGGGCCCATGGATGCGTTCCTGACGCGCTGGCTGGAGAGCTGGCTTCCCCCGGACGTCCTGTCGCGCTGCTTTGTGGTGGAGCGCGCCCATAGAGCCCTGATGCAGAAACCGCCGGTGGGAGAACGGCCACGTCCGGTCATCGCTAAAATCCTTAACTTCCACGACAGAGACACTATACTCCGCGAAGCGAGGGCCAAGGAGACTTTGCTGTTTGACAATCACAGGATTATGATTTTCCCAGACTATACTAAGCTGGTGCAGCAGCAACGCCGTTCCTTCCAGGATGCGAAGGCCAAACTGCGTGGTCTGAAGATCCAATATTCGCTGCTATACCCGGCTCGTCTTCGAGTTGTCTTTCAATCCAAGACTCACTTTTTTGATACCCCGGAGGCAGTGTTTGGCTGGCCTGATGAGACGACCAGGCTCCGACCGAACGCCCAGCCGGGCTTGAACCCCGGATCATCGCGTGGGTCGTCGCAGGAGAGGGGCGAATCCTCCGTCAGGGGTAAAAGACACAGGAAATCTCGATCACGGCGGCGCTCCCGATCCGGGAGTGGCCCTCTGGATGGTGCACAGTCTGACACTGCTCAATCCGGGACTGGGAATTGAAGGCCGTGGGACCTCTTTCTTGCTTCCCTAGCAACTCTTCGTCACTGGACTTTGCAGGAGGCCCTGAGTGGTTGCCGCGTCGATTAAGTGTCTAGCACCTGGAGTGGTGAGATCTGGAGCATGGCTTGACACAGGAGGGGCGATATAGGCGTTGACGGACTGCCTCGCTCCATTCGAGCTGTGGGACGATTGTGGTTCAATGGGGCTCGGGGTACTGACCCATGGGCGGCCTAGTCCCCTCACGTTCGGGGGGTGGCCCTAAGGGGAGGTACTGTTAGTAGGGGGGAGTAGTGGGATCCATTGGTATGGGTGGCTTTGGGCGCTCTGTTTTGGGCCTGAAGCTCCCCATGCCGCGACAGATACTTCAGTGTTTCATGAGGTATAGGGGTGGGGGAGGGGGGATAGTCGGGTGTTGGGTAGTTGGGGGGGTTGTGTTAGTGGGTAGGAATGGGGGGGCAAGGGGTGTTTTGACGGGGATGCACGTGATTTTTGCTGCAGTGATATACATGGTACCAGGCGCCTGGGCTGGGTCCTGGGGTTTTCAGAGACCTTCCCATCGAGACTATGGGTGATTTCCCGGAGAAGGCGCTCGCTAGTGGCTCTATGCGGATCCTAAGTTGGAATGTTAGGGGGATGCTGGACAAAATTAAGCGTGGGGCAGTGCTGCGCTGGGGTAAAAGGGACTCAGCGGATGTCATGCTGTTACAGGAGACACATATGTTGGGAACGAAGGTACTGAGTTTACAACGTTTTGGATATACCCAGGTGTTTCATGCAGGTTTTTCCGGGGGCTCGAGGGGGGTGGCCATCCTCATTCATCGACGACTGTCCTATACCCACGAGCGTCATTGGCTCGATCCCCAAGGTCGATATGTGTTTGTTAAGGGTATGATTGGTGCGGAGCCCGTGGTGTTTGGCAGTGTGTATGCTCCCCCTCCTCTGCAGTGGTCCCTGGCAGAGCGCCTATTTGAATTGTGGGCCGAGATCCCAGATTCCTTGGCTGTGATAGGTGGCGACTGGAACGATGTGGTGGATGTGTGCCTGGACAGACAGAGGCTGCAAGGGGCCGCGGTGACAACCTCCCCTACACGTCTGAAGGCAATGATTGATGGGTTGGGCTGGGTGGACGCCTGGAGACATTTGCATGTCAGAACGCGTGAGTACACGTATGTTTCTGCTGTGCATGGCTCCTTCTCCCGGCTGGACTGTGTGTTTGTACCAGGGGCCTTTCTCGACAGAGTGAAGCAGGCCGAGATTCAGCCTCGGGGGCTGTCTGACCACTCCCCGGTCGTAGTACGGATCAGACTGCGCAAGTCGCACCAGCCGTTCCGGTGGCGGATGTCCTCGTGGCATCTCCAGCAGGCAGATTATACGACGCACATGCGCGGAGCGATTGCCCAATACTGGCAGGAGAACCTGACAGAGGGAGTGGATGGTATGACGGTCTGGGAGGCCATGAAGCCCACATTTAGGGGCGTGGATATAGCCTGGTGTGCTGCTGTCCGTCGAAGTCGCCAGGAGGCCACAGTGGCAGCTGCGGCTAAGGTGGGAGTTTTGGAGAATCGGTGTCGGGAAGATGGTGGCGATGTAGCGCTAAGACTGCTCCTGCAGGGGCAGCAATCCTACGCCTCGGTCCTACTAGACGAGGCTCGACAAGCCTGGCTGGCCACACGGAGCAGGGTTTACCAATGGGGCGACAAGTCCTGCACCATGCTCCATCGGCTGTGTCAACAAACTCTACAGCCGCTTACTCTACCGGGCCTCACAGACGGAGATGGGATTGCCATGACGGATCCGGCTGCCCTTGCGGCGAGCTTTGCGGGCTACTATGCGGTACAATACGCCCCTAGGGACAGTCTCCCACCGGAGGCGATTGACAAATTCATAGCTGACCTTCCCCCCGTGCGATATCGGATGAAGCCAGAACGGCCCTAGACCTTCCCTTGACGGCGGAGGAACTGGGTGACGCACTGGGACAACTCAACACTGGAAAGGCGCCCGGACCGAGCGGATTTCCCAGCGAATTCTACAAGAAATTCCACTTGCAGCTGGGACCGCCATATCGGCGGGCTTTAGAAGCGGCGCGGGAATGTGGTAGCTTACCGGCGGACTGGCGACAGGCTGAAATCGTAGTCTTCCAGAAACCGGGCAGGCCTCCCGACAGACACGAGTCGTATCGCCCAATATCCCTAATCAACTTTGAAGCCAAATTGTTGGCCAAAGCGTTGGCGAATCGTCTCCTCCCGTATATAGTGGACTTGGTCCACCCGGATCAAGCGGGCTTTATGCCGGGTAGAGCGACAAGACACAATATCAGACGTGCGCAGGTGGCGGTGGACGCGATGGGGGCGACTGGGGAACAGGCGGCGCTCCTGCTAGCAGACATTGACAGGGCATTCGACTCTGTCAGCTGGACTTACCTCTTTGCTCTTTTGCCGCGCCTCAATCTGGGTCCGGTTTTTGTCTCGTACGTCAGGCTGTTATACACGGACATCACCGCCTCGGTGCGTATTTCAGGAGCCGTATCGGAGAGATTTCCGGTTGCTAGGGGGACCCGACAGGGGTGCCCCCTGTCCCCTTACCTCTTTGCGTTGGTCATGGAACCACTGGCTGCGTGGGTGCGCATTGATGCGCAGCTTCGTGGCTTTGTGTGGGGAGCGGGACTTTCGGACAGGATAGCGCTGTACGCGGATGATGTCCTTTTCTTTTTGACCGATCTTAATCGCTCGGGCCCTCGAATCTTGGAAATGATGCGCATTTTTGGAGACGTGTCGGGACTCTTCCTCAACCCGCGCAAAACGACCCTTTGGGTGCTGGGGGGAAAGTCCGAGGCATTCCCTTGGGCCTCGGCTCTACAAGAGGCGATCGGCGGACTAAAATATCTGGGAGTTTTCCTGTCGGAGTCTGCTGCAATTGCATGGGAGCGTAACATACAGCCGGTATGGGACAGGGTTCAATCAGACATCAAAACTTGGTCGCGCATGCCTCTTAATATTTATGGCAGGTCTGCAATTTTCAAGATGGTCGCACTTCCTAGACTCTTGTACCAACTGCAAAACCATCCACACAGAGTCGACCCGCAGTTGTTCCGTCGTGTGAATTCACTGCTGGGTCAGTTTTTGTGGGCTGGGGGTGCTTCCAGAGTGGCGCTGCGGACTTGTTTCTTGTCCACATACTGTGGAGGTCTCGCAACGTCGGACATTCTATCCTACTACCAAGCCTCCCATTTGTTGGTTCTAAACGAGTGGTGGTACGGTGGACATGGCGATCCGGCATACGCCCTAGAACATCTTCTGATGGGGGACGCCACGCTCCATACACTATTGTATTCGGCCGGGCAGCGGAAAAAACTGCCGCAGGCTACTCAGGTAGTTTTCTTGATTTGGAGACAGGCGCTGCGCCGCATGGGCTGGTGGGGTCGGCTGACGGCCGAAACTCCACTTTGGAACAACGGACAGCTCCCTGCGCTGGCCTCGTTGCGGGGGTTTGGTGGCTGGGACTCCATAGGGATCTCGTCACTTGGCCATGTTCTTACCGGGACTACCCTCAAATCCTTTCAAGCTCTTAGCGCCGAATTTGACATGCCCAAGACCCAATTTTTTAAATACCTACAGCTTCGTCATGCTCTTGCACCGAGTCTGGTGGGGCTGGACCGACTTCCTGAATTTAGCCCCGTGGAAGCTAAGCTTTTCATGGGAGACCTGGGAGATAAAAAAGTCTCCAAAATTTACCAAACGCTAGTCACTCATTGCTCCTCTTCCCTTCTGTCGTTGAAGGCCTCCTGGGAGATAGATGTTGGTCCTTTGGATGAGGATGACTGGAGGGAGGCGCTGGAGTCCCCCCGTGGAGCGGCAATAGCTGTGAGACTCCGGTTTATACAGTACAAGTACTTGCATAGGGCCTATTACTCCAGAGAGAGACTGTGGAAGGCTGGCCTTATTGCTACCCCAGAATGCCTGCGCTGCGGGACTGAGAGAGGCACTCTGATGCATACTGTGTGGTCGTGTGTGGGCTTGGCCCGGTTCTGGGATGGAGTGTGGAACTGCTTGTCAGAAGTGCTGGGGTGGGATCTTCCTCGTACGCCCAGACTGGGTCTTCTACATATCCTGGATCAAGTAGGTGGTAACATCTATAAGCGTCATCTCCTTCTGCTGGGCCTCGTTGTGGCCAAGCGGGATTTGGCAAGGGCGTGGAAGAGTGACCGTGCCCCCCCGCTTGGCGCCTGGAGGGCGGGCTTGGATTTCCTCATGGGGTTGGAATTGCCAGTGTTTGAGGCCAGGGGCTGCCCCCGAAAACATTATAAGATCTGGAAGCGGTGGGCAGACTACAGGGAACTGACCTTGGAGCCTCCCGTTGACATGGATGATGGACTGCCTACCGGTAGAGATCTCGGGGCCTAGGTGGCTCCAGGACGCCTGTTTTGCTCTAATCTGTATACTACAGCTGATAGTGATCACGTGCACCGGGCTAGGGTGGGATAAGGGGTGGGTAGTGGGGGATTTTGGGGTTGTTGGGCCGGGGTAGGGGTGCGGAAGGGGGCAAGTTGAACGTTTAGGCTATTCATGCATTCTGTTGTGTGTTGACCGCTGACAGTGTCCTCCTGATTCTGGAGAACTGTACATATGATCTGCTTAAACTTCTAATAAACACAGTTGTGAAAAAATAGCCAATTAAGTGTATCACTGTAGCAGATGCGCTTAGCAAAATGTGTGTGTAACTGTTGACAGACACATTGTGACGACTAGTGTGCATGTCACTGGTTTCTGATACGTCAAAATGGCTAATCAGACGTATGGCCTAAGCTATCACCGCTGACCCAAACTGAGCCCTATGTTGGCCGCCTTACGCAAGCACACAGTGCTTAACTGCATTAGATACTGTGGCAGCTGTCACCCGCACAGACAGGCTCTCTGTGGAACGCAAGGACTATGGCTTTGTCCGGTTGCTCGTAAAACACACTGGCCTGGTAGTACACAATGAAAAGATGCACTTTCAACAGCTGTCACCCTCCAAGTGCCCCCGGCTTGGCAACCCCTTACAGCGCTACATGTGGAAACAGTAAAAAATAAGGAAATTAGATTTATCTGTTGAGGACTCAATGGTGGGTGTCCCGCTTTTGTGGTGGGTTCTTCCACAGCTCCTCCAAATTGTCGCCAATAAATTTGCAGTAAATTCCCTCATCAAAATAACGGTTTTGGTGTTTCAAGGGTTTATTAACAACTGAGTTGCCAATACGCAGCCTAACAGTATCTCAAACGTGTTCAGCTGCCAGACATTAAATTTGAACGTTCACCAGGCTCCATCTGTACTCTATGGAACGCTAGAGTAGTGTTCCATTAAACATTAAACACATAGTACTACAATTTGTTTCCTGTTAATTAATTCCATCCTTTAGTAGCCTACTGTAAGGTAAAAGCTAGCTGACGAACACATTCAGGAGTCTTCGAGAACCTTCCATATTGCCACGTGTGATCCGAGTGTATCCCTTGGACCGTGAACATGTTGTATAAACCTCACCCAAACCCAAGCCCCTTGCTTGGCCTACACTCTCAGCAGACAAGATTCCTACCTACCCACTCATCTCAAGAATCGACCCGACCTGGGCAACGCATTTCTCGACTGCAGTTTATAGCTCCTCCGGTGATTCCCTTGGCTCCAGCTCCATCGACCCATCGCTCATCTCCACCTCCTGCTCAGCTACTCCAGTTCCTCAGCGACTTCCTAAGTCAAGACCTCGAGACCTTCATCGGACAAATCAAAGTACCAGTCTAAGTACTTGATATCAGGTTAGTGCACACTATTTGTTAACAGTAGTAAGCAGGCCGGAGTATAGGTGTTGTCAAGACTACAGACTTGTCTTCAAGTTTACCAATGACTCCCCTCCAGTACTTGCTCCCGTCCTTTCCTGCAACCTTGCGCTTTGAACTGTGTTTATACAAGGACTAGAGACTTTGCTGTGTGTTTTTTTGATGAACAGTAGTTCCTAGAGAACAATTCCCAGATCGCCTTATTCATGTGTGAGCCCTTTACTGGGATCTATGTTTTGAGTTTATCCTTGGGAGGGTCATTAACTCCAACATATGTTCAGAGTGTTTCACTGGGGGTGCCAGTAACTCCAATTTGTATATCAAGCTATTTCCTGGGAGTGCATAGCTTCAAAGTGTGGTTCTCATTATTCTGTTTTCTTGCTGTGTTCCTGAATGGGGCTGTAAGTGTATGTTACTGGAGTTTGCAAATCTATTATTTGAGAAGCCTGTAGTGCATTGATGGTAACAAAAAAATGATTTTCAGAATTTTATATAGTGCAAACTTGACCTCAAGGTATTGGGCATCAGAGCGCTTTATAGGAGCACCAATTACGTTACACAAGGAGACAATCATTTTTTTGTTAGGCACAGGGAGATGAAGTGATTTGCCCAGAATCACAGGACTCGAACTCGGTCCCCCAGATTTGAGAGCGACCACCCTAACCATTAGGCCACATCCTCTTCTATTGTTTCCAGTGCATTGCTTCTTCACAAGATCATGATCCTGTGCACATCTTCCTAGCAGACTCAGAGGATCTCCAGTTAATGCTGTGCTACACAGTTGCTGACCGAAACCAGTACCGCAAGTCTCTCTTTTTTAAATGTTATCCCAAACCCCTTCCCCCCAAGGGCCGTGCTTTGTATAGGGAGAAGCTATTCCTTGAACAGGCCAAGCCCTGCGGGGGTAGGAGGTTTAGCATCAGTTCCAGTATCGCCTCTGCGATTGGTACCAAGTGAGTTCAGGACATCAAGATCAGGGGATTAAAACTCAATCATATGGTCAAGGCCCCTGCTCATTAGCATGTCTAAACACAGGATGCTATATTGTTTTCTTTCAACTCAGAGGTCATCAATAGGAGCTGTTGTGAAACTGTCTTAGTCTTAGAAAAGACGTCACTCTTGCCCCACTTCACTTTTTAGACTGTAAAAGCAAACAATTTGGTGATCAAGGAGGTCTGTGACCAGTCTAGTTGAGTAATTAAATAAAAGGTAATTGGCAAAAAGTATATAGCTTCATCTCCCTGGACATGTGTGGATGCCCCTGATCTTCATGTATTGTTGTATGGCTGTTTCTAAAGCTTGCAAAAACAGTAGCAGGGACGAGGGGAAGCCCTCTCTTGTTTTCCCTCAGATCTTAAAGGTTAATCAGAATAAGTCCCCACAATTCTACTGGGTCATTCGGACAGTGCATAGCCCACGTACTTTGTTGATACAATCTGCACACAGACTAAACTTTCTACAGTTTTAAGAAAGTAATCCTATTCAACCCTATCTAAGGCTTTTTTGGTCCAAAGAAAGAGCTATCCACCAAGGAGTTTGGTTTGCCATTACAGGTGGATTAGGGTCCTCAAGTTGGTTCTTGGCTATATCCCTGGGACAAATCCCACTGGTCTTCAAAGGTTCACTACATATTATGGGCAAGCAATGAGAGACGGATGTGTTACAGCTACTAATGGATAACTTGTGAAGCATGTATGGAAAACATTGGGGATGCTTGAGGGAATCTGTGAATTCAGATTAAATAGGGATTAGCTTTATGAAGTTAGAACATTTTAGATTTCGTCCCTCTTTAAACCCTTCACTTCGGGCTAACCGATAAAGCAGATTCTTGCTCCTGCACTTATCAGTACCCAGAAAGACAGTGGTAAGAATGTGCTCCCTTCCCACAGGGGAGCTTCTTCTGGCTTCCCAAAATTCAGTATGTACAAACTGCAATTGGCAGTAAATGACTGCTTCAGTGCACTTTTGTATAAAAAGGTCATGGCTATTGCTTACTTTCTGTCCTTGTAATTAATTTTTCATAATCATGGGGCCCAGATAAATGATGGGATTAACATTTAGCTGCAAGGTGGTCCCTTGACATGCTACAAAGAAATAGATTAGTTACATGGCATAATTAATTCAGCAGTTTTGCAGCTATTTAAAGACACTTTACAGATGAATATATTGTGCAACATTGAGGTATTTTCAAATTTTCACTCAGATTACCCCAGTGATAGCCCGAAAATGTGGAAATGTGAGAAATAAGGAATCTGAAAAGCTGGCACCTTGTTGACATCCAACTTTGATGGGCAGGAGCTTGAAGACCATGCAGCTTCTCTGGATTAACTCAGGTTCACTTGACAAACTGGCACTCTACTTGGCTGAAGCTGGTGCTTGCCACTCTCAGTATTGCTTAACCCAGGGATCACCATTTACCAGAGTCTAGCTCAAATATTTACTGCTACTGGAAGGTGTTTGCAATAGGTGGTATGTCGTAGTGCCGGTACATTATTGTGGCTAATGGGCGGTACTCATTGAGAAAAGTGGAGCAGGGTACGAAGTGTGAAGGCTGTCAGTCAACACACTACACATGCATACCTTGCAAAATGTATTAACATTTTCGACCAGCTTCAGTGATGGAAACAAGCCGGTTCCTTCTGCTGGTCAGTTTTAAAGACAGTGATGGCTCTTTAAGAAGATTTGTTGGCATATCTTATCTGTGTACACTGACAATTTGTACCATGACGCTGGTCACATGGTGCTACAGTGCATCATACAGTACAGATTGGGTACTTATAGCCCATCCTTAAAGTAACAAAATGGGGGCATGGCTTGGAAAGCCTTGATGGCGGTCGTGTTCGGAGCGCACTCAGTCCAGCCCCGAAATATCCTCTACAATTATCCTGTCTTTCCGACTTGGTATCGGTCTCTGAGCAGTTCTGCCACGGTCGGAGCACGGCGGCATACACCCGGGCCAGTCTCGAAGTCGCGGGAGGCTCGGAGACGGTGCTGCGGCCGCCGTGGCCTGTGGGGGAAGTGCCCTGTGAGAAGCCAGGGAGTTGCCTGCACTGGCCGTGCTGGGGCGCTGATGTAGCAGCGGTGCGGGCGGCGGGCTGGTCGTGGGTCCCCCGCAAACCCAGATGAGAGCCGGTGGAGTGGAACCCGAATGTCTGGGGTCCTTTGACTGAACGAGGATCGGCAGAATTGTGCTGCGACTCGGTGGCTAGCTCGGGCCATTGAGCTAAGAGGCAGCTGGAGTGAGCGGTGCAGCCGGCTGGCCGCCATCTTGGGACTCTGTTTTGCCTGAAGGCGGCCGCGCTGGATCTCTGGGGCGAGGGGGGCCCGCTGTGACACGGGGCTTCCCAGGGGCCCAGTGCATTATTAGGGTGTGCCTCATCGCCAATATCATTCCCCCCCTCTGCTTAGCTGAAGAGTGTGCAGGCTGGGGCTTCGGCGGTCGTGTCGGGCCGCGGGGGGAAGGAGGGGACCCGGAGTGGCTGCGCCACGGGGAGCCCGCAGTGAAAGGGGATATTCAGAGCTGGCTGGCGGGTACACCACTGTGTTTTGGACCTCCCGTGGCGCTATTTTTGTTTCCCGCGTCTCCCCTTTGAGGGATGTATGACGTTACAACGCATGCTTTTACCCCGCATGCGGTTACAACGCAAGTATTACAACACAAACCTTTACAACGCATAGCGCTTTGGGGTGCTGGATAGTGAATAGTTTAATTTACTATTCCAACTCCAGTCCCCGTGGACACTAGGGAAGGTGTTGGATAGTAAATTAAATCTATTCCCTATCCTAGAGTGCCCCCAGCGCAATGCGTTGTAATGGTTTTTGTTGTAAAACCTGCGTTGTAAAAGCACTGCGTTGTAAAAGTTTCGTTGTAAAGGATGTTTCCCCCCTTTGAGCAGCCCCGGCCTGTGAGCCGAAGGTGGTCTTGGAAGTGAGATGTTGTTGGGGGTGCTGACTACTATTTTGGAGCACTAACACTCCGCTGGAGGCTAATCCACTGGACTCTTGAGTGAGAGGGCTCTGTGTGGCACCGAGGGTTTTGCTGGGATAGAGAGCAGACTGGGGGTCTGTGAGTGCCAACATACTGGTGGGGGGTGCCTGCCCACCATCTTCTTTTCCCTCCACCTTCTGGAGCCAGTGCCGGCTGGGGATTCGGCGGTCATATTGGGCCGCGGGGGAGGGGGACTTCTTGGAGTGAACCGCATCCTGGTGGACCCCTGCTCAGCGGTCGGACCGGACCGGGGACCCTACTGGTGGCTGTTCCCGACTCGTGGTCCTTCCGCTGTCCTCTTGGGCTCGTTCGGGGAGTCCTGTAAGCGGCCATGACGCGGGACAAGAGTGGTAGAGGCCAGACCAAGCAAGGCTGGTGCTGGAGCGGCTGCTGGGACATCGGGAGGACAACAGGGGCGGTAACGGACAATGCGGTGCTTATGGCAGCCATCACCCAGTCTAGGGACATGCTTGATGCAAAAATTGGTGTGGTTGGCTCGGATGTCATGCTGTTGAGACAGGACTTGCGTAATGCAGTGTCGCGCATCACGGTGGCCGAAACCCATTTCTCCGGTGTGGAGGACGACGTCACCTCGCTAAAGAAGAAAGTAGCTGCCATGGAGACGGCTCTGAAGGGGCAAGCGCTACGGGTGGAAGATGCTGAAGGGCGGGCCAGGCTCAACAACCTCCGCTTCGTTGGGTTTCCGGAGGGCTGTGAGGGGGATAACATTGAACGCTTGCTTACACAGTGGTTGGAGAGCTGGCTTCCCCCAGAGGTTCTCTCCTGTTTTGTTGTGGAACGGGCCCACCGGGCGCTTATGCAGAAGCATCCGCCGGGGGCTTGCCCGCAGCCAGTTATAGCAAAACTCTTGAACTATCTTGATTGTGACGCCATCTTGAAGCAGGCCCCGCTCCAAGGAACCTCTTACTTCTAACAATGCACGTATCCTTATCTTCCCGAACTACACGCGGCAGGTGCAGCAGCAGTGACAATCGTTTTTGACGCAGCGAAGGCCCGCTTGAGGGATCTCAAGCTCCCTTACGCACACTTGTTTCCAGCCCGCCTCCAGGTTGTGTACCACTCCCGCACACACTTCTTTGATACCCCAGAAGAAGTATTCAAATGGACTGATGAGACAGTGCGGGTGAGAGTCCACGTACCACCTGGTAGCGAATCTGATTCGTCATCAAGCGAGATGGCCCGGAGAGGTCCCCGGGGTCAGCTGAAGGGCAACAGACGGTCACGATCCAGGCATCGCTCCCAGTCCTGTAGCGCCTCCTCTCGGGGTGGCTCAACCTCTGGGCGGCAGATATCGGCGGATTGATCCTTGGGTCCGCGGGGTGCTGCGGGGCTCCAGACTGTGGATTGACTATCAGAGAGACTTGAACATGGGCTGGTCTCTCTGCCAGGCACTTGCTGGCTGGGAATGTGCCAGAGAGGCATGTACTGTGTGTTGGGGATTCATTGGTCGGAGAAACTCTCATCCCCCTGTTGGGACCCGTCCGCAACAGATACTTCAGTGTTTTTGATGTTTTTGAGGTACAGGGTGGAGGGTTTGTTGGGGGAGGCGGGGTTTGTTCATGTTTATAGATCGCGCGTGTGCGGTGGGTCCACACCTTTCCACACATGCACTGAAAAGTCCCCATGCTTGTCATAGTAATAGATGAACGACCAGATGGCCAATACACCGTATGGGATGCGGGTGATCCCTGGTACCCTCCGCATTGTTAGCTGGAATGTTTGCGGGCCTTAGACAAGAGTAAACGCGGGCCATACTTCAACAGGCCAAACGGGCCGGGCCGATGTGCTCCTGCTACAGGAAACGCATCTAATTGGCACGAAGGCCCTATGTTTGCAGAGATACGGGTTCCAGCAGGTCTTCAACTCTGGCTTTACGAGGGACTCAAGGGGTGGCGATATTGATAAACCACAGGATCCCTTATATACATGAAAAACAGTGGTCAGACACACAGGGGCGATATATTTTCCTTCGGGCAAGGTTGGGGAAGATCTCCTTGTATTGGGCAGTGTCTATGCTTCCCCTCCCCTGCAATGGAATTTGGTGGAGCGGATCATGACCCTCTGGGTGGACATGCCAGATGCGCTCTCGGTGGTCAGGGGGATTGGAATGATGTCATGGAGTTGGGCCGGGATAGATGGCAGGGTGGGGGCGGTCTGGAGAGCGGTCATTCCACGAAATTGCACTCCCTAGTGACAGGGCCTGATTGGGTGGATGTATGGTGGCGCCACCATGCAGATAGTCGGGAATTCACGTATTAACCGCAGTGCATGATTCATACTCCAGAATTGACTATCTCTTTGTCCCCAGGGTGACAGTGAGTAGAGTGGTGTCAGCGGACATTCTGCCTCGGGGCCTGTCAGATCACTTTCCGGTGGCCCTTACGCTTCAGATAGGTCGAGGGCGACAACCGTTCAGGTCTCGTTTGTCTGTGTGGCTTCTGCAGAATAATGATTATAAGGAGCGCATGAGTGAAGCCGTCAACCACTACCTGACTGCTAACGTGGGGTCCGCTACCTGCGCCGAGACACTATGGGAGGCGTTGAAACCCACGCTGAGGGGGGTGGATATTTCCTGGTGCGCAGCAGCGCGTAGGGAGGAGCTGCTGCGAGTGGAGAGGCAGAAATAGAAGCACTCGAACCTAGGAGCCAGGAGGTAGAGGGACGCTAAATTAGGTGGCAATTGTTGAAGGCACAACAAAACTATGCAGCCCTTTTAATGGATGAGGCCCTCCAAGCCTGGCTGGCGACGCGTAGCAGGGTGTATGAATGGAGCGACAAGTCCAGCAAGATGCTACATCAACTTTGCCAGGGTACCTTCCATTCCCAGGGAGTCCTGGGCCCGGGGGGAGAACCAATTGCCAGGGTACCTTCCATTCCCAGGGAGTCCTGGGCCCGGGGGGGAGAACCAATTATTGACTTCGCCGTCTATTATGCAGATCTTTATGCTCCGAAAGAATGCTATCGGCTGCCGTTATAGATATATTTATTGATGATCTACCGCCCAAAGCCGTGTCAGATGAGGTGCGGGAACAATTGGAGCTACCACTGACAGATGAGGAGCTGTGCACGGCTCTGGGAGAACTCAACCCCGGGAAGGCGCCGGGACCCAATGGGTTCCCCAGTGAATTTTTTATACAATTGGCCCCTCACTTTAGACCAGTGCTAGAAGAGGCTCGGGAGCGTGGCTCGCTCCCTCCAGACTGGAGACATGCGGAGGGGGTAGTATTCCACAAACCGGGCAGGCCCCGGGAGCAACAAGCTTCATATCGTCCTATTTCACTTTTGAATTTGGAGGCGAAAGTTTTGGCCAAGGCATTGAACAATCGTCCCCTGCCCCACATCTCCACCCTGGTGCACCGCGACCAGGCTGGGTTTATGCCCCGGAGGGTGACCAGGCACAATATCAGGCGTGCGCACGTGGCGATGGCGGCCATCAGGCAACTGGGGGAACCGGCTGCACTGCTATTGGCCGATACGGACAGGGCGTTTGACTCCTTGAGCTGGGTGTACCTTTTTCCCTTGCTGTGAAGGCTCAACTTCGCCCCGCGCTTTCTTTCCTACCTAACGCTACTATACACAGAGCTAACGGCGTCGGTGCGGGTGGCGGGGGCACTTTCATCATCCTTTCCTGTTGGGCGGGGTATGCGCTAGCTATGGAGTCTCTGGCTGCAGGGGTGCGCATTGACGCTCAGATCCGTGGATTTGAATGGGCGCCGGGACTGTCTGATAGGATTGCATTGTATACGGACGATGTTCGTTTCTTTCTCAAAGCGATGGATAGGACTTGGCCGTGGCTATTGTGCATCATGCACATTTTTGGGGAAACTTCGGGACTCTATATGAACCCCCATAAGTCAACACTATGGGTCCTAGGGGATCAGACGGGGGTAGGAACGTGGGCGTCCTCGGTTCAGCTGGCGGCTGAAATATCTGGGCGTGTTTTTATCGGATATAACCAGTTTCTTGGGAACGCAATCTGGTCTAAATGTGGGAACAGACTCGGGAAGATCTTAAGTCCTGGTCTCGTATGCCTCTTTCGCTATATGGCAGATCGACAATATTTAAGATGGTGTCGCTTCCCTGGCTCCTCTACCAACTACAGAACCATCCATATCAGATCCCACCCCGATGGTTCAGACAGGTGAACGCAGCACTGGGACAGTTCCTGTGGGAGGGGGGAAAGTTGCGGGTGGCTTTGCGCACATGCTTCCTGTTCACCTACTGCGGGGGCTGGCGTCCTCTGATGTCCAATCAATCAATCAATCATGCCATTTGTATAGCGCACTACTCACCCGGGAGGGTCTCAAGGCGCTTGGGGGGAGGGGTATGCTACTGCTCGAACGGCCAGGTCTTGAGTTGTTTCCTGAAGGCGAGATGGTCCTGGGTCAGCCGAAGGTGGATGGGGAGGGAGTTCCAAGTCTTGGCAGCGAGGTAAGAGAAGGATCTTCCTCCGGCGTTGGCTCTTCGGATGCGTGGTACGGCTGCGAGGGCGAGGCTGGTGGACCGTAGCTGGCGGGTAGGCGTGTAGAAGGTCAGGCGGTAGTTGAGGTATTTGGGGCCCAGGTCGTGGAGAGACTTGTGTGCGTGGGTGAGGAGCCGGAACGTGATCCTCTTGTCGACGGGGAGCCAGTGCAGGTTCCTCAGGTGGCTGGAGATGTGGCTGCGTCGGGGGACATCCAGGATGAGTCGGGCGGAGGCGTTCTGGATGCGCTGGAGTCTTTTCTGTAGCTTGGCTGTGGTTCCGGCGTAGAGGGCGTTTCCGTAGTCCAGTCGGCTGGTGACGAGTGCCTGGGTGACAGTCTTCCTGGTCTCGGTCGGGATCCAGCGGAAGATCTTGCGAAGCATACGCAGGGTGTTGAAGCACGATGAGGAGACGGCGTTGACTTGTCTGGTCATCGAGAGGGAGGGGTCCAGGATGAAGCCCAGGTTGCGTGCGTGGTCGGTTGGCTTGGGTGCGGTGCCCAGGGCTGGGGGCCACCAGGAGTCGTCCCAGGCGGAGGGCGAAGATCCCAGGATGAGGACTTCCGTCTTGTCCGAGTTTAGTTTCAGGCGGCTGTCCTTCATCCACTCGGCGACGTCTTTCATCCCTTCGTGTAGGCAGGTTCTGGCGGTGTCGGGGTCTCTGGTGAGGGAGAGGATCAGTTGGGTGTCGTCGGCGTAAGAGATGATGTTGAGGTTGTGCTGGTGTGCGATGGCTGCGAGAGGTTTCATGTAGATGTTGAAGAGGGTGGGGCTGAGTGAAGATCCTTGCGGGACGCCGCAGATGACTTCGGTGGCCTCGGAGCGAAACGGGGGGAGGCGGACTCTTTGTGTTCTTCCGGCGAGGAACGAGATGATCCACTCCAGTGCCTTCTCTTGGATACCGATGTTGCAGAGGCGCTGGACTAGGGTGCGGTGGCAGACCGTGTCGAACGCAGCGGAGAGGTCCAGGAGGATGAGGGCCACTGTGTCCCCCCTTGTCGAGCAGGGTCCGGATGTCGTCGGTGGCTGCGATGAGGGCGGTCTCGGTGCTGTGGTTGGCTCTGAAGCCGGACAGCGAGGGGTCGAGGGATCCGTTCGTCTCGAGGAAGGCGGTCAGCTGTCTGTTGACGATCTTCTCGATGACTTTAGCAGGAAAAGGGAGGAGCGAGATGGGGCTGAAGTTTTTGAGATCGGTGGGGTCCGCTGTAGGTTTCTTCAGGAGGGCGCTGATCTCGGCGTGCTTCCAGCTCTCCGGGAAGGTGGCGGTGTTGAAGGAGGCGTTGATGACATTCCGGAGTTGGGGTGCGATGGTGGAGTCGGCCCTGTCCTCTCGTATTATCAAGCCCCACACTTGCTGGTTCTTAACAAGTGGTGGTACGGTGATAGGGGAGACCCGGCATATGCAGTTGAGTGGAAGCCCATGGGACACCACTCCCTGCATACACTATTACATTTGGCGCCGCTGCGGGGGTCGCTGCCATCGGCTGCGTGGGTGGTGTTTCGGATTTGGAGGTAGGCTCTACGCCGAATGGGGTGGTGCAACACTTTGACCCGTGAGACCCCCCTCTTGGGCCACGGGCGCTTGCATTAGCTGGCGGCCCTACAGGGTTTCCGGGGATGGGACGCAATAGGTATCTCGGTCCTTGGTAATGCCATGAGGGGCCGGACGCTCAAAACTTTTCAAGACCTGCAGAAAGAATACCCGATGCCACGATCCCAGTTTTATCGTTACCTTCAATTTTGACATGCTCTGTCCCCTAGCTTAGAGGGCTTGGAGTCGCTGATGGAATTCAGCCCGTTAGAGGCGAAGGTCTTCATGGGAGACCTAACTGACTGGAAAATCTCTCAAATCTATCAATCCCTGGTCACTCACTGCTCCCCCACACTTCAGAGGCTTCGGAGGGCTTGGGAGGAGGATGTGGGCACACTGGAGGAGGACTGGACTGATGCCTTAGCAGCCCAGCGGGGGGCAGCCATAGCGATGCGACTTTGCCTGGTTCAGTTCAAGTATTTACACAGGGTCTATTTTACCCGAGTGTGCTTGTGGAGGGCAGGGCTGATCGCCTCCTCTGTGTGCCTTCGCTGTAGTGGAGATGAGGGTACATTTATTCACATTGTTTGGAGCTGTCCGTCTCTTGGTCGCTTTTGGAGAGGGGTATATTCCTGTCTTTCGAAGGTTCTGGGGTGGGAGCTCCCCCGTACGCCGTAGCTGGCCTTACTTCATGTTATGGAGGGGATAGGAGGCAACATCTATAAGCGACACCTCATGCAATTGGGCTTTACACTGGCAAAGAGAGATATTGTCAAGGCATGAAGAATGGGCTTGACTTCTGCATGGGGACCCATTTTTGTTGCTAGGGGTGCCCACGCAAATACTACAAGATTTGGAAATGATGGGCAGATTATCGGGGTCTGTTGTTGGACCCGCCACCGGTGATAGAGGTCCATTTGTCGGGATAATACATATGCCTATTTTTATACTGTGGGGACATGCTGCAGAGGCCCCGGAGGGGCTTGCCCTTCCCGCTGTATCCCTATGTGGTGGACAGGACTATGTGGATCTGGTGCGATCAGGGGAGTGGAGGGGGTGGGAGGTGTTATTGGTATGTGTTTGGATATTAAGTGCAAAAGTCAAAGTCACCATAACTGTAAAGTTAAATTGAGCAGTTGTCTCTGGAGTGCAGAGCCCTACAATATATGTGCAACTTGACAAAATAAAATTTGTTTAAAAAAAAAAAAAGTAACAAAATGGCTTATTTAGGTGTAAGGGCAATGTAGGTTGACATGATTATTCTTTTTATGAGGATACACAGCTAGAAATTGATGATAGTAATATGATCCATCTAACGAATTTGTTCTATTTAAGGAATTCCTCAAATGTTATTCCTATAATAGCCTTATGCTGGGGGCGTGGCCAAGATGGCGGAGTGAGTGGTCGCTAATCCCCGGTGCTCCTCCATTTCTGCCATTTTCGGACTGTTACATCGCACTTCTCCCCCCCGTAGAGCAGCACCGGGAGTAGGAGAGTAAAGAGGATCGTCCTGGTGGCTGGGAAAGCAGGAGCTGCCGACTCCAGGGCGACGCTGCCGAGAGAGGACTACGGCCGACAGCCGCCGCGGGCACCAGAGCAGCGTCCGGAGCCACGGGTGCCCGAGGCAAGAACCAAGGAGATCTCGTGGCTGCGGCGCCCAGGGGAGGTGGAGAAGAGGCGACGGCCCCGCGGCTCCCGAAGGTGACCCTCGCGGCCCCGCTACTGCCCCCAGGTGAGCCGCGACCAGCTACTGGCGCCGTGGTGCGGCCCTGCGGCGAGGACGTGCCCGGCGGGAAAGGCGCCAAAATTGAAGCCGGGGACGCGGCCTACAGCGGGACTGCATAGAACTGCCCGCGCCGCCGTGTACTGCGAGCTGGCCCCGTCGGACATTGGTAGGGGGCAATAGAAGCGGCCAAAGAGTGGCGGAGCCAAGGATGCACGCGGCCGGAGGGGAGCGCAGCAATCGAGGCCGGGGACTCCCGTCCGCTTGCAATCTAATATCATCTAAAACCTTAACCAACACAAATTCCATACTATACTTGGGACGGAATCCCGACTGAGAATGGTCGAGGCACTTGGAAGTCTCGACGAAGGAGGAGAGATGCCTATTGATATGTTTCTCCAGCAGCTTGCTATATAGCGGGAGCAAGGAGATTGGTCGATAATTTGTGATCACATCCGGTGGTAGTTCTGGGTTTTTCCTAATTGGCATGACTTGTGCATCTTTCCATTCCTTAGGAAGTTTGTCCTCAGTGATGGAGCTGTTGAAGACAACCCTCAGAGGACCAGCCAGTTCAGCTGCAAGAGTCTTAGCAATTTTAGCCGGGATAAGGTCTTTAGGGGACCCTGACTTGACTGATTTAAGCAGGGTCTCGGTTTCTCCTATGGTAAGAAGGGGAAACGTTCTTAGAGAGAGCTGAGAATGCGCGAAGAAGCTGGTCTGAGGGGTGTCTGAATCTGGCTCATGCGGGCTGGGCGGGGAAAATTTGGCGTAGATGACCTCAATCTTCTGCGTTAAAAAATTGGCTATATTGTCACTGAGGAGTTGGGATGGTTCGTCCTCAGGGTTGCAGGCTTTAGGGTTGACTAGGGAATTAAGAATCTGGAAGAGTGTTTTGGAGGTGTTATCGGCTTGCTCCAGTTGAGATGCCATGTCTTTTTTGCGGGTATTTCTAAGATTTCTATGATATTTCTTCTGCATCTCTTTGGAGTTATCCCTGTCTGATCGTGTTTTGGATCGTCTCCAGATACGCTCCAGTGCTTTACATGTGCTTTTTTCTGTCTTCAATTCTTGTGTGTACCAGGAGGCTTGAGACCGACGGGCCTGGGTGGCAGCCTTTTTTAAGGGTATGGTAATATCTACGGTGTGATTAATAGCCTCCTGAGAAGATTTAAGATGCACCTCGACTGTGCTATCCGGGGATTGCGGGAAGGCGTGGAATGCTTCTGCAAAGGAGGCCGGCAGAAGTTTGTGCCATTGCCTGAAGCTACGTATGCCTGTTTTTTTATTGGGAGCGGTCACCTTGGGACCTACTAAGTCGAATGTGATCACATGATGATCCGACCAGGTTAGTGGGAGTGTTTGTTTATAGATTAGGTCTAAAGAATTCGATAGTACCTGGTCTAGGGTGTGCCCTGCGTTATGTGAGGGTGCATTGTTTTTCTTAATCAGGCCTTGGGGTTGGGGAGGGGGGTGGGGTCGAAGGCCAGGAGTTGGTCTGGTTGGGGTTGGTGGAAGGGGGAGGGGGGCCTGGGGGTTGCTCAGTGGTTTGGGGGCGGTTGTTGGGGGGGGGGGCACTCCTCTGTCCACCTTTTTCTTTTTGTTCAGGTTCCCACACGCTACACAAGGCAACGGCATCACTGATCGTAAGACGATGACCCACTCAAAACTTACGATTCTCTCCCTTAATATACGGGGTCTGAACAACCCCATCAAACGCCGAGCGGTCCTATCCCTGCTGGGGCACTCCACAGCAGACCTCTCCCTCCTACAGGAGACTCACCTGCTACCTAAGGACCAACATGGCCTTAAGTCCCGTGCCTTTCCCACGCAACTATTCTCGTCCTCCTCCAAGAAAACAGCAGGGGGGCGATACTGGTTTCTAGATCATTCCCGGGCAAGGTACTTAACCAAGAGGCAGAGATAAAGGGGCGACTGCTGGCATACCGGTTCCTCATAGCGGGCCAGACACTGGTGGTAGGCTCTATATACGCACCTAATGAGGGACAAGAGGGCTTTCTACAGAAAGCCTTAGCAGCGGCCACAGCCAACACGGAGCGACACTTACTGCTGGGGGGCAACCTCAATCTAGTTTTCCATAACACGACGGACCGTTCCTGCCAGAGATCGGGTCAGGTGGGGGCCCTTTCCAAGTCCGGACATGCACACCTCAGCGATCTGGGCCTTATAGATCTATGGAGACACTAGCACCCACGCAGTACTGCATACACCTATTACTCGGGGACTCATAAGACTTATGCCAGGCTCGATTACTTACTCTGCTCGTCCCCGCTAGTGCTGCGAGCGCAGGAAGTAGATATTATGCCCGCATCGCTTTCAGACCACTCCCCAGTAGTGGCAACCTTCTTGATTCCGGCTGCATCGCCATCGCAGCGACATTGGCGCCTTAGGGAGTCCCTCCTACATTAACCGTCAACAGTAGATCGGATCAAATCTGCCATCACACACTTCTTATCCCACAACGATAACAATGGGACCTCGCGGGCGACGCAGTGGGCCACCCTTAAGGCAGTTTGTGAGAAGTTGGCCTGATGTGCAGTGCTCACTATTCTAGTGATCACTATATATCAGTCCAAACAACCCTTATTGATGATTGGTTGTAAGTCAACCTTATAGACCAGCTATCCTAGTAGCATGGATACGAGCAGTCTAAGGCTAAGACTCTAGAGGGCGTGTTAAGCCAGCTGTTTTACCATCACATTACCCCTTGAACACCCAGTGAAAGGACACCACACAAGTGTTATGAAAATAAACAATGTATTTATTAGAATCACAACAACCCTGTACTCTTTATGAGGACAGGGTGCTAAGCACACAACAAAACTCTTACGAAAATACTTTTAAGTTAGCACGTTACACAAATGCCCGAGGGGCACGAAAAACCATATACGCTAAAAGTGGAATGCGAATTACTAGCAGGTAAGTAACAGTTCTAATAGGCTTTGGAATCGCTAGGACTGGACTAGGGAATCGTTAGATTACTTCTAGGAGACCTAGGGGACTCGGGTGCAGAGTGTGCACTCTCACGCGGGATGCGGGACAAAGTCTATGGAAGCTAGAATTCACAAAGTTAGTGTTCACGGGCGAACCCGACCTGGTAGGGAGAAAATGACAGTGGATCCTGACCCTTGGATAGTGAGGCTATGCTGGGACACCGGAGTGCCGAAGTTACCTAGCCCAGGGGCTGCAGCTGCATAGGTCTGAAAAGACGTCGGGGATCTCGTTGCCGGACCAGGAGCCTGGAAGGAAGAAGTTGCTGGCAGGCGACCAGTGAAGGAAAGTTCGATGGATCCAAGCCTGGATCAAGGAAGAAGAAAACCTGAAAGCAGAGGGGACCAAGTTCTTGAATCACTAGCCAGTGATTAAGTGGGCACCAGGATGGCACCGGGCGAAGTCACCGCAGTCAGGTGAGTGGGCGCTGCTGGGCTCTGCAGTCTCTCGGACCAGGAGGCGTTGTCGGCGACCAGGATGGAGGTGCGAGCTGTCCCACGAAGGATGAAGTCGTTGGCGTCGAAGTTACCCAGGATTGGGCAACAAGCCTTGGCTAATTCAAGCCCACGCGGTGGACTCAAAATGGCGTCTTGAGTGGACCAGGAGGGTCCGGGGTGCTCCTCTTCTGGAAGGGAGCAAGGGCCAGTCTGGAGCAACCAGACCAGCAGCAGAAATGTCGTCGGGCGTCGTCAGGAAGGCCACAAGCCAACGGGCTAGTAGCCAAACAACGCGGTGAGCAGCGGAAAGCAGAAGGGCCCCACGCAGATCGTGGAGATGCTGGGGGGCTGCACTTCGGAGCTGGAGCTGCTCAGAGTCGGGGCTTCTCGGACCCCAAAGCACTCACCAGTAGATTACTCGGCGGGCTTGCTGGAAAGAAGTCGTGCAGTCTTGCAGATGGCCGGTCCCTTGAGGTCTCGTCGCACCCACGGTTCTCAGCTGGGCTGTAGAGGTGGATAGAGGTCAGAGGTGCCAGGGAAGCCGGTTCTCGTCGAGCTGGGCAGTCGGATTCCGGAGGAAGGACTTACAGCAGACCGCAGTGTTCTTAGATGGTGCCTGCGGATGCAGGGTGACTACTCCTTAGTCACAAGGGAGAAATCTTAGGAAGAAGTCTTGAGTTCCTTTCGCAGAAAGTAGTTTCAGGATTCAAAGATGATCTGATTTGGAAGGGGGCCAGTCTCTACCTTTATCCTGTAAAAAGGGGCTGGCACGCGACTAAGTCCTGCCCTATGGGTGGGACTAGGAGGGGGGTGGTTACACCCACTTCCTTGGCGGGCTTTTCCCCAGCACAGGGTCTGGAGTGACCCTGGAACTGGTTCCAGCCAGCCTATGCACAGTGAGCACCGGGGTGCCACGTGCAGTCACCTTCCTCTAAAGCCCTGCCTACCTACAATACACAAAACCCTGTCTGGGACGGTGCTGGCACCGCCCCTGGCAGGAAACCCTTTGTCCTTATCTCCTGCTCTGGGAGGACTCCCAGCAGCAGGAGGGCAGACTTGTGTCTCGGTGGCAGCATCCATTTTGGGGATGCTAAGGCTCTGTCTGACTTTTAACCGGGTTATAGGTTACAGGCATGTCGTGTCCCTCTAGAAGGGTGGAATGCTAACCCCGTCGCCAGAATTGGCGAGGGGTTAGTATTCCAATTCGTATGACACCTTACTCGACATGTTTTGATAAAGCGATACCAGAGTTGGCACATAACCGCGAGGATTATAATGCACTTAAGAGTATATGGTATGCGATATCATGGAAACGGCTAAGGGATGGATCCCGAAAGCCGCAGACAGGCTCAGCTCATGCCAGAGCACCATCTCACACGATTCCAAGCACTCTGCCTTCAGGATTGTTAAGGCCTGCCATAGGAGTGACTGATAGGAGATCTGTGTGTCCATTTTAGGGTTAGATATAGGTATACTATATCTAAAGCAAAGGGTGAGTACACCACCTTGCCCCAGCCGTCGTGCAGCCAGTTGTGTCAGTTTTAGTTAGTCAATCCAGGGGTGGCATAATACATGCTTCAGCCCCTGGGAGACTTCTGGGTGCACCTCAGCCCTGGGTACAGGGACTTGGAGAGGGCCCAGTGCCAATTCAGTACCTAAGTACAATTTGGATAGAGAGAACAGCTAGGCTGTGGGTCTGATTAGCAGGCCCACAGCCAGGGAAAGTCGTAAACCAGTGCAGCAAAAAAGCAAAAATCTGGGTGATCATAGGATTGCAGACCCTACTCTCCTACATGACCCCCCCCCAAACTTTGGGACAATAAACTAACCTTGACCAGGTGAGTCTTCTTGCTCTAAGTGGAAATACCTGGAGAGCCCATCAGCATTGCTGTGATCAGTCCCAGGTCTATGCTCCACTGTAAAATCCATCCCCTGTAGGGAAATGGACCACCTAAGCAGTTTGGGGTTTTCACCCTTCATCTGATTTAGCCACAAGAGGGGCTTATGGTCTGTCTGAATGGTGAAGTGAGTGCCAAACAAGTAGGCCCTCAGCTTCTTCAGGGCCCAGACCACAGCAAAGGCCTCCCTCTCAATAGCTGACCAATTTTTCTCTCTGGGTGTCAGCCTCCTACTAATGAAAGCAATAGGCTGATCATTACCATCAAAATTCAGTTGAGACAGAACAGCTCCCACACCCAACTCAGAAGCATCTGTTTGGACAATGAATGGCTTGGAGTAATCTGGACTCTTGAGGATAGGTGCTGTGCACATGGCCTGCTTTAGGTCATTGAATGCTTTCTGACAGCTTGCTGTCCACTGAACTTTCTTTGGCATCTTCTTGCTTGTCAGGTCATTAAGGGGGGTCACTATGGACCCATAATTTCTGACAAACTTCCTATAGTACCCAGTCAGGCCCAAGAAAGCTCGAACCTGAGTCTGGGTGATTGGAGGAGTCCAGTCCTTGATGGCCTGTATCTTACTCTCCAGTGGCTGAACCTGGCCTCCACCTACAAGGTGGCCCAGGTATACAACCTGTGACTGCCCTATCTGGCACTTTGTGGCCTTGATAGTGAGGCCTGCCTTTTGCAGGGCCTCTAACACTTTCCTCAGGTGGACCAGGTGATCCTCCCAGGTGGAGCTAAAGACAGCAATATCGTCAAGATAAGCTGCACAGAAGTCATCCAGCCCAGTGAGGACTTGATTCACCAACCTTTGGAAGGTGGCAGGTGCATTTTTCAGTCCAAAGGGCATTACCACAAATTGATAATGCCCTCCAGGGGTAGAAAATGCTGTCTTAGGTTTGGCTTCCTCAGCTAACCTGATTTGCCAATACCCAGCTGTCAAATCAAATGTGCTTAAGAAGTTGGCAGAAGCCAATCTATCTATAAGCTCATCTGCTCTTGGTATTGGGTGGGCATCAGTCTTAGTGACTGCATTGAGGCCTCTGTAGTCTACGCAAAACCTCATCTCTCTCTTACCACCCTGGGTGTGAGGCTTTGGCACTAGAACTACTGGGCTAGCCCAAGGGCTATCTGAGGGCTCAATGACTCCCAGTTCCAACATTTTCTGCACTTCAGTTTTTATGCAGTCTCTAACATGATCAGGCTGTCTGTAGATTTTACTCTTGACAGGCAGACTGTCTCCAGTGTCAACATCATGGGTACACCAATCAGTTTGGCTGGGTGTCAGAGAGAACATATGTCGAAAGGATTGCAGAACTTGCCTGCAATCCTGTTGCTGATGTTCAGTGAGGCTGCCACAAAAGACAACACCATCAACTGACCCATCATCAGGATTCTGAGTGAGCAGGTCTGGGAGAGGGTCACTCTCTTCCTCCTGTCCCTCATCTGTGGCCATGAGCAAGCTCATGTCCTTCCTGTCAACATATGCTTTGAGCCTGTTAACATGGAGCACTCTGAGAGGGCTCCTGGGAGTTCCAAGGTCCACCAAGTAGGTAACCTCTCCCTTTTGCTCAATGATGGTGTGGGGCCCAGACCATTTGTCTTTCAGAGCTGCTGGGGCCACTGGCTCCAGCACCCACACCTTCTGTCCTGGCTGGTACACAGTCAGTACAGCCTTTTGGTCATGCCAAGCTTTTTGAAGTTCCTGGCTGGCCTCAAGGTTTTTAGATGCCTTTTCCATATACTCAGCCATCCTGGAGCGGAGACCAAGTACATAGTCCACTATGTTGGTTGCAGGCTTTTTGAGAGGTCTCTCCCATCCTTCCTTCACCAAACACAGGGGTCCTCTTACAGGATGCCCATACAGAAGCTCAAAAGGGCTGTAGCCAAGCCCCTTCTGTGGGACCTCTCTGTAAGCAAACAAGAGGCAGGGGATCAGGACATCCCATCTTCTCCTAAGAGGTTCAGGTAGTCCATGAATCATCCCTTTCAGGGTCCTGTTGAATCTCTCAACAAGCCCATTGCATTGTGGATGATAGGGTGTGGTGAACTTGTAGTTCACACCACACTCTTTCCACATGGCAGTCAGATATCCTGACATGAAGTTTGTACCTCTGTCAGAAACGACCTCCTTAGGGAAACCCACTCTGGAGAACACTCCAACTAGGGCTCTTGCCACTACAGGGGCTGTAGTGGTCCTAAGGGGAATAGCCTCAGGATACCTGGTGGCATGGTCCACCACCACCAGTATAAACTTGTGTCCTGATGCTGTCTGGGGTTCCATTGGACCAACAATGTCAATCCCCACTCTTTCAAAGGGAACCCCCACCACAGGTAGTGGTATAAGGGGGGCCTTTGTTGTGCCACCTGACTTACCACTGGCTTGGCAAGTGACACATGAGCGACAAAACTCCTTGGTATTCTCATTCATATGGGGCCAGTGAAAGTGTGAGACAAGCCTGTCCCAAGTCTTTGTCTGACCTAAATGACCTGCAAGGGGAATCTCATGGGCCAAGGTGAGAAGGAAACCTCTCAGAGACAAGGGGATGACCAGCCTCCTGGTTGCACCAGGCTTGGGGTCTCTTGACTCAGAGTACAGGAGTCCATCTTCCCAGTATACCCTGTGGGCACCTGTGGCATTCCCTGCAGCCTCAGCAGCAGCCTGCTGTCTGAGGGGTTCAAGGGAAGGGCAGCTCAACTGTTCCTTCCCCAGGTCTGCTCTGGAGGGTCCCCCTGAGCCCAGAAACTCAACTTGATCAAGTTCAAGCTCTTTAGGCTCAGTTTCCCTCAGCTCTTCTAGATCAGCCTCCTCAGAGACTTGATCCTCAACCTGGGGCAAGGGGGAAGGCAAAGCCTTACCCTTACTGCTCTTCTTCTTGGGAGGTGTCTGGTCCATAATTTCAGGATCCAGCACCTGTTCAGTGGGGCATCTTCTGGCCTGTGACCTAGTCACAGCAAGCACATGTGCTGGCAAGCCTAACATCTCCATGTGAGTCCTCTGCTCCACTTCTGACCATTGTGATGACTCCAAATCATTGCCCAACAAACAATCAACTGGGAGGTCTGAACTGACTACAACTTTCTTTTGTCCCTTCACTCCACCCCAGGAGAAAGCTACAATTGCCACACTATGACTAGTAGTGACATTGCTGGCATTGGTCACCAGGAAATCAGTACCTGGCATGATCTGTCCAGGGTCCACAAAGTTAGGTGTCACCATGGTGACACTGGCACAAGTGTCCCTATAGGCCTGAGCCATTTTGCCATTAATCAAAGGTGTCTGCCTGTATTTGCCCAAAGTATTGGGACTTATTTCAGGGGACATATCCACATCCCCTGTACAGACAAGGACAGCCTGAGTGAGTGTGCCAACTAAGTTGTCAGACCCCTCAGTACCCAAGGTTAACCCAACTAATGCCTTGGGAGTGACACTACCACTACTGACTGTACTAGGGGGTGCAGTTGCTTTAGGAGCTGTAGTGGTAGGAGTTTGTCCTCCTCCTCTTTTGGTGCACTCACTAAACCAGTGAGATTTACTTTTGCAGTATTGGCACCACCTTTTGGACTGGCCTTCTTGAGTCTTCTTCTTCTGGGAAGCCTGACCCCCACCCTCTTTGGTTTGTTGGGGACCTGGTGAAGACTTCTGGTCATTTTGCTCATTCTTGACATTACCCTTCTGGTCTGCTTTCTTCTGACCACCCTGGTTCTGGTTCTGCTTGATCCTTGTCCTGACCCATTTGTCTGCCTTCTTTCCCAATTCTTGGGGAGAGGTCAGATCTGAATCAACAAGGTGCTGGTGCAGCAACTGGTTCTGACAATTGTTCAAAATTTGTTCTCTCATCATTAGATTATACAATCCTGTGTAATCTGTAACCTTGCTACCCAGCAACCAGCCCTCCAAAGCCTTAGTGGCACAATCCACAAAATCAGACCAGTCCTGAGACTGAGTTTTCTGGGTGTCTCTGAACAGCAACCTGTACTGCTCAGTGGTTAAACCAAACCCATCAACCAGTGTATTCTTCAGGACCTGGTAATTGTTAGCATCCTCCACTCTTGTAGTGAGGAGCTTATCTCTACCTTTACCATCAAAGGAGAGCCACAGTATAGCTGCCCACTGACTCTGGGGAATGTTCTGCACAGTGCAGGCCCTCTCCAGAGCAGCCATCCATTTCTGGATGTCATCCCCTTGCTTAAAGGGGGGCACTATTTTAGTCAGGTGTTTAGTATCTAAACCCTTCTCTCTATCTCTTGGGAGATTGCTGCCACCAGTGGGAGCTAGCCCACTCATCTGCTGCTCTCTTGCCAGGGCAAGCTTCTCTTTGGCCAGGGCAATTTCTTCCCTTTCAATCCTCAGTTCAGCTTGTCTCATCCTAGCTTCATGCTCCTTTCTCTGAGGGGGAAGTAAATCTCCTCTGTGGAGGATTCCTTCTCCCCTGAGAAGAGGCATTAGAGTGCAGAGATCTATTGGAGTCCCTAGAAAGAGATCTATCTCTCCTAACTCCAAGGTTAGGCCCACTTCGGGTTAGTACTGGGGGGCCCCCAGATCCTAGCCCAAGTAAGTCTAAGTTGGTCCTAGTTAGCCTTCTGACTACCTCAAGACCCTTGTCTACCTCATCCCCAGAGAGTACCTCCTCATCCTCCTCCTCAACTGCTGAATCAGTGTTGGGGAGGTCTGGATCCCCAGAGGTTCCCTCTAAGGCTGGCATGCTCTCATGTAACTGAGAGAGCTTTCTGGCATCATATGTCTCTAAGAGACCTATCAGAAAGGGAAGGGTGGGGTTAGACCCCTGCTTCAGTTTCCTGGAGACACAGAGTTGTCTCATCTCCTGAAAATTGAGAGCTGCATATCTTGAAGTGACCTGTGGAGGGTCAACACTGACCAGGGGAGTCTCAGTAGAGTCCCCCTGAGTCGACATGCTTTTCTAGTGAGGTGTAAGTGGTGCACTTACCTACACTATATGTTTGCCTACTGATCCCTTGCTAGAGTTGTAGTTTAGGGTGTGCTAGGCCCTAGGAGCTACAACAGCTGGTTCAGTAGAACTCAGAGTATTCTAAGCTAAGTTATATGTACCTTTAGTACTTATGTGATCTTTCACAAGATATTCTTAGGGCATGTGTGGTAAAACAACAGCAAGCTCAAATCCCAACCGCTGCTCACCAATGTGAGAAGTTGGCCTGATGTGCAGTGCTCACTATTCTAGTGATCACTATATATCAGTCCAAACAACCCTTATTGATGATTGGTTGTAAGTCAACCTTATAGACCAGCTATCCTAGTAGCATGGATACGAGCAGTCTAAGGCTAAGACTCTAGAGGGCGTGTTAAGCCAGCTGTTTTACCATCACATTACCCCTTGAACACCCAGTGAAAGGACACCACACAAGTGTTATGAAAATAAACAATGTATTTATTAGAATCACAACAACCCTGTACTCTTTATGAGGACAGGGTGCTAAGCACACAACAAAACTCTTACGAAAATACTTTTAAGTTAGCACGTTACACAAATGCCCGAGGGGCACGAAAAACCATATACGCTAAAAGTGGAATGCGAATTACTAGCAGGTAAGTAACAGTTCTAATAGGCTTTGGAATCGCTAGGACTGGACTAGGGAATCGTTAGATTACTTCTAGGAGACCTAGGGGACTCGGGTGCAGAGTGTGCACTCTCACGCGGGATGCGGGACAAAGTCTATGGAAGCTAGAATTCACAAAGTTAGTGTTCACGGGCGAACCCGACCTGGTAGGGAGAAAATGACAGTGGATCCTGACCCTTGGATAGTGAGGCTATGCTGGGACACCGGAGTGCCGAAGTTACCTAGCCCAGGGGCTGCAGCTGCATAGGTCTGAAAAGACGTCGGGGATCTCGTTGCCGGACCAGGAGCCTGGAAGGAAGAAGTTGCTGGCAGGCGACCAGTGAAGGAAAGTTCGATGGATCCAAGCCTGGATCAAGGAAGAAGAAAACCTGAAAGCAGAGGGGACCAAGTTCTTGAATCACTAGCCAGTGATTAAGTGGGCACCAGGATGGCACCGGGCGAAGTCACCGCAGTCAGGTGAGTGGGCGCTGCTGGGCTCTGCAGTCTCTCGGACCAGGAGGCGTTGTCGGCGACCAGGATGGAGGTGCGAGCTGTCCCACGAAGGATGAAGTCGTTGGCGTCGAAGTTACCCAGGATTGGGCAACAAGCCTTGGCTAATTCAAGCCCACGCGGTGGACTCAAAATGGCGTCTTGAGTGGACCAGGAGGGTCCGGGGTGCTCCTCTTCTGGAAGGGAGCAAGGGCCAGTCTGGAGCAACCAGACCAGCAGCAGAAATGTCGTCGGGCGTCGTCAGGAAGGCCACAAGCCAACGGGCTAGTAGCCAAACAACGCGGTGAGCAGCGGAAAGCAGAAGGGCCCCACGCAGATCGTGGAGATGCTGGGGGGCTGCACTTCGGAGCTGGAGCTGCTCAGAGTCGGGGCTTCTCGGACCCCAAAGCACTCACCAGTAGATTACTCGGCGGGCTTGCTGGAAAGAAGTCGTGCAGTCTTGCAGATGGCCGGTCCCTTGAGGTCTCGTCGCACCCACGGTTCTCAGCTGGGCTGTAGAGGTGGATAGAGGTCAGAGGTGCCAGGGAAGCCGGTTCTCGTCGAGCTGGGCAGTCGGATTCCGGAGGAAGGACTTACAGCAGACCGCAGTGTTCTTAGATGGTGCCTGCGGATGCAGGGTGACTACTCCTTAGTCACAAGGGAGAAATCTTAGGAAGAAGTCTTGAGTTCCTTTCGCAGAAAGTAGTTTCAGGATTCAAAGATGATCTGATTTGGAAGGGGGCCAGTCTCTACCTTTATCCTGTAAAAAGGGGCTGGCACGCGACTAAGTCCTGCCCTATGGGTGGGACTAGGAGGGGGGTGGTTACACCCACTTCCTTGGCGGGCTTTTCCCCAGCACAGGGTCTGGAGTGACCCTGGAACTGGTTCCAGCCAGCCTATGCACAGTGAGCACCGGGGTGCCACGTGCAGTCACCTTCCTCTAAAGCCCTGCCTACCTACAATACACAAAACCCTGTCTGGGACGGTGCTGGCACCGCCCCTGGCAGGAAACCCTTTGTCCTTATCTCCTGCTCTGGGAGGACTCCCAGCAGCAGGAGGGCAGACTTGTGTCTCGGTGGCAGCATCCATTTTGGGGATGCTAAGGCTCTGTCTGACTTTTAACCGGGTTATAGGTTACAGGCATGTCGTGTCCCTCTAGAAGGGTGGAATGCTAACCCCGTCGCCAGAATTGGCGAGGGGTTAGTATTCCAATTCGTATGACACCTTACTCGACATGTTTTGATAAAGCGATACCAGAGTTGGCACATAACCGCGAGGATTATAATGCACTTAAGAGTATATGGTATGCGATATCATGGAAACGGCTAAGGGATGGATCCCGAAAGCCGCAGACAGGCTCAGCTCATGCCAGAGCACCATCTCACACGATTCCAAGCACTCTGCCTTCAGGATTGTTAAGGCCTGCCATAGGAGTGACTGATAGGAGATCTGTGTGTCCATTTTAGGGTTAGATATAGGTATACTATATCTAAAGCAAAGGGTGAGTACACCACCTTGCCCCAGCCGTCGTGCAGCCAGTTGTGTCAGTTTTAGTTAGTCAATCCAGGGGTGGCATAATACATGCTTCAGCCCCTGGGAGACTTCTGGGTGCACCTCAGCCCTGGGTACAGGGACTTGGAGAGGGCCCAGTGCCAATTCAGTACCTAAGTACAATTTGGATAGAGAGAACAGCTAGGCTGTGGGTCTGATTAGCAGGCCCACAGCCAGGGAAAGTCGTAAACCAGTGCAGCAAAAAAGCAAAAATCTGGGTGATCATAGGATTGCAGACCCTACTCTCCTACACAGTTTTACGGGGCAAATTTATCTCTATTACCACGGCCAATAACAAGGAACACGCGCAGAAACTGACAGAGATCGCACAGAGAGTAGCGGAGCTGGAGCAAATGCACCAGCGTACAGGAGCGGCACGGGCTTGGCGCCAACTGTGCACAGAGAGGAAAATGCTAGCAGCCTTGGACCAAGACAAGGCGGAGTATGCGGCCCTCCGCCTCCGTCAAGCTTATTACGCAGGGGGGACAGGTGCAGACGCCTATTAGCAAACAAACTGCGAGAACAGCGCCAGAGACAAGGAGTGCAGGCCATACATACTGCGCAAGGGGACTTGGTATCAGATGACCGGGCAATCGCAGAGGCCTTTGGGACATTCTATGAGACACTTTATGCGGGGGATTCCCTGGATCCGCTGGCGGGCCAGGGATACCTGAGGAATGCACATCTCCCTTCCCTGAACCGACCCATCGGTCTAGAGGAAGTGGTGTCAGCGATCTCGCGGCTGAAACTAGGAAAATCCCGCGGCCCCGACGGGTACCCGGCGGTATTCTACAAAACATTCTGCCACCAGGTGGCCCCCATTATGTGAGACTTGTTTAACTCCTTTGCCCAACCTGGCGCGATTCCGGCGGACCTCTTGGAAGCCTCGATCTCGGTCATACCGAAACCCGGAAGGGACGCCACCCGCTGTAGCTCATATAGACCGATTTCGCTCTTGAACATTGACTTCAAATTATACACGAACATCCTGGCAGGACGGTTGGCGCCATACATGCCACAACTGGTGGAGCCGGACCAGGCCGGCTTCATACCCCAGCGCCAAACCAGCGACAACACTAGGCGAGTCCTCCACCTAATTGAAGCAGGGCCGCGCGCGCGACACGACTGCATGCTGTTGACCGTAGATACCGAGAAGGCCTTCGATAGGGTTCACTGACCATATCTTGAACAGGTCTTGCACCTCTTTGGTTTTGGGGATGTTCTATGTACCCGTATCCTGAATTGCTATAGGATGCCTAATGCTGTGGTACGTGTCAATGGGCATACGTCCCCCCGCTTCCCGATTGGCAGAGGGACGAGACAGGGGTGCCCCCTTTCCCCCATCTTGTTCGCGCGCTATATGGAGCCGCTAGCACAAAGGATCCGGCAACACACACTTATCACAGGAATCAAATTTGGGGGACACACACACAAGATTAGCCTGTAAGCAGACGATATCTTACTTTCCCTCACCAACCCCATCCAATCGCTCCGTGCTCTCTTTATTGAACTGCACACTTTCGCACTGGCGTCCGGATTCAAGATAAACACAGACAAATACCTGTCCCTTAATATCTCCCTCTCGGCCGAGACGTTAGCAACGGTTCAGGAGGAGCGCTCTATACAGTGGTCCGACTCTAAGGTCCCATACCTGGGGGTCCTACTGGGGCCCTCCATCCCAGCCACCGTCGAAGCTAACTATGCCATATTCCGCACACAACTCCGTGGAGAACTCCGGAGGTGGAAACGTCACTCCCTCTCCTGGCTGGGGAGGATAGCGGCCACCAAAATGACGCTCCTTCCACAGATACTATATATATATATATATATCAGACACTTCCCCTGCGTCCTCCAGCGGGCTGGATCCAGCAGACGCAGTCCAAACTGGTACGTTTCATATGGCAGGGCCGCCATCCACGTTTCAAACAGGCTATTGCCGTACTTCCACCTGAACACGGGGGAGTGGGGGTACCAGACCTACAACTCTACTTTTAGGCGGTACAGCTCCGTAGCCTAGTGGAATGGCACCAATTGGAGTCCGGCAAAAATTGGCTTTTCCAAGACCAGGCAGTGGCAGGAATGCCCTTACAAGGGATCCCTTTCCTCCCGAAGCATCACCAGCCCCCTAATTTATATGCTTCCTACATCACCGGCACGGTCATGGAAGCGTGGGACCGGGTCGCCACCAAACACAAGTTGACGTCCTTTCCCTCCCCTTAGACACCACTATTTGCTAACCCCGACTTTACCCCCGGCCTCGACCCCAAAGCCTTCACAGCGTGGCGGCACTCCCCTTGCAGGTCGCTTGGGCACCTTTTTAATTTAGACTGTATCCTTTCATTCCAGCAAATGAGTGAGATGACACTGCGCCAGGTGCGCAGCGTCATCTCACTCCATATGAGAAGTGGCTAGTCACGCGCAAATCCGACAAAAAACTAATGTCCGACCTGTACCAACACCTCCTGGTCACCACCCACTACACATACAACGCTGGCAGGTGCCGATGGGAGCGGGAGCTAGGGAGGGCCCTTACACCCAAAGAATGGCGAGGCATTTATCATAGAGCCAGACACTCCGCATATCATGCAGGCCTTACTGAAACCCTAACAAAAGTGGCCACTTACTGGTACCATACACATGAGGGCCTTCATCGCTTTGACCCCCGCATTAGCGACCGCTGTTGGAGATGTTGTGGGGAACTAGGTACGTTAGAACACTTGCTTTGGAGTTGTGATCGCCTACAGGAGTACTGGAGCACTATCCTGGACGACATAGATTCACTCCTAGATACCCAACTTCCCCGATTCCCAGCATATATCCTTCTAGGGCTGCCCAACGCCTTGATGTACCCTTTGAAATCACGGAGAGGCCGCCTCATCGCTATTGCACTAGGGGTGGCTACACAAAACATCTTAGCACACTGGCGGACCACACAGGCCCCCCAAACTCAGGCTGGCTGCATAGGCTGTGGATGGTGCTCGGCATGGAGAAACTGTCGCTTGTGCTGGCGGGTAGGGGCAGGAATTCCCGGAGCTATGGCGTCCCTTCCTGACACTACTCACAGGGGAATTCCAAGAACTGAGCTGCCCACGATATCTGCGCATTCGGCGGTTGAATTTCAAAGAAATTAGACGCAAAATGAAGGGTTATAAATCTAAAATGCAACATGAGTTACAAAAGGGGTCCAATTAGCAACCAAAAAGAAAATATTGGTGATGTTGTGCACATAAAGTAATCCAAAGCTGATGGGAAGGGGAGAAGTATTTGGTTGGATCCCATTCATGTTATACAAATCTTTAGGAATGCTGTTCGTGTTCAGGGGGCAGCGTATGGAACCTTAACAGAGTGTCCTTGTTTATAGGTGACTGCAAATTGTGATTTTAGTGAAAGTAATGTATTTTTGGATGTACCTAAACCCCATCAAAGTGTGGGTGTGGAACATATTCATGTTGGTGACATTACAAGACAAAAAATTGATTGATAGAATAAGACGTCCTCCTGTTAAGTTTGCTGATAATGTTCTTCGTTAAAAAAAAAAAAAATGTAAGGGGGTTAAGGTGTGTTACATATTTATTTAATAGGTTTTATAAAGTGCTAACATAACCCTTGCGGGTATCAGAGCGCTGTACAAAGTGTTGAAAGCACAATTAAACACATAGTCAAACAAAAGGGAGAAAATAATGAAGTTAAGACAGGGTAGTCGTCCCAACTAGTCCAGTTTCAGACGTGCCCTAGAGTGACATAACAATTTAACATCTGGTATCCAAAAGAGAGTGAGGGATGGAACAAAAGGAACACTCTTGGTCCCCCAGTCTAAATTATATAAACAACAGAAGAGTGTAGTTTCAAACAAAAAGAGCGAGCATGAAGAAGCTCATTAGATTCTTTAAGAAAGTCCACACTCACCAACCTAGTTGGTGACATGCTTCATCATCGGGCCCCACCGGGAGAAGGCAAGTGCCTCCCAGGTGTGCTGCACCGCCAGTTACTGCAGAGCTGGATTTGTGGGGACAGGTGATGGCGTGATTAAGTGTTTTAAAAATGTCTGGATTGTGTCCAAATTTTTTTTTATTCTATGGCCAATCAGACACACTAAAAACAAAGTGTAGGAGGGGGCGTGGCTTCGAGGGCGACAATGGCGGACGCGGCTCTGTAGAGCTCCTGCCGGCCCGATCCCTATCCGCTGATTTATCCTGGCCCAACACCCTCCTCCCTCGTCTCTACTGGTGCTGGAGTTATCGGGAGTCCGGTGGAACACGGCGGTGTGGTCGTTGCTGCTGGGGACTGCCGCCGGCGCGGCCGTGGAAGACCGTGCCTGCTGGGCCAGCTTGCCGCGCGGTAAGCCGGGACCTCAATTTTTGTCCAGCCCACCGGAGGGCCCTAGCCGCGGGCCGGGCGTTGTGCGTCTTGGCCCGCAGGGCCGGAGTGGAGTCACCGGGGCTGTGGACCGGAGGGCCCGCTGGCCGTCTCCTGCGGTGTGGTAGCTCGGCGGTGCGGACCTGAGGATCATCCTGGTCGGCCCCCCCGGACAGACTCGGAGAGTCGGATGCGCTGGCTGAGGCGGACGGCCTAGAGGCGCCATTCCGGCGGTTCCTGCTTGGACCCCTGCCTTGCGATATCCGCGCCCTGGTGGTGCGCCTCTCCTGTGGTTCTGGCCTGTATCCTGGCGGGCTGGGGGTGGACGGACCCCGAGGGATTGGTGTACTGAGGACGCCCTGAAACTTGCTCGCCGGCCATTCCCCCATAGCAGGTTCATCTCACTGAGCTGCCATGACGAGAGGCAGAGGTAGTCATGCTGCCACCACGACGGGGCCCATAGACAAGTTCACCGGCCCCGGGGGGAGTGCTGGTGCGGCCGGTGGAGGTCAAGCTGCTGGCCCGGACAATGCGGAGCTGCTGACGGCCATCACACAATCTCGGGATATGTTAGACGCGAAGATTGGTGCGGTGGGCGCTGATGTAATGCTGTTGCGCCAGGACCTCCGCCAGGCGGTCGCCCGCATCACAGAAGCGGAAACCAGGGTCACGACGGTGGAGGGCGACGTCGGGGCCCTGAAGAAGAGAGTCGCTGACCTGGAGCAGACGCAGCGGGGCCTGGCGCTCCGTGTGGAAGATGCGGAAGGGCGGGCAAGGCGGAACAACCTGCGCTTTGTCGGCTTCCCGGAGGACTGCGAGAAAGGGCCTATGGATGCCTTCCTATCCCGGTGGCTGGAGAGCTGGCTACCCCCGGACGCCCTGTCAAGCTGCTTCGTGGTGGAACGCGCCCACCGCGCCCTAACGCAAAAACCGCCGGCAGGGGAGCGGCCCCGCCCGGTCATAGCTCGGATCCTTAATTATCATGATAGAGACGTCATCCTCCGAGAGGCCCGGCTCAAGGACACCCTGCTGTTTGATAACTGTAAAATTATGATCTTCCCGGACTATACTAAACTGGTCCAGCAGCAGAGACACTCCTTTCTGGCGGCCAAGGCCAAGCTGCGGGGCCTGAAGATCCAGTACTCGCTACTCTATCCGGCCCGCCTTCGCGTGATCTTCAACTCGAAGACCCACTTCTTCGATTCCCCGGAGGCCGTCTTCGCCTGGACTGACGAGACGGTCAGGCTTCGACCGCATGTCCAGCCAGGGCTGCACTCTGGGTCCTCACGCAGTTCTTCTCAGGAACGGAGCGACCAACCAAACAAGGGGAAGCGGCATCGCAAATCTCGCTCGAGGCGGAGGTCCCTGTCCCGAGACCCCCTTTTGGGGGACACGCAGCCGGAGACGGATTGCTCTGGCGGGGGGCCCTGATTGCTGTCTACCGACATTTTGCTCCTTGCTTTGCATCTGTGGCCATCCGCCGCGGTGACCGCCTGCCGGTCGGCAGTACAGACATAATTTGGTGCAGTATTATCTAATTATTTTTTTTTATTTTATTTTTATTTTTATTTTTGTATTTTCTTTTTTTTTATTTATTTTTTTTTTTTTACCTCTCTTTGGGACTCATGTGAACTGATGCTCTTTATCATGCACCGCTTTTGATTGTGCCTTATGTTGGGGGGGAGGGGGTTGGGGCATGCTTTACGGGCTGCCTCCTCCTGTTGGGTTTGGGGGGTGGTGTTGGGAGTGTACTTGGTTGGTGGTAGGGGGGTTGTTTGGGATCCTTTGGCATGTCTGACTTTTGGCGCTATGTTCTGGGCCTGGAGTACCATATGCCGCGACAGATGCTTCATTGTTCTTTGAGGTATTGGGGTGGGGGAGGGGGGTCTTGGGATGTTGGGTGGTTAGATGGGGGGGTCTGCTTTTCGGGGTTTGTGGGGTCCTGTTTTCTGGGGGGCACGTGGTCTTTGTGAATTTTGCAACTGTGGGGTCTGGGGCGCGGGCTGGGAGTCGGGAAGTGTGGGGTTGGGTACATTGTGATAATGGCTGATATTCCTCACTCAGCGCCCTCTGGCGCTTCCATGCGTGTTCTTAGCTGGAATGTACGGGGTCTATTGGACAAGATTAAACGGGGGGCGGTGCTTCGGTGGGCTAAGAGGGACATGGCGGATGTGCTCCTTCTTCAAGAGACACACATGCTAGGTACAAAGGCCCTGAGTCTGCAGCGCTTTGGCTTTCATCAGGTGTTCCATGCCGGATTTACTAGGGGCTCCAGGGGAGCGGCCGTTCTTATTCATAGACGGCTGGCATACGTTCATGAGCGTCAATGGCTTGACCCCCAGGGACGATTTGTATTTGTACAAGGGAAGGTGGGTGCGGAGCCTGTTGTGTTTGGCTGTGTATATGCCCCCCCCCCCTGCAGTGGGCCTTAGCTGAACGATTGTTTGCCTTGTGGACTGAACTCCCCCACTCCATGGCCGTGATTGGTGGTGACTGGAATGATGTGCTGGACGTGGCTTTGGACCGGCAGAGGAGACCTGGAGTGGCACTTGTGTCCTCCCCTACACGGTTGGGGGCTATGGTTGATGGTCTGGGTTGGGTGGATGTGTGGAGACATTTGCATGCGGAGCGGCGAGAATACACCTATGTTTCGGCTGTCCATGGCTCCCTTTCGCGCTTGGATTGTGTGTTTGTTCCGAGGGCTTTCCTTGACAGAGTGAAGGGAGCAGCGATTCGGCCTCGCGGGCTCTCTGATCATTCCCCGGTGGCAGTTCAAATTGACTTGCACAAAGCACGCCCCCCTTTCAGATGGCGAATGTCCGCGTGGCATCTGCAGCGCCCTGATTACTCCCAACATCTACGTAGCGCGATCGCCCACTATTGGCAGGACAACCTTACTGGGGGGATGGATGCAGTGACCGTCTGGGAGGCTATGAAGCCCACCCTGCGGGGAATAGATATTGCTTGGTGTGCGTCTGCTCGCCGGACTCGGCTGGAAAGCATTGTTGCAGCTGCAGAGCGGGTGGAGGAGCTTGAGGCTCGACACAGCGAGGCACCCGATGATATGGCGCTGCGACTACTCCTGCAGGCACAGCAGTCTTACTCCTCGGTCTTATTAGACGAGGCTCGTCAGGCGTGGTTGGCCACCCGTAGCCGGGTGTACCAGTGGGGTGACAAATCTTGCACTATGCTCCATAGGCTTTGCCAACAGACCCTGCAGCCTCTTACACTGCCGGGCCTTGTTGATGGTGCGGGAGTGGCGATCACAGACCCGGCAACTCTTGCAACGAGTTTTGCGCGCTATTATGGGCATCAATATGCCACCCGGGAGACCCTCCCCCCCGCCGCTATTGCTGATTATATTGCGTCGGTTCCCCCATCTGCTGTGCCCGATGAGGTGCGCGATGCCCTGGACCTTCCCCTGACGGCTGAGGAGCTGGGTGACGCGCTGGGTCAACTGAATGTGGGCAAGGCGCCGGGGCCGAGCGGATTCCCCAGCGAATTCTATAAGAAGTTCCATCTGCAGCTCGGGCCGCATTACATGCGGGCCCTGGAACAGGCGCGAGAACATGGCCGCCTCCCACCGGATTGGCGCCATGCCGAAATCGTGGTGTTCCTGAAGCCGGGTAGGCCCCCTGATCGCCTTGAATCTTATCGCCCCATATCCCTTATTAATTTCGAGGCCAAGCTCCTGGCCAAGGCGCTGGCGAACCGCTTGCTTCCCCACATCTCAGCCCTTGTCCACCCAGATCAGGCAGGCTTTATGCCGCGCCGGGCAACGAGACACAATATACGGCGGGCGCAGGCCGCGATACAAGCGATTGCGTCTTCGGAGGATCCGGCGGCGCTACTGCTGGCTGATATCGATAGTGCCTTTGATTCGGTCAGCTGGACCTTTCTTTTTACCCTGCTGCCACTGCTGAACCTCGGCCCGGTCTTCCTTTCCTATGTCAGGTTGCTTTACACCGAGATCACAGCCTCGGTGCGTATCTCAGGGGCGGCATCAGCTCGTTTCCCAGTGTCCAGGGGCACGCGTCAAGGCTGTCCGCTCTCCCCTTACCTCTTCGCGCTGGCCATGGAGCCGCTGGCCGCCAGGGTGCGCCGCGATGCGCTCTACCGTGGCTTCGACTGGGGTGCGGATCACTCGGACCGCATAGCTTTATATGCGGATGATGTGTTATTTTTCATGACCAACCTGCAGCGTACGGGTCCTCGTGTCCTGGAACTGATGCAGGAGTTTGGTCAGGCGTCGGGGCTTTTCCTTAACCCGCGCAAGTCAACCTTGTGGGTGCTGGGGGGTGACACAGTGGCCTGCCCTTGGGCTGCATCCCTTCAGATGGCTGTGGAGGGGGTGAAATACCTGGGTGTCTTCCTCTCTGCCTCGCCCGCAGTGGCGTGGGACCGGAACATCCAGCCAGTGTGGGATCGGGTCCAACTGGACGTCAAGACGTGGACGCGCATGCCTCTTAATATCTACGGCCGATCGGCCATCTTTAAGATGGTGGCCTTGCCCCGTCTCCTTTACCAACTGCAGAATCATCCCTTCCAGGTTGACCCACAGTGGTTCCGTACGGTTGACTCTGTGCTGGGCCGGTTTCTGTGGGCTGGAGGTGCCTCCAGAGTAGCGCTGCGCACATGCTTCCTCTCTACGTACTGCGGCGGCTTGGCGTCCGCGGATATTTTGTCTTACTATCAGGCCTCCCATCTCCTTGTGCTTAACGAGTGGTGGTATGGGGACCGTAGTGATCCGGCCTATGCACTGGAGCATTCTCTGATGGATGGCGCCTCCCTTCACACCTTGTTGTATTCGGCCGGGCGGAGGCGACTACTTCCGCAGGTCACCCAGGTGGTCTTCGCGGTCTGGCGGCGGGCCCTGCACCGTATGGGCTGGTGGGGTCGACTGACGGCTGAAACCCCGTTGTGGCGTAATGGCCTATTGCCGGCGCTGGCGTCTCTGTCCGGGTTTGCCGGCTGGGATGCGATCGGGATCTCGTCCCTCGGCCAGGTCCTCTCTGGTACTACCCTAAAATCCTTTCAGGACCTCAGTTCTGAATTTAGCATGCCCAGGACCCAGTTCTTCCGCTACCTTCAATTTCGTCACGCTCTTACTCCTAGCCTGGTGGGCCTGGAGCAGCTCCCTGACTTTAGTCCCATCGAGGCAAAACTTTTTATGGGAGACCTGGGTGACAAGAAGGTCTCTCAGATATACAGTTCTCTGGTCACTCACTGTTCCCCTTCGCTCTCGGCGCTGAGGGCCTCTTGGGAGGGTGATGTTGGTCCCCTGGATGACGACGACTGGCGCGAGGCCCTTGAATCTCCCCGTGGTGCTGCTATAGCTATCCGCCTCCGCTTCATCCAGTTCAAATACCTCCACCGGGCTTACTATACTAGACACCGCCTATGGCGGGCGGGCCTTATCGCGACTCCGGAGTGCCTGAGGTGTGGTTCTGAAGAGGGCACCCTTTTTCATACTGTGTGGTCCTGTGAGAGACTGACTCGATTCTGGGCTGGGGTTTGGGACTGCCTGTCCGAGGTGTTGGGATGGGACCTGCCCCGTACCCCTAGGCTGGGCCTTCTTCATGTTCTGGAAAACGTTGGGGGCAATATTTACAAACGCCATTTGTTGTTGCTGGGGCTAGTGGTGGCGAAGAGAGATTTGGCGCAGGCCTGGAAGAGCGAGCGCGCCCCCCCACTCGGGGCCTGGAAGGCAGGCCTGGACTTCCTCATGGGTCTGGAGCAGCCTGTTTTCGAAGCCCGGGGGTGTCCCCGCAAACATTACAAAATCTGGAAACAGTGGGCGGATTACAGGGGCCTGCTTCTTGACCCCCCCGTGGATATTGATGATGCATTACCGCTGGATGTGGACCCCGCACTCTAGGCTGCTGGCCGGCTCCACCTTGTAGGTCATCTCCTGTTGCTGGACTGTGATCACGTGCACTGGGTTAGGGTGGGATAAGGGGTGGGTAGCTGCGGGCGGGGTGGGTTGGCGTTTTTGGGGTTGGGTGGGTGAGGTAGTTCGTTATCCTTCAGTCTATAACGCTGGGTTCAATGCTGTACTAATGCTGTGTCTCTTTCTATCTGTCGTTGACAGTCTCCTCCTGACTGTGGAGGGCTGTACTGAAACTTGCTTGAACTCATAATAAAATTGGTTTTGAAAAAAAAAAAAAAAAAAAAGTGTAGGAAACCGGTTTCCTACACTTTGTTTTTAGTGTCTCTGATTTTTGTTCGAAACTACACTCTTCTGTTGTTTATATAACAATTTAACAGACAGAACAACATAGTAAAATAAGTTTCAAATCTGTAGTCGGCCCAGCTAGTACGGCTTCAGAGTCTAGTTTCCAAAAGGCCCTAGCATAAAATACCAATTTAACACATGCATAAAATAAATCTGCACAACATAGTAAAACATTTGTCAAATCAGTGGACAGGTGGGCCTGGGAAGGCGTGCAGTTTGATGCAATTAATGTTCACTCCGGAATAGCCATCTGGCATGTTTCTTGAAAAAGGCTGTGGAAGGATTGGCTCTGATCACCATAGGAAGAGCGTTCCACTCGCGAGAGCATGAGGCACCTGGTATCGTTGTGCGGTTGCTTGTGTGTGAATGCATGGTTATTGTTTACATATGAAGTGGGTATGCGCGTTTCTGTTGCTCTTTAAAAGAACATGTTAGGTTGGGGCTGGTGGGTGGTTGTGGTTTCAAATGGGCTGGCATGTATATATTGGGCATCGTTATGCCATTTAGGCATTCAACTGTATCAGGGCTCGAGTAGGGGTACCACGCGGGTGGATGGCATCCCCCCACTTATTTTACAGGGTGGACGCCGTCCCCCCAGCCAAACAGCTGGACTTCAATTTTTTGGCCTCTCTTGGACGAGATCGGAGCCACCTTTCGTGATGTCACTTCCTGTTGTGACGTCACTTCCGGTGACAGCGTCCCCCCCACTTCTTTCTATGCCCTGAACTGTATGCTGTAACTACTTCATGTACCATTGTGGATAGAGCGAATAAAATACGGAGAAATTCCACGTTACCGTCTCCGTGTTTTCCCTAGATTTTGCTTGTTGGTGGATTCCTTCTTTTTCAACAATGCGCTTACGATTTTATTCATTACATTTTGAGTGAGAGCAAGAAACCCACAAAAGATGGGACGGAATGAGGAAGACAACGGACGAAAAAACAGTAAGAGGAAAGCACGGATTAAACAGAGCCTGCACCAACCATTTTTGCTTGTTGGTGGATACCTTCTTTTTCAACAATGCGCTTATGATTTTATTCATTAAATTTTGAGAAAGAGCAAGAAACCCACAAAAGATGGGATGGAATGAGGAAGTCAACGACAGGGAAAAACAGTAACAGAGGAGGAAAGCGGGAGTTAAAAAGAGACTGCACCAACGATTGAGATAAACTGGACCTGGTGTACTAAAGAGGCGGAATCGAGGCTAAGCAGTCTCGGTATTCACCCGAAACCCAGGTTTTAGATAGGGTCAGTCACGGGTTTCTGAGCAAGACGTTGAGCCCCCAGCACTTTTTCTTTTACAAATTAACCTCAACTCACAGTCACTCTCCTCACTGAGGGTCAAGCTATCGCTGTCACTGGGGCTCTGCGTCTGAAGCGTTCTAACCAAGCTCTCAAAAAGGTTCTGCAATTATGCCACCTTTTAAAACGCACACGACGATGCAGAATTTAAGGAAAAATGCAAACCAAGTTGCTATTGCCGTATATCCTTTCTTTAGCACTGGTATCTCTCACCTTCCAAGTGGCTGCGTTGGCGCTGGAACCTGGCGTGTCACTGTCCGGAGGCGCGGCCTTGCTGGTCTCAAAGCGAGCATAACGCCGTAGGGTCCACTCGAAGCTGCGGAGGCTGAGATGGCTCCTACATTCTGTGGTTTCTTTAAGGGGCACGTGCGGTAATGCCCCTTCTCCGCACGCCATGCCCAAGAGACAAGCGAGCGGTACACAGAAGCGCGAGAGACGCACCGGGAAAGTTCTTACGTACGCTCTCACAGGGCGGAGAACGTGACACCACAGAAAGCAGGCAAGAATACGCGCGCGCCAGTGAGGTAGCCGGATGAAGCGCGTATGGGTGAGGGGGGGCCTGAAAACGTCAGCGTCTTTTCAGTTAGGTGCGTTGGTAAAGCTCAGGTGTTAGTCTAGGAAATGGTGGGAATGGAAAGGTGCAAACACTATGGAAGACGTGTAATAACTTGTTCTGGATTTATCAAGAAGTGCGAGAAAAAGGAGGACCGCACGGCGTGACTTACCCACGGTGCCGGGAGGGACCTGAGCTGCAGGCCACCCCCCCCCCTTCAGCACAGTACTCGGGCCTGAGAACTGGGCCCATCCGTGTACCTTGCAGGGAGGGGGGCCTCTCAACATTTGTTACGCCACTGTGACTGACGACATGTGCGTCTTCCGAGCACAGGAAAAGTAAGAAATGGAAAGCTGCCAAGTTTCCAGATTGCTTGTAAATGACATTTCAAAAGTTTTAGTGCGTGTATAAGTGACATTCAACTGCTAAATGTGTGACACTTAAAGTGACGCTTACTAGGGTGACCAACTGGCCTGGGTGCAAATTCAGGATGGCGAGTGTAAAAGTTCAGGACAGAGGGGCAGATTTATGTTAACTGGCGCATCCCCAGGGATGCGCCAGTTAACATGCGCCACAGTGCGCCACAGCTCCGCCACCCTTGGTGCGCCGCATTTATGATGCGGCGCACCATGGGGCAAAAACGGCACAGATGCGTGACGCATCTGTGCCGTAAAGGTGACGCATTGCTGGAGTTGCGTCGCAAGCGCGACGCAGCTCCAGCAAGGCTCGGGGGTGCCCCATCTCCACAATGTTGCGTCAAGACCTACGCCTGCTTCAAGCAGGCGCAGGCTTTTGACGCAGCATTGTCCTGAAAGTGACTGAGTGAAATCTTATAGATTTCACTCAGCCACTTTTGCGAGGCGCACCTGCCCCGGAACGCCCACAAGCGGCGCAGGGCTTTACAACGTGACGCATCTGCCTAGATGCGTCACGTTGTAAATCGTTCGTAGGGATGCGCCACGTTTACGCCGCCTTGCGTGACGCAACAGCGGCGTAAACGTGGCGCAAGTGCCTCATAAATCTGCCCCAAAGTGTTACAATTCAGGACGAAAATTCAGGACAGAAGATCAAAATTCAGGATGAAACTTCGGAACAAAAGGTACGATTTACAGACACATCAGAGGAGGCCGCGCAATAGTATATCAGTAAGTAAATAGACAACCAACATAAGTACAAGTAAAAATAAGTTTATATTATGTTGAGACAATCGTGCACTCTGAATTTTTTCGGTATGTGTGCAGCTTTGAGCAACTGTGCAGTACTTCTTGTTGTATTTCATTTCATTTCATAAAGCTTTATTCGGAACAATAAAATACATGTCCATAAAAGCACATACAGTTATGAAAACAAACATTTCATTAAAAAAGAAAAACAAAGAAAAACACATATATACATGATATTATAATTATCCAGTGCAGGTTGGAATAAATAAATTAAAATTCATTAATAAAACACATACTTTTCCTAACACCAATTGCCTTGAGTAGGAAAGTGGCCGTAAAAAAGCAAATGTCCGGGTGATGCATATTAAAAAGCAGTTTCATAGATTCTTCTTGTTGTATTTCATATGTTCATCATCTATTATATGGTTACTGCAATGGGATGTCCAGTCTGATATTTTGTTTACAATTTTTGGTGAGAGAAGTTGTCAGAGGTATGCTCGGATAGACTGTTACTAGCATCTCATATCCGAATGACATTGTGAGTTGTAAAGCGGTACGCATAGGATGTAGATAATTGTGAAAGCAGAGGAAGGGTGAGGGCAGCGAAGGCAGCCTCCGTGCACAACTTTACTGTGTGGGTATAGTTCCAGTATTACACTCTGTGGGCAATGGGCACGCTGGGATGGACACCACAGTCCTTGCTGTACACTCTGCCTTACACACCCTGGCTGTGGGAGCGTACGGCTGGCAGATACTGTCTACCGTCCTGGCTATGCATGCTGGCTTATACTCTGCCTGAGGTCATGCTGGGCTGGTGGACGCTATCCTCAGTCCTGGCCATGCACTCTTACAGTCTATGGGCATGCAGGCAGCGGACACTCTGTCTAATGGGTTCTGGCATCTGTCACCATCTCATGTGTCAGAAGAGTACAATATATATACATATTAAATATAGTACTTCTGGTTTACAAAATGTATTTTTATGGTGTTTGAATCAGTGTTTAACCAATATATTTTTTGTTCATCTTCTGTCTTTTTATCATATTTATTTTGTGCTCTGTGAAAAAATTCAAATGCAACGAGTGAATTCCAAATTTCCTTAACGGATGAACGTAAGAGTTTGTTTGAATGCTTTCTAGGTTTACTGATAAAAGAAGTCACATACAATATGAAAACACTAATGCTGATGTATAAAACATGCGCTTGTCTGAAGATATTTTAAGCGTTGTAAGTTAGTCTTTAACTTTTTTTCAACTCTTCCTGTTCTGAATCTGTAGAACTATTAGCCAGACAGGTGAAAAGCAGTAAGAGTCCGTCAAAAGTAGATCTACTTTGATTTTATTTCCATAAAAAAAAAAATACAGATGGGGAGACAGATTTACCATCCACGGGGTCCGGTAGCAGGAGACGCTAGGTGCAAAACGGGTGACAGGCATTGCGGGCGGTGTGCCATTGTCGCTTTCCCCCCCTCCCGAGACCCATGGGGTGTGGATCTTGTGCATTACAAACAGTAAAGGGACCTCAAATTGAAGGTTTCCCATCACTTTTGTTTGGTTTTTGCACTTTATTTGACACACTTGTTTTTAACTTTCACGTCCTCTGGTTAGCGCGCCCATACCGCCGAGGTACACCACCTGACGGTCCTGATGAAAGCCCAGTAAATGACACATAGACGGGCAGAAACATGTTGACCCCACTTTAAGTGGAAACAACCGAGTCATTAACTGGTACATTTCCCACACATATTTTACTTATGTCAAACTGACCATTGAATAAAAAAAATTCCGTATGGTACAGTTTCTGACATTTTTAATTCACATTTCTTTTTGCCACTTTTGCCACAAAGAACCTGCTCCGCAGTAATCTGGCGTTGTAGCACACCAGGGAGGCATTCTGCTTCTCCTGGTGGGCCCGATGATGAAGCATGTCACCACCCAGGGTGGTGAGTGAGGGCTTCCTAAAAAAAAAAACGCTGATTTCCACTGTGACTTCTTCAGGAGATTTAGTAGTAGACGTAGTAACGGAATCCGAGGAACACGTTACTACGTGGAATCTCTTATTACGTTACCGCTCCTTGACTGTTGTGGGGTTGGGCTCTAGCTTGCTGTAATTGTCTATGAGGGACGTCGCTCACTCGAGTAGCCAAATTCAGGTTCTCTAGATTTTACTGATTGTGGTATTTTACCATCCGACCCCGTATATGGTACAAACTCGATACCACACGTGGTATCTATCATCACGCTAACGCCTCTTTACTGTTGTGGGGCGGGGCTCTAGCACGCTATATTTTTCTAGGAGGGGCGTCGCATATTTGAACAGCCAAACTTTAGGATCTTTCGAGTTGTTTTGACTGGGGCATTAAACCATCTCACTTTATATATGGTTTTTAATAACCCCGTCTCTCACGACTCTCCTTCTATATACTGAGACTTGTTGCCCTCGTAATTTCAGGGGAACGCTTCCATGTTACACTACTTGATAGCCCATCACATCTGCCTCAAGTGATATCATCGGATGACATGGACTTTTGTCCCTTGCAACTGCGTGCTCGATCTGTATGCTAATTACTATGGTCGCTGCTTTTATATCTCTTGATTTGGACATGGTATAACCTCGGATGCGACGTGATAGCCTTGCTCATATAGCCTTGAAAAAGTCATAGTACTGACATACAGTACTGACGAAACACGTGTCGGCTGTTTCTTTTCAACTCTACTTTTTTGGATCTTCTAATAAAGAAAAAAGAAAAAATTGAACTTTCCCGCTTATTTGTCCTGTCCAAATGTTGAAACTATAGATCGATTACAGTTCAAGTGTTGCTTAATTACAAAATAGACCTATTAGTCTTTTTCTGTACACCAGTACCTTAGGAATGTGCTCCCTTTGACCACTTTTCTGTAGCTTTATTAATGCCAATCTTTGATTGTCATCAGTCTCTCCTGGTAGTGGGAGACTGTGGTCTATGTAGCACTCCGTCTTTGAATACTAAAGATTCATCACTAATCCAGTACTGTAATCTATTTTATTACAAAGTGTGTATGTGCCAATTTGGATACACCACTACTGTCTCTTTCTACATCTAAACACCACCATTCCTGAATCCTTAAATCTCCCCACTACCCTAAACCCCACCCCATCCTGAATCCTAAAAACTCTTCATCACCCTAGCCGCTACCTACAATCGAACCTTTAAAAACCTCACCAGCCCTAAGCCCTGCCCATCCATAAACCCTAAAACTTATTGACACCCATACTATCCACCATCCCTCGCATACCTCACACACCTAAATAGCACTCAAACATGAACCCTAAAAAGCCCCTGCACGCCACCCATCTCGGAACCCGAAAAAATCCCATTCTATGCCCTAACTCCAATTAGTCCTGACTTCTAAGAACAAACTCATCACCCTAAACATGATCCATTCCCGAGCCGAAAAACCTCTGAAGTCCTAGACTCCACCAACGTTTAATGTAATTTTGGATTTTCTTTAAAATTATCTTTCTGTTAAAATACAAATGTTTCCTTTCACTTTAGTTTTTTTTTGTATTTCCTTAAAATTGTTTTTCCATGATTTGATTTCCTCCAATGTGGTTTCTATGTTTTTGTTTTTCTATGAACTCACATACTACCTGTGGGCACAGCTGACACAAGAGAAAGAATGGTTGATTAAATATTGAAAATTTTGTGAAAGCAGGGTGCCACTGCAGTTCTGTCGGCCCATTCAGTGGCTCACAATGAGGTCACATTCCCACAGTTTACCCTGTCTCATTAGCCCATCTTATCACAGGAAGCAAGTTGAAGGTTTCCTAGACCACAGACTGCCTTGGAAATGCCTCGGAGAACTGCTGTTATCTTGGCAGTTTGATGCACGAAGTGGAAATAGCATGCAGAACCTTTCAGACTATCTGGGCCGAGTTCATAAAGATATTTGTATGTGTAACTTGTACTTACACCTGTGACTGCCATTAAGTTTGCGCTTTGCATTAAGAAACCGTCACTTTACAGTTGTCCACTCATGCACTATTCCCCCCAGCATAGCATAATATTGTGTAGGAGTAAACATGCTAATCCCCAAAGCTAGTCAGGGAGCTTTGTGTGTGTGACTAATGTGGTGATGCAGAGGACACCAGCATTTAAATGTGTTAATTTAATCCCTGATGCGTGGTACTTGGCAGGGCTGACAGTGGAACAAGAACAATCAGATAATGTGAGGGTCCCAGGGGAGTTTAAATACCAAGCACAGTTACAAAAAAAGATCTATATAGAGTACCGAATGGGACAGCATGTCGCAAAAGATTTACTACCATCCTGGAAACATATCTACCAAACGGAGCAGTGTCGGTTATGCGGATATAAAACAGAATCCTTATCTCACTTTCTATGTGCTTGCCCAGCACTCATGGCCATGAGGAGATGGTAGTTGAAGCCCATTTTTAATGAACTGAAAATTCATACTTGCAGACAGGCAGTGATAAGCTGGCTGGGGGTCCTCCATAATACTGGCCTGCCGGGGAGTAAAATTCTTGGCAGAGGTAAGAAAACGGTTAAGGCAAATGGAGCTGGATTAAAATACAGGAGAAAGTTGCCCTTTACCTGTTGCCTAGTGGATCCCCAAAGGTACACACGGACTGTATGTAAAGCCGACTAAAAGCCCAGTTAGCGGCTAGAAGTTGATCATTGCCAAATTTTAAATATTGCAATTTTAAGGTTGTTTTGATATTAATTGAAAAGATTGTTTTATATAGTTATTTTATAATGGGAAGATTGTAAAGATTTTAATTAATCATACAATAAAACACTTTGACTTTGACTGACACAGTTACAAACCCCTAAGTCCAGATTCTGAAAAACACAAAGTGACCATAGGTCTAGATGAATTAGTAATTGAGAGAGTCTGACCACCAACCTAATCTTACCTAAAGCATAATCCAAAACAGTAAGTGATGCTTTTCGGGTGTGAAAGTACCCATCAGATATCGTTCGGTGCCGCCCTTGTCATCACTTGGGACTCCTTACACCAAGGAGGATATTACTGCATCCAACAACAAAAATAAACGGATGCCCCAGGGTAACTAAGGGACTCCAAGGGTAACCTCACAATGATACCTGAAAAGCAGTGCGTGTAAAAAAAAGGGGATGGTAGTGAATAATATAAAATTGGAGAGTGGAGAGGGAAAACGATTTATTAGATACCTCTCATACTTCCAAGACTAAAAGCCGGTGCGGGAACACAGTAGTTTTCAACAAATAGCTACTATATAGTTAGAAAAGGTCGACATGTTTCAGCAGTATAAGGACCTGGTGTCCACTGCTTTCTTCAGGACCGAAACTTCGCTACTCCATAAGTGTGAATAAACCAAGAATCACCAGTGTGTATAAAATCCATAAGTGTCACCTGGACGCCTTGGATCTGTAGCAGTCCTCCAATGTCCTAGAAAAGTGACGTCCAAATGGAATAGGTTAGCGTGTCAGACAAACACAACAACAAATAAACAAAGACACATTGGTATTTGATAGAAAACATCACAATCGATGATGGGTATGAACAAATGTTTCTTATACCTCCAGTACCCACAAAAGATGTACTAAGCCCAACATCAAGGCTGTCGTCCACTCACCTTCTTGGTAGGACGTAGGTGCTGTGCCTCACCTGGCTGCGGCTCAGGTAGGTAGAGCACCGCTTTATTAAAAATAAACAGATGTAAGTCATAGACACATCCTATTTATTATTGTCACTTGATCTGCATTGTTCATAGCGGGAGTACATGAAGGAAAAGATGTTCAGGGCGCGCATCACTGTTTATAGTACAAGTGTGCTGACCCTGCATGTCTCTGATAGCAATTTGGCACCAAGTAGCTACCTGGTATCGACATAAACCCACAGTTCTTTAGTGGGTATTAGTTTTCACTCTTGGCGTTCCAAGATGTGCTTCTACAATAAACGGTGTTGTAGTTTGAGAATGCACCTTCTTTATATTTGAAATCTTTAATGGTGCAAGTCACATGTATAGCAGATAGCAGCTCCAGATCGTTACTTAATCACAGAGTTGTCATACTCACAGATATGTAACAAACAGAGCTAGCGTCAGTTCAGGCTTTTCTCTTTATTAATGAATTAGGCATTCAAACGATAGCCAGTTGAGGGCTCTCAGGTCTGGGGATATGTGGGCGTTTCTCTTAGAACTTGTGATGAGACTCGCAGCTGAGTTGATCGTGGCTCTTAGCGATGACCGATGTCCTCGGGAGTCCGCATAAGGTTACTGCTCCGTATTCCAAGCGGGGGATAACTAAGGCTTGAACTGCTTGTTTGAAATCGAAGGCGGGCAGATATAGTTTCAGTTTTCGCAGGCTCACTCTCCAGAGTGTTGAAGACCTTGACCTTTTAGCCACACTTTCCAACACTCCAGATAGGTATGTCCTCTCCGCGGTTTTAAAGACCTTGACCTTTTCCCTACTCTTTCCAACACTTCAGATAGGTATGCGGTCTCCAGAGTGTTGAAGTCATTGACCTTTTAGCCACTCCTTCCAACACTTTAGGTAGGTATGTCGTCTCCAGAGTGTTGAAGACCTTGACCTTTTCCCCACTCTTTCCAACACTTCAGATAGGCATGTACTCTGACAGAGTGTAGAAGACCTTGACCTTTTAGCTACTCTTTCCAACACTTCAGGTAGGGATCACTGAAATAATATCGACTACCAAAATATCGACTACCCAAAATATCGAGGAAAAAATATCTACAACCAAAATATCGAGTTTGTATGTACAAACAGGTAAGTACAAAAATATCGAGTACAAAATATCGTTTACAAAAATATAGTTGTCAAAAATATCGACTTTAATAAAAACAATGTTTAATTACATTAATATAAAAATTTTATTACTAAAATATAATTAACAATACTTAAAATAACTTTTAATATTAAATAATTAATGAAAGTAAAAAAATAATATTTTTTTAATCATATTTCTTAAAACATATATATATAGTAACAAAATTTAATTAAATAATAGCCAATATTATTAACGTACAAATACAAAAGAGTAAAAATTACTATTCCCACTGCAAAGAGTGCAACAGTGGATATATGACATTACAACGCAACTTTTACAACGCACTACCATTACAACGTAAGTATTGGTAAGTATATACTAATTTTTTTTATTTAAATTATTTAAAATTATTTAAATATAATTTAATTTAATTTAATTTCATTAAATTAAATTAATGTAAATTTAATTTTACTTTATTTTTACACTGTACCCCTGTACCCCTGTACCCCAAAACTGACCCTGAACCCTAAAAAAACCCTTTACCCAAAAACCCAAAACTGACCATGAACCCTAAAAATACCCCTTTACCCAAAAACTAAAAACTGACCCTGAACCCTAAAAATACCCCTTTACCCAAAAACTAAAAACTGACCCTGAACCCTAAAAATACCCCTTTACCCAAAAACCCAAAACTGACCCTGAACCCTAAAAATACCCCTTTACCCAAAAACTAAAAACTGACCCTGAACCCTAAAAATACCCCTTTACCCAAAAACTAAAAACTGAACCTGAACCCTAAAAATACCCCTTTACCCAAAAACTAAAAACTGAACCTGAACCCTAAAAATACCCCTTTACCCAAAAACTAAAAACTGACCCTGAACCCTAAAAATACCCCTTTACCCAAAAACTAAAAACTGACCCTGAACCCTAAAAATACTACTTTAATTTAACATAATTAGCAATTAATCAATTAAATTAAATTAATTACCAATTACATTTTAATTAATTAACAAATATTATTTAATTACCAATTAATTAAATATTACTACCAATTAATACATTTACATATTTAATAAATAATAATTAAATTACTTCCCACCCTATTCCCCTATAAACCCACAACCCACTACAGGAAATACATTATTTTAATTTACATAATTAGCAATTGATAAATTAAATTAAATTAATTACCAATTAAATTTTAAATAATTAACATATATTATTTAATTACCAATTAATTAATTATTACTACCAATTAATAAATTTACATATTTAATTAATTATAATTAAATTACTTCCCACCCTATTCCCCTATAAACCCACAACCCGCTACAGAATAAAATTACACAATAATTAAAAAAAATCATTAATTAAAAATAATTATGACATAAAATGACACTTTTCACACATATTATAACATAAAAACACTATAAATAATTACATATTATATAAAAAACGATATTTTTTACTTTCTATATTATTTACAGTCGATATTACTTCACTTACCTTAAAAACGATATTTTGGCTGTCGATATTCTGTCCTGTCGATATTTCCTCCAAACGATATTTAAAACTCGATATTCTGTCCAAACGATATTTTGGAGTCGATATTATGTCTGTGCACCTTCAGGTAGGTATGTCCTCTCCAGAATGTTGAAGACCGTGACCTTTTAGCCACTCTTTCAAACACGTCAGATAGGTATGTCCTTTCCAGAGTGTTAAAGACCTTGTCCTTTTAGGTATCCTTTCCAACACTTCAGGTACGTATGTCCTCTCCAGAGTGTTGAAGACCTTGACCTTTTAGCCACTCTTTCCAACACTTCAAATAGGTATGTCCTCACCAGAGTGTTGAAGACCCTTACCTTTTTAGCCACTCTTTCCAACTTTTCAGTTAGGTATGTATTCTCCAGAGTGTTGAAGGCCTTGTCCTTTTAGCCACTCTGTGTTGAATACCTTGACCTTTTCCCCACTCTTTCCAACACTTATTTTATTTATTTTAATAATTTTGAAGGTTTTATATAACGCGAACAAGACGTTTGCGATTATCAGAGCACTTTACATGACAAGTAGAAATATGTACATTATATATTATGATATAGTGAACCTTGAAATAAGTAAGTAATACATACATCTAGATCAAGAGAAGGCAGTGCGAGGCTAGTGCAAAACAGCAAAGATAAACAGAAGGACGAATATAAGCGGAGAAAAGCAAGTAATATAGTACAGTGAATAGAACATAGAGTTCACGTGGATTGAGCAATGAGGATGGCTTTCACTTCTCTTTTGAAGAAGCAGAGGAAGGGTTCATTCTAGTTTCACTGCACAGAGCGTTCCATATCCTTGGAGCCATACCGGAGAAGGACCGGTTATACGGTTTTTTCTTGGCAAATCGTTGAGGTTGTAGGAGAAGAGTCTTGGCACTCCTGGAAGCTCTGCTGCCTGCTGAGAGCACCAGTTTCTGAGCTAGGTATTGTGGGGCGTTGTGGTAGTGTAGTGTGTTTATCTAGGTACCTGAATCTATATTCCTATTCTTTGCCCTTGTGTGGTTATAAATCAATAATATCCCTACAACGGCATAGAAACCCTTTTCATAATTCAGTCATAGCGCATGCTGTCACATTAAGCAAGCCTATTCCTCCAGCCCCCTAGAAAGCACACCGAGTTCTTCTACAAATCCAGGCCTCTTGCAACCTGGGAAATCCCCGCTGCTTTGTTTTGATTTCGTCCGAGAACTCCTGTAAAGCACTGTAAGAACGACCAGTTCTTAGTGACATCCTTATTGCCGTCTTATGTCCAGCCTTACGTCAAACCCGGCACCTTTCAGGTATAAATATACCAACGTTGCCTTAAGCAAACACACGGTGGTGATGAATCTGGAGCAGCTACTACTTGCCCGAGAGCCCAGCTGATGCGAGAGCCCACGGACGCTGCCCCTCCCTTTTGACGCGCTGAGAAAGACGCTGTCTTTTCTCTTGCCGAGAAATCCAGCCTCCGGCGTTTCCAGCTTACCCTTGCGGGTGACTGGGATACCGAGTCCTGAGAGAGAGATACCAGACCTCCTGCCTACTAATACCCAGGTACTGAACTGACAAAACCTTACAGAGAATTCTTGAGTCAGATTCTTGGCAAAACAAACTTAACTTAAAACTGCTACTTACTTACTCCTTCCCACGTATTAGGCTTAGGTCAGGTACACCGGGGTAGGCGTAGTTAGAAGCACCAGTTGAATACGATTAGTCAATGTATATATGTATGTATCTATTTTATCCATTTTAAAGTATCATATGGCTAAGAAACCATATCAATGCTTTTACAGTATTATTTTATAATCCTGCTTTTACTGTACACACTTTACTTTTCTATAAGTATTGCAATTGTAGCAATTCATTTCTCTTGTATGAGGAAGAAGACTGCTCAATAAATAACACCTTTTATTGAAAACGCCCGTCTCTCTTTTCTCTGCATTCTGGTGAAACTAAGTACGCACCTTTGACTGAGTGAAATAGCTGTCTTTTGTTTTCACATGACTCTAGAGATATACTCTTATTCAGGGAGAGCAAAGTTGTCATGTTTTATGGTTGTCAGAAACTAAATCCCTTCTTGTCTATCCAGGGAGGTTAAACTCCTCCTCGCTTATTTGAGAAAGTTTCTAGTGAACTCTGAGCTAGCTGGCAAAAAACTTAAGTCTAATATAGTCAGTAGAGACCTAGTTAACCTCAGTCCTACGTCTACACTACTGAAGATATTATTCCAATGCGCAGAGCCTATTGGGAGTATAGGAACTACACTACATGGCGCCCAACGTTTGGTAAGGCGATAAATCTAACGCAAGATGTTAAAGTAACTCAGTCGTGCTTTTTCACACAGACCCTTTCTCCCGTAAATACTCCAAAGATGTCTGGAGTAGGTCAAAGGTAAAAATCCACCGGAACTTCGTAGGAAGAGATTTCTATGTATAGTTTTCGGTTTATTCAACGTTGAAGGATACAGTGTTCCAAAATATTGTGCACCTAATCTTTGTTTCCTTGAAACTTGATCTGCCACAAAAACCTTGCTGTCAGTAAAAATGTCAGAAACTGAAGGAGAGGGAGGCAGCTAGAATAGCAGCTCGTCTCCTACAGGATGACACAAGTCTCCTGCAGACTGACCTGGATGCAATACTCATCCCGGTCAACATAAGAAAAACTATAACTATTAAACTTATAGAAAATGGACTAACATCGAGAGGTGGTACAGTCATATTCGTAATTGAGGCACATGAATATCGGCAGACAGAGGTATTCTATTCATGGATAAACTTTCCAGCAGCAAACGCTGTCACACATGAATTCCACTATTACAAAATAGAGGAACCACCGGATGAGTACACTCCTTTCGAGGAGGTGGAAATCCCATTAAAATACCAAGAGCACCTGCTCTGGTTTAAAGGCGCCCTAAAACATAATAATCACATCACCAGGCTCGGTCCACTAGGTAGACCAGGAGCAACGTGGCCGGTTCTAGCCAGCTACACACCACATCCCGACATCGAAAAAATGTCAGTACCAGAACTTTTAGCACAGTTAAAACAACTGATTAAAATACATAGACAATTAGTCCAATATGTAATGCGGACTTCAACAGTCCAACCAGCTATTAACATTGAACAGCTGACCCCTCATCCGGGGAACACAAACAAAATTACACCACAGAACATACAATCATGTCTGGGTAAAGTACCCGCAAAACGGGAACAAATTCCATTCTGGTTAGCACAAAAAATCACTCAAATAGAGGCAGTATTTCCGGATACTACCCCTACTGAGAAACACAGAATTCTGACTATCTGTCTTCCAATGGGGATTGCACCACATGTAGAGGACTGTGACACTTGGGGCACAGTTTTTGCTGCCATTTACACAAAAACACATGGTGTTCCGTCCATGGCGGTAATACCGGATGTGCTAAGACAGATTCAAAACAAATACGGTCCAGAACCTGCTTTAACTCTGGGTATGAAATTACTGAAAGACTTCAAGCTGGTCTCGGCTATATTATTAGCCAACATAAAAGGGGAAGCAGCATCTGTGGCGATCCGCCAGAAATTGAAAGAAACAGATATAGCAGAACAACCATTTGAACTGGCCAGAATCATAGAAAAATCCTATGAAGAACTAAGAAGAGATAGTTTGGGTGGGAAACCAGTAAAACCCCAACTAACTGAAAATCCTGAAAAAATATTTGTTAAAAATAATTTAAACACTCCAAAAAAGAACTGGGATGGAAATAAACAATCCACTCCCAAAGAAAAAAGATTCCAGTCCAGAGGAAAGTCTCCTGGGCGGAGAGAAAGATCTCCGGACCAAGGACACAAGTCTCCCCAGAGGGAGCCCTCTGAGAAAAGATACAACCTTAGAAATAGGGATAATTTGAAGAAACCTGATAGATATCAAGATATTGATACACGTCCCTCTCGATCTTTTCAGACTTCCTCGCAGAAATCGGAAAGAAGAGGACGGTCAGAACACAGGGAAGAGCACGTCAAGTCCAAAGACAAAGAACCTGCTCATCAAAGTAAAAAATTACAATTTCCAAAAAAGAAGGTAGCCAGTATTAAAATAATCAAACATGCCGAGGATCCTGAGGACACAGCTGAAAAACGGAGAGTGGGCTCAGACAATGCTAGACAGCGCAGCAGAAGTGAGCATAGCTCGCAAGATCCTGATGAATTATCTGGAGACAGTGGACACGAATGAATACATTCAGGTGGAAACTGCAGACACCAGAGTTAGCAAACCTCATAAAATATACGAAATAATATTACGTATAGAGGGAGATAAGACTAGGAAAATAAGGGGTCTATTTTGGTATAACCTCTCCAAAGGCTATGACATCCTTTTAGCTGAAAAAGACTGGCCACCAGAGTTTGTCAGAGAGTGCCCTCATGGCGAAGAAATGATTTTGCCTGCCTTCTCAAATCACATTCCAATTCATAAAAAATATACACTTGCAAGAAAGTGGTCAGTAGCCCAAGCACCTGCATTATATAAAAACCATGTTGGATGGGATGAGGACTCTCCTCCTCACAAAATCCAGTTAAAATGTCAACCAACTGCACAGAGGCAGTACCCAATTAAGCAAGAAGCTAAAAAACAGGTCAGGGAGATCTTAGATCAACTTGAATACCAGGGGGTGATTGAAACTAGCACCTCACAAATGAACAATCCTTTGTTTCCTGTCTCCAAGCCAGACGATTCATATCGTCTAGTTTTGGACTACAGACATCTAAACTCATGTTGCAAAACGTTTGCAGTACAAAACTCACATAGTGCAGCACTAATGAATAACATCGTGCGCAAAAAATACAAAACAACATTAGACCTCTCTAATGGATTCTTTTGTCAAAATATAGCACCTGAAAGCAGGTATTTGACCGCTTTCTCAATAATGGGCTCGCAGAAAAAATGTGTCGACTCCCACAGGGGTTCAAGAACAGCCCAGGATTATTCTCAGCAAGAGTAACAGAGTTACTACAAATGTATGATGATGAGGGATTATCTTATGTCGATGACATCTATGTAACAGATGATGACTTGGATACTCACTTGAAAAGAGTGAACACCATAATACTTGGGTTCGCAGCAGAGGGTTACAAATTCAACTTTAAAAAGTCACGAATTGCCCATCTAACTGTCCTGTTTTTAGGATATGAATTATCAAGTGAAGGCAAAAGCCTGGCAGACAATTTCTTAGAGAAATGTGCTGTAATCCAAGCACCAAGAACGCTGAAAAACTTACAATCAATTCTAGGTTTCCTGAATTTCGGAAGAACTTACATTCTAAATTATGCAGAGAGGGTTAAACCTCTCTACGAACTAATAAGACCAGATTTTAAACCAATCAATTGGACTCAAAAACACACAGAAATTTTGAGATCATTGCAAACAGACATGTTAGCTAAAACAAAATTGCAAACACGCGATAACACACGCAACCTTGTGATCCGGGTCATCCCAGGAAGATGCGGAATCACATACCTAACCTCTAATGAGGGAGAAACGGTACCAATAGCATACAAATCACATTTGTACACAGAAGCTGAAAAAACATTCAGTATTAAGGAAAACATTGTACATACGGTTCAAACAGCTGTAGCAAAAGAAAGAGACCAAGCCGAAGGCAGACGGATTACTGTTATAACAGCAGAATCAGCCTTTGAGGCATTAACAAGCCCATGTAATTTAACTAACGTGGCATTAAATCCAAAATGGATACAATGGGAAAGTTCTCTTGCTACAGACAAAGTGAAATACTATTTTGGCCCAAACATGAAAAAATTAAACAATCTAGAATATGAAAGAGAATATCCTCTGCCAATCGACATTCTGCCCATACAACAGTACGCCTGTGTAATATATACAGACGGATATGCACAACGCTCAGTTTGGGGAAAACAAGCCTTTAAACGCCACATGCGAGATTGTTAAATACGTGTGGCGCGGAGGTAAATTGAGACCTCTAGTAACAAAATCACACTCTGTAGAAAATAATTCAGATAAACAAACTGAAGTAATAGCGTTAAAAATGGCGCTAGATAATGCTGATCGCGAATTCCCGACACTAATAGTGTGCGATTCATATTACTGCATCAAATCATACAATAACGACTTGCAGAAATGGGTTCAAAATGGTTACAAAGATGACACAGGTGCCACAATAAAGCAAAAATCGCTTTGGGAACAAGTAGTTCTTTTACAGAAAGAACTACCAAAGACTCACGTGATACATTCATTGAGTCATGAACGTGATGGCGTTCACGTTTCAGGGAATTCATTGGCTGAGACAGCCACAGCGGAAGCAACTAAGCCGGCTTCCGTAGCTACAAAAAAGCGTTCAGGAAAATACGTAGACGGGGAAACGATGCTGGCGGTAAAAACGTCATCAAAAGGCGACTGTGCAGCGCTACCCGTCAACTATCCACTCAATTATACATACATAATCGATGCAAACTCCGTTCCTTTTGCTAAAATTCCTGGAGTGGGGGATAGGGTAATTCCAAACACGAACAGGAGAAACTTATTAATAGCAGACGCACATATGGGTGAGGGTCTAAGACACCTTAAGATTAAGAAATCTCTGAAAGAATTACAATCAATATACTGGTGGCCAGGAATGAGCCTGCAAAACTATAAATTTGCATTTAACTGTCAAAACTGCAACAGAGACCGCAGTGGCGAACTGCCCGAAGTATTGCCAGGACCCTTCTTTTAGATAGAATAAGAATATCAATACAAAAAAAACAGAAAAAATGTGTCCCATTAATATTATTAAAGAGACTAGTTTCACTTAAAATGTAGACCCCAGCTCTCGGCTGACGTCTGAACTGTTATAAAAGATTTGCGAGTCTATAGCGGCATAGATGCAATTGGCATGCTACATTCTGACCAGGATCCTGCTTTTAGCTCTCGAGCTTATAAGGAGGCCATTACCAGCATGGGCATTGCATTGCGGGAATCTTATCACTTCCTTCCTGAGGGAAATGGGATGGTGGAAAGAAAAAACCGAGACATAAAGCAATCTATAACGGCAAAGGTATTAGGTTCGGGGGTTGGGTGGGTCAAACATTTAATAAGTGTCCAACATAGTCTTAACAATCTGCCAAGAAATTCTCTAAAAGGTTTCAGTCCGTACGAACTATTGTTCGGGACTAGAATGCTTATCCAGGATCTCGATAGTCAGACTTCAGTGGTAGAAAGAAAATGCTTTGATATCAAAGATCGTTTGGCTATTTTACAGGACTTAAATGAAACAAGAAAAGACCTGAGCAACATAAAGTTGAAACAACAGCCAACAGCCACTGAAGAGAAACCACCTGTCCCAGCAAGGCCTGTCTGGATTCCAAAGATTGGGGATCTGGTCAGAGAGAAAATCGCGGTGAAGAAGGAATTTGGGCCTTCTTACAGAAAAGCAGTACCTGTCTTAGCTGTCAACGGAACAAGATCAGTTGTACTACCGCCCCTTGCTGGTAAAAAGGAGAACCGAGTTGTATCCATCGACCTGGTTAAACCACAATCATGTGGCCAATAATAAGTAGTAGGCCAAGTGGACTCCCAAGACATAGCAGAACACCAAAGTTTGCTACAAATCAAGAGGTTCAAACTGAGAGACTAATCACATTTGATAAACCTACAGTGAATCAACAAGGACTATGCAACAAAGCCATGGAACTTATGCCTCTTAAAACCCAAATTGCAACAATTCGTCAAGAAACACCTGTCTACAACGAGGTAGCCACAGACTATGCTAATGAAACAAAGAAAGATCCAGAGGCAATTCCATCAATTGACAGAACTGCATCAGGCTACTTCATCAATTTCGATGACTTTTCTGAGGATCCAAGCGAACCTGAGGAACAGCCAACAACAACAAAAACTTTTAAAGACAAAACTAAAGAACTCTTTCATCAACTACAAGAAACCTATCTGATTTCCCCCATGGATTGAATTTTGCGTGGTGCTAGGTGTACTTTTCCTCCTGCTTTGGCTCATCATGGTGCTATGCTTGGGACACTTCATTGAGGGAAAGTATATTACAATGGACACAGCAAGCCAGAATATCAACCTGGTCCTAAAGCCAAACAAATCTTCACACATCGAGAAAAGAGAACTTTCTTCAGTAAACTTCACAGCAAATCCGATACCCGGTGGGGTAGCATGGGACAAAACAGATTACGATATATATGGCCCGGTCGAGCTCTTGAAGTATCCTCATCAATTTAAGGTTTCATTAAGTGACTTTGTAAAACCGAGCACATTCTCTGATGATTGGGACTTTACAAGTATTAATGATATGATGTCAGACTTAGTTATGTCAGCAAAATTTACGGAACAGGATAATTTACAGGGTTCATTAAATTATGAACAGATGTACTGCTACAACCATTTTGCAAACCATTATTTGCATAAATCTGCTCAACCTAGAAATGTTTTAAATTATAATCAATGGGAACATTGTGCAACTCCACCAAAAGGTAGTTCAAAAACATTTTATGAGAAATTCCCATACTTCTCAGGGTTTAACGCAAGTGAAGCAGAAACGTTTTATTTCAAACTGTTAAATAAGACCGGAATGAAAACCATGCTGAAAATGACAAAATTAATCTATTCAGAAACATTTTTTGAAAAAATGAATACATTTGGTTTTGATTTTTGGAAAAATAACATTGAAACAAAAACCATCTAGGGTACCAAAGATTGGCAAGTCCAAGGTATAGAATCATTATTCAGAGCCTGCATGATCCCAGAACAAATTATATTTTTGAATGACACAATTCAACAAACAACCTGTCTTGGCCTAGCCAAAATTAAAGACTTATACAAACCGTCTATTCCAAAGCCAACACCTGACAGTAATAGCACTACAGATGTTGAGATAGACGTAGACCATATTTTAAACCAAAACAGAACACATCCTGATTGGAAGAAATGGTTGATCTGGCCCACAGACACAAATAACTGTCAAGATAGATTCCTGAACAAAATACAGGGGTTCAAATTGACCAGGCCAGACCCTAGATACTCCCAGAGACAACATCCAGGGATAGTAACAACATACAGTGTAGGAAAACTCTGCCTCGAATGGCTACAGACATCCACACTGGCAGAAATTAAGCAACACTTAACTTTACTTAAAGAAGGTGCTGACTTGTGTGATTTCATTATGGGACCACGCAAACAGAGTCAAAAACGTTTCATAGCGGCCTCTATATATGCAGCTTATAACGAAGCTTGGAAAGAAACTCAAATTGAAACAGCAGAGAAAATACGGGAAATTGACCGTATTAATTTGGAAAAATCACTTTCTGTTGTGGACAATGGGTTAATGACTCTGTCTTCCAGAATATATTCGCTGGACAGTATTGGATCATCTGCAATCGATATAATAGAGCAGGACTTACTAATGTTACAACATGGTCAGTCCCAATTGCGTTCTATTGTACAGCTTGGCTGGACTTTACAAAATCTGCGTTCAGGCTACGTGCCTTGACGTTTAATCAACACAACGTCACTGTTCTCTATCTTTAACCTTACTGATATACAAATCAGCTTGGCACAAAAAGGAGCAGAGTATACAATTCTTAGCATTGAAAAACTTGAGAGATTACCATTGACAATGTCAGAACGACCTGACATCGAATGGATAATACACGAAATCATAACTATTCCGATAACAATTTTCCAATTTCGATACTGCCAAAAGTATATACAGGCAGGCCAGTATGAAAGGTTGGGTAAAGGATACATTAAGTCAACATGGAAATTACCTTACACACACACGTGTTATAGTGAAAAAGGACAGAATGTATTTCTTAGTGGTAATAATTGTGAAAAATCACTAAGTGGTACACTACTGTGTCAGGGTATAAATCTACATGGGGCCTGTGAGTGGACTGCAAATAACCTTTCATGTCACCAGCTTGGCACACCTGCAACTCGAATAGAGCCATTCTTTAGACGGCTTTCGAACGGGAGCTACATTCTAATAGTGGACCACAGATGTTGTGGCTTGGTGCCAGGAAAAGCTTATCTAGTAAGTGTTTCTTCCATGGTCACTTGCTGTATGCAAGTATTGTATCCGAACGACACTCCAGACAGGGAGGGAAAAATTTGGCCCAGTTTGAAAATCTCTTCTATTCGAATTGATACTTTAAGCAGAATGAAGTCTGTTCTTCTACAGATGCCTGTGCCCTTGACGTCATCAAAAGAAACGTATGATCTCCAAGTTGCAAGCACAACGGCAGAGATACATAACCTTTTATCAACAAATTGCCCCTTACACTTTGCAGAAATGCTAAACCAAATCTTAAACATTTCAGATACGAATGGTATCCAGAGTGTATTTAAGACAATTTTTTCGGGACTGTTGTCACCTTTTAAAGCAGTCCTGGGCATCTTTCCTAATTTTGTCAACTCGATCTTTGGCGGCCTTCCACTCCTGTTGGGACTCGTAGCAGGCATTTTATTTTTGATACTCCTGCTTCGTTATGGCAAGCCATGTCACAGACAAGACTCCAGCAACAATGGAAGAAACGATCCTAGCTATACGCTATCGGGACCGCATAACTAAAGTCCTTGGATTAAGAGATCTGAATATGACCTGGTTTCTTTCATTCAGACCCATCTGGCAGAACTGTATCTTACCTGTGCTAAGATGTATGCTATGCGGAGAAGAATGCGTGTTGGACGTCTGTCTTACACTACAATCAGAAGTACCATTGGATACAGATACTTTGCTAAGTCCTGTAATGGCTCATGCATCGTGTTGTCCCCAGCGGTTACCCATTCTGATGACGGCATTCGTTGAGACTTCACCACTGCGATTAAAGGGTAGTGAAGCGCAAGATGAGAGCAGCATCAACCAGGTACGACCTTCTGTGAGCACTGCTGATCCTGTCTTCGATGATAGCAATCATTCTCACGACTGCACAGTTGCGGCATTTTCCAACTCGGTCGAACTTTCACCTGAAGCGGTAAACTGCTTTTTTGAAAGTCTGTCTGAAATGATGTTCTCCCCTGAACAAAAAGAATAACCTTTAAGCAAACGAGCACTCAGCGTTCCCTGAACTCTGAATTTGGCCTTCAGCTTTGAAAAACAAAAGCTTCTGGAAATATTTGGAACTGTTTTGACTTCTTCCCTTGAAAAACGAAATTATTTTTTTCCCTGATTCCAAAGTATTTACCTTCTTTTTTTGGCACACATCCTCTGCTTAACCCCTTCGCTGCTAGGCCTTTCCCCCTCCTGTGCTGAGGCTTTTTTTGGCGTTTTGGAGTAGTGCGCGCTTAGGCCCTTGTAACTTTTTGACCACATAAGGTATCCACGCCAAATTTGCGTCCTTTTCTTGCAACATCATGTGGATTCTAAAGGCGCCCAGGGTTTGTAGATTCCCTTGGAGGGGTCCCAGAAATTAACCAAAATATAGTGATTTTTTTGTTTTTTTCAGAAAAATGGGAAAAACGGCCTGCAAATGAAAGCCTCTGGGTTTTTCCCTGAAAATGGTACATTTTTTAAAACTAGACACCCAGGGCAATTCAGGATGGGGTGACTCGTCTGCCTACCCCCAGGTTTTGTTACCCAGAATCCCTTGCAAACCTAAAAATTTGACAAAAAAACACATTTTCCTCACATTTCTGTGGTGGAAAGTTCTGGAATCTGCGTGGATCAACAAATTTCCACCCACCCAGCGTGCCCCCAGGTCTCCCGAAAAAAATGGTACCTGACTTTCGTGGGTAGGCATAGTGGCTGCAACATGAAACAGCGCAAAACGCAGCATGGTCGCACCTCAATTTCCCAGAGAAATTTAGCACTTTTCGGACAAAAAGACTACCTTTTGTTTTTGCGCCGTAGCTCTGCCAGCACCTAGGGAAACCTAGCAAACCTATACATTTTTAAAAAACTAGACACCCAGGGCAATTCAGGATGGGGTGACTCGTCTGCCTACCCCCAGGTTTTGTTACCCAGAATCCCTTGCAAACATAAAAATTTGACAAAAAAAAAACATTTTCCTCACATTTCTGTGGTGGAAAGTTCTGGAATCTGCGTGGATCAACAAATTTCCACCCACCCAGCGTGCCCCCAGGTCTCCCGAAAAAAATGGTACCTCACTTGCGTGGGTAGGCATAGTGGCTGCGACATGAAACAGCGCAAAACGCAGCATGGTCGCACCTCAATTTCCCAGTGAAATTTAGCACGTTTTGGACAAAAAGACTACCTTTTGTTTTTGCACCGTAGTTCTGCCAGCACCTAGGGAAACCTAGCAAACCTATACATTTTTGAAAACTAGACACCCAGGGGAATTTAGGATGGGTTGACTCGTCTGCCTACCTCCAGGTTTTGTTACCCAGAATCCCTTGCAAACATAAAAATTTGACCAAAAAAAACCATTTTCCTCACATTTCTGTGGTGGAAAGTTCTGGAATCTGCGTGGATCAACAAATTTCCACCCACCCAGCGTGCCCCCAGGTCTCCCGAAAAAAATGGTACCTCACTTGCGTGGATAGGCATAGTGGCTGCAACATGAAACAGCGCAAAACGCAGCATGGTCGCACCTCAATTTCCCGTGAAATTTAGCACGTTTCGGACAAAAAGACTACCTTTTGTTTTTGCGCCGTAGCTCTGCCAGCTCCTAGGGAAACCTAGCAAACCTATACATTTTTGAAAACTAGACACCCAGGGCAATTCAGGACGGGGTGACTCGTCTGCCTACCCCCAGGATTTGTTACCCAGGATCCCTTGCAAACCTAAAAATTTGACCAAAAAAACACATTTTCCTCACATTTCTGTGGTGGAAAGTTCTGGAATCTGCGTAAATCAACAAATTTCCACCCACCCAGCGTGCCCCCAGGTCTCCCAAAAAAAATGGTACCTCACTTGCGTGGGTAGGCATAGTGGCTGCGACATGAAACAACACAAAATGCAGCATGGTCGCACCTCAATTTCCCAGTGAAATTTAGCACGTTTCGGACAAAAAGACTACCTTTTCTTTTGGCGCCGTAGCTCTGCCAGCACCTAGGGAAACCTAGCAAACCTATACATTTTTGAAAACTAGACACCCGGGGCAATTCAGGATGGGGTGACTCCTCTGCCTACCCCCAGGTTTTGTTACCCAGAATCCCTTGCAAACCTAAAAATGTGACAAAAAAAACACATTTTTCTCACATTTCTGTGGTGGAAAGTTCTGGAATCTGCGTGGATCAACAAATTTCCACCCACCCAGCGTGCCCCCAGGTCTCCCGAAAACAATGGTACCTCACTTGCGTGGGTAGGCATAGTGGCTGCGACATGAAACAGCGCAAAATGCAGCATGGTCGCACCTCAATTTCCCAGTGAAATTTAGCACGTTTCGGACAAAAAGACTACCTTTTGTTTTTACGCCATAGCTCTGCCAGCACCTAGGGAAACCTAGCAAACCTATACATTTTTGAAAACTAGACACCCAGGGCAATTCAGGATGGGGTGACTCGTCTGCCTACCCCCAGGTTTTGTTACCCAGAATCCCTTGCAAACCTAAAAATTTGACCAAAAAAACACATTTTCCTCACATTTCTGTGGTGGAAAGTTCTGGAATCTGCATGGATCAACAAATTTCCACCCACCCAGCATGCCCCCAGGTCTCCCGAAAAAAATGGTACCTCACTTGCGTGGGTAGGCATAGTGGCTGCTACATGAAACAGCGCAAAATGCAGCATGGTCACACCTCAATTTCCCAGTGAAATTTAGCACGTTTCGGACAAAAAGACTACCTTTCGTTTTTGCGCCGTAGCTCTGCCAGCACCTAGGGAAACCTAGCAAACCTATACATTTGTGAAAACTAGACACCCAGGGCAATTCAGGATGGGGTGACTCGTCTGCCTACCCCCAGGTTTTGTTACCCAGAATCCCTTGCAAACCTAGAAATTTGACAAAAAAAACACATTTTCCTCACATTTCTGTGGTGGAAAGTTCTGGAATCTGCGTGGATCAACAAATTTCCACCCACCCAGCGTGCCCCCAGGTCTCCCCAAAAAAATGGTACCTCACTTGCGTGGGTAGGCATAGTGGCTGCGACATGAAACAGCGCAAAATGCAGCATGGTTACACCTCAATTTCCCAGTGAAATTTAGCACGTTTCGGACAAAAAGACTACCTTTTGTTTTTGCGCCGTAGCTCTGCCAGCACCTAGGGAAACCTAGCAAACCTATACATTTTTTAAAACTAGACACCCAGGGCAATTCAGGATGGGGTGACTCGTCTGCCTACCCCCAGGTTTTGTTACCCAGAATCCCTTGCAAACCTAAAAATTTGACCAAAAAAAACATTTTCCTCACATTTCTGTGGTGGAAAGTTCTGGAATCTGCGTGAATCAACAAATTTCCACCCACCCAGCGTGCCCCCAGGTCTCCCAAAAAAAATGGTACCTCACTTGCGTGGGTAGGCATAGTGGCTGCGACATGAAACAGCACAAAATGCAGCATGGTCGCACCTCAATTCCCCAGTGAAATTTAGCACGTTTCGGACAAAAAGACTACCTTTTCTTTTGGCGCCGTAGCTCTGCCAGCACCTAGGGAAACCTAGCAAACCTATACATTTTTGAAAACTAGACACCCGGGGCAATTCAGGATGGGGTGACTCCTCTGCCTACCCCCAGGTTTTGTTACCCAGAATCCCTTGCAAACCTAAAAATGTGACAAAAAAAACACATTTTTCTCACATTTCTGTGGTGGAAAGTTCTGGAATCTGCGTGGATCAACAAATTTCCACCCACCCAGCGTGCCCCCAGGTCTCCCGAAAACAATGGTACCTCACTTGCGTGGGTAGGCATAGTGGCTGCGACATGAAACAGCGCAAAATGCAGCATGGTCGCACCTCAATTTCCCAGTGAAATTGAGCACGTTTCGGACAAAAAGACTACCTTTTGTTTTTGCGCCGTAGCTCTGCCAGCACCTAGGGAAACCTAGCAAACCTATACATTTTTGAAAACTAGACACCCAGGGCAATTCAGGATGGGGTGACTCGTCTGCCTACCCCCAGGTTTTGTTACCCAGAATCCCTTGCAAACCTAAAAATTTGACCAAAAAAACACATTTTCCTCACATTTCTGTGGTGGAAAGTTCTGGAATCTGCATGGATCAACAAATTTCCACCCACCCAGCATGCCCCCAGGTCTCCCGAAAAAAATGGTACCTCACTTGCGTGGGTAGACATAGTGGCTGCTACATGAAACAGCGCAAAATGCAGCATGGTCGCACCTCAATTTCCCAGTGAAATTTAGCACGTTTCGGACAAAAAGACTACCTTTTGTTTTTGCGCCGTAGCTCTGCCAGCACCTAGGGAAACCTAGGAAACCTATACATTTTTTAAAACTAGACACCCAGGGCAATTCAGGATGGGGTGACTCGTCTGCCTACCCCCAGGTTTTGTTACCCAGAATCCCTTGCAAACCTAAAAATTTGACCAAAAAAAACATTTTCCTCACATTTCTGTGGTGGAAAGTTCTGGAATCTGCGTGGATCAACAAATTTCCACCCACCCAGCGTGCCCCCAGGTCTCCCGAAAAAAATTGTACCTCACTTGCGTGGGTAGGCATAGTGGCTGCGACATGAAACAGCGCAAAACGCAGCATGGTCGCACCTCAATTTCCCAGTGAAATTTAGCACGTTTTGGACAAAAAGACTACCTTTTGTTTTTGCACCGTAGTTCTGCCAGCACCTAGGGAAACCTAGCAAACCTATACATTTTTGAAAACTAGACACCCAGGGGAATTTAGGATGGGTTGACTCGTCTGCCTACCTCCAGGTTTTGTTACCCAGAATCCCTTGCAAACATAAAAATTTGACCAAAAAAAACCATTTTCCTCACATTTCTGTGGTGGAAAGTTCTGGAATCTGCGTGGATCAACAAATTTCCACCCACCCAGCGTGCCCCCAGGTCTCCCGAAAAAAAATGGTACCTCACTTGCGTGGATAGGCATAGTGGCTGCAACATGAAACAGCGCAAAACGCAGCATGGTCGCACCTCAATTTCCCCGTGAAATTTAGCACGTTTCGGACAAAAAGACTACCTTTTGTTTTTGCGCCGTAGCTCTGCCAGCACCTAGGGAAATCTAGCAAACCTATACATTTTTGAAAACTAGACACCCACGGCAATTCAGGATGGGGTGACTCGTCTGCCTACCCCCAGGTTTTGTTACCCAGAATCCCTTGCAAACATAAAAATTTGACAAAAAAAACACATTTTCCTGACATTTCTGTGGTGGAAAGTTCTGGAATCTGCGTGGATCCACAAAATTCCACCCACCCAGCGTGCCCCCAGGTCTCCTGAAAAAAAATGGTACCTCACTTGCGTGGATAGACATAGTGGCTGCAACAGGAAACGGTTCAAATCGTACGGTGGAGAATTTACATTACCTTATTGCAAAACTACCTTGATTTTGGGGGGGGGATCTGAGTTTGTGGCCCGGGGCTCGGTGGTATTCTTTGGAAAGTAGCAAACCCAAACAGTTCTGATAACTAGACACCCGGGAGAGTTCAGGGATGTATGGCATGCGTGGGTCCCCCAATGTTTTCCTACCAAGAACTCCTTGCAAACCTTTAAATTAGGTAAAAATAGCACTTTTCCAAACTTTTTAGCGTGGGATCGCCGTGCCGGCAAAAAAGTCCTACCACCCTGCGTTCCCCTTGTTCTCCCGAGTAAAAGGATACCTCACTTGTGTGGGTGCCCCAAAGCAGAACACCCCAAAAATGAATTTTGAAAAAAGTAGTTTTTAGTCATATTTAAGTTTTACAAATTAAGCCCCCCAGCCTGAGTCACATGCCTTTGCCCACCCACACAAGTGAGGTATCATTTTACTCGGGAGAACAAGGGAAACGCTGGGTGGTAGGACATTTGTTCCGGCAGCGAGATCCCACCCAAAAAAGTATGGAAAAGTGGGTTTTTTGACCAAAATTTCAGGTTTGCAGGGGTTTCTGGGTAGGAAAACATTGGGGGACCCACGCATGCCATACCTCCCTGGACTCCCCCGGGTGTCTAGTTTTCAGAACTGTTTGGGTTTGGTAGTTTCCAAAGATGCCCGCCAAGCCCCGGGCCAAAAGCTCAGGTGACCCCCTCAAAAAATAAGATTATTTGGCTAAAGGTAATGTTTTGGTCTCCACAGTATGAATTGGGCCTTTTCCTAAAGCAGCCACTATGCCTACCCACGCAAGTGAGGTACCATTTTTATCGGGAGACCTTGGGGAACGCTGGGTGGGAGGTAATTTGTGTGAGCCCAGTGATGCCACGCTTTCCCACACTAAAACGTGTGAAAAAACTGATTTTTTCCAAGCAAAAAATGAGGTTTGCAAGGGATTCTGGGTAAAGGAACGTTGGAGGATCCACGCAAGCCATACCTCCTTGAAAGCCCCCGGGTGTCTACTTTTCAGAAATGTGTGGGTTTGGTAGGTTTCCCTAGATGGCTGTCTCGCACGGGGCCAAAAACCCAGGTAACCCCTCTTGCAAAAGCTGGTGAACTTAACATTTTCACCATTGTTAAATGCACACACCACCATCAAAATTAGAATTTTTAAAGAAATACCACAAATCAAATGTAGAAACCTACAAATCTGCTAACACAAATTCAAAAACTAAATGCTTTGCACTAATGCAAACCTTAAAGCAGACTAAAAAATATTACAGAATACAGACCAGACAGTACACTTACAAGCTCAATGAAACTCCCCAAACTTCTTTTGTGTGTGGTACGATTTAAAACAAGCTGGCACACACAATCCAGGATTTGAAGGACAGTCAGGACAGTGCATACGAGACTCCCTCCGCACTTCTCTTCGCCAACAGAGACTACATCTTTTAGTGGGATTGTCTTTTGCAGTTGTGGGAGGAATGTATTCTGGAAAGTGGCGATCTTTCAGTCTAGCCACTTCCTCCACCAATCCAAATGATGGCACACTTGCCTGTTCCACTAGTACAAGGCTGCCTATTATAGTCTCCTGAAACTTAACAAAAGGCATCTTTGACTCAGGACAAGATTTCTGGAAAACAACAAAAGCATTAAAGGATGCCAAGTGGAAAAGATGGATAGCCAACTTCTTGTACCAAACGAAGAGCAGCATAAGGTTCCAACCTCTGATCTACTCTGTCAACACCACCCATGTACTTATTGTACTGTAAAATGCACACAGGTTTACGCACTTCAGCAGTCTCACCCCGAACTGGCAGAGCTTCAGTGCTTTCGTCATGGATAGTAGTCAGCATGTAAACATCTCTCCTGTCTGAAAACTTCACAGCTAGAAGCTTCCCACATCGCAATGCAGTAGACTGTCCCCGCACAAGCCTTTTGCAAACAAGTTCTATTGGGAAACCTTTCCGGTTACTGCGCATCGTGCCACATGCAACAGTGCCCACTTTGGCCAACTCCTTGAACAAACGCACACTAGTGTAGAAGTTATCTACATATAAATGGTGGCCTTTGTTAAATAATCGTCTACCTAGTTCGCAAACAATTTTCTCAGTCACTCCAAAAGTGGACGGACAAGCAGAAGTGTTAATGCTGGAATCCTTACCGGTGTACACCCTGAAATTATAAACATATCCAGTATCACGGTCACACAGCATATACAGTTTGATTCCATAGCGTGCCCTCTTACTAGGAATGTATTGCCTAAAAACCAAGCGGCCCTTGAACAATACCAAAGACTCGTCCACAGCTATTTCTTTTCCAGGTGCAAAGATCTCAGGAAAACGATCAACAAAGTGATCAAGGACAGGCCGAATCTTAAAAAGACGGTCACAATCAGGGGGATCGCGTGGCAACGCTAAATCATTATCAACAAAATGCATCATGCGAAGAAGAAGCATATATCGATCACGAGTCATAACTGCTGGAAATATAGATGTTGCCATCAAGGGACTAGTGGACCAATAAGAAGACATTGATGGCTTCCTTAGCAAGCCCATCAAAAGAGTTAATCCCAAAAACTTCTTCATCTCTTCAACATATGTGGGAGACCAATGGGTAGCTCTAGAATGGGGCTTAAGGCTGGCACTGTGGTCCCTCAAATACTGCTCTGCATACAAATTAGTTTGCTCCACAATCTCCTGCAAAAACTCATCGTCAAAAAACAACTGAAAAAACTGAATTGGCAAAAAATTGTCAGTATTCACTCTACACCCTGGAACACCAGTGAAGTCTGGCAATTCCGGCTGCACCATGCCAGGGGCAACCCAGACGTCATCACTAACATCGGGAGAAAAAGCCACCCTAGCCTGCAGCCCAGATGCCTCTTGCTGCACTACATCAACGGGAACACTAGCATCCCCAGATGCCTCTTGCATCACTACACCAACAGGAATACTAGCATCCCCAGATACATTTTGCATCTCTACACCAACAGGAGAACTCACATCCCCAGCTGCCTCTTGCATCTCAACATCAACAGAAGAACTCGCATCCCCAAATGACACTTGCTGCTCAACAACAACAGAAAGACTAGCAGCACCATATGCCTCATGCTGCTCTACAACAGGAAGACTAGCAGCACCAGATAACCCTTGGCTCACCACAGCAATGTGAAACCTTTTGGGCGCAGCCTTTACCACACTTGCCTCTTCCCGACGAGAAAAAAAGGGAAACCTTGAGGACCTAGGCTGCCGCTCACATGGCTCTTGCCTCTCTACCGGCACATCAATGTCCCTCTCTACCACAGGCACTTCATCAGCACTAGAAGAAGAATCATCATCCGATGATACCATGCGAAGAGAAAACTCACTGCCTGAATCTTCTGCACCTACCTCATGCTCCGAATCGGAGTCAGTGTCTGGACCATGGTCAGAGGAAGACTCAAAAAGCAAACTAACAACCTGCTTAGCAGTCATCCTGCGAGCAGCCATTATCCTTACAAAGCAAGAAGACTACACACACAAGTGAACAACAACCTACACTGTGCAAAGTAAGAAGTAAACAAGGTAGAGTCTTCACACAAAAATCAATACACTCAAAAACAATTCAAATCTAACCAAATATAAGAACACTCACCAGCACCTACTCTGCTGAAACACAGCAAAAAGAAAGGAAATCCTACTGGAAAGAAAAAAAAAGTATAGATTAGACAAAGTACACATCAAGCAGCAATACAAAAAAAAAAGTTAACAATCAAGAAACACAAAGCCACACAAACAGCAATAACTTCACTTTTCATATAAACACATTCATCTAGGAAAAGTAGTACAAAAAACATTTACTTACCAAGCACATGCAACTACACAAGCTGCAAAACCAGCATTAACTGAACCACAACCTACACCAATACAAACAGCAAAAGCCTGGATCAAAAACAAAGAAGAAAAAAAAAATTAATGCTACATTTCACAAACAACATAACAAATGAATAAACAACACACAAATTTACCCCCAAAATCACATCCACACAGATGGGCCATCAAAAAGGGCAAAACGGACAAAAGTACGGGTTGATTTGCCCACCGGGGGGCCAGAAAATCTAATTTTAAAATCCGACCCACCTGGAAGCGACCCTTGCCCAAGGTGTCACTTCCTACAATCTAAAATAAAATCCCTGGTGCTAGTGGGGGCATTTCCACCGCACAATCGCAATGCTGTGCGCGACCGTGAGGCAGAAATGCCCTGCAAAGAGACATCAGGAGAGAGGAAATTCACTTGCCTCTCCCCTGATGCCTCTTTGCAGCCCTAAACCCCCCCAAATATCTCAAAACCAACCTAACACCTCAAGGCGCAGGAAGCAAATGGCTTCCCGACCACCTGGGAATCCCTGAAGATGTTGGCGCGTGCTGTGCGCGCTGACGTCATCAGGGATTCTCATGGGGAGGGGGGCAGCAGAATTACTGTGGTTAACTGTGATGCTGGACAGAGGCACTTGCATCCTTGATTTTCACAAGCGCAATCCAAAAACAATTCCTATGACCAGGAGCTTCTTTCTCCCCATCTGCTGCTCTCATCAGTCTCTGACCATTTATACACATAAGAGGCATGTGAACTCACACCGAAGACCCCCGTTTGGCCACGCCCACCAACTAGCAGAGTGCACCATCTTTCCTAAATTTACCCACTATGATGGACAGCTCACTCAAGGGACCTGTGCACACATCGGTGCAATGGCATAGTAACACACACGGTCACTGGAGACAAAGCAGGTGATCGAGTTGCAGCACAAATTCAGGAAAACATTCATCAGCCCAAAAAAATGTGTGACCTTCCCACTATGATGGACGGCTCACACAAGGGACCCCTGCGCACATCTGTGCAATTGCATAGTAACGCACACATGGACACTGGAGACAAAGATGTCGCTCGAGTTGCAGCACAAATTCAGGAAAACAATTATCAGCCCAAAAACATTTGTGAGCTTCCCACTATGATGGACAGCTCACTCAAGGGACCCCTGCGCACATCGGTGCAATGGCATAATAACACACACAAAGGTCACTAGAGACAAAGCAGGTGATCGAGTTGCAGCACAAATTCAGGAAAACATTCATCAGCCCAAAAACATTTGTGACCTTTCCACTATGATGGACAGCTCACACAAGGGACCCCTGCGCACATCTGTGCGATTGCATAGTAACGCACACATGGTCACTGGAGACAAAGCATGTGTCCGAATTGCAGCACAAATAAAAAAAAAACATTCATCAGCCCAAAAACACTAGTGAGCTTTGCCTAGGCAGGACAGGTGTGTTTTTAGCCACTTCAGATAAACACAAAGTAATAGAAATTAGGAACAGAGGCACTTGCATCCTTGATAAATATTAGCACAATAATACTATTTTCAAAATGTCCCCCATAAGCATTTTATTTTGAAAAATCGACCATTCCTCAACATAGGAGGCACACAAAGACATCCAAATTAATGATCCCCCAAAAAGGGGAGCGACCCTTCCCCAAGGGGCCGCTCCCCGAACAACGAAAGTGGCAAAAAAAATAAAAAAATTAAAATCCCTAGCATTCCAGCTGCACGATCGCACGATCGTGCAGCAGGAATGCTCTAAAGTTGCATCGAGGGAAAGGAAAGGCCTTTCCTTCCCCTCGATGTACGTTTCAGCAAATTCCCCCCTGCCCCAGCCGCAAAACGAACCTCTTTGCAATCCGACGCGCAGGAAGCAAATGGCTTCCCTGCGCGTCGGTAAACAAAAGGAACCTCCAGTGACGCGGGCGGGGAGGGCGGGGGGAGGCAGGGGAAGGTCTTCCCCTGCCATCCCGGCAGAAAAGCAGAAAATCGGGCAGACTCGGGGGGAGCGCTGGCGCTTCCCCCGAGGGTGGGGCTCATGACGAGCTGGGCTCGTCATCAGCGTGCGAGCGCCCTGCTCCATGACGAGCCCAGCTCGTCATCAGCCCCAAAGGGGTTAAAGTAGAACTATTCTTAGAGAACAGAGCTTCTATTTTTAGGAACTCTGGAGACAATATATTACCTCAGCCTCTAGCATATTTACAAATAACTGTATTTATATGTGAAGAAATGGTCTCGCACTTTTATTTTCTGTATTAAGAGCCATTTCATGTGTAAATTTTCGCAAAATCATTCCGCTGATATATATGCATCCTATTTTATGAATGATTACTCTGCTTGAAATACTGTACCTATACTCATTTTTCGTGTATTTCGCATTTGCCATTTCAGATGCAAAAAAAATAAATATCTTTTGGGGTGGATCGGTATACACATGCACCGTTAGATATGTTTACTATTGCTTAGTTTAGTAATTATGGACATGAATTCGTGGAGTGGGTGTAGTGTGTTTATCTAGGTACCTGAATCGATATTCCTATTCTTTGCCCTTGTGTGGTTATAAATCAATAATATCCCTACAACGGCATAGAAACCCTTTTCATAATTCAGTCATAGCGCATGCTGTCACATTAAGCAAGCCTATTCCTCCAGCCCCCTAGAAAGCACACCGAGTTCTTAAACAAATCCAAGCCTCCAGCAACCTGGGAAATCCCCGCTGCTTTGTTTTGATTTCGTCCGAGAACTCCTGTAAAGCACTGTAAGAACGACCAGTTCTTAGTGACATCCTTATTGACGTCTTATGTCCAGCCTTACGTCAAACCCGGCACCTTTCAGGTATAAATATACCAACGTTGCCTTAAGCAAACACACGGTGGTGATGAATCTGGAGCAGCTACTACTTGCCCGAGAGCCCAGCTGATGCGAGAGCCCACGGACGCTGCCCCTCCCTTTTGACGCGCTGAGAAAGACGCTGTCTTTTCTCTTGCCGAGAAATCCAGCCTCCGGCGTTTCCAGCTTACCCTTGCGGGTGACTGGGATACCGAGTCCTGAGAGAGAGATACCAGACCTGCTGCCTTCTAATACCCAGGTACTGAACTGACTAAACCCTTACAGAGAATTCTTGAGTCAGATTCTTGGCAAAACAAACTTAACTTAAAACTGCTACTTACTCCTTCCCACGTATTAGGCTTAGGTCAGGTACACCGGGGTAGGCGTATTTAGAAGCACCAGTTGAGTACGATTAGTCAATGTATATATGTATGTATCTATTTTATCCATTTTAAAGTATCATATGGCTAAGAAACCATATCAATTCTTTTACAGTATTATTTTATAATCCTGCTTTTACTGTACGCACTTTACTTTACTATAAATATTGCAATTGTAGCAATTCATTTCTCTTGTATGAGGAAGAAGACTGCTCGATAAATAACACCTTTTGTTGAAAACGCCCGTCTCTCTTTTCTCTGCATTCTGGTGAAACTAAGTACGCACCTTTGACTGAGTGAAATAGCTGCCTTTTGTTTTCACACGACTCTAGAGATATACTCTTATTCAGGGAGAGCAAAGTTGTCATGTTTTATGGTTGTCAGAAACTAAATCCCTTCTTGTCTATCCAGGGAGGTTAAACTCCTCCTCGCTTATTCGAGAAAGTTTCTAGTGAACTCTGAGCTAGCTGGCAAAAAACTTAAGTCTAATATAGTCAGTAGAGACCTAGTTAACCTCAGTCCTACGTCCACACTACTGAAGATATTATTCCAATGCGCAGAGCCTATTGGGACTATAGGAACTACACTACAGTAGAGGGCCTTTTGTGTCATACAAGCTATTTTTAAATTAATTCTGGCTTCAAACGGTAGCCAGTTGAGGGCTCTCAGGTCTGGGGATATGTGGACGTTTCTCTTAGAACTTGTGATGAGTCTCACAGCTGAGTTGATCGTGGCTCTTAGCGATGACCGATGTCCTCGGGAGTCCGCATAAGGTTGCTGCTGCGTATTCCAAGCGGGGGATAACTAAGGCTTCAACTGCTTGTTTGAAATCGAAGGCGGGCATATATAGTTTGTTTTCGCAGGGTCACTCTCCAGAGTGTTGAAGACCTTAACCTTTTAGCCACTCTTGCAACAATTCAAATAGGTATGTCCTCTCCTAGGGTGTTGAAGACCTTGACCTTTTCCCTACTCTTTCCAACACTTCAGATAGGTATGTCCTCTCCAGAGTATTGAAGTCATTGACCTTTTAGCCAATCCTTCCAACACTTTAGGTAGGTATGTCGTCTCCAGAGTGTTGAAGACCTTGACCTTTTCCCCACTCTTTCCAACACTTCAGATAGGCATGTACTCCGACAGAGTGTTGAAGATCTTGACCTTTTAGCTTCTCTTTCCAACACTTCAGGTAGGTATGTCCTCTCCAGAGTGTTGAAGACCTTGACCTTTTAGCCACTCTTTCCAGTACTTCAGATAGGTATGTCCTTTCCAGAGTGTTGAAGGCCCTTACCTTTTACCAATCTTTCCAACACTTCAGATAGGTATGGCCTCTCCAGAGTGTTGAAGACCCTTACCTTTTAGCCACTCTTTGCAACACTTCAGGTAGGTATGTCCTCTCCAGATTGTTGAAGACGTGTCCTTTTAGCCACTCTTTCCAACACTTCAGGTAGGTATGTCCTCTCCAGAGTGTTGAAGACCCTTACCTCTTAGCCACTCTTTCCAAATTCTCAGTTAGGTATGTCCTCTCCAGAGTGTTGAAGACCTTGTCCTTTTAGCCACTCCTTCCAACACTTCAGGTAGGTATGTCCTCTCCAAAGTGTTGAAGACTTTGACCTTTTCCCCACTCTTTCCAAAACTTCAGATGGGTATGTCCTCTCCAGAGTGTTGAAGACCTGGACCTTTTAGCCACTCTTTCCAACACTTCAGGTAGGAATGTCCTCTCCAGAGTGTTGAAGACATTGACCTTGTAGCCACACTTTCCAACACTTCAAATAGGTATGTCCTCTCCAGAGTGTTGAAGACCTTGAAGTTTTAGCCACTCTTTCCAACACTTCAGATAGGTATGTCCTCTCCAGAGTGTTACAGACCCTTACCGTTTAACCACTTTTCCCAACTTTTCAATTAGGTATGTCCTCTCCAGAGTGTTGAAGACTTTGTCGTTTTAGCCACTCTTTCCAACACTTCAGGTAGGTATGTCGTCTCCAGAGAGTTGAAGACCTTGACCTTTTCCCCACTCTTTCCAACACTTCAGATAGGTATGTCCTCTGACAGAGTGTTGAAGACCTTGACCTTTTAGTCATTCTTTCCAACACTTCAGGGAGGTATGTCCTCTCCAGAGTGTTGAAGACCTTGACCTTTTAGCCACCCTTTCCAACTCTTCAAATAGGTATTTCCTCTCCAGAGTGTTGAGGATCTTGACCTTTTAGCCACTCTTTCTAGCACTTCAGATAGGTATTTCCTCTCCAGAGTGTTGAAGACCTTGACCTTGTAGCCACTCTTTTCAACATTGCAGGTAAGTATGTCCCCTCCATAGTGTTGAAGACCTTGACCGTTTAGCCACTCTTTCCAACACTTCAAATAGGTATGTCCTCTCCAGAGTGTTAAGGACCTTGACCTTTTAGCCACTCTTTCCAATACGTCAAATAGGTATGTCCTCTCCGGAGGGTTAAAGACCTTGACCTTTTAGCCACTCTTTCCAACACTTCAGGTAGGTATGTCCTCTCCAGAGTGTTCAAGACCTTGACCGTTTAGCCACTCTTTCCAACACTTCAAATAGGTATGTATTCTCCAGAATGTTGAAGACCTTGACCTTTCCCCCACTCTTTCCAACTCTTCAAATAGGTATGTCCTCTCTAGAGTATTGAAGACCTTGACTTTTCCCCACTCTTTCCAACACGTCAGATAGGTATGTTCTCTCCAGAGTGTTGAAGACCCTTACGGTTTAGCCACTGTTTCCAACTTTTCAGTTAGGTATGTCATCTCCAGATTGTTGAAGACCTTGACCTTTTCCCCACTCTTTCCAACACTTCAGATAGGTATGACCTCTGACAGAGTGTTGAAGACCTTGACCTTTTAGCCACTCTTTCCAGTACTTCAGATAGGTATATCCTTTCCAGAGTGTTGAAGGCCCTTACCTTTTACCAATCTTTCCAACACTTCAGATAGGTATGGCCTCTCCAGAGTGTTGAAGACCCTTACCTTTTAGCCACTCTTTGCAACACTTCAGGTAGGTATGTCCTCTCCAGATTGTTGAAGATGTGTCCTTTTAGCCACTCTTTCCAACACTTCAGGTAGGTATGTCCTCTCCAGAGTGTTGAAGACCCTTACCTCTTAGCCACTCTTTCCAAATTCTCAGTTAGGTATGTCCTCTCCAGAGTGTTGAAGACCTTGTCCTTTTAGCCACTCCTTCCAACACTTCAGGTAGGTATGTCCTCTCCAAAGTGTTGAAGACCTTGACCTTTTAGCCACTCTTTCCAGCACTTCAGGCAGGTATGTCTGCTCCAGAGTGTTGAAGACCTTGACCTTTTCCCCACTCTTTCCAACTCTCCAGATAGGTATGTCCTCTCCAGAGTATTGAAGACCTTGACTTTTCCCCACTCTTTCCAACACTTCAGGTAGGTATGTCCTCTCCAGAGTGTTGAAGACCTTGACCATTTAGCCACTCTTTCCAACACTTCAGATAGGTATTTCCTCTCCAGAGTATTGAAGACCTTGACTTTTCCCCACTCTTTCCAACACTACAAATAGGTATGTCCTCTCCAGAGTGTTGAAGACCTTGACCTTTTAGCCACTCTTTCCAACACTTCAGAAAGTTATGTCCTCTCCAGAGTGTTGAAGACCCTGACCTTTTAGCCACTCTTTCCAAATCACCACCTCATCAGAAAGTCCAAAAGGACCTCCTTCAAGGACCGCCTCGACAAGAACACACAGAACAGCAAGGAGCTCTTCAACATCGTGAAGGAACTCTCCAACCTCAGCTCCAACAACAACAACATCCCACCATCGCAAGACCTGTGCAACTCCCTGGCCACCTTCTTCCAATGCAAGATCGCAGACATTCACGACAGCTACAACAACCAGATCACCACGACAGCAAACGACACCTCAGACCCCACCACCACCACCCACAACGACCACCTGCTCACCTGGACAAACAACAACAACACCATCAAAATCATGAACTCCATCAACTCCGGCTCCCCGTCAGACCCTTACCCACACCACATCTACAACAAAGCCAGTGCCTCCATCACACCACATCTCTGCTAGGCCGTCAAAATCTTCTTCGAGACTGCTACCTTCCCGGAGATCTGGAAGCACGACGAGATCAACGCCTAGCTCAAGAAACCCAAGGCCGATCCGAGGGACCTTAAGAACTTCCGACCCATTTCCCTGCTCTCCTTCCCGGCAAAGGTCATCGAGAAAACCGTCAACAAGCAGCTGACCCGCTACCTTGAGGAGAACAACATCCTGTACCCTTCCCAGTCCGGGTTCCGCAGCAACCACAGCACCGAAACTGCCCTAATCGGCCGATACCGATGACGTCAGGGCCGTGCTGGACAACAGCTTAAGCGCAGCCCTCATCCTCCTGGACCTATCAGACACCTTCGACACGGTCTGCCACTGCACCCTATGCACACATTTCCACAACGCCGGGACCCGAGACAAGGCTCTGGAATGGACCACTTCCTTCCTCTCCGGCAGAACCCAGAGCGTCCGCCGCCCCGTTCCGCTCCGAGTCCTCTAACATCATCTGCAGCGTACCCCAAGGATCATCCCTCAGCCTGACACTGTGCAACATCTACATGGCCCGCTCGCCCACGTCACCAGAAGGCACAACCTCAACATAATTTCCTATGCCGACGACACATCGCTGATTCTCTCCCTCACCACAGACCCCCTCACCGCCAAGACCAACCTCCACGAAGGAATGAAAGCCATCGCCGAATGGATGAAGAACAGCCGTCTGAAGCTGAACTCGGACAAGACGGAGGTCCTCATCCTCGGCTCCACCACTTCGGCCTGGGACGACTCCTGGTGGCCAACCACCAAGGGAGCAGCACCAACGCCCACCAATCACACACGCAACCTGGGGTTCGTCCTCGACTCTACACTCTCCATGACCAAGCATGTCAACGCTGGCTCATCCTCCTGCTTCAACACCCTCTGCATTCTCCGCAGAATCTACAGGTGGATCCCCACCGACACAAGAACAACGGTCACCCAGGCCCTCGTCAGCAGCAGGCTGGACTACGGGAACGCCCTCTACGCTGGAACCCCGGCCAATCTGCTGAAACGACTATACCGCATACAGAACGCCTCAGCCCGCCTGATCCTCGACATCCCTTGACACCGCCACATCACACCCCACCTGAGAGACCTGCACTGGCTGCATGTCAACAAAAGGATCAACATCAAGCTCCTCACCCACGCACACAAGGCACTCCACAACACCGGACCAGCTTACCTCAACAGTCGCCTCACCTTCTACACCCCTGAACCGCCAGCTCCGCTCTGCCGACCGTGCCCTCTTCACCATCATCTGCATTCAAAGAGCGACCACCAGCGGCAGATCGTTGTCCTACCTCGCCGCCAAGACCTGGAACACCCTCCCCATCCTCTTACTGCAGACCCAAGACCTACTAACCTTCAGAAGGCTATTCAAGACCTGGCTGTTCAAACAGTAGCAGCATCCCCCCAGCGCCTTGAGACCCTCATGGGTGAGTAGTGCGCTTTACAAATTCCTTGATTGATTGATTGAAGACCTTTTCCTTTTAGCTGCTCTTTCCAACACTTCAGATCGGTATGCTCTCTCCATAGTGTTGAAGACCTTGACCTTTTCCCCACTCTTTCCAACTCTTCAGATAGGTATGTCCTCTCCTCAGTATTGAAGACCTTGACTTTTCCCCACTCTTTCCAACAAGTTAGATAGGTATGTCCCCTCCAGAGTGTTGAAGCCCTTGACCTTTTAGCACTTCTTTCTAACACTTCAGGTATGTATATCCTCTCCATTGTGTTGAAGACGACCTTTTAGCCACTCTTTCCAACACTTCAGGTAGGTATGTCCTCTCCAGAGTGTTGAAGACCTTGACCGATTAACCACTCTTTCCAACACTTCAAATAGGTATGTCCTCTCCGGAGGGTTAAGACCTTGACCTTTTAGCCACTCTTTCCAACACTTCAGGTAGGTATGTCCTCTCCAGGGTGTTGAAGACCTTGACCTTTTCCCTACTCTTTCCAACACTTCAGATAGGTATGTCCTCTCCAGAGTATTGAATACCTTGACCTTTTAGGTACTCTTTCCAACACTTCAGGTAGGTATGTCCTCTCCAGAGTGTTGAAGACCTTGACCTTTTAGCCACCCTTTCCAACACTTCAAATAGGTATGTCCTCTCCAGAGTGTTGAAGACCTTGAACTTTTAGCCATTATTTCCAACACTTCAGATAGGTATGTCCTCTCCAGAGTGTTAAAGACCCTTACCTTTTAGTCACTCTTTTCAACTTTTCAGTTAGGTATGTCCTCTCCAGAGTGTTGAAGACCTTGTCCTTTTAGCCACTCCTTCCAACACTTCATGTAGGTATGTCCTCTCCAGAGAGTTGAAGACCTTGACCTTTTCCCCACACTTTCCAACACTTCAGGTAGGTATGTCCTCTCCAGAGTATTGAATACCTTGACCTTTTAGGTACTCTTTCCAACACTTCAGGTAGGTATGTCCTCTCCAGAGTGTTGAAGACCTTGACCTTTTAGCCACCCTTTCCAACACTTCAGATAGGTATGTCCTCTCCAGAGTGTTAAAGACCCTTAACTTTTAGTCACTCTTTTCAACTTTTCAGTTAGGTATGTCCTCTCCAGAGTGTTGAAGACCTTGTCCTTTTAGCCACTCCTTCCAACACTTCGGGTAGGTATGTCCTCTCCAGCGTGTTGCAGACCTTGACCTTTTCCCCACTCTTTCCAACACTTCAGATAGGTGTGTCCTCTGACAGAGTGTTGAAGACCTTGACCTTTTAGCCTCTCTTTCCAACACTGCAGTTAGGTATGTCCCCTCCATAGTGTTGAAGACCTTGGCCTTTTAGCCTCTCTTTCCAACACTTCAGGTAGGTATGTCCTATCCAGAGTGTTGAAGACCTTGACCGTTTAGCCACTCTTTCCAACACTTCAAATAGGTATGTCCTCTCCAGAGTGTTGAAGACCTTGGCCTTTTAGCCTCTCTTTCCAACACTTCAGGTAGGTATGTCCTATCCAGAGTGTTGAAGACCGTGACCTTTTAGCCACTCTTTCCAACACATCAGGTAGGTATGTCCTCTCGAGAGTATTGAAGACCTTGACTTTTCCCCACTCTTTCCAACACGTCAGATAGGTATGTCCTCTCCAGAGTTTTGAAGAACTTGACCTTTTAGCCACCCTTTCCAATACTTCAAATAGGTATGTCCTCTCCGGAGGGTTAAAGACCTTGACCTTTTAGCCACTCTTTCCAACACTTCAGGTAGGTATGTCCTTTCCAGAGTGTTGAAGACCATGACCGTTTAGCCACTCTTTCCAACACTACAGATCGGTATGCCCTCTCCATAGTGTTGAAGACCTTGACCTTTTCCCCACTCTTTCCAACTCTTCAGATAGGTATGTCCTCTCCTCAGTATTGAAGACCTTGACTTTTCCCCACTCTTTCCAACAAGTTAGATAGGTATGTCCCCTCCAGAGTGTTGAAGACCTTGACCTTTTAGCACTTCTTTCTAACACTTCAGGTAGGTATATCCTCTCCATTGTGTTGAAGACCTTGACCTTTTAGCCACTCTTTCCAACACTTCAGCTAGGTATGTCCTCCAGAGTGTTGAAGACTCTGACCTTTCAGCCACTCTTTCCAACACTTCAGCTAGGTATGTCCTCTCCAGAGTGTTGAAGACCTTGACCGTTTAACCACTCTTTCCAACACTTCAAATAGGTATGTCCTCTCCGGAGGGTTAAGACCTTGACTTTTCCCCACTCTTTCCAACACGTCAGATAGGTATGTCCTCTCCAGAGTTTTGAAGAACTTGACCTTTTAGCCACTCTTTCCAACACTTCAGGTAGGTATGCCCTCTCCAGGGTGTTGAAGACCTTGACCTTTTCCCTACTCCTTCCAACACTTCAGATAGGTATGTCCTCTCCAATTCAATTCAATTCAATACAATTGAGACTTTATTCGGTTATATTTCACACCATAAAAGTACACATATATGCAATATCATTAAAAACATTATTCATACTATTACAATAATTCATAGTCACACACAAAAAAATCATATTACACGTAGCCCATTGCCAATTAATTGATCCAGATACATAGTAAAGTGCAGAAGGTAAGTACAACATCATTGATCTAAGCAATCCCTTAATTTGACGGTTAATTTTAGAAATTCTTTAACCTGTAAAACACTATCGCTGTGCAAAAGCTGCAGATAAAAAAAGGCAGGTTTGATTTGGTTAAAATTAAGTTTCCTTAAAAGTGCAACAAGATAACGTTTGAGGGGGTATTCATAAAACCTACATAAAAACATAAAATGCAGCATATCCTGAGGAGACTTCTCGTCGCAGCCACAGGGTGCTGTAACCTTATTAAAAATGCCTGACTTCGGTCGAATTAAAAGATGATGGAAGATGTCAAATCTAAACCTACTCAACAGGAATTTCTCATGAGAGGTGAAATTACTCATTAAATAAGGCTCCATGCCTTCACAGGTTTTTAACATCACATATTTCCTAATTCTTGGTTTCATAAGCTCCTCACTTTCCCTTTGAGCCAGCTTATCCTTATAGAAGGCTTGTTTGATTGCTGTTTTATCCCCCTTTACAATTCCGCCAGGATTTTCAAACAAATTCAGGTGACCTAGCCTTGAAAAACAGTTTTTCAGATATTTTAACCAGGGGACACACATATATTTATCCTGAGATACAAGATCTCCTACAATCAGATGGGTAAGAGGTATGTCCTGATTTATCCACAGTTTCACCCAACAAGTCAGAGGCCTTATGGAAAAAATATCACTTAGATACTGCATTCCCAGTTCTTCATGTACTGCCAGGTTGGGTGTACTAGTGGGGACACAAAGTAGACGTTTTAGGAAATTGTTTTCAGCAACCTGCAACTGTTCTCCAGCCAGATATCCCCAAAGTTCGCTACCATATGCAGCTGTAGCAACAGATTTGGCATTGTAAAGCTTAATCATTGCATTAGTTGACTTCTTACCCAGTTTTGACGCAAAGTTAAAAACAGAAGCATTGGCCCTTGTCAGTTCACCTTTCTTTTTGGCCAGGTGTGGACCCCAGTTAAGCTTGGTATCAAACAAGACACCAAGATATGAAAATGTTTCTGTGACTGGTATTGGGACATCATCCAATTTAAAAATAAAATTCTTTTTGGGTTTATGGCCAACATGCATTATGTATGATTTGGAGTTGTTGACCAAAAGATTTCGGTCAGACATAAAAGTGTTAAAAGCATTTAAAAGCGCCTGGAGTCCCTTCTCCGTTCTTGAGATTAAAACCGCATCATCTGCATATAAAAGAACTGGAATACCCCGCCTGCCAACTCTAGGGCAGTCTGCCTGTACATTCTGTAGATAATCATCTAAATCGTTAATGTACAAATTAAAAAGGAAGGGGGCAGGAATGCAACCCTGACGCACACCCTTCTTTATGTCAAAATTGCCTGTGGTGTCCCCATTTACAGAATATCTGACATTAGCACTGGTGTTACTGTGCATATCCACCAGAAAGTCAACTATCCCTGAATCCACACCTTTCTCCCTCATGGACCTCCTCAGCCCCCCCCTGTTAACACAGTCGAAGGCTGAGGAAAGGTCCATGAAGGCAAGATGGACAGTTCCCCTCTGCACAATGGTATATTTGCTCAATACAAGGAAGAGGTTAAGGCACTGGGTTATGGTGGAGCGCCCCCCACAGAAACCATACTGGGAGATCGACATGATGTTATTTTCAGTCGCCCAGCATGTTATTCTCTGTAGTAGAATTCTCCCCATAATTTTGACCGTGGAGTCAATTAATGAAATTGGCCGGTAGCAGTGAGGACTGCCCTTATCTCCTTTTTTAAAGACGGGAACAATCGTTGATAGTCCCCAGGAGATAGGACAGCCCACTTTGGCAGCTGCATTAAATACTGCAGCCAAGATGGGCGCCCAGAAGTGTGGATCAGACTTATATAAGTCTGGGGGGATCCCATCAGGCCCTGGGGCTTTTCTAGCAGTAAGTCCTTCAATGGCCACTATGACTTCACCATTAGTAAACCTAATAGTACCTTCCCTAGCATCAAGCAATTTCTCAGTTGTAACAGGTAACCCAGAGGAGTATAATTGTTTGAAGTGCAGTTCCCACTCTTCCTTAGTAATACAGCAATCCAGACCATTACCTGGGTTTTCTGCCAGGAATGGTTTTTTAATTATTGTCCAAAATCTGGTGCTGGATTTTAAGGTAGAGGGATCAAGTAACTCATTCCATGCTTCTATTCTTAGCGACTCCTTATGGGATGTAAGAATGGACTTATATTCTCTGCGGCACAGTTTGACATTTCCCTGCACTCTCGGAATAGCTGCCAGTGCTAGCCTGAGGTTACGAGCAGCTTTGGAGCAATCATGATTGAACCATCTTGGCCCGCATTTGTCCACACTCGTCTTTACTGGGACCAACATCAGTTCTGACACCTTCTCCGACAAATTTTGATAAGCAGTGAGAACCCGTCGTGGGTCTGGCCCCACCTGAGTGCAGTTCACGATGTCCTCAGTACATGTATCTGCAATGTTTTTATACAATAAATCTGGAGTCACCATTGACCATTTAAGTCGCCGCCTCCCATCTGTGGTGTCCAGCCTCCCGGAGTTACATATCTGTTTTTCCTTAGTAAACCAAGGTCCCTTCAGAAGGATTTTTAAAGGATTATGGTCACTGAATTCGCTTGGAACAATATCAAACGAATCCAGAAAAGGCAGCAGTGTCACTGACAACAGCATATGATCAATAAAGGTGCCCCTCCCGTGCCCCTTGAAGGTAGGGGTATCAAAACATTTAAATGGGTCCCTGAGAGTCATGGCCAGGGAGAGATCCAAGTTATCAAGAAGAGCATTGCATAATTCCCCAGCCATTATATGATCCAGGTGGAGTCCCTCCATACGGTCACATCTTAAGTCATTTATGCATTTGTGCAGGGGGTCTCCACACAAATGGACATTGAGATCCCCCACAATCATAAGATTATGATTAAAATCCTTTAGAGAGGAGGTGAGAAAAGCATGCAGGACAGATATGGGGTTAGATACTGAAGTGACATTTGCAGCATTATAAAAATTCACTAAACATGGGGGGCGTGGCTAAGCACGCAATGGCGGTGGTCGCAAAAGGGTAGAGCTCCGTGCTAAGCTCCCCTTCCCTAGGCCGATTCTCCGCCAATTTTCACCGTAGCCGCCCGAAACTGCAGGGGGACCTTCCCAGAGCAATAATCAGCATCCTGGCCGACTTTGTTATTTGAGGCCCGGCGCGGCCCACACCGGCCTTTCCTGCAGCCCTCCTGCGGGACCTGCTGCTTCCCGATCGGGGGAGAAATCACGGGAGGGCGCGGCTCGAGCCCAGCGCCCAGGCCTCAGCATACAACTTCCACCCTGGTATGCGCGGCCTCCCTGCGGGACACCACCGGGCCGGGGGAGCCCTCTGTCGTCCTTGACCCTCTCTCCAACCTACTGTGGGACGCCTACGGGGGACCCGGCCTGGGAGAGGAGCGGGCGCCCGGCCCCGGCGCTGCGGCTACCACACCGCTGCAGACCCGGCCCGTCTGGCTGCCTGACGACGTGACAAGTGGCGGCGCGGCACCCGAGACATCGCTGGCGGAGCGCCGGTGGGTTGGTGGGACTGGCCAGCGGAGCCCTTCCTTCGCACCTGGCCAGGGGACTGGACTCACCCGGTAAGACCCCTCCGCGCCTGCCCGCGCTGCCGTGACAAGTGGCGGACACCGCAGGGAGTCTGAGACGGACACTGGGGCCTGCGCGGAGGGGCCGCCGCCGCGCCAGGGGGGCCCTCTGACATCCCTGATCCCTGCACCTTACTGTTGGACGCTCGCGGGGAACCCGGCCTGGGGGAAGAGCAGGCGCCCGGCCTCGGCACCGCGACGGCCACGCTACTGACAGTCCGGCCTGCCTGGCTACTTGACGACGCGCCAAGTGGCGGCGCGGCTCCCGAGGTACTACTAGTGAAGCACCGGAGGGTCGGCGGGACCTGCCGACGGAGCCCCTCCCCCGCGCCTTGCCGGGAGACCGAACCTGTCCGGTGAGACCACTCCGCGCCCACCCGCGCGGCTGCGACACATGGACACTGCTGGGAGCCTGTGACGGACTTAGGGATCCACTCGAAGAAGCTGCCGAGCACCTGCTGGAGCTACTAGCTCATTGCGAGACACGCGCTTCGCCGATGGCGGCGCTGCCAAGCCACCTGTGCTAAACGACACGTAACTGCTTTGGGCACTCTGGCCGTTTCCTGGTGTCAAGGGCCTGCACTGTCCCACTCTACACCAGACGCTCTCATAGATCCCTTACATGGCTGGCTGCCGTCCGGCCGGCGGGGGAGTGCACGAGGGGCCGCGATTGAACGCTACGCAACTATTCTTGGCAGTCTAGCCGTCAGGGGCCTGCACCGGACTGCTCCACACTGGACTCGATTGCGGACCTCCTGCAGGGATAGCTGCGGCCTGACCGACGGAGGAGCTCACGGGGGGGGCCGCGACCTGGACCTGGACCTGGCGTCTGGGCCTCAACGTGCAGCCTGCAGACAAACTTGCTTTGCCTCCCTACCCACTAGGCTCGGATCCCGAGAGCCCGGGCGCTGCCCTGGCCCCGGTACCCCATTGCACCCAGAACAGCGCGGAGACCCTGCTTCGGAGAGAGACGGGGGCCCGCTTGACGGACCCGGCCTGCCACCCCGGCGGCGACTTTGAACGAAGAGGCGACTGCGGGCTAGCCGACCCCCCACCTAGCAGCAGCGTGCTCCCAGAGGACCTGCCGGTGCGACACGGGTGAGAACACTGTTTGCCGGGCGATCCTGCACATGTCCGGAGGAGTGCGGACCCGCACTGGGACGGGAGGTGCCCCGCCGAAGGGAAAACCGGACAAATCAATGAACAAGATGGCCGCCGAACAAGTAACCGCGAGGCTGGACAGCGTGCTAGCAGCTATGGAACGCATGGAACAGTCGCTCCAGCTGACCAGAACCTCCCTGGAGTCTAAAATAGACAGTGTCGCCATAGACCTCACCCACCTGAGGGACGACCACAGGAAACTGACTGATCGGACCAAGTCTCTGGAGGGTGCTGTGAAGGAACTCGAACCTAAAGTCGGCCAGACAGACAAGCGAGTACAGGATCTCCTGAACAGAGTAGAGTTCCTGGAGGACCGCGCTGAGGATGCGGAAGGGAGGGCGAGACGCAACAACATCAGACTCGTGGAAGTCCCGGAAAAATGGGAGGGGAATCAACCTGCCCAACGTGTGGAAGACTGGCTCAGGCATCTGCTGCCCGAAGGCACGCTCTCGCCCTACTTCGTAGTGGAGCGGGCGCACCGAGTACCCACGAGGCCCCACACCACCGGCACCAATCCGAGGCCGCTACTCTTCAAGATACTGAATTATAGGGACCGAGAAACGGTGCGGAGAGAAGCCAGACGACTCTGAGAAATTCGTATAGACAATGCTACAATAATGTTTTTCCCGGACTACACTGTCCAAGTGCAACGTCAAAGGCACAACTTCCTGGAGGTAAAACGGCGACTCCGCACCGCAGGCCTTAAGTACTCCCTGCTCTTTCCTGCAAAACTAAGAGTGGTGGCACGGGACAAGACCTACTTCTTTCACACTCCAGAGGAGGTCGGTGAGTGGCTGGACAGCGGTACGGACACGGCACCCAGGCAGGCACAGAGTTATGAGGCGAGGCCGCGATCACGCAGGCCGCGGCGCCGCCGCAGAAACAGAGCACGGCAGGCCCAACACCCGGAGGAAGCGTCACGACACTCTCCGCCGGCGGACCAAATGCTCCAGGAACAACAGGATGCGCTCCGGAGAGTCTCCCAACTGAGCAATTCGCCCTCATCGGAAGTCATCCAGGACGACGGCCCGCAGACGATTCCCAGCGATGATGATGAAGCCGTATATGGGATTCCAGACTCTCAGCTCTCGGTGGACCTACCGGACATCACACCGCAGACAGCTGACTTGCTTCATTAACAACACGTGAATCATCCGTAAGGAGCCCGGTGGGGGGGACGGCTGCGGGAGCTGGCTGGACGCTGGGGCACGGCTAATGCCCGAGGCTGCCGGGGGTCTTTCCTCCCCCCCCTGCCTACTGGCTGGATGGTGGAATGCTGACGCAGTGAGTATTGCCCCAATCATGCAGACACAAACAGTACAAGGTGATGATGGTGTTGTCCTGCGGCCCTTGCTCCTCCCCCGCCCCCTCTGAACGCGGGCCCCAGTGCACGGGGTACTACCAATGTCAGGGGCACGGGAACTGCACCCCATCTAACTCTATTCCTCTACTGTGGCGGGCTGGACTGGGCCCCCCCCCCGCGGGGCTGGTGGTGCCACGCCCCGGTGCATTGACCTTGGCTACCAGTCGACTGTATCATATGGCCCGGGGAAGGACATTGATCTCCTTCTTTGACCACCTATCTGAAACGTCAGAACTGTGATTAGCACACAATACCCCCTAGACTTGTAAAGTTGTCCCTCTTTATCGAGAGTATGGACGGTGGCCCGTTTCGCTGCTGCCCCTTTGGTATTCTAGTGGGGTTCTCCCACAGTTGGTTCTTGTTGTTACTTGTTCTTCCCCTCTTTACTGTTTCCATGGACTTTGCTGATTGTATTGGGGAGGGTGGTCGTGGGAGGGCTGCGGGGAGGGATGCAATGGACCTGTGCTGGGCTGATGTTTATGGACATGGGGGGGGGACACCTACACTGATAAAATGACTGCGATAAAAATATGTACCTGGAATATTAGAGGCATGCACACACCTGCGCGCCGTTATCAAATATACTCCTACCTGAAACGACACCAAATACACATTGCACTCCTGCAGGAAACGCACTTGCACGGGGCGGAAGTGGTCGCACTGCGCCGCAGGTGGAGGGGGCAGCTATATGCCACTGAGTACTCCTTGTTTGCCCGTGGGGCACAACTATGGGTGAAACCGGGTACTCCCTTTACAATGACAGATATACACACGGACCCGGAGGGGAGGTATGTGTTAGTGAACGGCTGCATTGATGGGCAACCTGTAGTACTGGCATCCGTTTACTCTCCCAATACGGACCAGGGGGGTTTCCTAGCGCGCCTTTCAGAGAAATTGGCGCCCTGGCACGGAGTCCCCTGGGTTCTAGGGGGGATTACAACACGGTGCTGGATCCCACACTAGACCGCTCGGCCCCACCTAGGCCTGATGCCACGTCTCTAGGAGCCATGAAGGCGCTCACCCAGTGGGCGGCACAGTGGGATTTGAAGGATGCATGGCGCGCCCATAACCCTAGCACCAGAATATACTCCTACTACTCAGGGGCGCACGCGTTACATGTCCGCCTGGACAGATACATGGTGTCACCAGAGCTGCTACCACACATCACAGACTCTCAATATCTTGGCCGAACACACTCGGATCACAACCCACACACGTTGCAATTAGCGTGGGAACGCCCACACCCGCCCATCCCCACATGGCGTTTACAACCAGCCCTACTGCTGGATGCCCCCTTCCGAGATTCCCTGCAAGCCTGCGTAGCACAATACTTCGTGGACAACTCGGGCACAGCGTCCTCCCCGCAGATCGAATGGGACGCCTTCAAGGTCGTGATACGGGGACACTGCCTGGGCACACAGGGGAGCATGCAGAAAACACTAGAAGCTGACCTGCGCCGGGTGGAGGCTGACCTGCTCCGCTGGGAGCAGGAAGCAGTGGAGGGGACAGGTGACCACCTCAGTGAGGCCCGTGAGGAACACACGGCGTTGCTGGAACGATTGCGCCACATCAATTATGCAGCCCACTCGGCGCGCGTGCACCAGTACAGCGACAAACCCGGGAGACTGCTGGCCTGGTTAGTCAAGCAAGAGACCCGTACAGAGCCGGTGTCCGCCATCCGAACGACTGAAGGAGAGGTGGTGTACACTCAGAGTAAAATACACCAAGCCTTTGTACATCACTACCGAGCCTTATACAGATCACAGCTGAGGGTCTCATCGGCGGCTATAGTGGATTACCTCGCAAATGTCCAACTGCCTTCCCTTACGGACGCGCAGCAGGGGGACCTGGGGGCACCATTCACGCCGGAGGAAATGCGCGAGGCCATTTTCGCCCTCTCCAATGGCAAATCGCCTGGCCCGGATGGCCTGCCTGCCGAATTTTTTAAAACGTGTTCGGAAACGCTGATCCCGGAACTGCTTAAAGTGTATAATACCGCAATAGAAGACTCGACACTCCTGGCTACGCTTAATGAAGCCAACCTGGTCTCACTTCTGAAACCCGGCAGGGAGAAAACATGCATGGGCTCCTACAGGCCTTTGGCCATGTTGAACACCGACTACAAAATCTTCACTTCTCTATTAGCCCGACGATTAGCCACAGAGGTCCCAACATTGGTCCATAATGACCAAAATGGTTTTGTACCAGCGAGAAGCACCTCACGCAATATTCGCCGTCTCTTCCGAATACAGGAGGCCGCCACACTACACTGGCCGAGATCGGGATGCCTGGTTCTGGACCTCGAGAAGGCCTTTGACTCCATGGAATGGCCCTACCTAGGGGCAGTGCTGGACAGATTCGGCCTGGGGGATGCGTACACGGACATGGTCGGACTACTCTATCAACGGCCCAATGTCAGAGTGCGAACAGGCAGGTTGCTCTCGGAGGCAGTGCAGGTGCGCAGGGGAACCCGGCAGGGTTGCCCACTGTCTCCCCTTCTCTTCTCTCTGGCCATTGAGCCCCTGGCGGCGCTGTTGCGAGCAAGGGGGTCCGGTTGGGGGATCCCGTTAGCTGATGGCCTGCACATAGTTTCGCTTTACGCAGACGACCTGCTTCTGTATGTGCGAGACCTCACTGCTGTACCGGGCGTGCTGTCGGAAATTTTCCAGACATTCGAAGAGGTATCAGGGCTTAAGGTAAACTGGGCGAAGTCCGGAGTGTATGCGTTCAGCCCGGACACACAGGAATGCGACGTGAGCATCGGGGGTATCGGACTTACGTGGTACCCTACCACCTTTAAATATCTTCGAATGCACATATACAGGGACACGCAGAACATACTGGAGGGTAACCTGGTGCGCGCTATGTCCTCGTTGCGAGCCCAGATGGCCTTCTGGAAGACACTGCCTCTGAATGTACCCAGTAGGATTGCACTATCCAAAATGATAGCACTGCCCAGGCTGCTCTATCACTTTGCCAACATCCCACTATATGTCCCCACAAAAATATTGCGCGACCTGGAATCAATGATCCGCAACCTGATCTGGAACACTGGGCGCCCCCGGGTGGCACTGGCGAAACTCTACTCCCCGACTGTTGAAGGGGGGCTGGCAGTCCCTAACCTGGAGCTGTATTACCTGGCAGCGCAGCTACAGTGGGTGACGCACTGGCTGAGCGACACACACCTAGACGACACGGCCACCGCTACCTACCAATGGACACACACGCAAGTGTGCACATTGTTCCACCCCTTGACTAAGGGACCTCGCCCACTGCCTCTACATGTGGCTGTGGCCCGCAAATGCTTCCTCCGCAGCCTAAAACTGACCCAGGAAATTAGGCCCTACGCCCCAGCGCTTCCCCTGTTGGGTACCCCCAGGAGGGGCGGAACGGTGACGCCGCGCATTCTAGAGAGCTGGACTGCGGCCGGGGTGGAGACCATGGGCGACCTCTATGCAGATGGCGCCATGCTCCCCTTTGAGGAACTGATGGAGGGCACGGGTCTGCCAGCGGGGCAGTTCCTGCTCCATGCGTCCATACTGCGGGCATACACGGAATCCTGGGGAGATATTCAGGAAGAACCGCCGATGCACCACCTAATACAATACCTGCATGTCATGGGCAACGGTTCCCACATCACCCACTGGCTGGCGCAGGCCCTTCTCATACACACACAGCGGTCCACACAACCGATACGGGACAAATGGGCGGCCCACCGCGGGGGGGATTGGACGGACAAAGAGTGGACCATGATCCTAGCCAGCCCCGTGAATATCCCGCGCAACTCCCGCTTCCGGACAATTCAATTTTACATACTGCATCAGGCATATTTATCACCAGACCGAATCAACAGGTACTTCATGATCAATACCACCACCTGCCCCCGGTGCGACCTGCTGGGCGCGGACATTTTGCACATGCTCTGGCAGTGCCCCTCTCTAGACACATACTGGGGGGAGGTGACATCTCTCCTAACGCGCAGTGCTGGCCCAGGTCTGCCATACACCTGGGAGGCTTGCATTCTAGGATTATACACAAGAAACAAGCTAAATAAGATGCAAGCCAGGTTCTGGGATCTAGGCCTCATCACAGCCAAGAGGCTGCTCACCAAACACTGGAAAAGAGAGAACCACCAGTCACTAAATATTGGTATGCTTCCTTCATGAACTGGGCCAGGGCAGAAAGTGTGGCACTGCACCGAGAGGAGATAGCGGGCTTAAGACAATTCCCTATTGCACAACTCTGGGGTGATATCATGAGATCCCTACAGAGAGAGGGCATGACCAGAGGGCTCACATAGGGATCGCCACACGTAGGGAAACACGGATGGAGTAACTATGGAGACGTCAGGGACACGGACAGTACTCCCCCCTCACGACACTCACACACCTGGAGCACCGGAGACGCGGCGCTTACAGACCGGAGGAGGCTTGCCTCCCCCCCAGCCACCCTGACCAATGACTGCACCACACGCCCGACACGCTTTCCGAGGGTCCGGACGGCCACCCACACGGGGAAACGTTAGTCCATACACTGTTGCACCATATTCCTATCCCCCTTTAACGGCGTCGCTCCCTCACATACACTCTCCCACCCCGCCCCCTCCCGCATGAATCCCCCCGTTCACCCTACATTTTTCTTTTGGTTTCTCGTCTCCCATACATAGCCCTTTCTTACCCAAACGCCCCACCCGGGAAACACATTTAGACACCTGACCGGCCACGAGGCTGGACATACGTCGCGTCTTCTCAACATACACTCAGGCTATATCCTTTATCCATATGATACATAACATAATGCATAGACAATACGTGGGGCCTTGCCGTTCTAACCGGATGGCGTGAACCACGACGAGGATAGACCCAGCACAGGTATTAACCACCTCTATTCCACTGCAACGCTCACATGGTCTGCCCGCGAACTTTATAGGTTTCAGTACAGTAGACACTGAAATGATCCTCGACGGCACAGCCAACAATTTGGGACACACCGATGAGACCTGTTTGGCTTATTGAGTTAAAACACTTACTCTTTATAAAAAGATAAAACAAGACGTCATTTGAATATATAATTGCACTAAGAGCATACGTGATGAGAAGGATACGTTTAATGACTTATATTTTAGGGTCACGGTCGAAGGTAACGTGTACCTTCCTTTAATAACTGTTTGCCATTATAATACACCGTACTGTTGCAGCCGGCCCCAGGGTTGTAGGCTTCGCTATGTGTATTGCTCTACTGAATACCAATAAACGTCTTACAAAAATAAAAATAAATAGAAAATAAAAATTCACTAAACATACTCGGCAGTGTTCCCCGTTTAAAACCAAACCCATAATACCAGGATCATTTGCATCAATTCTACTGATTTTACAGGTAACAAGGATAGAAACAAAAATCACCAGTCCACCCTTGGGTCTGCCTCTTAATGATGGTGTGGCCGGGACGTAGAAGGCCTTGTACCCTTCTAAAAAAAGATCACATTTGACCAGCCATGTCTCTTGTAGGCAGATAACATTAAATTACTTTATGTAATTGACCCAGTTTGTGTCTGCCATTTTTGCAGCCAACCCCGCAATATTCCACGAGACAACATTGCTACCACAATTTTTATCCTGTGAGTTCAGAATGGGTACCAATTCATCTGAGATTGAGATGCCCTGACCCACAGGGATCTCATGTCAGTCGCACATATCCAGGCCAGATAAAAGGTCGTACCTATTCTGTGTGTTGATGTTAAACCCAGGCTTAGGTTGGCCCAAAAAATTCGATCTGTTCTGTGTGTTGGTAACGTTTCCAAGTCCTCTCGAATTAACAATATTATACTGAAAGCGGGTATCCATAACCTGAGTCTGAGTTTCAGCCACTGCGCTAAACAGCCTTTGTTGGGGGGGGTTATGACAGAGATGAGCATAGAAGTACCCCAGAGGTCGAACACAAATACTGCTCTCGTTATGTATCAGTGACGAAGCTCTTAAGAGAGCAGTGGCCACATGTTGGGGATGTTTGAAGTTCACAACAATGCAGTCACCGCTTCCCATTTTTTTCGATGGGCCCACCCAGTTCACCCTCCTGACTGCCACTATCTGGTCAGAATATGCAATTGGAAAGCCACAGTTTTTATTAAGCCATGACACTGTTTTATTTTTAAGTGAGGCATGAGACTCGTCATAGGGTGAGGCAGGATGTGGACCGCAAGGTGGAACATTAGTTAAAACTACCACAAATGGCGCACAGTCAGGTGTGGCCTGCTATCTGTTCCCTGTCTTGAAACAGGGTTAGACTGAATCTGTGGATCCACTGTTACTTGGGTGGCTGGTGTGGTTACTTTTGTTGGTACCCTACTCGCATTGGTAGGTACTGCCATCGCATTAGTGGAATTCTGCTGAGTTATCCCCCGCACCATCCCTGCCTGTCTGCCTTCCCCAGAGTTATCCCCTATTCCGGTAACTGCAGCCTGGTACGAAGATACCAGACCACCAAGCCTAGACACCTCAGCTGTTAAGGTGTCTATCTTAGTGGTTAAGGGTCTGATAGCCTCCTCTACCTTAGATTCCAAGTTAGACTCAAGGTTTTTAGGTCTCGGCAACGAGAACTATTGTCACCGAGTAAGCTCGCAAGGGAGTACAGGGCGGTGCACGAGCCGACCAGGGTCTGTGGACGCGCACACACCCAGGCAGGCAGGCAGGCACGGAAAGACACACATAGACAGACAGACACACGCACGCACACACACACACACACACACACACACACACACACACACACACCCTCCCTCTCTGCCGCCCCCCCTCTACCCCCACTCACCGGGCTCTTTCCCTCCGCAGCGGGTCAGTCATGGCAGCAGGCAGACTCGGTGTCTTCTCCGGCGATCTTCAGCTGATGTGCACGCCCACGCTGAGTCTCGTGCGCGCCCACCACGCTGTTTCGCGCCCGTTGATCCTCAGCTTGTGATTACTACTCCTTCTAACCCGAATTCTAAATTACTATTTCTTGGTTCTCTAACTCCACTCTGTTGATTCGTAACAAACTGATATTCAGCACATTTCACAGTCTCGCTTTTGCTTCTCATAAATACAATACGATTATTTTAAGCAAATGTCTACCCTGCTTTTGGTCCTGTGCCTATTATGCTTCGGACTATAGAGTTTTAGAAAGTGTGGTGGAAGATTCCATAAGTGCAGAGTGTGAGTGCAGAGTGTGAATGCAGAGTGTGAGAGTGTGAGTGCAGAGTGTGAGTGCAGAGTGTGAGTGCAGAGTGTGAGTGCAGAGTGAGTTTGCAGAGTGCAGAGTGAGTGTGCAGAGTAGTGAGTGTGCAGAGTAGTGAGTGTGCAGAGTAGTGAGTGTGCAGAGTAGTGAGTGTGCAGAGTGAGTGTGCAGAGAGAGTGTGCAGAGAGAGTGTGCAGAGTGCAGAGTAGTGAGTGCAGAGTAGTGAGTGCAGAGTAGTGAGTAGTGAGTGCAGAGTAGTGAATAGTAAGTGCAGAGTAGTGAGTAGTGAGTAGTGAGTAGTGAGTGCAGAATAGTGAGTGCAGAGTAGTGAGTAATGAGTGCAGAGTAGTGAGTGCAGAGTAGTGAGTGCAGAGTAGTGAGTGCAGAGTAGTGAGTGCAGAGTAGTGAGTAGTGAGTGCAGAGTAGTGAGTGCAGAGTAGTGAGTGCAGAGTAGTGAGTGCAGAGTAGTGAGTGCAGAGTAGGGAGTGCAGAGTAGTGAGTAGTGAGTGCAAAGTAGTGAGTGCAGAGTAGTGAGTGCAGAGTAGTGAGTGCAGAGTAGTGAGTGCAGAGTAGTGAGTGCAGAGTAGTGAGTGCAGAGTAGTGAGTAGTGAGTGCAGAGTAGTGAGTAGTGAGTGCAGAGTAGTGAGTGCATAGTAGTGAGTGCAGAGTAGTGAATGCAGAGTAGTGAGTGCAGAGTAGTGAGTGCAGAGTAGTGAGTAGTGAGTGCAGAGTAGTGAGTAGTGAGTGCAGAGTAGTGAGTAGTGTGCTGAGTAGTGAGTGCAGAGTAGTGAGTAGTGTGCTGAGTAGTGAGTAGTGTGTAGTGAGTGCAGAGTAGTGAGTAGTGAGTGCAGAGTAGTGAGTGCAGAGTAGTGAGTAGTGAGTGCAGAGTAGTGAGTAGTGAGTGCAGAGTAGTGAGTGCAGAGTAGTGAGTAGTGAGTGCAGAGTAGTGAGTAGTGAGTGCAGAGTAGTGAGTAGTGAGTGCAGAGTAGTGTGTAGTGAGTGCAGAGTAGTGTGTAGTGAGTGCAGAGTAGTGTGTAGTGAGTGCAGAGTAGTGAGTGCAGAGTAGTGAGTGCAGAGTAGTGAGTGCAGAGTAGTGAGTGCAGAGTAGTGAGTGCAGAGAGTGCAGAGTAGTGAGTGCAGAGTAGTGAGTGCAGAGAGTGCAGAGTAGTGAGTGCAGAGTAGTGAGTGCAGAGTAGTGAGTGTGCAGAGTAGTGAGTGTGCAGAGTAGTGCGTGTGCAGAGTAGTGAGTGTGCAGAGTAGTGAGTGTGCAGAGTAGTGAGTGTGCAGAGTAGTGAGTGCAGAGTAGTGAGTGCAGAGTAGTGAGTGCAGAGTAGTGAGTGCAGAGTAGTGAGTGCAGAGTAGTGAGTGTGCAGAGTAGTGAGTGCAGAGTAGTGAGTGTGCAGAGTAGTGAGTGTGCAGAGTAGTGAGTGTGCAGAGTAGTGAGTGTGCAGAGTAGTGAGTGTGCAGAGTATTGAGTGCAGAGTATTGAGTGCAGAGTAGTGAGTGCAGAGTAGTGAGTAGTGAGTGCAGAGTAGTGAGTAGTGAGTAATGAGTAGTGAGTGCAGAGTAGTGAGTAGTGAGTGCCGAGTAGTGAGTGCAGAGTAGTGAGTAGTGAGTGCAGAGTAGTGAGTAGTGAGTGCAGAGTAGTGAGTAGTGAGTAATGAGTAGTGAGTAATGAGTAGTGAGTAGTGAGTGCAGAGTAGTGAGTGCAGAGTAGTGAGTGCAGAGTAGTGAGTGAGTGCAGAGTAGTGAGTGAGTGCAGAGTAGTGAGTGAGTGCAGAGTAGTGAGTGAGTGCAGAGTAGTGAGTGAGTGCAGAGTAGTGAGTAGTGAGTGCAGAGTAGTGAGTAGTGAGTGCAGAGTAGTGAGTGCAGAGTAGTGAGTAGTGAGTGCAGAGTAGTGAGTAGTGAGTGCAGAGTAGTGAGTAGTGAGTGCAGAGTAGTGAGTAGTGAGTGCAGACTAGTGAGTAGTGAGTGCAGAGTAGTGAGTAGTGAGTGCAGAGTAGTGAGTGCAGAGTAGTGAGTAGTGAGTGCAGAGTAGTGAGTAGTGAGTGCAGAGTAGTGAGTGCAGAGTAGTGAGTAGTGAGTGCAGAGTAGTGAGTAGTGAGTGCAGAGTAGTGAGTAGTGAGTGCAGAGTAGTGAGTGCAGACTAGTGAGTGCAGAGTAGTGAGTAGTGAGTGCAGAGTAGTGAGTGCAGAGTAGTGAGTAGTGAGTGCAGAGTAGTGAGTGCAGAGTAGTGAGTGCAGAGTAGTGAGTACTGAGTAGTAAGTGCAGAGTAGTGAGTAGTGAGTGCAGAGTAGTGAGTAGTGAGTAGTGAGTGCAGAGTAGTGAGTGCAGAGTAGTGAGTGTGCAGAGTAGTGAGTGTGCAGAGTAGTGAGTGTGCAGAGTAGTGAGTGCAGAGTGAGTGTGCAGAGTAGTGAGTGTGCAGAGTAGTGAGTGCAGAGTAGTGAGTGCAGAGTAGTGAGTGCAGAGTAGTGAGTGCAGAGTAGTGAGTGCAGAGTAGTGAGTAGTGAGTGCAGAGTAGTGAGTGCAGAGTAGTGAGTGCAGAGTAGTGAGTGCAGAGTAGTGAGTAGTGAGTGCAGAGTAGTGAGTGCAGAGTAGTGAGTGCAGAGTAGTGAGTAGTGAGTGCAGAGTAGTGAGTGCAGAGTAGTGAGTGCAGAGTAGTGAGTGCAGAGTAGTGAGTGCAGAGTAGTGAGTGCAGAGTAGTGAGTAGTGAGTGCAGAGTAGTGAGTAGTGAGTGCAGAGTAGTGAGTAGTGAGTGCAGAGTAGTGAGTGCAGAGTAGTGAGTGCAGAGTAGTGAGTGCAGAGTAGTGAGTGCAGAGTAGTGAGTGCAGAGTAGTGAGTAGTGAGTGCAGAGTAGTGAGTAGTGAGTGCAGAGTAGTGAGTGCAGAGTAGTGAGTAGTGAGTTCAGAATAGTGAGTGCAGAGTAGTGAGTGCAGAGTAGTGAGTAGTGAGTGCAGAGTAGTGAGTGCAGAGTAGTGAGTGCAGAGTAGTGAGTAGTGAGTGCAGAGTAGTGAGTAGTGAGTGCAGAGTAGTGAGTGCAGAGTAGTGAGTGCAGAGTAGTGAGTGCAGAGTAGTGAGTGCAGACTAGTGAGTGCAGACTAGTGAGTGCAGAGTAGTGAGTGCAGAGTAGTGAGTGCAGAGTAGTGAGTAGTGAGTGCAGAGTAGTGAGTAGTGAGTGCAGAGTAGTGAGTGCAGAGTAGTGAGTAGTGAGTGCAGAGTAGTGAGTAGTGAGTGCAGAGTAGTGAGTAGTGAGTGCAGAGTAGTGAGTAGTGAGTGCAGAGTAGTGAGTGCAGACTAGTGAGTGCAGACTAGTGAGTGCAGAGTAGTGAGTAGTGAGTGCAGAGTAGTGAGTGCAGAGTAGTGAGTAGTGAGTGCAGAGTAGTGAGTGCAGAGTAGTGAGTGCAGAGTAGTGAGTAGTGAGTAGTGAGTGCAGAGTAGTGAGTGCAGAGTAGTGAGTAGTGAGTGCAGAGTAGTGAGTGCAGAGTAGTGAGTAGTGAGTGCAGAGTAGTGAGTGCAGAGTAGTGAGTAGTGAGTGCAGAGTAGTGAGTAGTGAGTAGTAAGTGCAGAGTAGTGAGTAGTGAGTGCAGAGTAGTGAGTAGTGAGTGCAGAGTAGTGAGTAGTGAGTGCAGAGTAGTGAGTAGTGAGTGCAGAGTAGTGAGTGCAGAGTAGTGAGTAGTGAGTGCAGAGTAGTGAGTAGTGAGTGCAGAGTAGTGAGTGCAGAGTAGTGAGTAGTGAGTGCAGAGTAGTGAGTAGTAAGTGCAGAGTAGTGAGTAGTGAGTGCAGAGTAGTGAGTAGTGAGTGCAGAGTAGTGAGTGCAGAGTAGTGAGTAGTGAGTGCAGAGTAGTGAGTGCAGAGTAGTGAGTAGTGAGTGCAGAGTAGTGAGTGCAGACTAGTGAGTGCAGACTAGTGAATGTTTTGAAAATGTCAATGTTCCCAAAGTTATTGTATTTATTTCGTGCCATACCGCTTTTAATTGATGAAGGCTTGATGAAAAAGATGGAGGCAGTGTTCTCACAATTTTTATGGCAATATGGCAAAGTTAGAAGATCGTTAGCTCGACTTTCTATACCGTTAGAAGGAGGTGGATTATCTGCACCTAACTTACGGTTATACCATTGGGTTTGCTTATTGTTACGTATGAACCATTTATTGTATTATGATGTTCCTGAAGCACTGCATGGTACTCACAGAATCCCCACAATCTATGAACTAGTAATGGGTGAAAAGGCTAGGGGGATTCTAACACGGGAAATTAATGTTTTGTATTTCAAGAGGAGTAAAAGTAAAGTGTTGCTGTCTGCATGGGGGGCATGGAAGGCGGTGTTGAAATTTCTTAAGATCCCTAAGATTAATGGTACAATAGATCTTTGGAATTCAAGCCCATTTCTACATCTTGGACAAAACAGGAATAGTAGTCTCTGGAAGAGTTTGGGCATTAGATGCTTAAGGGATGTTATGTGTAGAGATGATCTCTTAGGGTTTGAGGCCTTGCAACAAAAATTCGGTATCCCCTCGAATCACTGACCAAGGGTTTTTATTCAGGAGATAAATCCACTTGTACATTATATAATGAGCGGGGGTAAAAAGATTAAAATAGGTTATAATCATCTTTTACAGGGATTGGAAGAGGATATCGGACAAATAGAAAATGCCTGGGCTGTAAGATTAGGAGATCCTGACATTGATGTGGATTATGCTCTGGCATTAAACAGGAAAGTATTAAGAGCGACCAATCTGAGGGCACAACATTATAAGATGATTTTTAATCTTTACTACACCCCTGCTAAGCTGTTTCAATGGGGTAAAAGGGATACGGATAGCTGTCCAAGGTGTAATCAAGGTCCGGCAGATCTAATGCATATGTTCTACTCATGCCAGAATCTCAAGCCCGTTTTGAAAGAAATGGAGAAGTTTCTATCGGGGCTGCTAGAGTGTCAAATCTCTCTATCCCCAACTACTGTTTTGATTGGCAGGGATGAAAATCTTAAAGCTGAACAGGAAGTCGAAGCCTTTATCTTTCTGTGTGTCGCTGTTTTTAGAATTTTAATTGCGGTGGCCTGGAAAGATCCGATAGCTCCCACATTCCAGATGTGGCTTACAAGGTTGCTAGGGACCCATAATATTGAAGAATGTCTATATAATTTTAAGGGTAAGAAGATGAAAGAATATGGTAAAAAGATATGGGCTCCGCTAAGTAACTGGAGGAAAATAAGATGATCGATTATAAGCGTCCCTATATTACCTATTACGCTTTGTAAGGCAATGTCTTCCTGCAATATTGCTGTGAAAGAAGTATTCCTTTTATCTGTGAATTTGTTTTAATCCTGATGTCTAAATTTTTGATATGTTTTTACCAGCTGATACATGTAATCTGTAATATGTATTTGTTTTCCTTATTCTGATCCATCTCAATAAAAAAAAAAAAAAAAAAAAGTAGTGAGTGCAGAGTAGTGAGTAGTGAGTGCAGAGTAGTGAGTAGTGAGTGCAGAGTAGTGAGTAGTGAGTGCAGAGTAGTGAGTAGTGAATGCAGAGTAGTGAGTGCAGAGTAGTGAGTGCAGAGTAGTGAGTGCAGAGTAGTGAGTGCATAGTAGTGAGTGTAGAGTAGGGAGTGCAGAGTAGTGAGTAGTGAGTGCAAAGTAGTGAGTGCAGAGTAGTGAGTAGTGAGTGCAGAGTAGTGAGTGCAGAGTAGTGAGTAGTGAGTGCAGAGTAGTGAGTAGTGAGTGCAGAGTAGTGAGTGCAGAGTAGTGAGTAGTGAGTGCAGAGTCGTGAGTAGTGAGTGCAGAGTCGTGAGTAGTGAGTGCAGAGTAGTGAGTGCAGAGTAGTGAGTGCAGAGTAGTGAGTGCGGAGTAGTGAGTGCAGAGTAGTGAGTAGTGAGTGCAGAGTAGTGAGTGCAGAGTAGTGAGTGCAGAGTAGTGAGTTCGGAGTAGTGAGTAGTGAGTGCAGAGTAGTGAGTGGTGAGTGCAGAGTAGTGAGTAGTGAGTGCAGAGTAGTGAGTAGTGAGTGCAGAGTAGTGAGTAGTGAGTAGTGAGTGCTGAGTAGTGAGTAGTGTGTAGTGAGTGCAGAGTAGTGAGTAGTGAGTGCAGAGTAGTGAGTAGTGAGTGCATAGTAGTGAGTGCAGAGTAGGGAGTGCAGAGTAGTGAGTAGTGAGTGCAAAGTAGTGAGTGCAGAGTAGTGAGTAGTGAGTGCAGAGTAGTGAGTAGTGAGTGCAGAGTAGTGAGTGCAAAGTAGTGAGTAGTGAGTGCAGAGTCGTGAGTAGTGAGTGCAGAGTCGTGAGTAGTGAGTGCAGAGTAGTGAGTGCAGAGTAGTGAGTGCAGAGTAGTGAGTGCGGAGTAGTGAGTAGTGAGTGCAGAGTAGTGAGTAGTGAGTGCAGAGTAGTGAGTGCAGAGTAGTGAGTGCAGAGTAGTGAGTTCGGAGTAGTGAGTAGTGAGTGCAGAGTAGTGAGTAGTGAGTGCAGAGTAGTGAGTAGTGAGTGCAGAGTAGTGAGTAGTGAGTAGTGAGTGCTGAGTAGTGAGTAGTGTGTAGTGAGTGCAGAGTAGTGAGTAGTGAGTGCAGAGTAGTGAGTAGTGAGTGCAGAGTAGTGAGTGCAGAGTAGTGAGTGCAGAGTAGTGAGTTCGGAGTAGTGAGTAGTGAGTGCAGAGTAGTGAGTAGTGAGTGCAGAGTAGTGAGTGCAGAGTAGTGAGTAGTGAGTAGTGAGTGCAGAGTAGTGAGTGCAGAGTAGTGAGTGCAGAGTAGTGAGTGCAAAGTAGTGAGTGCAGAGTAGTGAGTGCAGAGTAGTGAGTAGTGAGTGCAGAGTAGTGAGTGCAGAGTAATGAGTGCAGAGTAGTGAGTGCAGAGTAGTGAGTGCAGAGTAGTGAGTAGTGAGTGCAGAGTAGTGAGTAGTGAGTGCAGAGTAGTGAGTAGTGAGTGCAGAGTTGTGAGTGTAGAGTAGGGAGTGCAGAGTAGGGAGTGCAGAGTAGGGAGTGCAGAGTAGGGAGTGCAGAGTAGGGAGTGCAGAGTAGGGAGTGCAGAGTAGTGAGTGCAGAGTAGGGAGTAGTGAGTGCAGAGTAGTGAGTAGTGAGTGCAGAGTAGTGAGTGCAGAGTGCAGAGTAGGGAGTGCAGAGTAGGGAGTGCAGAGTAGGGAGTGCAGAGTAGGGAGTGCAGAGTGGGGAGTGCAGAGTGGGGAGTGCAGAGTGGGGAGTGCAGAGTGGGGAGTGCAGAGTGGGGAGTGCAGAGTGGGGAGTGCAGAGTGGTGAGTGCAGAGTGGTGTGTGCTGTTGAGTGCAGAGTGGTGTGTGCTGTTGAGTGCAGAGTGGTGTGTGCTGTTGAGTGCAGAGTGGTGTGTGCTGTTGAGTGCAGAGTGGTGTGTGCTGTTGAGTGCTGTGTGCTGTTGAGTGCAGAGTGCGGTGTATTGGCAATGTAAATGACAATGCCATTTATTTATGATTTAAAGAAAAAAAAAGAAATGTCATGAGCAATGTCAATAGCTCTACCTTTAATGATGCCGAGACCATTGCATTGTAAATGCTTGTTTATAAGGGCAACCAGTTGTGCAATATTAGCATTTAAATTATTCTCCTTATTTCCAGTGGACACAAAGGGGTTATTAGGTGGGACATTAATGATAGCAGAATCTACAGCAGTAGTTTTTTTCTTCTGTTTCCCACCCCCTTTTGTCTGTGTTCTCCTACAGTTACGTACCGGCCTTATAGCTGGCGGAACTTCCTCCAAAACCTCACTAAATGAATCTTGGTGTTCTAAATGGACCTCAGCCCTTACCACAGTCGGAGTAGCCGGTTTTTCTCTAGCAGCACCGATGACGCTGGCCTCTACTTCAGCGACCATCGCTATCAGAGGCGGTGTCTCAACCAGTGCTGTAGCTGGGGGCCCTTTCCCTAGAGATGCCCGACGTTCACTGTTGATCTGACTGACTTTTTTTACCATGTAATTATCAATAGTACTATGGCCCATAGCAGTGTTATCATTTTTAGCTTTAGACATCCTAGATAGACACAATACGTGTTTAAGTTGCAATGCGGCTATACACAAATGTTAAAAAGAAATAAAGTCGCACTTGTTACTTTTAAAATAAGGGGTTAGTTCGCGAAGACCAAGGTCTCTGGCCCAGCCCAGTCTCTTTGGGCCTCTGAGGGCCACAGAGGGCCCGCCCTTTGCCCGGCGTCCCGCGAGGCAGGGGTGCTAGCGTCCTAAAGCACCTCCTGTCGCTCCTCACCCGTCACTGCCCCGCGCCGCCGCTGAGGCTGCCGGTCTTTGTGGTCCCGGCGCGGCTATGGCGGTGGTGTCAGGGGAAGAGGCTCTGCACGGTGGCGTTCTCTGTCAGGCCGCTGGACTCTTGGCGGTGGATTCGGCAAACCACAAGTCCCCCTTTGCCAGGTAAGCTCCCCTCCGCTCTGCAGAGGTGCTAGCGTCTTAAAGCACCTCCTGTCGCTCCTCACCCATCACTGCCCCGCGCCGCCGCTTAAGCTGCTGGTCTTTGTGGTCCCGGCGCGGCTATGGCGGTGGTGTCAGGGGAAGAGGCTCTGCATGGTGGCGTTCTCTGTCAGGCCGCTGGACTCTTGGCGGTAGGTTCGGCAAACCACAAGTCCCCCTTCGCCAGGTAAGCTCCCCTCCGCTCTGCCGAGGTGCTAGCGTCTTAAAGCACCTCCTGTCGCTCCTCACCCATCACTGCCCCGTGCCGCCGCTGAGGCTGCTGGTCTTTGTGGTCCCGGCGCGGCTATGGCGGTGGTGTCAGGGGAAGAGGCTCTGCACAGCGTTCTCTGTCAGGCCGCTGGACTCTTGGCGGTGGATTCGGCAAACCACAAGTCCCCCTTCGCCAGGTAAGCTCCCCTCCGCTCTGCCGAGGTGCTAGCGTCTTAAAGCACCTCCTGTCGCTCCTCACCCGTCACTGCCCCGCGCCGCCGCTGAGGCTGCCGGTCTTTGTGGTCCCGGCGCGGCTATGGCGGTGGCGGTGGTGCCAGGGGAAGAGGCTCTGCACGGTGGCGTTCTCTGTCAGGCCGCTGGACTCTTGGCGGTGGATTCGGCAAACCACAAGTCCCCTTTGGCCAGGTAAGCTCCCCTCTGCTCTGCCGAGGTGGTGTCAGGGGAAGAGGCTCTGAACGATGGCGTTCTCTGTCAGGCCGCTGGACTCTTGGCGGTGGATTCGGCAAACCACAAGTCCCCCTTCGCCAGGTAAGCTCCTCTCCAGAGTATTGAAGACCTTGACCTTTTAGGTACTCTTTCCAACACTTCAGGTAGGTATGTCCTCTCCAGAGTGTTGAAGACCTTGAACTTTTAGTCACTCTTTTCAACTTTTCAGTTAGGTATGTCCTCTCCAGAGTGTTGAAGTCATTGACCTTTTAGCCACCCTTTCCAACACTTCAGATAGGTATGTCCTCTCCAGAGTGTTAAAGGCCCTTACCTTTTAGTCACTCTTTTCAACTTTTCAGTTAGGTATGTCCTCTCCAGAGTGTTGAAAACCTTGTCCTTTTAGCCACCCTTTCCAACACTTCAGGTAGGTATGTCCCCTCCAGAGTGTTGAAGACCTTGGCCTTTTAGCCTCTCCTTCCAACACTTCAGGTAGGTATGTCCTATCCAGAGTGTTGAAGACCTTGACCGTTTAGCCACTCTTTACAACACTTCAAATAGGTATGTCTTCTCCAGAGTGTTGAAGACCTTGACCTTTCCCCAACTCTTTCCAACTCTTCAAATAGGTATGTCCTCTCCAGAGTGTTAAAGACCTTGACCTTTTAGCCACCCTTTCCAATACTTCAAATAGGTATGTCCTCTCCGGAGGGTTAAAGACCTTGACCTTTTAGCCACTCTTTCCAACTCTTCAGGTAGGTATGTCTTCTCCAGAGTGTTGAAGACCTTGACCTTTCCCCCACTCTTTCCAACTCTTCAAATAGATATGTCCTCTCCAGAGTGTTGAAGACCTTGACTTTTCCCCACTCTTTCCAACACGTCAGATAGGTAGGTCCTCTCCAGAGTGTTGAAGACATTGACCTTATAGCCACTCTGTCCAACACTTCAGGTAGGTATGTCCTCTCCACGGTGTTGAAGACCTTGACCTTTTCCCTACTCCATCCAACACTTCAGATAGGTAGGTCCTCTCCAGAGTGTTGAAGACCATTGCCGTTTAGCCACTGTTTCCAACTTTTCAGTTAGGTATGTCCTCTCCAGAGTGTTGAAGACGTTGACCTTTTCCCCTACTCTTTCCAAAACTTCAGATAGGTATGTCCTCTCCAGAGTGTTGAAGACCATGACCTTTTAGCCATACTTTCCAACACTTCAAATAGGTATGTCCTCTCCAGAGTGTTGAAGACCTTGAACTTTTAGCACTCTTTCCAACACTTCAGATAGGTATGTCCTCTCCAGAGTGTTGAAGACTTTGTCCTTATAGCCACTCTTTCAAGCACTTCAGGTAGGTATGTCCTATCCAGAGTGTTGAAGACCTTGACCGTTTAGCCACTCTTTCCAATACTTCAAATAGGTATGTCCTCTCCGGAGGGTTAAAGACCTTGACCTTTTAGCCACTCTTTCCAACACTTCAGGTAGGTATGTCCTCTCCAGAGTATTAAAGACCTTGACTTTTCCCCACTCTTTCCAATACTTCAGATAGGTATGTCCTCTCCAGAGTGTTGAAGACGTTGACCTTTTAGCCACTCTGTCCAGCACTTCAGGTAGGTATGTCCTCTCCACGGTGTTGAAGACCTTGACCTTTTCCCTACTCTTTCCAACACTTCAGATAGGTAGGTCCTCTCCAGAGTGTTGACGCCCTTGACCTTTTAGCCACTCTTTCCAACACTTCAGGTAAGTATGTCCTCTCCGGAGTGTTGAAGACCTTGACCTTTTAGCCACACTTTCCAACACTTCAAATAGGTATGTCCTCTCCAGAGTGTTGAAGACCTTGAACTTTTAGCACTCTTTCCAACACTTCAGTTAGGTATGTCCTCTCCAGAGTGTTGAAGAACCTTACAGTTTAGCCACTCTTTCCAACTTTTCAGTTAGGTATGTCCTCTCCAGAGTGTTGAAGACTTTGTCCTTTTAGCCACTCTTTCCAACACTTCAGGTAGGTATGTCCTCTCCAGAGAGTTGAAGACCTTGACCTTTTCCCCACTCTTTCCAACACTTCAGGTAGGTATGTCCTCTCCAGAGTGTTGAAGACCTTGACCTTTTAGCCTCTCTTTCCAACACTTTATGTAGGTATGTCCTATCCAGAGTGTTGAAGACCTTGACCATTTAGCCACTCTTTCCAACACTTTAAATAGGTACGTCCTCTCCAGAGTGTTAAAGACCTTGACCTTTTAGCCACTCTTTCCAACACTTCAGGTAGGTATGTTCTCTCCAGAGTGTTGAAGACCTTGACCTTTTCCCCCCTCTTTCCAAAATTTCAGATAGGTATGTCCTCTGCAGAGTGTTGAAGACCTTGACCTTTTAGCCACTCTTTCCAATACTTCAGGTAGGTATGTCCTCTCCAGAGTGTTGAAGACCTTGACCTTTTAGCCACTTTGTCCAACACTTCAGGTAGGTATGTCCTCTCCACGGTGTTGAAGACCTTGACCTTTTCCCTACTCTTTCCAACACTTCAGATAGGTGTGTCCTCTGACAGAGTGTTGAAGACCTTGACCTTTTAGCCACTCTTTCCAACACTGCTGGTAGGTATGTCCCCTCCATAGTGTTGAAGACATTGGCCTTTTAGCCTCTCTTTCCAACACTTCAGGTAGGTATGTCCTATCCAGAGTGTTGACGACCTTGACCGTTTAACCACTCTTTCCAACACTTCAAATAGGTATGTCCTCTCCAGAGTGTTAAAGACCGGGACCTTTTAGCCACCCTTTCCAAAACTTCAAATAGGTATGTCCTCTCCGGAGGGTTAAAGACCTTGACCTTTTAGCCACTTTTTCCAACACTTCAGGTAGGTATGTCCTTTCCAGAGTGTTGAAGGCCTTGACCGTTTAGCCACTCTTTACAACACTTCAAATAGGTATGTCTTCTCCAGAGTGTTGAAGACCTTGACCTTTCCCCCACTCTTTCCAACTCTTCAAATAGATATGTCCTCTCCAGAGTATTGAAGACCTTGACTTTTCCCCACTCTTTCCAACACGTCAGATAGGTATGTCCTCTCCAGAGTGTTGAAGACGTTGACCTTATAGCCACTCTGTCCAACACTTCAGGTAGGTATGTCCTCTCCACGGTGTTGAAGACCTTGACCTTTTCCCTACTCCATCCAACACTTCAGATAGGTAGGTCCTCTCCAGAGTGTTGAAGACCCTTGCCGTTTAGCCACTGTTTCCAACTTTTCAGTTAGGTATGTCCTCTCCAGAGTGTTGAAGACTTTGACCTTTTCCCCCACTCTTTCCAACACTTCAGATAGGTATGTCCTTTCCAGAGTGTTGAAGACCTTGACCTTTTAGCCACACTTTCCAACACTTCAAATAGGTATGTCCTCTCCAGAGTGTTGAAGACCTTGAACTTTTAGCACTCTTTCCAACACTACAGGTAGGTATGTCCTCTCCAGAGTGTTCAAGACTTTGTCCTTATAGCCACTCTTTCAAGCACTTCAGGTAGGTATGTCCTATCCAGAGTGTTGAAGACCTTGACCGTTTAGCCACTCTTTCCAACACTTTAAATATGTATGTCCTCTCCAGAGTGTTAAAGACCTTGACCTTATAGCCACTCTTTCCAATACTTCAAATAGGTATGTCCTCTCCGGAGGGTTAAAGACCTTGACCTTTTAGCCACTCTTTCCAACACTTCAGGTAGGTATGTCCTCTCCAGAATATTAAAGACCTTGACTTTTCCCCACTCTTTCCAATACTTCAGATAGGTATGTCCTCTCCAGAGTGTTGAAGACCTTGACCTTTTAGCCACTCTTTCCAACACTACAGGTAGGTATATCCTCTCCAGGGTGTTGAAGATCTTGACTTTTCCCCACTCTTTCCAATACGTCAGATAGGTATGTCCTCTCCAGAGTGTTGAAGACCTTGACCTTTTAGCCACTCTGTCCAGCACTTCAGGTAGGTATGTCCTCTCCACGGTGTTGAAGACCTTGACCTTTTCCCTACTCTTTCCAACACTTCAGATAGGTAGGTCCTCTCCAGAGTGTTGACGCCCTTGACCTTTTAGCCACTCTTTCCAACACTTCAGGTAAGTATGTCCTCTCCGGAGTGTTGAAGACCTTGACCTTTTAGCCACACTTTCCAACACTTCAAATAGGTATGTCCTCTCCAGAGTGTTGAAGACCTTGAACTTTTAGCACTCTTTCCAACACTTCAGTTAGGTATGTCCTCTCCAGAGTGTTGAAGAACCTTACAGTTTAGCCACTCTTTCCAACTTTTCAGTTAGGTATGTCCTCTCCAGAGTGTTGAAGACTTTGTCCTTTTAGCCACTCTTTCCAACACTTCAGGTAGGTATGTCCTCTCCAGAGAGTTGAAGACCTTGACCTTTTCCCCACTCTTTCCAACACTTCAGGTAGGTATGTCCTCTCCAGAGTGTTGAAGACCTTGACCTTTTAGCCTCTCTTTCCAACACTTTATGTAGGTATGTCCTATCCAGAGTGTTGAAGACCTTGACCATTTAGCCACTCTTTCCAACACTTTAAATAGGTACGTCCTCTCCAGAGTGTTAAAGACCTTGACCTTTTAGCCACTCTTTCCAACACTTCAGGTAGGTATGTTCTCTCCAGAGTGTTGAAGACCTTGACCTTTTCCCCCCTCTTTCCAAAATTTCAGATAGGTATGTCCTCTGCAGAGTGTTGAAGACCTTGACCTTTTAGCCACTCTTTCCAATACTTCAGGTAGGTATGTCCTCTCCAGAGTGTTGAAGACCTTGACCTTTTAGCCACTTTGTCCAACACTTCAGGTAGGTATGTCCTCTCCACGGTGTTGAAGACCTTGACCTTTTCCCTACTCTTTCCAACACTTCAGATAGGTGTGTCCTCTGACAGAGTGTTGAAGACCTTGACCTTTTAGCCACTCTTTCCAACACTGCTGGTAGGTATGTCCCCTCCATAGTGTTGAAGACATTGGCCTTATAGCCACTCTGTCCAACACTTCAGGTAGGTATGTCCTATCCACGGTGTTGAAGACCTTGACCTTTTCCCTACTCCATCCAACACTTCAGATAGGTAGGTCCTCTCCAGAGTGTTAAAGACCCTTGCCGTTTAGCCACTGTTTCCAACTTTTCCGTTAGGTATGTACTCTCCAGAGTGTTGAAGACCCTGACCTTTTCCCCCACTCTTTCCAACACTTCAGATAGGTATGTCCTCTCCAGAGTGTTGAAGACCTTGACCTTTTAGCCACACTTTCCAACACTTCAAATAGGTATGTCCTCTCCACGGTGTTGAAGACCTTGAACTTTTAGCACTCTTTCCAACACTTCAGATAGGTATGTCCTCTCCAGAGTGTTGAAGACCCTTACCGTTTAGGCACTCTTTCCAACGTTTCAGTTAGGTATGTCCTCTCCAGAGTGTTGAAGACTTTGTCCTTATAGCCACTCTTTCAAGCACTTCAGGTAGGTATGTCCTATCCAGAGTGTTGAAGACCTTGACCGTTTAGCCACTCTTTCCAACACTTTAAATAGGTATGTCCTCTCCAGAGTGTTAAAGACCTTGACCTTATAGCCACTCTTTCCAATACTTCAAATAGGTATGTCCTCTCCGGAGGGTTAAAGACCTTGACCTTTTAGCCACTCTTTCCAACACTACAGGTAGGTATATCCTCTCCAGGGTGTTGAAGATCTTGACTTTTCCCCACTCTTTCCAATACGTCAGATATGGTATGTCCTCTCCAGAGTGTTGAAGACCTTGACCTTTTAGCCACTCTGTCCAGCACTTCAGGTAGAAATGTCCTCTCCACGGTGTTGAAGACCTTGACCTTTTCCCTACTCTTTCCAACACTTCAGATAGGTAGGTCCTCTCCAGAGTGTTAAAGACCCTTGCCGTTTAGCCACTGTTTCCAACTTTTCAGTTAGGTATGTCCTCTCCAGAGTGTTGAAGACCTTGACCTTTCCCCCCACTCTTTCCAACACTTCATATAGGTAGGTCCTCTCCAGAGTGTTGACGCCCTTGACCTTTTAGCCACTCTTTCCAACACTTCAGGTAAGTATGTCCTCTCCGGAGTGTTGAAGACCTTGACCTTTTAGCCACACTTTCCAACACTTTAAATAGGTATGTCCTCTCCAGAGTGTTGAAGACCTTGAACTTTTAGCACTCTTTCCAACACTTCAGTTAGGTATGTCCTCTCCAGAGTGTTGAAGAACCTTACAGTTTAGCCACTCTTTCCAACTTTTCAGTTAGGTATGTCCTCTCCAGAGTGTTAAAGACCTTGACCTTTTAGCCACTCTTTCCAACACTTCAGGTTGGTATGTCCTCTCCAGAGTGTTGAAGACCTTGACCTTTTCCCCCCTCTTTCCAAAATTTCAGATAGGTATGTCCTCTCCAGAGTGTTGAAGACCTTGACCTTTTAGCCACTCTTTCCAACACTTCAGGTATGTATGTCCTCTCCAGAGTGTTGAAGACCTTGACCTTTCCCCCACTCTTTCCAACTCTTCAGATAGGTATGTCCTCTCCAGAGAATTAAAGACCTTGACTTTTCCCCACTCTTTCCAATACTTCAGGTAGGTATGTCCTCTCCAGAGTGTTGAAGACCTTGACCTTTTAGCCACTTTGTCCAACACTTCAGGTAGGTATGTCCTCTCCAGAGAATTAAAGACCTTGACCTTTTCCCTACTCTTTCCAACACTTCAGATAGGTATGTCCTCTCCAGAGTGTTGAAGACCCTTACCGTTTAGGCACTCTTTCCAACTTTTCAGTTAGGTATGTCCTCTCCAGAGTGTTGAAGACTTTGTCCTTTTAGCCACTCTTTCCAGCACTTCAGGTAGGTATGTCCTATTCAGAGTGTTGAAGACCTTGACCGTTTAGCCATTTTTTCCAACACTTTAAATAGGTATGTCCTCTCCAGCGTGTTAAAGACCTTGACCTTATAGCCACTCTTTCCAATACTTCAAATAGGTATGTCCTCTCCGGAGGGTTAAAGACCTTGACCTTTTAGCCACTCTTTCCAGCACTTCAGGTAGGTATGTCCTCTCGAGTATTAAAGACCATGACTTTTCCCCACTCTTTCCAATACTTCAGATAGGTATGTCCTCTCCAGAGTGTTGAAGACCTTGACCGTTTAGCCACTCTTTCCAACACTTTAAATAGGTATGTCCTCTCCAGAGTGTTAAAGACCTTGACCTTATAGCCACTCTTTCCAATACTTCAAATAGGTATGTCCTCTCCGGAGGGTTAAAGACCTTGACCTTTTAGCCACACTTTCCAACACTACAGGTAGGTATATCTTCTCCAGGGTGTTGAAGATCTTGACTTTTCCCCACTCTTTCCAATACGTCAGATATGGTATGTCCTCTCCAGAGTGTTGAAGACCTTGACCTTTTAGCCACTCTGTCCAGCACTTCAGGTAGAAATGTCCTCTCCACGGTGTTGAAGACCTTGACCTTTTCCCTACTCTTTCCAACACTTCAGATAGGTAGGTCCTCTCCAGAGTGTTAAAGACCCTTGCCGTTTAGCCACTGTTTCCAACTTTTCAGTTAGGTATGTCCTCTCCAGAGTGTTGAAGACCTTGACCTTTCCCCCCACTCTTTCCAACACTTCATATAGGTAGGTCCTCTCCAGAGTGTTGACGCCCTTGACCTTTTAGCCACTCTTTCCAACACTTCAGGTAAGTATGTCCTCTCCGGAGTGTTGAAGACCTTGACCTTTTAGCCACACTTTCCAAAACTTTAAATAGGTATGTCCTCTCCAGAGTGTTGAAGACCTTGAACTTTTAGCACTCTTTCCAACACTTCAGTTAGGTATGTCCTCTCCAGAGTGTTGAAGAACCTTACAGTTTAGCCACTCTTTCCAACTTTTCAGTTAGGTATGTCCTCTCCAGAGTGTTAAAGACCTTGACCTTTTAGCCACTCTTTCCAACACTTCAGGTTGGTATGTCCTCTCCAGAGTGTTGAAGACCTTGACCTTTTCCCCCCTCTTTCCAAAATTTCAGATAGGTATGTCCTCTCCAGAGTGTTGAAGACCTTGACCTTTTAGCCACTCTTTCCAACACTTCAGGTAGGTATGTCCTCTCCAGAGTGTTGAAGACCTTGACCTTTCCCCCACTCTTTCCAACTCTTCAGATAGGTATGTCCTCTCCAGAGAATTAAAGACCTTGGGGCAGATTTATGTTAACTGGCGCATCCCCAGGGATGCGCCAGTTAACATGCGCCACAGTGCGCCACAGCTCCGCCACCCTTGGTGCGCCGCATTTATGATGCGGCGCACCATGGGGCAAAAACGGCACAGATGCGTGACGCATCTGTGCCGTAAAGGTGACGCATTGCTGGAGTTGCGTCGCAAGCGCGACGCAGCTCCAGCAAGGCTCGGGGGTGCCCCATCTCCACAATGTTGCGTCAAGACCTACGCCTGCTTCAAGCAGGCGCAGGCTTTTGACGCAGCATTGTCCTGAAAGTGACTGAGTGAAATCTTATAGATTTCACTCAGCCACTTTTGCGAGGCGCACCTGCCCCGGAACGCCCACCCTGCGCCGGAACGCCCACAAGCGGCGCAGGGCTTTACAACGTGACGCATCTGCCTAGATGCGTCACGTTGTAAATCGTTCGTAGGGATGCGCCACGTTTACGCCGCCTTGCGTGACGCAACAGCGGCGTAAACGTGGCGCAAGTGCCTCATAAATCTGCCCCCTTGACTTTTCCCCACTCTTTCCAATACTTCAGGTAGGTATGTCCTCTCCAGAGTGTTGAAGACCTTGACCTTTTAGCCACTTTGTCCAACACTTCAGGTAGGTATGTCCTCTCCAGAGAATTAAAGACCTTGACCTTTTCCCTACTCTTTCCAACACTTCAGATAGGTATGTCCTCTCCAGAGTGTTGAAGACCCTTACCGTTTAGGCACTCTTTCCAACTTTTCAGTTAGGTATGTCCTCTCCAGAGTGTTGAAGACTTTGTCCTTTTAGCCACTCTTTCCAGCACTTCAGGTAGGTATGTCCTATTCAGAGTGTTGAAGACCTTGACCGTTTAGCCATTTTTTCCAACACTTTAAATAGGTATGTCCTCTCCAGCGTGTTAAAGACCTTGACCTTATAGCCACTCTTTCCAATACTTCAAATAGGTATGTCCTCTCCGGAGGGTTAAAGACCTTGACCTTTTAGCCACTCTTTCCAGCACTTCAGGTAGGTATGTCCTCTCGAGTATTAAAGACCATGACTTTTCCCCACTCTTTCCAATACTTCAGATAGGTATGTCCTCTCCAGAGTGTTGAAGACCTTGACCTTTTAGCCACTCTTTCCAACACTACAGGTAGGTATATCCTCTCCAGGGTGTTGAAGATCTTGACTTTTCCCCACTCTTTCCAATACGTCAGATAGGTATGTCCTCTCCAGAGTGTTGAAGACCTTGACCGTTTAGCCACTCTGTCCAGCACTTCAGGTAGGTATGTCCTCTCCACGGTGTTGAAGACCTTGACCTTTTCCCTACTCTTTCCAACACTTCAGATAGGTAGGTCCTCTCCAGAGTGTTGACAACCTTGACCTTTTAGCCACACTTTCCAACACTTCAAATAGGTATGTCCTCTCCAGAGTGTTGAAGACCTTGAACTTTTAGCACTCTTTCCAACACTTCAGTTACGTATGTCCTCTCCAGAGTGTTGAAGTATCTTACAGTTGAGCCACTCTTTCCAACTTTTCAGTTAGGTATGTCCTCTCCAGAGTGTTGAAGACGTTGTCTTTTTAGCCACTCTTTCCAACACTTCAGGTAGGTATGTCCTCTCCAGAGAGTTGAAGACCTTGACCTTTTCCCCACTCTTTCCAACACTTCAGATAGGTATGTCCTCTGACAGAGTGTTGGAGACCTTGACCTTTTAGCCTCTCTTTCCAACACTTCATGTAGGTATGTCCTACCCAGAGTGTTGAAGACCTTGACCTTTTCCCCCCTCTTTCCAAAATTTCAGATAGGTATGTCCTCTCCAGAGTGTTGAAGACCTTGACCTTTTAGCCACTCTTTCCAACACTTCAGGTAGGTATGTCCTCTCCAGAGTGTTGAAGACCTTGACCTTTCCCCCACTCTTTCCAACTCTTCAGATAGGTATGTCCTCTCCAGAGAATTAAAGACCTTGACTTTTCCCCACTCTTTCCAATACTTCAGGTAGGTATGTCCTCTCCAGAGTGTTGAAGACCTTGACCTTTTAGCCACTTTGTCCAACACTTCAGGTAGGTATGTCCTCTCCAGAGTGTTGAAGACCTTGACCTTTCCCCCACTCTTTCCAACTCTTCAGATAGGTATGTCCTCTCCAGAGAATTAAAGACCTTGACTTTTCCCCACTCTTTCCAATACTTCAGGTAGGTATGTCCTCTCCAGAGTGTTGAAGACCTTGACCTTTTAGCCACTTTGTCCAACACTTCAGGTAGGTATGTCCTCTCCACGGTGTTGAAGACCTTGACCTTCTCCCTACTCTTTCCAACACTTCAGATAGGTCGGTCCTCTCCAGAGTGTTGACGACCTTGACCTTTTAGCCACTCTTTCCAACACTTCAGGTAAGTATGTCCTCTCCAGAGTGTTGAAGACCTTGACCTTTTAGCCACACTTTCCAACACTTCAAATAGGTATGTCCTCTCCAGAGTGTTGAAGACCTTGAACTTTTAGCACTCTTTCCAACACTTCTCCAGAGTGTTGAAGACCCTTACCCAGGGCTCGACAAATACGAAAATTGGTACTAGTCCTGCAGGTCTAGTACCATGGAAAATCCCCTCGACCTGACTGCAACCCACTTGACCTCCGTCTCTGAAAACGGAGCAAAAGTGACAAGATAACAAGATTTAAAGGCATCTTTATTGCTCATTCCCTTTCTGAGCAATAAAAATGCCTTTAAATTGTGTTATCTTGTCACTTTTGCTCTGCTTTCAAACACCGAGGACAAACGTTAGTTTGACTTCCTACTCGCCAGAAAGGGCGAGTTGTACCTAAAAATAGCTCGTCCTCATCCATTCTCCCTCGCAAATGCGAGCGGGCGAGTGGATTTGTCGAGCCCTGCTTACAGTTTAGCCACTCTTTCCAACTTTTCAGTTAGGTATGTCCTCTCCAGAGTGTTGAAGACTTTGTCCTTTTAGCCAATCTTTCCAACACTTCAGTTAGGTATGTCCTCTCCAGAGAGTTGAAGATCTTGACCTTTTCCCCCACTCTTTCCAACAATTCAGATAGGTATGTCCTATGACAGAGTGTTGAAGACCTTGACCAGTTGGCCACTCTTTCCAACCCTTGAAATAGGTATGTTCTCTCCATAGTGTTGAAGACCTTGACCTTTTAGCCACTCTTTCCAGCACTTCAGGCAGGTATGTCTGCTCCAGAGTGTTGAAGGCCTTGACCTTTTAGCCACTCTGTCCAACACTTCAGGTAGATATGTCCTCTGCAGAGTGTTAAAGACCTTCACCTTTTAGCCTCTCTTTCTAACACGTCAGGTAGGTATGTCCTCTCCATTGTGTTGAATACCTTGACCTTTTAGCCACCATTTCCAACACTTCAGGTAGGTATGTCCTCTCCAGAGTGTTGTAGACCTTGACCTTTTAGCCACTATTTCCAACACTGCAGGTAGGTATGTCCTCCCCAGAGTGTTGAAGACCTTGTCCTTTTAGCCACTCTTTCCAACACTACAGGTAGGTATGTCCTCTCCGGAGTGTTGAAGACCCTTACCTTTTAGCCACCTTTTCCACCTTTTCAGTTAGGTATGTACTCTCCAGAGTGTTGAAGACCTTGTCCTTTTAGCCACTCCTTCCAACACTTCAGGTAGGTATGTCCTCTCCAGAGTGTTGAGGACCTTGACCTTTTCCCCATTCTTTCCAACTCTCTAGATAGGTATGTCCTCTCCAGAGTATTGAAGACCTTGACTTTTAGCCACTCTTTCCAACACTTCAGATAGGTATGTCCTCTCCAGAGTGTTGAAGACCATGACCTTTTAGCCACTCTTTCCAACACTTCAGAAAGTTATGTCCTCTCCAGAGTGTTGAAGACCCTGACCTTTTAGCCACTCTTTCCAAATCACCACCTCATCAGAAAGTCCAAAAGGACCTCCTTCAGGGACCGCCTCGACAAGAACACACAGAACAGCAAGGAGCTCTTCAACATCGTGAAGGAACTCTCCAACCTCAACTCCAACAACGACAACATCCCACCATCGCAAGACCTGTGCAACTCCCTGGCCACCTTCTTCCATTGCAAAATCGCAGACATCCACGACAGCTACAACAACCAGATCACCACGACAGCAAACGTCACCTCAGACCCCACCACCATCACCCACAACGACCACCTGCTCACCTGGACAAACAACAACACCACCATCAAAATCATGAACTCCATCAACTCCGGCTCCCCGTCAGACCCGTACCCACACCACATCTACAACAAAGCCAGTGCCTCCATCACACCACATCTCCGCTAGGCCATCAAAATCTCCTTCGAGACCGCTACCTTCCCGGAGATCTGGAAGCATGACGAAATCAACGCCTTGCCCAAGAAACCCAAGGCCAATCCGAGGGACCTTAAGAACTTCCGACCCATCTCCCTGCTCTCTTTCCCGGCAAAGGTCATCGAGAAAACCGTCAACAAGCAGCCGACCCGCTACCTTGAGGAGAACAACATCCTGTACCCTTCCCAGTCCGGATTCCGCAGCAACCACAGCACCGAAACTGCCCTAATCGGCCGATACCGATGACATCAGGGCCGTGCTGGACAACAGCTTAACCGCAGTCCTCCTGGACCTATCAGACACCTTCGACACGGTCTGCCACTGCACCCTATGCACACATTTCCACAACGCCGGGACCCGAGACAAGGCTCTGGAATGGACCACTTCCTTCCTCTCCGGCAGAACCCAGAGCGTCCGCCGCCCCCGTTCTGCTCCGAGTCCTCTAAAATCATCTGCAGCGTACCCCAAGGATCATCCCTCAGCCTGACACTGTGCAACATTTATTTATTTATTTATTTATTTTTGATATTTATAGAGCGCATGCAAAGGCCCGTGGGCGTCTCGGCGCTAGGTATCTGAGTATTTGCCCTGAAGAAACTAAGATGGTCTATTGATTAAAAAGCCAGGTCTTGAGTTGTTTACGAAAAGACCATAGAGATGGACTGGCTTTAATCGTAGATGGCAAAGTGTTCCACAACTTGGGGGCTGATACCAGGAATCTTCTATCGCCCCATAAAACCGTTTTTGTTCGGGGTATAACAAGATCTCCTGAGCAGGATGAACGTAATGTTCTGGATGGACGATAAGGAGTCAAATTGCGGATGAGATGAGCTGATCCTTGGTTGTGCAACGCTTTATACACAATGCACAGGGTCTTGAATTTTATCCTGTTTTTAATGGATAACCAGTGCAACTCTTTGATGGTTTTGGAGGCAGAGTGATGTTTAGGGATATTTCCCAAAAGCCTCGCGGCAGAGTTTTGTATTGTTTGTAGTTTATTTAAGACACCCTCCTGTGCATTGAGGAACAGGGCATTGCAGTAATCCAAGGTGGACAGCACAAGAGAAGTGACAAGGGTTTTGCCCGCTTTATCAGGTAAAAAAGGGAGAACTTTTTTAATAAGTTTCAGTTTATAAAAAGCTGAAGAGGTGATCTGGTTAGCGTGTGGATGGAACGTGAGACGGTCATCAAAGATGACTCCCAGATTCCTCACTTTGCTAACAGGCTCGGGGGGAGAGCCCATCGAGGAGGGCCACCAATTGGATGACCACTCAGGTGTTAATTGTCCAAAGACAACTACCTCAGTTTTTTCTGAGTTTAATTTTAGGCAATTGGAGGCCATCCAACTCCCTATTGCCATCATACCGGCCCTGAGATCATCTGCCACTTTATAGCCATTGTTCTTGATGGCTAAGACCAGCTGGGTGTCATCTGCGTAGGATGTAAGGCTCATCCCAAAGGCCCGAATAACATTGGCTAAGCCCGACACGTAGATGTTAAAAAGTGTCGGGCTTAGGGATGAGCCCTGAGGTACACCACATGGCAGTGACATGGTGGACGATTGGAATGGTCCCGTTGTAACTACCTGAGTTCTATCAGCCAAAAAGGAGGCCAGGAGTCTGCTGGCAGTCCCCTGTACCCCCAGGCCCTCGACACGGTCAATCAGGATGGTATGATCGACCGTGTCGAAGGCTGCAGATAGATCTAGTAGTATCAAAATTGCTGTACCCCCAGTGTCACGGATGAGTCTGATGTCGTCAGCTGCTTTAATCAAAGCTGTCTCCGTCCCATGACACTGGCGGAACCCAAACTGAGTTTCGTCAAGTAGCTGGTGTTGTTCCAAAAAAGCGGAAAGTTGTTTGTTCATAGCCTTTTCGGCTATCTTGGCCAGGACTGGTAAGTTGGCTATTGGCCGATAGCTTTTGGGTTCATCCTTGTCCAAATGTGACTTCTTTAACAGAGGTTTTATGATAGTTTGTTTTAAACTTTTTGGGTAGATACCTGTTTTAAACATGGCGTTACATATGAGGGATATGGCCGGGGTGATCTCTTCCAAGACTGGCTGCAAAACCTTGAAAGGACAAGGATCAAGTGCTGAGCCTGATCTAATGGTGGCAGTTATGTCCATAACCTGGGCTTCTGTAATTTCAGCAAATTGAGTGAGCATGGGGCCAATAAGTGTGTTAGGTGTGCTTTCAGAAGAATTTTTAATGTTGGTGGTAAATGCAGAGTATATATCATTAACTTTACTAAAGAAAAAGTTGGCCAATGTGTCACACAGGAGTTGGGATGGAGGAGGGGTCAAGTTGGGGGAATGACCAGCTAGCTGTTTTGCGGTGTCTATACAAAAGTTTATACGAGTTTTTTGCAGTTTCTATTTTGTGACTAAAAAATGATTTCTTGGCTTCATCAATCATTTGTTTATATTTGGCTACCATTTCCTTATATTTAGTTTTGGCCTCTTCGGCGTAATCTTTGCGCCAAAGCCTTTCTTTCTGCCTGCATTGTTGTTTCTGCTGTCTTAAGGCAGCTGAATACCAGGGGGCTGAGGGAGTAGATCTATTGCGGGATACTTGCTTAATAGGAACCAGTGAGGATGCAGCTGCATCAACCCAGTCATAAAATTGAGAGGTGGCTATGATTGGGTCTTGTGAGAAGGGAGGCATGGAGGCTACTAGAGAGGTTTTCAAATTGGAGCTGTCTATATCGTCCCATGCCTTGAAAGTTTGATTAGTGTTGCTGGGTTTCGGAGGAGCAACTAATTGGTGAGGGTTAAGTGATGCCATGATGACATAATGGTCAGACCAGGTCACTGGAAAGGTTTGTGTTACATGGAGGTCATTGGAATTGGAAAAGATGCCATCCAAAGTATGGCCCCTATCATGCGTAGGAGATTTGACCATAAAAGATAAACCAAAAGTAGTCATATCCCCTAGGAACATAGCAGTGTCCTTATCTTCAGGTTTATCAAAATGGAAATTAAAATCTCCAAGGACAGTGAAGGAGTTGTCAAGAGCGCAAGATTCCAAGATGGATCTAAGATCGGTGATAAATCCTGTTCTTAATCTCGGGGGACGGTACAAAAGGATTCCTTTGAAATTATCAGAGGGGGTCAATTTGACAGAGAATTGCAGAGCTTCACATGAAGGCAAGGGGATGGTGTTGGTTCTGACAATGTATGAGTCGCGTACAACAAAAGCAATCCCCCCACCTCTCCCTCGTGGTCTATCCAATCTGTGGATAGAGAATCCCTTAGGGACCGCAATGACAATATCTGGGTCGGATGAGTTATCCATCCATGTTTCTGTCATGAACAGCATATCTAGGTTGTTGTCTTCTATTAGGTCAGTTATATCCTGGCGATGTTTGCCCAACGACCGGACATTTATAAGTGCCAATTGAAAAGGTTTAGAGGGACGAGTCTTAGGTTTAATTGGATAGGATTTATGAAGGATAGGTATCTGCAGTTGACAACAGGGGCAGGTTTGGGGAGAAGCCAATCCTTCTAAAAGTATCGGGTCTAATAGGATGCAGGACTGTTGTATTAAAGGCCGTAGACCCTTGAGCGTATTTGGCGTATATGAGCCAGGGCAATCTGGGACACACGGGTCAAGAAGACCAAGGGGACTGGCCCTCGGCCCGGGCCAGGCGCGGACGGGCGCAGACGGACCCGCCTTTGGCGCGCCTTTGGCGCGCCGCCGGCGCGCCCGCTGCGCCCGCCCGCTGCGCGGACGGGAGAACCTGTTGTTTATATCCGCCATTAGAATGGGAGGAGAGAGGGCGGTACCAGCGAGCAGCTAGACCGCCAGCCTTCCCCAGTCCAAGATGGCGCCTGAAATGCGCCTGAAATCGGCGTTGCGATGTTCAGAAGGCAATAATGGAGGAGCCTTGGGCGACGCTAGTCTCGCGCCAAGGTGGGGGCTACTGCTAGCTAATTTAGGTTTTTTAAAAAATACTAATGCATTAAAAGATCGTTATTTTTAAATCAATAACGAAAGGCTCTGCTACATGAATTAAAAGCGCGCAGGTAGCGCAGAGAACCCCCGGCTTCCGCCTCAAGGGTGAAAATTTGGTAAATAAACAAATACCTCGAGGGTGGAGGCAAGCACCCTTTTATATCCGGGGAGGGCGGGACCAGCGAGCAGCTAGACCGCCAGCCTTCCCCAGTCCAAGATGGCGCCTGAAATGCGCCTGAAATCGGCGTCGCGATGTTCAGAAGGCAATAATGGAGGAGCCTTGGGCGACGCTAGTCTCGCGCCAAGGTGGGGGCTACTGCTAGCTAATTTAGGTTTTTTTAAAAATACTAATGCATTAAAAGATCGTTATTTTTAAATCAATAACGAAAGGCTCTGCTACATGAATTAAAAGCGCGCAGGTAGCGCAGAGAACCCCCGGCTTCCGCCTCAAGGGTGAAAATTTGGTAAATAAACAAATACCTCGAGGGTGGAGGCAAGCACCCTTTTATAACCGGGGAGGGCGGGACCAGCGAGCAGCTAGACCGCCAGCCTTCCCCAGTCAAAGATGGCGCCTGAAATGCGCCTGAAATCGGCGTCGCGATGTTCAGAAGGCAATAATGGAGGAGCCTTGGGCGACGCTAGTCTCGCGCCAAGGTGGGGGCTACTGCTAGCTAATTTAGGTTTTTAAAAAAAATACTAATGCATTAAAAGATCGTTATTTTTAAATCAATAACGAAAGGCTCTGCTACATGAATTAAAAGCGCGCAGGTAGCGCAGAGAACCCCCGGCTTCCGCCTCAAGGGTGAAAATTTGGTAAATAAACAAATACATCTACATGGCCCGCATACCCACGTCACCAGAAGGCACAACCTCAACATAATTTCCTATGCCGACGACACACTGCTGATTCTCTCCCTCACCACAGACCCCCTCACCGCCAAGACCAACCTCCACGAAGGAATGAAAGCCATCGCCGAATGGATGAAGAACAGCCGTCTGAAGCTGAACTCGGACAAGACGGAGGTCCTCATCCTCGGATCCACCCCTTCGGCCTGGGACGACTCCTGGTGGCCGACCACCAAGGGAGCAGCACCAACGCCCACCAATCACGCACGCAACCTGGGGTTCGTCCTCGACTCTACACTCTCCATGACCAATCATGTCAACGCTGTCTCATCCTCCTGCTTCAACACCCTCTGCATTCTCCGCAGAATCTACAGGTGGATCCCCACCCACACAAGAAAAACGGTCACCCAGGCCCTCGTCAGCAGCAGGCTGGACTACGGTAACGCCCTCTATGCTGGAACCCCGGCCAAACTGCTGAAACGACTACAACGCATACAGAACGCCTTAGCCCGCCTGATCCTCGACATCCCTTGACACAATCACATCACACCCCACCTGAGAGACCTGCACTGGCTGCATGTCAACAAGAGGATCACCTTCAAGCTCCTCACCCACGCACACAAGGCACTCCACAACACCGGACCAGCTTACCTCAACAGTCGCCTCACCTTCTACACCCCGAACCGCCAGCTCTGCTCTGCCGACCGTGCCCTCTTCACCATCATCTGCATTCAAAGAGCGACCACCAGCGGCAGATTGTTCTCCTACCTCGCCGCCAAGACCAGGGACACCCTCTCCATCCTCTTACTGCAGACCCAAGACCTACTAACCTTCAGAAGGCTATTCAAGACCTGGCTGTTCAAACAGTAGCAGCATCCCCCCCAGCGCCTTGAGACCCTCACGGGTGAGTAGTGCGCTTTACAAATTCCTTGATTGAGTGATTGAAGACCTTGTCCTTTTACCTGCTCTTTCCAACACTTCAGATCGGTATGCCCTCTCCATAGTGTTAAAGACCTTGACCTTTTCCCCACTCTTTCCAACTCTTCAGATAGGTATGTCCTCTCCTCAGTGATGAAGACCTTGACTTTTCCCCACTCTTTCCAACAAGTCAGATAGGTATGTCCCCTCCAGAGTGTTGAAGACCTTGACCTTTTAGCACTTCTTTCTAACACTTCAGGTAGGTATATCCTCTCCATTGTGTCGAAGACCTTGACCTTTTAGCCACTCTTTCCAACACTTCAGGTAGGTATGTCCTCCAGAGTGTTGAAGACTCTGACCTTTTAGCCACTCTTTCCAACACTGCAGGTAGGTATGTCCCCTCCAGAGTGTTGAAGACCTTGACCTTTTAACCTCTCTTTCCAGCACTTCAGGTAGGTATGTCCTCTCCAGAGTGTTGAAGACCTTGACCTTTTAGCCACTCTTGCCAACACTTCAAATAGGTATGTCCTCTCCAGAGTGTTGAAGACCATGACCATTTAGCCACTCTATCCAACACTTCAGATAGGTTTTTCCTCTCCAGAGTGTTGAAGACCTTGACCTTTTCCCCACTCTTTCCAACTCTCCAGATAGGTATGTCCTCTCTAGAGTATTGAAGACCTTGACTTTTCCCACTCTTTCCAACACTACAAATAGGTATGTCCTCTCCAGAGTGTTGAAGACCTTTACCTTTTAGCCACTCTTTCCAACACTTCAGAAAGTTATGTCCTCTCCAGAGTGTTGAAGACCGTGACCTTTTAGTCACTCTTTCCAAATCACCACCTCATCAGAAAGTCCAAAAGGACCTCCTTCAACGATGGAACTCTCCAACCTCAGCTCCAACAACAACAACATCCCACCATCGCAAGACCTGTGCAACTCCCTGGCCACCTTCTTCCATTGCAAAATCGCAGACATCCACGACAGCTACAACAACCAGATCACCACGACAGCAAACGACACCTCAGACCCCACCACCACCCACAACGACCACCTGCTCACCTGGACAAACAACAACAACACCATCAAAATAATGAACTCCATCAACTCCGGCTCCCCGTCAGACCCTTACCCACACCACATCTACAACAAAGCCAGTGCCTCCTTCACATCACATCTCCGCTAGGCCATCAAAATCTCCTTCGAGACCGCTACCTTCCCGGAGATCTGGAAGCACGAGGAGATCAACGGCTTGCTCAAGAAACCCAAGGCTGATCCGAGGGACCTTAAGAACTTCCGACCCATCTCCCTGCTCTCGTTCCCGGCAAAGGTCATCGAGAAAACCGTCAACAAGCAGCCGACCCGCTACCTTGAGGAGAACAACATCCTGTACCCTTCCCAGTCCTGGTTCCGCAGCAACCACAGCACCGAAACTGCCCTAATCCGCCGATACCGATGACGTCAGGGCCGTGCTGGACAACAGCTTAAGCGCAGCCCTCATCCTCCTGGACCTATCAGACACCTTCGACACGGTCTGCGACTGCACCCTATGCACACATTTCCAAAACGCCGGGACCCGGGACAAGGCTCTGGAATGGACCACTTCCTTCCTCTCTGGCAGAACCCAGAGCATCCGCCGCCCCCGTTCCGCTCCGAGTCCTCTAAAATCATCTGCAGCGTACCCCAAGGATCATCCCTCAGCCTGACACTGTGCAACATCTACATGGCCCGCTCGCCCGCGTCACCAGAAGGCACAACCTCAACATAATTTCCTATGCCGACGACACACCGCTGATTCTCTCCCTCACCACAGACCCCCTCACCGCCAAGACCAATCTCCACGAAGGAATGAAAGCCATCGCCGAATGGATGAAGAACAGCCGTCTGAAGCTGAACTCGGACAAGGCGGGGGTCCTCATCCTCGGCTCCACCCCTTCGGCCTGGGACGACTCCTGGTGGCCGACCACCAAGGGAGCAACACCAACGCCCACCAATCACGCACCCAACCTGGGGTTCGTCCTCGACTCTACACTCTCCATGACCAAGCATGTCAACGCTGTCTCATCCTCCTGCTTCAACACCCTCTGCATTCTCCGCAGAATCTACAGGTGGATCCCCACCGACACAAGAAAAACGGTCACCCAGGCCCTCGCCAGTAGCAGGCTGGACTATGGTAACGCCCTCTACGCTGGAACCCCGGCCAAACTGATGAAACCACTACAACGCATACAGAACGCCTCAGCCCGCCTGATCCTCGACATCCCTTGACACAGCCACATCACACCCCACCTGAGAGACCTGCATTGGCTGCATGTCAACAAGAGGATCACCTTCAAGCTCCTCACCCACGCACACAAGGCACTCCACAACACCGGACCAGCTTACCTCAACAGTCGCCTCACCTTCTACACCCCCGAACCGCCAGCTCCGCTCTGCCGACCGTGCCCTCTTCACCATCATCTGCATTCAAAGAGCGACCACCAGCGGCAGATCGTTCTCCTACCTCGCCGCCAAGACCTGGAACACCCTCCCCATCCTCTTACTGCAGACCCAAGACCTACTAACCTTCAGAAGGCTATTCAAGACCTGGCTGTTCAAACGGTAGCAGCATCCCCCCCAGCGCCTTGAGACCCTCACGGGTGAGTAGTGCGCTTTACAAATTCCTTGATTGAGTGATTGAAGACCTTGTCCTTTTACCTGCTCTTTCCAACACTACAGATCGGTATGCCCTCTCCATAGTGTTGAAGACCGTGACCTTTTCCTCACTCTTTCCAACTCTTCAGATAGGTATGTCCTCTCCTCAGTGATGAAGACCTTAACTTTTCCCCACTCTTTCCAACAAGTTAGATAGGTCTGTCCCCTCCAGAGTGTTGAAGACCTTGACCTTTTAGCACTTCTTTCTAACACTTCAGGTAGGTATATCCTCTCCATTGTGTTGAAGACCTTGACCTTTTAGCCACTCTTTCCAACACTTCAGGTAGGTATGTCCTCCAGAGTGTTGAAGACTCTGACCTTTTAGCCACTCTTTCCAACACTGTAGGTAGGTATGTCCCCTCCAGAGTGTTGAAGACCTTGGCCTTTTAGCCTCTCTCTCCAACACTTCAGGTGGGTATGTCCTATCCAGAGTGTTGAAGACCTTGACCGTTTAGCCACTCTTTCCAACACTTCAGGTAGGTATGTCCTCTCCAGAATGTTGAAGACATTGGAGAAGTATGGCTCACTGGTTAGAAGCGGCAGACCCTGAAGCAGAGATCGACCCGGGACCAGGGTTCAATTCCCGACGCGGCAGGGTCTTGCGAGAATGTCCGCGGACTCGATAATTCTCGCCGAGGTGCCTACGCTTACCATGGGTCCCACTCTGCAACTCTGGGCAATAGCTTGCTTAATCTCCACTACGGCCCCATCAACGCCGGGGATGCCTGGCTTCACCTTAGAGGTGCCCAGGAGGGACCATCTCACAGGGAAAGCCAGGACGGGTTCCCCAGCGGTATACAGTGCCAGGACACTCCGAGATGGAGTAACAGTGCGCTTTACAAGTATACTTACCTACCTTTCAGCCACTCTTTCCAACACTACAGGTAGGTATGTCCTCTCCGGATTGTTGAAGACCCTTACCTTTTAGCCACCTTTTCAGTTAGGTATGTACTCTCCAGAGAGTTGAAGACCTTGTCCTTTTAGCCACTCCTTCCAACACTTCAGGTAGGTATGTCCTCTCCAGAGTGTTGAAGACCTTGACCTTTTCCCCACTCTTTCCAACTCTCCTGATAGGTATGTCCTCTCCAGAGTATTGGAGACCTTGACTTTTCCCCACTTTTTCCAACACTTCAGGTAGGTATGTCCTCTCCAGAATGTTGAAGACCTTGACCATTTAGCTACTCTATCCAACACTTCAGATAGGTTTTTCCTCTCCAGAGTGTTGAAGACCTTGACCTTTTCCCCACTCTTTCCAACTCTCCAGATAGGTATGTCCTCTCCAGAGTATTGAAGACCTTGACTTTTCCCCACTCTTTCCAACACTACAAATAGGTATGTCCTCTCCAGAGTGTTGAAGACCTTGACCTTTTAGCCACTCTTTCCAACACTTCAGAAAGTTATGTCCTCTCCAGAGTGTTGAAGACCCTGACCTTTTAGCCACTCTTTCGAAATCACCACCTTATCAGAAAGTCCAAAAGGACCTCCTTCAACGATGGAACTCTCCAACCTCAGCTCCAACAACGACAACATCCCACCATCGCAAGACCTGTGCAACTCCCTGGCCACCTTCTTCCATTGTAAAATCGCAGACATCCACGACAGCTACAACAACCAGATGCCACGACAGCAAACGACATCTCAGACCCCACCACCACCACCCACAACGACCACCCGCTCACCTGGACAAACAACAACAACAACATCAAAATCATGAGCTCCATCAACTCCGGCTCCCCGTCAGACCCGTACCCACACCACATCTACAACAAAGCCAGTGCCTCCATCACACCACATCTCCGCTAGGCCATCAAAATCTCCTTCGAGACCGCTACCTTCCGGGAGACCTGGAAGCACGAGGAGATCAACGGCTTGCTCAAGAAACCCAAGGCCGATCCGAGGGACCTTAAGAACTTCCGACCCATCTCCCTGCTCTCGTTCCTGGCAAAGGTCATCGAGAAAACCGTCACCAAGCAGCCGACTCGCTACCTTGAGGAGAACAACATCCTGTACCCTTCCCAGTCCGGGTTCCGCAGCAACCACAGCACCGAAACTGCCCTAATTGGCCGATACCAATGACGTCAGGGCCTTGCTGGACAACAGCTTAAGCGCAGCCCTCATCCTCCTGGACCTATCAGACATCTTCGACACGGTCTGCCACTGCACCCTATGCACACATTTCCAAAATGCCGGGACCCGAGACAGGGCTCTAGAATGGACCACTTGCTTCCTCTCCGGCAGAACCCAGAGCATCCGCCGCCTCGTTCCGCTCCGAGTCCTCTAAAATCATCTGCAGCGTACCCCAAGGATTATCCCTCAGCCTGACACTGTGCAACATCTACATGGCCCGCTCGCCCACGTCACCAGAAGGCACAACCTCAACATAATTTCCTATGCCGACGACACACCGCTGATTCTCTCCCTCACCACAGACCCCCTCACCGCCAAGACCAACCTCCATGAAGGAATGAAAGCCATCGCCGAATGGATGAAGAACAGCCGTCTGAAGCTGAACTCGGACAAGGCGGGGGTCCTCATCCTCGGCTCCACCCCTTCGGCCTGGGACGACTCCTGGTGGCCGACCACCAAGGGAGCAGCACCAACGCCCACCAATCACGCCCACATCCTGGGGTTCGTCCTCGACTCTACACTCTCCATGACCAAGCATGTCAACGCTGTCTCATCCTCCTGCTTCAACACCCTCTGCATTCTCCGCAGAATCTACAGCTTGATCCCCACCGACACAAGAAAAACGGTCACCCAGGCCCTCGTCAGCAGCAGGCTGGACTACGGTAACGCCCTCTACGCTGGAACCCCGGCCAAACTGCTGAAACCACTACAACGCATACAGAACGCCTCAGCCCGCCTGATCCTCGACACAGCCACATCACACCCCACCTGAGAGACCTGCACTGGCTGCATGTCAACAAGAGGATCACCTTCACCCACGCACACAAGGCACTCCACAACACCGGACCAGCTTACCTCAACAGTCGCCTCACCTTCTACACCCCCGAACCGCCAGCTCCGCTGTGCCGACCGTGCCCTCTTCACCATCATCTGCATTCAAAGAGCGACCACCATCGGCAGATCGTTCTCCTACCTCGCCGACAAGACCTGGAATACCCTACCCATCCTCTTACTGCAGACCCAAGACCTACTAACCTTCAGACGGCTATTCAAGACCTGGCTGTTCAAATAGTAGCAGCATCCCCCCCAGCGCCTTGAGACCCTCACGGGTGAGTAGTGCGCTTTACAAATTCCTTGATTGATTTATGGAAGACCTTGTCCTTTTAGCTGCTCTTTCCAACACTTCAGATCGGTATGCCCTCTCCATAGTGTTGAAGACCTTGACCTTTTCCCCACTCTTTCCAACTCTTCAGATAGGTATGTACTCTCCTCAGTATTGAAGACCTTGACTTTTCCCCACTCTTTCCAACAAGTTAGATAGGTATGTCCCCTCCAGAGTGTTGAACACCTTGACCTTTTAGCACTTCTTTCTAACACTTCAGGTAGGTATATCCTCTCCATTGAGTTGAAGACCTTGACCTTTTAGCCACTCTTTCCAACACTTCAGGTAGGTAAGTCCTCCAGAGTGTTGAAGACTCTGACCTTTTAGCCACTCTTTCCAACACTGCAGGTAGGTATGTCCCCTACAGAGTGTTGAAGACCTTGACCTTTTAACCTCTCTTTCCAACACTTCAGATAGGTATGTCCTCTCCAGAGTGTTGAAGACCTTGACCTTTTAGTCACTCTTTTCAACTTTTCAGTTAGCTATGTCCTCTCCAGAGTATTGAAGACCTTGACTTTTCCCCACTCTTTCTAACACGTCAGATAGGTATGTCCTCTCCAGAGTTTTGAAGAATTTGACCTTTTAGCCACTCTTTCCAACACTTCAGGTAGGTATGTCCTCTCCAGGGTGTTGAAGACCGTGACCTTTTCCCTACTCTCTCTTTCCAACACTTCAGATAGGTATGTCCTCTCCAGAGTATTGAAGACCTTGACCTTTTAGTCACTCTTTTCAACTTTTCAGTTAGCTATGTCCTCTCCAGAGTGTTGAAGACCTTGTCCTTTTAGCCACTCCTTCCAACACTTCAGATAGGTATGTCCTCTCCAGAGTGTTGCAGACCTTGACCTTTTCCCCACTCTTTCCAACACTTCAGATAGGTGTGTCCTCTGACAGAGTGTTGAAGACCTTGACCTTTTAGCCACTCTTTCCAACACTGCTGGTAGGTATGTCCCCTCCATAGTGTTGAAGACCTTGGCCTTTTAGCCTCTCTTTCCAACACTTATGGTAGGTATGTCCTATCCAGAGTGTTGAAGACCTTGACCGTTTAGCCCATCTTTCCAACACTTCAAATAGGTATGTCCTCTCCGGAGGGTTAAAGACCTTGACCTTTTAGCCACTCTTTCCAACACTTCAAATAGGTATGTCTTCTCCAGAGTGTTGAAGACCTTGACCTTTCCCCCACTCTTTCCAACTCTTCAAATAGGTATGTCCTCTACAGAGTATTGAAGACCTTGACTTTTCCCCACTCTTTCCAACACGTCAGATAGGTATGTCCTCTCCAGAGTGTTGAAGACATTGACCTTATAGCCACTCTGTCCAACACTTCAGGTAGGTATGTCATCTCCACGGTGTTGAAGAACTTTCCCTACTCTTTCCAACACTTCAGATAGGTAGGTCCTCTCCAGAGTGTTGAAGACCTTGACCTTTTAGCCACTCTTTCCAACACTTCAGGTAAGTATGTCCTCTCTGTAGAGTGTTAAAGACCATGACCTTTTAGCCACACTTTCGAACACTTCAAATAGGTATGTCCTCTCCAGAGTGTTGAAGACCTTGGACTTTTAGCCACTCTTTCCAACACTTCAGATAGGTATGTCCTCTCTAGAGTGTTGAAGACCCTTACCGTTTAGCCACTCTTTCCAACTTTTCAGTTAGGTATGTCCTCTCCAGAGTGTTGAAGACCTTGACCTTTTCCCCACTCTTTCCAATACTTCAGATAGGTATGTCCTCAGACAGAGTGTTGAAGACCTTGACCTTTTCGCCACTCTTTCCAACACTTGAAATAGGTATGTCCTCTCCAGAGTGTTGAAGACCTTGGCCTTTTAGCCACACTTTCCAACACTTCAAACAGGTATGTCCTCGCCAGAGTGTTGAAGACCTTGAACTTTTAGCACTCTTTCCAACACTTCAGATATGTAGGTCCTCTCCAGAGTGTTGAAGACCTTGTCCTTTTAGCCACTCTTTCCAACACTTCAGGTAGGTATGTCCTCTCCAGAATGTTGAAGACATTGACCTTTTAGCCACTCTTTCCAACACTGCAGGTAGGTATGTCCCCTACAGAGTGTTGAAGACCTTGACCTTTTAACCTCTCTTTCCAACACTTCAGATAGGTATGTCCTCTCCAGAGTGTTGAAGACCTTGACCTTTTAGTCACTCTTTTCAACTTTTCAGTTAGCTATGTCCTCTCCAGAGTATTGAAGACCTTGACTTTTCCCCACTCTTTCTAACACGTCAGATAGGTATGTCCTCTCCAGAGTTTTGAAGAATTTGACCTTTTAGCCACTCTTTCCAACACTTCAGGTAGGTATGTCCTCTCCAGGGTGTTGAAGACCGTGACCTTTTCCCTACTCTCTCTTTCCAACACTTCAGATAGGTATGTCCTCTCCAGAGTATTGAAGACCTTGACCTTTTAGTCACTCTTTTCAACTTTTCAGTTAGCTATGTCCTCTCCAGAGTGTTGAAGACCTTGTCCTTTTAGCCACTCCTTCCAACACTTCAGATAGGTATGTCCTCTCCAGAGTGTTGCAGACCTTGACCTTTTCCCCACTCTTTCCAACACTTCAGATAGGTGTGTCCTCTGACAGAGTGTTGAAGACCTTGACCTTTTAGCCACTCTTTCCAACACTGCTGGTAGGTATGTCCCCTCCATAGTGTTGAAGACCTTGGCCTTTTAGCCTCTCTTTCCAACACTTATGGTAGGTATGTCCTATCCAGAGTGTTGAAGACCTTGACCGTTTAGCCCATCTTTCCAACACTTCAAATAGGTATGTCCTCTCCGGAGGGTTAAAGACCTTGACCTTTTAGCCACTCTTTCCAACACTTCAAATAGGTATGTCTTCTCCAGAGTGTTGAAGACCTTGACCTTTCCCCCACTCTTTCCAACTCTTCAAATAGGTATGTCCTCTACAGAGTATTGAAGACCTTGACTTTTCCCCACTCTTTCCAACACGTCAGATAGGTATGTCCTCTCCAGAGTGTTGAAGACATTGACCTTATAGCCACTCTGTCCAACACTTCAGGTAGGTATGTCATCTCCACGGTGTTGAAGAACTTTCCCTACTCTTTCCAACACTTCAGATAGGTAGGTCCTCTCCAGAGTGTTGAAGACCTTGACCTTTTAGCCACTCTTTCCAACACTTCAGGTAAGTATGTCCTCTCTGTAGAGTGTTAAAGACCATGACCTTTTAGCCACACTTTCGAACACTTCAAATAGGTATGTCCTCTCCAGAGTGTTGAAGACCTTGGACTTTTAGCCACTCTTTCCAACACTTCAGATAGGTATGTCCTCTCTAGAGTGTTGAAGACCCTTACCGTTTAGCCACTCTTTCCAACTTTTCAGTTAGGTATGTCCTCTCCAGAGTGTTGAAGACCTTGACCTTTTCCCCACTCTTTCCAATACTTCAGATAGGTATGTCCTCAGACAGAGTGTTGAAGACCTTGACCTTTTCGCCACTCTTTCCAACACTTGAAATAGGTATGTCCTCTCCAGAGTGTTGAAGACCTTGGCCTTTTAGCCACACTTTCCAACACTTCAAACAGGTATGTCCTCGCCAGAGTGTTGAAGACCTTGAACTTTTAGCACTCTTTCCAACACTTCAGATATGTAGGTCCTCTCCAGAGTGTTGAAGACCTTGTCCTTTTAGCCACTCTTTCCAACACTTCAGGTAGGTATGTCCTCTCCAGAATGTTGAAGACATTGACCTTTTAGCCACTCTTTCCAACAGTACAGGTAGGTATGTCCTCTGCGGAGTGTTAAAGACCTTGACCTTTTAGCCACTCTTTCCAACACTTCAGGTAGGTATGTCCTCTCCAGAGTGTTGAAGACCTTGACCTTTTAGCCACTCTTGCCAACACTTCAAATAGGTATGTCCTCTCCAAAGTGTTGAAGACCATGACCTTTTAGCCACTCTTTCCAACACTTCAGATAGTTATGTCCTCTCCAGAGTGTTCAAGACCTTGACCTTTTCCCCACTCTTTCCAAAACTTCAGATAGGTATGTCCTCTCCAGAGTGTTGAAGGCTTTGACCTTTTAGCCACTCCTTCCAACACTTCAGGTAGGTATGTCCTCTCCGGAGTGTTGAAGACCTTGCCCTTTCCCCCACTCTTTCCAACTCTTCAGATAGGTATGTCCTCTCCAGAGTATTGAAGACCTTGACTTTTCCCCACTTTTTCTAACACGTCTACTCTTTCCAACACTCCAGATAGGTATGTCCTCTCTAGAGTGTTGAAGACCTTGTCCTTTTAGCCACTCCTTCCAACAATTCAGGTAGGTATATCGTTTCCAGAGTGTTGAAGACCTTGAGCTTTTAGCTATTCTTTCCAAAACTTCAGATAGGTATTTCCTCTCCTGAGTGTTGAAAACCTTGACCTTTTAGCCACTCTTTCCAACACTTGAGGTAGGTATGTCCTCTCTAGTGTGTTGAAGACGTTGTCCTTTCAGCCACTCTTTCCAACACTTTAGGTAGGTATGTCCTCTCCGGAGTGTAGAAGACCTTGACCTTTTCCCAACTCTTTCCAAAACTTCAGATAGGTATGTCCTCTCCAGAGTGTTGAAGGCTTTGACCTTTTAGCCACTCCTTCCAACACTTCAGGTAGGTATGTCCTCTCCGGAGTGTTGAAGACCTTGCCCTTTCCCCCACTCTTTCCAACTCTTCAGATAGGTATGTCCTCTCCAGAGTATTGAAGACCTTGACTTTTCCCCACTTTTTCTAACACGTCTACTCTTTCCAACACTCCAGATAGGTATGTCCTCTCTAGAGTGTTGAAGACCTTGTCCTTTTAGCCACTCCTTCCAACAATTCAGGTAGGTATATCGTTTCCAGAGTGTTAAAGACCTTGACCTTTTAGCCACTCTTTCCAACACTTGAGGTAGGTATGTCCTCTCTAGTGTGTTGAAGACTTTGTCCTTTTAGCCACTCTTTCCAACACTTGAGGTAGGTATGTCCTCTCTAGTGTGTTGAAGACTTTGTCCTTTCAGCCACTCTTTCCAACACTTCAGGTAGGTATGTCCTCTCCAGAGTGTTGAAGGCTTTGACCTATTAGCCACTCCTTCCAACACTTCAGGTAGGTATGTCCTCTCCAGAGTGTTGAAGACCTTGACTTTTCCCCACTCTTTCTAACACGTCTAATCTTTCCAACACTCCAGATAGGTATGTTCTCTCCAGAGTGTTGAAGACCGTGTCCTTTTAGCCACTCTTTCCAACACTTCAGGTAGGTATGTCCTCTCCAGAGTGGTGAAGACCTTGACCTTTGAGCCACTCTTTCCAACACTTCAGGTAGGTATGTTCTCTCCAGAGTGTTGAAGACCGTGTCCTTTTAGCCACTCTTTCCAACACTTCAGGTAAGTATGTCCTCTCCAGAGTGTTGAAGACCTTGACCTTTTAGCCACACTTTCCAACACTTCAAATAGGTATGTTCTCTCCAGAGTGTTGAAGACTTTGAACTTTTAGCACTCTTTCCAACACTTCAGATAGGTAGGTCCTCTCCAGAGTGTTGAAGACCTTGTCCTTTTAGCCACTCTTTCCAACACTTCAGGTAGGTATGTCCTCTCCAGAGTGTTGAAGGCTTTGACCTATTAGCCACTCCTTCCAACACTTCAGGTAGGTATGTCCTCTCCAGAGTGTTGAAGACCTTGACTTTTCCCCACTCTTTCTAACACGTCTAATCTTTCCAACACTCCAGATAGGTATGTACTCTCCAGAGTGTTGAAGACCTTGTCCTTTTAGCCACTCATTCCAACAATTCAGGTAGGTATATCGTCTCCAGAGTGTTGAAGACCTTGAGCTTTTAGCTATTCTTTCCAAAACTTCAGATAGGTATTTCCTCTCCGGAGTGTTGAAGACCTTGACCTTTTAGCCACTCTTTCTTTTTTTTTTTTTTAAATATATTTTTATTTACCAAGTTATGCACACTTTACATTACATTATTCAAATTCATCATATATTTCATCAATTCATAGCCTTTATACTTATACAGTACATATATGCAGTTTCATTACAAATATATATACATTTTTATCAAATTCTGTGGAGACCCAGTCCCTCCTTCCATCTGTTTACTGGCTCCCAAATTCTCACCCCTAGGATCCTTCCTCTCCTGCCTTTCCGTGCATAAATATTCTTCTCCAAATTGTATGCGGCCAGCAGGTTAGCCAGCCAAGTTTGCAAACTGGAGGGTTGTTATCGAGCCAAGCCCTAGCTATTGTCAATCTGTACACTGCCATTGCTACAAACATGAATTCCCGCAATGCGTCATCCCCAGTTGTACCAACCCCAAGAAGGATACAAGGTGGAGTAAGCGTTATTTGGATGCCTAATGACCTTCCCAAAAAGACCTCTATAACTCTCAGAAGTGTATGCAGTTGGGGACAGGTGTCAAAAATATGGACACTACCTGCTTCTAGGGAATTGCAACAGGGACAAGAGATACCCGTGGTGCCACCCCACTTTGCAATCCTGGCTGGCGTAAAATACAATGAATATAGGGTTTTATAATGTTGGGACTGCAGAGGGGATGAACACCGAACTGTTCGACCCAATTCCAATGATTCCTGGAACCAATCTGGATCACCACCCAATTTCTCCACCCATTTGTTACAATATTTTCCCAAATCGTCAGTTTTCCCTTTTACCAAACTTGCATAAAAGGATCGGATCGTACAGTCCCCAGAGAACTTTATTTTCTCGAGAATCTCATTCCTACCAAATCCAGCTGGCCCTCTCTGCTTACTGCCTAAGAAACTCCTGATCTGGAGATACTTAAAAAAGCCTCTATTATCAATACCATGCTTGTTTCTTAAATCAACAAACTGAAACACCCCCTCTGAACTAAGAAAATCCCCAATCTGTGTGATACCCCTTGCCTCCCACTCTGCCATTGTTAGGTCTGCAAATATTGCTGGAGGGAATGACCTATTTTTATTCAGCCTAATGTATCTATTGTATCTCGCCAGTCTTGACTTCTTCAAAAAGGCGTTCCAAATCTTGACGGCTGCGGCAATCGTCTTGAACCTTGTTCTTTTAAAATATCCAAAATCGATGCAATTTAGAAAGCAGTTTCCCGCTTCTGCCCCTAGAACTACTGAATACACTTCCATAGAGAAGCTGGTAACCCTTCGGTCAAGATTCGCCCCTCCAATTAGCCCTTACATATATTGTAAGGCTGCCGCCATATAATAAAGTCTAAAATCTGGGGCTCCCCACCCACCCCGTTCTCTCGGAAGAGAGATAAACCTATAAGCCCTACGCGTCTTACCCTGCGCCCAAATGAATCTATTCAAAATTGATTCGAATGCGTTGAACCAGCTAACTTCAAAAAATAAAGGGATAGATCTAAAAAGGTAAAGGAACTTTGGAAGAATCAACATCTTTATTACATTAGTGCAGCCCACTAGTGACAAATGTAAATTATTCATCCTTTCTAAATCTACTTTTACCCGCGACATTAGTGGAGCCATATTATTTCCTACCACAGCTTCCAGATTTGCCGATATCGCCACTCCCAGATATACCGCTGAACCAACAACCCTAGTATCATTGCATCCAGAGTACCTATTTTCCACAATCTGCGTTTTCGAGCTATTCAGGCTATATCCCGAGACCTGTCCAAATCTTTGCGCCTCCACTTCCACCTCCCTAATAGCCCCTGCAGGGTTGGGTGTCAGTATGGACACGTCATCAGCGTAAGCCAGAGTTTTTATCAAGCAGCCGGTAATAGCCATTGCCGGGATCTCTGCATTTCTTTCTAATCTGCGCAGGAACGGGTCCAGATAAAGCGCAAATAGCAGAGGAGAGGAAGGACAACCCTGCCTGGTCCCCCTGCTGATCTTAACCACTGCAGAGTGCCCCCTGTTGACCCTAATCTTGGCCGTCGGATCTTTATATAAAGTCTGTATGGCCTTTATAAATCCCTCACCTATGCCACTCCACCTCATGACAGACCATAGGTAGCCCCAGGAGACCCTATCAAACGCTTTCTCTGTGTCTAAAAAGAGTGCTGCCATAGGGTCTCCCAGGGTACCTGCTGCGTCAAACATCGTAACTACTTGCCTGACATGTTGTGTCGTACCTTTCCCTGGAATAAACCCGTGCTGGGAGGGGCTTACCAGACACTCAATGACCCGTGATAATCTTTTGGCCAGCATTTTAGAATAAACTTTTACATCGGCATTCATTAATGTAATCGGCCAATATGAGCCTGGAGCGGTTGGAGGTTTACCTTTTTTTGCTATCACAATGATGTCTGCACCTCCCCAGGACTCAGCAACCGAATCCCCCTCCTGCGCCAGCAGCATAATATTAAACATCTCTACTAATAGCGCTGTTTGAAATACTTAAAAAAATTCCACCGAGATCTGGTCCGGACCCTCTGCCTTCCCCGACGGTAGACTACCAAGAGCCAAAACAAATTCCTCCAATTGAAATGTAGCTTCTAGCTCCTCCTTATCATCCATAGAGAGCTCCGGAGGGAGTACATCCCTCAGATATCCTTCTATTTTCACCGCACCCCCTGCGTTATCTGAGGCATAAAGATCTGAATAAAATTGTCTAAAGACTTCCCTCACCTGAGCTGCCTCCGTAATAGAGTTGCCCTGCACATCTACGATCTCCTTAATATCGGATGTAGCTACTCTCTGCCTAGTTCGGATGGCTAAGATATGGCCCACTCTTTCACTTAGTTCGTATGCATTCTCCTTTTTGACTAGATATTTCTCAGCTGTTTTTTGGCCATTCCTTCAAGGGCTTCTGCTCAAAGTGCAATAACACTAAGCTTGTGCTGGTCCAGCGGGGAGTTCTGGTTTATAGCTACTGGTAGATTTGCTTCCACTTTCAAAAGATTTTGAGGTAACTGTTCTAACTTTAAATTTTCCTTCTTTTGGGCAGACAATACAAAGCTCAATGTCTCCCCCCTGACTCCAGCCTTAAACAAATCCCATACCACCCCCGGAGGTGCTGTCCCTCTATTTATATCCCCAAAATCCTTAATCCATGTTACCATATATGCCGGATATGCCTGATCTTGCAATAGCGCTCGTTCAAAAGTCCATTGTATAACTTTCCTTTGGACCTGGCCCAACCTTAGTGTCTGAACTAACTGGCTGTGATCTGATATAATCCGGGGTTGTCTTTCAATTTTTGAACCGGAAATCAAGCTATTTGAAATTAAAAAATAATCCAATCTAACCATGACTTTATGGGGGGCTGAAAAAAAAGTACTACCATCTAGGTGCGAATGCCACTTCATCTAGGGGTCTTCTAGGGAATTATGAAACACAAAATCTGACAGTGCTCTGTACGTCTTCTTTTTCCTCCCTAGGTATTGTCTCCCGGGTTGCAAAAATGAACTACAGGGGTCATGCAGATTAAGATCTCCGCAACACACAATTGGTTTGGGCCACTGCGCCAGTTCAACATCCAGATACTGAAAAACATCTGGATCATCCTCTGTTGACCCGTAGATTGTGACCAGCGTGATAGTCTCCCCTTTAAAACTTACTTCCACAATTACCCACCTCCCCCATTGATCTTCCTTCTTCCTTTTCAATGTTATATCCCCTTTTCTCCCCAGTACTGCCACCCCTCTAGTTTTTGTCCCTTGCTTGGAGTTAGCTAATACAGAAAAACCCAGTTGCTCCAGAAGAAATATTTTTGCACCCTCTATGTGGGTTTCCTGCAGACAAACCAAATCAAGACGCAGTGTTTTAAGAAGTGCAGTCACTCTGAGCCTCTTGTTTACTTCATTAAGCCCACACACATTTATCGAGGCAATTCTACATGCCATACAGATACATCACTTGACCTACAAATAGAGCTGTCGGTTCATTGAGAAAAATCTGCAACTGTTGTTGCAATGTATTATCTTTCATGTACTGTATACCTTGTACTTTGTTCCATGCATAAGTGTGTCGTGACAACCAAAGAATACCGTAACTTCGTGTACCTATTTCACCCCCATCCCCCCTTTGCCCCCCCCATGCCTCCCCCCAGCTCCCCCCCCTCTTCCCTACCTCCCCCATGTGTGGACGCCTTGAATTGTGCCAATCGCTTCCCTCTCCCACCTTCCACCAACCTGTGCTGTGCTACCCCTTATTCTTATACCTATAATCAGCAAAATATCCCATACAGATTTCAGAGCCTCCATAGATCCAGCCCACTAACCACCTTTCTGTTTTTTCTTAATCTCTTCCAAAAATTGCTGAGCTTTAATCTCCGAGGAGAACATCCATACTTTCCCATTTACAACTACCTTGAGTCTAGCAGGGAAGAGGAGGTATGCCTCTGAACCCAGGGCCTGAAAGGGAGCAATCATCTGTCTGAGCTTCCACCTCCTCTCTACAGTGACGTGACAAAAATCAGGTCTAGCGAAGAAGGTGGTGCCTTTGAATGTCCTCCTGCTGTCTGGTCTTGCCTTATCCATGATCTCTTGTCTCAACAGAAAATTCCCGATATTCACAAGAATTGCCCTAGGCAGGTCCCCCTGACCATCACCCCTTGCGCCCTCTGTACCTCGACCCTTCTTTAGCATAAATGGGAACCTGTGTGCCCTCTGTACCTCTCTTTCCCACTGCCACCGAGATTCCGGAAAGGCCCCCCTTAGTAAATTTACCACAAACTGCCTAGTATCCTGCCCTTCTGACCCTTCTGCCACACCCAGCAGTCTAACATTGTTTCGTCTCTGCCTGTTTTCAAAATCTTCCATCTTCCAGCGCATGGCCTCTGCCAATTTCTCCTGCTCTGACTTGAATGACTGCCAGTCCCCAACTTCATCCTCCAGTTTGCCTGTTCGTTCCTCGACCTCCGTAACTCTGACCGCAATTTCATCGTACAGTTTATTCACCTTCCTCAGGGTGTTTCCGAATTTTCTTTGAGGCCTGACTTGCTCTACGGCTTTCTGATCTTGCCTCCCCTTGCATCTGTTTGAGAGTGCTGAACAAAATCTCAAACGAGTCTCGGCGAGGTGAGGCCTCAGGTAGGGCACCCCCAGCACTAGTGTCATCCTGATAAACCTGTGAAGTGGCAGAGTAGTCCCAGTCTAACCGCTTGTTGGGTGAGGGGGAGACCCAGACGCGCGTCTCCCTGATTTTGAATGTCTTTTCTTCTGTGTAGATTATTTACCTGAGGTGCTAGACCCTGAATTGGACTCCTCCTCCTCCACCTCTGAGCTCCCCTCAGACGAAAGTACAAATTCTGAGTCTTCATTCACAGAGTAAAAACACTCCCCCTCTATTGAACCGCTAATGCCCTTTTCTGGCGGTGCCTTGCTTGTACTTTTTGTGGGGTTATCTTCATTAGCCAAGCAAACACTGCTGCCCCAGGTGCTGACTGAATGTTTTGGGGCATTCATTTCCGCCTCCATCAACAGTAAGGCCCCCAACATATCTGCACCCCCGAGTCTGTGGTTAGGTGCCCCCCGTGTCCCCCACTGGCTCCCCCTGCCATACCTTGCATCGGCTCTTCTCTGCCGTGAGTCAGTCCTGCAATGTGAGCCTCCACCGCGTCTGCGCCTGATTCTGAGCCGAGGTCGGGCCGTTGCCTGGCAACCATACTCTCCGTGCTTGCTGCGTCCTCGAGGACATTCTTTCCGGGATCCGGCTGTCCGTCTGTGTCATTGGGCTGCCCAGAGACCTTCGTGGAGAAAACTTCTGTCAGGGTAGGTTGCCGCATACCCGTATCCTTACTCTTACTTTTGCCATCTCCTTTTACTGCTCGGTACGCGATCGTGCTCTGCGGCTCCGCAAGGCCATCCACAGAGCCTCTAGCGTCTGTACTTGCCTTTCCCAGCGTCTCCGTTTTTTTTTCCTTTCCTTGGAGGCTTATACCTTACGAATCGCCCCAGGAGCTCTCACGGCACCAGTATCCTCCTTCGATGTAACAGCTGCCAAGGCTTTAGGCGTCGGGGCATCTGGCAGATCTTTCGCCTTCTCGCATCCTTTCTCCTGTCGTGCCGACCGGGGGGGCATCTTGGGCGCCAGACCCTGCTTCTTTTTGATTCCGACCACGCTCATCAGGCTTGCAGTTTTTCTTTTAATACAGACCCAAGTCGGTCTAAACCAGGGGATTTGCTTCCTGATTTTATTATATTCCTGCAGTCCTCGTAGCCACCAGTGATCAGAGGCCATCAGGGATACACAGCATCCTGCACATAGATTAGTCCAATACTAGGCAGGAGAGGGAATTGGTGCGACTGCTCAGCACAACTCTACAGCAGCCATCTTGCCTCCTCTACAGCGGCCATCTTGCCTCCCTTGCCAACACTTCAAATAGGTATGTCCTCTCCAAAGTGTTGAAGACCATGACTTTTTAGCCACTCTTTCCAACACTTCAGATAGTTATGTTCTCTCCAGAGTGTTCAAGACTGTGACCTTTTCCCCACTCTTTCCAAAACTTCAGATAGGTATGCCCTCTCCAGAGTATTGAAGGCTTTGACCTTTTAGCCACTCCTTCCAACACTTCAGGTAGGTATGTCCTCTCCAGAGTGTTGAAGACCTTGCCCTTTCCCCCACTCTTTCCAACTCTTCAGATAGGTATGTCCTCTCCAGAGTATTGAAGACCTTGAATTTTCCCCACTCTTTCTAACACGTCTACTCTTTCCAACACTCCAGATAGGTATGTCCTCTCCAGAGTATTGAAGACCTTGACTTTTCCCCACTCTTTCTAACACGTCTACTCTTTCCAACACTCCAGATAGGTATATCGTCTCCAGAGTGTTGAAGACCTTGGGCTTTTAGCTATTCTTTCCAACACTGCAGGTAGGTATGTCCTCTCCAGAGTGTGGAAGACCTTGAGCTTTTAGCCACTCTTTCCAACACTTCAGATGGGTATGTCCTCTCCAGCGTGTTCAAGACCTTGACCTTTTCCCCACTCTTTCCAACTCTCCAGATAGGTATGTCCTCTCCAGAGTATTTAAGACCTTGACTTTTCCCCACTCTTTCCAACACGTCAGATAGGTATGTCCTCTCCAGAGTGTTGAAAACCTTGACCTTTTAGCCACTCTTTCCAACACTTGAGGTAGGTATGTCCTCTCTAGTGTGTTGAAGACTTTGACCTTTCAGCCACTCTTTCTAACACTTTAGGTAGGTATGTCCTCTCCGGAGTGTAAAAGACCTTGACCTTTAAGCCACTCTTTCCAACACTTCAGGTAGGTATGTCCTCTCCAGAGTGTTGAAGACCTTGACCTTTTCCCAACTCTTTCCAACTCTTCAGATAGGTGTGTCCTCTCCAGAGTATTGAAGATCTTGACTTTTCCCCACTCTTTCCGACACTTCAGATAGGTATGTCCTCTCCAGAGTGTTGAAGACCTTGACCTTTTAGCCACTCTTTCCAACACTTCAGGTAGGTATGTCCTCTCCAGATTGTTGAAGACCTTGACCTTTTAGCCACTCTTTCCAACTCTTCAGGTAGGTACCTTGACCTTTTATCCTCTATTACATACACTTCAGGTAGGTATGTCCTCTCCAGAGTGGTGAAGACCTTGACCTTTGAGCCACTCTTTCCAACACTTCAGGTAGGCATGTTCTCTCCAGAGTGTTGAAGACCTTGACCTTTTAGCCACTCTTTCCAACACTTCAGGTAGGTATGCCCTCTCCAGAGTGTTGAAGACCTTGACCTTTTAGCCACTCTTTCCAACACTTCAGATAGGTATGTCCTCTCCAGAGTGTTGAACACCATGAACTTTTAGCCACTCTTTCCAGCACTTCAGATAGGTATTTCCCTCTCCAGAGTGTTGAAGACCTTGACCTTTTAGCCACTCTAGCCAACACTTCAGGTAGGTATGTCCTCTCCAGAGTGTTGAAGACCTTGACCTTTTAGCCACTCTTTCCAACACTGCAGGTAGGTATGTCCCCTCCGGAGCGTTGAAGTCCTTGGCCTTTTAGCCTCTCTTTCCAACACTTCAGGTAGGTATGTCCTATCCAGAGTGTTAAAGACCTTCACCTTTTCACCACTCTTTCCAACACTTCAGATAGGTATGTCCTCTGACAGAGTGTTGAAGACCTTAACCTTTTAGCCACTCTTTCCAACACTTCAGGTAGGTATGTCCTCTACAGAGCGCTGAAGACCATGACCTTTTAGCCACTCTTTCCAACATTTCAAATAGGTATGTCGTTTCCAGAGTGTTGAAGACCTTGACCTTTTAGCTACTCTTTCCAGCACTTCACATAGGTATGTCCTCTCCAAAGTATTGAAGGCCCTTACCTTTTAGCCACTCTTTCCAACACTTCATATAAGTATGTCCTCTCCAGAGTGTTGAAGACCCTTACCTTTTAGCCACTCTTTCTAACACTTCAGGTAGGTATGTCCTCTCCAGAGTGTTGAAGACTTGTCCTTTTAGCCACTCTTTCAAACACTTCAGGTAGGTATGTCCTCTTCAGAGTGTTGAAGACCCTTACTTTTTAGCCACTCTTTCCAACTTTTCAGTTAGGTATGTCCTCTCCAGAGTGTTGAAGACCTGGACCTTTTAGCCACTCTTTCCAGCACGTCAGATAGGTATTTCCCTCTCCAGAGTGTTGAAGACCTTGACCTTTTAGCCACTCTATCCAACACTTCAGGTAGGTATGTCCTCTCCAGAGTGTTGAAGACCTTGACCTTTTAGCCACTCTTTCCAAAACTTCAGATAGGTATGTCCTCGCCAGAGTGTTGAAGACCTGGACCTTTTTAGCCACTCTTCCCGACACTTCAGGTAGGTATGTCCTCTCCTCAGTATTGAAGACCTTGACTTTTCCCCACTCTTTCCAACAAGTTAGATAGGTATGTCCCCTCCAGAGTGTTGAAGACCTTGTCCTTTTAGCCACTCTTTCCAACACTACAGGTAGGTATGTCCTCTCCAGAGTGTTGAAGACCTTGACCTTTTAGCCACCCTTTCCAACACTTCAAATAGGTATGTCCTCACGAGAGTGTTGACGACCTTGAACTTTTAGCCACTATTTCCAGCACTTCAGATAAGTATGTCCTCTCCAGAGTGTTAAAGACTCTTACCTTTTAGTCACTCTTTTCAACTTTTCAGTTAGGTATGTCCTCTCCAGAGTGTTGAAGACCTTGTCCTTTTAGCCACTCTTTCCAACACTTCAGGTAGGTATGTCCTCTCCAGAGTGTTGAAGACCTTGACCTTTTAGCCACTCTTTCCAACACTTCAGGTAGGTATGTCCTCTCCAGAGTGTTGAAGACCTTGACCTTTTAGCCACTCTGTCCAACACTTCAGGTAAGTATGTCCTCTCCAGAGTGTTGAAGACCTTGACCTTTTAAGCCACACTTTCCAACACATCAAATAGGTATGTCCTCTCCAGAGTGTTGAAGACCTTGAACTTTTAGCCACTCCTTCCATCACTTCAGGTAGGTATGTCCTTTCCAGAGTGTTGCAGACCTTGACCTTTTCCCCACTCTTTCCAACACTTCAGATAGGTATGTCCTCTGACAGAGTGTTGAAGACCTTAACCTTTTAGCCACTCTTTCCAACACTTCAGGTAGGTATGTCCTCTACAGAGCGCTGACGACCTTGACCTTTTAGCCACTCTTTCCAACATTTCAAATAGGTATGTCCTTTCCAGAGTGTTGAAGACCTTGACCTTTTAGCTACTCTTTCCAGCACTTCACATAGGTATGTCCTCTCCAGAGTATTGAAGGCCCTTACCTTTTAGCCACTCTTTCCAACACTTCAGGTAGGTATGTCCTCTCCAGAGTGTTGAAGACCTTGACCTTTTAGCCACTCTGTCCAACACTTCAGGTAAGTATGTCCTCTCCAGAGTGTTGAAGACTTGTCCTTTTAGCCACTCCTTCAAACACTTCAGGTAGGTATGTCCTCTTCAGAGTGTTGAAGACCCTTACCTTTTAGCCACTCTTTCCAACTTTTCAGTTAGGTATGTCCTCTCCAGAGTGTTGAAGACCTTGTCCTTTTAGCCGCTCTTTCCAACACTTCAGGTAGGTATGTCCTCTCCAGAGTGTTGAAGACCTTGACCTTTTAGCCACTCTTTCCAATACTTCAGGTAGGTATGTCCTCTCCAGAGTGTTGAAGACCTTGACCTTTTAGCCACTCTGTCCAACACTTCAGGTAAGTATGTCCTCTCCAGAGTGTTGAAGACCTTGACCTTTTAGCCACACTTTCCAACACATCAAATAGGTATGTCCTCTCCAGAGTGTTGAGGACCTTGAACTTTTAGCCACTCTTTCCAGCACTTCAGATAGGTATTTCCTCTCCAGAGTGTTGAAGACCTTGACCTTTTAGCCACTCTATCCAACACTTCAGGTAGGTATGTCCTCTCCAGAGTGTTGAAGACCTTGACCTTTTAGCCACTCTTTCCAACACTGCAGGTAGGTATGTCCCCTCCGGAGCGTTGAAGACCTTGGCCTTTTAGCCTCTCTTTCCAACACTTCAGGTAGGTATGTCCTATCCAGAGTGTTGAAGACCTTGACCGTTTAGCCACTCTTTCCAACACTTTAAATAGGTATGTCCTCTCCAGAGTGTTAAAAACCTTGACCTTTTAGCCACTCTTTCCAATACTTCATATAGGTATGTCCTCTCCCTAGGAATAAAGACCTTGACCTTTTAGCCACTCTTTCCAACACTTCAGGTAGGTATGTCCTCTCTAGAGTGTTGAAGACCTTGACCTCTTAGCCACTCTTTCCAACACTGCAGGTAGGTGTGTCCCCTCCGGAGTGTTGAAGACCTTGGCCTTTTAGCCTCTCTTTCCAACACTTCAGGTAGGTATGTCCTCTCCAGAGTGTTGAAGACCTTGACCTTTTTCCCACTCTTTCCAAAACTTCAGATAAGTATGTCCTCTCCAGAGTGTTAAAGACCTTGACCTTTTAGCTACCTTTTCCAACACTTCAGGTAGGTATGTCCTCTCGAGAGTGTTGAAGACCTTGACCTTTCCTCCACTCTTTCCAACTCTTCAGATAGGTATGTCCTCTCCAGAGTATTAAAGACCTTGACTTTTCCCCACTCTTTCCAATACGTCAGATAGGTATGTTCTCTCCAGAGTGTTGAAGACCTTGACCTTTTAGCCACTCTTTCCAACACTTCAGGTAGGTATATCCTCTCGAGAGTGTGCTGAAGACATTGACCTTTTCCCTACTCTTTCCAACACTTCAAATAGGTATGTCCTCTCCAGAGTGTTGAAGACCCTTACCTTTTAGCCACCCTTTCCAACTTTGCAGTTAGGTATGTACTCTCCAGAGTGTTGAAGACCTAGTCCTTTTCCCCACTCTTTCCAACAATTCAAATAGGTATGTCCTCTGACAGAGTGTTGAAGAACTTGACCTTTTCCCCACTCTTTACAACACTTCAAATAGGTATGTCCTCTCCAGAGTGTTGAAGATCCTTACAGTTTAGCCACTCTTTCCAACTTTTCAGTTAGGTATGTCCTCTCCAAAGTGTTGAAGACTTTGTCCTTTTAGCCACTCTTTCCAACACTTCAGGTAGGTATGTCCTCTCCAGAGAGTTGAAACCCTTGACCTTTTCCCCACTCTTTCCAACACTTCAGATAGGTATGTCCTCTCCAGAGTGTTGAAGACCTTGACCTTTTAGCCACTCTGTCCAACACTTCAGGTAAGTATGTCCTCTCCAGAGTGTTGAAGACTTGTCCTTTTAGCCACTCTTTCCAACACTTCAAATAGGTATGTCCTCTGACAGAGTGTTGAAGAACTTGACCTTTTCCCCACTCTTTACAACACTTCAAATAGGTATGTCCTCTCCAGAGTGTTGAAGATCCTTACAGTTTAGCCACTCTTTCCAACTTTTCAGTTAGGTATGTCCTTTCCAGAGTGTTGAAGACCTTGACCTTTTAGCTACTCTTTCCAGCACTTCACATAGGTATGTCCTCTCCAGAGTATTGAAGGCCCTTACCTTTTAGCCACTCTTTCCAACACTTCAGGTAGGTATGTCCTCTCCAGAGTGTTGAAGACCTTGACCTTTTAGCCACTCTGTCCAACACTTCAGGTAAGTATGTCCTCTCCAGAGTGTTGAAGACTTGTCCTTTTAGCCACTCCTTCAAACACTTCAGGTAGGTATGTCCTCTTCAGAGTGTTGAAGACCCTTACCTTTTAGCCACTCTTTCCAACTTTTCAGTTAGGTATGTCCTCTCCAGAGTGTTGAAGACCTTGTCCTTTTAGCCGCTCTTTCCAACACTTCAGGTAGGTATGTCCTCTCCAGAGTGTTGAAGACCTTGACCTTTTAGCCACTCTTTCCAACACTTCAGGTAGGTATGTCCTCTCCAGAGTGTTGAAGACCTTGACCTTTTAGCCACTCTGTCCAACACTTCAGGTAAGTATGTCCTCTCCAGAGTGTTGAAGACCTTGACCTTTTAGCCACACTTTCCAACACATCAAATAGGTATGTCCTCTCCAGAGTGTTGAAGACCTTGAACTTTTAGCCACTCTTTCCAGCACTTCAGATAGGTATTTCCTCTCCAGAGTGTTGAAGACCATGACCTTTTAGCCACTCTATCCAACACTTCAGGTAGGTATGTCCTCTCCAGAGTGTTGAAGACCTTGACCTTTTAGCCACTCTTTCCAACACTGCAGGTAGGTATGTCCCCTCCGGAGCGTTGAAGACCTTGGCCTTTTAGCCTCTCTTTCCAACACTTCAGGTAGGTATGTCCTATCCAGAGTGTTGAAGACCTTGACCGTTTAGCCACTCTTTCCAACACTTTAAATAGGTATGTCCTCTCCAGAGTGTTAAAAACCTTGACCTTTTAGCCACTCTTTCCAATACTTCATATAGGTATGTCCTCTCCCTAGGAATAAAGACCTTGACCTTTTAGCCACTCTTTCCAACACTTCAGGTAGGTATGTCCTCTCTAGAGTGTTGAAGACCTTGACCTCTTAGCCACTCTTTCCAACACTGCAGGTAGGTGTGTCCCCTCCGGAGTGTTGAAGACCGTGGCCTTTTAGCCTCTCTTTCCAACACTTCAGGTAGGTATGTCCTCTCCAGAGTGTTGAAGACCTTGACCTTTTTCCCACTCTTTCCAAAACTTCAGATAAGTATGTCCTCTCCAGAGTGTTAAAGACCTTGACCTTTTAGCTACCTTTTCCAACACTTCAGGTAGGTATGTCCTCTCGAGAGTGTTGAAGACCTTGACCTTTCCTCCACTCTTTCCAACTCTTCAGATAGGTATGTCCTCTCCAGAGTATTAAAGACCTTGACTTTTCCCCACTCTTTCCAATACGTCAGATAGGTATGTTCTCTCCAGAGTGTTGAAGACCTTGACCTTTTAGCCATTCTTTCCAACACTTCAGGTAGGTATATCCTCTCGAGAGTGTGCTGAAGACATTGACCTTTTCCCTACTCTTTCCAACACTTCAAATAGGTATGTCCTCTCCAGAGTGTTGAAGACCCTTACCTTTTAGCCACCCTTTCCAACTTTGCAGTTAGGTATGTACTCTCCAGAGTGTTGAAGACCTAGGGCCCGATGTAGGTCGGTCGGTAACGGCCGAAAATCGGTATTTTCGGCCGTTACCGATCGGAATAGAGACAACGGGATGTAGGAGGCCGAAATCCTGCGAAATCGGCGATTTTACCGAATCGGAAAGTCACCGAGTCGGTCGGATTCCGAATCGGAAAAAAGTAGGAATCGGAAAAAATCTCCGATTCAGTAGATTACCTAATCGGAGATTTTTCCGATTCCTACTTTTTTCCGAATCGGAATCCGACCGACTCGGTGACTTTCCGAATCGGTAAAATCGCCGAATTGGTATATATTCCGAATCGGTGAAAATCCGATTCCATGCGAAAACCCTAAGATTGAGATGTAGGTAAGCACTGAAATACCGAATTTGCTCCAAATTCGGTATTTCAGAGTCGGAAATTACCATGGATTGGAATCAGGTGGTAACCAGGTGCAACCTATAAAAAAGGACCCAAAATGCAGTTCTACTTGCAACATGGCAGCTTTCTATGTCATAGCAAGACGGCTACGGCTACAGCAGGAAGGAGAGAGGGAATGGCAGAGAGAGGAGCAGGTGTACAGGCAGAGGGTGACCCTGTGCATGCTGACAGATCCAGAGATCCTACATAGGTACAGGCTGGAGGCAGACACCATCAGAGACCTCATCAGGGACCTCCAACCCCTGTTGCAGCACCCCACCCCAAGGGCACACGCAATCCCTGTGCAGGTGCAGGTGCTATGCTGCCTACACCTGCTGGCGTCTGGCAGCTATCAAAGTGTAGTTGCTGTGGCAGGAGGGGTGACCCAGAGCAGCCTGTCAAGGTTCTTCCACAAGTTCCTTGATGCCATGATCCAGAGGATGGACCACTACATTTCCTTCCCTTCCACCCATGCAGAACTGGCACAGACAAAAGCGGAATTCTATCAGATGGCAAGATTCCCCCACATCATTGGCTGCATAGATGGCACACACATACCGATTTGCCCCCCTGCTGACACCGAATACGTATACCGCAATCGGAAGTCACGGCACACCATAAATGTGCAAGTGATATGTGTAGGAAGGTAGATCCCTGACTATGGTTGCCCCCAACTTTTTGCCTGGTGTTTTGCTGGTTTTCTGACTTAGTTGACCTGGGGCCCTGCTATTCAGGACCCCAGGCCTACTGCTCTCTCTGTAAAATGGATTCCATGTACCTTAGGTACATATCTAAATTGGATACTGAGTCACCTTACCAGTCCCTGTACAGTGTACCTTAGGTACCCAGGGCATAGGTGTACCCAGGGCCTACCAGGGGCTGCAGCATGTATTATGCCACCCCTGGCTGGCCATCCAAATCTGACACAACTGGCTGCTTGACAGCTGGGGCAAGGTGGTGTAATCACCCTTTGCTTTAGATATAGTATACCTATATCTAACCCTAAAAATGGACACACAGATCTCCTATCAGTCACTCCTATGGCAGGCCTTAACAATCCTGAAGGCAGAGTGCTTGGAATCGTGTGAGATGGTGCTCTGGCATGAGCTGAGCCTGTCTGCGGCTTTCGGGATCCATCCCTTAGCCGTTTCCATGATATCGCATACCATATACTCTTAAGTGCATTATAATCCTCGCGGTTATATGCCAACTCTGGTATCGCTTTATCAAAACATGTCGAGTAAGGTGTCATACGAATTGGAATACTAACCCCTCGCCAATTCTGGCGACGGGGTTAGCATTCCACCCTTCTAGAGGGACACGACATGTATGTAACCCCTAACCCCGGTTAAAATCCAACAGAGCCTCAGCTCCACAAAATGGATGCTGCCACCGAGACACAAGTCTGCCCTCCTGCTGCTGGGAGTCCTCCCAGAGCAGGAGATAAGGACAAAGGGTTTCCTGCCAGGGGCGGTGCCAGCACCGTCCCAGACAGGGTTTTGTGTATTGTAGGTAGGCAGGGCTTTAGAGGAAGGTGACTGCACGTGGCACCCCGGTGCTCACTGTGCATAGGCTGGCTGGAACCAGTTCCAGGGTCACTCCAGACCCTGTGCTGGGGAAAAGCCCGCCAAGGAAGTGGGTGTAACCACCCCCCTCCTAGTCCCACCCCTAGGGCAGGACTTAGTCGCGTGCCAGCCCCTTTTTACAAGATAAAGGTAGGAACTGGCCCCCTTCCAAATCAGATCATCTTTGAATCCTGAAACTACTTTCCACGAAAGGAACTCAAGACTTCTTCCTAAGATTTCTCCCTTGTGACTAAGGAGTAGTCACCCTGCATCCGCAGGCACCATCTTAAGAACACTGCGGTCTGCTGCAAGTCTCTCCTCCGGATCAAGACTGCCCAGCTCGACGAGAACCGGCTTCCCTGGCACCTCTGACCTCTACCTGCATCATCAGTCACGCTGAGATTCGTGGGTGTGACGAGACCTCGAGGGACCGGCCATCTTCAAGACTGCACGACTTCTTTCCAGCAAGCCCGCCGAGTAATTTCCTGGTGAGTGCTTTGGGGTCCGAGAAGCCCCGACCCTGAGCAGCTCCAGCACCGAAGTGCAGCCTCCCAGCATCTCCACGATCTGCGTGGGGCCCTTCTGCTTTTTGCTGCTCACCGCGTTGTTTGGCTACTAGCCCGCTGGCTTGTGGCCTTCTGAACGACGCCCGACGACATTTCTGCTGCTGGTCTGGTTGCTCCAGGCTGGCCCTTGCTCCCTTCCAAAAGAGGAGCACCCCGGACCCTCCTGGTCCACTCAAGACGCCATTTTGAGTCCACCGCGTGGGCTTGAATTAGCCAAGGCTTGTTGCCCAATCCTGGGTAACTTCGACGCCGACAGCTTCATCCATCGTGGGACAGCTCGCCTCTCCATCCTGGTCGCCGACAACGCCTCCTGGTCCGTGAGATCTGCAGAGCCAGCGTCGCCCACTCACCTAGTCGAGGTGACTTCGCCCGGTGCCATCCTGGTGCCCACTTAATCACTGGCTAGTGATTCAAGAACTTGGTCCCCTCTGCTTTCAGGTTTCTTCTTCCTTGATCCAGGCTTGGATCCATCGAACTTTCCTTCACTGGTCGCCTGCCAGCAACTTCCTTCTTCCAGGCTCCTGGTCCGGCAACGAGATCCCCGACGTCTTTTCAGACCTATGCAGCTGCAGCCCCTGGGCTAGGTAACTTCGGCACTTTGGTGTCCCAGCATAGCCTCATTATCCTAGGGTCAGGATCCACTGTCGTTTTCTTCCTACCAGGTCGGGTTCGCCCGTGAACACTAACTTTGCCTTTACTAGCTTCCATAGACTTTGTCCCGCATCCCGCGTGAGAGTGCACACTCTGCACCCGAGTCCCCTAGGTCTCCTAGAAGTAATCTAACGATTCTATAGTCAAGTCCTAGCGATTCCAAAGCCTATTAGTATTGTACTTACCTGCTAGTAATTTCGCATTCCACTTTTTAAGTATATGGTTTTTCGTGCCCCTCGGGCATTTGTGTATAACGTGCTAACTTAAGTATTTTCGTAAGAGTTTTGTTGTGTGCCTAGCACCCTGTCCTCATAAATAGTACAGGGTTGTTGTGATTCTAATAAATACACTGTTTATTTTCATAACACTTGTGTGGTGTCCTTTCACTGGGTGTTCAAGGGGTAATGTGATGGTAAAACAGCTGGCTTAACACGCCCTCTAGAGTCTTAGCCTTAGACTGCTCGTATCCATGCTACTAGGATAGCTGGTCTATAAGGTTGACTTACAACCAATCATCAATAAGGGTTGTTTGGACTGATATATAGTGATCACTAGAATAGTGAACACTGCACATCAGGCCAACTTCTCACATTGGTGAGCAGCGGGTGGGATTTGAGCTTGCTGTTGTTTTACCACACATGCCCTAAGAATATCTTGTGAAAGATCACATAAGTACTAAAGGTACATATAACTTAGCTTAGAATACTCTGAGTTCTACTGAACCAGCTGTTGTAGCTCCTAGGGCCTAGCACACCCTAAACTACAACTCTAGCAAGGGATCAGTAGGCAAACATATAGTGTAGGTAAGTGCACCACTTACACCTCACTAGAAAAGCATGTCTACCCAGGGAGATTCTACTGAGACTCCCCTGGTCAGTGTTGACCCTCCACAGGTCACTTCAAGATATGCAGCTCTCAGTTTCCAGGAGATGAGACAGATCTGTGTCTCCAGAAAACTGAAGCAGGGGTCTAACCCCACCATTCCTTTTCTGATAGGTCTCTTAGAGACATATGATGCCAGAAAGCTTTCTCAGTTACATGAGAACATGCCAGCCTTAGAGGGAACCTCTGGGGATCCAGACCTCCCCAACATTGCTACTGCAGTTGAGGAGGAGGATCAGGAGGAACTCTCTGGGGATGAGGTAGACAAAGGTCTTGAGGTAGTCAGAAGGCTAACCAGGGCCAACTTAGACTTACTTGGGCTAGGATCTGGGGGACCCCCAGTACTAACCCGAAGTGGGCCTAACCTTGGAGTTAGGAGAGATAGATCTCTTTCTAGGGACTCCAATAGATCTCTGCACTCTAATGCCTCTTCTCAGGGGAGAAGGAATCCTCCACAGAGGAGATTGACTTCCCCTCAGAGAAGAGAGCATGAAGCAAGGATGAGACAAGCTAGACTGAGGATTGAAAGGGAAGAACTTGCCCTGGCCAAAGAAAAGCTTGCATTTGCTAGAGAGCAGCAGATGAGTGGGCTAGCTCCCACTGGTGGCAGCAATCTCCCAAGAGATAGAGAGAAGGGTTTAGATACTAAACACCTGACTAAAATAGTGCCCCCCTTTAAGCAAGGGGATGATATCCAGAAATGGATGGCTGCTCTGGAGAGGGCCTGCACTGTGCAGTGCATTCCCCAGAGTCAGTGGGCAGCTATACTGTGGCTCTCCTTTGATGGTAAAGGTAGAGATAAGCTCCTCACTACAAGAGTGGAGGATGCTAACAATTACCAGGTCCTGAAGAATACACTGGTTGATGGGTTTGGTTTAACCACTGAGCAGTACAGGTTGCTGTTCAGAGACACCCAGAAAACTCAGTCTCAGGACTGGTCTGACTTTGTGGATTGTGCCACTAAGGCTTTGGAGGGCTGGCTACTGGGTAGTAAGGTTACTGATTTCAAAGGATTGTGTAATCTAATTATGAGAGAGCAAGTCTTAAATAATTGTCAGAACCAGTTATTACACCAGCACCTGGTAGACTCTGATCTGACCTCTCCACAAGAATTGGGTAAGAGGGCAGACAAATGGGTCAGAACCAGGATTAGGCCCAAGAACCAAGGTGGTGACCAGAAAAAGGAATCAACCAAGCCTCAAGAGAAGGGTGGGAATAAATCTACAGATCAAACCACATCAGGGCCCCAAAAATCCTCTGAGGGGGGTGGGTCCCAGAATCCTTCCAACAACCAGAAGAAACCTTATTGTTATCCCTGTAAACAGGTGGGTCATTTAAAAACTGACAGCAGTTGCCCAAAGAATAACAATAAGGAAAACATACCCCCAAGTAACATTCCCAAACCTCCTGTTACTACTAGTAGTAATCCCCCAGGTGGTGGGAGTGCCCCCAAGAATTTGGGTGCATTTACTTTGGGAGTTCCTGGGGACTCTGGCCTAACCAGGTCCCCAAACTTAGATACTCTTGTCTGTGAGACTGGCATGGGGTTTGCCAACTTCACAACTTGTCCCAACACTTTGGGCAAGTACAGACAGGAGCCCCTCATCAATGGAATGAAAGTTGAGGCCTATAGAGATACAGGGGCTAGCATCACCATGGTGACTGAGAGTCTAGTCCCCTCAAGGCAACTTTTACCTGGTGCCACATACCAGGTGGTAAACATTGATGGAGTGAAGAAAACTCATCCCATGGCAGTAGTAAATCTCAGCTGGGGAAGTGTCACTGGCCCCAAGAGAGTGGCAGTGTCATCCAACTTGCCTGTAGATTGCCTACTGGGGAATGATTTAGAGACCTCAGCCTGGGCTGAGGTAGAGCAAGAAACCCATTCTAGAATGGTAAACCCCCATGGTAAGGTTAGTGGGGCAGTGTTAGCCACAGCCCCAGTCCAAGATGTCCTCCCTGAACAGGTCAGGAGGGTTGTGCCAGTCACAGCCCAATCTCAGACAGCTTCCTTCCCAGAAAAGGTTGTCAAGGCTGTCATGGTAACAGCCCACACCCAAACTGAGTCCCCTCCTGAAAAGGTTGGGAGAGTTGTGATGGCCACAGCTCAAACTCAGACAGATGATAGTGTTGTGAAGCCTGAAACTATGGATCACTCCACTCAGACAGAGAGCATTGAGGAGGAAGAGAAATCTCCCTCCCACCAGACTTTAGGAAAAGATCAGCCTCCTCAGGGAACTGATCTGACCCCTTGTGAAGAAACTGCCACAGAGGTAGTCAGGCCTAGCCTGGCAGAACCCCTGATGTCAGTGGACCCTTCCAAGGTGGGACCCAGTCTGGAGCAGGTAACCTGCCCCTCTCTACCCTGCCTCAGTCAGCCCAGGGCTGTAGAGATCAGGGAGGCCAGTGGTGGGCCCCAAGGGGCCCCCTGTCCAAAAAAAATTCCCAATCAGCAGATTAAGGGCACTGAAGCTAGTAGTCCTAGCCCAGTGAAAATAAAACATACTCCTGAGGGATCCCCCTTAAAATTAGTTAGGGACCTCCCACAGATGGACACTGTTGGGCACAGCCAAACCTGGGACCTGAGGGCCCCAGACCTGACCTGTCCCTCCAGTAAGCCAAACAGAGGGACCCAACCTCCAGCTGTAGGTAGCCAGAGGTTGACCCTGAGAGCCCAAAACAACTCAGTCTTGGAAAGAAAGGCCTCTATGGTGGAAAATGATTGGAGGAAGCTGAGCCCAAAATTAGTGGAGCCTCACTTCAGTACTCCATTTCAGCACCAGCCTTTTCCTTTGCCAAAACACACCACAGGTAGAGATTCCCTATGGTGGAGACCCTCAGATACCCTTAGGGTGAGGGATTGCTTAGTGGACCATGAGATAGGGGGTAACCATGCCAGTGCTGTTACTTCCTTATATGGCCACTCAGGCAATATAGGCTTACCTGGCAAGGCTAGCCTTATCTCCTTTCGTTTGGGGGGGGGTTATGTAGGAAGGTAGATCCCTGACTATGGTTGCCCCCAACTTTTTGCCTGGTGTTTTGCTGGTTTTCTGACTTAGTTGACCTGGGGCCCTGCTATTCAGGACCCCAGGCCTACTGCTCTCTCTGTAAAATGGATTCCATGTACCTTAGGTACATATCTAAATTGGATACTGAGTCACCTTACCAGTCCCTGTACAGTGTACCTTAGGTACCCAGGGCATAGGTGTACCCAGGGCCTACCAGGGGCTGCAGCATGTATTATGCCACCCCTGGCTGGCCATCCAAATCTGACACAACTGGCTGCTTGACAGCTGGGGCAAGGTGGTGTAATCACCCTTTGCTTTAGATATAGTATACCTATATCTAACCCTAAAAATGGACACACAGATCTCCTATCAGTCACTCCTATGGCAGGCCTTAACAATCCTGAAGGCAGAGTGCTTGGAATCGTGTGAGATGGTGCTCTGGCATGAGCTCAGCCTGTCTGCGGCTTTCGGGATCCATCCCTTAGCCGTTTCCATGATATCGCATACCATATACTCTTAAGTGCATTATAATCCTCGAGGTTATATGCCAACTCTGGTATCGCTTTATCAAAACATGTCGAGTAAGGTGTCATACGAATTGGAATACTAACCCCTCGCCAATTCTGGCGACGGGGTTAGCATTCCACCCTTCTAGAGGGACACGACATGTATGTAACCCCTAACCCCGGTTAAAATCCAACAGAGCCTCAGCTCCACAAAATGGATGCTGCCACCGAGACACAAGTCTGCCCTCCTGCTGCTGGGAGTCCTCCCAGAGCAGGAGATAAGGACAAAGGGTTTCCTGCCAGGGGCGGTGCCAGCACCGTCCCAGACAGGGTTTTGTGTATTGTAGGTAGGCAGGGCTTTAGAGGAAGGTGACTGCACGTGGCACCCCGGTGCTCACTGTGCATAGGCTGGCTGGAACCAGTTCCAGGGTCACTCCAGACCCTGTGCTGGGGAAAAGCCCGCCAAGGAAGTGGGTGTAACCACCCCCCTCCTAGTCCCACCCCTAGGGCAGGACTTAGTCGCGTGCCAGCCCCTTTTTACAGGATAAAGGTAGGAACTGGCCCCCTTCCAAATCAGATCATCTTTGAATCCTGAAACTACTTTCCACGAAAGGAACTCAAGACTTCTTCCTAAGATTTCTCCCTTGTGACTAAGGAGTAGTCACCCTGCATCCGCAGGCACCATCTTAAGAACACTGCGGTCTGCTGCAAGTCTCTCCTCCGGATCAAAACTGCCCAGCTCGACGAGAACCGGCTTCCCTGGCACCTCTGACCTCTACCTGCATCATCAGTCACGCTGAGATTCGTGGGTGTGACGAGACCTCGAGGGACCGGCCATCTTCAAGACTGCACGACTTCTTTCCAGCAAGCCCGCCGAGTAATTTCCTGGTGAGTGCTTTGGGGTCCGAGAAGCCCCGACCCTGAGCAGCTCCAGCACCGAAGTGCAGCCTCCCAGCATCTCCACGATCTGCGTGGGGCCCTTCTGCTTTTTGCTGCTCACCGCGTTGTTTGGCTACTAGCCCGCTGGCTTGTGGCCTTCTGAACGACGCCCGACGACATTTCTGCTGCTGGTCTGGTTGCTCCAGGCTGGCCCTTGCTCCCTTCCAAAAGAGGAGCACCCCGGACCCTCCTGGTCCACTCAAGACGCCATTTTGAGTCCACCGCGTGGGCTTGAATTAGCCAAGGCTTGTTGCCCAATCCTGGGTAACTTCGACGCCGACAGCTTCATCCATCGTGGGACAGCTCGCCTCTCCATCCTGGTCGCCGACAACGCCTCCTGGTCCGTGAGATCTGCAGAGCCAGCGTCGCCCACTCACCTAGTCGAGGTGACTTCGCCCGGTGCCATCCTGGTGCCCACTTAATCACTGGCTAGTGATTCAAGAACTTGGTCCCCTCTGCTTTCAGGTTTCTTCTTCCTTGATCCAGGCTTGGATCCATCGAACTTTCCTTCACTGGTCGCCTGCCAGCAACTTCCTTCTTCCAGGCTCCTGGTCCGGCAACGAGATCCCCGACGTCTTTTCAGACCTATGCAGCTGCAGCCCCTGGGCTAGGTAACTTCGGCACTTCGGTGTCCCAGCATAGCCTCATTATCCTAGGGTCAGGATCCACTGTCGTTTTCTTCCTACCAGGTCGGGTTCGCCCGTGAACACTAACTTTGCCTTTACTAGCTTCCATAGACTTTGTCCCGCATCCCGCGTGAGAGTGCACACTCTGCACACGAGTCCCCTAGGTCTCCTAGAAGTAATCTAACGATTCTATAGTCAAGTCCTAGCGATTCCAAAGCCTATTAGTATTGTACTTACCTGCTAGTAATTTCGCATTCCACTTTTTAAGTATATGGTTTTTCGTGCCCCTCGGGCATTTGTGTATAACGTGCTAACTTAAGTATTTTCGTAAGAGTTTTGTTGTGTGCCTAGCACCCTGTCCTCATAAAGAGTACAGGGTTGTTGTGATTCTAATAAATACACTGTTTATTTTCATAACACTTGTGTGGTGTCCTTTCACTGGGTGTTCAAGGGGTAATGTGATGGTAAAACAGCTGGCTTAACACGCCCTCTAGAGTCTTAGCCTTAGACTGCTCGTATCCATGCTACTAGGATAGCTGGTCTATAAGGTTGACTTACAACCAATCATCAATAAGGGTTGTTTGGACTGATATATAGTGATCACTAGAATAGTGAACACTGCACATCAGGCCAACTTCTCACAATATGCAATGCCAAGTGTGTGATCACTGACCTGGTTGCAAAGTTTCCGGGGAGTACCCATGACTCCTATATCTTCCAGAGTAGCGGAATTTATGCACGGCTGATGGCAGGGGAATTTGGCGAAGGATACCTCCTAGGTAAGACACAGTGTCAGACCCCCATAACCAAAATTGCAGTGTGAAATACATGTATGCATGTGAGTAATGTTACCCCTTCTCCTTCTAGGCGACAGTGCATATGCCCTACGCTCGTTCATTCTCACACCTTACCTCAACCCCTCAACACCCAGCCAAAGGAGGTACAACCGTGCCCACAAAAGCACGAGGAACGTAGTGGAAAGGACCTTTGTCATCTGGAAGAGCAGGTTCAGATGTCTGCACAAGAGCGGAGGTGCAAGGCAATATACCCCCATCACCTGCTGCAAGATTATTGCTGTCTGTGCAATGTTGCACAACCTTGCAGTCAGGAAAGGCACTGAGGTAGAGTTATCCGACTACGAGGACCCTGACGATGACAATGCTGTGCCACTACCACTACCTGCTGGAGTCTCTGCACCATCTGACGGCAGATACAGGCGTCAGGAGATCACAGACAACTATTTCTGAGTGAGTACAGATGCACAAACAGGTCAATGTATGTTTTCAGAAATTAAATTTAATAATGTTGCATCAACGTTACTGCACTGATGTGCAACAAAAGAAAAGTTAAACAACAAGGGGTAGGAATGTCCAATGTCCGGGTTGCCTCACCCGCAGTGGCAGTCCTATTTTTTGCTGCGCTTAGCAGGCCCACTGGGATGCGCCTCACCCCCTTCTGAATGCCCTGCAGCCTCAGCTGAGCGCCTGCTGCTCCGGCGCGGCTCTGACGCAGCGCTGGCCGGGCTGCTGCGGCTGCTGCTGTCCCCAGCCTCGCCCAGGACGGGATTCACTACGGTGTTGGAGATGAGTAGTGTCTCCATGGCGGTTGTAATACGGCCCATGCCCCTAGTGACCTCGGACATGTTCTGTGTGAGGCTGGCCTCCATGTTTGCCCCACGTTGGCATAGCTGGGCAGTCGCAGCCGCAAGGCGGTTGAGTGACCTGTTCGTGACTCGTGCATCCCTGCGACGACTCAGCTCATGGTCATCCAACCTGTTGCAGAGCTGGGTGATGGCAGTGGTCATTCGGCCAATTGATGTCGCTATTTCCTTGTTGCTGTCAACGAAGGTCTTGAAGCCCTGTGTCATCTCACCCATCTGCAGGTTGTGCAGGCGCAACTGGCGATGGCAGGCCAGGATGGATTTCGCCTGCATCCTCTGTATCGTGACCATGCTGGTCTCCAGCCCTGCGAAGACGCTGCCTCCCGGTGCTGGTATTGGGCTGCTGGTAGCACGTGGCCTACGTGGAATCCTGCTGCCCTGCTGTGTGTGCTCTGGTGATGCTGGTGTCACGGGGTCTTGTGCAGGAGCCTGACCCGCTGCCCCCTCCATGATGACTAATGGAGCTACTATTCTCCTCCGGGCCGGGGAAGTGGCAGGTGCAGGGTGGCTCTGTGGTGGTGTGTTCTCTGGGGAGAATACCAATGAGGGCGACTGAGACTGAGACAGTCGGGGGGAGTGTGGAGTTGTGAGGGAATGTCCAGTGTCCTCCTCATTTGCCAGGGCACAGCTGTTGTCCTCCTCCTCCTGTGCTGCTGCACTGGTGCTTGCCACCGCCGCACTGGCTGTTGGTGCTGGAGCTGGTGCTGGAGCTTATGCGGCTCCCCCGCCTGATGGTGCCCCTAGATACAAAGAAGTATTTGTCAAGTGGGTGCTAATGTGTTCCAGTCACAACTATTAAAGCATTGCACATCTCATTACAAACACGTTGATGCTGTATTACAGTTATTTATCTCATGCTTCTGCTGTGGCATTTTTGGTAACTTTTGCAGAGTACATTTGGCAAGATGCATTGCTCATGTCTGTTGCTAGCAGTACTGGCCTGGGGTTTGGCTGTGCATTGGGTCTGTAGGGGAGGTGTCTGGTATGGTGTGTCAAGTTGCGCATGCTTCTTACCTGTAGCTGTAGCTCGGGATGAGCTATCCAGGTCCCCAATTCCCACGACACTGGCCCTCTCGATGGTGGTCGCCACTAGTTCCTCCAGCTGAGTGAGGGGTGGCGCACGGTTTGTTCCTCCTCCAGTGAGTCCAGCCTGCTTGTGCAGGTCGGCCAGTTTGCGCTTGGTCACGCCACGGATGTCATAAAACCTCTTCTTGAGGTCGTCTAGGCTCCTGTGGGTGACACCAACTGCATTCACTTTCTCCCCGATGTCGATCCACAGCCTCCTCTTGGTGCTCTCCGGAACAGTGAGGGACTGCCTGCCATATAGCTGGGTGTGCACCCTCACCACCTCCTCCACCAAAGTTTGCAGCTCCATGGTGCTGAATTTTGGATTGCGCTTACGCGCTGCCTTCTGGCTCTCTGTGCTGGTGTCCTTGTCTCACAGGGATCCTGCTCACAATGCTGCTCTCTCTGTGTTTGCTCAGCTCAGGCAGCTTTCCAGAAAGTTCTGATGAGTTGCACCTGCCTGGGTTGCCACACCCTGTGGGGGAGGGTGCTTACAGCTCATTGGCTGATGTCTTCAGTGTCACTCAACCTGCTCGGCAAAACGGCATTCTCCGAATCGGTATTTTCCGATTCGGTATTTTCCGAATGTGTTCGGTAAATACCGATTCGGAATGTATAATGCCTTCCTATTGGCCTTTCGGCCCATGGGGCGTATTTATAATTCCGAATCGGCGTTTACCGATTCGGTTGGTTCCGCATTTTTTTTTTTCCGATTCGGACTTGTCCGACCCGGCCTATACCGAATCGGTAGTTGGCGAATCGGTACGTATCGACTCTCGATACCGAATGCTACCGATTCGGTATTTTTCCGATGATTATTTCCTACATATCATTTTCCGATTTTGAAATACCGAATCGGTACGGATCGGTATTTTAAAATCGGAAAATGCGTTTTACCTACATCGGGCCCCTAGTCCTTTTCCCCACTCTTTCCAACAATTCAAATAGGTATGTCCTCTGACAGAGTGTTGAAGAACTTGACCTTTTCCCCACTCTTTACAACACTTCAAATAGGTATGTCCTCTCCAGAGTGTTGAAGATCCTTACAGTTTAGCCACTCTTTCCAACTTTTCAGTTAGGTATGTCCTCTCCAAAGTGTTGAAGACTTTGTCCTTTTAGCCACTCTTTCCAACACTTCAGGTAGGTATGTCCTCTCCAGAGAGTTGAAACCCTTGACCTTTTCCCCACTCTTTCCAACACTTCAGATAGGTATATCCTCTGACAGAGTGTTGAAGACCTTGACCTTTTGGCCACTCTTTCCAACCCTTGAAATAGGTATGTCCTCTCCAGAGTGTTGACGACCTTGACCTTTTAGCCACTCTTTCCAGCACTTCAGATAGGTATTTCCTCTCCAGAGTGTTGAAGATCTTGACCTTTTATCCACTCTTTCCAACACTTCAGGTAGGTATGTCCTCTCCAGAGTGTTGAAGACCTTGACCTTTTAGCCACTCTTTCCAACACTGCAGGTAGGTATGTCCCCTCCAGAGTGTTGAAGACCTTGACCGTTTAGCCACTCTTTCCAACACTTTGAATAGGTATGTTCTCTCCAGAGTGTTCAAGACCTTGACCGTATAGCCACTCTTTTCAATACTTCACATAGATATGTCCTCTCCGGAGGGTTAAAGACCGTGACCTTTTAGCCACTCTTTCCAACACTTCAGGTAGGTATGTCCTCTCCAGAGTGTTGAAGACCTTGACCTTATCCCCACTCTTTCCAAAATTTCAGATAGGTATGTCCTCTCCAGAGTGTTGAAGACCTTGACCTTTTAGCCACTCTTTCCAACACTTCAGGTAGGTATGTCCTCCAGAGTGTTGAAGACTCTGTCCTTTTAGCCACTCTTTCCAACACTGCAGGTAGGTATGTCCCCTCCAGAGTGTTGAAGACCTTGACCTTTTAACCTCTCTTTCCAACACTTCAGATAGGTATGTCCTCTCCTCAGTATTGAAGACCTTGACTTTTCCCCACTCTTTCCAACAAGTTAGATAGGTATGTCCTTTCCGGAGGGTTAAGACCTTGACCTTTTAGCCACTCTTTCCAACACATCAGGTAGGTATGTCCTCTCCAGAGTATTAAAGACCATGACTTTTTCCCACTCTTTCCAACACGTCAAATAGGTATGTCCTCTCCTGAGTTTTGAAGAACTTGACCTTTTAGCCACTCTTTCCAACACTTCCGATAGGTATGTCCTCTCCAGGGTGTTGAAGACCTTGACCTTTTCCCTACTCTTTCCAACACTTCAGATAGGTATGTCCTCTCCAGAGTATTGAAGACCTTGACCTTTTAGGTACTCTTTTCAACACTTCAGGTAGGTATGTCCTCTCCAGAGTGGTGAAGACCTTGGCCTTTTAGCCACCCTTTCCAACACTTCAAATAGGTATGTCCTCTCCAGAGTGTTGAAGACCCTTACCTTTTAGTTACTCTTTTCAACTTTTCAGTTCGGTATGTCCTCTCCAGAGTGTTGAAGACCTTGTCCTTTTAGCCGCTCTTTCCAACACTTCAGATAGGTATGTCTTCTCCACAGTGTTGAAGACCTTGACCTTTTCGCCACTCTTTCCAAAACTTCAGATAGGTATGTCCTCGCCAGAGTGTTGAAGACCTGGACCTTTTTAGCCACTCTTTCCAACACTTCAGTTAGGTATATCCTCTCCAGAGTGTTGAAGACCTTGACCTTTTAGCCACACTTTCCAATACTTCCAATAGGTATGTCCTCTCCATAGTGTTGAAGACCTTGTCCTTTTAGCTGCTCTTTCCAAAACCTCAGATCGGTATGCCCTCTCCATAGACCCTGACCTTTTCCCCACTCTTTCCAACTCTTCAGATAGGTATGTCCTCTCCTCAGTATTGAAGACCTTGACTTTTCCCCACTCTTTCCAACAAGTTAGATAGGTATGTCCCCTCCAGAGTGTTGAAGACCTCGTCCTTTTAGCCACTCTTTCCAACACTACAGGTAGGTATGTCCTCTCCAGAGTGTTGAAGACCCTTGCCTCTTAGCCACTCTTTCCAACTTTTCAGTTAGGTATGTCCTCCCCAGAGTGTTCAAGACCTTTTCCTTTTAGCCGCTCTTTCCAATACTTCCAATAGGTATGTCCTCTCAGGTAGGTATGTCCTCTCCAGAGTGTTGAAGACCTTAACCTTTTAGCCACACTTTCCAATACTTCCAATAGGTATGTCCTCTCCAGAGTATTGAACACCTTGACCTTTTAGGTACTCTTTCCAACACTTCAGGTAGGTATGTCCTCTCCAGAGTGTTGAAGACCGTGACCTTTTAGCCACCCTTTCCAACACTTCAAATAGGTATGTCCTCTCCAGAGTGTTGACGACCTTGAACTTTTAGCCACTATTTCCAGCACTTCAGATAAGTATGTCCTCTCCAGAGTGTTAAAGACCCTTACCTTTTACCCACTCTTTCCAACACTTCAGATAGGTATGTCCTATCCAGAGTGTTGAAGACCTTGACCTTTTAGCCACTCTTTCCTGCACTTCAGGTAGGTATGTCCTCTCCAGAGTGTTGAAGACTTTCGCGGTGTAAAGGTATAGCACGGCTGAGTCTTCTCGGTGATACCCCAATCTTTCCTTATAGGTGTTTTAGGTTCAGTCTAGTGCCCCATGAGGCATGAAGACCAACTGGTCCAGATGCACCAGTTTAAAGGTGACCTGCCTTAGTCGAGTGGCCAGTACTTTCGCTAGTATTCAGCAGTGATATAGGCCTATAGAAAGGCACAACTATCTGCTGGTTGCCAGGCTATCAGGACTGCCACTATCCTAGATAACTGCTGGTTATAGGGTAACTGGCTTATTTTATTGGCTTCAAGGAACATCGGTCTCTTGTGCAGCGTTAAGCCATACTTTTATATAGTTCTATTGGAAATTTGTTCAGCCCTTGAGCTTTCCCAGATGAATGTCTTTGATGGTCCTAACTGTCTCACTTTATACTATGTCTTCATCTAGTAATTTGTTTACTCTGGCATGAGGACCAGGAGGCGTATATGTTTGAGGAAGCTTCCCGTGTCACTTGATAACTTGCTCGTGATTGACCGTTATAGGTCTAATAACTTGCGATTTCTGCCACTATTTCTGTTTGCCCTTTGACGGGTGGCTCCTCCTTCCTTCGTATTTTTTATACTAAATTTCTATCCCTTTCTTGCTCAGCCATACATGAACCTCCCTGGTTTATTGACTACCTCATTTAGTTGGTACTGCGAGACCAAGGCAGTGGTTCTCTCTTTATTATCAATCGGGTTCCCTTACTCTTGCTTTCGTAGCCTCAGTAATGGCTTACTTTCTTATTTACATACTTTTGAAGCCCCTCAGGACCACTATGCAGGCTTCCCATGTTACGAACTCTGAGATTCCTGTACTCAACCTTTCTTCAAAATAGTGGACAGTGTATTTTCTTAACTCCTGAGTGATGCGTGTATCTTTGAGGTACCATAGTTCTTGAGTCCAGGCCCTGTCTCTATCCACATAAGGGTCCTGCATCTTGTCCCACATCTGCAAGTGATTTGGGATCCCATTCACAATCAGTCTAGTCTAGTGACTCTCCCAATATAATGATCGATATTTGATAAACTGTTGCAAGCTCTGGAGTGGAAAGTCTTTTCACGTATCATCAATTGGTGGAGGGAGAGAGAGTAGAGATCCTTTCAATCTCCTTTCAATAATTATAAATCAATGTGGACAGGATCACTGGTCCTGTATAACCAAGGTCTGCAGGTGGATCGGTAGGTGTCTCCCAAATAAAAGACCCTCATACACGTGTTTTTTCAGAGTCGTGTAGCGGTATATGATGTGTCCCCGCTTCTTGTAACACGTGTCCGTGCGTAATCCTTGGGTCAGTTTTTGTTTGCACCCTCCGCCAGGAGGTTGTACCATTGGTTAAAACAGTAGTGATGGTGAATAGGTGAAATAGTGCTATAAAGGTGTTCTAAAATACCCAGACAGCCAGAGGTTCAACTTTAATATTTCTGGATTCGGGTAGAAGATTAAGGCGTGTCGCTATGGAATTATTTAGGAATTCTGGCGCACTAAACTTGTGAGGTTAAAAGTGGTCGACATGTTTCAGCCTTATCTGCCTGTTGGTCAGTCGGCTTTCCTCAGGACCATAAAGTGATTAAGTGAAAAAAAGAAAAAGGTAAATCTGTAACCTGATTCGTTTTGTGGTAGTAGGTCACATTGTACCTGTAATAAGAGAAAAGGGAGATAGTGCAACCACATTTGTAGCGAATAAGTGGGAAAAGACACTTCAGCAATGTACAATGACATAGAGACACAGTTGAGAATTATGAAGCATATTATTAAAAAAACATATAATTAAAAGCGAGTTGTGCAATACTAGACTCAGAGTCACATTCATATTAAGCGTCAACTTACTCATTCTCAAAATTCTATGCGGAATATTGTGATGTATAAATCCCAAAGTCGTATTTAGGCGTCATGAAATCATTTCTTTATAGTGCCCTGATATTAAAAGCGCTATTTACTTTAGGGCGCAATTTCATTGTTACATTACCAAGACGTCAAAGGCGCTAATCAATTTTACTGTGTCATCACGATTATCTTAGACATTGGTATAACGATGTAATACCTGTTCGAATATAGACTCTTACTATTATTTCAAAGTACATGCATTCATTATTAGACGGTACCAAACACTCGTTCTACATGTATTCTGAAAATCGAACATGTGCATACTGCCGCTATAGTATCTTTAAATGCGCACTCTGGAAAGCCTATTCAGAAAGAGATTCTATTTGAAAAGTAGGCAATTCTAACAAAAGTCTAAAACTAAGCAAAACTCAGTACAGAGCATGGTCTTCACATGCGCTTATGCGTAACTGGACCTTATAGAATGCACCTCTACATTATGTAAGACTTGTCTCCTCAGGAACCACGGCAGTTAGGGGGAGGCTTCACTGTTGTGGAGTGAGGAAAAAAGGAGTTTAGTAAAGGGGTTTTAATACTTGCGGTTTACTCCATAACGAAAAGGGCAATGCTCCTCAATACCTCTAGCCTTCAAACACCCGTCTAGCAGCTTGTGCTGTCTCTGCCCTTGGTGACCCGGAATCAATCGCCAGTGTGTAACCTGTCTTCTTTTATTGCATGGTGATGGAAACTGAAGAGTTACTCGAGTGTTTGTACTTATTAGTTGTACTAAATTGTTATACCTAATTTTCAGATAAGAATTGTAATCATTTCTAGCTTAGAAATAGATGACAGATGGGGTTTATGAAAATGTACTCTTTTGGCGCTCATTCTGAATTTTCTCATAGTTAAAGAACGTTAGAAAATTCGTAATTCAGACAAAATATCAATTATTTGATAAGACATAACCACGGAACGGCATCATTCAGGCCCTCACTGTCTGTCTTAAGTCTGTGCACCCAACGTTGCTATCTTTCAAGTAAAATTTCAGCTGCATTCCTGTCCACAGTTTCGAGGGTTTCCAGGATAACCCACTGTAGGTCATTCACAGAGTGCCCAGATTCTTTGTAGTGAGTTGCCATTTTTGTGGTTGTTTTTTTACAGTTCACATTGCTGCGGTGTTCGCAAAGTCTTTGTTTTGCTTTACGACAGGTTATGCCAATATATCTCATTTGACACGGGCAAGTTATCATGTAAATGACATGGCTTGTGTTGCAGTTCGTATGTCTTTTTAATTTCCAATTGAAGTTGGGAAGCAGCTGTAATTCCTTTGTGGGTTTTGTAGTGTCACAAACTGTGCAGTTTCCACATGGGTAATGGCCTGTTACTGGACTGTTATTTCACAGTCCAGGTGTGTCTTTCTTTTTCTTAGGTGGGGGTCTCGTGTGCACCAGCAAGTCCTTGAGGTTGCGGCTTCTCTTGTTGGCAAACATCGGTTTAGGCCAATTCAGATTGTGAGATGTTACTATTCTCCAGTTTCTGTTGATTATTTTCTTCAATTGGTTGGTGACTGGGCTATAAGTAGTTACGCATGTGATCCTATCTTCCTTCAATTTAGCACACGTCTCTAGGAGTGCTTCTCTTGGTTGGTTGCGGGCACGTTTCTTGCATGTGTTGATCACCTTCTTTGGATATTGACGAACAAGTAGTTTGTCACATAAGTCATTCGCTTGACTTTTGTAGTCAGTAATGGAGCTGCAATTTCTCCTCAAGCGAAGGAATTGGCTGTAAGGGAGATTTTCCCGTAAGGGTCTTGGATGAAAGCTTTGAAAAGATAGCAGGCTATTCTTGGCCGTCGGTTTAAAGAAAGTACGGGTGTGCAAAGTATTGTCTTTAGAGAAGATGGTAATGTCTAAAAAATCTAAAGTACTTTCATTAGCAGTGTATGTAAATTTCAAGCATTCATCTTGGGTATTGAGCCAGCGATGAAAGTCCGTCAAGGTTTCCTTATCGCCCTTCCAAATTAAAAAGATATCATCTATATATCTCTTCCAAAAGAGAATATGATGAAGAAAGGGATTGTTCTCATTCTGAACGAAGGTGCGTTCAAAGGTGCTAACGTACAACCCCGCCACACTTGGGGCAAATGTACTGCCCATTGATACTCCATGGCGTTGAAGGAAGAGGGTGTCTTTGTACTTGAAGAAATTTTCCATTAGAGTTAATCTACAGCACTCCAAAACAAAATGTCTGGGGGTTTTGTTTGGCCAGTCAATGTTAAAGAGAATTTTTTCAAGAGTGTCTAGTGTTTTTTGTTGTGGCAAACTAGCGTAGAGGCTCTCTACATCTAAGCCCACTAAGAGCATTGTTCCTTCCGAGTACTCAAAGTTTTGTAACATGTTTAGGAGGTCTCTTGTGTCCTTCAGATAGGTGGGTGTCTTTTGGACCAGTGGTCTTAAATATTGGTCTGCAAATTCTGACAGTGGTTCCAAAATTGAATTGATTCCGGACACAATTGTTCTCCCTGGCATTTTGCCTTTATGCGTTTTTGGTAAGGAGTAGAAGTATGGTGTTACTGGTGTTTTTACTTCCAGATATTCTGTCTCCTTTTTGGACACCCAATTATTGGCTTCTGCTTCTTCTACCATCATGGATATTGTTCTTTGTAGACGGGCAGTTGGGTCTATTGTTAGAACCTCATAAAATTTTGTATCTGCAAGGAGGTCCATACATTGTTTGTCATATCCAGCTGTTGTTAATAAGACTACTCCTCCCCCTTTGTCCGCCGGTTTGAAGGTGGAAAGTCTTTTGTCATGCCCTGGCGTGTTGGTTGTCTAGATGTCAGACAGACCTTTGGCCCAAAGGAATCCCACCAAAGGAATCTCCCTTGCCCGTCCCTATCATTGTGGGTATCTATCCTCCCCATCACTCACAACCAGATTGAAGTTGCCTAAAATTAGTACCCAGTCAGGTAGGCGCAATGGGAGGGTGCCCAGCGTCTTCAAGGTCCATGCAAGGAGTTTAGGTGGGACGTATAGGGAGCAAAGGTTGCCGTCTTAGCAGCCTGACTCTTCAACTTATCACCCTTGGACGTCGGCACACGTATGATGAACGTTGATCTCTTAATTACCAGTCCTACCGCCTTTGAGTCAGATGAGTGTGTGTATCCTCCTTTTCAGTGCCTCACAGTTTTTTCCCTTCTGGTGTGTTTCATGTAACATTGCCCCTACATGTCACTAGTGTTTTAGATATTGAACCACTATGCATCTCTTTGTTTTGTTCCCAAGTCCATTTATATTCCAGGTTAAAGCTGTTAATTGGCCCCCTCGGCTGCATGTTTTGTGTAGATACCTAGTGAGACGCTTTGCGTTCCTCTTGATCTGCCCAGTTGTTTGGCTTCCCATGTCTCCTGGAGTCTCTGAGGCTCTGGGGTGGACGCTGTCAGTTGAGACCAATGGCATCAGCTATGTGAATAACTCCCCTCTGAACCACCCTATCTCCTTTTCCCACCCTGCTACCTTGCTGTCTGGACTTAAAACTACTTGGCCTCCCCAACTCGCCTGTTGTGTCCTCTCTGACCACAGAAGCTGTACAGGGATCCTTCTCAGCTTTGACCTCACTCCACCCATTCCCTACAGTCACCATTTGCCCCTCCATCGTTTTGCCCAGCAGAGCAGATGCAGATATCTAACTGATACTCCTCAACCTGTTCAGGTGCATTTAAAATAATGATAAAACCTCAACAACTATGTCAGCACTGTCCTCAATCCTCACCTGTCAAACAAATAACGCTTACTAAATCTGGAGTAGAGCCCTCTCTTCATCCCTCCCCCCCCCCCCCCCACACACATGGGTGCGCCTGACTTGTATATGTCTCCGAGCTCTTTGAGATAGGGAGTATCCCAAACCACCAGCAAGATTATCGCACATGATGGGGAAGGTATCTGTGCGAGCACTCAGACCAAGGAACACCCAATAGGTGAAATGGGAGCAAAATCAACACCCTTCCAGCAAGTCCACCAGCTGTAACCCAGAGCTCGAGTCTTTTTTTATTCCATTAGAACCTCAATACAACTTTAGAGGGAACATGATTATTTGAACAAGGCAACATTTTCAAACTCCTGACGTAGCTCCAGAATGTCCTAATTTTTTTTCCTGAAGTATCAATAAAAAAATTGCATTTCTTTCTGCATGGAAAGGAAAAAGTAGAAAACCATAACAATGGTAACAATAGTATAAGAATGAGTTTGACTGCATTACGATACAAAACCCAACATTTGCCAAGTGGGGCATTCTAATTTTGCACCTGGAGACTGATCGCTCTTTAACAATATTCCTACAGTGCATCGCAAAAAAAAAAAAAAAAAAGATGGAAACTATGAAAATGTCTGGCTTTTAGGAGAAGATCTATCACCTACCTCAACAATGGACTTATCTCTTTTGGCAAATGAATCTGCAAACACAACGACAAAAAAGCAACTATACACAGACAAAAGAAGATGAGGATATTGCTGCAGTGGAAAATCAAGGAAACCTGTTGCACAATCATATATTAAAAAAATAACTTACGCCTTGCATTTAAAAAAGAACTGCATAAGAGACAAATGACTCAATAGCACAGAAATACAACTTTTATATGGAATCAAACTGCACCCAACTTTAAGCCAAAATCGAAATGTTATTCCCTCCCTTTCATAGGAAATAAAACATTAGAAACTGAGCCACAACCCCCTTCATGTAGTAATCACATTGAAAGCTGAGATCTAACAACTACAGAAGAGCATGATATTGAACGGACACATTCTTTATCCAAACACAGGATGACTTCGAAAAAGTTAAAAAGTATTGAAATTAGAACAAAACTTTCCACCTGAGCGCAAGCAACAAGACCCCAAATAGAAAGGAAGAGACAGCTCAAAAAAAAAAAAAAGAGCCAAGTGGGCTTCGTGTAACTATGTCAGGGAAGAGGAGTTGGGCTAAAGGCTAGGGCAGCCGACCTCGAATCAGGGGAACTGGGTTTCAGTCTCGGCAATGACGCTGAACATCCTTTGATTCTGGGCAAATCACTTAATCTACCCGTGCCTAACAAAACAAATGATGTGTCCTCATGTAACGCAACTGGTGCTATGTAAAGCGCTCTGATACCCAACACCTTTGGGTCAAGTTCGCGCTATATAAAACTCTGTAAAATAAAATAAAAATGTCCATCGCAAACTATGAGGTTTTGCAGGGAATCCCTATTATAAAGCACAAGAAAACAAAAGAAATTAGTATGAAAATAATCTGGAGTAGAGCCTTCTCATTATCTGCCGCACATGGATAGGCCTAACTGGTACAAGTCTCTGCGTCCTTTGAGGGAAGGAGTATCCCAAACCACCAGCAAGATTAGCGCACTGACAGCACAAGACAGGAAAGCAATCTGTGCGAGCACTCAGGCCTAGCAGCAACCAATAGGCAAAATGGAAGAGAAATCAACAACCTTTCAGCAAGTCCACCAGTTGTAAACTAGAGCTTTGGGAGTTTTATTATTCTATTAGAACGACAATACAACTTTAGAGGTCATATGATTACTTGAACTATGGCAATGTTCTGAAACTCCTGACGTATCTCCAGAATGTCCCAAAAAGTTTCTGGACAATCAATAAAAACATTACTTTTCTTTGCTCAGAAAGGATAAAGTAGAAAACCCAAAACTATGATATTAAAATACAAAGATGAGGTTGACTGCATTATGATACAAAACTCAACTTTTGCCAAGTGGGTCATACTAATTTTGCACCAGGAACCTGATCATTCTGCAACATTATGTCTACAGTACAACACAAAAAAATGGGGATTTTGCTGAAGCAGAAAATCAAGGAAAGCAGCCCTACAATTATACATTTAAAAAAGATTTAAAGCCGTGCATTTAAAAAAAGAATTGCAAATGACTCAAAATCAAAGAAATGCATTTTGTATATGAAATCCAACCGCATCCAGCTTTAAGCCTGAAACAAATTGTTTTTCCTCCCTTCAATAGTAAATATAAAATCAGGTAATCAGCCACAACCCCCTTCATATACTAGTCACATTGATAGTTGTGATATAACAATTTCAGAGGAGAATGATATTGAACTGACACATTCCTCATCCAATCTCCACCAGCATCTTCAGGATGATTTTGAAAAGGTAAGAAAGTATTGACACTTGAACAAGACTTTCCACATGAGCACAAGCAACAAGATCCCAAAATAGGAAGGAAGAGACAACTCAGCCATTAAAAAAAGTCAAGTGGACCTCCTGTGACTGTGTCCATCACAAGCTATGAAGCTCCGCAGGGCATACTTATTATAAAGCACAAGGAAGCCAAAGAAATTGGTGTGAAAAACCTTCATCAAATACACCAGCACTACCTCAGTCCATCAAAAAATGCCAGCTAAATCTGGAGAAGAGCCCTCTCTTCATTGCCCGCACATGGAGAGTCTACGAGCTCCTTGATGGAAAGAGGATTCCAAACTACCAGCAAGATTAGCACACTGGCAGCACAAGACAGGGAAGCATTCTGTGGAAGCACTCAGGCCCTCGAGCACTCAGTAGGTGAAATGGATGAAAAATCCACATCCTTTCAACAAGCCCACCAGTTGTAACCCAGAGCTTGAGACTTTTGTTACACTATTAGATCTGTGATAGAACCTTAGAAGTCACATGATTACATGAACTAAAGCAACATTCTCAGTCTCCTGACATATCGCCTGAATGTCCAAAAATTGTTTTCTGAAGAATCAATAAAATATCGTTTTTTTTTCTGCACAGAAATGTAGAAAAATCAAAACAATTGTATAAAAATGCAAACATGAGTTTGACTACATTATGTTACATAAATCACCATTTGCCAAGTGGGACATTCTAATTTCATGCCTGGAGCCTGATTGCTATCCAACAGTATGCCTACAGTGCACACCAAAGAGAAAAAAAAACAACTAACCCACTTGAAAATGCCTGGACCTTTGAGGGAATATCCATAAACCATCTCAACAATGGACTTTATTGCCTTTGGCAAATGATTCTGCACATATAACAACAACAAGCAGCTAAGTTCAGACTAACAGACTAAAAACAATGGGGCTTTTGCTGCAATAGAAAATCAAGGAAATCAGCCACACTATGTTACATTAAAAAGAGGAGTATAAGCCCTGCATTTAAAAAGTAATTGCGTTAGACACAGATGAAGATGGATATATGCTGGGTAAATTAGCTTTAAGTATTTAACTATTTTTAAGGCACATACATCTAGAGTATGGTGTGCTAATATGTACATTGATGTTGTAGGTAATAGCGATAATACCTTAAGCCCATGGATAATGACTGCTATCTGAACTCTTCTACATGGATCGAGCGTCGGCACACTATTGCACATAGAAGTACAAGAGGACCTTTGGACTTTTAAAAAGTAAAGTTTGATGTCTCCATTGGTGTGGTGATGTCTTACAATGTTCTCCAGAAATCAGTCGGAAAATGGTGTCAACATGTGCAATTCTTCACAATATAGTGACTCAGAAAGAATTGGAAGTTTGGATGTCTGAATTAGAATCTGATGAAGAGGGCAACAATCTATCAGCACCTCAACAAGATAATGACTCAAGAACAGCCCTAGGCAGCGTACGCCTCACTAATGTAACAAATAATTCTCTTCCAGGGGATCCTCATCAAAGTCATAAGCATTAGAATATTCCCGCCCATGCGCGGGACCCCGGAAACATCATATTATATGTGCCCCACATATATATATATATCCATATATATATAAACATATATATATATATAAAAATAAACAATTGAAGCCTATAAACACCAGAGCTGAATTATGCTGTAAAGAATTTCCATAAACCATGAACAAACATGCATTTTAAACATGAGAGACAACAACAGTTTTGTTTTAGAACTGTTTTAATGCTCAGAAAGCAGTGGAAATTCTCATGAAACACTGAAAGCATAGGAAGCTCCCAGGCTGCATTGCAAAACTACAGTCTAAAAAGACTGAAAAGCTAACCTGCATCAACATGCAGGAAAACTGACACTGTGCCTTTAAGGCACCCATGACCCCCAGCTTCCCATCATGCCTCAGGGGTCAAGTCAAGTCAAGTCAAAACATTTATATAGCGCACTACATACCCAGAGGGTTTCAAGGCGCTTAGGAAGGGGAGGTGGATTATTTGTCAAAAATCCACGTTTTAAGCTGCTTTCTGAACGCTAGGTGATTCTGGGTGAGGCGAAGGTAAGCGGGGAGTGAGTTCCATGTTTTGGCAGCCAGGTAAGAGAAGGATCTGCCTCCCATGGTGGTCTTGTTGATGCGAGGTACAGTGGCGAAGGCTTGGTTGGAAGAGCGAAGTTGGCGGGAGGGGGAGTAGAAGGACAGTCGAGAGTTGAGGCAGTCTGGTCCGATGTCGTAGAGTGATTTGTGTGCGTGGGTAAGCAGTCGGAAAGTGATCCTCTTATTGACGGGGAGCCAGTGGAGGTCTTTGAGGTGGCCAGAGATGTGTTTGTTGCGTGGGATGTCTAATATGAGCCTGGCTGAGGCGTTTTGGATTCGTTGTAGTTTCTTCTGGAGTTTAGCTGTGGTACCTGCGTAGAGGGTGTTTCCGTAGTCCAGTCGGCTCGTGACTAGAGCGTGGGTGACTGTTTTCCTTGTTTCGGAGGGGATCCAGCGAAATGTTTTTCTGAGCATGCGAAGAATGTTAAAGCAGGAAGAGGATACGGCGCTGACTTGTCTGTTCATTGATAGTGAAGAATCCAGGATGACGCCAAGGTTCCGTGCGTGATCTGTCGGGATGGGTGCGTTTCCGAGGGCTTCCGGCCACCAGGAGTCGTCCCATGCAGAGGGGGATTTACCTAAGATGAGGACTTCTGTTTTGTCTGAGTTCAGTTTCAGGCGGCTTTGTTTCATCCATTCGGCGACTTTTTTCATTCCTTCGTGTAGGTTAGTTTTAGCAGTGCTGGGGTCCTTGGTGAGAGATAGGATCAGTTGAGTGTCATCCGCGTAAGAGATGATGTTGAGGTTGTGTTGGCGGGCGATGGCCGCGAGGGGGCTCATGTATACGTTGAAGAGGGTGGGACTGAGTGAGGATCCTTGTGGCACGCCGCAGATGACTTCGGTGGCCTCGGACTTGAATGGTAGGAGGCGGACTCTCTGGGTTCTTCCGGTGAGGAACGAGGTGATCCATTCCAGTGCCTTTCCTTGGATTCCGATGTTACTGAGGCGTTGTAAAAGGGTGCTGTGGCAGACTGTGTCGAAAGCTGCAGAGAGGTCGAGGAGGATGAGGGCGACTGTGTCTCCATTGTCCAGTAGAGTTCGAATGTCGTCTGTTGCTGCGATGAGGGCGGTCTCAGTGCTGTGTTTGGCTCGGAAACCAGATTGTGAGGGGTCGAGTAATTTGTTGGCTTCGAGGAAGGCGGCGAGCTGGTTGTTGACAGCTTTCTCGATGACTTTGGCCGGGAATGGAAGAAGCGAGATGGGGCGGTAGTTTTTGAGTTCGGTGGGGTCTGCTGTAGGTTTTTTCAGAAGGGCGGTGAGTTCCGCGTGTTTCCAATCTTCTGGGAAGGTGGCGGAGTTGAAGGAGCAGTTGATGACGTCTCGGAGGTGCGGAGCTATGACGGAGTCTGCTTTGTTGAAGATGTGGTGGGGGCATGGGTCTGTGGGGGATCCAGAGTGGATGGAATTCATCAGGCGGATGGTGTCCTCAGTGGAGATTGGGTTCCAGGCGTTCAGGGTGTTAACGGGGGGAAGATGGTGAGTTGGTGGTAGGGTGGGTTGGCTTCCGGGTTGGTTGTCAAAGCTGTTGTGGATGTCAGCAATCTTGCTGTGGAAAAAAGAGGCTAGGGAATCGCAGAGGGTTTGAGAGGGGGTGATGTCGTTGGAGTTGGCCGAGGGGTTGGAAAATTCCTTTACGATGTTGAAGAGTTCCTTGCTGTTGTGGGCGTTGTTGTCAAGTCGATCTTTGAATGCTGTTTTCTTGGCTTTTCGGATCAGTTGGTGGTGAGTACGGATGGCGCTTTTGAAGGCGTCCTTGTTGCTGGTGGATGGGTCTTTTTTCCAGGCCTTTTCAAGGGAGCGGCACAGTTTCTTGGATTTCTTGAGGTCGTCGTTGAACCATGAGGCCTTCTTGCTGCCAGGTTTGCTTTGACGTTTTTTCAGTGGTGCTAAGGTGTCGGCGGTGTTGGATAACCAAAGGGTGAGGTTGGAGGCGGCTTCGTTGGCGTTAGAAGAGAGGGCTGGGGAGTTTCGAAGGAGCGATGCGGAGATCTGCTCTGTGGTGATTTTGTTCCAGTTTCTTTGTAGAGTTGGTTGGAGGTGGATGATGGGTTTCGGCTTGTTGTAGGTGAAGTGAACGCAGCTGTGGTCAGTCCAGAGGAGATCTGTAGTGTGGCTGAAGGAGACATGGTTGCTGGAGGTGAAGATGGGGTCGAGAGTGTGACCTGCGATGTGGGTGGGGGAAGTGACCAGTTGTTTAAGTCCGAGGTTGGCGAGGTTGTCTAGGAGGGTGGCGGTGTTGCGGTCGTTGGTCTTTTCAAGGTGGAAGTTTAGGTCTCCCAGAAGGATGTAGTCTTTGGAGGGGAGCGCGTGTGGGGTGATGAAGTCCGTGATGTCTTCACTGAATTTTGCGCGGGGTCCTGGTGGTCTGTAGAGGAGGGTGCCTCTGAGTGTGGTCTTGGGGTCGATGTGGATCTGGAAGTGAAGGTGTTCGGAGTTGGCGAGGTTGGTGTCAGAGCTGGTTGAAATGCGGATAGATTTCTTATGGACGATAGCGATTCCTCCTCCTGTGTGGTCGGTGCGGTCCTTGCGTGTGATCTTATAGTCATCAGGGATAGCGATGGCGATGTCAGGGGCGGAGGAAGCGTTCATCCATGTTTCCGTTAGGAAGGCGACGTCAGGAGAGATGGTGTCTAGTAGGTTCCAAAGGTCAATGGCGTGCCTGTGGACCGAGCGGGTGTTGAGAAGGATGCATTCTAGGTGGTTGGGATCGGGAATCTGTGGTGTGGTTCTGGCGGAGATGTTGTTGGTGCCGCTAAATTTGCAGGAAGAGCAGGAGAACGGTCCATGGGTGCGTCCAGGAGCGGCTTGGACGCAGTTGGGGGCGCGACCGGGGTTCAGGGCTAGGAGGGAGGCGGCATCATAGGTAATGCGGGAGGGCTGGGGAGCGCGAGGGGCAGGGGGTCTGGCGCTGGGCGCGGTCCAGGCGCGGACGGGCGTAGACGGGCTTACCTTTGGCGCACCTTCGGCGCGGCTTGGGCGCGAACGCTGCGCGCGGGAACTACTGTCATATATGGATAGTGGAAGGGGAGGGGCGAGGGCGGCTCAGCTGGGAGGCGTGGCGGGCTCAAGGGACGGAGCACAACAACAACAATCACAAAATGGAGGGGAAGGCAGAGCAGGGCGCCGGGGGATCTTACAAACAATGCGCAGGTCGGGTAAATGAGCAATAAATGAAAAACGGAATGCACACGCTCTATGAATGGCAAACTAGATACAGTGCAGCTATGAGAAAGTCACAATCTGAACAAATGAAATACACGCGCTCTTAAATCGACAGAAATGGACACAGTGCAGCATGAAAAATGCTCGGGTAATGAGGACTGAATGCACACGCTCTTAGGACGCAAAGCTAGTTATCAGAACAGCTTAGAAATAACGATACCAAGTTGTGCAGGGAGCGCAGGCAGGGGAGCGATCACTCGAGCCAGAAGCGAGGAGTGACAGTTACGTCAGTTGTTCTTTCCGGCTCCTTCAGGAAGGACCCTGGTAAATCAGCTGCACTCTTTTCAGGCTTTCTGTCAGAAAATTCCTTCATTATTCTGATTTTTTTGGCTTACTTTGACATTTTTCATCAAGTCAAGTAAGTATCTGTCTTTTATTGACAGTTTTTTTAGGCTTTTTCTCTCAGAATGCCCTCACTCTTTGACAACTGCCCTTCTTGTGGCAACAAGAAGGCTAAAACAGACAGTCATGATGTCTGTATACTTTGATTGCCTGATCATCATGATCCAAAGACCTGTCCTCACTGCGAGCTCCTGTCAGAAAGAACTCTTAAAGACAGGGAGAGGAATCGCATTTATGGCCTAGCCCAAAGGTCATCCAGAGGAAGATCAACCGGTGAAGAAGGGCTTCAAGAGGGCTAGATCACCTTCAAGGGACAAGTCTTCACGTCCTTCAGCTTCAGCGTCGGGCTCGGCATTGAAGAAACAGCTACCGGTGGGTCATTTATCGAACAAACGACTGTCGACGGCGGGCTCGCCATCGAAAAGAAGATCAGGTTCATCGCCGACATCGAGGATTCCAGCTCCGTCGCCGAAATCCCCTCCGCCGTCGTCAACCAGGCGACGATCGGCGTCGAGAAAGGTGACTCCTCTGCCGTCGTCAACAAGGCGACGATCGGCGTCGAGGACCATAACCCCTCCGCCATCGTCAACTCGGCGACGATCGGCGTCGAGGACGAAGACCCCTCCGCCGTCGCCAACACGGCGACGATCGGCGTCGAGGGGCGCTACACCTCCGCCGTCGTCATCCAGACAACGATCGGCGTCGAGAAGTGTGACCCCTCTGCCGTCGTCAACAAGGCGACGATCGGCGTCGAGGCCCAAGAACCCTCCTCCGTCGACAACAAGACATCGATCGGCGTCGAGGAGGCGATCTTCGTTGGCGTCTCGTCGACATTCGGCGTCGAGGGTGGTCCATGCCCCTCTGCCGTTCTCGCATAGACATTCGACGTTGAGGGAGGAAGCTCCGTCGACGGCTGGTCATCGCCGTTCAGCGTCGAGAGACCATCATTCCTCGCATTGCTCGCTGTCGAGACATTCGACTCCGAGATTGCTTGCTCCTTCGACGCCCAAGATGTTTTCGACGTCGAGAGAGAGAGTTCCATTGTCGACAGTGCAGCGCTGTTCGACTACGAGAGCCCAACGTTCCTCGTCAGAACACCCAACGTCGAGGCCTCATGAAAGGGCTGATTCGACGGCAAGGGACTCTGTGATTATGGTGACTGAATCGGCTTTGCGCCATTTCTCTTCATCTTCTGGCTCCTCAAAATCACCCTCAAGATTCAGAAGTCCGGTCAGTAGATCACCTTTACGTCGGACAGATCCTTCTTCGGAAGTGGTGAGGTTGTCGCCTAGGTGGAACCAACCGTTGGACCGTTGGGGAGACTCAGGGGCTACCAAGCGGATGCGACAGTACGCCAGTCCTGAGCACAGGTCTCCACTCCAAAGATTGGTGGCAGAAGTGGACAGACGCAGCCCCCCAGGCGCCAAGCAGTAGGCCATCCAGATCTCGTTCTCCCAGAAGAGAAAAGACAGCCAAATCTCGTTCTCCCAGAAGGGAAGCTCCGGCCAGATCTCGCTCTCCCAGAAGGGAAGAGCATCCTAGAAGATCACGTGAAAGGAGACACGGTGCTCACCGCAGGAGTCGAAGAACTCCTTCTTCTTCTTCTTCTTCCTCAACCCGGTCTTCCAGGAGAAATTATTCTCCCATGCTGACAGATAGCCCCATCTCCAGAGTTTCTCCAGTAGACGACATCAACACTTATCAAGATGTCCTGCAGAGAGGGGCTAAGAAACTGAACATTGAAATGTCTGTCCCCCAAGTGGCTACGACAGTGATTTTTGAAACGCTGCATCAAAAATCTGTTTCACGTCCATTACTACCCTTGGGACCAAGCGACAGGACGTTGGGAGGACCGGATCAGTCTACCCCAAGTAGCGAGGACTTCCATCAAATGGTGGTCTCGACTGCAGAATGTTCTGGTCGGAGTACCTTTTCACCAGCCTCTCCCAACGCAGTCAATAGTGACAGACGCTTCTCTGCAAGGCTGGGGGCACACATGGGGTGCCTTCAGATCAAGGTCGGTGGTCGGCGCAAGAGCAGACCTACCATATCAACATGCTAGAGCTCCGAGCGGTGCATCTTGCTCTCAAAGCTTTTCTTCCAGCGATCAAGACCAACACTGTCCTGGTTCAGACAGACAATACAACCACCATGTTCTATCTGAACAAACAAGGAGGCACAAGGTCACGCCCTCTCTCTCTGGAGTCACAGGCGATCTGGCACTGGCTTCTCGTTCGGAGTCTCTCAGTGGTAGCAGTGCACCTTCCAGCGAGTTAAACGTCAAGGCAGACGCACTCAGCAGGCACTTCGAAGATCAGCCAGACTGGGTGCTAAACGACGAGGTAGTAGACGAGCTTTTTCGTTGTTGGGGTCGTCCAACTATAGACTTGTTTGCAGACGACAAAAACAGAAAATGCCACGCCTTCGCGTCCAGATTCCACTGGCCAAGGACGCAGGGGAATGCTCTCTTGATGGATTGGTCAGGGACATTTGCTTACGCATTTCCTCCCCTATCGCTGATACCAAAGGTGGTTTCCAAGCTCCTCATGTCGAGCATGGAGATGATTCTAATAGCTCCGGACTGGCCACGACAGTGGTGGTACCCGGACCTTCTTCATCTGTCTGCATGTCCACACAAACGGCTTCCTTGCAGACCAGACCTGTTGAGCAAAATGAGCGGGAGGATTCTGCATCCCAACCTCCCGTCACTGAACCTAACAGCATGGCTCCTGAAGTACGGACATTTGAACCTACCTCCTGAATGTATGCACATTTAAAAAGAAGCTAAGAGGCCTTCCACAAGAGCGTCATATGGGTTTAAGTGGAAGAGGTTTTATATGTGGTGCAGGGAGCGTCATTTTGACCCTACTACGGGGCAGGAGGAGGTTGTTCTACCATACCTCCTTTCCCTAGCAACATCTGGGTTCAAGTATGCTTCCATTAGAGTACATCTGTCAGCCATTGTAGCGTATAGGAAATCACCAAGCCAAACTTCTTTCTTTCAAGTTCCAGTGGTCAAGGATTTCCTTCAGGGGTTGAAGAAAGTCTATCCTCCTGTACGGAATCCTTCTCCTCCTTGGGAGTTGAACCTGGTTCTATCCAAGTTGATGGGGTCTCCTTTTGAGCCCATCCACAAGGCCTCGTTGCAACACCTCTCTTGGAAGGTTGCGTTCTTGGTGGCGATTACATCAGCGCGAAGAGTAAGTGAGATACAAGCGCTGTGTACAAAAGAACCCTACACTGTTTTCCACCACAACAGAGTAGTCTTAAGAGCACATCCATCCTTTTCACCTAAAGTGGTCTCTGGTTTTCATATTAATCAGTCCATTTCTCTTCCATCCTTTTTTTCAAACCCTACGACCCCTGCTGAGCGATCTCTGCACTCTTTGGATCTCAAGAGAGTGCTTAAGTTTTATTTGGAAAATACCAAAAGTATTAGGAAGACGGATCAGCTCTTTGTCAACTATGGTTCAATGAGAACAGGCTTTCCAGCTGCCAGAAGATCCATCTCCAGATGGATTGTTTCCTGTATTAAACTGGCTTATCAGCTGGCGGGCAGGCCTTTACTGTTGTCATCTAAAGCACACTCTACTAGGGGGAAAGCGGCCACAGTAGCTTTCTTACATGATGTCCCTATGTCTGAGATTTGCAAGGCTGCAACCTGGAGATCAGTTCATACCTTTACAAGACACTACTGTCTTGAATCTGATTCCAGGACTGCTACTCAAGTAGGACAAGCCTCTTTGAGGAATCTATTTGGGTAGCCTGCGGCCTGTACAAGCTTAGTTTTTCTAGGCTTAGTAATGTTATTACTGTATTATTATTCCTTTGCCCGCAGGGAGATGAGGTGAGGCTCGCTATTCTATTCTAATGCTTATGACCATTGATGAGGATCCCCTGGAAGAGAAGGATTAGTTACTTACCTGTAATCCTAGTTCTCTTCCAGGGGTATCCTCATCAAAGTCATAAGCAACCCTCCCGCCTCCCCGGGCAAAGGATTTTTTTAAGTTGGAGATATGGTTAACCTAAATGTTTCATGGTTTTTTCAGTCTCCGCAAAGAACAACTGACCTAACTGTCACCCCTGAGGCATGATGGGAAGCTGGGAGTCATGGGTGCCTTAAAGGCACAGTGTCAGTTTTGCTGCATGTTGATGCAGGTTAGCTTTTTAGTCTTTTTATACTATAGTTTTGCAATGCAGCCTGGGAGCTTCCTTTGCTTTCAGTGTTTCATGAGAATTTCCACTGCTTTCTGAGCATTAAAACAGTTCTAAAACAAAACTGTTGTTGTCTCTCATGTTTATAATGCATGTTTGTTCATGGTTTATGGAAATTCTTTACAGCATAATTCAGCTCTGGTGTTTATAGGCTGCAATTGTTTATTTATGTATATATATATATATATATCTATATATATGGATATATATATGTGGGGCACATATAATATGATGTTTCCGGGGTCCCGCGCATGGGCGGGAATATTCTAATGCTTATGACTTTGATGAGGATACCCCTGGAAGAGAACTAGGATTACAGGTAAGTAACTAATCCTTATTTTACAGGATAAGTTATCAATGTACCAATTCATTTTAGCATAATGATACAAATGCTTTGTAGTTGGTAAACCATAGTCTCGCTTTACTTTCAGAAATGGTAATGTATGTAAGCAAAGTAATGTAACATTACTCTATGACACAAAATGTAAATGATAAGGTACAAAAGGTATACGTGTGCTATATAAGAAAATAAAAGGAATAACATGTCTGTTGTTACCCTAAACACACCAAAAATAACAAATGACAAATAAAATGTTTAGCTTTTCCTACATGGAAATCTGGGTTTAAGCATGAGTATGTTGAATTTTTTGAAAACTAAATGTAATGATTTTCTTCATGTTTGTCTTTCCATTCCAGATACTGACCCTCAAGCATTGACGCATTCAAACCTCCAAAGAGTTGCACATTTTCGTCACTATGAGCAATTCCCAGAATTTGTTAGGATAGTGTGTTGGCAACATAGGGATTGCGAGCTCCACATCGACCGGATTTGTCTTACCCTCCCTACAGTTTTCCTGGGTGACACTCTTTGTGTCTCTTCTACAAACCTCTTGCACAAAATGTGTATGCTCTGTGACTGAGAGGCAGGTGCGTACCCGGGCCCCTGGGGGCCCTGGTGGGGAGGTCCGGGTTCTGCCTTCCCCTGTTTCAGAATCGCCGGACCTCACGGAGGTCTGACTGACACTCTCCCTAGTAATCCTGAGGAAAATTACCCCCATTCTTGTAATCTGTGCACACAAGGTGACAGAGGAGACCCAAGGCGCGAAAGTACGCGACCTCCTGGAGCCCTCGCTGGGATCAGGGAGGCAAATGAGCCCTCATTGGGACTTCCAGGAAAGCCCGGCCATCTGGTTACCCCATAGGAAAGCATTGCTTGCGACCAGATGGCCGAGGGGATATGTGCGACCAGATGGCCGAGGGGAAAGGTGCAACTAGATGGCCGGCCATGATAGGTAAGTTATCTGGTCGCTCTGTGCCCAACAAAAGAGTGAGCGGGTGCCAGGGCACAATGGAACCCCGTCCCAGGCCTTTGGCAGAGAGGCAGGCCGGGGGACAGGCCCAGGGCCGGAGCACCAGACCAGGGGCCCGGCAGGGCCCATGGACCCAGCCGGGGCTCCCGGGCCCGGTTGCACAAGGGAAGCCCCCCCCCCCCGGGCCCGTATTACCCCATCCCGGGCACCCTGCCACACAGCAGGACTGAGGACAGAGCCCGGGGTGGAGAGGCTGCCCTCCCCGGGGCCCCTGTGAGTCCTTGAACCCAGCCAAGCAGGGGAAGGCTCCTGTGCCCACAGGACCCAATCTGCTGCAGCCTGGCAGGCCCGGGGACGGACCCCAAGCTGGGGCGGCATCCTGGCCCTTCCAGCTGCCAGCTGATGACCACTAGGCTGAGAGGGGTTCCGGAGTACCATGTCCCTAGTATTCCGGAAGAAGGCTACCCCCCTTTCTGGAAACCTGTGCGCACTGCGAGACTCAGGGGACCCTAGGTGCAGACGCGCCCAAATTCCTGGAGCCCTGGCTGGGATTGGGGAGGCAAATGAGCCCTCAATGGGCCTTCCAGGGCAGCCCGGCCATCTGGTTGCCCAGTTGAATAGCAGTGCGTGCAAGCAGATGGCCGAGGGGAAAGGTGCGACAAGATGGCCGGGACCGAAAGGACTCCCATATGCCCGCCCGAGCCGAGCCACAGCGGTAGGGCTCCCGCCTGTCTTTGTAGGGCTCGGGGGCTCTGCTTCCCGGGGGGGAGACTTGGGGTCCCCGGCTGGGCCTCAGGCACGGGGTGGACCGCTAGAGCTCTAGGGCCCAAATGCCTATGGAAGAATGCCCAGGACCAATGGAGCCCGTCCCGAGCACTTTGCCACGCCGTGGGCCGGAGTCCCGGACGGAGGAGAGGTGTTGTCAGAGCATAGCCCATCTGGTCACCGGCAAAGAGCCTCCAGCCCGGAAGGGGTGTCCCGGCACACCCTGCCCCTAGTAATCCGGAGGAAAGCTACCCCCCCTTTCTGGTAATCCGTGCGCACCGAGTGAAGGAGGGGACCCTAGGCGTGGATGAACCCGACCTCCTGGAGCCCAGGCTGCGATCAGGGAGGCAAATGAGCCCCCATCAGGACTTCCAGGGCAGCCTGGCCTTCTGGCCTCCCCATTGGAAAGCATGGCATGCGACCAGATGGCCGAGGGGAAAGGTGCGACCAGATGGCCGGGACCGGAAGGACTCCCATCTGCCCGCCCGAGCCCTTTGCGGTAGGACTCCCGCCTGCCCACTCAGGGCTGAGGGGCTCCGCATCCAGGGGGGGATCGGGGACCCCGTTTGGGCCTCAGGCAGGGGAGGACCACCGGAGCTCTCGGGCCCGGACGCCTGGGGGAGTACTGCCCGGGACCCATGGAGCCCGTCCCGTGGGCCGGAGGAGAGAGCCCCCGGACGGAGGGGAGGTATTGTCCGGGCATAGCCCATCCGGTCCCCGGCTGAGAACCTCCAGCCCGGGAGGGGTGGTCCAGCGTACCCTTGCCCATAGTAATCTGGAGGAAGGCTGCCCCTCTTTCTGGGAGCATGTGCACACCAAGCGACTCAGGGGACCCTAGGCACATACATGCCCGACCTCCCAGAGCCCTGGCTGGGGTCAAAGAGGCTAATGATCCCCCATCTGGACTTCCAGGGCAGCCCGGCCATCTGGTCGCCCCATTGGAAAGCATTGCGTGCGACCAGATGGTCGAGGGGGAAGGTGCGACCAGATGGCCGGGCCCGAAAGGATGCCTATCTGCCTACCCCGCTCCTTCGCGGGACAGCTCCCGCCTGCCAACGCAGGGCTTGGGGCTCCGCGTCCCGGGGGTGGGTGGGTGACCCCGGGGCTGGGTCTCATGCACCGGGAGGACTGCCCGGGACCCATGGAGCCTGTCCCAGGCACTTTGCCACTCCGTGGGCCGGAGGAGGGAGCCCCTGGACGGAGGGGAAGTGTTGTCCGGGCATAGCCCATCTGGTCCCCGGCAAAGAACCGCCAGCCCGGGAGGGGTGTTCCGGCGTGCCATGCCCCTAGTAATCCGGAAGAAGGCTACTTCTCTTTCTGGGAACCTGTGTGGACCGCAAGACTCGGGGAACCCTAGGTCCGGACGTGCCCTAACTCCTGGAGCCATGGCTGGGATTGGGAAGGCGGACAAGCACTCATCAGGACATCCAGGCCAGCCCGGCCATCTGGTCACCCATTGGAAAGCATTGCGTACTACTATTCCAACACCTTCCCTACTCGACTTTCTTTAGGTGGCGCTCCAACTTAAGGAATATTCCAACACCTTCCCTACTCGCCTTGCTCTAGATGGCTCTCCAACTTAAGGAATATTCCAACACCTTCCCTACTCGACTTGCTCTAGATGGCGCGCCAAACTAAGGAATATTCCAACACCTTCCCTACTCGACATGCTCTAGATGGCGCGCCAACATAAGGAATATTCCAACACCTTCCCTGCTCGACTTTCTCTAGATGGCGCTCCAACTTAAGGAATATTCCAATACCTTCCCTATTCCACTTGCTCTAGATGGCGCTCCAACATAAGGAGTTTTCCAACCCCTTCCCTTTTCAACTTGCTCTAGATGGCGCTCCAAAAAAAGGAATATTCCAACACCTTCCCTACTCGACTTGCTCTAAATGGGGCTCCAACATAAGCAATATTCCAACACCTTCCCTATTCGACTTGCTCTAGATGGCGCACCAACCTAAGGAAAGAATAGTTTTGGAATTCTCAAATTGTGAGTCTCTAAAAAATCGCTATTTTAGAATCACAAAACAATTCTTTGATACATCTGGCCCTAAATCATTTGTTCAGACTCTGTAATTTGGTGAACTTGCAAAGCCAGATATTACCATAAGAATGAACTCCCCAGCACAGCAAACAGCTTAATAATTCACTTATTTTCAAACTTTTTACATACTACAATTTCCTCTTCCTAGCACAAACCCGTGCTGGAAGATAACATTTTAGAACAAACCCTGATCTCTTATTGCCAGTGCTTGTAGTGATATAAAACTCAGGGTAGCCAGTGAGGATGCTCAAGGCAAGTGTAGGTTGGTGCACAGCAAATGGTCAGTTAGCATGACAAGAGACCAGTGTGCTGAACAGACCTGAAGCTGATGTCAGATTGGGGGATGAGCCCTGCTGCAGTAGAACACACCTTTGTAAAGCTGGCTAAAAGGGAAGTATCCTGAAGGTGAAATGACTTGTGACTGACAAAAAACAAAATGAGGTGCGGACATCTGATCAGAACGTCCATGGCAGAGCGATTTTATATTTGTAAAATTAAAGAAACACAGAATGTGTAAAATTCAAATGTCACACAGTCTTTCTAAAATCCTACAAATAGATCAAAAACAGCATTGTTCCCGGTTTCTCTAAATTCTAACCAATATGAAGAGGAAACTTCTCACTTTGCAGGAAATAGTTAATCATCAAAAGACAGTGTGGATACCTGCAATACATTACAATAGGGTTCAATAAGTTAAACAACTACTTCACTTAATTTAAATCAAGGAAATTGTTTTTACCCTGGATATAAGAAATGGTGGATTTTAAGCACAATGGCAAGTAGAAATGGTAAAAACATTATTGCATAAGCTGCAGCCACCTTAAACGATCATTACAAAAAGAAACGGTTTAATAGAAGAAATGATAAACTATAAGTGAATAAGGACGCATCGGACCTTGTAAATCATGTTATGCATTGCTTTATAGGTTAGAATGAAATACAGTCCTTGCACCATTAAATAACAGGCTTTAACTATAAATAAGCGTCAAAAGAATTTTTCAAAGTAACTTAAATCGTTCGTTTGCAATTACCCTGCTTGCATTACACTAGTGATGGCTTTCAGCTCGTTGCCTTTCCAAATGCTGAAATTGGCGCTTGTTTCTGAGGTCTGGGGAAGGGAGAGGTGTTCCTTTGGTACAGATCTCCACCTTTGACCTGCATTTCTAGCCTTAGAAAGGGGAAACAAAAGCAGTGATTTGCACGCGTTAACACCTCTTCAGGTATGAGGCCTGGAAACCATTGTGTTGTTAATCCAGTGCTCCCTTCGCTCCTGTTCTGAGAAGTGTGGAGGTTTTCAATCCTACATTTTGGGAGCAGCTGCTTTGCAGAGTCTTGTTTTAAATCAGCGTGAAAGGCAAAGTCTCATTTCCCCTCTTTCTTGTAATGGTGATGAAGGGAATAGTAGAAATCCGAGTAGCCCTCAATGCATTCTCTTTTCATTTCCTTTCTTTTACTTGAAAAAGGAGCGGAAAGGCCTTTCTTTCTCTTATTTTCGAGGGGAAAGAGATACCAAGTCAAATACCATTTGTCTCTTTAATTGTGCAGTATGGACCTAACAGTAACACTCCCTCTCTTAGCAATCTGTGGGGCAAATTACCCACGGCAGCGATAATTATCGCTGGCCGCTCTCAGCGTCAAAATGTTTATTGCCGGCTATCGCAGATAATTATCGCCATGCTAGCGCTGTGTTAACAACACTTAGCGCAATGGCGATAATTATCCTAGCGATAGCGATGTTTTCCAGCAATGTCCCATGGAAAACGAAGATATCCTTGATGATAGGGCCTGTGGTCATAGCCACACAATCCACCCCCCCATGTTAGGTATGCCTTAGTCAGGAATTTAAATTCCTGCGTTAAGGCATAGCTAATGCGATTTAAAATATCTCTACCCCTGGTTGATAATATCGCAAAGCTGCCACCGCGATATTTTCCCACGGGGTTTTGTCAGGCACGCCTCCTTTGCATCTCATTAACGATGCCATGCGAGGCGTGCTGACTACGTGCGCGAAGGCAAGAAAACACGCGCTAGCAGGTCCTTGCTGATAATGCGATAATACTATCGCCGCTCTTCGCCCAAAAACGGGCTCTGAAGCAGCGATAATATTATCGACGCCCCTTGATAATATGCCCCTATGTTACTTAGTACACAGAAAGGGGCATGGGGACTGGTCTCTCTTTATGGCCCGTCACCACAATCACATTTGAGATACTTCAAAAAGACCACTATTTTACTGCAAAAGAGGGACATGTTGTAATGCATTGTTGAAATGATTTGTGAAGAATATGATTGTCTCATTAATTAAATGCTGGTTCACATTTCAAGCAAGAGATTAATTTTAAAAGGTCTGATAAAATGGTAGGTATTTGGTGGTAACTCTTCAAATGGAACAGCAAGCAGTAAGTCGATGCCTCAAAAATTACATACTGCAAACAAAGCAAGTTGAAATAGGTGTTTTTTAAATCATATGGTACAAATGAATACTACAGGCCAATTCGCACTTAAAAGGTTCCATGCAAAACGATTGTTGCATTTCCCTGCATGGCAGGTAGAGTGGTAGGATAGGCAAATGCAATCATCAGAGACCTGCCGCCCAGAGCTTTTCATCCTTCTGAGGTCAATGCTGGCTGTGTTAATACATATGATTGCATCTATCACAGGACTGGTTTGGTTTATTTTGTGCTGTATGTGAATAAATATATTGAATATTATCATTAAAACTCTTTCGCTACTGGGGAATCGTGAACATTCCATTTTTCTCAAAGGTAATTTGCCATAAAGGTGCATTTATACCTCACAAATGTACTTTGTAACAATACACACATGACACCGTCTTACAGCGCAAACTTCTCTTTGTTGCAGAGTTTATATATATGGCACAATTATGGACCAACCAAGTAGCCTTAGATTTTATAAAAATGAAAAGGTGTTTTTCACCTTCTCGAATAGGTACACCAACGCAGCAGTAGTGGAAGAGTCACTCAGATATGCAACACGTAAAATACCGACAATAGCAGTACCAACTTCGTTTCACACATAGAGTACGTACAGCATGGACGTAAGTAGTTAAAGCTTGGATGTACAAAAAATAGATACAAGACCTGGGATATTTTTCCTCAAGCATAAGGAGTACAAACTTCCCTAAAACACACAGATCAGGCACAGAGCATGCAGTAGCCATGCAAGTGTCTCACGCCCACACACACCATTTACACCATGGTAAGCAGAAGTGCAAGCTTTCCTTACCCACATTCAGATTATACACAGACAGCAGGAGTGCAATTTTACTCACACAAAAACATTTGCAGTTCAGGTTCATTCGCTGCACAATGGGGGGGACATTGGAGGTGTAAGGCGATGCTGTCCAAACATTTTATAACCGCAACCCAATTTTCAGAATGACAAACTTTAGCGTCTCACCTAACTTTAATGGTCATGAGATGGGGTGATTTTTTAATGTAACTAAAACATTGGCCTGTAGTGCACTGCCATTTACAGAAAGTAAATCTTTCCTACATCTGGACTGAAATACAGTTTTACTGATAAAACGATATTGCATACAAATGATAATATGTGAAAATAGGGTTTCAGTGAATATTGATAATTTGTGCCTCACCAAGCGAAGGGCCTTGATTTGATCCTTTTAAAATCTTTGGGCCCAATTTGCATGCCGGTGGTTGGACCACCGACAGCCATTGCGGCGGTCGGAAGACCGCCTGGCAAGCATGCAGAGGTACGAACACTGTATTACGATCGGACCACTGGGTTGGCGGTTCAATGTCGGCGCTGCCATGGCGGTGGCATGCCAGCGCCATGTAAAATGGATTGTTGAGTCAATTAGGACATAAAGGCAGACTACTGCCTTTTATCCATTGGGGGTGTTTCTCAGAAATTACTAAATCAATAAAGGCTCTGAAGAAGAAATGGGAAGCTGGTCAGAGAGCCGGTTTAAATGGCGGATAACAGAAAAGTCTGCTTATCTTCTGCAAAGTCATCCATGGCAATGCTAAATTCAAACTAATATGTTACAACTAGGTGTATAAAATATACAAAACACCCAAAGCTGTAACTGGCTGATGAGCCCATAACAAGGCTGAACTGTTCCTATTGGAGCAGGATAAAGACATGTTTGCATATAGCTGGAACCACACTAAGGTAGCATGGTGTGCAAAATAACGATGGCTTGGGATGCAGGCCTATTGATTACCAGTGGCTGATATTAATACATGCCTTCCATCTATTGTTGTTTTGTATACTTATGGAGTTGTCCTAAGTGGTATAGGTATGCCCAGACGTGGGTCCTGTGCACACTGTGTCACTGGAACTAAGCTGTACCTGGCTGATTCCATAACTAGGGCGAAACCGGTACTGGGTAGTAGTAAATGGTGGGAAGGGTAATTTTAGGGTTTATGGGTGGGTAGTGGTAAAGGGCGGTAAGAATCATTGTAGGGTTATGGGGTGGGTAGTTACATAAGACGGCAAGGGTAATTTCAGTTTTTGGGGGTAGGTAGTGGTAAAGGTTTGTAAGGGTCATTTTAGGGTTTATGGAGAGTTAGGGTCATTTTAGGAGGTATATAGCTCCCTCTGAACTTTACACAAGTTCCCTGGGCCAATCACTATGTCCCGTGAACAAGGAGAACTTGATGCTTCAGGAGTAATTAGTTGACAATAAATCAACCTCAGCAATTTCAAGGTTCGTATATATATATATATATATATATATATATATATACATATATATATATATATATATATATCCACAGATTAGGCTCCAAACTCGTAGTCCAATGGCGCTCTTGTCACCAGTGCTGACTTCAAAGCAGAGCCCCGCTTTCGTCTATTCTCCGAAGAGCTATCAATGATAGCATAAGTCAGCACTCAAACAAAGGATATATTTCCCAAATTTTCCTTTTATTGTTCAAAAAGGCAGCATTCCTCGCATAGTACCTATGCGAGGAATGCTGCCTTTTTGAACAATAAAAGGAAAATTTGGGAAATATATCCTTTGTTTGAGTGCTGACTTATGCTATCATTGATAGCTCTTCGGAGAATATATATATATATATACACATATATATATATATATATTCACTGAAAAAACCATAGGTTTCAGGCCTTATATAGTTAGGAATTAGCATATAAAAGACATTCGAAATTCACTAAAAAAACATAGGTTTCAGGCCTTATATAGTTAGGAATTAGCATAAAAAAAACCATTGAAATTGCTCCTATATAGTTAGTTGTACTAACTATATTTCGCGCACCCGCAATCCACTGGTGATGATGTCACATATTACATCATTCATGACATGGTCAGTGACATCACTGATGACATCTCAAATGACATCACTGATGACATCATCCAGTGAATGTGGTTTGCTTCGTTATTTAAATATGCATTATATATAGCAATTAGCATTGAAGTATGAGTGGATATATAAAAATAAATATTTGGATGGAGGACTTTAACAATTTATAGTGTCTCACTAAATATAGTGGATAGTGACTAAACTGTGTGAATATCAGTATAACTTTGTCAGTTGTTGTCTAAACTGGTTCTCCAGTTGGTTACTAGCTATGTGAAAGTCTATGTTAGTTATTGATTAGTTAACTGAGTATTTGTATGGGAGAGTGAATGTGTGTGTGGTTCGGAAGAGAGTGTGTGACTGCCCAAAGATGTGTGAATAGTTGATTCAGAATATATAAAAACTACATGTTCTAACAGCTGTTTGGGTGAATGAATATCTTTATGGGTGTGGTGATGAGCAAATATATTTCTCAATGATACATGTCCAACAAACTAGAAAAATAAAAGGCAGTGTATGTGTCAGTTGTTGTATATAAATAAGATACACAAGACTCAATGATTGTGTGAGTGACTGTATGGATAACTGTATACTTGTAATAATGATTTTATAATATACTAAATATGCCTTACTATCTAAATGAATAGATGAAGTGGTGTTTGTATAAGTGTGTAGCTAAGTAAGTATGTAAGTATGATCCATTGTTTGCATAAGTGAGTAGGATAACTTCATATGTGAATAGGTTGTGTGCTGGTGTGTATTCGGTATAGGTGTATAATTATTTTTGATAGTGTTCTATTGTTCATTGACAGCATGTATGAGTGAATCTACAGGTAAGTGATTAGATGTGTGTATACATCTAGGAATCAATGAGTGGGTTTTTAAATACTTGTATTGCTGTGTCAATGGATTCAAATATGATACTCTGTATTTTACAAAGAGTGATGAAAGATTTTACTAGTGTATGAAAAGGTGTATGTGATTGTCACGTGGATGATGTCATCAGTGATGTCATCATTGATGTCATTTGAGATGTCATCAGTGATGTCACTGACCATGTCATGAATGATGTCATATGTGACATCATCAGCAGTGGATTGCGGGTGCGCGAAATATAGTTAGTACAACTAACTATATAGGAGCAATTTCAATGTTTTTTTAAAATGCTAATTCCTAACTATATAAGGCCTGAAACCTATGGTTTTTTCAGTGAATTTGCAAGGTTTTTTAAATGCTAATTCCTAACTATATAAGGCCTGAAACCTATGGTTTTTTCAGTGAATTTGCAAGGTTTTTTAAATGCTAATTCCTAACTATATCAGGCGTGAAACCGATAGTTTTTTTCAACAAATTTCCAAGGTTTCTAAATGCTAATTCTATTAGCAGATAACATTTAAATATGTTAATTTATCCAGTATTATGGGTGTCTTTCATAGATTCACATGCCTGAATCATTCCCCGTCGTCGAGACGGGAGTCTCCGGTACATAGAAAAGTAATGTCTTATAGACATACATAGAGAATAGTAGGCCTAAAGGCCTCACCTTAGTAACATATCCATGTCCTTTTGTAAAAAGGACCAAACTCTAGAGAAGAGCCAATCAGCTATCACCTCCCTCTAGAACCTTCTGGCAGGAGCCTCAGTCCCTCAGATTTTCTACCGCACGTTGTGCTAAGGGAGTCTCCTCTGCGCTCTGCTCAGATTCTGTGCTTTTCAACTTCATTAAATGACTTGGTTGTCAAGGATTCTTTTCTACTATGGATTATCTTCAAATACATTCTTTAAAGAAGGTCTGGTAAGGAGAAGAAAAGATTTTTTAAGAGCCTGTGCAACTTGTTTCTAGAGGTTGCTCTGCTTTGATCCTCACACGGACCGCATTTACTTTCTATACCGCAGGCCAAAGACTGCAAAGTATGTCGCACTTTCTCAAGTAAGTTTTTGAGAGGGCGCGAAGGGCGATTTTTAATATGGTGTCAAACACTAAGACCAGAAAGGAGGTTTTTTATTTTCTCCAGTGTCTGTGATGAGGCGTCATCCTCAACGTCTAGGAGACCTCAAAAGAGAAGAGAATCTCCTCAGACTCATTCCTCAGGGGGAAATCCTGAGAAGGCCCTCAAAATGATCACCCATGTGTCTTCTGGGCACAGTTCTTAAAAATCTCCTCACTCTGTGGAAAAGGAGAGTAAAGGACTTGCTTTTGGAGAAAAATCATGTAAAAAAGAATCACCTCCTCTGGTCATAAGACCCTTCAGGAAGGCGTCTTCTATACCTCCTGAGGTAAAGACTAAGAAGCCAACATCATCAACAGGATCGTCGACGAAAAAAACATCATCATTGCCTATTACAGCCTCTTCGTCTACGATGGCCTCGTCTATGATGGCCTCATCTACGATGGCCTCGTCTACGATGGCTCATCTACAATGGCTCGTCTACGACGGCTCGTCTATGACGGCTCGTCGACGATGGCTCGTCTACGACGGCTCGTCTACGACGGCTCGTCGACTATGGCTCGTCTACGACGGCTCATCAAGGATGGCCGTCTATGACGGCTCGTCGACGAGTCGGCGGCCTCGTCTATGACTGCTCGTCTACGACGGCCTGTTTACGGCCTCATCTACGACGGCCTCATCTACGATGGACTCGTCTACGATGGCCTCGTCTACGATGGCCTCGTCTACGATGACTCATCTACAATGGCTCGTCGACGATGGCTCGGACGGCTCGTCGACGATGGCTCGTCTACGACGGCTCGTCGACGATGGCTCGTCTACGATGGCTCATCTATGACTGCTCGTCTATGATGGCCTGTTTACGGCGTCGACGATGGCCTCGTCTAAGATGGCCTCATCTACGATGGCGCGTCTACGACTGCGTCATCGACGACGACCTCGTCTATGACTGCTCGTCTACGAAGGCCTGTCTATGGCGTCGACGATGGCCTCGTCTATGATGGCCTCATCTACGAGGGCTTGTCTTCGATGGCTCATCTACGACGGCATCGTCATCGACAGCCTTGATTATGACTGCTCGTCTACGGCGTCGACGATGGCCTCGTCTACAATGACCTCGTCTTCGATGGCCTCGTCTACCATGGCCTCGTCTACCATGGCCTCATCTACGATGGCTCCTCTACGATGGCTCGTCGTCGACGGATCGTCTATGGCGTCGCCTACGACAGCCTCGTCTATGACTGCTCGTCTACGACGGCATAGTCTATGACGCCGAGTCCGTCGACGAGGGAAATTCCGACAATTCTGGAATCTCTTATAATGTGGTAGAGAGGGCTGCTCAACGTTTTAAGATCTCAATGGTCTCTCAAGAACAGGTCTGCTTCCCGTATGACTTCACAGAACCTCTCAAGAAGGCAGCAAGGTCAATACCGATTATCGATTACCTATAGTCAGAGTGGTAAAGGTCAAGCAGAACCCCTCCTCTGTATCACCAGTGATCCCTCAGTTGGATAAGAAGTATAGGGCGCCAGATACAGCACCGGCGTGTTTAACAGGACATCCTAAGCCGGACTCCGTGGTGACACAGGCGGCCCAGAAGACCTCCAGGAATCCTTCGGCCCCTTTGTCGCTTCCTCCTGATAAGGAGGTAAGAAGAGTGGACAACATTGGGAACAGGTTTTCTCAATATCGGCAATGACGGTAAAGGCAGCGAACGCCCTAGCGCTCTTGGGACGCTATAATAGGCAATTGTGGGCACACATAGCCCCATAGCTGTCGGAATTACCAGATTCATCCACAGAGGAAGTAAAGAGGATTCTGCTAGATGGTGAAGCATCGGCGTCAGACACTATAGACTGCGCGATGGATATCGCTATGACAGGGTTCCGCCAGTTGGCTGGAGCAGCAGTCTTGCGGCTCCAAGGATGGCTAAAGGCAACCTCTTTCCGTCCTGATGTGCAAACAAAGATTTTGGACATGCCATATGTTAGCCAGTTACTATTTGGCACAAAAAATTGACGAAGCAGACACTGCGAGAGCTTTGGGCACTCTTCAGTATAAGAATCAGTCCTTTAGTAGAAATAGAGGAAGAGGACAGTCTTCCTACAGAGGAAATTATTAATACAAGTCTTCCTGCCCTTCAGGCCAAGGTAGACCGCAATACCAATGGCGCCAACAACAGCAAAACAAGCAATCCTCTTTTGGGAGGTCGTCCTTTCAAGGTAAAGGACAGGGGACATAACAAACATCTACGACTGCTTCTATGAGAAATCTCGATTATGCTGCAGAAAGGAGCAATAGAGAGAGTACCTCCATCTCAGAAGGCAAAAGGGTTTTATTCCTGCTTCTTTTGATCCAGAAAAAAGACAAGAAGTGGAGACTAATCTTGGACCTTAGGGCCCTCAACAAATTCCTAAGAAGCAGTCGTTTTGCATGGTAACGATCCAGGAGGTCTTGCAACTACTGTAACAGCAGGATTTTAGGGCGTCCCTAGACATACAGGACGCTTTCTTCCATATCCCAATTCACAGGAATCACAAAAAGGTACTTGCGATTTGCAGTAGCGGGCAGACACTTGCAGTTTCGCGTTCTGCCCTTCGGGCTCAAGTCTGCACCGCGCATATTCATGAAATGTCGTACCCCGGTGGCGTCATATCTCAGACAGTGCCCTCACCAAGTCTTTCCGTATCTGAATGAAGATCTCCATCCTTAGAAGACGCGTCCAGGTCTTCCAACTCCTGTTTAAAGCTTTATGATTGCTTGGGTCTCACCCTCAATCAGGAAAAATCGGTCCTACAACCTTCTCAGTGCATCAGTTTCCTAGGTGCAACCCTGGACACACGGTCAGCAAAAGCTTTCCCATCCAGAGAGAGGATGAACAAGCCCCGTGCACTAGCTGCTTTAGTAGCCTCGAAGAAAGTCTTGACAGTCCGTCTCTTCAAATTCCTCCTGGGGATGATGTCAGCGTGTATCCTCCTGATTCCTCACTGTTGACTACGAATGAGGAATCTACAGGAGGCGCTCTCGAAGCAGTGGGTCCATTACACAGGGTCATTCGGCGACCACATAAAAGTGAATCCTCAAATAGTCGGAGACCTGCAATGGTGATGTCATCTCAAAACCTGTCTCAAGGCTTGTCATTCCTGCTTCCGGCTTCTACTCATGTTGTCACAACAGGCGCCTCCTTGGAAGGCTGGGGAGTTTTTCTGCAAGAGCTACAGATAAGTGGGTAGTGGTCTCCTATGGAGAAGAAACTACATATCAATCTGCTTGAACTGCGGGCGTCTTCATGGCCCTTCAAGCTTTCCTGCCAAGAATAAAACATTCCCTGGTGCTTATCCGGACAGACAACACCACGACTAAGCACTACCTCAACAAAGAGGGAGGGGCACGCTCGCTGACACACTCTCGCGAGTTGCAAAAAATAATCTGGAATTGGCTCATACTCCACAATATAACCCTAAGAGCGGAATATGTCCCAGGCACGGACAATGTGCTCACCGCGTGTTGAGCAGGCTGAAAACATCGTCACACGAGTGGGAGTTAGATCAACAAATTATCGACCAGATCTTCTCCAGATGGGGCACGCCGCAAATCGATCTATTTGCGACGACAATGAACGCCAAATGCCCACACTTCGCAAGTTGGCATCCCAGTCAGGGTCTCTAGGGAATGCATCTTCCATCGCATGGCGCAACGTCGTTGCGTACGCCTTTCCGCCATTTCCGATGCTTCCCAGAGTCCTCAGGAAAACTTAGGTGGAGCCTTGTACTCTAATTTTAATAGCCCCAACTTGGCCGAGGCAACATTGGTTCACAGAGCTCCACCGTCTATCCTTGGAGCCGCCGGTCCACCTGCGGCAGTATCTATCTCTGCTTACAATGAACAACAATAAAGTGCAACATCCGGATCTGAAGTCTCTCAGGTTAAGCGCCTGGCTCCTGAGTTCAGAGAGTTCCACAATCTGAATATTCCACAAGACTGCAGACATTCTTGCCAGAGCAAGGGCGGATAGCACGACCAAGACGTATTCCCTGAAATGGAAGCGCTTTTGTGTTTGGTGTGCAGATCACGGAATTCGGCCTTTCTCCACATCACCGGAGCAAATATTACCTTATCTATTACTTCGGGCACAGTCGGGCCTAGCCCACTCCTCCATTAAAGTACACTTAGCAGCAATATCTCGTTATAAAGTACTTCAACGAGTCCATCGCTCTGGTCAAGCGGGTTGATTAAGCAATTTCTAAAACGATTATACAGATCTTTCCCGCCAGTAAGGATGTTGCCACCTACCTGGCATCTCAATGTGGTTCTTAACCAGCTCATGAAACATCCGTTCAAACCAGTACACAGAGCTGACCTAAAGTATGCCTCGTGGAAATCAGCACTCCTCCTGACGCTCACATCTGCAAGGGGGGTCAGTGAGCTACAGGCGTTTTCAATCCAGGATCTTTTTCTACAGTTTAATAACGACAGAGTAATCCTGAGAAGCAATCCTAGGTTTATCTCAAAAGTCCCATCGGACTTCCACCTAAATGAACCTGTGGTTCTGCGTTCCTTCTTTCCAAACCCAAACACGGCAGCTTAAGAGATCGCTGCTTTCTTTGGATCTCAAGCGATGCTTGAAGTTTACACTGACAAAACAAAAACATTCAGGAAATCTAACCAGCTATTCGTAGCTTACAGCAGACCTAGGAAAGGTCTACCGCTTGCCAAGCAGAGCATCTCCAGATGGATTTCTGCAGCCATTGCTTTCTGTCATGACCAAGCTGGACAGCCATTGCATTCCAAAGTGAGAGCGCACTCCACGAGAGCTATGTCCACTTCTATAGCTCTCTTTGCAGGGGTGCCAGTCATTGACATTTGCAGGGCGGCAACATGGAAGTCGCCGCATACCTTCACTAGGCACTACTGCCTGGATACGGAGCTGATGAATGATGCAGCAGTGAGACAATCAGTGTTACGCCATCTTTTCAGTAAGGTGAGCCTTCCTCCGTCCCTCCATCCTACTCTGGTGTGCACATTTCTTTAGTAATACTTATTGTGGAGGTCTAATGATGGTTCATGCTCGCATGATGTGTCTTATCTAAGGACTTGTATATGCTGTTCCATCAGAAATGTGCACTCTGCATTGCTTGCTACTCTGATTCAGGCATGTGAATCTATGAAAGATACCCATAATACTGGATAAGAAATGCGTTACTTACCTGTAACTGCAGTTATCCAGTATTGGTGTCTTTCATAGATTCACATGCAACCCTCCTGCCTCCCCGTGAAGGACTCACCTAACTCTCTCAGTGTCACGCTTACTTAGCTTAGTGCGTACGAAAATCTGAGGGACTGAGGCTCCTGCCAGGAAGGTTCTAGAGGGAGGTGATAGCTGATTGGCTCTTCTCTAGAGTTTGGTCCTTTTTACAAAAGGACATGGATATGTTACTAAGGTGAGGCCTTTAGGCCTACTATTCTCTATGTATGTCTATAAGACATTACTTTTCTATGTACCGGAGACTCCCGTCTCGACGACGGGGAATGATTCAGGCATGTGAATCTATGAAAGGCACCAATACTGGATAAGTGCAGTTACAGGTAAGTAACGCATTTCATCCTTGTGGGACCACCTGAGCAGCCCTAGGGGGTGAGGGTGTTTCTACCCTGCCTCCTTTTTGCATTCTACATGTTTTTCTGCTTCTTTTGTGCCTCGGTCTACCGAGCATAAGATGACTGCCCAAACTTCCTGGTTTGGAGTGTTCACAGCCAATCAATGCAGCCCATGGTCGGAAAGGTCTGCACGCACTCCTGATTGGCTGGCAGTCGTCTGTCAACATTCCAAACTGTCCAAACCAAGAAGTGTTGTCCACCATCTTGTTTCTCAGGAGAACTGAGGCACAAGAGAGCCCAAAACAAGAGTGGAAAATGCGGGGTACGCGTTTTCGAAACTGTTTTTTTTCTTCTGGCCCTTGGGGTTCTTCTGGGACCCCCTGAGAAGGGCTAGATGTCCTATGGAAAATTGCATGGGGAAAAACACGTTTTGGGACCCCCTTTTTCACTGTTTTCCCCTGTGGTACGCTCAGGGTACGCGTACGGGTAAACGCACATGTACGCTGTGAGAAGTTGGCCTGATGTGCAGTGCTCACTGTTCTAGTGATCACTATATATCAGTCCAAACAACCCTTATAGATGATTGGTTGTAAGTCAACCTTATAGACCAGCTATCCTAGTAGCATGGATACGAGCAGTCTAAGGCTAAGACTCTAGAGGGCGTGTTAAGCCAGCTGTTTTACCATCACATTACCCCTTGAACACCCAGTGAAAGGACACCACACAAGTTGTTATGAAAATAAACAGTGTATTTATTTATAACAAGACTACCCTGGCTCTTTATGAGACAGGGAGCTAAGCACACAACAAAACTCTTATAAAAATACTTAAGTTAGCACAGTATACACAAATGCCCGAGGGGCACGAAAAACCATATACTCTGAAAGTGGAATGCGAAATTACTAGCAGGTAAGTACAGTACTAATAGGCTTTGGAATCGCTAGGACTTGACTATAGAACCGTTAGATTACTTCTAGGAGGCCCAGGGGACTCGGGTGCAGAGTGTGCACTCTCACGCGGGATGCGGGACAAAGTCTATGATAGCTAGTAAAGTTAAAGTTAGTGTTCACGGGCGAACCCGACCTGGTAGGGAGAAAACGACAGTGGATCCTGACCCTTGGATAGTGAGGCTATGCTGGGGCACCGAAATGCCGAAGTTACCTAGCCCAGGGGCTGCAGCTGCATAGGTCTCAAAAGAGGTCGGGAATCCTCGTAGACGAACCAGGAGCCTGGAAGAAAGATGCTGGCAGGCGACCAGTGAAGAGAGTTCGAGTTGACCCAAGCCTGGATCTTGAAGATGGATGACACCTGAAAGCAGAGGGGACCAAGTTCGTGACTACTAGCCAGTAGTCAGGTGGCACCAGGAGGGCACCGGATGGTAGTCACCTCGGCTAGGTGAGTGGGCGACGCTGGGCTCTGCAGTTCTCACGGACCAGGAGGCGTTGTCGGCGACCAGGATGGAGGGGCGAGCTGTCCCACGATGGATGAAGCTGTCGGCGTCGAAGAACCCAGGATTGGGCAACCAAGCCTTGGCTAATTCAAGCCCACGCGGTGGACTCAAAATGGCGTCTTGAGTGGACCAGGAGGGTCCGGGGTGCTCCTCTTCTGGAAGGGAGCAAGAGCCAGTCTGGAGCAACCAGACCAGCAGCAGTGATGTTGTCGGGCGTCGTTCAGAAGGCCACAAGCCAGCGGGCTAGTAGCCAAACAACGCGGTGAGCAGCAAAAAGCAGAAGGGCCCCACGCCGATCGTGGAGATGCTGGGGGGCTGCTCTTCGGTGCTGGAGCTGCTCAGGGTTGGGGCTTCTCGGACCCCAAAGCACTCGCCAGGAGATTTCTCGGCGGGCTTGCTGTGAAGAAGTCGTGCAGTCTTGGCAATAGTCGGTCCCTTGAGGTCTCGTCGCACTCACGGTTCTCAGCTTGGCTGTAGAGGTGAGTAGAGGTCGGAGGTGCCAGGGAAGCCGGGTCTTGTCGAGCTGGGCAGTCGGTTTCCGGAGGAAGGACTTGCAACAGACCGCAGTGTTCTTAAGGTGGTGCCTGCGGATGCAGGGTGACTACTCCTTAGCCACAAGGGAGAATCTTGAAGAAGAAATCTTGATGTCCTTTCGTAGAAAGTCGTGTCTTGATTCCAAAGATGATCTAATTTGGAAGGGGGCCTGCTCCTACCTTTATCTGGGAAAAGGGGGCTGGCACGCGACTAAGTCCTGCCCTATGGGTGGGATCAGGAGGGGGGTGGTTACACCCCTCTCCTTTGGCGGGCTTTCCCCAGGCCAGGGGCTGGAGTGCCCCTGGAACTGGTTTCAGCCGGCCTATGCACAGTGAGCACCGGGGTGCCACTTGCAGTCACCTTCCTCTGTAGCCCTGCCTACCTGGAATACACAAAACCCTGTCTGGGACGGTGCTGGCACCGCCCCTGGCAGGAAACCCTTTGTCCTTGCCTCCTGCTCTGGGAGGACTCCCAGCAGCAGGAGGGCAGACTCGTGTCTCGGTGGCAGCATCCATTTTGTGGATGCTAAGGCTCTGTCTGACTTTAACCGGGGTTACAGGTTACATACATGTCGTGTCCCTCTAGAAGGGTGGAATGCTAACCCCGTCGCCAGAATTGGCGAGGGGTTAGTATTCCAATTCGTATGACACCTTACTCGACATGTTTTGATAAAGCGATACCAGAGTTGGCATATAACCGCGAGGATTATAATGCACTTAAGAGTATATGGTATGCGATATCATGGAAACGGCTAAGGGATGGATCCCGAAAGCCGCAGACAGGCTCAGCTCATGCCAGAGCACCATCTCACACGATTCCAAGCACTCTGCCTTCAGGATTGTCAAGGCCTGCCATAGGAGTGACTGATAGGAGATCTGTGTGTCCATTTTTAGGGTTAGATATAGGTATACTATATCTAAAGCAAAGGGTGATTACACCACCTTGCCCCAGCTGTCAAGCAGCCAGTTGTGTCAGATTTGGATGGCCAGCCAGGGGTGGCATAATACATGCTGCAGCCCCTGGTAGGCCCTGGGTACACCTATGCCCTGGGTACCTAAGGTACACTGTACAGGGACTGATAAGGTGACTCAGTATCCAATTTAGATATGTACCTAAGGTACATGGAATCCATTTTACAGAGAGAGCAGTAGGCCTGGGGTCCTGATTAGCAGGGCCCCAGGTCAACTAAGTCAGAAAACCAGCGAAACACCAGGCAAAAAGTTGGGGGCAACCATAGTCAGGGATCTACCTTCCTACATACGCGTACGGGTAAACGCACATGTACGCGTACATGTAAACGCGCCCTGAGCGTACTCTGCGAAATTTAAAAAAAAATTGCTTTTTTGCCCTTCGGGGTCCTCCTAGGCCCCCCTGAGAAAACCGAGGGGGTCAGGGGGTCTCTACCCTGCCCACTTTTAAAGTTTTCCCCTTTTGTTTTTCACCAGATGGTGGACTCTCCGGACCGTTTGGAATGTTCGCAGACACCAGAGAGCCAATCAGCTTTCCGCTCGCGCACTTCCGTGGCGCGCCTGGTGCGCTTACCGGTACACGTACCCAAAGCGCTCTAAGCGCGCATATAGATATATATATATTTTTCAAGTTAATTTTCATAAAAACCACTGGAGCGATTTTCACCAAATATGGAAAAGGCCCTACTGCGTACCAGTCCCTACTATTTTGCCAAGTTTGGTGTAATTCCGTTCAGCGGTTCGGGCTGTAGCCATGTCTAAATGTCCTATGGAAATTAACATGGGAAAAACACGTTTTGGGACCCCGCTTGACGAATCCCCCCGAAACTTTCAGGGAAGGAGCGGAGCGTAATGGGCCATCTTCTTTGAGAAAATCGCGTACATTAATTAACCGGCGCCAAAGTTATTCCCAATAGAATGTTGTGAATTTCCTATGGAAACTAGGTCCTCACTATATATACCTACTGGGGACCGCCAGTAGGTAATATATATATATATATATATCCTATCCTATATATCCTAATCTAACTATTTAATATATAAAAGATTTTTAAAATAATAATGTAAATCAATATGTAACTTAAATATACTTATATAAAGAAATAGAAAAACAATATTTAAACAAATAACCAGAATTACATTCATAAAATTAAGTACTTAAATTAATTAAATAAAAATATGCATTTACAATGAAAAATAGAGTTTTTAAAATAATAATACAAACATAAAAAGATTTATGATTCTAAAAATTAACAGCAATTTTTAAAAAACTACCAAAAATAAAATAACTCCAATTGAAATAAAAATAGAAAAAGTGTTACACTTGAAAGGAGTTACATTTGCTATTCCCACTCCAATGTAAAAAAAAATCAGGGAAGGTGTTGGACTTTGGAGGGGTTAGGTTTAGTATTCCCACTCCAGTCTGAGCAAGAGTAGAGAAAGTGTTGGACCTCGGAAGGGTTAGATTTACTTTTCCCACTCAAGTATAAGCAGCAATAGGGAAGGTGTTGAACTAGATAGGGACCAAATTTACTATCCCTTTCCACCCTAGGCAAACGTAGGGAAAGTGTTGAACTTGAGAGAGGTTAGAGCTACTCAGATCTAAGCAACAGTAGGGAAGGAGCCAGGCTTTGAGGGGATTAAATTTACTATTTCCCCTCCAGTTTAAGCAACAGTAGAGAAAGTGTTGGACTTCGGAGACTATAGATTTACTATTCCCACTCTAGTCTAAGCAACAGTAGGGAATGTGTTGGACTTCAGACATGCTACAAAATACTATGATTAAAACATATATATTTAAACTTAACAAATATATTCTATATACATTGAAATAAAATGTATATATATATTTTTTTTTATTCAAATCATCTTTATTGAGTTTTATAGAAAACAATCAAACAAATGGTCAAGGAAAAACAAGAATAAAGAAAGCAATTACAATGAAATAATAATAATAATAATACAGAAAACGTACATTTTAATACAAAAAATACAAAATTAATCTACTAATATATTAAGGTGTGAATCTATCTAGGACCCTAATCAAGATAACCCCGATTCATGCCCTTATATGGTTATAACAAAACATATCCTTATAAAGGCATAGGAATCATGTCCATATCTAGTCATAGCCCATGCAGTCCAAATACGGCAAGGCTACTCCCATAGACTCCTAGAAAGTACAACGCGTTCTTTAAACAAACCAAGCCTCCAGCAGCCCGGGAAATCCCCCTGCTTTTGTTTTGATTTGCACAAGAACTCCTGGAGTCCAGAAAGAACTGTTAGTTCTTAGTGACGTCATATATCCAACCTTACGTCAAACCCGGCACCTTTCAGATATAAATATACCAATAGTTGCCTTAAGCAAAGACACGGTGGTTTGGAGCAGAGCGGCTATCTACTTGCCCGACGCCCAGCTGATGCGAGTGCCGAAGGAAGCCGACCCTCCCATTTGACGCACTGAGAGAGACGCTGTCTTTTCCCAAGCCGAGAAATCCAGCTCCGGTGTTTCCAGTCACCCTTGCGGGTTGCTGGGAGATCGAGTCCTGAGAGAGAGATACGAGACCTCCTACATTCAATTACCAAGGTACGGAGCTGACTAAATCCTTAAGAGAATTCTTGATTCAGATTCTTGGCAAAAAAACAACTTAACTTAAACTGCAACTTACTTACTCCTTGCAACGTATTAGGCTTAGGTCAGGTACACCGGGGTAGGCGTATCTTAGAAGCACTAGTTGAGTACGTTAGTCAATGTTTTTATGTATGTATATATTTTATCCGTTTTAAAGTATCATATGGCTAAGAAACCATATCAATGCTTTTACAGTATTATTTCATAATTCTCCTTTTACTGTATGCACTTTACTTTATGATAAGTATTCCAATTGTGACAACTCATTTCTCTTGCATGAGAAAGAAGACTGCTCAATAAATAACACCTTTTATTGAAAACGCCCGTCTCTCTATTTCTCTGCACTCCTGGTGAAGTTAAGCATGCACGATTGACTGAGTGAAATAACTGTCTACTGTTTTCACACGACTCTAGAGATATACTCTTTATTCTGAGGGAGCAAAGTTGTCATGTTTATGCGGTTGTCAGAAACTAATCCCTTCTTGTCTATTCAGGAAAGTTAACCCCTTCCTGTTCACTCGAGAAAGTTTCTAGTGACCTCTGAGCTAGCTGGCAAACCTAATTAAGTCTAACATAGTCAGTAGAGACCTAGATGAACTCAGTCCTATGTCTAAACTGCTGTTTATGTTATTCCAATGTGCAGAGCCTATTGGGAATATAGGAACTACACTACAAAGGGGCATATTTATCATTATTTGAAGCAATGCAGCAAGACACCTTGTTGCGCTGTGAGAAAGAGCAGGAATGCACAGTATTTATTAAGATATGGAGCATTCCTGCTCTTTGCCTATGCTAGTGCACAAACTGCTGCCTAGCGCCAATGAGGCAGCCTTGCACCATGGTGCAAGGGTGCCTGTGTTGCTTACAGGATTGTTTTTGTGCAAGAAGGGACATTTTCTTACACAAAAACAATGCTCCGGGGTGTTTTTGTCTTTCTGAGTGTGCTGCAGAATGCAGCTCACATAGAGAGAGAAATAGACAAGGAAAAACAAATATATTTCTCCCTGTTACGCCTTCACTGGGAAGGTGCAGCATTTTTACACATTCCTAGTTTCTACTCTCTTGGTAAATTTTGGAATGCACCACAATCAATGGGTGGATCTATAAATATAGATCTAGATGTATATTTACTGAAAAAACAAAGGTAACAGGAACTTTATAGTCAGATTTCACTCGTACAAAACCAGAGAAAGTCAGCAGTTATATGTGGCTTAGCTAACTATAACTCGCACCCCTGCAATGCACTGCTCACATATTACATTACTCATGACATGGTCAGGGACATGACTGACCATGTCATAGTCCCAGGGGTGGGTACCCGGGGAAATTGCTGGAGCTGGCCCAGGGGTTGTGGTGGTCCCCAGGGCCATGTAAGACTCCACAAGGGGACCCCCTCCCTTCTAAGTAATCCCCGGGGTGGTGGTGGTCCTCAGGTAGAGGGTCCGCAACAGACCTCCTTCATGTTTGTGTTTGTGCCCGGGGGTGGCGGTCCTCGGCTGTGGGGGGGTAGAGCCCACACGCTTTAATTTTTAGGTTAGCCCCAGGGAGTGGTGGTCTCCTGGGCTGTGGAGAAGGCTGTAGCGCCTCCCCTACACTTTTTAAAACATTTAAAATACATGTGCCCAAGGGAGGTGGTTGTCCCAAGGGCTGCGGGGGGAGGCACATGGTTCCTCGCATTTGACTGAATTATCCTGTGACGATGGTGGTCCCCCCATCATTATTTTAATGATGCCCCTGCGACCTGGCCCACCCGGAGGCCTACTTAAATGAAGCACAGGTGTCAGCGGTTTATTTTTTTTTTGGTGGCCGGATTTGCAGAGCCACCGCAACTCTTGCCAAATGCTTTTTTTTAATGCAATTTTTGGCCCCAGGGGTCCTTGTGGTGAACAGGCCTTGGGGGTCAGGGTGTTTCTACCCTGCCCCCTTCTTTTCTAAAAAACATTTTCTTGTGACTCAGTTCAACTGAGTCACAAGATGGCTGCCAGCCCTTCCTGGTTTGAAGTGTTGGCAGCCAATAAGACCACAGGCATGGGATTGGGAGGTCTCGCTGATCCACCGCAGCCATAATTGTATATCTGAGAAATATTTACATTTCTCAGGAGCAACTGAACGGATTCACGTCGTTTAACAAAAAATGCTTTCTGAACTGTAACTACCTTTTGGTGTAATTTTGTTCAGCAGTTCGAGCTGTAGCAGTGTCTAAAGTTTCCTATGCAAATTAATATGGAGAAAAAGCATTTTGGGACCCTCCTTTTTTTTTTTTTTGTTTTTTTTTTTTGAAAACCTTTATTTTGAAACAAGGCAGATACAATCACCAGCCTGCAAGAACACGGCCGGCTATTATCGAAAGACGGGCAATGCAAATCAATAATTCAAACCACATACATCCCGCCTCGAAAAGTCCGGATCAACAACCAGGATACTGTCGCACCATAACGGCACTAGGATAAGAGAGGTTTCATTTTTTCTTTGAAAGGAATCAAAAATAGAACAGGATCCGATGACATACAATATAATAACACCAGGGGTAGGGGACGTCACAAATCAGGATATGGACATTCGGGACCACTGCAGGCGGGGCGCATGCAAGAACGCTCATTAAAACAGGATAAACAACAAACAGTACAGCACGCTCCCCCATGCAGCACCCGCCCGCCGGATCTAAAAAGAAAGTTATGATAACATCCCCCATACTGGCTGAAGACATAAGAGTAAACCACACGCCATGCGGAAACCCATAGAGAAAAAAGGAAGAAAAAAGAGAAGAAGGCAAGCAAAACAAGAAGAAATAGAGGCCCTAGAAACTGAAAAAGAGAAAGAAAAACGAAGAATACCCCCCACCCTGCATCCCTGCCTCCAGCTACGGCCCCCCCCTCAGCAGAGTGCCTGTCGCCCCTGTCATGAAACCCGAAATTTAGAAGAAGAGAAAAGAAACTACCACCCACCTAGACTAAAGAAAGAACCCAAGCGAGGGAAGAAAAGAAGGAAAAGGAAAATGGAGGGGAGCTCCCTAGCAGTCCCCCGGCCTCTCCCTCAGCAAGGAACGGATGTAGACAGGACATAAAACACCCCCTCGCAACAGAATAGAACAATGCACGGGGCACAGGAGCAGCCCAGCATGGTCACAAAAGTAAAGCAATACGTCACATACCCCCCTTAAAACCCACAAGCAGGAAATATCGAAACGGAAGAAACATCATTTGTCCTTGACCCATCCTGCGCATATCACAATGGCCCAACAAATTGTCACACCCCAAATCAGCAATCAGAAGGATTAGAGATAGCAGAGGAAATCGAAACAGCAGCAAGTCTATAGTGCCACAATGCGAGCAGACCACGTCCGCGCCCGCTCCCCTCCAGCGTGATGGACCCAACCTGACATAATAACATGGCTGCCATGTCGCAATCGGAAAGTCAGAGCAGGGAAAAGAGCGTCACAGTGGAAAGCGAGGGCGGAGCAGAACCGACGATATCAACAGCATGGCGTGGAAACAAAGTCCCTGGTTCGGTTTCAGGCAGGTGCCCACGGATAGTCCTAGATCACAAACGTCACCAACTGGAGATAGCTCGAGAGCCCGTGTCCCGGGTTACAGGATATCAATACCGGCGCCATCCTATCGCGCCTGGGCAAACCACGCACCATCCGGGCTACGGAGTTCCGCCACAAAGACAATACCCTCCAGCATATCACCCAGTGAACGGGCACCCTGCGACAAAATATAGCAGAGATTAGCTAGGGTAGCAGGGAGATCGCCAAGACGTAGGTCTGCTCCATGTCCCCTATGTTGTCAAGCGCCCTTCCTCCATAGGACAGGAATCAGGCCGGGAAGCAGTCTCACGGACGTGGCACTATGCCCCCTCCACCACGTTACGAGGAAGCACCATCTGAGATCGGGGCCAAGGCATGCGCAGCAGGGCATCAGGCGTCCTGGGTTAACGATCAGGGCACTAAAACAGCGGAGACTCGGCCAAAAACACAGCCGCCGGGGGAGTCCGCGCTGTGAAATGCCACCGGGCTCAAATTCAGGATGCTCCCGCAATTAGCGGGACAGGTCCAATCACGGACCCCGGCGGTAAGCGAACAAAGTTTCCAAAATAAGAAGGGGGGGACAAACGACCCAGTGAAACCAGGAAGGGTTGATCTCGTAGGCATGTCCCCCATCAGATGGGCGAGCGACCCGAAAATCGGCCAACTCGAATCAATCCGGAGCCGACCGGCCCCTCACTGCAACTGGCGGCCGTTGTTGTTCGATTGGCGGCCGGTCGAGCAGTTAGGCGAGTCCCCGGTCTTCACGCTGCCCCAGGCCGCAAACGCCACCTTCCGTTTCTCCCTTTGTGGAGGTAGTACAGACCTCGGGGGCGCGCCACCGAGAACCGGAGCTGCTCCTGCGCCCGCTCGCGTCCACCGTTATTCAGGACAGCAGGCAGAAGGCGTCTTCAGGAGGAGATGACACACGGAGCCGGGGGACTGGGCGGCCATCTTCAATGTCGACTTGGCTCCTCCCTCCCTCCTTTTTTCTTGGCTCCCTCTTGATGGATCACCTCGAAATTTTCAAGACAGCAGATGAAATGAGCGTCAAATTAGTTTTTAAACTTTTGCGAAGTTCCGTCAAACGGCGTTAACGTTATTGGCAAATCGAAAATAAAAACTAGCTTTTTAATAGAAATCAGGTCCTAACAATAAATATCAATCGATTTTATTTATATAAGTCAGCGTTTCCATAGGAAAATCATTTTTTTGTGTTGCTAATGCCTCTGGCCCCGTTTGCTGAATCTCCACGAAACCTTAAAAAAAAGTGCTAATTTGTGCCTACTTTGTGCATGAAAAGTTTAGGGCCGATCAGTCAATGGTCCGTACATTGTGCTGTTTGTGATTTGGTTTAATCTGTGAATTAGTTTTTAAGAAATTAATATCAATATATATTTGTATAGCTGGACGGTTGTGTTCAAGAAAATCTCTTGAGAGTCCCTCAAACCCTATTTTAAAAAATGGAGCGTTCTTAGTGTTTTTCCCTTGGACCATCTCACTTCTACACAGTCAGACTCCAGCGGGAGAGAGCACTCAGATTGGCTGCCAGCAACATGAGAAAAATGCTGCTGGAAGCCATTTTAAGACTCAGAGACTTAGTCCCCTTTCCTGAATTTATAAGAAATAATATACTATAATGGGGCAGTGAAGAGATTAACCTGCCACCTCTAGGCCACATGCGTGGGATCTGGACCCCATCCGTTCAAAAATTGTACTAAAATGGCAATTTTTGTGGTCATTCCATGGAACTCCCACAGAATTTGAAAAATCAAAACAAAATGCCGCCTGGGGATGCATTCTTTAATTAAGGGAGAGGGATATGTGCCCCCCGGGCTGTTTTCGCACTTAGAGACCCCATCCCCAGAACCCACTTTATTGAATAGGGGGAGGAGGCCATGTGCCCCCCAAGCCTTTAAAAGGCTATGGGGACCCTAGCCCTCAGGTCCACTACCTATATTAAAAGGGGAGAGCACATGGCCTCCCTCCCTGCGCTTTCTATGGCCCTAGGGATACTACCCCTAGGGCTGGTTCACATGCTGTGTCCCAAAGAGTCCATCCCCGGGACACAGCAGTTTTCCTGTCCACACCGACGTGGGCAGAGAAACTTGCGTTTGCTCCCACCTCGCAGGAGCATTTTTAAAACTCCTGCCAAATTAGAGTAAACACTCTGGGGTCAATTAGGATGTAGGGCGGATTGCCACCTCCCTCATGGTGGTGGCGATCCGCCCTACATCCTTCCCCGCCCGCAACCCATTTCCCCCGCCATATTAGTATGGCGGGGGGACCCCGGCGGACGGAAAGACTGTCTGCCAGTTTTCCACCGGTCGACCAGTTGACCGAGCGGAAAAGGGGCTATCTATGGTGGTGGTGTCTGCTAGACACCGCCATCCATATTAGCATGGGCAGCGAAGCAAGGCTTTCCATGGCAGAGACCCCGCCATTGAAAGCCATGCAGAGTCTGCTTTCAGGGGTCCGTTGCGGGCCCCTGGGGTAATAGGGCGGTGGGGGTGCACATGGGGGGGTACCATCATTGTCATTGACATGGTGGCAGGCACCTCGCGGTGCCTGTCACCTTGTGCATGATAATGCAGATAGTGCATTCCCAGCGTTGTGGCGGGCGGTGCTGTGAGCACCGCCCGCCACAATGCTGGGAATGGAGTATTCATAAAGGGGGTGGTGATGGACAGAGTATCTGAATTAAGCAGAACACTCCTACCCAGTCAAAAGATCAGGGCTTGATCCATCACCGTTTTTTAGCTCACTGCACCATCCCAGCTCAGAACCTGGCTACATGCAAATTAGGCTGACCCTGGCCCAGTGCATCATGGGAACAGGGCAGACCAAACTACCAAGCCAATTCTTTACTGGAAAGGAAACAAGCTTCCGGGGATCGGTTTCTGGCATTACAGCCGTCTTCGGCCCGGCTTCCTTGAATCCTGATGGTGCAGTGAGCAAGGGACTCACATCTGAGCATACCCTTCCACACTTGTGGTGGCCAAAACGATTCATAAAGGGGGTGGTGATGGACAGAGTATCTGAATTAAGCAGAACACTCCTACCCAGTCAAAAGATCAGGGCTTGATCCATCACCGTTTTTTAGCTCACTGCACCATCCCAGCTCAGAACCTGGCTACATGCAAATTAGTCTGACCCTGGCCCAGTGCATCATGGGAACAGGGCAGACCAAACTACCAAGCCAATTCTTTACTGGAAAGGAAACAAGCTTCCGGGGACCGGTTTCTGGCATTACAGCCGTCTTCGGCCCAGCTTGCTTGAATCCTGATGGTGCAGTGAGCAAGGGACTCACATCTGAGCATACCCTTCCACACTTTTTTTTTTTTTTTGTAATTTTTTTTTTTGTGCAGGTGGAAAAGAATATAGTCACATCAAGCTCAGATTCATCATGGGAAAACTCATATCATGGTTCTATATCCACAGCCTTCATGCCCACAGCCCGGAGGCCGGGCGGCGACATTGTTTTCGTTGAGTAACTTGCAGTTATTCCATGACGTGCGAGCTCTTTAAGTAACACCCCGAACCTGCTTTTTGTGTTATTTTCCCCCCACAACTCCCCCCCCCTCCCACCCTCCCCTATCCACAAACTGGTTGGTTTCCATCTCAATGCGGTAACAGTTCGGTCACATGCGCGGCCAACTAAGTGCCACTAGTCCATCAATACCCTTCGTGCCCACTCTGCTGATGCTCGTCTCCCTTCCCATGATACTGTACATCACCTTACATGTGTTGTGTCCCTAAATTCTCAGTGTTCCAGAGCGCCACCGATTACATATCTTTATCAGGTGGTTTCCCTTCCCCGCCCCTGCTCACCTTTCGTCTATGAGGGACCTCCCAAGCGCCCGGCCTCTAGGCCATGGTATTGTATCCATTTACCCCATACCTTTCGGAATTTTTGGGGACAACCTCTCGCTTTGTACGTCACTCGTTCTGCAGCCATATAGAGGTCCAACCCTCTCCTCCATTCCTCTACTTCTGGCCTTTCCGCTGCCCCCCAGTATTTGGCAATGTCCCGTTTCGCCACTACTAATGCCAGCACCAAGAAAATAATATGCGGGCGCGGCAGGTCTACTTCGGTCACCAGTCCCAGTAGTGCCAGCTTCGGGTCCAGTGTCAGCTCTGCACCCAGTACCTCCCCCAGTTCCGTGAAGATGTGAGACCAATACTGTTGAATTTCCGCACAGGACCAGATCGTGTGGTAGAAGTCCCCTTGTTCGGCCCTGCAACGAAGACAGGTGTCGTCTGTTATCTTTCCCATCCTGAGGAGACGCCTCCTATCAAAGTACGTCCTGTGCAGCACATTCAATTGAATCAGCCTTAACCGTGACTTAATGGCCACTTCCCGGGGGTGCATCAGGATCATCTCCCAGTCTAAATCTTCCAATTGCCCCACTTCCGCCTCCCACATGCCCCTGAGTTTCGCCAAACTTCCAAACATAGTATTTTTTTTTATTTTTTTTTTAAAACCTTTATTTATCTTATGCACAGCACACAGCGTCTGCCTACAACCACTACGGGCCGGCTGCTATGACAATCCACAACACTGCAGGTCGTTTTACAATGCAGAAAAAACCACAAAAAAAAAAACAGGAGCGCTACAGCTTATTAACAGCAGACATAAAAAAATAATGCAGGTTTCATTTTATAAGTTTGAAGAAACATCATACATTTAGACCAGACAACCGAAAGGGCGAGTCACACAACACAGTATCAATCAATCAATGAAACAACAATAGGTAGGACATGTGCGGTCAATAAGGTAAACAGGAGATACGAACATCATACTTCAGTCCGCGCCAGGCAGCGCCCGCCCAGTCTATATAGCACGTCAGGATTTATATGCAAAACTTCACCACAATATAGCATGAAGGGAGAGAGCATATTCTTACAGCAGGAAGAAAGGACGCAGTGGCATACGATAAAGCAAATTGTACTCGAAACAAGTCATGTAAGAGGATACAGACCCTCCAAGAAATATAAGCGAAAAGTGGAAACAGGATATGTGAGCATTCAATCGTCGTATAAAAATATTAACGCCGTATCCACAAAGTCCAATAAACATTACGAACCACAGAAGTACAAAGTACCAGTTCCCTCCCAAAAAGAACATCACCCAACCCCCAGTCCGATCCGAACTATACGAAAAAAAAGAAAGGGAAGTACATAAGAAAGAAAAAGAAAAGGGAAAAAGGAAAATCAACAAAAACCAAGAAGAATAAAGAAGGCCATAGTGACAAAAACAATAAGAAAAACAACAACACCCCTCCCCCATCCCCCCACCCTGCACCACTGCATGTGGCTATGGCCCCCCCCCTAGCAGCGTGCCTGTCGCCCATCAGGAACCCGAAATGTAGACAAGAGAAGAAAGGAAGAAAGGGAATAAAACACAAAGGGTAAAAAGAAGAAAGAAAGAAAAAGACCAACAGCCCACGAGTGGGAAAGAAGCGCGAGGGAGATTCCCAGTGCGGGAGCCCCGACCCCCCCCACCGCCACCCGATATTCGATCACTAAAAAATGTGAAGGTCAGTACAGTAGAAGCACCCACTAATACAGGAAGATGCAATCGCCACGGAGTTCAATTCACACAGGAGGGTGCGGGTCTCTACAGTAGCGACAATGGCGCCTGGAGCACACTCGAGACCCACTGACCCAGGATCGGTGGTAAAGGTCGAATAAAGCTCGAGATGACGGGCCAGGTGGAAAATACGAACTGGGGCACCCAGGTCAGTCCAGGAGAAACCAAAGTCTCGTAAAAGCAGAATGGGCGGCCGTCGACCGCCAGCAACCGCCATCCATGGGGCCAAGTATAGTATAGTCAAGCTGCAGCGAGCCGTCCAGGAGTATTCAAAGGAAGCATGGCCATACTGCAGCCAACAAGAAGTCCCATCCAGTATTAGCCAGCGCCCCATCCCAAGTGATGGCTTACAAGTAAGCATTGGGTAAAAATGACCAGAACAGCCTCATGCCATCACCAGAATAGGAAGAAACGGCCCTTTAAGGATATTCGTCCGCCCCCTCTCAGCATCCAACACACCCGGCCGCCGCCATATCCAGAGAGAATCCATCAAGTCGCCATTTTCCAGGATGCACCACCACAGTGCAGCACAGCAAGGCTGAAAATTCGCCGGCCCCCTTCAGAGTTAAGATTCACCGATATCCAGTCACGGCGTAGCACAGGATAACAGGCACCCCCTCCACAGAGCATCATCACAGGCCCCCCCAGCACGAAAATGACACGGCGATATCGTGCCCAACTGGCACAAAGGAGCCGGGATGTGCAGCACAGTCTAGTACACGCAGGCACATAATGCGCCTCAAAGGAGACAAAGCGCCGTTACCTCAGACCGGCTGCCGATGAAAAGTGCTGGGGGGGGGGGGGGGAGGGGGGTGTAGCATCCAACACGGAGGGGCTGCGCCGCGCGTCCTGTAGAGGGCTCCGGCGGTGTAAGGAGACTCAAGGAGCACCATGGTGGAGGAGCGGCGTCACACAGGAGAATGCAGCTGCTGGGACGGAGCCAGCAGCCGGGTGCACAGCCACGCGAGGTCCCGGTCGCCAGCAGCACACGGGCCGCCCAGAGCGAAGGAGGATATCTCGGTCCCCGAAGCTTCAAATTTCACCGCAGCCGGGTGCCCCATCACAGCGTCTCCTCCGACGCACAAAAGCGCCGTTTAAGCACGGGTTGGGTAAACAGATCGGGCGGCGAAGGGAGAAGGCCGGCGGAGCTGGGACTCCGTGCGGCCATCTTGGTCGCCGGCCCGGCTCCGCCCCTGGTCACCCCCAAACATAGTATTTGTGAGTGTTTTGTATGTGAGGGACACTGCCTGGTGTAGTATATGTTCCTGCAAGAGTCTCCCTTCTAGGGGTGAATATTCCGGTATATCTTGTAGTGATATCTTCTGTGCTTGCCAAGCATGGACTAGCTGCAGGTGTTTGTATTGTTGTGTGTGATGTAATCCAAACTCCTCCCGGAGCATTGCAAAAGTCTTCAACTCACCCCGCATACCCTTCCACACTTGTGGTGGCCAAAACGATTCATAAAGGGGTGGTGATGGACAGAGTATCTGAATTAAGCAGAACACTCCTACCCAGTCAAAAGATCAGGGCTTGATCCATCACCGTTTTTGAAATATTTTGGGAATGGAGGATGCCACGGTGGCGGTGGCATCCTAATTGCAGGTGTGGGACTGCCCACCACAATGCTGGGAATGGAGGATGGTGTGAGACCGCCGCACCACTGGCGGCCGTCCCAGCACCGCTAGGGTGACTGCCCGCCGTCCTAATCGGCTCCAAAGTCTGAACCCAGCGGGGGAGAGGTTTGAAAATGCTCCTGCCAGCTGGGATCAGACTTGTTATCTGTTAAAGTACTGTTGTAGTTAGGTGAATATGTCAATGACAACAATAAGATAATGCTCCCACACAGAGGGAGCAGCATATACAGCTACTCCCTATGAGTGGGAGCAATGCTGGCTCCAGCAGCATGCGGTGAGGCAGGTGGGGCAAAGGGGGACCTGGGGTTCCCACTTTGGCCCCCAACGAAACAGACTAAACCACCAATGTCTTTTTTCCACAGAAAAGGCATGTTTGTCTTTTTAATAACCTTTGGCACTGGTTGACAAATCTGAAGAAAACTAAAAAAAAAAAACAATGAAAAGTTCACCCAATTTGGTTTCTTCAATACAGAAAAAAGTTCCAGAAGAACTTTACTCAAGGAAGTGCCTTTGCTAGGTTTGATGTAAATTTGTTCTGTAGTTTAAAAAAAAAAAAACTTGGGCCCCCATTAGGATGGCGGGCGGACTTTGCCCGCCCGCCATCCTCGCGGACAACGGGACCGCCCGCGAGCTGAGCTGCGGTCCCGCCTTGCATATTATGATGCGCCCGCCACAGTGGCAGGCCATCATGCATTATTAACATTGCGGCGGGCGGTGTTTACACCAGCACCCGCCGCAATGCTATAAATGCATGGCACGCATTTGCATACACAAAGCGGCAGGCACCGCGCGGTGCCTGCCGCATTGTGTATGCAAATGCAGGGGGGTACCTCAGGTGCACCCCCCACCTCACCTTCACCATGGGGCCCACAGGGTGCTCCCAAAGTGAAGACCGCCTGCCTTTCGTGGCGTCATTGCCGCCACGGAAGGCATCTCCCATGCCCATGCTAATATGGCTGGCGGTGTCTGATAGACACCGCCACCATATACACCCTTTTCTGACGACCGGGGCGGAAAAGCGGCAGACGGTGTTTCCATCCGCTGCGGTCCCCCCGCCATAGTAATAAATGGGGGGGGGAAACGGGTGGCGGGTGGACAAGGATGTTGGGCGGATCGCCACCGCCCGCATGGCGGTGGCGATCCGCCCGACATCCTAATGGGCCCCTTGGTGTTTAAAGAGAGGCTTGTGTTGGGTTGAAAGGGTTATATTTGATTTAAAAAAAGAAAGTACGCACTAAACCATTGAGGAGCTCCAGATCATGTTGAATTAAAAAAAATAGACTAAACCTGTTGGCTAAGTAAGTCTTTTCTCCATGCTGCCATTTTGGATCCCCAGAGGCAAAGATGATTTGAGGATGCAAAGGCATTTGATTGGTTGCCAGAAAATTTAAATAAAATGTGGCTTTCTTTAGAGGATTCAGGGACTTGTTTCGAAATCACTGAAAACATTCAAAAAGCAATATTTTACATGGGTACCATTTGACAGTGTTTTTTTCCATGAAAAAGGCAGTTGAACCACTGCCAAAGTAACCTTTTCTACTTGAGCAGTTAAAGACCATCATTCTTGATTAGGGATTCCAGGTGTATGTCCCAGTTACACAACTGAGCTCCAACATGGCTGTTTTAAATTTGCAAAAGACTTCTATTTTTAACATGCACTCATTTTTAGAATTTGTCTTCTCACCTTAACAAAACTGTAGCACCTCTGTCAAGTTAACTTTCTCTGTATGTTTACATCGTGACATTAGCCACAGTCAAGAAAAGCGGTTGTTTCCAAAATACCTTAAGTTTTTTAACTTTGTGAAAGACTCCCAACATTAACATGGATATATTTTAAGAAAGTTTGTTCTCCCATGAACATGGCAGTTGCACAACTGTCCACCATAAAACAAGTGAATACCAGTTAACCACTGTGCACAGTTGCTGTACGCTATTGCTCCTTAATTTTACATAACCTACTAAACTTTCACAAACATTGGCTTAAACATCCTCAACCAGACAAAATCCTCCTCAAAAATCATGTACAATATCCCTGTGTTATTTCATTATCATATACGTTTAATTTGTTTCATTGAACATACATAAAAGAAATATATAACACAATGCTACAGTCTTCTCAATTTGAAGTTGTTGTCACTTTTCTTCATTGTAGCCCTGAAGCCCAATGCATTTCGGGCCCTTGGCCCTTCTTCGGGGGCAAAAGCTACCTGCTGACGGCCTTCTACAACAGATTTCCACATAAACTAAGCCGTTCTGAGTGTCTCTTGAATTCAGTATAACATCCGTAGTTTAACCACGCCTCAAGTCCCAACTTGGGGGCCCATTAGGATGGCGGGAGGATTGCCCCCGCCAGGCTGGCTTTAGCCACCGCCGGCCTGGCGGGGGCAATCCGCCCGCCATCCTCACCTAAATGACCCCCTCCATATAAGTATGGCGGGGGAACCGCGGCGGACGGAAAGACCGTCCGCCGCTTTTCTGCCCCAGTTGCCTTGTGACTGGGGCGGATAAGGTCTAATATGGTGGCGGTGTCTAATAGACACCGCCAGCCATATTAGCATGGGCTTGTTTAGATGCCTTTCCGTGGCGGCGATGCTGCCACGGAAATGCATGCTGTCTTCACTTTGGGGGCCCCCTATGGGCCCCCAGAGTGAAGAAGAGGTGGGGGGTGCACACGGGGGGTAGCTGCATTTGCATAAACAAAGCGGCAGACACCGCGTAGTGCCTGCCGCTTTGTTTTTGCAAATGCATACGTGCATTTTTTGCATTGTGGCGGGCGGTGCTGAGAGCACCGGCCGGCACAATGCTAAAAAGGCAGAATGCGCCCGCCACAGTGGCAGGCGCATCCTAATACCCCCCACGGGACCCCCGCCCTTATGGCGGGCGGTCGCAATAACCGATAGGTTAGTCCGCCCGCCATCCTAATGACCCCCTTGGTGTTATTGGTAATCGTTCAACCGATTCCGTACCGTCTCTGCCCGATCAAACAGGATCGGGCAGAGACCACTACACTGGTACGGAATCGGTTGAACGGTTGACAATAACACCAAGGGGCCCATTAGGATCTCGGGCGTATCGCCACCTCCCGCATGGCGGTGGCGATCTGCCCGATATCCTTCCCCGCGTGCCACCCATTTCCCCCCGCCATATTACTATGGCAGGGGGGACCGCGGCGGATGGAAAGACCGTCCACCGCCCGGTCAACAAGTTGACCGGGCGGAAAAGGGTTTAATATGGTGGCGGTGTCTGTTAGACACCGCAGGCCATATTACCATGGGTGCGGAAAGATGCCTTGTCGCAACAGAAAGGCATGCGGAATAGACTGCGGGCCCCCAGGGACTCTGGTACCCCCCGCGCAGTTCCATGCACAACATGGCAGGTACAGCGCAGTGCCTGCCATGTTGTGCATGGAAGTGCACGACATGCCTTCCTGGCATTGTGGCGGGCGGTGCACAAAGACAGGAATGCAGGATGCTCCTCCCACTGTGGCAGGCGCATCTTAACGGCCCTTATGGCGAGCGGTCCCATTACCCGATAGAATGGCGGGTGGACCTAATGACCCCCCCCCAAGTTGGGACTTGAGGCGCGGCTAAACTACGGATGGTATACTGAATTCAAGAGATGCTCAGAACGGCTTGGTTTATGTGGAAATTGTCAGTATGGAGGGCGCATCCTAATTGGGCCGGAGGGACCGCAACACGCTTGGTCGTCGGTGCCATCACCGTTATGGTGGCGGGCGCCTACCATCATAATGAGGTTCTAACTGTTAAAGGTAATTTTCTCTTCTCCTGAGCAAAGGAACCATCAGCTCTCTTGAGCAACCCCAGTTATGTATCCCACCCACAAAATATGGGCTACCAAAAAGTATTACTTTATTCTCCAGTATTACATCTTTCATAGATTCACATGCTTGTATCTTCCCAGTCGTCATGGTGGGAGTCTCACGGTAACAGAATGACCAAAGCAGTATCATAGAGAAGAAAAACTGCATAGAAAAGCCCCTAGGGACTGTAGTATTTGGTAACCAGACCTCCTCATTGTTTGGTCCAAATGTCAGCCAATCAGCATTGCTGCCCTGCCCTCATACTCCCCAGCAGAAGCTTCCTGCCTCAGATTTCCAACCGCCTTCGTGTGAGAAAGGAGTCTCCCTGAGCTCTGCTCAGTTTAGCTGTTCCTGAGTGAACTATTGACCTTTTATTTCTACTATCTTTTCATCTGGATTAAGGTATTGTGTGTACCTAATTTCTTTCATAATGGCTGAAAGCTCTAAGAAGAGGCTTTTCAGGCCTTGCAGATCCTGTGGAAAAGCTAGGCTTTTCTCTGAAGATCCTCACAAGGACTGCTTATATTGCCTTCATCCTAAGCATGTGGCCAAGGATTGTAAATATTGTAGAACCTTCTCTGCAAAAACTCTGAGGGACAGAGAGGCTCGTCTGCTGTTGTGGCTTCAAAAGAAGAAGGCCGCATCAGACTCAGATTCTGGGGAGGAATCTTCTAAATTAACTCCTAAAAAGAGAAAGGCCTCACTTTCTGAGGAGAGGGTGGAGCCTAAAAAGGTTAAATCAAAGGAGAAGGTGGCGTCATCTCTCCCTCTTACTCCCCTCAAGAAGCCATCAGGTCAGAAAGGGGCACGGTCTGCTCCGTTGACCAGTTCACTGGTTTCTTCTGCAAAATCTGTGGTAAAGTCTTCAGCCCCGTCGACGACTTCAACGTCGACGACGACTGTTTCGACGACGGTGGCTCCGTCGACTGCAGGATTTAAGGCGTCGACGACGAGTATGACCATTCCGTCGACGACGAAAGGCTCGACGACAAAGACGTCGACGATTCCGTCGACGGAGACCCCCTCGACGGCGGTCTCGTCGACGATGACTTTGGTGACGACGACTCCGTCGACGATGGCTATGTCGTCGACGACACCGTCGACGACTACTGTATTTTGAACAGGAAAGGCTTTTAAATCGCCACAGTCGAAGACTATGATATCTATTCGATCTTTTCAGTCGTCAAGGGGCTCGGCGACTATAAGCAAATCTGCAGAATTCACGGCGTGGACGCAGATTTCGCCTCTACCACCATCTTCTTTACTGGAACAGGATTCAGAAGGAGAGGAGTCGTCAGGTGCGGCCTACAGCCCCTCACAACTCAAAATAAAGAGCCAAGACACAGACGAGGAAGAGGTGTATTCCTTCAAGGAGAGAGCTCAATCTACGAGATATGAATCTTTCCAGGAAACATGTAATTATAATGATGAGGACGAGCAGCAAGAAGAGTCGCGAGAGGAGTCTGTCTCCATACCTACTTCTCTTGTCTCTGACCTGAGATTCATGATTAATGACTATTATCGCCGTTTTCCGGAGGCAAATGCGCCGCCGTCATCTACGCCGGTGGTTACATCGCAACCTCCGAAGAACCATTCTACTCCTCAGGAGCAGGTGGTAAGGTCACCACCAGTGATAACAATCCGGGATGATCTGACAGAGTCTGATGATGATGATCAGCCTGAGGAAGGTGAGCTTGTACAAGACTCTACTGGACAGGAATGGAATGAGTACATTTTGCCGTCTGCTCCTTCACCTATTCCGCCGCCAACCACTTCCCCTCCTCAGGACATTGGAGGTTTTCATGACCTTATGGAGAAAGCGGCTAAGAGGTTTGATTTGGATATGGAGGTTAAAGAAACGGAATGTTTCTTATATGATTTTAAAGATGACGCCAGGAAATCTGCTAGCTCAATTCCGATTATCCCTCACGTTTGGGAAGAAGGCCTGAAAATTTTAAAGACACCCGCTTCCATCGCGGTTTCGGTTCCTAGAATCGAAAAGAAATATAGAGCACCAGAGTCTGCTGCGGCCTGTCTTATAGGACACCCGAGACCGGAGTCGGTGGTGATGCAGGCGGCGCAGAGGCACTCAAACAATCCAGTTGCTACTTCATTGGTGCCGCCAGATAAGGAAGGACGGAGGATGGATGGGGCCGGGAAGAGGTTTGCGGTCATGGCAGCCTCTACGATTAAAGCAGCCAACGCTATGACCCTTATTAGCCGTTTTAATAGGCAAATGTGGTGTGATTTGGCACCCATTCTGTCTGCACTGCCGGACGATAAGAAAGAAGAGGCAGCGGCTATCCTTCGAGATGGGGCAAAGTCTGCATCAGAATCTATTGACATTGCCATGGATGTATCCTCTATGGCGTTCAGGCAGATGGCAGGAGCAGTTTCGCTCCGGAGACAGAGTTGGCTAAAGGCAACGTCCTTTTGTCCGGAGGTGCAAGCAAAGATTGTAGACATGCCTTTTGATGGCGAAAACCTATTCGGAAAGCACATCTACGAGGCGCTGCAGGGTATTAAATCAGACACGGTTACAGCTAGAGCGCTGGGATCCCTTCAGCAAGGACGGTTCCAGTCCTTTCGTAAAAGAGGTGCAAGGGGTCAATTTAATCAGAGGTCTTCTTTTCAGACCAACAGATATCAACCTTATAACCAACAAGGATATAGACCATACAATACAGGCAATCAGTACAGGACCTCCAACTCCTCTTACCAGCAGCAGTCTACTGGCAAGTCCTCCAATAGAGGGAGGAATCAACAGTCTAACAAACGACAATGATTTCAGGCAGGCGCTCCCCACACAGCAGATCCCGGAAAACGACCACTATCTGTCTCAATACTTCAACAACTGGATATCCATAACATCAGACAAATGGGTTTTGGACGTAATAAGCAGAGGCCATACCCTGAAGTTTGTGGAAATGCCACCAGATCACCCCCCGGTGCACAGGCATCACCAACATCGTCAGGAGCTACAAACGGAAGTCCTTTCACTATTGCAGAAGGAGGCTATAGAGGAAGTACCTCAACAACACCGAGGGAAAGGCTTCTATTCGCATTTCTTCCTCATCAAAAAGAAACAATCTCTGAAGTGGAGACAGGTACTGGATTTGAGAGATCTGAATCAATACATAAAGAAAATTCCCTTCCGAATGCTTTCCTTGCAAAAGATCCTTCTAATGTTAAAAGTGAAAGACTACATGGCGTCACTGGATCTCATGGATGCATACTTCCATATCCCAATTCATCGGAAGCACAGGAAGTTTTTAAGGTTCGCTGTGGAGAGTCGTCATTTCCAATTCAAGGTGTTACCTTTTGGCCTCAAATCGGCCCGAGGGTGTTTACCAAATGCATGGCCCCGGTGGCGGCCCACTTAAGGTTGAAGGGGCATTGCATTTACCCATATCTCGACGATAGGCTGGTGACAGGACCATCATTCACAAGAGCCAGAGGGTCCCTTCCTTGCTGCATCCGCCTTTTCCATCGGTTAGGACTAAGAACCAACTTGGAAAAGTCTTCACTGATTCCAGCCCAAGGGATTCAATTCCTAGGGGCATGGATATGCACCAGGGAAACGAAAGCATACCCATCCGAGGAAAGGATGATAAAAATAATAAGCCTTGCAACATCCCTTCAAACAAAAAGGTTCACTTCTGTACGGATGTACAAATCCTTGTTGGGGATGATGTCCTCTTGCATCCCACTGATTCCAAACTGCCGTCTTCATATGAGACCCTTACAGGAACATCTAGACGAGCAGTGGGTTCAGTCCAAAGGAACCTTCGAAGATCGGATTACCATCACTCAACGTATGAAGGTGGCCATGTCATGGCGGAAGGTTCAGAGGAACTTGAATCAGGGTCTCATCTTTGTACCTCAAACTCACGAATATGTGATGACGACAGACGCTTTGTTGCAAGGATGGGGCGCAATCTCCAGGAGCTGGAGATCCAGGGCCACTGGTCAGAGTGGGAAGCACAGCTTCACATAAATCTGTTGGAACTCAAAGCGGTGTTTCTGGGGCTCCAAGCTTTCCTTCCCAGAATACAGAACTCGTCGGTGCTCATTCAGACGGACAGCACCACGACTATGTTTTATCTGCTGAAGCAAGGAGGAACAAGATCCAAACCTCTTTCGGCGCTGGCGCAAAGAATTTGGAAATGGCTGTTAAAACACAACATTTCTATTCGGGTGCAGCCTATACAAGGCATCCTCAACACAAGAGCAGACGTCCTGAGTCGCACGACAAGTGTGCTGCACGAGTGGGAACTGAACGACACTCAGCTTCACAGAGTATTCCAAAGATGGGGCACACCAACGTTCGACTTGTTTGCAACCCGAGACAATTCGAAATGCGATCAGTTTGCGTCCAGGTACCCTCAGCGGGATTCCAAAGGAAATGCATTTCACATGGACTGGACGGGAATGTTCGCTTACGCGTTCCCACCAATTCCTTTAATACCACGAGTGATTCGCAAAATGAGATCGGAACCATGTCATGTCATTCTGATAGCACCAGCTTGGCCGAGGCAGGCATGGTTTTCAGATCTGCTGCAGATGTCGAAAGGCAACAAGGTGCAATTCCCGACATTCCAGAGCCTCATATCAATGAGCAACGGACAAATTCTGCATCCGGACCTACTATCGCTAAAATTATCCGCATGGAACCTCATGAGCTGGAATTTCAAGCCATGAGTATTCCACAAGACTGCCGACAAATACTTTCACAATCCAGAGCTATGTCAACCAACAATACATACACAGCCAAATGGACACGCTTCTGTCACTGGTGTACTAGTCAAAGTCTACATCCATTGACGGTACCCCCAGAAGGTATTCTGCCATACCGGTTGTCGTTATCAAAAGCAGGTCTGTCTCATGCCTCGCTGAAGGTGCATTTGGCGGCGATTTCAAGATTTAGGAGAACACCAGACGAGCCGTCTCTCTGGTCCCACAGGCTGATAAAAGAATTCGTTAAAGGGCTCTTTCGAGCTTTTCCACCCATTCTACGACCGCCAGTACCCTGGCATCTCAATACAGTCTTGACGCAGCTCATGAGGCCACCATTCGAGCCTATACACAAGACAGAATTACAATTCCTCTCTTGGAAGACAGCCCTGCTGCTAGCTCTGACCTCGGCGAGGAGAGTTAGCGAAATACAAGCCTTTTCGGTGGAAGAGCCTTTTCTGCAATTTCGACAGGACAGGGTTATACTACGGACAAATCCTAAGTTTATACCCAAGGTCCCTACTTCTTTTCACTTGAATGAGCCAATTATTTTGCCTACCTTCTTCAACAATCCTTCATCTGAAGCAGAAAGAGCGCTGCATTCTTTGGACATCGCTAGATGTTTAAAATTCTACATCGAACGAACAAGAACATTCCGCAAATCTAAACAGTTATTCATTGCATTTGAAGGTCAGAGGAAAGGGCTACCTCTGTCAAGACTGAGTATCGCCAGATGGATATCATCGGCTATCATTAAGTGTCATGAGAAAGCTGGAAAGCCGCTTCATTCCAGAGTGACTGCTCATTCCACAAGAAAGATGGCGACATCGATAGCCTTATTTGCAGGAGTGTCTCTCCCTGACATCTGCAGAGCAGCGACTTGGAAGAGTGTGCATTCATTTACCAAGCACTACTGTCCTGACACTGCGTGGAAAGAGGACACGGCAGTGGGGCAAGCACACTGTGTGAGGGCAGGGCAGCAATGCTGATTGGCTGACTTTTGGACCAAACAATGAGGAGGTCTGGTTACCAAATACTACAGTCCCTAGGGGCTTTTCTTTGCAGTTTTTCTTCTCTATGATACTGCTTTTGGTCATTCTGTTACCGTGAGACTCCCACCATGACGACAAGGAAGATACAAGCATGTGAATCTATGAAAGATAATACTGGAGAACTATAGTGTACAGGTAAGTAACTCATTCCTTTTTTGCAAAAGACTCCTATAATTTAAATGGGCATATTCCAATAATGTACCTTTTCTCATGAAAAAGCCATTGCATTATTGTCAATGTGACATTTTCTATTTTTCCATTAAAGTAAACCTAGCAACATTCAGGAAATATTCATGTAAAACTCCTTGTACAAAAAGTGTGTTCCTAAACACAGCTTCAACTTCGTAAAAGACTACTATATTTAACATGTACCACTGCTTTGTTATACACTCAACCTACAGCTCGGCTCCGACTGAACGTCACCTTATTGGCCCCCTTCACACTATCACGTGGCACACGGCAGGGTTGCCCCCTCTCCCCTTTACTGTTTATTCTAGCAATGGGCCCACTGATAAGACACTTTCAGGAACAACATTTACACAGGGGAATGCAATTCAACACGGGCCCGCTATTGGTTTCCCTATACGTTATGTTATGTTAATTAAACTTCTATAGCGCACAGCTGCCCCAGCAAAGGGGCGTCCCGGCGCTTTGACCAGCAGAGAAGCCAGCTACCAGCGAAGGTAAAGGGAAGCAAAAACAGTAGCAGGGGCAGTAGCAGAAGTTATATCCTGGATGGAAAAAGGTGCGTCTCGAGCACCCTCCTGAACAACAGAAGGTCATTAAGAGCACGGATATGGACTGGTAATGAGTTCCAGAGTTTTGCCGCTAAATAGCGGAAGGAGCGCCCTCCAGCTCTACAACGTTTAAAACGCGGTACCGTGACTAGGCCTTGTCCTTTAGACCTCAAAGAGCGTGAAGGGACATAGGGGGTCAACAGGTTCTCAAGAATTTTAGGAGTGTCCTGTTTGAGGACTTTAAAGGACAGGCACAGTATCTTGAATTGTATCCTTTGGGCCATTGGGAGCCAGTGCAGCTTCCGGATGGTTTCCTTCGCTGAACAAAACCTAGGTAGGCCAACCAAGGCCCTGGCCCCAGCGTTCTGTATGCGCTGCATCCGGATGATTTCCGCCTGGTTTGCCCCCAGCAGGAGAGAGCTGGCGTAGTCCAGCCGGGACAGTATGGTGGCCTGAATTATAAGTTGCCTGATGGGAGCATCAAAAAATGTCAGGATTGGTCTGATACCACGTAGAATGCCAAAACACGTGGCTGCAACTTTTTTGGTGTGGCCAGAGAAGCTGAGGGAGGGGTCTAACCAGACCCCCAGATTTTTTACCTCAGTCACCGGTATGGGTGTCTTACCCAGGACCGTAGGCCACCACTGATCGCCCCACATATCGCTGTTCTTACCAACGATCAGGACCTCCGTTTTATTGGCATTCAGCTGGAGATAGTTAGCTGTCATCCAGCCTGCCACTGCCGCCAGACCATCCCTGAACCTGGAGGCCTCGTGGTCTGAGTCCCCCGAGAGTGCCACCGCCAGCTGCCTGTCTTCAGCATATGATACCATAACCATGCCCCACTGCTTGGCGACAGCAGCTAGCGGCTGCACATAAAGGTTAAATAGGGTAGGGCTCAATGCCGACCCCTGAGGCACTCCCTGCTCAATAGGATGGACTTGGGATTGGAAAGGAGGAGGGGCTACCCAAAACGATCTTCCAGAGAGGAACGATCTGAACCATTTGAGGGCCAGGCAAGTGATCCCTGCCTCTTCCAGGCGATGAAGCAATACCATGTGCGAGACCGTGTCAAACGCGGCACTGAGATGGAGGAGAACCAGTGCCGCCATTTGACCGGAGTCAAGTCCGGATCGCAGATGTTCCGTCATCGCAAGGAGGGCAGTCTCGGTGCTATGGCCAGCCCGGAACCCATTCTGGGAGATATCCAGAATGTTGTTAGTCTGGAGGTGTTTGGTGAGTATGCTGTTGGCATGTGCTTCGGCCACCTTAGCAGCCCAGGGGAGGAGATAGAACGGCCGGTAATTCTCAGGCTTGCTCGGGTCCAATGTAGGTTTCTAAAGGATCGGGGTTACAGAAGCTTGCTTCCATTTAGTTGGTACTGTACCCGAGGCAAATGAAACATTGATAAGTTGGCGTAAAGGAGGCAGGCACAGCGCGGCAGAGTCTCTAAACTGTGCAGGCCTAAGCGGATCGGCGGGGGAACCAGATTTTACTTTAACCGCTAGTTTGTCGAATTCAACCTCCGACACACCAGGGAGGATGGTAAGATCGGAGTTAGTGCTGGGGCTAGGCATCGACCATACATTCGAGGGACTTGTGCTCAGAAATGAGCGATAGATGGTGCGTACCTTTTCCAAGAAAAAGGCAGCGAGGTCTTCACAGTGCGATTCTGAAGAAACCTCTGATACTAGGACTGTCTTTGCGGTACGATCTTTAAGGATCTTAAAGACCAGCTTGGACGGATTAGAACTATGTTTAATCTCACTGTAGTAGTATGCAGCACGTGCCCTGCAGATGGCTCGATGATAGATTTTTACTGTGGCTAAGTACAGTGTTTTCTTCCCAGAGTCATAGTTTTTTCGCCAGTCTCTCTCCGCCTTTTTACAGGATTTCTTCAAGAGCATCAAGGCGTCATCATACCTTCGGACTAGATTCAAGGGTGCGGCATTTGCTCCAGGTAACTGGAATCAAGGAGTCAAGAGCCCGTGTGATCCAATCACAGAAGAGGTCATAACCAGACTCTACTTCGTTGAATGGACAAGGGGGGTTTTCCCTAAGGAGGCGATGGAAGTCCTCGAGCTTCAGCTTTCTCCAGGGACGTTTAAGAACGACTCTGTCTATATTTTTAAATGGTGGATCCGAGACTGGGAGGGATAGCTCCTCCAGTAGATGATCAGACCATACCACCGGGGTCGGCAACTGGACATTAGCAGTTGCTAAGTTGGTGAATATAGGATCCAGTATATGACCACCCACATGAGTAGGGTTAGTGACCATCTGGTAAAGCTGGAACACCGCTAAGTCGGCGAGCAAGCTGCCGATGGTCGAGGTCTGGGATAGGTCAAAATGAAGGTTTAGATCGCCGAAGATACTAAAGTTAGCTGCTCCCATCGCAAGAGACCGACTGTCTCTGGAAGGGATTTCCTGAATGTGACATCATTCCCTGGGGGTCTGTAGATCAATAGCCCAGAGAAGGTGAAGTGATGGTTTACCGAGATGCGAAAGTGCGCACTTTCACAGCCATCTATCCACACACACGGATAACAGGATTTTACAACTACAGCTATACCCCCTCCCCTGGTGTTTCGATTACTCGTGTAGATAGAGTACTCTGGGGGGAGAGCTAATTGAAGCTCAGCCGTCACCTCATTGTGGAGCTAGGTTTCTGTCATGAAGAAGATATCAGGTGCCTCATCTAGGATGAGGTCATAAACTTCGGCATGATGTTTGACAAATGATCTGACATTAAGTTGTAAGATCTTAAGATACTGTACGGTGTGGACTCAGAGAGTGCATTTATAGAGGTAGGCTGGTCAAGTGAGAAATCCCCGCATGGGCACTTGGACGGGCCACACAGCGGATGGAGGGGAGGCCATTCGCACTGATGGACTTGCTGGCGCACACTCAACAAGACGTCTCTTGTGTAGGTACGTCTATCCAAATTGGTACAGATGATACTATCCTATACGTCCGAGATCCTCAAACAAACTTGGACCCTCTCCTCAGAGAGATCCTCCGATTTGGCACCTTCTCAGGATTGGGGATAAACTGGCATAAATCAGTCATATTTCCCCTCACGGCTAGCACAACCAGATGGGTCCCGGAATTCCCTTTAGACTGGTGCGAGGATTTGGTAAAATACCTAGGGATACATATCCATCTTGACACGGACCAGATTATATGCCGTAATTATGGAGTGGCCACCTCTAAATTGGAAACACAAATTGACTCCTGGCTTAAACTTTCCCTTTCCATGGCAGGACAAGTTGCACTGGTAAAAATGATTGTACTCCCAAAATGTTTATATCTGTTTCACAATATACCAATCCCACTCACTAACAAATTCTTCAATACTCTGAGGTCGCACCTGATTAGATTAGTTTGGGGCGGAAGAACACCCAGAGTAAAATGGCAGGTGATGACACTCCCTTATGACCGAGGAGGGTACGGGGTTCCGGATCTTCAATAATACTTTCTGGACGCACAATGTAGTTTCGCGCAGACATGGTACCATCCCGCGCAAGGATTGCATACCTACGCCCCGAATCTGACTTTGTTCTGCCTAACACACTTGCCACCGTACTGCGCACTGATATCCCTAGAGACCCCAAAGACATACAGCCAGTTTCCACCACTAGCTGGGCATGGCTTAAACTGTGCTGTATCACTCGCACACAAACATTGTATTCCTTCTCCCTTCCGCTTCCTAATGCCACTTTGGTACCTATAACTAGCAGAAAATTGGTACAAAGGACCTGCACTAGATTTAACAAAGCCATGATAGGGGACCTCTATCCGGCTGGCCACGTTTTTGATCCAGAGGATATGTCTATATTTTCAGATGCCACATTCATGGACAGATTTTTTCTGGCCCGTTTACGCTCTGCCCTCCGAGCCTGGCTTCCTGAATAACCACTAGAACCTGCCGCATTTCCCCCCTCACATTGGTGATAGCCAGCAACAAAAGGTTCCATATAATATCCCACTTGTATAGAGCGTGCTCTGACTTGATCCCAGTGGACGGTGAAAGATTGCGTAGTACATGGGAATTGGACTCAGGCAACCCAATCACTGATGTACAATGGGTGGCCTGCTGCAGAGTTACTAGAACAGTGTCCCTCAACAGCAGACATAAACGGATACACTTTAAATGTTTTCGTAGAATTTACATTACACCGGCCCGTATGCACAGAATAGACCCCACCAGACCACACTGCTGCCAGCATTGTCATGCTCCGCAGGTTGACTTCTCACATCTCGCGTGGAATTGCCCGCTAGTCCACACTTTTTGGGTAGCAGTACACAAACTTTTAAGTAAAATGATACAGTTTCCTTTGGTGCCTTTGCCCGAGATAGCTCTCCTGGGATATGTGGTCCAGATTCCCATAAAAGTGCGCAGGTTTGTCGCTATCTCCCTACTCCTAGCCAAAAGAGAGGTCGCAATTTATTGGTGTAGCAAAAGGGCCCCGACGACAACTGGTTGGCTCCAAAGCCTTGCGCCCTGCTCCATGAAGAGCGATCTGAATGCTGGCACTATCCCGCCTTATTCCAGATATATGGGGCCCCTTCCGCGCTTACCTTACGCTAAAGCAGCGAGATTCCCCCTCGCAAGTGGAACAGGGTATTGTACCAACAGGGGTGGGTTAGCGGACTGAGCTGCATCCATACACGCACCTGGACACACTCCACTTATGCATAACAAGTGAGCCCGTAGATAGTTCTGGTATATGTGAGTAGTAGGGGTTTTGGGAGGGAGCTTTTAGGCCGATGCAATATTGGACCCCTTGCTGGAGTTCAAGATATGTCAAATATGATGTTGTCACCACTTGATTGTCCTACCGTGCCTTAATTGACCTATCGTACCGATTGTGTTCAAAATGTACCCCAAGTATACTGCAATTGAACTCTGTGCCCTGCTTTACTTTTCACAAAGTGCTAAATAAAGTTACAAAAATATATATCAAATTTAGGTAAGTAATATTAAAAATATTTAAGTGTAAAATATTGTTTGCAAATATATAGCTATTAAGAAATATGGATTTTTTAATTAATGTTATGTATTTTATTATATATTTTAGATGTATGTGATGTATGTTTTTGTGAAAGCTTTGTTTGTATTTTTAATATATGTGTTAAACTTTAGGTAATTAATAATTTCTTTAATTAGATTTTTGCATTTTTAGTTAGTGGGTTGTGGATTTATAGGGGAATAGGGTGGGAAGTAATTTCATTATATAAAATTAATTGATTATTTTTAGTAGTTATTAAAAAAAGTAATCGAATTTTGCATTTTTTGTTCCATAGCGGGTTGTGGGTTTATAGGGGAATAGAGTGGGAATTAATGTAATTATAATACATGTATTGAATACTTTTTATTTATTATTTGTTTAATTGAGATGTTATAGGGTTAAAAGGGTAAAGTAATTGGTAAAGTAATTTATTATTAATTAATTAATATTTGGTTGTTAATGAATTTTATTTAGTTAATTGGTAATTAATTATGGTAATTCTGTAATACATTTTAGGTGTGTGTTGTGGTGTTTATAGGTGTAAAGGGTGGGAATTGTTTATTTCTAATTGATGAATTAATAAATAGTTGTTAATTAATTAGCAATTATTTATGATAATTGTGCAATTAATTTTAGGTGTGTGTTATGGTGTTTATAGGAGTAAAGGATGGTAAGTATTTTGTGTTTAATTATATATTTGTTAATTAATGTAAATTATTTGATAATTATTTTTGTAATTGTTTATTTTTTGTGTTGTTTTTACTTTTTAAGGGGTCAATGGTGGGTATGTAAATATTAAGTTATTGTTAATAGTGATAGATTTTCTTTTGAAAATAATATTTAATTTTGTTTTATTATTTTACCGTTTAATTTAGGTGTGTGCTGTGGATATTATAGTGTTAAAGCATGTGTACTCAATGAATTTTTTTTATTAATATGCTTTCTTTAATTGATTATCAATTATGTTAATTATGGAAATACATGTAATTAAAAATGTTGAATTGTTTTGTTACTCATGTGGTGGTATAGGGTAGGAAATAAAAAAAATGCATTTATGATTTAAAAAATGTTTTTGTTTGTTATTATTTGCTACTTTAAAATAATTATTGTTTATAAATGTAGTTCCTAATTTATTTTATATATTGTAGATTTTTGTTGTACGTAATTAATATTATAATAGGTGTTGTTTTTATATGTTTAATATATTTAATTTTATATTTTCAAAATATTGTTTCTTTATTTTTATGATTTTTTAAATGTTGTAATATTTTTGTTCTTTTTCAATTGTTTAAGTGTTATTACTAATTTTTGTTTCTCCGCTATCTAACACTTTTCCTAATGTTGCAAACACTGGAGTGGGAATAGTATTTTTTACCTCTCCTCTATCCCGCACTTTCCCTACTGTTGCTCTCATTGGAGTGGAAATAGTAATTGTTACCCCTCCGCTTTTCAACCCTTTCCCAACTGTTACACTCACTGGAGTGGGAATAGTAATTTTTACCCCTCCGCTAGCCAACATGTTTCCTACTGCTGCACTCACTAGAGTTGGAATAGTAAATTTAATTACTCCGCTATCCAACACTTACCCTACGTTTGCACTCACTGCAGAGGGGATAGTAATTTTTACCCCTCCGCTATCCAACACTTTCCCTACTGTTGCACTCTTTGTAGTGGGAATAGTAATTTATGCCCCTCCGCTATCCAGCATTTTCCCTACTGGTACCCTCATTGGAGTGGGAATAGTGATTTTTACCCCTCTGCTATCCAACATTTGCCCTACTGTTGCACTCACAGGAGTTGAAATAGTAAATTTAATTCCTCCGCCATCCAACACTTACCCTACTTTTGCACTCACTGCAGTGGGATTAGTAATTTTTACCCCTCCGCTATCCAACACTTTCCCTACTGTTCCCGAATGTTGCTATCACTCGAGTGGGAATGGTAATTTTTACCCCTCCGCTATCCAACACTTTCCCTACTGTTGTACTTATTGTATTGGGAAATGTAGGTTCTTTTTTTTTTAATAGCTTAATGTTTTATTTATTATAGCATTTTTTTTTTCATTTTTAATTATTGATATGTATGTATATATATATATATATATATATATATATATATATATATATATATATATATATATATATATATATATATATATATATGCAGAAAACTCCTCCATGCCACAATCCAGTTGGACCAACGAAGCGCTACATAGGAGACGGACCACAGGATCGGTTACAGGTATTCTTTATTCAAATACAGCTGGGAGAAGGTGCATAACGCGTTTCGGGCTGTGTAAGCCCTTGCTCACATGCAACAATTGTTTGTAACTTTTGCAATTTTATAGTGCTAGGTGACTGCGCAAACACAGCCCTCTGATCCAGTCATGTGACCATAGACATAGAAAATATATCCATTGTTATGTAACATTACTGTGCAAAATACGCAAAAAAAGAAATAAACTTAACATTTCTTTATAAGCTTATTCTTGGGAATCTTCAATTATTAGGGGATAAATCCTAGAAGATGTTTTTGAAAAAACATTATGTAAACCAAGAATTCTTATTTGTATACCATTGCGTACATCACATATTGTCAAGGAGGACTTATGTGGGAAAGCGCTTTTTTACAGTGAATAGTATAGTGCAAAACAATGCATGTCTAAAGTGCAGAACTGGAAAAAGTGCCATGTGTCGACATTAGAGAATAAAGTGCTACAGTCAAAGATAAAACTACCTGTATAAATATATATGAATAAATAGATTGAATGCAATTAATACCATTAATAGAATATGAACATATTTCAATATGTATTAAAGCATAACCTAAAACATTTCATAATGAACACAGACTTTATCATAAATAACTGTTTAAAACACCCTGTGGCTAAGAACAATATTAAAAAGTGAATAGGAAATTTGAAAAAAAACAGGATATTTAATATATTTACACATGTTGAAAAATGCAGAAGGACTGAGAATAAATCCCATCTGGCTAACAGGGAACCTGACTAACCAGAAGGGAAAATCAAGAACAATTCTGTCAACACTGAAGCAAGTGTGGGATATATCAATACATACTTAGGTCCCCAGGAAACAGGAAACCTGACTACCTGGGGTAGATGTAATGTGCTTCAAAGAAATTTATCCAGGATATTACAAATTATGTAAGAGTTGCCATCATTTTATAGGAACGTGTGTAGATCCTTAGTGTTGTTAAGCACATTAGGCCATTTGCTATCATATTCAAGGATCATACTAGATTCCAATTGCCGTAGTTTTAGTTCTCTATGACCTCCCCTTCGTGATTTCGGGACTGCTGCCACTACGTAATATTTCAAGCAGTTAATATCTTTATTATGCTTGAGCTCGAAGTGGCGGGCCACAGGGTAGGTGGGGTCGCTGTGTAAAATAGCTCTTAAATGTTGCAAAATCCTGACGTGCACCTGTTGTTTAGTGCTTCCGATGTAATTGAGGCCACAGGTGCACGTCAGGACATATACAGCGAATTCCGACTTGCAGGTGTGATTACCTACTATTGGAATTTCTTCAGAGCTAAAGGGAGTACAGTAATGAGTTTTGTTAACTCCAAACTTACAGGCACGACAGCTGGAGCATTTGCGAAATCCTGCTGCCGGAGCCAGCCAATTGGGTTTCTGCTTTAATTCAGGACTAGGTTGGTCAAGAATTGTTCCCATATTGCGAGCTCTACGAAAGGTGACAGTAGGTTTAGATGGCAAAATAGCTCCTAATATATTGTCAGTAAGGACAATTGGCCAGTTTTTATTAATGATCCTTCTGATGGTCTTTTCTTGATCACTAAAAGCTGTGATGAACCTTGGACATGTATTTGTATTGGCTGGCTGTTCTGCGTCTCTAGAGTTAGTGTGGTTTAATGGGTCAGGAAAGAGACTCTGCCGGGATCTCATATTAGCTTTAGCCAAAGCCTGGTCGAATACAGTATGTGAGTATCCTCTGTCTTTTAATCGGTCTCACAGTTCTATGACACATTTATCTAGTTCATCTGCAGAACTACAGATTCTTTTGAGGCGCAGAATTTCACCAAAAGGAATACTATTAATAGTGTGCTTGGGGTGAAGGCTGGAGGCATGAAGAGTAGTGTTTCCTGCGGTGGGTTTTCTAAACAGTGTGGTTTGGAGTCTATTGGAATCATCAATATAAATTTTAACATCTAGGAACTCAACCTGTGATGCACTAATATGCGAAGTAAATCTTAAATTCAGGGAGTTATTGTTGATTTCTCTAATAAAAGAGACCGCTTCTGCTGCATCTCCTTGCCACACAATGAAAATATCATCAATATACCTCAAGTATTTGATAACTTTCTCCTTCATCCATGTTTTGTGTGCAATATTCAGGACCTGCTCCTCCCACCAGCCTACGTGCAAGCACGCATAGCTGGGGGAGAAGCAGGCCCCCATTGCTACACCCCTCAACTGTCTCCAAACATCTTTGCCAAACGTAAAATAGTTATTGTTCAGGCACCATTCCATTAGACTTAAAATCACTTTGTTATGCTCATAATATTCAATCGATCTCTGACTCAAGAAGTGACTTTACAGCATTTAAACCATCAGTATGCGCTATACTGGTGTAAAGAGATTCGACATCCAAAGTTATTAAAAGCATGTCCTCTTGCCACTCAATTGCATCTATTTTCTGTAAGAAGTCACTTGTATCACGAACATAACTCGGCAAATTATTTACATGATCTTGTAAGAAAAAGTCAATGTACTGTCCGACATGCTCTCCTACACTCTTGATGGCAGAAATTATTGGTCTGCCAGGTATAGGCGAAATGTTCTTATGTATTTTTGGAATCAGGTAGAATACTGGTAACATAGGGAACTCATTGTGCATGAATTTGAATTAATCTCCTATATATATATATATATAATAGATATGTTATTTTATATAATTTAAAAGTTTAAAAATCAAATAAAAACAATAATTAATAAGGTATGTTTAAGTAAATATATATACAATTTAATGTGTATATATATTTTTTAAATACGTTTATTTGTTCTATTTAGTTAAAATGTATATTAAATGTAATTTAGTTTGTTATTTATATTTAGTATATATTATTTTATTTTATATATATTTTTAAATCAATATTTTTTACATCTATATTTTTTACCTCAATATATGATTAGATATTTTTGCATTTACCTGTTAAGGAATTGGAGTCGATATTTTTGTAGTCAATATTTTTTTTTATATTTAGAACATCGATATTTGTAACATCAACCCTCTGGTGGGCACCTAGAACAAGTGATGGACCTTCAAGCAAAGAAGCAGGTTAAAAATGACAAGGACAGCAACACATTTTAGGGATTAAGGCAAAATAAAGCCTGCACCACCATTAAATGTCACAGAAAATAAATGTATACAGAAGGTGCTAGTACCCAGGAACGCAATCCCTACACAAACCAAGGAGGGAACTAGGAGATCCTAGTTCCCTTAACAAATTTCACAAAAAATGGTCTGCACCCTTTAATGATCTAGTACATATGTCACATCTTACAAATAAAGATCTTATTAGAATAAAGCTATTTCAGTATTGTCAGTTTTCCCAAGAAATAGTAAACGGAGGCTTCCTCAATATAGCCTTATAGCCCGCCGTAGAGGGCTATACCGGCTATTAAAGGCCCTCTCCAGCGTTAAAGGCCCGAGCCGAAGGCGAGGGCCTTTAACAAGGGAGAGGGACTTTAATAGCGGTATAGCCCATCTACGAAGGGCTATAAGGCTATTAGAACATTCTGTCACTAGAGGACAGAATGTTCTAACAAAAAAAACAAAGCCTTTTGGAAGCGTGAGGGGATTGGAATCTCCTCAGGCTCCCTGAAGCCTTTGTTCACAGCCAGAGCTGTGAACAAAGAAACATTGGAATGTTGGAAGTCCAGGCTTATACCAGCCATTATAAGCACAGAGCACTCCATTGTTTTCAATGGAGCTCCCAACATTCCAATGTTCTAATTCTTGTTCAATTCTTTATTTAATTTTCTTGATTAAAAAGCAGATAGCCAACGCGTTTCGTCCGTTACCGGACTTCTTCAGGGCTATAAAGAATATTAAAAAAGACATACATAAAACACTTATTTACAAATATGTACAGACATAATTTACATATAACGTATTTACAAAAGAAAAAAACAGATTTTACAAATTCACATATCCATTGTCAAGAGTTTTTTAGCAGATTTGCTTCTATTCAGAATGCTTGGGAAAACAAAAACAAAAGCAGGGCACAGTTTTTATTAATATGTCTCTTAGATAGATAAGAGTTCAAAATCACATTATTATGGTTTGCAAAATACAATAACATTTATACACAGTCATATACTAAACCTCAAACTACAAATTTCTTGAGGATAACATTTGTTAATCTATACCTGATTAAACTTCATGAGCATCATGGAAATGGTTCCTTCCTTCTTGGAAACTGTTATTCAATCTGAAGGAGCAATAGTCCCCATTATTAAATGTACTGAAGTCTAAATAGATATAAACACCTCCATATCAACCTTTACAGTTGTAACTAGAAAGCGAATTCATCAGCGGATGCATGATCAACACAAGATAATGTTTCTTTAATCTAATCTTATATTCCCATATAGATAGCAGTTTTCCTCTATTGAATATTATTTAAGAGCCACACATTGGCACAAAATTCCATAAGCAGTCTAGTGATTTTTATGATTACCATATTTCACTAGTTATCATGACAAACCATTACGATATACTCACAATTTTGGGTTTATTTGTTGTTAAGCTTCTTGAGAAAAGCACGCTAAATTCACCTTTATTATATGTTTATTTTCCAGCCAAGTGTAAAATCTAAAAAGTAAACCCTTAGTGTAAGTTTAGGCACCTATTAAAGTCGTTTCAAATACCAAATCTATTTTATACAAAGATTTGTCAGTGTAGACTGCCTTTCTGGACTGTCAAGTATGACTGTTGGGCACTGAGACACATAATTTTCTCATTTTAACCTTGGACAAAACCATTCTCCCATATACATATTTGTGATTTACCCCTGCTGTATACCATGGAGGCTTACGGTAAAACTAGTTTTGTGAGCACAATTCAATTTTGAAGCTCACATCAGAGTACGGGCATTACTGGCGGCCATTTTTAAAGAGATCAGAAACATACCGCAATGCCTTGTAGACATAGTATTGCTGTTATTATTAGCAGTCTACAACCTGCAATATGAATTCGTTCTAAAATTACAATAACATTACAGTCACCACAAAGCTCACGGTAGTCTAAGACTACAAATATGTAATGAAAGCTAATCAGTATACGACTCGCAGCAGCAATCTTAGCGGCCATCTTAAGGAAATCAATCATTTTCCGCAATGTCCCGCAAGAAGTAATGTCACTGGTAACTTCAATATCTTTCAAGTATATTGACCACCCAAAAAGTATATTTTAAAACATTATTAAATTGCAATGGCAAGGTACACCCCCATAGTACTACTCTAACCCCATGCAAGCGCCTCACTTACCGCAATAAGTATGCATCAAAGTCACCGTGTGATCATCTGGTTTACCAGACTCCAAAGACTCCGAGTTTTTATACGTTTCGCGTGACTAATTAATGAACCAATTAAAGAATAATTGGTTAAAGTTCCCGCCGATTGAAAGCAACAAAGGTCGCGATGTGATGACGCCTACGTGCATTGCTAATACCGGAGCCATTTTGAAATATGCAAAAAAGACCAATAAAAAAGATACCGCTTATCAACAACAATGTGTTTTCATAACTGAATACGGCATATACAGCAGCCATGTGTACAACATACTAAGAAAAAATTGGCGTCTATTACGATCTGATACAGTTCCTAAGGATATTGTGTCCAAACGCCCGAGGGTTGTTTATAAAAAAGGCACAACAATAAAAAATCTTCTTTGCCCAAGCTAAATAAAACCAGTAATTACACCTAGAAGCACTTGGCTACCTGAAAAACCTTTGGGTTTTTACATATGTGGCAATTGCTCAATTTGCAAATTTGGGGTTAATAAGACCGTGCACTTTAAGTACAATGGACCTACAAACTACTCGATTACAGGCTTTATTAATTGCAATACTACTTATGCAGTTTTGTGATTATTTGGCACTGTCAAATGATCTATGTGGGCAGTAGCATTAGTACGTTGAAAACAAGGATACAAAAACATGTCAAAAGCATCAAGAATTGTGATGCACGTAGTCCGGTGGCACAACACATTTTTGAATGTCATCCAGAACATACAGCTAGATTCATGAAGCCAAATTGCGATCGCAATAGCTGCAAAAATGCAATTGCGATCGCAATTTGATGAAAAGGAATTCAAGACAGTGTAAAACCAAGATTTGCGAATTCGCAAAAAAAAAATCGCAGAATCCTGGAAGAAGCCCATTAGCGAATCTGAATTTGCGAGAAACCATGGATTCTGCGAATAAAACTGTGAAATCGCACATAAATCGCAATCACTATTCATGTAAAATCGCAGATTGCGAAAAACCCGAAAATCGAAGTTTGCGAGGCGCAATTTAAGGAGAACCCAAACCAGGTGGTAACCAGTAAGGAAAATAATTTTTTTTTTTAAAGAAACGTTTTCTAAGTAGCAACAGGTGCAGGCCTGACCAAACACACTTAAGGAGATGCAGCTGCAGCATCAGGACTCTCACAATGCCAGGACTCCACATGGTGGTCAGGCGGCGAAGGCTACAGCGAGCAGCACGGAACAGACGTAGGATCCAGGAGCGGATATTCCGCCAGCGGGTCACCCTTCTGGGCCAAACCAGGGAGCAAATATACACTAAGTACCGCCTGAATGGGCCAATGATCATCAAGCTAATCCAGGACCTAGACCCCCTGATGCAGCACCCAACAAGGAGGACCAATGCCGTGCCCACACATGTCCAGGTATTGTGCAGCCTGCACCTTCTGGCCTCCGGAAGCTTCCAGGGGATAGTCGCAGTTGCAGGGGGGATATCCCAGCCCACCATGTCCCGCTGCCTAAGGAGTTTCCTGGATGCAATGCTGACCCGGCTACACCACTACATCACATTCCCCACCAGCCAACAGGACTTGGATGAGACCAAGCATCAATTTTACAATATTGCACAATTTCCCCATGTGATAGGATGCATTGACTGTACCCACATCCACATCTGCCCACCAGCACAAACGGAATACATGTACCGCAACCGCAAGTCCTACCACTCCCTCAACATCCAGATGGTGTGCAATGCTAAGACATACATCACGGACATAGTGGCACAGTACCCGGGGAGCACACATGACTCCTTCATATTCCGGCACAGCGACATCCGTACACGACTGGCCAGGGGAGACTTTGGCGAAGGACACCTACTAAGTAAGTACACATGCCCCACAATGTTACACTGTGATGATGTAGCTGCGCAGCACAGGCACTCACCCTCTGCTCCTCTCATTCAGGTGACAGTGGCTACGCTCTCCGTGAGTACCTCCTCAACCCTGCAACACCACAGTAACGGCGTTACAATGCAGCACACATACGCACAAGAAATTGCATTGAGAGGACATTTGGCCTTCTGAAGAGCAGATTCCGCATACTTCACAAGACTGGTGGGGCCATCAAATACGAGCCTGAGGTCTGCTGCCGCATTGTGGCCGTGGGTGCAATACTACACAACATTGCTACCAAGCGCCGGATACCTGTAGAGATATCTGGCAGTGAGTCAGAAGGGGACCACCGCCCACCTGCACATGCGCATCATGCACGCGGGGAAAATCCCGCCGAAGGACACAGACGGCGCAACCAAATCACAATGAACTGTTTCTAGTGCACCCACTCCCCTCACCCAACACTTCACTCATGCATGACAATGTAAATAATGACATGAGTCTGATGTACTATTAGTGAATAAATATTATTGTTGGTTGCACAATAATATGGCATTATTTCAAACAGTAACATATGAGGAGTATTGCGTCATACTACTCAAGATTTTGTAGTGGGCATGCTTATGTCAGCAGCATGTCCCCGTCCTATGAGCATTAACGTCATTGGCGCCCCGGCGCAAAGCTCCCAGTCGCCTCTCGAGCTCTTTTTCCGGCTGAGCAGGTGATGCCGCAGTGGGCCTGCTGCTGCGGCGTGGAACACTAACCTGTGACGAAGACAGGCTGCTGTGACTAGATGTCCCCTCACTTGTGTCATCCCCTCCTGCATGGCCAGTTGGCTGCAGAGCCTGAACAGCAGTGGTTACCTGCTCGAGTGCCCGTGCCACGTCCTGACAGCATTGGACCATCTGGAGTTGCACGGCCAATGATTTACGGGACAGCTGGGACGTTGCGTTGCCAATCACATAATTGGAGCGCGTGTACGCCAAGAGGCGTGTGAGGAGCTGGCGGTGGCGGCGGCGGGTGAGGTTTCGCTGGCTAACCATTGCGGCAGTGTTTGCCTCCATAGCTGTGGTCATTCTGTCCATCCGGTCGGACAGATGGGCTACATTCCTGCCTGTGTTGTGCAGCTGCAGGTGTATAGCTGCAAGGTGTTGTGCCTGTAATTGGTGTATGCGCAGCATGCGGCGCTCTATTGAGAGCCCTGGAACAAGCACAGTCATCCCCCTCCTGCCGGTGCGTGGTGTACTTTGGCGCCGCTGCCTGACCTGCCTGCTGGGCTGGGTGGGCACAGTAGGTGTGCGTTGTGTCGGTGGTCTTGCAGCTGCTGGTGTTGACGATGCCACTGGCATGGGTCTCACAGCTGACGATAGTGGTGCGCCTGTTGTAGCTGGCGTTGCAGGTAGTGGTACGCCTGCTGGCACTGGTGCTTTGCCAGATGGAGCTGGTTGTGTGGATGTATCTTCCTCACCCTCAGGATCCTCATGTGTTTCATCAATTTGCAGCCCTTCACTGTCGCTGCTGGTGTTATCAGCGCCACCTGTGATGGAAAGTGGATGTTGATTAATTACATGTATCTTTCACATGGAAGGTTGCTACATGCATGCTTGCTACAATTCCCTGACTGGCTGTTGCATTGACTAAGTTAGGACATGTCTGGCTGTATGGGAGTTTTTGTATATTGTGGTCAGACTACATGTCCCACAATGCTATAGGGATATTCTGGTGTGCATGGGCTGCATGACTGGGATTTCTTATGGGTAGCTATAGGGTCATGGCCATTGTTAGGGGACAGGGTCGCAGTCGCATGGCACTTACCTTGGCTGTCTTGGGTGGGTCGGGAGGAGTCCAGCCGGGTTACCCCCACGCATGCCTCAGGTTGCAATGTGTCCTCTACACGATCCTCCAATGGGGTGTTGGGAAGGACTGTAGGCTCTCCCCCTCCTGTTGCTAGGCGCTCACCCAGCCTCTCGGCCGCCCTCTCCTTGGCACGACCTCGGAGGTCGTACCACCTCTTTTTGAGATCGTCAATTGATCTCTGTGTCCAACAGAGTTCACTTTTGCGCGGATGCGCAACCACAGTCGCCGTTTCTCGGCCTCTGGCACCCTCCTGGAGTCCTTACCAAACAGTCTATCATGGTCTTTACAGACTCCATCAATGAGATGTTCCAGCTCCTGTTCGGAGAATTTAATTTTGCGCTTTCTCCCTGTGTCACTGGGCCCTGCTACTTCCTGTGGCATTGCTGCAGTCTGCAGTATCCAAATACAATAACTGGAGGTGGTTGGAGTGGAGCTCTGAGCAGTGCTGCTTCCAATTCTGCCTCAGTATTCAGAATGAGGGAGGGAACTGCCTGCTTCCTGGTTGTGATGACATCACAGTGCTCGAAAAGCGACTTCCCGTTTTTGCGCTCTCGCTAATAGCAAGATCGCAATTTGCGATCTCGCTAATAGCGAGATCGCAATTTCAACACGGGATTTGACCGATTTTGCGATTTTTCAGCGATTTCAGAATAATCGCTATCGGCTTTTGCGGCCGAATGCGAATCGCTATATTTTCTCGCACATTTACATGAATCCCATTCTGCGAATTCTAAATTGCGATTCGGTATTAATCGCAATTTAAAATTCACAGAATATGGTTTTCATGAATCTGGCAGATAGTGACATCAGGTTTCATGCTATAAATCACGTTGAACTGAATCCTAGGGGTGGTGATAGGACGGTGCATCTAAGACAAAGAGAATCACGCTGGATATGTAGACTTAGATCAGTAAATCAGGGACTTAATGTGTTTAACGAGTTTCATCATTTTCTCTAGCTCCCTCTGTAGATCATATTGTGACCTGATAGCAGAGTATATATAATGTGAGTTATTTTGGGGTAATCATTGTATTAACTGTAAAAAGATGTATATTGTTGTCTTTCAAAAAAGAGACCCATCTCAAGCTGATGAAAAACTATGACTGATATGTTCTCTCATACACCTCTTTCCACTGTTTATTGTACTACTTCGCTATGAACTGCCCATTCAAAGATGGCGAAGAAATGAGAAATTAAAGAGGATGTTAGTCACATAGGACTGGCGGGTTCTTGTACTTGTGGGATGATGTATGATCTCCCTATTATTTAGTTGCACAATCAGTTTCCACTTGGTAACTTTACGGGGATCACAATTTATCTAATTTTGAATATTTGACACTCGCTTACTTAGCCTACAGTAAGCGATGTAAAATTCATTAAGTAGTCTGCAGTAACGATAGAAATCACTGTTGAAATCCATGTGATCTTTTGACTCTAAAATCTTTGTTTAGTATACTCAACTGATCCTCAAGGCTAGTCTCTGGACACTTTAAAATGGCACAGATGTTAGGAAATGCACGTAAATGTAGTCGTAATGTGATCAGTGGTGCTTCTCGATCGGAGGGATCTTTTGATGTATGTTTCTCTTATTTGACCAGTTACAACATTAGATTTTATTGGGTCATTTTAAAAACCTACAATCTACCGGATTATAAATATTTGACAGACACATATCGCTTTTTCAGCCAGTGGCACGAAATTCATTAAAAGGTTCGCAGTAATGATAGAAGAGATCACTGTTAAAATCTGTGTGATTTCTTGTCTCCAGACTTGTGTTTGGTATCTTTATTCGACAATTGAAATGAATTTTTGCATATTTCAAAATGACGCCGGTATTAGCAATGCACGTAGGTGTCATCACATCGCGACCTTTGTTGCTTTCAATCGGCTTGAACTTTAACCAATTATTCTTTAACTGGTTCATTAATCAGTCACGCGAAACGTATAAAAACTTGGAGTCTTTGGAGTCTGGTAAACCAGATGACCACACTGTGACTTTGATACATACTTATTGCGGTAAGTAAAGGCGCTTGCATGGGGTTAGAGTAGTACTATGGGGGTGTACCTTGCCATTGTAATTTAATAATGTTTTAAAATATACTTTTGGGTGGTCAATAAACTTGAAAGATATTGAAGTTACCAGTGACATTACTACTTGCGGGACATCGCGGAAAACGATTGATTTCTTTAAGATGGCCGCTAACATTGCTGCTGTGAGTCGTATACTGATTAGCTTTCATTACATATGTGTAGTCTTAGACTACCGTGAGCTTTGTGGTGACTGCAATGTTATTGTAATTTTAGAACAAATTTATATTGCAGGTTGTAGACTGCTAATAATAACAGCAATAATATGTTTCTGATTTCTTTAAAAATGGCCGCCAGTAATGCCCTTACTCTGATGTGAGCTTCAAAATTGACTTGTGCTCACGAAACTAGTTTTACCGTAAGCATCCATGGTATATAGCAGGGGTAAATCACAAATATGTATATGGGAGAATGGTTTTGTCTGAGGTTAAAATGAGAAAATTATGTGTCTCATTGCCCAACAGTCATACTTGACAGTCCAGAAAGGCAGTCTACACTGACAAAACTTTGTATAAAATAGATTTGGTATTTGAAACAACTTTAATAGGTGCCTAAACTTACACTATGTGTTTACTTTTTAGATTTTACACTTGGCTGGAAAATAAACATATAATAAAGGTGAATTTATCGTGCTTTTCTCAAGAAGCTTATCAACAAATAAACCCAAAATTGTGAGTATATTGTAATGGTTTGCCATGATAACTAGTGAAATATGGTGATCATAAAAATCACTAGACTGCTTATGGAATTTTGTGCCAATGTGTGGCTCTTAAATAATATTCAATAGAGGAAAACTGCTATCTATATGGGAATATAAGATTAGATTAAAGAAACATTATCTCGTGTTGATCATGCATCCGCCGATGAAATTGTTGATTAAATAATGAACTATGACACAGTAACTTTAGAGTGTTTAACAAATTGCTCTTAGGGAATAGCACCGTTAAGACTGACTGTAGATACTGAAGCTTTGTGCCACGAGAGTTTTTAACTTCAAATGTTGTTTGACTAGACCGGAGATGTAGTATTAGAGATTACATGAATATGGTTATGTAATTAACTGTTGTGAGACCACATAATTCGCTTCTAGTCACAACTGTAAAGGTTGATATGGAGGTGTTTATATCTATTTAGACTTCAGTACATTTAATAATGGGGACTGTTGCTCCTACAGATTGAATAACAGTCTCCAAGAAGGAAGGGACCATTTCCATGATGCTCATGAAGTTTAATCAGGTATAGATTAACAAATGTTATCCTCAAGACATTTGTAGTTTGAGGTTTAGTATATGACTGTGTATAAATTTTATTGTATTTTGCAAACCATTAAAATGTGATTTTGAACTCTTATCTATCTAAGAGACATATTATTAAAAACTGTGCCATGCTTTTGTTTTTGTTTTCCCAAAAATTCTGAATAGAAGCAAATCTGCTAAAAAAAATTGACAATGGATATTTGAATTTGTCAAATCTGTTTTTTTCTTTTGTAAATACGTGATATGTAAATTATGTCTGTACATATTTGTAAATAAGTGTTTTATGTAAGTCTATTTTTATATTCTTTATAGCCCTGAAGAAGTCCGGTAACGGACAAAACGCGTTGGCTATCTGCTTTTTCATGAAGAAAATTAAATAAAGAATTGAACAAGAATTGAGGAAGCCTCCGTTTACTATTTCTTGGGAAAACTGACAATACTGAAATACCTTTATTCTAATAAGATCTTTATTTGTAAGATGTGACATATGTACTAAATCATTAAAGGGTGCAGACCATTTTTTGTGAAATTTGTTAAGGTAACCAAGATCTCCCAGTTCCCTCTTTGGTTCGTATAGGGATTGTGTTCCTAGGTACTAGCACCTTCTGTATAAATTTATTTTGTGTGACATTTAATGGTGGTGCAGGCTTTCTTTTGCCTTAATCCCTACAATTTGTTGCTGTATTTTGTGGGCTGCATGCACACTTTTAAAATCATTTCACTTCTAGATTACTGAGGAAACTTAAAGTTTGAGATCTATAATGAATTTTGAGGATAATAGAGAGGAACTCCTTGGTGATCTCTTTAATACAGAAAACGTACGACCCGTCCACCGGTTCCACCAGTAAAAACGGATGGACTAAAAGGGAACTTTGTGCGTCTTGAAAGATTACGTAAAAAAGAACTCGCCAAATGGTGGGAGGAGGCAACATTGAGAAAGTATTTAGAAAACAAACGAATCCCTAGAGGATTACGTATCCTCATTTTCCCTAATTTTGAGGATCTGGAACCTAATCTCTTGGCAGAGTGGGATGAAGGCCTTCATATGGCCTCTTACAAAATGATGGACATCCTAATACGCAATGCGGAGAGAAGGGGAAAGAAGATTAGAGAAGAAATCTTGGCCCTAGAAAAGGAAATTGATGAGATAAACTTACCAGACATAAAATTGAAGAATTATTAAATCCTAAAAGAGGAGCTAGCCTCTTAACAGTTGTATCTGAAAGGGAAAAAGCAACAAAAAATTGAAAGGGATCAGAATGATTATGAAAGAGGTCGCATATTTACGTTCACGCGTAAATACGATGACATCATGGCAAAAAACACCACAGTCCCTGCATCTGAGACTGGGGCGCCCAGTACATTATCTAGCAGTACCTCTGTTTCTTCTGTAACCTCTATAGATAGTGATCCTGGTGAGGGTACAAGTACAACCACCCCTGTCCTTAATCAAGCTTCTGATTTATTACGGGAGGTTCAACATTACCGTTTGGGAAACAAGAAAAAGGCAATAGGCGAAGAACCAGGCGGGGTGGCAAGAAATACAAGGTCAGTCACAAGAGCAAAGCTCGTAAACAACAAGTGATACCAGATTTTGAGCATGTGAACCACAATGTGGACAGTGTAGAAACTGATGTTGAACATAATGATGTTAGTGTGATCAATCTTTCATCCAGACAATTTAATGCACAGGAGATTGCTATCCTATGTAAGGGTTTGAACTATTGGATAACAAACAAACAAGCAATTGACAATGTCCATTTGGATTTATTTAGCTTTATACGAAAATTTAAATAGTAATTTGTTTTTGCTGAACAACCTAATGTTTCTTTACCTGTCTCGAAAACAAAATGTGTTTCTAATTTTATGATATCAGATATTGATACCTCTCACCTAATTGCTACATTGGATGATCAGGGAGAGATAGGTGACTTAGTTGAATTTGCTCGAAGCCTTGAAATCTGTGAGGACACAACTATTGACAGCGGTCTGAGAGACAGATGCAAATTCATACCACCAGGCAGTACCTATTCTGCTATTGACGAATTTGCTTTGAAGGTGACTCAGGACCTTTACAAATTAGAGGATAGTCACCACACTAACACTAAATGTAAGCATCTATATAACATCAGTAAAACTGAACGTCTCTTTCTATACTCCATACGAGATGATCCATCCCTTGTCATCCTTGAGGCTGAGAAGGGTGGAAACATCGTTGTTATGAATGCTGATGACTACATGAATGAAATCGCTAGACAATTGAATCAGTCTGACTGTTATGTCAGACTGTATGCCAATCCAATCAAACAGATTGAAAATAACATCAATATGAGGCTGGTAGACTGGCGGGAATCGGGTCTGATATCCGATCTTGAGTGTAAATATCTAATGGCTAACAACTCACGGTTTCCTTGCATATATGCACTTCCTAAAGTGCACAAGGGTGGTGCTTTGCCACCGGGAAGGCCAATTATTTTATGCATTGGGGGACCTACAGAACAACTTGCTGAATACGTTGATTTCTTTCTCCAACCACTGGTCCAAAATCTGCCCTCCTATCTTAAAGATAGCAGGGAACTCCTATGTAAACTGGAGGATATTGTATGGGAAGAGGGGACTTTCACGTTTGTCACGATGGACGTGGAAAGTCTCTATACTTGTATTGAGCTTGAGAATGGTCTCAAATCCTTAAAGCGTTTTCTGTATAAGCGCAATGCGTGCCATTTAGAACATAGCAACATGTTACTCTGTATGTCAGAATTGATCCTGACTCAGAATGTTTTTCTACACAGGGGTAATTGGTTCATGCAAAACCGTGGGACTGCAATGGGCTCCCAGTTTGCTCCATCTTATGCAAACCTATTCATGGATTTGTATGAGATGGAGCATGCCTGGGGCCGTGGTGCACAAACTTGGGTTGACATATCCTTTTTTACGTTCGTTATATTAACGATGTTTCTTCTAATTTGGAGAGGTAGTGCAGATGCTCTTAATGAATACTTTGAGTATCTGAACACAAATGATCGGAATATCAAATTGACTTTCAATAGCTCTACAAAGGAAATTGTCTTTTTAGACCTTAGACTGTATACCAGGAATGGTGTAATCTATAGTGACATGTATAAAAAGCCCACATCGTGCAACATCGTTTTGCACGCAAATAGCTGTCATCCAAAGAACACCATTGCAGCGATACCCTTTGGAGAGATGACCCGTGTGCGTCGAAATTGCAGTGAGGAATACAATTTTGAGGAATGCATAGAGATGGTCAAAAGTGACTCTACAGTAAGAGGTTATGACCCAACAGATATCCACAAGGCAGATTGCAAAATCAGGAAAAAGAAAAGAAGCGACACCTTGATTAAACAGACCAATAAAAAAGATACCGCTTATCAACAACAGTGTGAATACGGCATATACAGCAGCCATGTGTACAACATACTAAGAAAAAATTGGCATCTATTACGATCTGATACAGTTTCTCATGATATTGTGTCCAAACGCCCGAGGGTTGTTTATAAAAAAGGCACAACAATAAAAAATCTTCTTTACCCTAGCTATGTAAAACCAGAAATTACACCTAGAAGCGCTTGGCTACCTGAAAAACCTTTTGGGTTTTTACATATGTGGCAATTGCTCAATTTGCAAATTTGGGGTTAATAAGACCGTGCAATTTAAGTACAATGGACCTACAAACTACTCGATTACAGGCTTTATTAATTGCAATACTACTTATGCAGTTTATGTGACTATTTGCCACTGTCAAATGATCTATGTGGGCAGTAGCATTAGGACCTTGAAAACAAGGATACAAGAACATGTCAGAAGCATCAAGAATTGTGATGCAGGAGGAGCTTCGCGCGCATCCAATATGGCCGCGTGAGCTTAGGGCTCCTGAGACCCCCGTAGCCCCCCGAATATATCCTGTCGTTTATCCTGTTTACTGTGGAGTGTTTCTTGTAGCGGAACCAAAAGAGTGTCGGATACTGAAAACCGCGTCCCGAGCGTGCCCCGGAGATCAGAGTTGGAGAGTCGGAAAGTTTGAGGCCTGTTCCTCTCGGATGTCCGGTGCTTGAGTTGGGATTGTGCCCGAGCTGTAGTGCGAAAACAACGGCAATTGCTACCGGAAGTGGCCGACCCGGCCTCGCAACTTCATTTGGTTTCGCTTTTGATTTCGCCTGAAACTCTCAGCGACCCCGCTGGGGTCCGCTCCAGATTATCGGAGACCCTGGTCGACGACAGTGTGCCATGTTGTGAGGACATTTTAACAAGAGTGGAGACCTGTGGAACAGTAATCAAGGAATTTGTCTGTGTGCGCGCCAGTGAGGGTGCCGCGGCTTGGGCCTCTTGCCGATTAATGGGCAGTATGGTACGGCGGATCGCTGACAGACTATTCTAAAGAGTGGAAAGTGAGGGACTCGTTATTGGTCCAAATACGAAGACTATCGACACAGCCGCCCCGAATTGAACGACGACCCTTGGATTGTCCCAAAATGGCGACCAAGCCGGAGGGGGATAAGCGACAATCGAGGTCCATTAGGGGCGGAGGGTATACCCAATCTAACAACATGGACCGATAGGCGCAAACTAAAGGATCGTCTAGTGAACTGGGAAAGTCACAAGAAGGAGCAAAAGAAGCCTCTATCTTTGAAGTGGAACCGACGTTACAAGACGTGATGGCCGCCATCGATGGGATCAAGTCCTCTCTTGGACAGAAGATGGAGACCCTGGCTTGTAAATTGGACACTGTGTCTATTGACCGCTCAGCCCTCCACAGGGCTTGGTCGCCCCACTCACTGCTGCCGCTCCTGCCTGCCTTTGCCGCCTCCTGCCTGCAGATTCCTTCGCTCGCTGCTCCTGGGAATTTCCCGCTGCTCCTGGGAATTTCCCGCTGCCCGCTGCTTCTTGGAATTTCCCGCCGCTGCCTCCCTGCGGCCCCGCCCCCCTGTGATTCCATTCGCCGCCCCGCTCCCCAGCTGCTCCTCCCTCCCGGCTCCTTAACTTATGACGCCCCCAGGGCGACCGCGCGCAGCGAAAGTGCCGATTGAGCGCCGAAGGTGCGCCAAAGGTAAGCCCGTCTGCACCCGTCCGCGCCTGGCCCGCGCCCAGCGCCAGGATTCCTGGCCCTCCCCGCCGAGGCAAGACGACCCGACTGACCTACGACGCCGCCACTCTCAACGCACTCAATGCCGGCCGAACCCACGCCTGCTGCCGAGCCACCCCGAGACGCACCCACGGACCCTTCACCTGCTGCACCTGCAAGTTCACCTACCTCCGAACCTGCCCCGCACCCGCCAAGACAAACACCAGCAGCAACCACCTCAAGTGCATCCTGACCAACACCCGCTCCGTCCACAGACACGCCGTGGAACTCTGGAACCTCCTCGACGCTACATCACCGGACGTCGCCTTCCTCACGGAAACCTGGATGAACGCCTCCTCTGCACCCGACATCGCCATCGCCATCCCGGACGGGTACAAGATCATCAGGAGGGACCGCATCAACCAGACCGGAGGTGGCATCGCCATCGTCCACAGGAACACCATCCGCATCACGACCGACGCCAACGACTCCTTCGCCGCAGCCGAACATCTCCACTTCCAGATTCACACCGACCCTAGGACGACCCTCAGAGGCACCCTCGTCTACAGACCCCCGGGAGCACGCACACAATTCAGCGAAGACATCACAGACTTCATCAGCCCGCACGCCCTCCCCTCCACTGACTACATCCTCCTCGGGGACCTCAACTTCCACCTGGAGAACAACAAGGACCGCAACACCACCGCCCTGCTGGAAAACCTCGCCAACCTCGGACTCAAGCAACTGGTCAACACCCCCACCCACTACGCCGGCCACACGCTTGATCCCGTCTTCTCTTCCAGCAAGTACATCACCTTCAGCCACGCCACCGGACTCCACTGGACCGACCACAGCTGCGTCCACTTCAGCTTCAAAAGATCCACGACTCACCACCACCCGCAACAGGTACCTCACAGGAATTGGAGCAAGATCACCGCAGACCAGCTCACCACCTCCCTCAGCCAGAGCCCACCCGCCAACACAACGGACCCCAACGAAGCAGCCCGCAACTTCACACAGTGGCTGACCGCCTGCGCCGACGACCTCGCGCCACTAAAGAACCCTCCCAGCAGACCCAGAAGCAAGAAGGCATCCTGGTTCACCGATGACCTCAAGGACTCCAAGAAGACCTGCCGCACCCTCGAGAAAGCCTTGCTCCTCGACCGGACCACCGACAACATGACCGCCCTCAAACACGCTACCCGCAAGCACCACCAGCTCATCCGCACCACCAAGAAGAAATCCCTGAAGGAACGACTGGACAACAACGCCCACGACAGCAAAGAGCTCTTCACTATCATCAAGGAGTTCTCCAACACCGGCACCAACGACATCACTCCGTCACAAGACCTCTGCGACACCCTCGCCTCGTTCTTCCACCGCAAGATCGCCGACATCCACAACAGCTTCGGCACCCCACCCACGCACCCAACCGTCGAACCAACGCCCCCCACCACCACCCTTCGCACCTGGACCACGGTGACCACCGAAGACACAGCCCGCACGATGAACACCATCCACTCCGGATCACCGACCGACCCCTGCCCACACCACGTCTTCAACAAGGCCGACTCCACCATCGCACCCCAACTCCGGAACATCATCAACGCCTCCTTCAACACCGCCACCTTCCCGGAGAGCTGGAAGCACGCCGAGATCAGCGCCCTCCTGAAGAAACCTACAGCGGACCCCACCGATCTCAAAAACGTCCGCCCCATCTCGCTCCTCCCTTTTCCTGCTAAAGTCATCGAGAAGATCGTCAACAGACAGCTGACCGCCTTCCTCGAGACGAACGGATCCCTCGACCCCTCGCAGTCCGGCTTCAGAGCCAACCACAGCAACGAGACCGCCCTCATCGCAGCCACCGACGACATCCGGACCCTGCTCGACAAGGGGGAAACAGTGGCCCTCATCCTCCTGGACCTCTCAGCTGCGTTCGACACGGTCTGCCACCGCACCCTAGTCCAGCGCCTCAGCAACATCGGTATCCAAGAGAAGGCACTGGAGTGGATCATCTCGTTCCTCGCCGGAAGAACACAAAGAGTCCGCCTCCCCCCGTTTCGCTCCGAGGCCACCGAAGTCATCTGCGGCGTCCCGCAAGGATCTTCACTCAGCCCCACCCTCTTCAACATCTACATGAAACCTCTCGCAGCCATCGCACGCCAGCACAACCTCAACATCATCTCTTACGCCGACGACACCCAGCTGATCCTCTCCCTCACCAGAGACCCCGACACCGCCAGAACCTGCCTACACGAAGGGATGAAAGACGTCGCCGAGTGGATGAAGGACAGGCGCCTGAAACTGAACTCGGACAAGACGGAAGTCCTCATCCTGGGATCTTCGCCCTCTGCCTGGGACGACTCCTGGTGGCCCCCAGCCCTGGGCACTGCACCCAAGCCAACCGACCACGCATGCCACCTGGACTTCATCCTGGACCCCTCCCTCTCGATGACCAGACAAGTCAACGCCGTCTCCTCATCGTGCTTCAACACCCTGCGTATGCTTCGCAAGATCTTCCGCTGGATCCCGACCGAGACCAGAAAGACTGTCACCCAGGCACTCGTCACCAGCCGACTGGACTACGGAAACGCCCTCTACGCCGGAACCACAGCCAAGCTACAGAAAAGACTCCAGCGCATCCAGAACGCCTCCGCCCGACTCATCCTGGATGTCCCCCGACGCAGCCACATCTCCAGCCACCTGAGGAACCTGCACTGGCTCCCCGTCGACAAGAGGATCACGTTCCGGCTCCTCACCCACGCACACAAGTCTCTCCACGACCTGGGCCCCAAGTACCTCAACGACCGCCTGACCTTCTACACGCCCACCCGCCAGCTACGGTCCACCAGCCTCGCCCTCGCAGCCGTACCACGCATCCGAAGAGCCACCGCCGGAGGAAGATCCTTCTCTTACCTGGCTGCCAAGACTTGGAACTCCCTCCCCATCCACCTTCGGCTGACCCAGGACCATCTCGCCTTCAGGAAACAACTCGAGACCTGGCTGTTCGCGCAGTAGCATACCCCTCCCCCCAAGCGCCTTGAGACCCTCCCGGGTGAGTAGTGCGCTATACAAATGGCATGATTGATTGATTGATATTGAGGTTAACTTGATCCAGACAGACCTCACGAAGACGAGTGAGAAAGTGAAATCACTGAACATTAAGACGGCTAGTCTTGCGGATGATGTAACAGAATTACAGTGGGAAGTTCGGATTCTGAAGGCCTCAAATGACCTGGTTATCCGTCGGCTGGAGGATTTTGAAGGGCGGGCCCGGAGGAATAACGTACGTATCATCAGAGTGCCGGAAAAGGCGAAAGGGCAGGCTGCAGATCTCTTCGCCGAAGATATAGTACTCAATCATCTTAAGCCCAAAGGCCTGATCAATTTCTTTACTGTAGAGAGAGCACACAGAATTCACGGAGGTAGACCACGTATCGGTGCCCCACCCCGGCCTCTGATAGCGAGAATATTTAATTTTAGGGACAGAGATACGATCCTCATGGCCTCCAGATCTGGGGGCCCTTTGAAGTACGAAAACTCATCCCTCAGTTTTTTCCCGGATTTTACGCAGGCAGTCCAGAAGCAGAGAATGAGCTTTATGGGGGTTAAACGGAAGCTTCGTGATAAGGGACTTAAATACGCCATGATGTACCCGGCCAACTTAGTGACCCCCCTGGACTTAAGGATATATTAGCACATTCATGTTTTTGGACAACAACATGTTCCGCTGTCGACCTTTTGGCATTGTAATTGTGCTTTGTTTGTTTTTAGTATTGGCTGATCCCTTTCTCCTTTTAATTGTTCCAATGTGTGCCTTCAGTGTGTGCGCCGGCCTTCTGATGGTAGCTGTGGTTGCACGGCCTGGCGGGATGGTGTGCTGGCTGTTGGTGGGGGGGGGGAGGGCGGGGGAATTTCTGGAGGCATCATGTCAGTGATTAAGGTATGCACGTGGAACGTGCGCGGCATGCACACGCCATCATGCCGATATCAAAACTATTCATATCTTAAGCGGCATCACGTGCATATAGCCCTCTTGCAGGAAACACATTTAACTGGCCCGGAAACACGGACGTTGCATCGTAGATGGCGGGGGCAGTTGTATGCCACTGGATACTCTACCTATGCGCAAGGAGCACTGATCTGGGTGCGTCCCGGGGTCCCATTTGCGCTTTCCGACTGCAGGGTGGATCCGGAGGGTAGATATGTGGTTGTACAAGGCAAACTGGACGGCCGCTTGATTGTCCTTGCATCCCTTTATGCCCCCAACACGGAGCAAGGAGATTTTTTTGCGCGGCTGTCGTCAGTGCTGGCGCCCTGGCATGGTGTTCCCCTGATGCTAGGTGGCGACTATAACTGTGTTTTGGACGTTGCTCTTGACCGCTCCTTCCCACCATTAGCCAATGCACCGGTAACTGGGGCCATGAGGGCACTCACGAGCTGGGCGTTACAGTGGGATTTACACGATGCCTGGCGGAGCCGCAACCCACACACTAAAGTTTACTCTTATTACTCTGGCGCACATACATTGCATGTTCGGCTGGACAGATGTATGCTGACTAGCGACGTACTTCTCCATGTCACAGACAATTACTACATGGGTCGTACCCATTCAGACCAAAACCCACATGTCCTAGAATTAACTTGAGAATGCCCGCACCCTCCGGTACCCACCTGGAGGCTCCAGCCTGATTTGCTCCTAGATGCCCCATTCCGTGAAGCACTCTCGACTTGCATTTTACAGTATTTCGAGGAGAATAACCACACAGCCTCCACCCCACAACTTGAATGGGACGCATTTAAGGTTGTCACGAGGGGTCACTGCCTGGGCACACAAGAAGCAGATAGACGGAGAGTTGAAACGTATTGAGGCTAGCCTATTGCGAGAGGAACAAGAGGCGATGGAGGGTGACGAGGGGGCGTTGTTGGCAACCAGAGGGGCGCACGCTCGTCTGCTTGACAGGCTAAAAAAATGTAATTACATGGCCCACTCGGCACGCACCCATCACTCTGGGGACAAACCGGGCAAGTTATTGGCGTGTCTGATCAGACAGGACACACGGACCACCTCAGTGACGTCGATCTGCACTAAACAAGGTGCCATAGTGTACACACAGAAAGCCATCCATGACGCCTTTGTGGGTCATTACACTAACCTGTATCTGTCGCCGGCTGACATAGCAGAGTATCTCTCTGCTCTGCCCTTGCCTGAGGTAGATGATCTGCAACGAGACGAACTTGGCGCACCGCTGACATCCGAGGAACCGCGAGTAGCCATTTTCTCCCTCTCTAATGGAAAATCCCCGGGGCCCGATGGGCTGCCCGCTGAGTTTTATAAAGCTTATTCCATACTTCTGATTCCGGAGCTGCTGCGGATCTATGCGTCGGCAATTGCCGACTCGGCACTCCCGCCCACACTGAATGATGCCCACTTGGTCTCTCTCCCGAAGCCTGACAGGGACGAGGCCCAGCTGGTATCGTATCGTCCATTGGCTCTCCTTAATACGGATTATAAGATCATGGCCGATCATGGCCTCTGCTTTGGCCCAGCGTCTGGCTCCCCTTGTGCCCGCTCTTGTTCACGCGGACCAAAATGGTTTTGTGCCAGCCCGTAACACCTCGTACAATATCCGCAGGTTGTTTAGGGTACAGAGCGTTGCCACAACTCAATGGCCTCACTCTGGATTTCTAGTGCTCGATCTCGAGAAGGCATTCGACTCTGTCGAATGGCCCTACCTGGTGTCGGTGCTGCAGAAATACGGTTTGGGAGACGATTACATCCATATGGTGGAGCTTCTGTATCGGCGTCCCACTGTCCGGGTCCGCACGGGCAGGCTGTACTCTGACCCTGTCCGAGTGCGCAGGGGAACCCGGCAGGGATGCCCCCTGTCCCCTTTAATTTTTTCACTGATGATGGAACCTTTGGCGGCACAGCTGCGGGCCTCTGGAGTGGACTGGGGCATCCCCTTAGCTGACGGCATACATCACTGTACGCTGATGACCTATTGCTTTACATTAGGGACCTGACTCGCTTCCCGGTGGCGCTTACCGCCATCTTCCGCACCTTCGGGGAGATGTCGGGGCTCAGGGTCAACTGGGTTAAGTCTGGCGTGTATGCTTTTAACGCCGCTACACCGGAATGTGCAGTCACAGTTCAGGATAAGCGGCTTGTCTGGTATCCAACCATGTTCCGTTATCTGGGGGTACGTGTATACCGAGACCCCACGGATGCATTGGAGGGTAATTTAATAAGGGCAATTTCCTCCTTGCGGGCGCAAATAACCTTCTGAAAGACTCTCCCTTTGAATGTGCACAGTCGGGTCACATTGACGAAAATGATAGCGCTGCCCAAATTGTTGCATTTTTACGCTAACCTACCCATCTATGTCCCCACGCGCATATTTCGCGAGCTGGAGTCCCTAACCCGAAACTTGATCTGGAGCGTGGGACGACACAGAGTAGCTCTGAAGACGCTCTATGCTTCTACGGAGGCTGGGGGGCTGGCACTTCCCAATCAGGAGCTTTACTACTTAGCTGCGCAGCTGCAATGGGTGACTGGCTGGCTGAGTGGGAAAAACCTGGGCGACACAGCCACAGATACTACAATAGAGATGCTTGCACAGATACATGCACTGTTCCACCCTTTGGCCAAGGTCCGCTGTCCAGAGCAGCTACACTTGGCGGTAGCGCGAAAGTACTACGTGAGGAGCATGAAGCTTACTACCTCCACGCAGCCGTACGCCCCGAACTTGCCATTGCTGGGTACGCCCAGGGACGGCGGTATACTCACAGAGGCGATGCTAACCAGTTGGGTACAGGCTGGGGTGGATACTGTTGTGGACCTGTTTATTGAGGAGACATTGAGCCCGTTTGAGACGCTAGTTGCTGATACGGGCCTCCCTGCAGGACAATTCTTTACACATGCAACCCTTATACGCATACTGGCACGGGCCTGGGGTGACCTTTCGGATGAACCACCAATCCACTTGTTGATACAATATCTGCACATGATGGGGAACGGGTCCCATGTGGTGCACTGGCTGGCGCAGGCCCTCCAGATCCACACACAGTTTTCTACCCAGCGCTTGAGAGATAGATGGATGGCAGACAGGGGCCGGGAATGGACCGATATAACATTCCTCGTAATTCCCGCTTCAAGATTATCCAATTTTACATCATGCACCGTGCATACTTATCCCCGGATAAGATCAATCGCTATTTCGGACTTACCACATCGGCGTGCCCGAGATGTGGGCTAGTTGATGCAGGCTTCTTGCATATGTTCTGGTCCTGCCCCTGATTGCACGCTTATTGACTGCAGGCGCGGGCGGGGAGCTGCAATTCACATGGGAAACGTGCTTGCTGGGCCTATGTAAACGGACAAAGCTGACCAGAGTCCCCAATAGGTTTTGTGACCTTGGCCTGATAATGGCGAAAAGGCTTATCACTAAGCGTTGGAAGAACAGTGAACCCCCCCACGTGACGCATTGGCGTAGCTCCTTTGACAACTGGGCAAGGGCTGAAAGCATTGTCTTACATAGGGAGGAAACGGTGGGGCTCCGAGCGTACCCCATAGCCCAGGCCTGGGATGACACCTTGGCTGCTTTCCACCGTGCATGCCTTCAGCGCGGAATCACCTAGACACACCTCTCCTGGCTATAATTTTGTCTATGACGCTGGCACCAGACATGGCGCGGAGATGTGACTCTGCATCCGGACCCCAATGTGGGTGGGGGCTTTGCTGAGGCGACCTGGGCACGCCCGCGCACCCAGCTAGACACATATGGCCTCCACTGCACAGGCATGGAAGCCGCTGCTACTTATTTGCGCTCCCCCTGCTGCCAGTCCCCCCGCCCGTGCCTCCCCCCTTTCCCCACCTCCCCTCCCCCTCCCTGGGCCGGGCTGCCTGCATTCTCCCCCCCCCCCCTGTATGCCAGGAACACTGCATCACGCATTGGACATTCCGCATAAGCGATCACACAGCACACATGGTCATCCTCTCTCATAGTTTCTTTTCTTCTGTTTTCCCTTTTTTTTCATGACGTTATGGTTTATGATGTTCTTGTTTCACGGTTCTGAATCAGCAAGTAAACTGTTTTGAATACTGCAATGCCTGTATACCCCCCTTTTTGGGCCTAACTCAAATGATTGGATGGACAGATTTAGTTGTATTGATGCTATGGCCCGGTGAACAGTTGCTGGACTTATTCTAGGAACATGTCGGAGAATGTGCCTTTCGTAGAGAAATCACCGGCCTGAGATATATATGTTTAGATGAATCGTGATACTCGGAGTGCTTCGCACCTCTCCAGTTTCGAATGTACTCTAAAGCCAACTGGCACGGTTGATAACGTGGCATTGATTTAATCTGTATGCTGTACTCCTTATAATCTCTATATGTCTGTATCTCCTTTCGGGCTAATTGTTTCTTCCTTTTCTCGACATATGTGCCTTCAGCTATGCATCTGATCAGCGACTGTTGAACGTCAAGTAACGACATCGTAGCAAACTGTTGGTGCCAACACATGTAAACTTGTGCATTCATGAGTCTTTTTCTCCTGTTTTCTTGTGTGATACGGTCACGATGTACGTTTAATGCTATGTTATGCAATATAAACGAAAAATGCTATAAAAGATATTCATACAAAAAAAATGATGTACCCGGCCAAGCTGAGAATTGAACATGAAGAGTCTACTTCTTTGACAAGCCGGAGATCGCAGCGGATTGGTTAGACACTTTAACAACTCAGCAAGAGCCCCAGCGACAGAGTGGAGATGAAGGAGGGGGTTCGCAAGAACAAGAATAAGTACTGTTACCATGGGATCTGGGGAAAGTTAGGGAACGGACAATTGCGTGAATGTTTCCGATAAAATGTTTTAGCACAGTAACTCCGGGGGGTCAATGGGCTTTCGGAGGGTCTCTTTCCTCCTTGGATTAACCCTTTTTTGTAGTTTAGTCTAGATGTTGGGGCGACGGGCACACTGCAAGTTGGGGAGGCTTGATAGTCATCAGCAGGGGTGCAGGTTGGAGGATAGTGTAACGGGAAGTTTGGGGGGTGGGGAGGGGTGTGCATGTTTTGTTTTTGTTTTTTCTGTGTTTTTGCAAGGCATTGTATCTCAAGATTGCTTATTTCTGGTGCGGGATTCGGAGGAGGGTTGGGCCTTCTTTATGTTTCGTGATGGGGGCTAGGTGGGTTGAGAGTATTGAGTTGGAATGTGAATGGGTTGGGGGATGAAATCAACCGTAGTGTGGTTCTACAATTTCTCAAAAGACATTCCCCGGATGTAGTCCTACTTCAGGAAACGCACTTGGTAGGGAATGCATGTAAGTCGATGCATAGAAAAGGCTATCGGCTGGTAGCACATGCTGGATTTAATTCGGGCTCCCGGGGAGTTGGGATCCTCCTTAAAAACTCTCTCCCATTTGTAGTTGACTCTGCGGTTGCAGATGAGAGGGGTCGATATATAGCTGTGTCAGGACGTTGGGAGGGATATACTCTCTCCTTGGTCTCGATTTATGTCCCCCCGGGTCTGCAAACCACTACCTACACTGAGTTGGGGAAGATTGTTTTGGACCTTCCTAGAGGATTGTTGATTTTGGGTGGGGACTTCAATGCTGTAGTCTCCGGCACCATGGACAAGTATCCGCCCTTTGATGCGGGATGGTCACAAAGATGGCTGCCTGACTTCCTGGAGGCTCTGGGTCTTGTGGACAGCTGGAGATTGTTTCACCCTAGCCAGCGACAGTATACCTTCCACTCTGGTGCTCATGGTAGTCTTTCTCGAATTGATTATGGTCTAGTACCGGCGGCCCAGGCGTCTTATATTACTGAAGAAAAAGCATCTGGCTAGAGGCAATTCGGATCACTCGCCGCTCTGGCTCGGATTTGAAATTACCTTGGGTTCAAATGGTAGAATTGCCCCCATTAATCCCTGGTACTCGCAAGGAACTGTTAAAAGTGTTGGAGCATTATTTTCAAGAAAATGAGGCTTCGGTTTCCACGTCGATCTCGTTGTGGGAGGCTTTTAAGACAGTGATTAGAGGTCAAGCCTTGTCCCTGATCGCAGGAGTTAAAAAGCAGAAAGAGAAGAAGTGGTTAGAGTTGAATCGGAAATAGCAAACATCGAAATGGAAATAGAACAGGAGGTGACCCGTGCTAGATTGCATGTTTTACAACTTAAGCAGCTCGAGTATAGGACGCTGGCCACGGACAGTGCTAGAGCCCTGAGCCGAGATCAACAAGGGCGTCTATATGATGTGGGGGACAAGACCAAAAAATTGATTGCTTGGTTGGATAAGAAGGACAGAGCGGACCGGGTGGTTCCTGAGATTGAGACGAAGGAGGGGACTTGTATAACTGACCCACAAAGGATAGTTGATAGTTTTGCGTATTATTTTCGTAACGTTTACAATTCCGTCTCAGATAGGCCGGAGGAAGATTCGTGCCTTTTATTGAGGGATATTCAACTTCCATGTCTGACTGAGGAGGATCGCGACCTTTTGGATAGTAAGCTTACCGCGGATGAAATTGCCTTCACGGTGCGCTCTTTGAATTCGGGAAAAGCAATGAGTCCCAATGGTCTCCCGATTGAGTTGTACAAGCTTAAACCAGATAAGATTGCCCCCTATTTGAGAGATATGTTTTTTGAAGCCCGAGAATGTCGGGTATTGCCTCAAGACCAGAGAGTAGCCTCGATAGTAGTGATACATAAGGAGGGGAGGCCGAGATCTAATTGCGCTTCGTACAGGCCGATCTCATTGTTGAATTCGGAACCCAAGATATTGGCTAAAGTGTTGTCTAATAGGTTGATCAAGGTCATTAGTGAATTGGTACACCCCGACCAATCTGGATTTATTCCGCGCAGAAATACGGCTCTTAACTTAAGGTGGTTACACGGGGTTCTTGCCAGGGCCCACACCTTGCGAGAGCCGGCCATAATAGCGTCCTTAGACGCGACGATGGCCTTTGACACGGTTGAATGGCCATATTTGTGGGCTGTTTTGGCTAAATTCGGTTTCGTGTCTCGGCCCCATTTTGTCTTGGGCGGGGCACTAGACAGGGGTGCCCGCTTCCCCCCTTTTGTTCTCGTTGGCTCTTGAGCCTTTTGCGGCTTGGATCCATTGGGAGCCCTAGATTAAGGGTATTTGTTGGTCTCCACAGTTTGAAGATCGGATCTCATTATATGCTGATGACATATTACTTTATTTGACTTCCCCCAGGAAATCCCTTATCGTTGTTTGTGATGTTCTGGCCTGTTACGGTAGAAATTCAGGATTGATAATAAATTGGGCAAAATCCTATCTACGTATTATGAGGTGACGCCCCCATCCTGCCTCGGAATTGTCCTATTCAGATCGCTAAGAAAGGGTTTAAATATCTCGGGATCTATATCTCAATGGATCCCACAATTCGATATGATAAAAACCTTCTCCCTCCACTGGCTCGGCTGAAAAGCGAAGAAGCAGGCTGGAAGAAACTTCCGCTATCACTGCTAGGACGGGTGGCCCTTTTTAAAATGATGTCCCTACCCCGCTTTCTTTATGCCCTCCAGAACACTTTAGATGTGGTGCCAGCTAGCTACTTTCGAGAAGTGGAAGGAATGCAGCGTAGCCTACTTTGGGAAGGCAGACCGCGTATATCATTGGCTAAGTTGACGCTCCCATGGTATGACGGAGGAATTGCCCTCCCTGATATCAAAAGATACTATTGGGCATCGAAGTTGGGAGCTATAAATCATGGTACCTACGGGTCCAATACGGATCCGGGCTATGCAATGGATAGATGGATGCTCCCTGGTGGTAATTATAGCAGAACGTTGTATACCAGATCAATAGAGAATAGTCTGACGGGGCCGACCAGAGTGGCGGCAAGTATATGGCACAATGTTACTAGTTCATTGGGATGGAAAAATCGTCTGACTTTGGCTACCCCACTATTTGGATCAGATAGGTTGGACAGGTTATAGAATACGAAGGGTTTTGATAAATGGGACTTGATAGGGATTACTACTGTGGGCAATATTTGGGTAAAGGGAAGGGTTAAGTCGTTTGCTGAACTACAAACTGAATATGAGTTGAGTGGGACGGAGTATTTCCGCTATGCGCAAGTGAGGCATGCATTGAGGTCGGTATTTCCCGAGGGGGAAGAGATACCGGAGGCGTCCCCATTAGAAGACCGAATACTAGATGGGCATCTACCTGATAGCACCATTTCTCTCATTTATAAAAAAACTGATAAATCAAAGAGCGGATCTTTTGGCAGATTTAAGGGACAAGTGGACGCACAATGGTATTGAAATTGACGACGAGGATTGGCAATCAGCAGTTTCTTCCCCTAAAGAAGTTGCGATTCTGGCGAGATTGAGGCTCGTCCAGTTGAAAATACTGCACAGGGTTTATGTCACGGGTCCACGTCTGATTAGAATGGGTTTAACGGAGGAAGGTCTGTGTAAGCGTGGATGTGGTCAGTTGGGGACGTTTCTTCATATCTTTTGGGGATGTCGATATATGGTAGACTACTGGAACATGGTCCATGATGTTATGCAGGAAGTAACAGGTGTGGCTCTCTTGCCGGAAGCTAGGAGATGTCTATTGAATATTTGGGAGCCTACAGACCTGAATACTGTACAAACTCGATGGGTTACTCTAGGGGCCATGATAGCTGAGCGAAATATAGCACAGCAGTGGGGATCGGCAAAGCCGCCTACGATAGAGGGGTGGAAAGAAAGTATGGATTGGTGTATGTTCCGTGAAAAAACTGTTTATCTGGCATGGGGTCGCCCTCGAAAGTGGAACAGTGTCTGGGGTCCTTGGAATCAATACAGAGAAAATATTTTGTACCACCTGCAACTGTTGTCTTTGATGTTCCACTATACCCATGACCCTTATATGTGAATCTGCTTGACATTTGTGCTCCATGTCCCCCCCCCTCACCAATATTTATTGTATCACATGTAGTATTTGTGAACGACCCTCTTCTGTACTATGCACCGGTGTATTTATTGATGCTTTGCTTTAATAAAAAGAAATATATAAAAAAAAGAATTGTGATGCACGTAGTCCGGTGGCACAACACATTTTTGAATGTCATCCAGAACATAGTGAAATCAGGTTTCATGCTATAGATCACGTTGAACTGAATCCTAGGGTTGGTGATAGGACGGTGCATCTAAGACAAAGAGAATCACGCTGGATATGTAGATTTAGATCAGTAAATCAGGGACTTAATGTGTATAACGAGTTTCATCATTTTCTCTAGCTCCCTCTGTAGATCATATTGTGAACTGATAGCAGAGTATATATAATGTGAGTTATTTTGGGGTAATCATTGTATTGGAAATACAACAAGAGTTGAGGTAGGGTCAGAGGCATGAATTTTACCGACTCAGCAGGTTATACAGCCCCATTCTAAACGATTCAAAATACACAACGAATAACCTGCAGTCCTAAGTCACAGGATGACGAAATACTAACAGATACCAAGACTGATCAAAAAATACAAACATTTGTACGGATTCCCATCACTCTCCGATCCCGGTGACATGCTTCATCATCTGGGTCTCCTTTGTAGGGCTAACACTCCACCCTAGTGATGGAGGAGCCCAAGGAGGTTTTCAAAGTTAGGGTTTTGTACAGATGTGAGCACGCAATATGTACAAAAAAGTGTATGGGAAATAAAGTGCAGTGCAAAAAAAGTGATGTGAATATAAAATTGAAGCGGAATCAGACAATAACTTTATTCGTGTCTGATCCGAACAAATATTAAAAACAGTGCAGAAAGGCCGGATTTAACAAATAACCGTCCATTTAAGAATTGGTCAACATGTTTCAGCACAACAAGGTAAAAAGTGAACCAAGTGCTTTAATCAGGACCTCCTTAGATACAAAATGCTACTGCAAAACACATTTCAGTGAAGTGTAAAGTAATAATAAAAGGATACGCTTTGAGCGAAATCTTCAAACCACTCCTCTTGCCTCTTGGAAAAATCTATAAGAGATAAGTGTGGTACATAATACAGTCTTGGATCACAGTAAACGCAGCCTATAGACAATATTATGTGGCTATCATTAGCCATCAAATAGTTTTCATTTAATGAATGTATCACTCCAATGAGTCTTACCTCAAGGGTATGGAGGAATCACCTCACCCCGCCTGGCAACAGCTCAGGGAGAAGGAGGCACCGCTCTAGAGGGGAGGCAAACCACACCAAGTACTTGTACCGTGTTCTGATTCCTCTCTACATACAAATTACAACCCATTGTATTAACTGTAAAAAGATATATATTTTTGTTGTCGTTTCAAAAAAGAGACCCATCTCAAGCTGATAAACAACTATGATATGTTCTCTCATACACCTCTTTCCACTGTTTATTGCACTACTTCGCTATGAACTGCCCATTCAAAGATGGCGAAGGAATTAGAAATTAAAGAGGATGTTAGTCACATAGGACTGGCAGGTTCTTGTACTTGTGAGATGATGTATGATCTCCCTATTATTTAGTTGCACAATCAGTTTCCACTTGGTCACTTTACGGCAATCACAATTTATCTAATTGTGAATATTTGACACACGCTTACTTTGCCTACAGTAAGCAATGTAAAATTCATTAAGTAGTCTGCAGTAACGATAGAAATAGATCACTGTTGAAATCCATGTGATCTTTTGACTCTAAAATCTTTGTTTAGTATACTCAACTGATTCTCAAGGCTAGTCTCTGGACACTTTAAAATGGCGTCGATGTTAAGCAATGCGCGTAAATGTAGTCGTAATGTGACCAGTGGTGCTTCTCGATCGGTGGGATCTTTTGATGTATGTTTCTCTTATTTGACCAGTTACAACATTAGATTTTATTGGGTCATTTCAAAAACCTACAATCTACCTGATTATAAATATTTGACAGACACATATCGCTTTTTCAGCGAGTGGCACAAAACTCATTAAAAGGTTTGCAGTAATGATAGAAGAGATCTCTGTTAAAATCTGTGTGATTTCTTGTCTCCAGACTTGTATTTGGTATCTTAATTCGACAATTGAAATTAATTTTTGCATATTTCAAAATGGCGTCGGTATTAGCAATGCACGTAGGCGTCATCACATCGCGACCTTTGTTGCTTTCAATCGGCGGGAACTTTAACCAATTATTCTGTAATTGGTTCATTAATTATTGACGCAAAACGTATAAAAACTCTGAGTCTTTGGAGTCTGGTAAACCAGATGACCACAAGGTGACTTTGATGCATACTTATTGCGGTAAGTGAGGCACTTGCATGGGGTTAGAGTAGTACTATGGGGGTGTACCTTGCCAGTGTAATTTAATAATGTTTTAAAATATACTTTTTGGGTGGTTAACAAACTTGAAAGATATTGAAGTTACCTGTGACATTACTTCTTGCGGGACATCGCGAAAAATGATTGATTTCCTTAAGATGGCCGCTAACTTTGCTGCTGTGAGTCGTATACTGATTAGCTTTTATTCCATATTTGTAGTCTTAGACTCCCGTGAGCTTTGTGGTGACTGCAATGTTATTGTAATTCTAGAACGAATTTTTATTGCAGGTTGTAGACTGCTAATAATAACAGCAATACTATGTCTACAAGGCATTAGGGTATGTTTCTGATCTCTTTAAAAATGGCCACCAGTAATGCCCTTACTCTGATGTGAGCTTTAAAATTGACTTGTACTCACGAAACTAGTTTTACCGTAAGCCTCCATGGTATATAGCAGGGGTAAATCACAAATATGTATATGGGAGAATGGTTTTGTCCGAGGTTAAAATGAGAAAATGATGTGTCTCATTGCCCAACAGTTATACTTGACAGTCCAGAAAGGCAGTCAACACTGACAAATCTTTGTATAAAATAGATTTGAAAAGACTTTAATAGGTGCCTAAACTTACACTATGGGTTTACTTTTTAGATTTTACACTTGGCTGGAAAATAAACATATAATAAAGGTGAATTTATCGTGCTTTTCTCAAGAAGCTTATCAACAAATAAACCCAAAATTGTGAGTATATCGTAATGGTTTGTCTTGATAACTAGTGAAATATGGTGATCATAAAAATCACTAGACTGCTTATGGAATTTTGTGCCAATGTGTGGTTCTTAAATAATATTCAATAGAGGAAAACTGCTATCTATATGGGAATATAAGATTAGATTAAAGAAACATTATCTCGTGTTGATCATGCATCTGCCGATGAAATTGTTGATTAAATAAGGAACTATGACACAATAACTTTAGAGTGTTTAACAAATTGCTCTTAGGGAATAGCACTGTTAAGACTGACTGTAGATACTAAAGCTTTGTGCCACGAGAGTTTTTTAACTTTTAAATGTTGTTTGACTAGACAGGATGTGTAGTATTAGAGATTACATGAATATGGTTATGTAACTAACTGTTGTAGGACCACATAATTCGCTTTCTAGTCACAACTGTAAAGGTTGATATGGAGGTGTTTACATCTATTTAGACTTCAGTACATTTAGTAATGGGGACTGTTGCTCCTACAGATTGAATAACAGTTTCCAAGAAGGAAGGAACCATTTCCATGATGCTCATGAAGTTTACTCAGGTATAGATTAACAAATGTTATCCTCAAGAAATTTGTAGTTTAAGGTTTAGTATATGACTGTGTATAAAATGTATTGTATTTTGCAAACCATACAAATGTGATTATGAACTCTTATCTATCTAAGAGACATATTATTAAGAACTGTGCCATGCTTTTGTTTTTGTTTTCCCAAGCATTCTGAATAGAAGCAAATCTGCTAAAAAACTCTTGATAATGGATATGTGAATTTGTAAAATCTGTTTTTTTCTTTTGTAAATACGTAATATGTAAATTATGTCTGTACATATTTGTATAAATGACTGTTATGTATATGTCTATTTTTATATTCTTTATAGACCTGAAGAAGTCCGGTAATGGACGAAAAGCGTTGGCTATCTGCTTTTTAATCAAGAAAATTAAATAAAGTACTGAACAAGAATTGAGGAAGCCTCCATTTACAATTTCTTGGGAAAACTGACAATACTGAAATAGCTTTATTCTAATAAGATCTTTATTTGTGAGATGTGACATATGTACTAGATCATTGAAGGGTGCAGACCATTTTTTGTAAAAATTACAAGGGGCCAGTCACCCCTCCTCAAAGAACAACTCACAGACTGACCACTATCCAGCAAAAGAGAGTGGATGTCTCCAAGGCTTGGTTGCAGCAATTTCTGACAGACATCATGGCAGACATTTGCACAATTCAGGATGAGTTGGAGACTTGCTTGGTCGAGAGGAAGGGCAATGCACTATCTCTATAAGAAAGAGTAGATGATCTTGAGAGAATGGTAGATTACTGTTTTGAGGAATGACACTAATTGTGGGATGTCGTCCAAGATCTCAGTGAGTAAACCATCGAACTGCAGCACACAACGGGGACATGGAGGTCCAGAAGAAGACAAATTCACTTTAGCAACCTGCCTAAAAGACTCAAACTGGGCAACATCATAGGCTGCATGTATTCTTTGAACAGTGGCAGATTGGCTGCAAGGCGTCCTAATCAGACTGGATCCCACACATTGTGTACGGGGAAGGGGACCCTCCACAGATATGGCTTCGGAATTCCTGACACTGGTGTGTTTTTTAAATAAAATGAAGAACTTATGGAGCCAGCTAGAGTTGGTGTTAGGTTTATGAGGGTAAACCAACAACAAGTTGGGATCCATGCTGTCTAGACTGTTCCTCTTTATCACACTTTTCAGAAAAAATAAAGCCCACTGCATATCATGTCCTTTGCTGAATTTCACTAGTGTTAAAGCAAAGGTTCGTAATGCACTACAGTGGTTCTCAGTTTGCTTTGAGACACAAAATGTAAGGTGGGACGTCTACAAGATATACGCCTGTTAAAAAGGACTGGGTGAAACATAGATCCAAATGATTCCTGACACAGCTCTTCTTTTCTGGGTCCAATAAAATGGTGGTGACAGCCAGGTTGTTTTCACAAAGTCTGAGCTAAGAAATACTGAATTCATATGCCAATAGAGCTGGGTGTCTGATGTTGGAAATCACTATACTAGACACCACAACATACACCATTGCTAAAATCTACGTGCCTAACACAAACCAAGAATGCTTACTTAAAAGTATGAATGTGACTGCCTGGAGAGGGACAATGTAAATATAATTATAGGGGATGACCTCAGTTTGGTCATGGAAAGACCTATGTACGTGGGCAATCAGAGATCGGAGAAGGTAATGGCTGGGTGAAAAGGAACTACACAGTAGATGGAGTCATTTGCACCCGCGCAACACTGATCTTTCATTTTACACAGCAATCCACATGCCATTTGCATGGATAGATCAATTCTAAGTGAGGTCACAGTACCTGCACAGGTTAGAAGGATCCATGATTGGTCTCACTGCTATGGCAGGCCATGTTCTGGTCACTGTGACATTTATCTCATCATGGACCAGCCACACAGAGCACAGGTGATGATTAAATAGAAACACACTGCCTAATGGAGAATCTCATGTGGAGATAGAACAGTCGCTGAAGTTCTTTCTGAGGGAGGATGATAGGCTGTGTAAAGGACAAACTTAGCAAAAACGGAGGAGTTGCTAAAGTTCTTTCTGAGGAAGAACGACACTGGTGAGATAAGCCAGTCTCTGTGCCAGTCTCTCTGCACTGTGAGTGGAAGCGCAACATGGCTTGGAAACATACCCGAAGGAACTTGAAAGCGTACACACTTGGACAAACCATGAACACTTGGAGATATGTAGTCATGCTTAGATGGCAACGTAGAACTCTATAACTTTAGAGAAATGGTTGACTGCATACTAAGGGTTTAAGCAGAAATACTACCAAGGTGCAGTTATTTTTGGAAAACTCTTGACATTGCAATGCAGGGCCAGGGTCGCCAGAAACAGTACACAGAAGGTACAGGGACCAAGAAACCCAGTCTAGGTGTGGAAGAGAACATAGACAAGCACCTTTTTAGGTCTCGTGGTGTAACAGCGCGTAAGCGCTGTCTCGCCAGAGATCTTTTGTCACTGGGTCTGCTTCCCAGGAGACAGTACCTGGCAGCGCGCATCTCGCAAAAGGCGTTCGGCGCAGGACACGCGCGCGCGAACGCGCTCAGCTGCTGTCTCCTGGGAAGCTCCAACACGCATGCGCATACACAGAGACACACACACACACGAGCGCCCATGCACGCACGCACCCACACATACAGAGAACCCACCCCGCTGTCACATACACACACGCCCCACACACACACGCGCGCACACACACACACACACGTGCACCAAGCGCCCGCCCACTTACCGCCACTCCGGTCTTCAGCCGCCACCGCGGGGCTCTCTCTAGGGCATGGGAGCCCCGCGTCACCAGCACTGCTTCTCTCCGTAGGCGCGGCTTCTCTCCGTGGGGCTTCCGAAGCCGGAAGTCCCGCCCTCTCGGAGACGAGAGGCAGCAGAGGGGCTTGTGAGAGTCTGCTCCGCTGCTGGTATTGCGTATGCCAAAAAAATGACTTGACACCTACGGGTAATGTTAGCGCTATATCAAATCGCATTAAATAAAATAAAATAAACACCGAGGCTCCTTCCGCTTTTATCCCATTCGCTATTGACCGGGGCCCGTGGCTCCTTCCCGCCTCGGCCACCCAAATCGCATTAAATAAAATAAAATAAAATAAACACCCCGGCTCCTTCCGCTTTTATCCCAATCGCGATTGACCGGGGCCCGTGACTCCTTCCCGCCTCGGCCACCATGACAGAAATGGTCAGTTACGCAAATCCACCGCCGCCACCTGTGGCGGGGCCTCCGTCGGTGAATTCGCGGAGGGATCAAAGATAAACCAGCAGGACGAGGGGTAAGCGGGGTAAAGGGAGAGGGGCGCGTGCCGCTGCTTGACTTTTTTGGGCTGTATTGTAATTTGATTTATATAGCGCAAACAGTACTATCCCTTGTTATTTATTTAAGTATCGTGGCAAGCCTCAGTTGGATTACTGACAGCCGTGCCTTTTGTTTGTTAGTTGTAGACAGAGGCATTCCGAGGGCGTCTGCTCCGTGCACTTCCACTCCCTCTCCTACTTGTTTTATTTTGGTTCTCCATGGTTTGACGTCACACATCATGTAAAATATTGACGTTGTATGCCGGTTTTGAGTTTATATTTTCTTTGAAACAATTAGGTGTAATCAGAAGCATTCTGAGGGCGTCTCTTCCATTCTGTGCACTCCCCCTACCCCTCCCGCTCGTTTTTGTTTGCTGCCTGCTGAAGGACACAGCTGTGCGGCCCTAAATGGTGTAATAGGACAGTCATGTTGGTGAAGATGCTAAAAGGCTCCAGATGAGGAAGGCCAAGCGCCGATTGACTGCGCTATTTTTACATTGAGTGGGTGAAAGAGGCAGAAAATGACACAACTACTTTTTGGATGAGCTATAAAAGCTAATAGTGCAATGCGCCCCAGAGCTGTGTGCATTTTATACTAAGCATTTGATACCGAATAGAATTACATTATGATATGATGCTTTGAGTATCAATAATTTCATGCAGACGTACAGTTTGTTACTAGCTCATCTGAAAACCAGGGCGTGTGAAAGAAAGGCCGGAGGACTGGGGCACTTTTTTTTCTTTTCTTTGTTCACGTGTAGTCATGTCATCTATGCTTAATAAATGGAAACTTCATCTCTCTACGTCACTGGGATGGCATGTGTACAGTACTGAGGTTTCAGGTGTAACACTAGTGCATTCTGGTAACTGTAGTCTTGATTTTGTTTCTAAACCCTTTTGATAAACAAACCTCATGCAGTGATTTGCAAAAGGAAAGCTAAGTAAAATCATCTGATAGAGGCCATGGAAGGCGATACTTACTAACGAATGCACAGGGAAGCAATGGTAAAATGCAAACAAATCTATCTGAAGGACAGCATATATTTCTGGCAAAAATCCTGCACTAGTTGTTCCAAGGGAACATTTTTTCAAGCATGCCCCGAATTCTGATGGTGGGAGAATTCATGCTATTGTGGGACATGCCGCCAATACGCCCACGAGCAAACCCTCCCCCCCCAACCCCACCTGCCACCGAAAACATCTGGGAGGTTGTCTGTCTGAGGAATGCCAATGAATGAATTACTTGTGTTTTTTTACCTGCCGCCTGCCTTCCTGCCCCTACACTTTTACCCCGCGGTGCAGCCACAGGACAGTGGCTACATTGCAACACGTTATTCCTGCCATGGAGGTTTCCCACAGCCGGGTGCAGTTAATAAGTACAGGGACCCAAAGATATGTGGCATCGCAGAATAAGAACGGACGTGGTACAGGTAGGCTTTTTTAAATTTATTTACTGGTTTTTACTTTTATGTAGCGCAAACTTTACCCGCACGTATCAGAGCGCTTTCAATCAGCATGCTTAGAACAAGCAAGACTAGCACTCTATATTACTGGCAACTTTGCTTAGCATAAGCAACAACTAACCATTCACAAAATTTTTTTATATACCAATTGCAAATAAAAAAAAAGAATTAATGCAAAGCATTGTCATTTACAATGCCAGTAACTCAAACTTTAATGCTGCGAGACCTATTGCATTGTAAATGCTTGTTCTCTATCTCAGTGGTGCATTGAACACTATCATCTTCACATATTATCTCTGTGGGGTCTGAATAACCCTATAGCCACATCATCATTTCTGTGAGGACGTTAACATCACATTCATTATATACTAGCATTGTGGGGACGTGAGCATGATTACTTTCAAACATAATTTCTTTGGATATTTGAATGTACCTATAATCATGCACTATCTCTTATTGGACTTGAACATCCTCATCTTCACGCTCTATCTGTGTGAAGATTTGAACATTGTCTTTAACACTATCTTTCTGGGGACATAAGCAACACTATAACACACTATCTCTGTGGGGACTTGAACAAGATTATCTGTACACACTAACTTTGTGGGGACATGAACATCACAATAATCACACACAATTGTGGGGACTTAAGCATCACTATAATAACACACTATCTTTGTGGGGACTTGAGCATGATTACCTTCACACTCCATCTCTGCCAAAGCTATAAGATTCCTATAATCATGCACCATCTATGTGGAGGCTTTAACATGACTATAATAACATACTATCTCTGTTTGGATTTGAAGTGTGGGTCACTGGTTAGAGTCGGCAGACCCTGGAGCAGAGGTCAGACCCGGGACCAGGGTTCAATTCCCGACGCGGCAGGGTCTTGAGCCCAAATATCCACGGACTCAATAATTCTCGTTTCGGTGCCTACTCGAGTCACAGGTTCACACTCTGCAGCTCTGGGCATTAGCTTGCTTAATCTCCACTACGGCCCCCCCCCCCGCGGCGGGGTGCCTGGCTTTCACCTTGGGTATGCCCAGTACGGGTATCTCACAGGGAAAAACCAGGACGGGTTCCCAAGGCAAGCGCCGAGATGCCTACGGGTAATCGAGCGCTATGTAAGCACGCTTAATAATAATAACATCATCATCTTCAGATACTTAGCCTGGGGATTTGAACATTTCCCTTTTACACTCAGTAGGTCTTGATCATGATTATCTTCACACACTATCTCTATAGGGACTTTAACATCCTTATAATAACCAACTTTCTCTATAGGGACATGTACATCACTATAAGAACTAAGGGGCATATTATCATGCCCATTATCGCCGCTTTAGCGGCAGTTTTTTGCAGCTAAACCGGCGATAATTTTTAATGCCGTTCTTGATAATATGCCCCCAATTGTCTTTGTGGGAACTTAAATATTATCTTCACCCGCTTATATGTGTGGAGTCTTGAACATTATCTTTTTACACTATTTAACTGGGGACTTGAACAGGTTCCTCTTCACACATCATCTCTCTGTGAACTTTAACATCCCAATAACCTCACAGTATCTATTTGGGGACATGAACAGCGCTATATTAGCACACTATCTTTATGGGGACTTGAGCAACACAATAATAACACACTATCTTTGTGGGAACTTGAGCCACACAATAATAACACACTATCTCTGTGGGGACTTGGACATTCCTATAATTGATTGAATGTGAACATCTTTATGTTCACATTTTTTATGTGGGAATTTAAGGTTTGTCTTCACACTTTATTTCACAGAAAACCTGAATACAATCCTCTTCACACACTCTCTATGTGGATACCTGAACATCCCAATATTCACACACTATCTTCGAGGGACCTTGATATGATTAACTTCACATCCATTTATGAAGTACCTAGAACAGTCCTATAATCATACAGTGTCTCTGTGGAGTCTTGAATGTAATTATCTTCACACTCTCCAAGGGTCAGACTGGCCGTACCAGGCATCGGGGATTTTCCAGTAGGGTGGAAGGGTGGGGGCTAATTTTGCAGCGGTGGTAGCTAGTTTTGCAGCAGTGCTGTAATATCGTCCCCCAGTAACAAAAGAAGCAAGTGTTTTCCAGTCTCCCAGGGCTAGGCAGTGCTTAACCAGGGGCTGGTCAGAGAAAATTGCCAGGGCTGCTTTGGGTTTTCAGTACGCCCCTGCATTCTACTTTGGTAACAGCTGTTGATAATCTTCATACACCATCTCTCTTGGGACTTGAACATCCCAATAACCATGTGCTGTCCTTATGGGGCTTTGAGTAACACTATATTAACACAGTATCTCTGTGGGGACTTGAACATGATTACTTTCAAACACCATCTCTGTGGGGACTTAAGCATTCCTATAATTACACACAATCTCTATTTCAACCTGAACATCATTATCTTCAAACTTTCTATTTAGGGGTTCAAGCTTTGTCTTCACACATTATTTCAGTGAGGACATAAACACAATCATCTTCACACACTATCTCTGTGGGGATTTGAACATCCTAATAATCACACACTATCACTGGGGGCACCTGGGAATGATTAACTTCACAACCATTTCTGCGAGTACCTGGAGCACTGATACTGTGGGGTTTTGAATGTAATTACCACCACACTCTATCTCTGGGAGTACTTTTGTAAAGGCTGCAGATACCATGTCTGTAGAGATCATGGTGTTACTGTGATCAAATGCCACCACTATGGGCATTATCACACAGCATCCCTATTCACTGATTATGTAACCAAATGGAGACATTAACATTACAAGCCAGTGGTGTAGCAAGGCAGTAGAGGGGGTGGTCCAACCAAGACGGCACAAGCTTTGGGGGCATCAGCCTCTCCCAAGCTCTCACCTGCCTTCTCAGGCCACCAATCGTAACCCCCCCCCCCCCACCGCTTTTCAATTCGGCCATGGCGCGGTAAATGCAGGGACTGCCCCGGGCGCTCTAAGGTCTAGCTATGCCACTGTTACAAGCATTCCTAGCAGGATGTGGTCTAATAACTATTTTGCAAGAAAAGTAAGCAACTGTCAATGATATTTCCTGACACATTATTTGCATAATCAATCTTTTTTGTACCTCCATTTTTGTTATAGCCTTTCATATATGAATTTATTCTGATGTTATTCGGGTATATTGTTGAGAAATAAACATTTAGCTATGTGCCTTTGAGTGTATTCAATCACAAGTGTTAATTATGGAGTAGGTCCCCACAAGGGTGGCAGCATGTGTTCAAGTCCCCACAAGGATAGTTGTGTGCAAGTGATTAAATAACAAAATATTTGCAAATTTGAAGCAGGATCCTGAATCATGAATTTTTTCTTAACATTTTTCTGTTGTTAGTATATATTAAAAACATTGGGAAGGGTTAGTCCCCACAAGGCAGGTTTCCACACACAGTCCCCACAAGGATGGTAACACATGTATGTGTATGTGTGTGGGTGTGTGTTGATTGCCAAGCACATGACACAAAAATATGGTACTAGAAAAGAGTTAAAAAATTGTTACAGATGTGGATCCAGAAATAGTCTTGTATGCCACGCTACGAGTAGGACGTGTAATAATTGTAGGAAAACTGGTCATTTTCAGTAACTGTATAGAGCTAGCATAATCAACACAAAAATTAGCAAAGTAGAAATCGATGTGTGTGAGGACTAACAACTGTATTGTTCTAACTGGTGATCCTGGTGGAATTTTTTTGAAATCTGATAAAGTCAAAGGACCCATATGTGATGCAATTATTGGAGGAATAACACTGAGGGGCCTATTCCGATATCGGACGGACCTAAGTCCATCCGACATCGGGCAGGAGCTGTAACCGACCGACCTGCTGTCGTCGGTTACAGCTCTGGTAGTACGATGCGACCGAACAGGGTTTGGTCGCATTCGTATACCTTACAATGCAAGCATGCTTTCCGACCGGAAAGCATGCTTGCATTGTTGAAAGCAGGGGTGCAGTTCATCCCTGCACCCTGTGGCCGGCACCCCAAGGTGCCTGCTACCGGTTGCAGGGATCAAGGGAGGGGCACCATAGGTGCTCCCAGGCCGCCATCCGGCGGCCTCACACCCATGGGGGCCCTGCTGGGGGCCCCCAGAGACAGCTTCCGACTGCCTTTTTGTGCCGGACAGACCGGCACGAAAAGGCAGTGAAAAGCTGCCATCGTACTCCCTTGGTCGCACAGAGGCGACCGGGGGAGTACTGGAGGATTTCCAGACTGCGGACAGGCTCTCTGAGCCTGTCGTCCGTAATCCGGAAATCCGAGTCGAATTCCTTCCCGACCAAGCCCATCGGAATGGTCGGTCAGGAATGAATCCGACCGGGACTGACCATTTTTAACATTGCGGCAGGCGGTGCTGAAAGCACCGCCTCCCGCAATGTTAAAAATGCATGGCTTGCATTTGCATACACAAAGCGGCAGGCACAGCGCGGTGCCTGCTGCTTTGTGTATGCAAATGCAGGGGGGGTAACACAAGTACCCCCCATGTGCACCTCGCCTTCACCATGGGGGTCTGGCATCTAAATAAGGCCATCATAATATGCCTGGCGGTGTCTGATAGACACCGCCAGCCATATGAACCCTTTTCTACCCTGGCCGCAAGGCGACCGGGCGGAAAAGCGGCGGACGGTGTTTCCGTCTGCCGCGGTCCCCCCGCCATTGTAATATGGCGGGGTGAAATAGGTGGCAGGTGGTCAGGGATGTCGGGCGGATCGCCACCGCCTGCATGGCGGTGGCGAACCGCCCGACATCCTAATGGGCCTCATGGTTCGAAGCCCTTCCGGCCAAAATCGGAATCGGCCCCATAAAGCTGTTGCTGATTCTGGTCCACCTATAACCATTCTGGCTGACACAACATAGTTTAAACATTGTCCGAAAGGTCAAAAATTGCAATGCACTGACATTAATCCAAAAATCTTTGGGGGCTATGACATTGAAATGCTTGTTTTTTTTATAATCCCTGTTGATTGTTTGGAAAGAAAGATTGAAACCAAGGTTTAAGCATGTATGTATGTATACCATACTTGTTAAGCTCGGCTGTCACCCGGCAGGTATCCTGGCGCTGTGATCTTTCAAGGTCTGTACACACAAAACATTACTATGGCGTCAGGCTACAATATCCTTGGAAAAAAAAAGTTTTTTAATCCCTTTTTAAAAGAGGGGAAATCTCCTGAGCTTCGGAGGGACAGTGGCAGCGCGTTCCATGCCCTAGACGCAGTGTAGCCAAAAGAACGGCCACCCATCCGTATTCTCCGGATCTTAGGAACTGTCACTAAATAAGCCGAAGCAGAACGAAGAGATCTGGTAGGGGTATACCAGCAGAACATTTCCTGCAGGGAAATCGGGCCCACACCCTGGAGAGCCCGAAAGACCAGGCACAAGGCCTTAAACTCAACACGCTGGGGTATAGGTAACCAAGGAAGATCCCTGAGTGCGGCTGAAGAGGAATCAAGGCGCCGCCGGGAAAGTGCCAGTTTTGCAGCAAAGTTTTGGACCCGCTGCAGTTTGCCCAGCAAGGTGACAGGGGCCCCCAGAAGTAGTGCGTTGCAGTAATCAAGTCTGCTCAGGATGATACTCCGCACTACTTCTGGTCTGGCATGGGCGGGAGCAGTGGGAGGATCTTCCGTAAGGTACGCAACAGCATCATGCAAGTGGATACTGTTTTGTTTATGAAACCATCCAGTTGTAGATTGGATTCCATCATCACTCCCAAGTTTCGAACAGAGTCAGCTGCAGATACCGTGCCCTGAAAGGATATGGGCCAGAAGTCTTGCGGAAGAGGATGCTGGATACGATCTGCAGAACAGTGGAGCACCTCGGTTTTTGAGCTGTTAAATTGTAAGGAGTTATTGCCCAGCCATTCCGCTGTGGAAACCATACAGTGATGGAAGGTCTGATGTGACACTGCATCCTTACCCTCGAAAGAGAAGATGAGTTGTGTGTCATCAGCGTAGTTGGTGACTGCGATGCCAAAAGATTTAATAGGTTTGATCAAGGGTCGGAGGTAAAGATTAAAAAGAATAGGACTGACGGCTGAGCCCTGGTGTACGCCCTGCTCAACCCTTTTAATGGTAGACTTAAAGGGAGGCAGGGTAACTACCTGGTGTCTGTTGGCCAGGTACGAAGCCAGCCAGTCCAGGGCCAGACCCGCAACCCCAGCCTCCTTCAATCTCCTGATCAAAATGCCATGGCTGACCGTATCGAACGCTGCCGACATGTCGAGCAGCACTAAAAATGCTGCTCGGCCTTGGTCGGCACGCGAACAAAGGTCGTTCAAAACAGTCACCAACGCTGATTCGGTTCCATGGGCTGGCCTAAAACCGAACTGCGCCGTGTCCAGACAATCATTTGTCTCCAAAAAACTGGAAAGTTGTTTTGTAACCAGTTTTTCCAAGATCTTAATCGGAAATGGGAGCAATGATATAGGTCGGTAGTTAGCTGGACATAAAGGGTCCAGCGTTTCCTTCTTCAGCAGAGGAGATACTACCGCAAGCTTCCAATTATCCGGGACCACAGCGGACATAAGGGACTGGCAGCATATAGCATGGAGAGGGGGGGAAAAGCTCGTGCCTGAATAGCTTCCAAAATTTGTGCGGAAGCACATCCAAGGGGGAGCCTGAAGCTACTCCATCCGCCAACGAACAGAACTCCGAAAAGGAAGGGAGAGGAAAACTGTCTAAACGGGCTTTATCAATCTCCAATTCTGAAGCGGTTAGTAGGTCAACCGCCGGTGTCATAGGGCTCAGATTACTCTTAGCCAATGAGTCGCAGAGCAATTGAGAGGCTGGAATAGCTGATGTGACACAAGCCGGGCGGGACAGATCTTTAACAGTTTTAAATAAAGCTTGAGCTTTGTTTGAGGCAGACAGTAAGGTCTCTTCCAGAAACTTGGTTTAGCGCATTTAATCTGCGACTTATATGTCGCCAGTTCCTGTTTGTAGCGCAGTTTGTCAGGCTCAAGATACTGTTTTCTCCATGCCCGTTCAGCGCGCTTGCACCGAAGTTTGGGTTGAAAAAGCTCCTTCGAGAACCACGGCATTGCGGTTTTAGATCTATCACGCATTTTTCTCAATGGATCCAGATTGTCCAGAGAGGAGGTTATTTGCAGAGAAAGAGAGCTGTAACTTTCGCCTACATTTCCCCCCAGCTCGAACGTTCCAGGGAGCAAGTTCGGCAAACTAGCATGTTTCACGAGCCTCGACCATTGTCTACCAATCTTGACAACTCCTGAGCTGCTGTTTTTTAAGCCGCCCAGTGGGAGAATTATGGAGAAAAGGACAAGAGCATGATCCGTCTAACATTGTGGAAGGATATTCTCTACAGTCACCTGACTAGAGTCTGCAAAGATAAGATCCGAAGCATGACCCTTTTGGTGAGTAGGAGAGAGAACTAACTGTTCCAAATGAATGTTACAGCAGGCCTGGGTCAAGTATTAAGTAGCAGTTAAAGGACATGATATAACTTAATTAATGGATTTGGTAAGAATGGGAGTTTATCTAAAACCTAGTTTAGATGATCCAGTTGTTTTAGTCAATTTCCCAGTCTTTGCTATCAACGTTAATGTGTTTAATATTAGACAATAGAGTGGGTGTAGTCAAAGGTTTTGTACATGACTTCAAATCTAAGGTCAGTGCCCTGCCACTTGTGCATAAAGCCAGTTCTCTTCCAGGGGATCCTCATCAATAGTCATAAGCATTAGAATATTCCCGCCCATGTGCGGGACCCCGGAAACACTATATTATATGTGCCCCACATATATATATACTCATATATATATAAATACATATATATATAACATGCAATAGCAGCCAATAAAAACAGAGCTGAAATATGCTGTGTAGAATTTCCACCATACATGTATAATAATAAGCATTAGAAACATGAGAAACAACAAAAAAGTTTGTTTAGAAATTGTTTTAATGCTCAAAAAGCAGTAGAAATTCTTATAACTCACTGGAAGCATAGAAAGCTCCCAGGCTGCATTGCAAACACACAGTCTAAAAAGACTGAAAAGCTAACCTGTAGCTGCATAGCAATAAACTGACACCGTGCCTTTAAGGCACTCATGACCCCCAGTATCCCATCATGCATCAGGGGTGACAGTTAGGTCAGTTGTTCTTTCCGGCTCCTTCAGAGAAGGACCCTGGTTACACAGCTCCACTAATTTTCCTGTTTTTTGACAGAAAAACTCTTCACTTTTGACAATTTTTTGTTCTTACTCGACATTTAACATCTAGTCAAGTAAGATACTGTCTTTTTCAGTCATTTTGGTGAGCATTTTCTCCTGAAAATGCCTTCACTCTTTGACAAATGCCCTTCTTGTGGCAACAAGAAGGCCAAATCAGACAACCACGACGTCTGTATCCTGTGTCTGCCTGAGGAACATGATCCAGGCACCTGTCCTCATTGTGAACACCTGTCAGGAAGAACTTTAAAAGACAGGGAGAGGATTCGCATTTATGGCCTAGCTCATAGGTCATCAAGAGGAAGATCTCCGGTGAGGAAGGGCTCCAAGAAGACTCATTCATCTTCCAGAAAGAAGTCTTCACACCCCTCACCCTCAGCGTCGGGCTCGGCGCTGAGAAAAGAACCACCGGTGGATCATTCATCGGCTAAACTACCGTCGACGGCGGGCTCGCCGTCGAAGAGAAGACCAGGTACGTCGACGACGTCGAAGGATCCAGTTCCATCGTCGAAATCCCCTCCGCCGGCGTCAACCGGGCGACGTCCGACGTCGAGGAAGGGAACTCTGCCGCCGTCAACCGGGCGACGGTCGGCGTCGAGTTCCAAGACCCCTCCGCCGTCGTCAACCAGGCGACGACCGGCGTCGAGGGAGGTCACCCCTCCGCCGTCGTCATCCAGACGTCGACCGGCGTCAAGAAGTGTGACTCCTCCGCCGTCGTCGAAGAAGCGACGTTCGGCGTCGAGGACCAAGACCCCTCCGCCGTCGACAGGGAAGAGTCGATCGGCGTCGAGGAGGCAGTCTCCGTCGGTGTCTCGTCAGCTCTCGGCGTCGAGGGTGTCCAATACCCCTCCACCGTCGTCGCACAGACATTCGACGTCGAGGCAGAAAACTCCGTCGACGGCTGATCATCACCGTTCGACGTCGAGAGAAAGGCCTCCGTCGACGATTGGACATCGTCACTCGACGTCGAGGCAGGGTGCTTCGTCGACGACAGGACATCGTCGTTCGACGTCGAGACTTCCGTCGACGACTGGGCATCGTCGTTCGACGTCGAGGGAGAGGGCTCCGTCGACGGCCGGTACTCGCCGTTCGACGTCGAGGCTTGGAACTCCGTCGGCGGCTGCTCATCGCCGCTCGACGTCGAGAGACCACACATCCTCGCATAGACATTCAAAAACAAGATTGTTTGATCCGCCGACTCCACGAAAGCACTCGACCACGAGGAAAGATCGCTCAACGTCGAGATGTTCAGATGTGGTGATGGTAACGGAGTCAGCTTCCCGTCATTCCACCTCAAGGTCCTCTGGCTCCTCCACGGCATCTTCGAAGTCCAGAAGTCCGGTACGCAAATCACCTGAGCGTCGGACGGACCCTTGGGCGGATAAAGTCAGACTGTCACCTAGATGGTACAGGTCTTTGGACCATTGGAGAGATGCTGGGGCTGCAAAGCGTATGCAAGACTATGCCAGCTCGCAGCACAGGTCTTCTCTTCAGGATCTGGTGGAGGAGATGGACAAGCATAGCCCTCCCAGGCGCAAATCTCCTGTGAGACCACCTACCAGATCTCCCAGGCCCCGATCTCCCAGAAATGAACCACAGGAGCGGGCCAGGTCTCGCTCTCCTCGACGAGAAGAGCGTTCAAAACGATCAAAAGAGAGGAGGCACAGTGTTCACCGTAGTCGTCGACGAACTCCGTCTACTTCATCTACCTCTTCTACTAGGTCTTCCAAGAGCGACTACTCCCCTACTTTGACGGACAGTCCTACGTCCCGATCCTCCCCAGTGGATGACATTGGCACGTATCTGGATGTCTTACAAAGAGGAGCTCAGAAGCTGAGCATTGAAATGTCTGTCCCTCAGGTTACAACGACAGTCATTTTTGAGACTTTACACAAAAAGGCGATCACCCGTCCTCTACTACCGTTAGTCCCGGGGATTATGGATCCTGTCAAGGAGGTATTCCTAACTCCGGCGGCTATCAGAGCTGTGCCATCCCGCATCCAGAAGAAATACAAACCGGCCTCTTCTGACCCGGTTTTTGTACGATCTGACCCTCCAGCAGACTCGGTTATTGTGGCAGCGGCGAGGAAGACACACGCAGTTGCCGGTTCTTCTTCAGTCCCACCAGACAAGGACAGCAAGACTCAAGACTCCTGGGGTCGCAACGTTTGCAACTCAGCTGCGTCGACTCTTAAGGTTTCTAGTGCGGCTGCACTTCTGGGTCGACAGAGCCTTATGGGACTCTATGGAAAGGTTCAAAGCCAAGCTGCCAAAAGAAGACCAGCAGGATTTTGAAGAGACCGTGACTGAAGGATGTCTGGTGGCGAATCAGATGATAAGCACGGCTGCGGATGGTGCTGTCCTGGCGGCGCACTCCTATTCTCATGGTGTTTGTGCCAGGAGATCGGCATGGTTGCGCCTGACAGGCCTGAAGCCGGATGCTCAACATCGCATCCTTAATCTCCCCTTTTCGGGTTCCGCTCTCTTCGGGGAGCATGCTGACGAAGAAATGACCCGAATGAAGACGGAACTGGACACAGTGAAAGCGGTGGGCTTGGAAAAGAAGAAAGAGTTCAAGCGCCGTTTCAAGCCCAACAGGGGGAGAGGGGCTCAACAGAGGGTTCAAACCCCTCAGTGGTCCCAAACTAAGACCCAGGGGAAATCCCAGTTTCGAGGTAAACCTGGCAGAGGTAGAGGAGGTCATCAGCAATACTCTAACACCACGAGAGGAGGAAAAGCCTGATCGGTGGCTTCCTCTGGCGCCGTTGCCCACTCCAGTGGGAGGAAGTGCTTCACAACACCTGGCAGAGTGGGTCAGCATCAGCATCACCAAGGATCAGTGGGTGCTGAATATACTGCGCAATGGATACAGGCTATGTTTCCGTGCCCCTCCAAAGAGCATTCCTCCAAAGAGCGCTTACCCTCATCAACTAAGCTTGCTCCGAAGAGAGGTAAAAGTCCTACTACAAAAAAGAGCGATAGAGGAGGTTCCTCTCGCTCAAAGAGGAAAGGGAGTTTACTCCAGGTACTTTCTTGTCCCCAAAAAAGATCGGGAGGACAAGTTCAGACCAATACTCGATCTACGACTTCTAAACAAGGTCATCGTCAGAGAAAAGTTTCGCATGTTGGCACTTCACCAAATATGCCCACATCTTCAAGTCGGAGATTGGATGTGTTCGGTGGACCTACAAGATGCGTACTTTCACATCCCTATTGCTCTACAACATCGCAAGTACTTAAGGTTTGTCGTAGGGAACAAACACTATCAGTACACAGTGCTACCCTTCGGTCTCAAGTCCGCACCACGAGTCTTCACTAAATGCATGGCAGTGGTGGCGGCTTTTCTTCACAAGAAGGGGCTCTTCATCTACCCGTACCTGGCCGACTGGCTCCTGAAAGGTCCATCTCCAGTGCAGGTGAAACACGATCTACATCTGTGTCTACTCCAGTTGCACAGGCTCGGCCTTCATGTGAACCTGGAGAAGTCAGTCCAGCGGCCTACTCAATCAATCCACTACCTAGGCTCCGTTCTGGACACAAACGTGGGAAAAGCGTTTCCTTCGGAGGAGAGACTTTTTTCCATGAGCCAGAAATGTGGAATCCTGCTGAAATCTCGGCGTCCAACAGCCCGACAAGTAGCATCCCTGCTAGGTTCCATGGTGTCCTGCATCTTTCTCATCCCAAACGCCAGGCTGAGAATGCGTCCTCTACAGCAGGCTCTGGAGGATCAATGGGACCAGGCGACAGATCTTTGGGAGGATCGCATCAAACTCTCCCAAGCGACAAAAGACGCCATCAAATGGTGGACACGGAGAAAGAATCTGCTGGTGGGGGTTCGGTTTCACCAGCCTCTTCCAACCCAGTCGATAGTGACGGATGCCTCTCTGCAGGGTTGGGGAGCGCATATGGGTCCGCTTCAGATTCAAGGCCTGTGGTCTGCGCAGGAGCAGACATACCACATCAATATGCTGGAACTCAGGGCGGTATTCCTGGGTCTCAAAGCTTTTTTACCAGCGATAGAGTCCAACTCAGTCCTAGTTCAGACGGACAACACGACCACCATGTTCTATCTGAACAAACAAGGAGGCACAAGGTCTCGCCCTCTGTCTCGAGAGGCTCAGGCAATCTGGCATTGGCTCCTCTCTCGAGGCCTCACGATAGTGGCGGTGCACCTTCCAGGCGAGTTGAACGTAAAAGCAGACGCACTCAGCAGGCACTTCGAAGATCAGCCAGACTGGGTGCTAAACGACGAAGTAGTGGAAGAGCTTTTTCGTTGCTGGGGTCGTCCAACCATAGATTTGTTTGCAGACGACGAAAACTCCAAATGCCACGCCTTCGCGTCCAGGTTCCACCGGCCAGGGACTCAGGGGAATACCCTACTGATGGATTGGTCAGGGACATTCGCTTACGCGTTTCCTCCCCTGGCTCTGATTCCAAGAGTAGTTTCCAAGCTCTGCAGGTCGAACATGGAAATGATCCTGATAGCTCCGGATTGGCCGCGGCAGTGGTGGTACCCGGACCTTCTGCATCTGTCTGTGTGTCCACACAGACGACTCCCTTGCAGGCCGGACCTGTTGAGCAAGATGAACAGGAGGATAATGCATCCCAACCTCCCATCACTGAACCTAACAGCATGGCTCCTGAGGTCCTGCAATACGGACATTTGAACTTGCCTCCGGAATGCATGAACATTTTAAAGGAGGCTAAAAGACCTTTGTAGGAGAGTAGGGTCTGCAATCCTATGATCACCCAGATTTTTGCTTTTTGCTGCACTGGTTTACGACTTTCCCTGGCTGTGGGCCTGCTAATCAGACCCACAGCCTAGCTGTTCTCTCTATTCAAATTGTACTTAGGTACTGAATTGGCACTGGGCCCTCTCCAAGTCCCTGTACCCAGGGCTGAGGTGCACCCAGAAGTCTCCCAGGGGCTGAAGCATGTATTATGCCACCCCTGGATTGACTAACTAAAACTGACACAACTGGCTGCACGACAGCTGGGGCAAGGTGGTGTACTCACCCTTTGCTTTAGATATAGTATACCTATATCTAACCCTAAAATGGACACGCAGATCTCCTATCAGTCACTCCTATGGCAGGCCTTAACAATCCTGAAGGCAGAGTGCTTGGAATCGTGTGAGATGGTGCTCTGGCATGAGCTGAGCCTGTCTGCGGCTTTCGGGATCCATCCCTTAGCCGTTTCCATGATATCGCATACCATATACTCTTAAGTGCATTATAATCCTCGCGGTTATGTGCCAACTCTGGTATCGCTTTATCAAAACATGTCGAGTAAGGTGTCATACGAATTGGAATACTAACCCCTCGCCAATTATGGCGACGGGGTTAGCATTCCACCCTTCTAGAGGGACACGACATGCATGTAACCTATAACCCGGTTAAAAGTCAGACAGAGCCTTAGCATCCACAAAATGGATGCTGCCACCGAGACACAAGTCTGCCCTCCTGCTGCTGGGAGTCCTCCCAGAGCAGGAGGTAAGGACAAAGGGTTTCCTGCCAGGGGCGGTGCCAGCACCGTCCCAGACAGGGTTTTGTGTATTGTAGGTAGGCAGGGCTTTAGAGGAAGGTGACTGCACGTGGCACCCCGGTGCTCACTGTGCATAGGCTGGCTGGAACCAGTTCCAGGGGCACTCCAGCCCCTGGCCTGGGGAAAAGCCCGCCAAGGAAGTGGGTGTAACCACCCCCCTCCTGGTCCCACCCATAGGGCAGGACCTGGTCGCGTGCCAGCCCCCTTTTCCCAGATAAAGGTAGAGACTGGCCCCCTTCCAAATCAGATCATCTTTGAATCCTGAAACTACTTTCTGCGAAAGGAACTCAAGACTTCTTCCTAAGATTTCTCCCTTGTGACTAAGGAGTAGTCACCCTGCATCCGCAGGCACCATCTAAAGAACACTGCGGTCTGCTGTAAGTCTCTCCTCCGGATCAAGACTGCCCAGCTCGACGAGAACCGGCTTCCCTGGCACCTCTGACCTCTACCTGCATCATCAGTCACGCTGAGATTCGTGGGTGTGACGAGACCTCGAGGGACCGGCCATCTTCAAGACTGCACGACTTCTTTCCAGCAAGCCCGCCGAGTAATCTACTGGTGAGTGCTTTGGGGTCCGCAAAGCCCCGACTCTGAGCAGCTCCAGCTCCGAAGTGCAGCCCCCCAGCATCTCCACGATCTGCGTGGGGCCCTTCTGCTTTCCGCTGCTCACCGCGTTGTTTGGCTACTAGCCCGTTGGCTTGTGGCCTTCCTGACGACGCCCGACGACATTTCTGCTGCTGGTCTGGTTGCTCCAGACTGGCCCTTGCTCCCTTCCAGAAGAGGAGCACCCCGGACCCTCCTGGTCCACTCAAGACGCCATTTTGAGTCCACCGCGTGGGCTTGAATTAGCCAAGGCTTGTCGCCCAATCCTGGGTAACTTCGACGCCAACGACTTCATCCTTCGTGGGACAGCTCGCACCTCCATCCTGGTCGCCGACAACGCCTCCTGGTCCGAGAGACTGCAGAGCCCAGCAGCGCCCACTCACCTGACTGCGGTGACTTCGCCCGGTGCCATCCTGGTGCCCACTTAATCACTGGCTAGTGATTCAAGAACTTGGTCCCCTCTGCTTTCAGGTTTTCTTCTTCCTTGATCCAGGCTTGGATCCATCGAACTTTTCTTCACTGGTCGCCTGCCAGCAACTTCTTCCTTCCAGGCTCCTGGTCCGGCAACGAGATCCCCGACGTCTTTTCAGACCTATGCAGCTGCAGCCCCTGGGCTAGGTAACTTCGGCACTCCGGTGTCCCAGCATAGCCTCACTATCCAAGGGTCAGGATCCACTGTCGTTTTCTCCCTACCAGGTCGGGTTCGCCCGTGAACACTAACTTTGTGAATTCTAGCTTCCATAGACTTTGTCCCGCATCCCGCGTGAGAGTGCACACTCTGCACCCGAGTCCCCTGGGCCTCCTAGTGATCATCTAACGATTCCCTAGTCCAGTCCTAGCGATTCCAAAGCCTATTAGAACTGTTACTTACCTGCTAGTAATTCGCATTCCACTTTTAGCGTATATGGTTTTTCGTGCCCCTCGGGCACTTGTGTAACGTGCTAACTTAAAAGTATTTTCGTAAGAGTTTTGTTGTGTGCTTAGCTCCCTGTCTCATAAAGAGCCAGGGTAGTCTTGTTATAAATAAATACACTGTTTATTTTCATAACAACTTGTGTGGTGTCCTTTCACTGGGTGTTCAAGGGGTAATGTGATGGTAAAACAGCTGGCTTAACACGCCCTCTAGAGTCTTAGCCTTAGACTGCTCGTATCCATGCTACTAGGATAGCTGGTCTATAAGGTTGACTTACAACCAATCATCAATAAGGGTTGTTTGGACTGATATATAGTGATCACTAGAATAGTGAGCACTGCACATCGGGCCAACTTCTCACATTGGTGAGCAGCGGTTGGGATTTGAGCTTGCTGTTGTTTTACCACACATGCCCTAAGAATATCTTGTGAAAGATCACATAAGTACTAAAGGTACATATAACTTAGCTTAGAATACTCTGAGTTCTACTGAACCAGCTGTTGTAGCTCCTAGGGCCTAGCACACCCTAAACTACAACTCTAGCAAGGGATCAGTAGGCAAACATATAGTGTAGGTAAGTGCACCACTTACACCTCACTAGAAAAGCATGTCGACTCAGGAGGACTCTACTGAGACTCCCCTGGTCAGTGTTGACCCTCCACAGGTCACTTCAAGATATGCAGCTCTCAGCTTTCATGAGATGAGACAGATCTGTGTCTCCAGAAAACTGAAGCAGGGGTCTAACCCCACCACTTCCTTTCTGATAGGTCTCCTAGAGACATATGATGCCAGAAAGCTTTCTCAGTTACATGAGAACATGCCAGCCTTAGAGGGAACCTCTGGGGATCCAGATCTCCACAACACTGATTCAGCAGTTGAGGAGGAGGATCAGGAGGTACTCTCTGGGGATGAGGTAGACAAGGGTCTTGAGGTAGTCAGAAGGCTAACTAGGACCAACTTAGACTTACTTGGGCTAGGATCTGGGGGCCCCCCAGTACTAACCCGAAGTGGGCCTAACCTTGGAGTTAGGAGAGATAGATCTCTTTCTAGGGACTCCAATAGATCTCTGCACTCTAATGCCTCTTCTCAGGGGAGAAGGAATCCTCCACAGAGGAGATTTACTTCCCCTCAGAGAAAGGAGCATGAAGCTAGGATGAGACAAGCTGAACTGAGGATTGAAAGGGAAGAAATTGCCCTGGCCAAAGAGAAGCTTGCCCTGGCAAGAGAGCAGCAGATGAGTGGGCTAGCTCCCACTGGTGGCAGCAATCTCCCAAGAGATAGAGAGAAGGGTTTAGATACTAAACACCTGACTAAAATAGTGCCCCCCTTTAAGCAAGGGGATGATATCCAGAAATGGATGGCTGCTCTGGAGAGGGCCTGCACTGTGCAGGGCATTCCCCAGAGTCAGTGGGCAGCTATACTGTGGCTCTCCTTTGATGGTAAAGGTAGAGATAAGCTCCTCACTACAAGAGTGGAGGATGCTAACAATTACCAGGTCCTGAAGAATACACTGGTTGATGGGTTTGGTTTAACCACTGAGCAGTACAGGTTGCTGTTCAGAGACACCCAGAAAACTCAGTCTCAGGACTGGTCTGATTTTGTGGATTGTGCCACTAAGGCTTTGGAGGGCTGGTTGCTGGGTAGCAAGGTTACAGATTACACAGGATTGTATAATCTAATGATGAGAGAACAAATTTTAAACAATTGTCAGAACCAGTTGCTGCACCAGCACCTTGTTGATTCAGATCTGACCTCTCCCCAAGAATTGGGAAAGAAGGCAGACAAATGGGTCAGGACAAGGATCAAGCAGAACCAGAACCAGAACCAGGGTGGTCAGAAGAAAGCAGACCAGAAGGGTAATGTTAAGAATGAGCAAAATGACCAGAAGTCTTCACCAGGTCCCCAACAAACCAAAGAGGGTGGGGGTCAGGCTTCCCAGAAGAAGAAGACTCAAGAAGGCCAGTCAAAAAGGTGGTGCCAGTACTGCAAAAGTAAATCTCACTGGTTTAGTGAGTGCACCAAAAGAGGAGGACAAACTCCTGCCACTACAGCTCCTAAAGCAACTGCACCCCCTAGTACAGTCAGTAGTGGTAGTGTCACTCCCAAGGCATTAGTTGGGTTAACCTTGGGTACTGAGGGGTCTGACAACTTAGTTGGCACACTCACTCAGGCTGTCCTTGTCTGTACAGGGGATATGGATATGTCCCCTGAAATAAGTCCCAATACTTTGGGCAAATACAGGCAGACACCTTTGATTAATGGCAAAATGGCTCAGGCCTATAGGGACACTTGTGCCAGTGTCACCATGGTGACACCTAACTTTGTGGACCCTGGACAGATCATGCCAGGTACTGATTTCCTGGTGACCAATGCCAGCAATGTCACTACTAGTCATAGTGTGGCAATTGTGGCTTTCTCCTGGGGTGGAGTGAAGGGACAAAAGAAAGTTGTAGTCAGTTCAGACCTCCCAGTTGATTGTTTGTTGGGCAATGATTTGGAGTCATCACAATGGTCAGAAGTGGAGCAGAGGACTCACATGGAGATGTTAGGCTTGCCAGCACATGTGCTTGCTGTGACTAGGTCACAGGCCAGAAGATGCCCCACTGAACAGGTGCTGGATCCTGAAACTATGGACCAGACACCTCCCAAGAAGAAGAGCAGTAAGGGTAAGGCTTTGCCTTCCCCCTTGCCCCAGGTTGAGGATCAAGTCTCTGAGGAGGCTGATCTAGAAGAGCTGAGGGAAACTGAGCCTAAAGAGCTTGAACTTGATCAAGTTGAGTTTCTGGGCTCAGGGGGACCCTCCAGAGCAGACCTGGGGAAGGAACAGTTGAGCTGCCCTTCCCTTGAACCCCTCAGACAGCAGGCTGCTGCTGAGGCTGCAGGGAATGCCACAGGTGCCCACAGGGTATACTGGGAAGATGGACTCCTGTACTCTGAGTCAAGAGACCCCAAGCCTGGTGCAACCAGGAGGCTGGTCATCCCCTTGTCTCTGAGAGGTTTCCTTCTCACCTTGGCCCATGAGATTCCCCTTGCAGGTCATTTAGGTCAGACAAAGACTTGGGACAGGCTTGTCTCACACTTTCACTGGCCCCATATGAATGAGAATACCAAGGAGTTTTGTCGCTCATGTGTCACTTGCCAAGCCAGTGGTAAGTCAGGTGGCACAACAAAGGCCCCCCTCATACCACTACCTGTGGTGGGGGTTCCCTTTGAAAGAGTGGGGATTGACATTGTTGGTCCAATGGAACCCCAGACAGCATCAGGACACAAGTTTATACTGGTGGTGGTGGACCATGCCACCAGGTATCCTGAGGCTATTCCCCTTAGGACCACTACAGCCCCTGTAGTGGCAAGAGCCCTAGTTGGAGTGTTCTCCAGAGTGGGTTTCCCTAAGGAGGTCGTTTCTGACAGAGGTACAAACTTCATGTCAGGATATCTGACTGCCATGTGGAAAGAGTGTGGTGTGAACTACAAGTTTACCACACCCTATCATCCACAGTGCAATGGGCTTGTTGAGAGATTCAACAGGACCCTGAAAGGGATGATTCATGGACTACCTGAACCTCTTAGGAGAAGATGGGATGTCCTGATCCCCTGCCTCTTGTTTGCTTACAGAGAGGTCCCACAGAAGGGGGTTGGCTACAGCCCTTTTGAGCTTCTGTATGGGCATCCTGTAAGGGGACCCCTGTGTTTGGTGAAGGAAGGATGGGAGAGACCTCTCAAAAAGCCTGCCACCAGCATAGTGGACTATGTACTTGGTCTCCGCTCCAGGATGGCTGAGTATATGGAAAAGGCATCTAAAAACCTTGAGGCCAGCCAGGAACTTCAAAAAGCTTGGCATGACCAAAAGGCTGTACTGACTGTGTACCAGCCAGGACAGAAGGTGTGGGTGCTGGAGCCAGTGGCCCCAGCAGCTCTGAAAGACAAATGGTCTGGGCCCCACACCATCATTGAGCAAAAGGGAGAGGTTACCTACTTGGTGGACCTTGGAACTCCCAGGAGCCCTCTCAGAGTGCTCCATGTTAACAGGCTCAAGGCATATGTTGACAGGAAGGACATGAGCTTGCTCATGGCCACAGATGAGGGACAGGAGGAAGAGAGTGACCCTCTCCCAGACCTGCTCACTCAGAATCCTGATGATGGGTCAGTTGATGGTGTTGTCTTTTGTGGCAGCCTCACTGAACATCAGCAACAGGATTGCAGGCAAGTTCTGCAATCCTTTCGACATATGTTCTCTCTGACACCCAGCCAAACTGATTGGTGTACCCATGATGTTGACACTGGAGACAGTCTGCCTGTCAAGAGTAAAATCTACAGACAGCCTGATCATGTTAGAGACTGCATCAAAACTGAAGTGCAGAAAATGTTGGAACTGGGAGTCATTGAGCCCTCAGATAGCCCTTGGGCTAGCCCAGTAGTTCTAGTGCCAAAGCCTCACACCCAGGGTGGTAAGAGAGAGGTGAGGTTTTGCGTAGACTACAGAGGCCTCAATGCAGTCACTAAGACTGATGCCCACCCAATACCAAGAGCAGATGAGCTTATAGATAGATTGGCTTCTGCCAACTTCTTAAGCACATTTGATTTGACAGCTGGGTATTGGCAAATCAGGTTAGCTGAGGAAGCCAAACCCAAGACAGCATTTTCTACCCCTGGAGGGCATTATCAATTTGTGGTAATGCCCTTTGGACTGAAAAATGCACCTGCCACCTTCCAAAGGTTGGTGAATCAAGTCCTCACTGGGCTGGATGACTTCTGTGCAGCTTATCTTGACGATATTGCTGTCTTTAGCTCCACCTGGGAGGATCACCTGGTCCACCTGAGGAAAGTGTTGGAGGCCCTGCAAAAGGCAGGCCTCACTATCAAGGCCACAAAGTGCCAGATAGGGCAGTCACAGGTTGTATACCTGGGCCACCTTGTAGGTGGAGGCCAGGTTCAGCCACTGGAGAGTAAGATACAGGCCATCAAGGACTGGACTCCTCCAATCACCCAGACTCAGGTTCGAGCTTTCTTGGGCCTGACTGGGTACTATAGGAAGTTTGTCAGAAATTATGGGTCCATAGTGACCCCCCTTAATGACCTGACAAGCAAGAAGATGCCAAAGAAAGTTCAGTGGACAGCAAGCTGCCAGAAAGCATTCAATGACCTAAAGCAGGCCATGTGCACAGCACCTATCCTCAAGAGTCCAGATTACTCCAAGCCATTCATTGTCCAAACAGATGCTTCTGAGTTGGGTGTGGGAGCTGTTCTGTCTCAACTGAATTTTGATGGTAATGATCAGCCTATTGCTTTCATTAGTAGAAGGTTGACACCCAGAGAGAAAAATTGGTCAGCTATTGAGAGGGAGGCCTTTGCTGTGGTCTGGGCCCTGAAGAAGCTGAGGGCCTACTTGTTTGGCACTCACTTCACCATTCAGACAGACCATAAGCCCCTCTTGTGGCTAAATCAGATGAAGGGTGAAAACCCCAAACTGCTTAGGTGGTCCATTTCCCTACAGGGGATGGATTTTACAGTGGAGCATAGACCTGGGACTGATCACAGCAATGCTGATGGGCTCTCCAGGTATTTCCACTTAGAGCAAGAAGACTCACCTGGTCAAGGTTAGTTTATTGTCCCAAAGTTTGGGGGGGGGTCATGTAGGAGAGTAGGGTCTGCAATCCTATGATCACCCAGATTTTTGCTTTTTGCTGCACTGGTTTACGACTTTCCCTGGCTGTGGGCCTGCTAATCAGACCCACAGCCTAGCTGTTCTCTCTATCCAAATTGTACTTAGGTACTGAATTGGCACTGGGCCCTCTCCAAGTCCCTGTACCCAGGGCTGAGGTGCACCCAGAAGTCTCCCAGGGGCTGAAGCATGTATTATGCCACCCCTGGATTGACTAACTAAAACTGACACAACTGGCTGCACGACAGCTGGGGCAAGGTGGTGTACTCACCCTTTGCTTTAGATATAGTATACCTATATCTAACCCTAAAATGGACACGCAGATCTCCTATCAGTCACTCCTATGGCAGGCCTTAACAATCCTGAAGGCAGAGTGCTTGGAATCGTGTGAGATGGTGCTCTGGCATGAGCTGAGCCTGTCTGCGGCTTTCGGGATCCATCCCTTAGCCGTTTCCATGATATCGCATACCATATACTCTTAAGTGCATTATAATCCTCGCGGTTATGTGCCAACTCTGGTATCGCTTTATCAAAACATGTCGAGTAAGGTGTCATACGAATTGGAATACTAACCCCTCGCCAATTCTGGCGACGGGGTTAGCATTCCACCCTTCTAGAGGGACACGACATGCATGTAACCTATAACCCGGTTAAAAGTCAGACAGAGCCTTAGCATCCACAAAATGGATGCTGCCACCGAGACACAAGTCTGCCCTCCTGCTGCTGGGAGTCCTCCCAGAGCAGGAGGTAAGGACAAAGGGTTTCCTGCCAGGGGCGGTGCCAGCACCGTCCCAGACAGGGTTTTGTGTATTGTAGGTAGGCAGGGCTTTAGAGGAAGGTGACTGCACGTGGCACCCCGGTGCTCACTGTGCATAGGCTGGCTGGAACCAGTTCCAGGGGCACTCCAGCCCCTGGCCTGGGGAAAAGCCCGCCAAGGAAGTGGGTGTAACCACCCCCCTCCTGGTCCCACCCATAGGGCAGGACCTGGTCGCGTGCCAGCCCCCTTTTCCCAGATAAAGGTAGAGACTGGCCCCCTTCCAAATCAGATCATCTTTGAATCCTGAAACTACTTTCTGCGAAAGGAACTCAAGACTTCTTCCTAAGATTTCTCCCTTGTGACTAAGGAGTAGTCACCCTGCATCCGCAGGCACCATCTAAAGAACACTGCGGTCTGCTGTAAGTCTCTCCTCCGGATCAAGACTGCCCAGCTCGACGAGAACCGGCTTCCCTGGCACCTCTGACCTCTACCTGCATCATCAGTCACGCTGAGATTCGTGGGTGTGACGAGACCTCGAGGGACCGGCCATCTTCAAGACTGCACGACTTCTTTCCAGCAAGCCCGCCGAGTAATCTACTGGTGAGTGCTTTGGGGTCCGCAAAGCCCCGACTCTGAGCAGCTCCAGCTCCGAAGTGCAGCCCCCCAGCATCTCCACGATCTGCGTGGGGCCCTTCTGCTTTCCGCTGCTCACCGCGTTGTTTGGCTACTAGCCCGTTGGCTTGTGGCCTTCCTGACGACGCCCGACGACATTTCTGCTGCTGGTCTGGTTGCTCCAGACTGGCCCTTGCTCCCTTCCAGAAGAGGAGCACCCCGGACCCTCCTGGTCCACTCAAGACGCCATTTTGAGTCCACCGCGTGGGCTTGAATTAGCCAAGGCTTGTCGCCCAATCCTGGGTAACTTCGACGCCAACGACTTCATCCTTCGTGGGACAGCTCGCACCTCCATCCTGGTCGCCGACAACGCCTCCTGGTCCGAGAGACTGCAGAGCCCAGCAGCGCCCACTCACCTGACTGCGGTGACTTCGCCCGGTGCCATCCTGGTGCCCACTTAATCACTGGCTAGTGATTCAAGAACTTGGTCCCCTCTGCTTTCAGGTTTTCTTCTTCCTTGATCCAGGCTTGGATCCATCGAACTTTTCTTCACTGGTCGCCTGCCAGCAACTTCTTCCTTCCAGGCTCCTGGTCCGGCAACGAGATCCCCGACGTCTTTTCAGACCTATGCAGCTGCAGCCCCTGGGCTAGGTAACTTCGGCACTCCGGTGTCCCAGCATAGCCTCACTATCCAAGGGTCAGGATCCACTGTCGTTTTCTCCCTACCAGGTCGGGTTCGCCCGTGAACACTAACTTTGTGAATTCTAGCTTCCATAGACTTTGTCCCGCATCCCGCGTGAGAGTGCACACTCTGCACCCGAGTCCCCTGGGCCTCCTAGTGATCATCTAACGATTCCCTAGTCCAGTCCTAGCGATTCCAAAGCCTATTAGAACTGTTACTTACCTGCTAGTAATTCGCATTCCACTTTTAGCGTATATGGTTTTTCGTGCCCCTCGGGCACTTGTGTAACGTGCTAACTTAAAAGTATTTTCGTAAGAGTTTTGTTGTGTGCTTAGCTCCCTGTCTCATAAAGAGCCAGGGTAGTCTTGTTATAAATAAATACACTGTTTATTTTCATAACAACTTGTGTGGTGTCCTTTCACTGGGTGTTCAAGGGGTAATGTGATGGTAAAACAGCTGGCTTAACACGCCCTCTAGAGTCTTAGCCTTAGACTGCTCGTATCCATGCTACTAGGATAGCTGGTCTATAAGGTTGACTTACAACCAATCATCAATAAGGGTTGTTTGGACTGATATATAGTGATCACTAGAATAGTGAGCACTGCACATCGGGCCAACTTCTCACAACCTTCCACAAGAGCGTCCTATGCGTTCAAGTGGAAGAGGTTTTTCTTATGGTGTAGGGATCATCACCTAGATCCGACTAAAGGACAGGAGGACGTCATCTTGCCATACCTCCTTTACCTAGCTACGGCTGGTTTAAAAAACGCTTCTATTAGGGTGCATTTGTCAGCCATAGTAGCATACAGAAAATCACCAGATCAGGTGTCTTTCTTTCAGGTTCCAGTGGTTAAGGACTTCCTCCAGGGGTTGAAGAAAGTGTATCCCCCTGTGCGAAATCCTTCTCCTCCATGGGAATTAAACCTGGTGCTATCCAGGTTAATGTCACCACCTTTTGAGCCCATCCACAAGGCCTCTTTGCAACATCTCTCTTGGAAGGCGGCCTTTTTGGTGGCAATTACCTCTGCTCGCAGAGTCAGCGAGATTCAAGCTCTCTGTGCGAAAGAACCATACACTATCTTTCATCACAATAGGGTAGTCTTAAGGGCTCATCCAGCTTTCTTACCTAAAGTCATCTCTGATTTTCATATAAATCAGTCCATTTCCCTTCCATCATTTTTTCCAAATCCTACGACCCCAGCCGAGCGGTCACTTCACTCCTTAGATCTTAAGAGAGTGCTCAAGTTCTATTTGGAAATGACCAAAGGGATTAGGAAAACGGATCAACTGTTCGTGAACTATGGTTCAATGCGAACAGGTTTTCCAGCGGCCAAGAGGTCCATCGCGAGATGGATTGTCTCTTGCATTAAATTGGCTTATCAGCTTGCAGGCAAGCCTTTGTTGCAGTCACCCAAAGCGCATTCCACTAGAGGGAAGGCCGCTACTGTAGCCTTCTTACACGACATTCCAATGTCGGAGATATGCAAGGCTGCGACTTGGAAATCAGTTCATACCTTTACGAGACATTACTGTCTCGAGTCTGATTCCAGGGCCGATACTCAAGTAGGACAAGCCTCTTTGAGGAATCTATTTGGGTAGCCTACGGCCTATACGAGCTTAGTATTTTCTAGGCTTAATATGGTTTATTACTGTATTGTTACTCCTTTGCCCGCAGGGAGATGAGGTGAGGCTCGCTATTCTATTCTAATGCTTATGACTATTGATGAGGATCCCCTGGAAGAGAAGGATTAGTTACTTACCTGTAATCCTAGTTCTCTTCTAGGGGTATCCTCATCAAAGTCATAAGCAACCCTCCCGCCTCCCCGGGCAAAGACCATTCTTTAATAAGGAGATGTTGTTAACCTATTTGTTATTGGGTTTATTTTCAGTCTCCGAAAAGAACAACTGACCTAACTGTCACCCCTGAGGCATGATGGGATACTGGGGGTCATGAGTGCCTTAAAGGCACGGTGTCAGTTTATTGCTATGCAGCTACAGGTTAGCTTTTCAGTCTTTTTAGACTGTGTGTTTGCAATGCAGCCTGGGAGCTTTATATGCTTCCAGTGAGTTATAAGAATTTCTACTGCTTTTTGAGCATTAAAACAATTTCTAAACAAACTTTTTTGTTGTTTCTCATGCTTCTAATGCTTATTATCATACATGTATGGTGGAAATTCTACACAGCATATTTCAGCTCTGTTTTTATTGGCTGCTATTGCATGTTATATATATATATGTATTTATATATATATGAGTATATATATATGTGGGGCACATATAATATAGTGTTTCCGGGGTCCCGCACATGGGCGGGAATATTCTAATGCTTATGACTTTGATGAGGATACCCCTGGAAGAGAACTAGGATTACAGGTAAGTAACTAATCCATCCGTGCCACTCAGTTTAAGAATTACCTTATAGTTAAATTGAACAATTTGTGTATAGAAGGAATAATTGAGCCAACCAACTCCTCTGAACCGGTTTCTCCAGTTGTGCTAACATACAAATGCTCAGGAGTCTTTCGTTTATGTGCTGAGTTACACACATAGAATAAGAATCTTGTGGTGAGTTGTCATCCCGTGTTGGGCATCCAGGAAATGATTGCAAATCAGGTAGAGTAAACATATTTCTCTATTGTTGACTTACATTCGACCTGCAATCAGATATCACTGGAAAACAAATCACAAGATCTAACCACGTTCATCACACCTTTTGGTTAACTAGTAAGTTCTAACGGTTACTATTTGGTCATGCCTCAGCCATAAGTGTGTTTAAAAAAATGATGGTTGCATTATTTAGTAATGTGTCTAATGTTCAAGCTTTTCATGAAGATATTCTAATTTATCATTTAACACAAATAAGGGGAGAGGGTCAATCTTGTCTAAGGCTCTCATACCCCGAACCCCCTAAGTAATATTTGTACACACGTAGAGGGGTGAAGAGGAAAAACACAGAAAAAAAGGGAAAAAAAGAAGGAAAACCCCTAAACACTCCACAAAACAAAAAGTTGTTTGTTTTGAAAATACTGCCCTCACTCACACACCGAAGTGTGTGACATGCTTCATCATCGGGTCTGCTTATAATACGCCCAGGTGTAGCCACACTCTGGACGGAGCATAGGGAGGGGGGTTTTAACATAAAAAGACCATAAGACAGATGTACAAGACCAAACAACATATAAACATATAAATCAAATAGTGATTAGGGGATATCACCCTGTGACTGGAAAAGGTCCACAACACGTGCAGTTAAAGGGAAAGTGTTTAAAACTAGTTTGTGGATACCGAACGAAAACTTTATTAACAGGTTCCACAACCAGGATGAAAAGAAATAAGAGGATGGGTAATGTTTCCAAGAGAAACTCATGATTCTCTTGGAAACATTACCCATCCTCTTATTTCTCCTGATTCTCCTAATACCGCCTTTGTCAACATGTTTCGACCGACTTACTGTGCCACGAAGGTCACCCCGGTCTTCTTCAGGACATGTGTTGTTGCCCGTCCCAACATTGGTCACACCGTAATTCGGTCAATGTACCAATTAACTGATCACATGGGATTCCAGTTGAATCAACATGTATGGAGGGGATCCCAATAACAAGGGAAACATATGCTAGAAATGTAAATAAACCCCATATGAATATATTGTTAGAACCCCACGGGGGGGACAGAATATGATCACATTTGTCACATCCCCTTAATCCTAATAGAAAATCTCTGTCTTTTGTCCGTGGTCTTTGGGGATACCATATTTAGCACCCACCAGTATCATATGAAATGAGATAAAAAGAAATACAATCTTGTATGCAAGGTTATAGTCGAAAACGCTCTTCATCTCTTACTGAATCCGCCCTCTGTCTCCGGACGTTATGTTTAACTAGTATTTATGCCCCATAAACAGCTTCACCAGGAGCAACACGAACTCACTTTCATGCAAATCACTCACCGAGTTTATTGAGGAAGTAAACTCGACATGGCTTCCTGCAGGTAGGTGTCCCAAGAACACAACCTGCAGTAAAGGAGAAATAACAATACAAAGGAAGCATCTCTCACCCAGCCTGTAGTTGCGTTCTGCTAATAATGTTAGCGGTGCGAGCCACCGTGAGTAAAATATATATGAACCTGTAACCTTATGGCATGTTGGCGTCAGCAAGAGTAACGCCACATGCTACGGGAGTAACAGGTCATAATGGCACCGCGAGCCCCTCTGTAACTCCTTACTGTTCCGAGGACGACACCTCGTTTGTCTGCCTGTCTTTGGATCGCCGCGTAGATGCTGGCGATCTGTTGTGAGAAGTTCAAATAGCCTGGGAGACCCGCCCGTAGGACACGCCCTCCCCGAAACACGTCGGGAGGCGTCCTACGTCATTCCGTGGTGCGTACGGCCCCGCAGAGCCCTGGGAGAACAAGTATTTTGCTCGTTGGTTGCCCGCAACGGCACACCGCCGTTATCAATCCTTCAGCGTCCATCCGCCACATGCCTGCCATCCTCACAAGAGCCGCGTCCGCAGATGAAAACCGCGCTAAGTCAAAATGCTCCCACTGCGATATAGACTCCACGCATGCCTCAGACCTTCGGCCGCCCCGACCACAGAAACAAGCAGCAAGCCAGTCCCAACAACACAAATCATGTAAAGGTCAGAGCTTTTTATAAGAAGCAGGCATTCCCCGTGGGACCTCGACGACCTACCCCATTAATGTGAGCTCCTATTGAGAGCTTGTGAGCCCCCTGTGTGTGCACATAGTTTCATAGCAATTAAAGAAGTAGGTCTCCTGGTGCCAAGCTATATGGTCCTTAATGTATGCAATTAATCCCCAGCCATACTAGCATTCCATGCCCAAAAGAAAAGAAAAGAACTATCGCCTGCCCAATGCTTGCCACGGAATGTCATCATTCAGACCCGTGACATGACTTTTCAGGCGGTAGACCCACTTCTGTTCTCGATGTAGGAGAATGCGATGTTCATCTGCCATGTGTCTGCCTAAATTCAGTTTCTCAATGACAGTCCATTTAAGCTCATCAGCAGAGTGTCCCATTTCTTAAAAGTGGGCTGTCATTCTGGTACTTGTTCTTCCACACCGTATAGTGCTCCGGTGCTCAGTGATCCTGGTGCGTACCTTCCTGCGTGTCATCCCCACTTAAAATTTATCACAGGGGCATGTGATCAAGTAGATCACCCCCTGGAAATTGCAGTTGGTATGAGATCTCTGTTCCCAGGGGGTGCGAAGGCCCAGATCCAGTTGTTTGGTATTGGATGTCAAGGTGCAGACACTGCAGGAACCACATCTTGTGTGGCCCATTAGTCTAGGAAGACCGGTCACTGATCTGGTGTCTGAAATCATATTAGTGACTCTCGGTCTCGTGTGGACTAGTAGGTCCTTTAAGTTTTGGCTCCGCCTGAATGAAAAGAGTGGCTTCTCTAGGTGTAGTCCACCAGTGTTCAGAATCTTTCAATTTCGCAGGACCAGACGTCTAATCTGCTGGGATGCCGTGTTAAAGGTAGAAACAAAGACAGGTTTGTTGGTCTTAGATCGGTTGGTTGTAGCCAAGAGGGATTCGCGATTGGCATTTAGTGCCCGTTTCTTAGCTTTTTTAATAGTCTTTGAAGGGTACCCCCTCTGTTTTAGTTTCAATGTCAGGGCATTCGCTTCTGTGACAAAATCAGCACGGTCAGAGCAATTGCGGCGAATCCGAAAAAATTAGCCCACCGGCAAGTTCTCCCTTATGGATTTAGGATGAAAGCTTTGGTATGCCAATAACGCATTCTTATCTGTAGGTTTGTGGAACACCCTCGTTATTAAAACACCCTCACTTGGTTCGAGTAGCAGGTCCAAAAAGGGCAGACTAGTCTTAGTAACAGTCGAGGTGAAATGGAGGAGGGGATTTCTCTCATTCAGCCATTCAAGGAAGCGCCCCACAGACGCCTCATCACCTCTCCAAATCACCATGACGTCGTCGATATAACGCCGCCAAAGCCTTAAGTTCGGAAACCAAGGGCCTGTAGTCTCCAGGACAGTGTGTTGTTCAAATGCCCCCACATATAGTCCAGCTAGACTGGGGGCAAAAACACTGCCCATGGACGTGCCATGGGTTTGTAGATACATTGTGCCCTCGAACTCAAAAAAATTCTTTGTTTAGGGCTATTCCCGCCAGGTGTAGTATGAAGGCTCTTGGTGTATGATATAGCCATTCCTCCTCAAACAAGATGTTTTCCAACATTCGTAGTGTTTCCCTTTCAGGAATGTGGGTGTATAAGGCCTCTATGTCGAGGCCTATGAGGAACTCAGTCGCGGGATCAAAGAGGGTGTCTTTCAGGAGGTTCAAGATGTCCAGAGTGTTTCTCAGGTATGCGGGCAGTTTTTGAACAAGAGGTTTGAAGAAGAAGTCACAATATTGTGATAGGGGTTCGAGTAAAGACCCCATCCCGGAGACAATCGTTCTGCCGGGAGGGGGTCTCACCCCTTTATTAATTTTTGGCAGGACACAAAAGTATGGAGTTTTGGGATTTTTGTTGGTAAGAAAATCCGCCTCATGTCCTGTATTCCAATCATTCATTAGTGCTTCCTCAACCATCATAGTGATCTCCCTGGTGATACTCTCAGTGGGATCTTCCTCCAGTCTGCGGTAGGTTCTGGGGTCAGAGAGTAAGCGGATACACTCATCATGGTAGGTCACCTGGTCCAAAATCACATTGGCCCCACCTTTGTCCGCTGGCTTCAAAATGATATCCCTGTTGTTCGATAATTCCTTCAGGGCCTGTTTTTCAGCAATGGACATATTCGAGAAATGATGATATTGTTCTAAGCCCGAGTTTTCCAGATCATGAATGGCAGACTGCTCAAAAGTCGCTATCTGGGGAGGTAACAGAGATAATTGGGGAGTGAATTGAGATTTTGGTCGGAAGATGGTATCTCCTCTAACAGGCTCCATAGGTTCCTGGTCTTGAAAGTAAACCTTGAGCCTCAGATTGCGAAAAAAGGCTGCCAAATCTTGGCGGAGTTTGGCTAAATCAGGGGGGTTAGTCCGGACAAATCCCAGTCCCTTGTTTAAAACCTGTTCCTGTAAGCTGGATAAGGAATAGGACAAAAGGTTGACAACTAGGGAAGTACTCTGCTGGTACTCGGTAGGCTGCTCTGTGCCATACTCCTGGTGATCCGTTCTGTGATCTCCTGGTTCGGATCTTCCCAGGTCACTTGTTGTTGACCCTTCTGTTTCCCTCGTCCCTTGCTCCGGCCTCTCCCTAAAAAAGGCCCTTGATGGTTCTGGAACTGTGGATTTTGGTATTGAAGATTCTGAAACCGGGGATTCTCAAACTGAGGGTTTTGAAATTGAGGATTCTGAAACGGTCCTGGAGTGGCATAACCCATTCCAGACCAATTGAACAGTTGGTTGGGGTATTGTTGAAATGGCTGATGGTATATGGGTGGTCTAGGCCCACACCATTGTCCACGACCCCTTCCTCTCCTTCTTTGTTGGAAACCTCCATCACTGCCCTCACTAGAGCTACTGGTGGTATACTGGCGAGGTCGGCCTTGTTGATTGTGCTTATTATTTTCAGCCAATTTCTGTTTAGCATACTCATCATTGGTGTAAGGGTAGGCCTTCTCCCTAGAGAAGTTTTTCAAATCCTTTTGTAGTTTAGAGACTTTGGAGTGTATTAAATGGTCCCTATACTCTGCCAACTCTGTATTGATCAAGTCTAGTTTGTGATCAAATGTAGTCATTACAATGTTGGTCTGTAGTCCAGATTCAGTAGTCTGAATCTGCACTAGGAGAGCATCTGCCAGACGTTTGGCCGTGCCTATTATCAAGACTAGCCAGTCCCTCGTGCACTTCCATGCCACAAGGGCCCAGTCACGTCTAAAAGCTTCATCCTCCAAGAATATTAGTGGTTCATTGGTGACCAAGAGACCTCTAGGTATAGCGTCGACCCGTAAATATTCTGTAAGGATTGCCCCATGTAAAATCGTCTTGACTTGAGATTTTTTTAGTTCCAAAAGTGTGTCCCAGCCTTCCCCTTGCGCCAAGACTTCAGAGACCTCAGCATCCCCCAGCAGAGATGGTCCTGCTAAAATATCAGATACAATGTCCTCACCAAAGGACAGACCAGGAATTAAGGCCATTCTAAGGGATTTGAGATGGATCCCCTGAGACTGAGGGCGACAAAAATCGGAGTTGAACGGACCAGAAGAAAGAAAGAAAGATGTAGAAAATCAAAATAACATTGCAAGAGTGACCTAGACAAAAAATATATGTCACAGGATCACAAGCAAGGACAACCCCTGCGGCTAAGCTGCCGCTCTAAATATCATTTAACACAAATAAGGGGAGAGGGTCAATCGTGTCTAAGGCTCTCACACCCCGAACCCCCTAAGTAATAATTGTACACACGTAGAGGGGTGAGGAGGGGAAAAACACGAAGAAAAAAAAAAGAAGGAAAACCCCTAAACACTCCACAAAACAAAAAGTCCTTTGTTTTGAAAATACTGCCCTCACTCACACACCGAAGTGTGTGACATGCTTCATCATCGGGTCTGCTTACAATACGCCCAGGTGTAGCCACACTCTGGACGGAGCATAGGGAGGGGGGTTTTAACATAAAAAGACCATAAGACAGATGTACAAGACCAAACAACATATAAACATATAAATCAAATAGTGATCAGTGGATATCACCCTGTGACTGAAAAAGGTCCACAACACGTGCAGTTAAAGGGAAAGTGTTTAAAACTAGTTTGTGGATACCAAACAAAAACTTTATTAACAGGTTCCACAACCAGGATTAAAAGAAATAAGTGGATGGGTAATGTTTCCAAGAGAAACTCATGATTCTCAAAACAACCCTCCTAATACCGCCTTTGTCAACATGTTTCGACCGACTTACTGTGCCACGAAGGTCACCCCGGTCTTCTTCAGGACATGTGTTGTTGCCCGTCCCAACATTGGTCACACCGTAATTCGGTCAATGTACCAATTAACTGATCACATGGGATTCCAGTTGAATCAACATGTATGGAGGGGATCCCAACAACAAGGGAAACATATGCTGGAAATGTAAATAAACCCCATATGAATATATTGTTAGAACCCACGGGGGGGAAAAACAGAATATGATCACATTTGTCACATCCCCTTAATCCTAATAGAAAATCTCTGTCTTTTGTCCGTGGTCTTTGGGGATACCATATTTAGCACCCACCAGTATCATATGAAATGAGATAAAAAGAAATAAAATCTTGTATGCAATGTTATAGTCGAAAACGCTCTTCATCTCTTACTGAATCCGCCCTCTGTCTCCGGACGTTATGTTTAATTAGTATTTATGCCCCATAAACAGCTTCACCAGGAGCAACACGAACTCACTTTCATGCAAATCACTCACCGAGTTTATTGAGGAAGTAAACTCGACATGGCGTCCTGAAGGTAGGTGTCCCAAGAACACAACCTGCAGTAAAGGAGAAATAACTATACAAAGGAAGCATCTCGCACCCAGCCTGTAGTTGCGTTCTGCTAATAATGTTAGCGGTGCGAGCCACCGTGAGTAAAATATATATGAACCTGTAACCTTATGGCATGTTGGCGTCAGCAAGAGTAACGCCACATGCTCCTGGAGTAACAGGTCCTAATGGCACCCCGAGCCCCTCTGTAACTCCTTACTGTTCTGAGGACGACACCTCGTTTGTCTGCCTGTCTTTGGATCGCCGCGTAGATGCTGGCAATCTGTTGTGAGAAGTTCAAATAGCCTGGGAGACCCGCCCGTAGGACACGCCCTCCCCGAAACACGTCGGGAGGCGTCCTAAGTCATTCCGTGGTGCGTACGGACCCGCAGAGCCCTGGAAGAACGAGTATTTTGCTCGTTGGTTGCCCGCAACGGCACAGCGCCGTTATCAATCCTTCAGCGTCCATCCGCCACACGCCTGCCATCCTCACAAGAGCCGCGTGCGCAGATAGAAACCGCGCTAAGTCAAAATGCCCCCACTGCGATATAGACTCCACGCATGCCTCAGACCTTTATACTCTTGATCCTGGGCAACACTTAATTGTTCCAGAACACGTTTTATATATTCTCAAAAGCAAAGGGATGGCAGTCACACCTAAACGTGTAGATGTTTCACCACATACGTGGACTATGTGGAGCACACTGTATCATACAAAGGTATTCATCAAAAATTCTGTAACCTTGAGGCTAAATAGAAGACTCCTCCACCATCTGATAAAGGTGCTGTGCTCTGATTGTTGGGTTATGTGAGTATTCTGCTTGGTGTGTGCCATGGAATGCATTGGTTGTATAACCATTAAGTTCATTACTGAAGAACTGTGTCTTGCCCCCCGCCCCCAATGGGTTGTCATTGCTTGCCCCCACCTACCTGACATGAAAAAAAAATAGATGCAGAGATTGCTGGCTATATCATAATGCTACCCCACCACACCCTCCTTGTAGTATGTTCTCCCTCCGTGATGCCTTCTACTACGCCGTCCCACCAGCAATAAAGAAAATGAAATTGCTGTGATGCCACCAGCACTGGTCACGTCATATTGCTTTAAAAAATACTTTCAGCCAAAAACATGCCCTCCCTCCTATAGTCAGTGCTTGACCCTCACCTACCATTGTTGTTCTTTGTCCCCAAGCCCACTCCTGTTGTCATTGCTTGCTGCCCTGGCCAGATCTAACGCTTCCTCACCAACACATTTGGTGTTGCACTCCCTACCTCCTTGATACTCCTGCTCTACGTCACCCACCAGCAGTGAAAACAAAATAAAAACGCTATGATGCCGTTAGCATTGGCGTCATCATATTGTCTTTTTCCCACATTTTCAGCTATGCTGCACAGCTACCATGCTGTGCTGTACAACATGATTCTAAAGATTGACAAAACCAATACCTCACGTAGGCGAGACCTATTGACATTTCCAATGCTTGTTATACTCTGCCTGAAGATGGAGCAGTCTGAAGCATCCTATAATTGTAATGTTTGCCATACAATCCACAAAATGGAGTCAAGGGAATGTTAGCCAACACTGCTGCACACAGGAACCAGTGAACAGGAAAGGCTGGTTAAGAGCTTCCTATTATTTTTTTGTTACCAGTTGCTAGCTGCTGACAAGGAGGGGGCTTTACAAATGAGGTAGCAAGAGTAGGGAGTCATACCCATGAAGGAGCTTAAAATTGGACAGTGGTGAGGAAAGGAGTATCAGTGTCTGGCTTTGTAGAAGAAAGTTGCGTAGGCACAGAACACATAATTGGGTTATGAAGAGAGGGTGAAGAAACCTGGATGAGGCACCTCGAAATGGGGGCCAAAGTGACCGACTTGCAGGATATCAGTGTAGGGGGCAGAGGAAGATGGCATAAAAGTATGGAATACAAGCAGAAGAGGAGGTCATCGGCATGAAAATGATGTTGAGGGATGATTACAAGCCTGTGTCATAGGCTAAGAAAGTAGGTACCATCATGGGAGCAGACACTAAGGGTATTATAGAAGGGGCCACCATAATGGCAAAGAGGAGGGGCCATCAGCATGGGACAGATGTTATAGAATGGAATAGTTTGGGCTTTTTGGTACCAGCATGAAAGCAGGGTGCGATCATCATGAGAACAGTATCAAACGTTATTTTGTTTTCTCACCAATCTTTCTTACAAATGACCCATTCCTTGCCCTCAATGATCTGCGTGACCCCTATCTGAGATTATATATAAACATAAAAACAGTTATAACATGTTGTAGCATTCACTACATTGGAATTAATGGCCTGCGAATATATTGGTTTCCACGCTGGATTTAGATCTTATTTCTACACGTTGTGCAAGTGGGGCGTATATGTTTTATTTTTAGTTTGGTTTTATGGTTGCTTTTATTCACGATATTATTCAGCATAGGTTACATTTTTTCGCTGCACTTGCTGAAGCATGAAGCACCGATTACTTCATACTATTTACTTTTTCTTTATCCTGCAGATTAAATCGTTTACAGCATATTTTCATGGTTCAGACCATTAATTCTAATTTAGTGAATGCTACAAAATGTCTAACTGTTTATTTTTGGTCACATGTATGATGTCAGGGCTTATTGCCTGTAATGCATTGGGTGTATGCTATTATAGTTACCCAGGATGAAACGTGAATTTATAAATGCTGTGAAATAAAGCATGGTTGGGCATTTCTCATACATTTGAAGATTAGAATCATGTTGCCTCTGTATGTACTTTAAAACTATTGAAGAAAATGAAAAACAACTATCAAATTAGTAGCATTTTTGCCCCTTTGTCTTGTGAAATGTAAGGGTGAAAAGGAAATTCATTACCTTCAACGTGTGTGAAAAAAAACAACCAGGTGACTATGTCTGTCTTTATACACTTATCCACTGCATAACTTCCTGGAACACATTCTGTTAAAGGGACTAGGCATGATCTAATGCTACCAACGAAGACATTTTTCATAAGAACAGGGGTTGCAATTTGTCCATCAATGTGACATATTCTCTACATTTTCACGTTGACACTGTCTTGAAAGCTCGGTATGCACATCTGCAAATATATGGCCCGAATCAGCTAGCATCTGCTTCATACCAGAGCTTGTGGTTTTGGCAAGCACAGTGTGTGTATGGGGCGTAAACCTGAAAGTGGGTGATTTCCATCATACAACTGAGAACCATACATAAGTTGGTGTGCGAATTCCTCCACAGCCAGCAGAGCTACGTGATCTGCTTCATAAACCTGTAACTCAAAGGGACTGTATATATTTCATTCTTCCGATAATGACTTCATTTAACCAGGTGCACTAATTTGTAATAGGACATGGCGCTGATGTTACCAGTGCTTTTTGTTTGTAAGGGCACTTGCACTCTTATTACCAATACAGTGGGTGCTTGTAGAAACATCTTCTCACAAACGTCCTCGTACCCTTTCATACTCCATGAAGACATTGTCCTGCTACAACACTCATCCCTACCTTTATGTAAAACTCCTCCCTTATCTGGACCGTAGAGTGAGTGATATGCTTCCAAACGACTATTGTTATTTTTCTATCTTCCTTTGGAGTAAGTATATATCTAGACCCAAGAGGGACTCCCACTTGCTTCCTAGCTGGGACTGAGCACGTGTTAAATGTGCAGCCTCTCGCCTCAAATTAGGTGTTTCAGACTCCCGTTCACTGATGGTTAGAGATGTGGGTCCGCCACTGCTTCCCCGCCTCCAGGTCTGGCCGAGAAGAAAGGGATCTGTCTCCCTTCTGGAGAAGTAGAGATGACATGTCTGCGCCTAAGAACACCTCTATTTGAGAATGAGGCAGGGCGTTTCCTCTCTGGCTCCCAGTATTGAACCTTCTCTCCTTTGCTACTTCTTTGCTATGGGCAGCTTAAAAAGTGTGAGGGGCTTCCATTCTTTGGTTCTTATTATCGTGTCTTCTCTCCCCTAATCTCCCACATTGCTGTACGGTGAGTGAGTGACTCTCATTTGTTCAGTTGTATTTTTTTATATAGTTTTATTAAAAAAAGGAGATAGACATTTATTTTCTGAAGTTTCTATTTCTTTGTAAAGATTTCGGTGGTTTTATGTCTTCTTTCTGAACAGGCTCTCTATTAGATCCTATCCTTCACCTCTGGGTGGTGTTGTATCCTGAAATCTTTTGAAGGTATCCCTCTCCCCTATTTAAAGGGAGGATGTTTTTGTTGTGACAACTATTTTTTGATCATTCCGGGCAAGTATTCTAAAAAATGCAGCCATGGAGCTTCCTCCTCAGGTGAACTGTCTCACTCATCCTGGTGATTCTGGGTGCCAGCCTCGCAAAGATCCAGCTGTGGCAGATGTGGCTACTAGTGTTTTGCATAAAGGCATATTTGAGGTTGAATTCAAAGCCCCCCAAGGAGGAGACGGTGAAGCAGTTACTTTCATCTTCTGGCTTACTGTGTGAAGATAATAAAAGACAAAGAGACTTTTCTTCCTCTTCCTCATCCTCAGAGCAAAAGTCATTTTCCCTTCAGAATTCCACAAGCAAATACTTTGTGAGAAGGTCTGTCTGTGGAAATGTGTGGTTCCCCTTAGCAGAGCCTGTCCGTAGTAGACTATGCCTGACTCGTCCGGATTCAGTCGTGCCGTTGCCATCGTCTCAGAGATTCAATCTCCCTCGCCCTGATCACCGCCAGGATCAGGCGCTTCATACAGTTTTCACTCGCCCTGAATTTACGGGTCACAGATCCAATTGACGACTCCTTGACCAAGGCTAAACGTCCTACGGTCCTTTCCACCTTCCCTCTGCCGACCCCTAAGGCTCTCGGCACTGTTCTTCATCCAACCCCGTCCTGATGATGATCCCAATTAACGCGGATCGAAACGCCGTCGACCATTCAGCCTAATAATAGGCGCTACCCGCAATATGGCACACGCTATCATCAGCCCAGCAACAACTAAAACAAACTTTCTTTGGAACCATTTGTAGCCATTTTGCATTGTATAAACCACAGTATATATTCGACACCAATCACCATTGCGCCTTTTAAGCTGATCACTTTGTCACTTGCGTCGCCACCTTGCTCACCATATGCACTTTTCACGCACCAAGTACAATTGGGGTTGTAGTATTTGTTTACCTACAGTGCTGTTGCAACAGTAATTTGCCTTTTCTTTCTAGAAAAACATGATGCCCCTGCCACTTTCTACATATGTATTGAGTCTCCTTATTTCTTTGCTGATAATGTTTTTTGCATATCTTCTCTAATTGTTCTATTACTTACACCAGTTGGGATACTATATATGATTTACTGCCCGTAGTAGCAGCAGGGTCTTGTTCGCCAGTTTCTAAAGGTTCCAGTTCTCTCCCTTCCTATTCATCGACCCATGAAAGATTTAATTAAGGGTGAATAGAAAGGTATAATTTCAGAAGATTTCGTCCTTTTCAGCTTTCCAGTAGGGGATTCAGGTTTTCTCCCTTCTCTTACAGGGTCGCTAAGACATATAACACTTCTGCAAATTATCTTATAGACCTCTTTCTAGCTCCTCACCCTCCAAAGTTCCTAGTGCCTGGCTATGCAGAGATTACAGAATCTTTTTCTCTTCCAGTCGGGGGAAGACTCCCATTTCAATAACACCTTGCCTTTGTCTATATCATATCACTGAGTTCTAAACATTATTGAATAAGGCTATAAAATGAGTTCTCTTCAAGTCTGATCAAACGCACATCAGGATAATATTTGTTCAACGCAGTGTTGACTTTGTAGAAGAAAAGTACCTCAATGCATACTAGAACTAAACACAACACACACCTATGCACACAATGCTATCCTAGTGTTCTGTAGCTAGAGTGTGGTGGCACCTCCCCCCGCTAACGTCCTGTCCCCAACTTTGGTTCAGGGGGATTGCTGCCTTAGACAATGCGTAGCAAGATTAGGGTTACCTCAAGTACTCTTGAAACAGCACTAAGTCTTTGGTATTATAACTATATATTGGGTTCTGTCAGATGTACTTTGTACATTCACCAATTTGAGATAAGCAGTTTATTAATCCCCATATATAATTGTTCAAGAACACATATGTCTGAGGTATATTTAATTTAATTCACAAGTATATATTGTTATAAGATAACAGGATATTGTTTGAAGCACTTAGGACCTCACACTGTTGGACTATTTAACGATTGGTTGTTAGAGTGACCTATATATTGATCGTTGGTTCCCTGGGGACCCTCCTTTGGTTCTCTGTGCTCTATAATTTTCTCCTTTTGAGTCTTTGGAAGAGATTTCTTTTAAGTTCCTTTATTTCTTTCAATTTCTTTTATATTCAACATCACTTCTGGCACACACCTATGTCATTACCATGTGTACTCTCATACCTCAGGTTTTATTTTGATAGGTTCTCTTGCTGGGCCTTGTGGCAGATCCGGTTACTGGTTCAGAGGGGTGAAACCATACTCGGACAAGCAAACCTCAAATTAGCTTGTGCTCAATGCTCTGGTAGCTTGACTACAGCAGTAAGGTGTAACTTGGAGGCAATGTGCAAAGTATTTACGAAGCACTTCAAGTAGTAATACAGTGTAAACATAACACAAGAAAAATCCCACATAATTTAGAAAAATAGGGAAATTTGTAATAAATAAAACAAGAACAAAATAACACAAATCCAAGTGGTAGGACCGGAGATATGCAACTTTAAGGATTTTAGTGAAAATAGTTCCAAAAAGCACAAAGTGCCAACTATGGACACCAGGTCGCACCGGACCGGGACAAAGTCATAAGTTCAAGCTGACTGCGACGGAGCGCAAGCCAGCTACCGGGACGCAGTAAGGCCCGCTGTCGAGAGTACCTTAGGTCATGGTTGTGGAGCGTTGTGAGGTCCCGCACCAAGGATGCGTGTCACAGCTCAGTTGATGCATCAGTTCCCGAGGAGCTGCGAGGCTGTGATGCAAGGTCCCGCATTGTTTTTTTTGTTGTTGTTTTTTTTGTCCTCATTTGCCTTACCCTCTTTAAGGAAACGCCAACCACCATAAGGTGTCTTAGTATTGAGAAAACACATGATTTTAGTTATTTTATCTCGCAGACTAAGACCCGACATACAAATTGGCGGAAGAAGAGACCTAATCAAGAGGTGAATTTGGGGCTAGCAAAATTACTCCATCAAGGTGTGTTTCAACCTGTTGGGCCACTACCGTGACCAGAGAGACCAATGACACAAGGTCCATGGAGTGAAGTAGGCATAATCATAGGACCCGGGTACATGCTCTAGCCAAGTCCACCATAGATGTGTCATATAGGGATGTCAGCCAGTCTGCATGTGTTGGAGCAAACGTGTCTACCCAAAACTTGCATATTTGTCTTCTTGCCAGCAAGATGGCATAGAAAAGGAAAGATCTTGCCTGACCAGAGATGTTTTCATCTATACCAAAAATAACAAGCGACAAAGTAATAGACAATGAGGTGTTAAGGATAGAGTCCAACGTCGCCTTTACTTTCTCCCAAAATGCACAAATGGAAGGGCAGTCTTTAAACATATGCACATCTGATGCTTCAGGGAGATTGCATTTGTTGCATCTCTTTCCAGGCTGGAATTTTGATAGCCTAAGTGGGGAAAGGTATGCACGGTGGACAGTGAAAAGATGGTTACGCCTCAACCATGCTGGTTTGACGATCTTGTATAGAAGGGTGAATGAGTTAAGCCACAACTGCTCACACTGAACGCCTAACTCACCTCCCCACAGTTCATCAGGGAGATCAAAAACACCATCTACCTCCTCCAAAATACTCCAATACCACAGAGCTACCTATTTACCGCCCCTTGCCTCACCACCAGCTGATGTTCCAAGTTACTGTCTTTCCCAATGGGATACCTTTCCCACATAGGGGCCGAGCCCAGCTATCAAGCTGCATATGTTTGAACCTCGGTAACCCGGGGCCTACCCTATCCCGTAACTCTTCCCATGTCACCATTGAGCCCCCTACCAGCAGGTCTCCCCATCTTATAATCCCAGCTTCTCTTCCAGGGGATCCTCATCAATAGTCATAAGCATTAGAATATTCCCGCCCATGTGCGGGAATATTTTAATGCTTATGACTTTGATGAGGATACCCCTGGAAGAGAACTAGGATTACAGGTAAGTAACTAATCCTTCCTTTACAGGAGTCGCCAAACTGTCCCTCAAACACAGTGGTTGACCTGGGGAGTCCCACATAGGTGCAAAATTTGAGAAATACGACAGCCCTATTTTCTTTTTGATTTGCACCCATGCTCTATCCAGAGATTGGAGAATTTTTAGTTTGACCTTCTTAAAGAATTTTTGGTCTCCGAATTGAAACAAGAAACCGTCAATTGGTAAATCAGCCCCTGCTAGCATGGCCCGAAACATTAATCCTATAGACGAGCTAGACGGTGTTTTCAAAAGCAACAGCTGAAAGGCCCATGCATAGTACTGTAAGTCGGGTAATGCCAGCCCACCCTTTTCCCTCCTCCTTCTCAGCTTCTTCCAAGCCAATCTAGTGGCTTTATATTTCCAGATGAAAGAATTGATCTCACGCTGGCTCTTGTCTAGTTGTTTTGAGTCAAAAGCCAGGGGGATGGTATTAAAGATGAATGTGAACTTAGGAAGAATAGACATATTTACCAGATTTATCCTCCCTAGAATGTTCAGTGGGAAGTAAGTTCAAGCTTTTAGTTTTTTCTGGCAATCTTTTATGACCCGGTCTAAATTGTCCTGCGCATTGTTCCCAACCTCTTGGGTAATACGAACTCCGAGATAACGCATAGAGGAAGTCACATCAAGTTGCGTGGTAATGATGTTCCAAGCCATTATTTCAGTCTTGCTTGCATTTATCTCGTACCCAGAAATGCGCCCAAATTCCTCTGCCCGCTTGATGACTGTAGGGAACGCTAAATCCGGGTCAGATGTAAAGATGAGAATATCATGTGCGTAGAGGGCTACCCACCTTTCCCACCTCTCAAATTTAAAGGAAGGGATGTTGTCCTCTTCTCTTAGTACCTGAGCGAACGGCTCGATATATAGATTAAAGAGAAGGGGGGAAAGCGTGCAGCCCTGCCTTGTGCCCCTTGTAATTTTGAAGGGCTCTGTCAGAGTATTATTGACTAGCAGCCTAGCTACTGGGGCCTTATACAGGAGAGAAATGACCCGACAGAATCTATCCCCAAAATTAAATTTTTTCAAAACCGCAGCCAGATAGGGCCAATTCACCCTATCAAAGGCCTTGGTTGCGTCCAAAGTGAGAGTTGCCAGAGGGAGAGAGAAGGTAGCGGCGATGTCAATGGCCCCTACTAAGTCATGAGTAAGATCAGCTAGCTGACGCCCTTTTATAAACCCTTTCTGGTCTTGATGGATGATTGAACCAATTACACTCCCCAACCTGTTAGACATGATTGCGGCGAAGATGTTATAATCATTGTTGAGGAGTGATATCGAGCGATAGGAGCTGCACTCAGTGGGGTCTTTCTCTGGTTTAGGGATCAGCACTATCGTTGCTTCACTCCATGACTTTGGGGGTCGTCACCCAACAAGAGAATTCTATTAAAAAGGGCCGTCAAAGTTGGACTAATAGCTTCCTTTATCACTCGATAGAATTCACCTGGTAGTCTGTCGGGCCGGCCGCCTTCCCTTGCTTTAGTTGTCCAATGGCTTTGCTCACTTCTGCTTCTGATATTTCGGTTTCCAAGCGACTACTTTGCGCAGGTGAGAGAGTCGGCAAGGAAATTCCATCAAGCCAAGAATCCCTAGCAGAGTGGTCTTCAATGATATCCTCTTTATAGATTGCCTGAAAAAAATCATGAAAGGCACTTTCAATATCCGAGTTTGAGGTCCGAAGATGTTGTTCGCCTTCAAGCTTTATTTCTCTGATATAATTTTTTGCTTGGTCTGATTTTATTTTCCAAGCCAAAACCCTCCCTGCTGCTTCCCCAAATTCAAAATGGGAAATTTTATTTGTCTCCCATCTCCTGGCAACCTTTCTTGTAGGGTGCCCTCCTGTTGTTTTTTTAAGCTCAGCCAATTTCTCTTGCTCTTCTTTAGAGCCTAGGGAAGTGCCGAGCTTTTGTTCGATAAGGCTCATTTCCGACTCTAAGTTTGTAATCTTCTCCTTATACAGCCTCCATCTATGAGAGGCTCTATTAGTTATACAGCCTCTCCAAAAGGCTTTCAGAGTGTCCCACACAATACCCATGCCTGCAGAGTCAAGATTAATCTCAAGAAGAGTTTAGACTCAGCCAAAAAAAAACTAATTTCGTCGGCTTCTAATAGTAAAGATCTGTTGAAGGACCATGAAGCATGACTAATTTGCTTGTCAGGTTTTCAGGAAAAAAGAATGGCTGAATGGTCGGAAAGATGGGAGGGGAGATAAGCTATTTTCACCAGTGAATCACTGAGACAATAACTAAACAAATGCATAGTCAATTTATTTAAGGTTCCGGAAGGAAACCCCAAATTTGTTACCAGCCCTTGCTCTCCATAGATCAGCTAAACCCTGTTGTGCCATTATTGACACAAGAGTTTGCCTTGATTTAGAGAACACGCAAGCTCTTGAATTGGGCGACTTATCGAGCTTGGGATTCAACACTATGTTAAAGTCCCCGACCCAGATAACTGGATCGCGGGAAATTACCAGGTGATTACGGATAATATCTAGATTCGATGGATCGTCTTGGTTTGGCCCATAATAGGCCACTAGTGAGCAAATCGAACTGCATAATGAAACTCTTAGCAAGAGCCATCTTCCGCTAAGGTCCTCCTTATGTTCCAGTATTTGGGCTTTTGCCTGTTTCTTGAAAATAAAGAGGATCCCTCTTATGTTTGCAGTTTGATCTGTGCATGCAACTTTATCGACCCATTTCTGTTTTTTTAAAAGGTCCATAATCTCCGCATTAGGGAGATGTGTCTCCTGTATGGCAATGACCTGCGCAGGAGAGTCTCTCAAGTATTGCAAAATATGGTCTCTTCTGCCCCTCACGCGCAGGCCATTGACATTCCAGGATAAGTATTGAAGAGAGGTCATCTCATTTTTTATCTCTCCTCATCCCGTCCCACCCGATATCGCACATCCCAAGCTTGAATAGAAACAGATTCAGACACCCCAGGACTTGAAAGCAACCATTACTGGTCTCAAAAAAGAACTGAAAGAGGGCTGACTTATGAGGACTATTTAGAATTTTTCTCCCGCCACCATGTGCACTCCCACCCCATCTCCTGTCCTCCCCCTGCCCCCTGGAAAACCCCTCCCCACTTACACTGGCCTGATGTATAGCCAGATTAACGCCCTCCAGCAGACCCCCCCTCCCCCACACTACCTGATCTACTAAGTGTCACTGCCAGAGACTGGGAGTAGTAAGGAATAGCTGATCAGCCTTTTTTATTGTGTATCCTTTTTTATTGTGTATATATATATATTTTTATTCCTTATCTTTTACCTTTCTCCATTTTATTCTTTACTGTGATTTCTCTCTTTTTTTTTTTCCTTTTATTATCCAATCTTATTTTTAACTCTTTTATCTTTTATATCTTCACTACTTCTTTTATGTTAAGGGACATTACGAGAAGACACCATAGACACCCGATAACCGTATTCCGCTGTTATCCGCCCACCTCTAACCAGAGAAAAATGAAAAAAAGAAGGTGGGACAGGTTGAATATTCGCTGACCTAAAGTTTGTAGTGATAGTGGGAAACTAGAGATGTTCTAAAAAACTAGCTACCTCCACTCGAGAAATCCTTAATGGATTCCAGCAGTTCATCAGCTTCGAAAGGGAATCTAATGTTGTGCATCTTGTTATTAAACATGATCCGTAGAAACGCGGGAAACCTCATTTGCACTGTTGCACCCAAAGATCTGAACGTATCCATCCTTTGGCCGAGTTCCATTGCCGCTCCAGGGTGGACTTTGAGAGATCTGACCGCACTTCGAAAGAAAAGTCTGGGCCTTTTAGAGATTTGGCTTTCAAGGCTAGATTTAAAATCTTTTCCTTCAAGGTATATGTGTGAAAATTGACCAGAATTTTCCTAGGTTTAACTCTGCCAGGGTTTAAACGAAAAGGGTCTCTATGTATCCGCTGTATATCTTTCTCCATGATGTCGGATGTCTCTTCAAGATTTAGGGACTCTTTTAATAGTGAAATCACAAAGGATTTTAAGTCGCTCCCCTCCTTCCCCTCCGGGACCTTCAAAAGCCGAAGATTGTTCCGCCGGGTGTAATTTTCCAAAAATTCAACTCTCTCCCGCATGACATCCCCCACTCTGCGGAGATTTTGTATCTTTAATTCGGCAGTCTCCAAATTAGCTTTGAGTGACCCCACAGAACCCTCTAAAGACTCTGTTCTTACATAGAGGCCATCTACTTTCTTCTCCAAGATTTCACATGCAGCCCTAATCTCATTCTGATTTCCCTTGAAGACCAAAAAAAACGCTCCTTATCTCTTCCCTCATGGATGTAAGAAGGGCCTCTAGGGAGTTTTCACCCCCGTTCTCTCCTTCACCAAGGACTGCACCCCTCAGCCCAGCACCAATGCCAGGGGTAATAGCAGTAAGAACCGGGGGCTCCCAACCCCCAGAGGTGACATCTTCATGGCGTCCCAAGTCGCCTATTTTGGGCTGGGAACCAGCTACAACCTCATCCAGCTGTTTTACCCGCTGGAGCCGCTGTCTTCTTCTTGGCATTTGCAGCCTCCGAGAAAAGAGTGTAACCCAGTTACAGCGCTTGTTCTGTCCCCGCCGGAGTTCCCCCGGAGGAGACCGCGAGCAGCCGCCCTGCGGCCACGTCTTAACTCCACGGCTGCGCGCTCCCACCGCGGCAGGAAGGCGGGGTAGAGAGGTTGCAGAACAACGCCGAAGCACATCGGCAGAGGCAGAGGCAGAGGGTTCGCAAAGGTGAGAACCAGTTCGTAGATTTCCCACTATTTGATCTTTTATTTTCTGGCAAGAGCCATGCTGACAATTTTTGCAGAACCAGGTACGTGTAGCGGGGTTCTTCTGCTAGGACACGCGCACCGCTAGCCTGCGGCCGCCATGTTTCCCCACATTGTTGTAGAGGATTCGGTCACCAAGAGCTTGCAATGCAAATTCTGGCTTTGGGGATGCATTGTGCAGTCGAGGCGATTCGTCAGTTCCGATGAGCTGCAAGGCGGCGCTGCAAGAACGTGCTTCATCGTCGTGGATGCTGTCAACAAGATATTTGTGATGCAAAGGGTCTACTTCAGTGAAGCTTCACATATTGATAGTTCTGATGTGAGCTGCGAGGTTGATGTGGAGTTCTTGCACTGGAAGAAACCTTGCAGCAAAGGCAATCCGCCCGTTCTGCTCAGCATTGCGCCGGGCAGCAGAGGAGTTGCGTCAGTTCTGCTGGATCCATAGAAGGGCTGGCAACGCACCTTCAGGCCAACTTGCTTGGGCCCAGGACTGGGAAGGCACCACTTGGCAGGGTAGGACTCACAAATGACAGAGTCCACATGCAGGTTCTAGGTTGTTGGAGCCTACTAACCCTGAGGTTCTAGTCATGAGGGTAGCCAACTAGCCCTTGGATTCACTTTAGGGTCATGGGTTCAGCAGGTGCATCTCTAGTACTCCTCACCCAGGCAAGAGGCCAGCAGGTGACAGGTCAGCACAGCAGGGCAGCAGTCCAGCAGAGTGGCAGTCCTTTCAGCAGCACTGCAGTCCTTCCTGGCGGAGGATCCCCAGGCCCAGAAGTGTACTTAAGAGTTGGCTTCTGGGGCCCAATATATATACCACAGCCTTCCTTTGAAGTGGGAGAACCCTCTAGACTAACTACAGGGGTGTGCAGACCTGGGGGGGCTGAGCTAGCAACCATGTTGTAAACAGCTAGCGGCACGAACTCCTCATCGGCCTGGTAAACCTCCAGCCTCTCCCACCCACATCAGCCCGCACTGAATGCCAGCCCCGGCATCCCCGTACTGCCAAGACCCTAGAGGAGGCAATGATAGCGAAGACTGGCATACTGGGCCTGCAGAGAGTGTGATGTATTCCTATAGGTTCTGAATTGATCCCCCTATTCCTGACCCTATTCTGGTTAAACAAACCAACAAGTTAACTAGCAGTCAGCCCATGAGGCAGAAAACCCCCATGATGCAGATACCGTTATCTGACGCAGTCACACTACGGCACAGGAACGTGTTATCTGATTAGGTCATAACGCTTGCGATCTAATTAGACAAGCAATATTCCTCCAACCCCTGATAAGGCATACGGAGTTCTCATAACAAATCAAACCTATGACAACCTGGGCAAAACCCTGCGGCCATTGTTTTGATTTCACCGAGAACTTCAGCAAAAGAATGTGCTAACGAGCAAGTCGTATGACATCCTTATTGACGTATCTATGTCCATCCTTACGTCAATCTCGGCACCTTAAAGGTATAAATATTACCGATATTGCCCTATGCAAAGACACGCGGTAGTGACGAGACGGAGCAGCCATACTTGCCGAAGCGAAGAGCAGAGCAGACCCCGCTGGCGCAGCCCCGCCTTCCTGACGCGCTGAGAACGAGAAGCTGCCTATTTCTCCTGCCGAGAAATCCAGCACCGGCGCTTCCGGGTAGCCCTCGCAGGCAACCTGGAATATCGAGACCAGAGAGAGAGATACCATCCCTCATTCATCCTAACTTCCAGGTACAGAACTGAATAACCCCTCACAGAGAATTCTTTAGTCAGTCACTTGGCAAAAACAAACTTAACTTAAACTGTAACTTTCTATTCCCGCCCACGTATTAGGCTTAGGTCAGGTACACGGGGTAGGCGTATTTAGAAACACTAGTTGAGTACGTTTAGTCAAATGTATATGTGTATGTAATATATTTTATTCATTTTAAACCTTCATATGGCTTAGAAACCGTATCAATGTTTTTACAGTATTATTTTATACTTCTGCTTCTAATGTATGCACTTTACTTAACTATAAGTATTGCAATAATATCGATCCATTTCTCTTGTACGAGAAAAGAGACTGATCAATAAATAACACCTTTTATTGAACACGCCCGTCTCTTCCTTTTCTCTACATTCTGATGAGACTAAGAATGCACGTACTGACTGAGTAAAATAAATTGCCTTTTGTTCACACGACTCTCGAGATACACTCTTGATTAGGGGAGAGCAAAGTTGTCATGTTCTATGGTTGTCAGAAACTAAATCCCTTCTTGTCTAATCAGGGAAGTTAATTCCTTCCTGAACATTCGAGAAAGTTTCTAGTGAACTCTGAGCTAGCTGGCAAACCCAAAACTTTAAGTCTAATATCGACAGTAGTAGACCTAGTTAACGTCTGGTCTAGGCCTTTACTATTGAAGGTATTATTCCAATGCGCAGAGCCTATTGGGATAATAGGAACTACACTACATGGCGCCCAACGTGTTTGGAAAGGGCGATAAAACTAACGTAAGACATTTAAAGTAACTCAGTCGTGCTTTCTCACTCAGACCCCTTTCTCCCATAATACTCCAAAGATGTCTGGAGTGGGTAAAAGGTTATATCCGCCAGACCTCGCAGGAGGGAACTCCTATGTATGGTTCTTGGTATAGTCAACGTTGAAGGATACACTGTTCCAAAATATTGTGCATCTAATCTTTGTTTCCATAAGAAACCTGATCTGCAAACAAAAGAAATAACCATCCTGTCAGTAAAATGGTAGACAGTGATGAAGAAAGAGAGGCAGTTAGATTAGCAACTGAACTCGCAGCAGCTGATGCTACCATGCAAGACGCAGACCCGGATATAATACTCATCCCGGTCATTAAAAGAAAATCTATAACTTTAAAACTTATAGAAAATGGACTGACACCTAGAGGTGGTACAGTCATATTCGTAATTGAGGCACACGAATATCGGCAGACAGAGGTATACTATTCATGGATAAACTTTCCAGCAGCAAATCCTGTAACAAAGTACTTCCACTATTACAAAATAGAGGAACCTCCTGAAACGTACACTCCTTTCGAGGAGGTGGAAGTACCACTCAAATTTCAAGAGCATTTGCTCTTATTTGATGGCGCCCTAAAACATAATAATCACATCACCAGGCTCGGACCTTTAGGTAGACCAGGAGCAACGTGGCCGGTCCTAGCCGGATACACACCACATCCAGACATCGACGAGATGTCTGCAGCTAACCTGTTAACACAGCTAAAACAATTAATAATAATACATAGACAATTAGTCCAGTATGTGATGCGGACTTCAACAATTCAGCCAGCGATTAAACTCCCACAGCTGACCCCTCACCAGGGGAACACAAATAAAATTACACCACAGAACATCCAGTCCTGCCTAGGTAAAGTACCGGCTAAACGGGAACAAATACCATTCTGGCTAGCGCAGAAAATCACCCAAATAGAGGCGGTGTTTCCAGACACCACCCCGTTAGAAAAGCACAGGATTCTGACTATCTGTCTTCCAATGGGAATCGCACCACACATTAAGGACTGTGACACTTGGGGTACAGTCTTTGCTTCCATCTACACAAAAACGCACGGTGTTCCATCCATTTCGGTAATACCAGATGTGCTAAAACAAATTCAAGATGAATACGGTCCAGAACCCGCTTTAACTCTTGGTATGAAATTACTAAAAGACTTCAAGCAGGTCTCGGCTATATTATTAGCCAACATAAAGGGAGAAGCAGCAAACGTGGCGATCCGCCAGAGGTTAAAGGAAACAGATATAGCAGACCAACCAGCTGAAATTGCCAGAATCATAGAAAAATCCTATGAGGAACTAGGTAGAGATAGTTTAGGTGGAATACCAGTAAAACCACAACTGATTGACAGTCCTGAAAAAATATTTTTTAATAATAATTCAACACCACAGAAAAAGAGCTGGGATGGAAACAAACAATCCAATCCCAAAGAAAAGAAATTCCAGTCCAGAGGAAGGTCTCCTAGGCGAAGAGAGAAATCTCCGAACCAAAGACACAGGTCACCCCAGAGTGACCCCTCTGGGAAAAGATATAACCTTAGAAACAGGGATAATATAAAAAAGCCTGATAGATATCAAGACATTGATACACGTGCCTCTCAATCTTTTCAGACTTCCTCGCAGAAATCAGAAAGAAGAGGACGATCAGAACAAAGAGAAGAGCACGCCAAGTCCAAAGACAAGGAACCTGCTCAGCTAAAAAAGAAATTACAATTTCCAAAGAAGAAGGTAGCCAGCATTAAAATAGTTAACAATGCCGAGAATTCTGAGGACACAACTGAAAAACGGGGAATGGGCTCAGACAATGCTAGACAGCGCAGCAGAAGTGAGCATAGCTCGCAAAGTCCTTATGAATCACCTGGAGACAGTGGACACGAATGAATATCTTCAAGTGGAAACTGTAGACACCAGAGTTAGCAAACCTCACAAAATATACGAAATAACATTGCGTATAGAGGGGGATAAGACTAGAAAAATAAGGGGACTATTTTGGGATAATCTCTCCAAGGGCTATGATATCCTTCTAGCTGAAAAAGACTGGCCACCAGAGTTTGTCAGGGATTGCCCTCATGGCGAAGAAGTAATTATGCCTGCCTTCTCAAATCACATCCCAATTCATAAAAAATACACACTTGCTAGAAAGTGGGCAGTGGCTCTAGCTCCTGCTTTATATAAAAATCACGTAGGATGGGATGAGGACTCTCCTCCTCACAAAATCCAGTTAAAATCACAACCTACTGCACAAAGGCAGTACCCAATTAAGCAAGAAGCTAAAAAACAGGTAAAAGAAATACTAGATCAGCTAGAATACCAGGGGGTGATTGAAACTTGCACCTCACAAATGAACAACCCTTTGTTTCCGGTCTCCAAACCAGACAATTCATATCGTCTAGTTTTGGATTACCGACACCTTAACACATATTGCAAAACTTTTGCAGTGCAAAATTCGCATAGTGCTGCACTAATGAATAACATAGTGCGCAAAAAATACAAAACAACCTTAGACATCTCTAATGGATTCTTTTGTCAAAACATAGCACCAGAGAGCAGATATTTGTCTGCGTTCTCAATAAATGGCACTCAAAAACAATTCTGTTGGTTAGCCCAGGGGTACAAGAACAGCCCGGGAGTATTCTCAGCGAGAGTAACAGAATTACTACAAATATATGATGATGAAGCATTATCTTATGTCGACGACATTTACTTAACAGATGATGACTTGGAGACTCACTTGAAGAGAGTGAACACCATAATACTTGGGTTCGCAGCAGAGGGTTACAAATTCAACTTTAAAAAATCCAGAATTGCCCATCTGACAATCCTGTTCTTAGGATATGAATTATCAAGTATAGCCTGGCTGACAATTTTCTAGAAAAATGTGCCGTACTCCAGAACTAGAAGAATTAAAAAATCTAGAATATGAAAAAAACATACCCTCTGCCAATCGACATTCTGCCTTTACGACATTACGCCTGTGTAATTTATACAGACGGACATGCTCATTCCCCCGTTTGGGGAGAACAGGCATACAACCCCACATGTGGGATTACAAAAGAAGTGTGGCGCGGAGGTAAACTAAAACCTCTATTAACAAAAACACACTCAGTCAAAACTAATTCAGAACAACAAACTGAAATACTAGCATTGAAAATGGCGCTAGATAATGCGGATCGCGAATTCCCGACACTTATAGTGTCAGATTCATATTACTGCGTCAAATCATATAACAAGGATTTGCAGACATGGATTCAAAACGGTTACAAAGATGACACAGATGCACCAATAACGCAGAAAATGCTCTGGGAACAAGTAGTTCTATTACAAAAAGAACTACCAAAGACTCACGTGATACACACACTGAGTCATCAACGTGATGGCGTTCACGTTGCAGGGAATTCATTGGCTGATGAGGCCGCGAAGGCAGCTGTGCAAACGGCTTCCGTAGCTGCCATCACCCGGTCAAAAACAAAAATAGACAGCGAAATATTACAAGCTGTCAGCACTTCAGAAAAGGATTCGATAGAAACACTCCCGAAAGGCTTTCCAGTAAAATACTCATACATAACTGATGCAAACAATGTTCCTTTTGCTCGAATCCCTGGAGTGGGGGATAGGGCAATTCCAAACATGGAACATAGGTTAGGACTAATAATAGCGGCACACGAAGGGCTTGCTTCTATACATGCTGGCGTCTCAGCCACAGTATTGTTATTAAAACAGAGATACTGGTGGCCACAAATGAGAAGACAAACAAGGAACTATGTTCTAGAATGTGAAATATGTCAAAGAATGAAAGTATCAACGGTGAGACGTCCAGCGCAGACGCCCCTTCTAATCTCGGATAAACCATTAGCCTGTGTTTACCTAGACCACTGTGGTCCCTTACAAAGGGATGGTAACTATAAATATATCTTGGTTGCAGTGGACTCATGTACGAGATTCATATGGATGTGGCCCCAGCGAAAGGCTGACGCCAGAACTGTTATAAAAGATTTGCGAGTCTTTATCGGCACATACGCAATTGGCATGCTGCATTCAGAACACGGTCCTGCTTTTAGCTCTCGAGCTTATAAGGAGGCCATGGTCAGCATGGGCGTGACATTGCGGTACTCTTGTCCATTTCACCCTGAGGGGAACGGAATTGTTGAAAGAAAAAACCGTGACATAAAGCAATCTATAACGGCAAAGGTATTAGGTTCGGGAGCTGGGTGGGTCAAACATCTAATAAGTGTCCAACGTAGTCTAAATAACTTGCCAAGAAATTCTCTGAAGGGATTCAGTGCGTACGAATTATTATTTGGAACTAGGATGTTGATCTCTGACATTGATAGTCAGACTTCAGTGGTGAAAGAAAAAAACTTTGATATCAAAGACCGTTTGGCTATTTTGCAGGACTTAAACAAAACAAGAAAAGACCTGAGCAACATAAAGTTGAAACAACAGCCAACAACCACTGAAGAACCACCACCTGTCCCAGCAAGACCTGTCTGGATTCCAAAAGTCGGGGATCTAGTCAGGGAAAATATCGCGGTAAAGAAGGAATTTGGGCCTTCTTACAGAAAAGCAGTTCCTGTCTTGTCTGTCAACGGGACAAGATCAGTCATACTACCGCCACTTGCTGGTAAAAAGGAGAACCGAGTTGTATCCATCGACCTGGTAAAACCACAATCATGTGGCCGATAACAAACAGTAGGCCAAGTGGACTCCCAATAAGTAGCAGAACACCAAGGTTTGCTACCAGTACAGAGGTCCTAACGAAGAGGCTGATCACATTCGAAACGCCTACAGAAGAACAACAAGGACTATGCAACAATGCAATAGAACTCAGACCTCTGAAAACCCAAATAAAAACATTTAGCAGAGACACACCAATCTATAATGAAGTACCAAGCGAAAATGCAAGAAACAGTAATCCTGAAGCAATTGGAACAATTGACAGAACTGCATCCGGCTACTTCATAAACTTCGATGATTCCTCTGAAGGCTTCAGTGAATCAAAGACACAGCCATCATCAAAAACCTTTAAAGATAAAGCAAAAGAACTTTTGAAACAACTAAAAGAAACATATCTGATTTCTCCATGGATCGAATTTTGGGTGGGTTTTGGTGCATTTATCCTCATACTTTGGCTCATCATGGTACTCACTTTGGGACGCTTCATTGAGGGAAAATATGCTAAAATGGACACAGCAAGTCAGAAAATCAACTTGATCCTCAAACCACACACATCTTCATACGTCGAGAAAAGAGAACTTTCTTCAGTCAACTTCACAGCCAATCCGATACCTGGTGGGGTAGCCTGGGACAACACTGACTATGAAATTTATGGTCCGGTCGAAATCCTGAAATATCCACACCAAATTAAGATCTCATTGAGTGACTTTGTAAAACCGAGCTCATTTGCTGATGATTGGGACTTCGAAAGCATTAATAATATGATGTCTGACTTAGTAATGTCTGCTAAATTTACCAAACATGATTATTTGCAGGGTTCTACAAATTATGATAGTATGTACTGTTATAACCACTATGGTAACCATTTTTTACATAGATCTGCACAACCTAGAAATGTTTTAAATTATAATCAATGGGAACATTGTGCAACCCCTCCAAAAGGAAGCTCAAGAACCTTCTATGACAAATATTCATACTTTTCAGGTTTTAACACAAGTAATGCTGAAACATTTTATTTCAAATTGTCGAACAAGACAGGAACTAAGACCATGATAACAAACACAAAATTGATATATTCAGACTCATTCTTTGAAAAAATGAATACTTTTGGTTTTGATTATTGGGACAAAAATGTTGAATTGAAAAGTGTTTGGGGCACAAAAGAATGGCAAGTACAGGGTATAGAATCTTTGTTCAGAGCCTGCATGATCCCAGAACAAATTATATTTTTAAATGACACTGTTCAACAAACTACCTGTCTTGGCCTAGCCAAAATTAAAGACTTAAATAAACCGTCTATTCCAAAGCCAACAATGAGCAGCAATAGCTCTATAGATGAAGAGATAGACGTAAATTATGTATTAAACCAAAACAGAACACATTCTGATTGGAAACAGTGGTTGATCTGGCCCACAGATACTAATAACTGTCAAGACAGATTCCTGAACAAAACACAGGGGTTCAAAATGACCAGGCCAGACCCTAGATATCCCCAAAGACATCACCCAGGGATAATAACCACCTACAGTGTGGGCAAATTATGCCTTCAATGGCTACAAACTTCCACACTGACAGAAATTAAGCAACACCTAACTTTACTTACTGATGGTGCTGACTTGCGTGATTTCATTATGGGACCGCGCAAACAGCGTCAAAAACGTTTCATAGCAGCCTCTGTATATGCAGCATACAATGAGGCCTGGAAGGTTACTCAAATTGAAACAGCAGAGAGAATACGGGAAATTGACCGTATTAATTTGGAAAAATCACTTTCTGTAGTGGACAATGGGTTAATGACTCTGTCCTCCAGAATTTTTTCTTTGGACAGCATTGTGTCTTCAGCAATCGACATATTATCGCAAGACTTACTGTTATTACAACACGGTCAGTCTCAATTGCGTTCTATTGTACAGCTTGGCTGGACGTTACAAAATCTGCGTTCAGGCTATGTGCCTTGGCGTTTAATCAACACAACGTCACTATTCCAAATCTTTAACCTTACTGATAGACAAGTCAGTATGGCACAAAAGGGTGCTGATTATACAATCTTGAGCATTGAAAAACTCGAAAGATTACCAGTGACAATGTCAGAACGACCTGTCAGTGAATGGATAATACATGGGATAATAAATATTCCAATCTCAACCTTCAGGTTTCAATACTGCCAAAAATATATACAGGCTGGCATGTACGAGAAATTGGGAAAGGGGTACATTAAAACAACATGGAACCTGCCCTATTCACATGCATGTGTCAGTAATAAAGGACAGAAAGTGTTTCTTAGTGGCAATAATTGTGCGATGTCACTAAGCGGCACGCTTCTGTGTAACGGAATTAGTTTGCATGGAGCCTGTGAAGGGAATTCATACAACCTTTCATGTCACCAGCAAGGCGCACCTGCAACAGAGATAGAACCATTCTTTCAAAGACTCTATTTTTTTTTTTTTTTTAAATGTATTTTTATTGCAGAATCAGGAATAAACACAGCCAACAAACCAACCCAAGTACCAGCGGGTCCCATCAGACAGCAGTCCAGCAATGCAATACACAGCCGATTAGCCCACATCCCGGAGGCTGGGCGGCGCGTCAATAAAGCAGTTCGCTGGAGGCACCCTGGTACATGCCCAATGCCGGACACGGGTCAAGTACAGCACTTCGTTCCTGCTTTTATCCCAAAACAACCAACCATCTTCTCCCCACCCAATCCCCGGTCACTTCAATGTCACATCACAAAATCAACCCGACTATGTTCCTGGGTCAACCGGTTCCGGGAAGTCGCTGGCAACCCACCCCATCCCACAACTCCTACTCTAATCCCTCCCCCAACTGCTGCTAACGCGGGTATCTCCAGGCCCCTCCTGCTCTAGGGTGACAGCCATCAGGAAGTTGTAACGAACAAGTGGTCACATGGAATCCTGACTCACAACTGATCGGTCTCATCACTGTCAGCTAAGTGGTCCCTCAATGCCTGCACCACCATCTCCCACGACCGTGCCAAATCCAAGCTCCTCTCATTACCCGTTCTAGTCGCCTGGCGCATCCGTGACACACTCTCACAGCCCGACCACTTCACCAACTCATTCCTCCACCTCCGTACAGACGGCCCCTCTTTAGACTTCCAATGCCAAGTGAGTTCTCGCTGCGCCAATATCAGTCCTAACCCAATGAATTTACTCGTCACCTTTGTCTTTTTGGTATGCGGGAACCACAGAAGCAGACACGTGGCCATGTCAAAGTCCACCTCCCGATCCGTGACAGCATTCAAGAGGTCCCCTACCTCGGCCCAGTAGTCACCCAACCTCGGGCAGCCCCACAGCATGTGGTCAAAATCCGCTCCGGGCTCCAAGCATCTCGGGCACATGGCGTCATGCACCTGGAAGTGGCGACGTAATCTCTCCGGGGTCAAATACGCCCTATGGAGCACAAAATAATGCACCTGTTGGAATCTCGCATTCCTCGTCTCTTTCCAGGCCCTGTGTAGCACCTGACCCCAAACAGCGTCCGGAAGGGGCTTACCGATGCTGGCTTCCCAACGCAACTTCAACTCAATCAACGGAGCTAGACCCTCGTTCAGCATCCTATTGTGAAGGCAAGTCACCGCCTTGACGGTGCCCGCAGCCATCACCACATATTGGCACACCTCCGACACCTCTGGTTCAGCCAATCCGCCCCCCCAGTGCCGCCGCAGAGCCGCGACCACCGCCGCATGCAGCAAGAAGGAGCCATTCGGCAGGCCGAACTGCTCCTGCAACGTCTGAAACGGGGCCAACGTCCCATCCACATACAGGTCACCTACCATCAGCAAGCCCAGGTCCTCCCACTCCAACAATCTGGACCAATCACCCCCGTGCGGCAAAATAGTGAGCATACCTAGCGGGATCTCCGGGGCATACGGCCGGCGCTTCCCCGCCCTTTTCATATATCTATTCCAACACAATCTGAGGGTCCACTCTTCCATCGTGACTTCCCTACTGGCCAGCCTCTGTTGCATCACAATGGACGACAAGACCTGCCGCTGAACGCCCACCCCTCGGCCAACCTCGGGCCCCCTGAATTCTCTAGCCACATTCTGCGTCAGGACCTGGAGCTGCGCCGCCAAATAGTATAACTCGTAATCGGGGACGGCCATCCCTCCCTCACACTTGGGTCTCAGCAGGGTGGTCAGTGCTACCCGTCTGCGACCATGGCCCCAGAGAAAACCAGTCACCATCGTCCTCAGCTCCCTGAATATGCCCTGCGGGATCCACACCGGCAACGTTCTAAAATAGTAGAGCAGTCTCGGGAGTGCCACCATTTTCAACAGCGCCACTCGGCCCAATACAGACAACGGGAGGGAGGCCCAGAAGTCCATACTACCTCTCAACGCTCTAATGCAGCGTCCCACATTCCCGTCAAGGAGGTCCGCTGTAGCATGGTAGATGCGTACCCCCAGGTACAGAAAACAAGATGGTTCCCACTTCACAGACCCCACGAGCTGTGGGCAGCGCGTGGCCTTCCGCAGCGGAAACACACAAGTTTTAGTCCAGTTCACCCTGAGGCCCGACAGCTCCCCAAACCTGCTCAACATATCCACCGCGCCTTCCAGAGCCTTTCCAGCGTCCGCGAGGTACAGCAATAGATCGTCAGCGTACAACGATATATAATGCGAGTCAAGGCCCTGCATGATCCCGTCGTAAGCAACTCCCAGCCTCGCCTGTGCAGCTAGGGGTTCCATCGCCAGAGCAAAGAGCAAAGGGGATAGCGAGCAGCCCTGCCTCGTACCCCTACACACCGGGTAAACCGAGGAGACCAGTGTCCCTAACCGCACCCGTGCTTTGGCCGATGAATAGAGCACTCTTGTCCAGCCTCGGAACCCGTCCCCGATCCCGAACTTCGCCAGCACACCATCTAGAAAATCCCACTCCAAACTATCAAACGCTTTCTCAATATCAACCGCCAGCACCACCGGGCCCGGATCCGACAAGGCAGCACTATCAATAACCCCGATCAGCCGACGGATATTCATCGAGGTACTCCTGGAGGGGATGAATCCCGCCTGATCCTTATGTACCAAAGAGGTCATCAATGGCAAGAGACGGGTGGCTAGGATACGGCTCAGAATCTTATAATCCACCGTCAACATAGACAACGGACGGAAAGAGGCGACATCCAAAGCATCCCTGCCCGGTTTCAGCAGGGGCACCACCAGCGCCTCTGTCATAGACTCAGGCAGTCGCCCCAGCTCCTTCGCCTCCACATATACAGCCTGCAGCCTGGGCGCTAGTACGTCGATAAATTTGGCATAGAACTCGATCGGCAGCCCATCCACCCCCGGGGTCTTATTCCGCGCCATGTGGCTAATCGCCCCTCTAATTTCGGCCAGGGTGACAGGGCCTCCTATATCCCGGGCGTCCTCCTCAACCAATACCGGTAGAGGAATCGGATCTAAGTAGTCGCCAATGGCCGTGGCCTCCACTTCAAGGTGGCTGGTATAGAGGCCCGTGTAGTAGGATTGAAAGCGCTCCAGGACCGCGGCCTGCGAGCAAACCACCACCCCGTCTCCCCTTCGTATACTCAGCACCGAGCAACCCCTAGGGGTCGGATCAGCCAACTTCGCAAGGAGCGTGCCCACCTTATCACGTTCCTCGTGCACTTTCACCGCATACAACTTATAGTCATAGCACCGCAGTCTCTCAGTCTCATTCGCCACTGCCTCCTTAGCACGCAACAGGTTGTCCTGCAGCTCAGGCTTCTCCGGACGCCGCAGTTCCACTTCTCTCAGCACCGACTCCGCTTTCGCGAGATCAGCCAGCACGGCACCCCTCACAGTCAGAAACCGGCCCATACATACCCCTCTCACCACCACTTTCATCGCATCCCATTCATTCGCTCTGGTCGCCGTCGACCCAGCATTGACCGCGAAATAGTCGTCAACGCCTTGACGGACCGTATCGCAGAACGCTGGGTCCTCCAACGTCTCTGGACGGAGTCGCCACGTGGGGACCGCCGATCTCGCCAACTGCCACTGCACCGAAATCAGCAGCGGGTTATGGTCCGAGATGGTTCTAGTCAAGTACTCAGTGTGCCGCACCACCCTCGCCAAAGACTCACAACACAGCACCGAATCCAAACGAACATGCAGATCATGCAGCGCCGAGAAATAGGAGTAATCCCGGGTGTCGGGGTACTGCGCCCTCCATACATCCACCAAACCCCACCTGTCCTGCCATTCCCGCCTACGAGTCGCAAGTCTGCGCACCGGGGAATCCACCAAAGGCGGGTGAGACCTGTCCAACTGCACATCCGTAATAGAGTTAAAGTCCCCCGCCAGGAGGATAGGGCCTGCCAAGTAGCACGCCAGTGAGCGCGACAAGCTCTCGAAAAAGTGGGCCTGCTCAGCGTTGGGGGCATAAATGGTACACAGCACTACTTCCCTTCCATACAGCCGTCCCTCCACCACTACATAACGACCCTCCGGATCTATTTTCTGACTCGTGACCTGGAATGGCGTGCCAGCTCTGACCCAGATCAACACTCCTCTGGCAAACGCTGAGTAAGTCGTGCCAAACACCTGGCCCCGCCACCTCCTCTGCAAAGCCCCGCATTCCTGCTGTGTCAAGTGAGTCTCCTGAAGCATTGCTATCTGGACGCCCCGCCTCACCAAGTAGGCATGCACCTTGTGGCGCTTGACCATAGTGCGGAGACCCCGGACATTCCATGTGACACATTTCAGATTAGGTAACGTCCCCATAGAGCATCAAACCCAACAGTAGCACATGCCAAGAAATGTGACCCGCATCGCAGCAATTGTACAACCCCCTCAAAACATCCCCTACAACACCCACCCTCCCATTCCCCAGGACAGGGCCTAGTAACCCAGCTTCAGCCCCGTTCCAAACCTCAAACACCCCACACATCACACTAAACTGTGGTCGACACCACAGAGGACCTTAGGGGTCCGATGGGGACTATGGAGCCCCGAACCAGGACGACAGAGCAACCACCCCGCGCCCACAGCCCCTCGCTGCCATTGCAGCCCCATACCTGGCAGTCCATGAAAAATCAGGAGCGTCCAGGCCATGTCAAAGTCCATCCACCAAAGGCCTCATCCATTAAAGATACCATCGGATGTCTGTGGAGTAACCTCCGGCCCCAGCGCTCCCCCCACCTCCGAGTCCTCATCACCAGTCTTCAAACCTTCACTCTCCGACGCCGAACCCCTGGAGGCGTCCTCTTGCTGCGACCCCGTTATATTCGCTGTGGCCTCCAACGCACTCCGTCTATCGGCCAGCATTTGCGCCTCTCGCTCGGCCCGTTGGCGTCGATTCCGGGAGCGGATGCGCTGCGACTTCCGGACCCTGACCGGCTGCTCCCGATCCCTGGTTGGCCTGTGTGCCCGATCCGTCCCTGCTCGATACAGTTCCAGCCAGGACCAAGCTTCATCGGGCGCGTGAAAAAAGTGAGTCTTGCCATCAACGACAATCCGCAGCTTGGCCGGAAAAAGCAAGGAATATTGAATCCCCTCCTCTCTCAGCTCCTTTTTCACAGACAGGAAAGAAGCCCTGTTCCGCTGCACCTCTTGCGTGTAGTCCGGAAAGATGGTCACCTTACTGTTGTCCACCTGGAAGGGGCCACGATCCCTCGCCTTCTGGATCAGCAGATCCCGATCCTTATAGTGCAGCAGTCGGACCACCATCGGCCGAGGCGGTCGGCCCTCCAAGGGAGGCTTCGCGGGTACCCTATGCGCTCTTTCCAGGGAGAAGAAGGGGGAAAGGCCCTCAGGCGCCACCACAGTGCGGAACCAGTCCTCCAAATAGGCCACTGCATCATCCTTCTCAATCTTCTCCGGAAGCCCTACCACCCTCACGTTGTTCCGGCGGTTGCGGCCTTCCGCGTCCTCCACCCTACGCTCCAAGGTCGCCAGTCGACGGGCAACGTCATCAAGTTTATGTTCCGCCGTGACCACCGCCGGTTTCAGTTCCTGGAGCAGTTGTTCATTGGATTTCACCCGGTCCGAAAGTTTGGTGTGGTCCGCCCGCAACAGGCCGAGCCCCGACGCCACCTGCGCAATATCCTGGCGCAGTTCCTCTTTCGTGGCGGTTATCGCGGCCAAGATTGCGTCTAGGCGGAGGTTGAGCCTCTGTTCTTGCGGCGAGGACTCCGTCTGGGAGCCGCCAGCCAGATCTTCCTGCCTCTGGCTCCCCAGTCCAGCAGGCTCGGCGCCGCCAAGCCCCTGCGCAGCCATCTTGGATGCAAGTACTCGGCCACACGAGCAGCCCCTCCAATCAAAGGCGAGGCCCACCAGAAGCACCCAGCCGAGCACAACGCACCAAACCTCAGGATAAGCGGGTGTTCGCGGTGCCAACAGCACCCCACGCACTGCTCTTCGATCAGCTCCCGGGTGGTAGTGCGCTCCACAGTGTCCCGCAGCCACTCAGGGAACACCCGCAGCCCTCCCGGGCCAGTGGGAACAGAGTCCGCGAGAGGGGCGGGCCGCGAATCCGGCGAGGCCCCGGGCTACACCGGCCCCTCCGCTACACCACTTGCTGTAGGGCCCAACACTACACCACCAGCTCGGTGCGTCTTCACCGCCCAGCGGGCGGGGCCCCCACCTCTGGTCGGGCGGACCGCCACCTCCGAACCGCCAGGCCCCGGGACGTCCAAGCGCCGTGGGCGGCCGCCCTCCCCAGCTCTCCGCCGGCCGATAGTTCACTCCTGCGATCCGGTGGCCCTATGGTGTGGCGGCCGGTGTGAGGATGGCCTCCCAAGCCCACAGCGCCCTCGGTGGCCCAGCACAGGGGCAGGCTCCGCTCCGCTGCCGTCTCAGCAGTAGGTGGGGGAGGGGCGCCTCACACGCCTCACTCACCGGCAAAGCACCGCCGGGCCCCCCCGCTGCTCAGGGTCCGCTCCGATGAGCCCCCGCACCGCACACCGCTGCCGAAATGCTCCGCCTGAGCCTGTGGCCGCTCCAGTGCGCCGCAACACACCGCTCTCGGAGCCCTCAGGGAGGCGGCGCCGCCATCTTGGCTTCGTCCGCTCGACAGGCGCGCCGAGCTCCAGGTCCGCCCGCTGCCACCGGCCAGGGTCCCGACGGAGCCGAACGCTCCTCGAATGCTCACCAGCCCTCCGGACCACGAATTCCGCCGCCAGGCAGCGCGGGGCGACGGACAATCAGGAGAAAAGACGGGGCATGGCGCGGAGCAACTCGCTCACGCAGCCATCCCGGTCGGCGCTGTAGCCACGCCCCTCTTTCAAAGACTCTATAATGGGAGTTACATTCTAATTGTAGATCGCAGATGTTGTAGTCTTATGCCCGGGACTCCTTATCTCATAACTACGACTGCGAAGGTCAAGTGCTGTGGACGCTCATTGTTCCCCAGCTCCTTTCCAGACAGGGAGGCAAGGGCATGGCCCAATTTGAAAATTACTTCTATTCGAATAGATACTTTAAGCAGAATGAAAACAGTGCTTCTTCAGACGCCTACAAGGCTCACGTCATCAAAAGAAACGTATGATCTACAAGTCGCAAGGACGACTGCAGAGATACATTCATTGTTATCAACTAATTCCCCCATACATTTCGCAGAAATCCTGAATGAAATCTTAAATATTTCTGATACCAATGGGGTCTCAAAGGTATTTAAGACAGTATTTTCGATGGCATTAACACCATTCAAAGCCATACTGGGTATTTTTCCAGATTTCGTCCATTCGATTTTTGGCGGACTTCCCCTGATCTTGGGACTAATTGCAGGAATCCTATTCTTAGTCCTTATTTTTCGTTATGGCAACCCATGTCACAGACAAAACTCTTGCGACAAGGGAAGAAACAATCCTAGCCATTGGATACCGGGACCGGATATCAAAAATCCTGGGACTCTCCCGGCTTAGAGACCTGAACATGACTTGGTTTCTATCATTTCGACCAATGTGGCAAAGATGTGTTTTACCTGTATTAAGGTGTCTGCTATGCGGAGAAGAATGCGTGTTAGACACCTGTCTGACGCTACAATCGGATGCGCCAATGGATGCAGAAACATTGTTGAGCCCGATCAAGGTTCACGCTTTGTGCTGCCCTCAAAGGCTACCAATCCTGATGACGGCATTCGTGGAAGCTTCACCACTACGATTGAGGGGTAGTGAAGTTCAAGATGAAAGCAGCATCGAACAGGTACGACCTTCTGTCAGCAATGCGAATCAGAATGTCAATGGAGACAATCATACGCACGAATGCATGGTTACACCTTTTTCCGAGTTAGTGGAACTTTCCCAGGAAGCTGTTGACAGCTTTTTCGAAAGCCTAAATGATATGATGTTCTCACCAGAGCAGAAATAGAGACTTTTGAGCAAGCTCGCACACGGCGTTCCCTGAATTCGGCCTTCAACTTTAAAAATAAAGTCACATGAACGATTTTACCTCCAGTTCACGGACAGCAATTTTTCAGCAGCCCCAAAATATTTTTGCATATTTTTCGGGACACTATCTTCTGCTTAAAGTAAGAACTATTCTTAGAGAACTAAGGTTTCTAAATTTTAGATAGCTTATAGACATTAGCTGCCCGCTGGTATGTTCATAAATATTTTATTCTGTGATGGAATGGTCTCGAACTTTTTTTCTGTATTAAGAGCCATTTCATGTGTAAATTCTCATATACCAAATAGCAATAATGTATACAAATGCGTGAATACTTTGACATTATTCTACAGCTTGAGTGCATACAATACATATGATTGCAATTCTTCCGTATTTTTGAAAAATTTCAAAATGCATTTATGTATTTTGGGGTGGTAAGGTATACACTATACTCTATAGTATGTTTTACTATGCATAGATTAGTAAATATGTCCATAGTTAGCTTGGAGTGGGTGTGATGTATTCCTATAGGTTCTGAATCGATCCCCCTATTCCTGACCCTATTCTGGTTAAACAAACCAACAAGTTAACTAGCAGTCAGCCCATGAGGCAGAAAACCCCCATGATGCAGATACCGTTATCTGACGCAGTCACACTACGGCACAGGAACGTGTTATCTGATTAGGTCATAACGCTTGCGATCTAATTAGACAAGCGATATTCCTCCAGCCCCTGATAAGGCATACGGAGTTCTCATAACAAATCAAACCTATGACAACCTGGGCAAAACCCTGCGGCCATTGTTTTGATTTCACCGAGAACTTCAGCAAAAGAATGTGCTAACGAGCAAGTCGTATGACATCCTTATTGACGTATCTATGTCCATCCTTATGTCAATCTCGGCACCTTAAAGGTATAAATATTACCGATATTGCCCTATGCAAAGACACGCGGTGGTGACGAGACGGAGCAGCCATACTTGCCGAAGCGAAGAGCAGAGCAGACCCCGCTGGCGCAGCCCCGCCTTCCTGACGCGCTGAGAACGAGAAGCTGCCTATTTCTCCTGCCGAGAAATCCAGCACCGGCGCTTCCGGGTAGCCCTCGCAGGCAACCTGGAATATCGAGACCAGAGAGAGAGATACCATCCCTCATTCATCCTAACTTCCAGGTACAGAACTGAATAACCCCTCACAGAGAATTCTTTAGTCAGTCACTTGGCAAAAGCAAACTTAACTTAAACTGTAACTTTCTATTCCCGCCCACGTATTAGGCTTAGGTCAGGTACACGGGGTAGGCGTATTTAGAAACACCAGTTGAGTACGTTTAGTCAAATGTATATGTGTATGTAATATATTTTATTCATTTTAAACCTTCATATGGCTTAGAAACCATATCAATGTTTTTACAGTATTATTTTATATTTCTGCTTCTAATGTATGCACTTTACTTAACTATAAGTATTGCAATAATATCGATCCATTTCTCTTGTACGAGAAAAGAGACTGATCAATAAATAACACCTTTTATTGAACACGCCCGTCTCTTCCTTTTCTCTACATTCTGATGAGACTAAGAATGCACGTACTGACTGAGTAAAATAAATTGCCTTTTGTTCACACGACTCTCGAGATACACTCTTGATTAGGGGAGAGCAAAGTTGTCATGTTCTATGGTTGTCAGAAACTAAATCCCTTCTTGTCTAATCAGGGAAGTTAATTCCTTCCTGAACATTCGAGAAAGTTTCTAGTGAACTCTGAGCTAGCTGGCAAACCCAAAACTTTAAGTCTAATATCGACAGTAGTAGACCTAGTTAACGTCTGGTCTAGGCCTTTACTATTGAAGGTATTATTCCAATGCGCAGAGCCTATTGGGATAATAGGAACTACACTACAAGAGCTGAGGAAGATGTGTGCAGACGCCCCCTTCCAGATGGCAAGATGGTGGCTCCATAGTTGTAGGAGCAGGAGTCGGCTGTAGGATTGGTTGCGGCACTCTTGGTGGCTTTCCCAGCAAGGTTGTTGTTGCCCTCCCACCCCTTCACCCTCCTTCATCCCCCATTGACTGGCCCGACAGCAGGGGCAAAAACTGATTCGCTCTGCCTTCTGACACTGGACTTTGTAGACTAGTGTCATTGTCGGCCTGAGGGAGCTGCAGGAGCTGTGTGAATGCAGTGAAACTTCTTAATGGCTGTATCATTCCCGGCTACCGGTTAAGGAGTGTAACGGATGCCAGGTGCGGCCTTTTCACCACACTGGGTTTAGGCCTGCTGGCTCTGGGGACAGCGGTGGCCCTTGGGAGCTTGGCACTGGGCCACAGGACTGCTCTGCTTCTCCTTACTGAGGACCTCTGGGGGAACAGCTGGAAATTCTGGGTTCCCCCACCATGGACCATGACCGACTTTCTTGTGCGTTGCAGGGAGGGCTGGAGCTCCTGGGGTATGATATTTTGCCCTGCCGTAAATGCGAACTGCTGCCAACACTGCACTTGCTGCTGTGCTTGATGGGCCCAGCCTGTTGCGGTTCTCTCTCCCCCTTATAGTTGGACCTTGGATTCTCAGTGCAAATCCAGCTGAGCTTGGGGGCTTATTAGCAGGGGATTTCCCCTACTGCCTACAGAACCCTTCCTGACTGCTGTGCCCTTTGTTGTGTGATGGTGCAGATGGTCGTTCCCTGCTTTCCCTCCAGTGGTGGCTCTGGAGTCTACCGGCGACCTTGTGCTCCCCTATGACCATTAAAGTGATTGACTATGCACCCCCCTCCTCGCCCTGTTGCTGATGACTTTGACTATTGCAACCGGGCTGGGCCGGGGACACCTCCCACATTGTCGTGTAGTTTCTACCAATCCATTGGACCTGCGCATTGCTTGGACAACATAAACTAAGGGCTTGGTGTCAAGACTGATTCCGCACTCCCCCGCAGCACATGTTGCACTATAGACCAGCTAGACCACTGTGCCATTGTAAGCCCCCTAACCTACCAGGGAGTGAATGGTTATCTGGCAACCACTGACAAATGTAACCATAACCCCTTAGGGATCGTGGAAACAGTATAGAACCTTTCTCTCAGTCAAGGTCAACAGATTGTTTATTCTGCTTATAAAAGCACAAAAATAAATATAAATGTACCAAGAGCAGTTATTATAATAAGCCATTTAAAAGCCATAGATGCGTAACAGGTACTATATGCAAATATAAATTTTCCTAAAACCATATTTACAGGAGATAAAATAAATATATGAGTCATTAAAAGCAAAATACTATTTCTATTTTGCATATAAACTCCATCAGGTAAAGTGCATATACATTTCATAAAAAAGGGTGCACGTTGGACTAAACAAAAAGTATCTTTCTACTAATCCTTAAAGCACATGAGAAGAAGCTAGCAACTCCAAGGGAAACCATAGGCGAGGAAAGCATCTGCAAGTATAATAATGCTGGCCTCGCCTGGGCAAAATGACATGGGCTCAATAACTGTAGAATGTATTTTTTCCGCAGGGAGAGATAAAGTGCACAAAAGAGAGTAAAGTGCAATGTGTCCTGGTCAGAGAAGTTGTCACATGGACATGGCCTTGAATCCACAGGCTTCAGAAAGCCTTTCAGAACTGCTAGTAACTAATTAATAAGATTCAATCTGAATCTGGTTAGCAGAAAGCAGTGGTGAATGTTATTGACAAGATACAGATAGGGGTGCGCCAGTGGGCATGAACTAAGGGTGATGTAAATTCTCACCGTGGGTTTAGCAATTTCTACACCCTCCCTGTCCTCTCGCAGCCTGGCCAGAAACTGATGCTTAAACTTCCTGATATCAGTAGGCCGTGCAGGTTTGGGGTTAGTGTAAAGGTTGGAGTGTAATAGCCTTCTTATCTGCTCCAATATGTACCTTAGCCATGGAATACGCAAAGCCCCATCAAGGGCCATACTGTTCACTATGACAAGTTGATTCAGGGTAGAGACTGGAGAACACCACATTCTGAGCCAGCGAACGAAAGGTGCAACTGCGATGTAATCAGACATGTATCCCATGCCAAGCTCCTCATGGAACCTAAAAGCGGGGATGCAGGGGGGACTGCGAGGAGCCGGCGAAAAGTTTTTTTTCCACCAACTGCAAGTATTTCACATCCCTATACCCCCACACGTCACATCCATAGGTGGCCATGGGGAGACATTTTTCTTTATACACTTTTAGCAGTGCAAGAACGGGCTTTGACCCCAATCTTTTTGGGAAATCCATTGTGGCCCCCACTGCCCTTGCCAATACGTTCTTTTTGTATGCTCTTTGCTCGACCCACGTTCCAATCTCATCAAACAAGACTCCTAAATAGGGAAAGGTTGCTACATTGGATAATTCTGCCCCCCTGCAGAAAACCTACGCCTCGCAGCCTTCTTAGTGCAGATTGTCATAATATGTGATTTGGAGAAGTTGATTACAAGATCAAGCGAGTCCGTAAAATCTATAAGTGCCTAAGGGTTTTTAAAGGCCTACACCTGTCCTGGCAAACAGCACCCCATCATCTGCACATAGAAGTGCGGGTATGAATTTAGAGCCAGCTCTCAAATGTCTTCATTAGCAGCCAAGAGAATATCCCCTAGCTTGTCAATATACAGCGTAAACAGCAGGGGAGCCAAGATGCACCCCCGCCTGACCCCTCTCTTGACATCCCAAGAAGCTGACACATAACCATCCCATTATAACTCACCGCAGCCTTGGTGTTGTTATGGGTAAAGTGTAAAAAAGTCACCTGGTCAGTCTCCAGGCCCAGCTCCAGAAGAATCGACCATAGCTTGGATCTATTGACGCAATCAAATGCCCATGTTAGGTCCATAAAGGCTATGTGCATTGTTTCCTTCTTAGCTATAGTATATTTCTTTAACAAATGTAAGTTAATGCACTGATCTAGCGACCCTTTACCTTGTCTAAAGCCATACCCTAGATCTGAAATAATCTTAAACTTATCTAACCAGGAGTTTAGCTTATCCAGGACCACTTTCCCCATAATTTGTGCATCCATATCTAAGAGGGAGATTGGTCGATAACATGCTAGATCATCCCTCGAGCCCTTTTTAGGTGTCGCGCCTGCGATTGCAGGGGCGAAGCCCCGGTTGTCGCAAAGCGAGTCTATTGTAATCGTTTCAGTCCTTTCAGCTTTCAAGGACTACCCAGAGGAGACAAGAGACTGGCACGCGCACGCAGCCTGCCGGAATCGGATCAGGTCGCGCGCGTGAACACGCGCTCCGATTCCGGCAGGCTGTTCACAACACATGCACACGTAGACAGGTACACACGCAGGCACACACAACACACACACAGACAGACGCACGCACACACACAACACACACGCACACAGACAGACAGCCGCACACACACACAGATGCACACACACACGCGCACACACACGCACACACACATTTCCCCCTCCCCCCCACTCACCGGGCTCTTTCAGCGTGTTCCGTGTCCCTGTCTCTCTCGTCAGTCTCGAGGTCCCTCCGCAGCGCTGGTCTTCACCTGGGCCCGCTCCTGGGACCCGGGACTTCAGATGCCGCACTCCGCTATGGCGCCGGGGCTCGGAGCGCGCAAGCGCGGGCAGCCCCTGCCCTCTCACTCTAAGCCCGGGCTGCTTTCGGTTTCGCTGGTCACGTGCCCGTAGCCACGACAACACGTGGCGCGTGCCTGCAGCGAATGGAATGAAAGCGTACTCTGATATGTGTAAAATGCAAGTTTACAAATTGGTGCTCACCCTGTAGAACTGGTGTTTGATGTACGAAGGCTTAAGAAGGGATGTTTCTTGTTTTTCATCTTGCACTTGTTAGGGCTCGCTGCGATAGTGTCTCGTTTCACTTTCAGGCCAAAAAGAACTGCTTCAAAACTCTTTCAGCCGCTATGGAAAGAGAACAGCACTCGCAGGGGCAGTTTACTGATGTTTTTATTACCAGCGCAACAAACGCGTTTGGTAGACTTTTTCAGTAAGGAAGCTGTATGAGAAAATGATTTCTTCTTTTAAAATAAAGATGTAATCACAACGTTGTTGCCGATACTCGGCTTGTTAATGATTTCTATAGCGCCCACGTAAAGCGGAGCTGTCCATTGGCGCTTTAAAAGGCACCTGTTCTCTCTGAGAAGAAGCTCTCGGGCGCAGGAGCGCTCACTCTCTGGACGGATCGCCTCGGCCGGCATAAGAGGAGGGAGCCCCCTCCACGCACACTCACGCCCCCTCCACGCACGCTCACGCCCCGGTCCTGGTTGCCCATCACTGCCAGGGAAGATGCCGGTGATTAATGGCGGCGCTGCCACCCTGACCGAGCAAGCAGAGCCTGGCATCAGCCCCCCCCCAGGAGCCATCGGGGCACCCGCTGCCCCAGCAGCAGCCCCCCTCCCGCTGCAGCAAAGCACCCCCTGCTGCCCCAGCACTTACCCTCCCCATACCATAACACCCCCACGGCTTCCACCTTGCTTCCAAGGGACCTCGTTTGTCCTAGAAATTACCTTTCCCTGGCCCCCCCCTGTATCCTCTTACAGCTTCTCCCCCCCCCCCGCAGGCCAGCATCCGAAACCACCATCCGCTGGCACTCACCCGCTGCCATAGCAACCACTCAGCCACTGAGGCACCCGCTGCCCCTTCATCTGTCCTTGCTAGCCCCCCAGTACCCTAGCCCTGACACCCGCCAATCACCCCCCGCCCCAGCATCCACCATTCCCAATAGCAGAACACCCACCTGTTGCCTCAGCAACCCCCCTTACGCCGCTGCATAGAGCCCTCCCCTGACCTCTGTGACCCACCCCCTTGTCACCCTCCTCCACAATACCACCCCCACCCGCCTCGACAGAGTAAGTGCACAGGAACGCACTCCCACCAGTGACCTGCAGGGGACCCCCAGATGTGCACTGCAGGCCCTGCGCTCATTCAGCTGTTTTACTGGAATTCGAACCTAGGACCGGCATATTACACAGATCTGCGCAGTCCGTGCATCAATCCGCTCAGCTATCTGAATTGGAATTTTCTACCAGTAGTTCGCAATCAGAGGGCCGCATCGGGTGCAGAACCCACTCGTCTATCTTACCAGGACCGGCATTAATTTACAGGTTGCATTCAGACCTCTGCGGTGAACAGCTGTGCGATCTGACTGTAGTGGAAGCCTGGGAGCCGTTACTGCAAGCTCCAAACCTGCCGAACTACCCTGCTTGCCCTGGGCCCGCAAATGGTGCACCATTTCTGCAGCTGGCACTCTCGATTTGCACCGACGCTTTTGAACCCCCTCAGGGCACTCAAAGCTGAGACCTGCACATTGCACTCGGACCTCTCAGTGGCAGGTGCATTAACCCACTAGTCTTTCATATTGGAATTTGAACTGCATGTCGCTTTGATTTCCCCTCGGGTGCATTCCCCCACTGGACCAGCATCATCGTAAAACTGGACCCCCTGACCCCGGGTCGCCGCCCCAGGTGCATAACCCACTGATCTAGCTTCCCAGGAGCCGAGCCTGTGACCCGCGGGCTGCCCCCGGATCTCCACCGCAGGAGCCCAGACCCCCTGAAGATGCTGCCCGGCTACTTCCAGATCTCCGGGGAGAGCCTGTCCAGCGCCGAGGTGAAGGACGTGGTGGACAGCCTGCGGGAGAACTCGGTGCGCCTGCTCTCGCTGCGGGGCTGCCGCCTCTCCGACCGGGACTTCGGGCGCGTCTGCCGGGGCCTGGCCGAGTCCCACTCCCTGGCCCAGCTCAACCTCAACCTGGGGGTGGTGGGCAGCCTGGAGCGGGTGCGGCTGCTGGCCGAGGCCCTGCAGACCAACCGCTCGGTGCAGTCCCTCTTGTGAGAATGAGTGACTCTGATTACCACTACAACAGATGTGTATGTATCTATAGCGCCTAGTGCCGCCAGCTGCATTCATTATAACAGGCTCGTAGTATGTGCAGACCAACCGCTCGGTGCAGTCCCTCTTGTGAGTATGAGTGACTCTGATTACAACAGATGTGTGTGTATAGCCTAGTGCCGCCAGCTGCATTCTTTTTTTTTTTTTTTTTTTTTAAACTTTATTACGCAGTATTGGCAAACAAATATGGGCCTACAACCATCCGACTGGCCTCGAAATCTTGTGGGTCAAAGTAGCAATCTATATGGTGACTCGGTAACATATCGGAACAAAGTACAATCATCCTGAATTACACTGGAGACATGTGTATTACCGAGAACTAGAAGAAGTGAAGGTTCATTTTAAAATTTTATAAAGTATAACGAAAAAAGTAGGAGCTGAGAAGGATCGAAGTCCATACAATCCGTCTAAAACATAAGCGGGCGACTGCCACTAAAAGAGATCCAGCAAGCAGGAAATCTAAATCAAAATGGCGGCATACAGATAACACAAAAGGGTGAACAATCCCACAGCACGATACGTGCCAGTCGCTACCCACCCCGTATCGATCCAACCCACAACCCAAGAAAAAAGGGGAGAAATAGAGAATATAAAAGGAAAGAAAAAGAAGGCCCATAGAAACTGAAACGGACAAAAGAAGACCCCTCCCCCCCACCCTACACGCATGCAGAGGCTACGGCCACCCCCCCCCCAGCAGCGTGTCTGTCGCCCAGAAAGAATACCCGAAATACAGAAGTAGAAGAAGAAAGAAAGAAAAAGGAATCAGAGAAGATCAGAGGAGGGACAAACATTTGTAAACAAAATAGCCAACATGTGTAATCTCGGCCGCCCCCCCCCCCGGGACCCCGAAACCGATGCATAACCAACGTCTAACTCCCCAGTCCGTCCGTCACTATCCAATCAGAACAAGCAACAGGAAGCAAAAAAGGAAAAACATCATCAACCTTGTCCCTTCCGATCGAACGCGACGACGAGGTACAATCGTGGAGCAGCCATCTTGGACGGAAAAAGCAGACGAAATGACAACCACAATACAGGGCACTGTCCACCAAGGTCTGTCCACCTCAATGTCCTGTGGTCAACGGCTGCACAAAAAAGGGAACCACACAGCAGCAGTCTTCGAACGTCGACCGGCCAAAGCAATAGTAGCAAATCCAGGATAGGGCAGAAAGACACGCCAGTAGAACACAAAGGAGTTGCCCGGCATGGCGTCCAAAGACGATTCCCCAGCCATTGCACAAGTCCAGAAACCACACACTGCACCATAACCATTACAGGCAATACCGCGGCGGTATCAAGATCTTGGACCTCCGACGCCTCCATGTAGATCTGGGTAGGCAGTTCACGGTAGCCGAGCACAGGGTGTGGCGAAGTGCTCAGTTCACGAAAACCAACACAGCCAGTCGAGGGCACTGCGGGCAGAATGGCATCTAGTCGGTCCCCCAGGTCCCGGGCATTGTCAGATAGGGCAGCTCGCAAAGTACCCAAAGCGCTCAGAATATCACCAATCGCCAAAGATGCCGCAGGAGAAGCGGATGCTGCAGCTTCCTGCACATGGGGCTCACAAACATATGCCAGACCCCGAAACTGTTCGTCGACATCCATTGTTAGCAGCCGGACATCACACCGCAGAGCACAGCCACGTCAGGGGTCCAGGGGCCACTCACTCCGTTATGACACCACACTCAGTTGCAGTGCAGCGCCGGTCGTCGTAAATACCCTTAGTAGCAGCCTGGGGTCGTCAGTTGCGAGCGCCGAGCGCTCGGTCCAAAATGGCACCCACAACAGCGCTGGAAGGCGAAGAGGCACTCAAAGCCGTCTACAGGCTGGAGAAAGGACACTGTGTATCACTGGCCGCGGCAACATTGTTGCGAGCGTGGAGGTGAACTGGCCAGGATAGCACGTTGCGGCGAGAAAAGCAGTACTGCAGCCGCTCTCCGCCGGCCGACCCCGCACCGTCGTCAGTGGCCGCTGTTGTCGTAATCAGGGCCGGCCATCACCGAGGAACAAAGACCCGGTCACCGCCATTCCGCTCAGAAAGGAAACAAGGACGCTCTGTCGCGTCTGCCGCAGGGAGCACGCCGGGGAGCGCACCGTTGGAGTCAGGATCACTTCCCGGTTCCGAAACATCAACGCGGTCACAGGATAACTTGCAGGATCAGTAGCTATTCGGAGGGAAAACGAGAGGGTCGGCGGAGCCGAGGGTTTAGGCGGCCATCATGGTTGCAGGCTAGGCTCCTCCCGCCAGCTGCATTCTGATAGCGGTCTCGTAGGTATGTGCAGACAACAGCTCGGTGCAGTCCCTCTTGTGAGTATGACTCTGATTACAATTACAACAGATGTGTATGTATCTATAGCGCCTAATGTCACCAGCTGCATGCATTATAACAGGTTCGTAGTATGTGCAGACCAACAGCTCGGTGCAGTCCCTCTTGTGAGTATAAATCACTCTCTGATTACCACTACAACAGATGTGTGTGTATAGCGCCTAGTGGCGCCAGCTGCATTCATTATAGGAGGTTCGTAGTATGTGCAGACAACCACTCGTGCAGTCTCTTTTGTGAGTATGCCTCTGATTACCACTACCACAGATGTGAGTAGTGCACACTTTTCCACCAGGCAAACACACCAACAGCCTTCAGTGCACGCTTCCAGACACACACAGCATCAGCCTTCAGTGCACACTTTCGCGGGTCACAAACACCACCAGCGATCAATGCACGCTTCCACCACACACACACAGCACCAGATGTCAGTGCACGCTTTCACCAGGCACACACACACACTACCAACCATCAGTGCACACTTTCCCCAGGCACACCCCATCAGCCGCCAGTGCACGCTTTCACCAGGCACACACACCACCAGTCGTCAGTAAACGCTTCCGCCAGGCACACACGCCACCAGCTGGCAGTGCACACTTCCACCAGACACACACACCACCAGCCATCAGTGCACATTTTCTACAGGCACACACACCACCAGCCATCAGTGCACGCATCAATTGTTAACACATCCACAATTAACTATTGTAGCAATCGCAGTATGGCGCACTTTACTTTTAAACATGTCAGTGCACGCTTTTCCACCATGCACACACACCACCAGCCATTAGTGCACACTTTCAACAGGCACACACACACCACTAGCCATCAGTACACGCTTTCATCAGGCACACACACCACCGGCCGTCAGTGCACACTTTCAACAGGCACAAACACCATAAGTCATCAGTGCACGCTTTCACCGGGCACAAACACCACCAGCCATCAGTGCACGCTTTCACTGGGCACAAACACCACCAGCCGCCAGTGCACCCTTTCACCTGGCACACATCACCAGCCGTCAGTGCACACTTTCACCAGGCACAGACACCATAAGTTGTTAGTGCACGCTTTCACCGGGCACAAACACCACCATCCGTCAGTGCACGCTTTCACCGGGCACAAACACCACCAGCCAATACAGAGTTTGCAAAAAAATTCATGCAACACATTGTCATTTACAATGCCAGTAACTCAAACTTGAATGCTGCGAGACCTATTGCATTGCAAATGCTTGTTTAAGATGGTTATAATAATAGCCATTTTCCAGGACAAGATGAGATCACAAGAACAGGCTGCATTAATTAAATACTCAAGCCAGTATCCTGTCCCTGGTCATAGAATCTGCTCTGTACAGATCTGCCCGGACCCCATCCGAGCCCGGCACTTTCCCCCGGCCGTGGCCAAAATAGCTTTATGTACCTCTTTATCATTAAAATGCAATGGGGCACTATCTGTACCCATGTCCCACTGTGAGTCGGGCCCCCCAACATCATCGTCACTGTACATTCCTTTAAAATGGAGAACCCATCTATCAGCGGCTATAGTGCAATCTGTACTAGCATTTACTGTAACTGAAAAAGGGGCTACTAACCACTTCACAGAATTTTGTACTGTCTGTCAGCATGCTTGCCTGATCAAGGGCCTCCCAAGCTTAGGTCCTAATGGTTTTCTTCCTCTGTTCGATTGCTGCGAATTTGTAGGCCCTCCTAGAGGACCAAACCATTGCCTCATTCCTCGGGCATTGCTTAAGGGCATTAATTACGTTCATATTGTCCCTAGAGCATGTACCATTAATTCCTTTTAATTCCTTAAAGCCTTTAGACCTGCATTTAATAATTAAACCATTGGATATATGTTTTGTTAGTTTGTCAAATGCATCCAAAACTGCTCTGTCCTGTGATCCCATATCCAAACATAGCTGAATGTCATATGCACTCTCTGCATATAAATTACCTAAGAAAGTCTCTGGTAACACCTTTGCCCATTTTAGCCTACAAGCGTGATCTTTTATGGTAATAAAAGAATTTGGAATGGATTAGTGATGTTATGGATATATAGTTAGCCCTATCGCACAGTGGATGAAGATAGTTAATACATTTGTACGTAGTGCGAAACCAGACGTTGTACATGATGTTCAGGGCGTAGTGATAATGTTGTGTGAAGCTAGATGTAAAAACAAGTTTAGTTTCAGAGAAAATAATCCAACATTGTTGTGTGTACAAATGTGTTTAAAAGGTCACAGCTGTAAATGTTATTTGTTAGGACAATTTAAGAAATAAGCTGCTCCACTTCATGGGCCTAACTCTGGAATATAACACTCACTCGTCAAACTAAGGGTCGATATCTAAAAAGCCAGGTGACAATTTTAAAAACTCCTCTTAGAAGTATATAAAAGCGGGCTTCCCAATAAAATATGTGTTAAAAGTCTTTAAGTCATATCACTAGGAGCTGAAGCATCCCAGGGTGGCTGTAAGAATTGATTCATCATCAGTGGAATAAGCTGGGGACGGGAATACGGTGGCACAACCAATTCTGACTTGAGACATATATCTAGGACACATTTGTGGCAACAAAACAGGCAGCAGAAGACAGGTTGTATGCATTCAAGGCAGACCGCCTTAAATGACAAGAACCAGTGCTCATTTACCGTATTGTCTGGCATATAAGACGACTGGGCGTATAAGACAACCCCCCTACTTTTCTTGTTAAAATATAGGGTTTGGGCTATACTCGCCTTATAAAACTACCCCTCTTCCAACGCACACCAAATAAAAATTAAAAAACATTAACGCGCACGGTGGCTCAGCTAGAGGGTGCCTGTCCCTAAAGTTACAGCAAAACACACAAGATGATGGACGGAATGTTGCACAATGGCAAAACATTCACCCCCAGTCACAGATCTGGGTTTAATCCATCGTTATTTTGCTCACCAAGCCACCCCAGTTCAGACATGGCCATATGCAAATCAGTCTTGACCCTGTGCCTCATGGGAACAGTCCAGCCCGAACTGCTAAGCCATGTCTTCCCTGGACCGGAATCAAGCATCCTAGGACCGGTTTCTGGCTATCAGCCATCTTCAGCCAGGATAGCTTGACTCCAGTGGCTTAGTGAGCAGGGACCCACGTCTGGGCATACCCTTCCCACATAGGGTGAACAGCAAAACACACAGGATGATGGACGGAATGTTGCACAATGGCAAAACATTCACCCCCAGTCACAGATCTGGGTTTAATCCATCGTTATTTTGCTCAGCAAGCCACCCCAGGTCAGACATGGCCATATGCATATCAGTCTTGACCCTGTGCCCCATGGGAACAGTCCAGCCCGAACTGCTAAGCCTTGTCTTCCCTGGACCGCAATCAAGCATCCTAGGACCGGTTTCTGGCTATCAGCCGTCTCCAGCCAAGATAGCTTGACTCCAGTGGCTTAGTGAGCACGGGACCCACGTCTGGGCATACCCTTCACACACAAGATGATGGACGGAATGTTGCACAATGGCAAAACATTCACCCCCAGTCACAGATTTTGGTTTAATCCATCGTTGTTTTGCTCACCAAGCCACCCCAGTTCAGACATGGCCATATGCAAATCAGTCTTGACCCTGTGCCTGTGAGCAAAAAAACGATGGATTTAGGCCCAGATCTCTGTACTGGGGTGAATGTATGACATTGTTCTGCATTCTGTCCATCAACTGTTGTTTTTGCATTTGTCACCCCAAGTGGGACGGGTATGCTCGGACGTGGGTCCCGTGCTCTCCACACCACTGGAGTCAAGCTATCCTGGCTGAAGACGCCAGATAGCCAGAACCGGTCCTAGGATGCTTGATTCCGTCCAAGGAAGACATGGCTTGGCAGTTCGGGCTGGACTGTTCCCATGAGGCACAGGGTCAAGGCTGATTTGCATATGGCCATGTCTGAATTGGGGTGGTGTGGTGAGCAAAGAAACGTTGGATTTAGGCCCAGATCTCTGTACTGGGGTGAATGTATGACATTGTTCTGCATTCTGTCCATCAACTGTTGTTTTTGCATTTGTCACCCCGAGTGGGACGGGTATGTTCAGACGTGAGTCCCGTGCTCTCCACACCACTGGAGTCAAGCTATCCTGGCTAAAGACGGCTGATAGCCAGAAACCGCTCCTAGGATGCTTGATTCAGGTCCAAGGAAGACATGGCTTGGCAGTTCGGGCTGGACTGTTCCCATAAGGCACAGGGTCAAGGCTGATTTGCATATGGTCATGTCTGAATTGGGGTGGTGTGGTGAGCAAAAAAACGATGGATTTAGGCCCAGATCTCTGTACTGGGGTGAATGTATGGCATTGTTCTGCATTCTGTCCATCAACTGTTGTTTTTTGCATTTGTCACCCCGAGTGGGACGGGTATGCTCAGACGTGAGTACCATGCTCTCCACACCACTGGAGTCAAGCTATCCTGGCTGAAGACGGCTGATAGCCAGAAACCGGTCCTAGGATGCTTGATTCGGGTCCAAGGAAGACATGGCTTGGCAGTTCGGGCTGGACTGTTCCCATGAGGCACAGGGTCAAGGCTGATTTGCATATGGCCATGTCTGAATTGGGGTGGTGTGGTGAGCAAAAAAACGATGGATTTAGGCCCAGATCTCCGTACTGGAGTGAATGTATGACATTGTTCTGCATTCTGTCCATCAACTGTTGTTTTTGCATTTGTCCCGAAACTTACAGCACGCCACATACCAGCATATTTATTTAGGTATTTATTTACAGGTATTTATTTTATTCATTTTTATATAGCGCAGACTTTACCCGAAGGTGTCAGAGCGCTTCACAATAGGAACAGAACTGATACCTACCATTAAAACCCACACACTTTGTTTCTCCATCCGTAATAATGTCCCCGACTGAGACTAACGCCTTAGTGAGGATGAAGATTACCTTCCGGATATTGACGATGGGAAAGAGGGTTGTCGATGGGCCTCTATCTGGGCTCGATCTCCCGCGCCTAGCTGCGCAGGCTCATTTATATCCACGTCCAGTAGCTGATAAACATACCCAGCAGAGGTGGAATCTTTTATTAAAAGCTTTTAAACGCCTTTAATCAGAGCGGCATTGATCAGTGCGGCAGCGCCTGTTATCAGAGTGCGCCCGCACGGGCTTGGCAGTGGCCGATGTGCGCTATTTATTAAGGCGCCTGTCCCTGAAGTAACATGAAAACAGGGACCCCCTCTCAAGATACTTAGGGCTAGCGAAAAGAGTGGAAGAAAAAGAACACAATACTAATATATTCCCTCATAGCCTATATACTTTACACATTGAAACATGGTTCATAAGTTTTTCAGAGACCTTCAAAGCACAACAATTACACTTTAAGTAATTCTGTTTTTAAATTCTTTATTTGTTTTATTCCATATTTAATTTTTTTCATTTTTTAAAAAAGTTATTCAACTCTTTTTATCATTTCATGAGTACAACATATAGAAAATCTTTCTAAAAAGTTTTTTTTAAAAGATCACTATTCTGTACAGTACATAGAGATGTCCACAATACTTTTTAAATAACAACAAAGAAACGTGTTTTTGGTTATTCAAAACAACCACAAAAGCAAAATTGAACAAATAATACCCTGGTTACACAACATCAATATTCCTAACATACAACACTCACACCAATTCATACACTTCCATAGTGGATGGTATGGAATTGTATGAATTGGTGAGAGTGTATAACCAAAAACATGACCGGTTCCATCCACAGCAACCTTCATCATTCAGCATTAAATAGCTCCCATTCAAGAGCAACCATATTATAGGAAGAATCACAGCAGCTGGGTAACCCTTCAGATAACAGGACAAGTTTGCCATTGAAGTATTGCATGCCGGTAGCGAGAAATGTCAATGCAAACCAAGGAGTCGCTTAAGGAGTCTTCGCAGTCGGAGCCACTAAGAAAAACTTGTGTCCCCATTCCTGCATCTAAATCTGAACGGTAACTCCCAATACTCGTGCACATATCCTTACCCCAGCGCTCCATATCTTCCTACCTGTTAGTATTGGAGATAATATTGGAATTGAAAGGTCGTGACAGATAGGGTGATGTAACCATGGATTATTCGGTCATTGAATAGTTTTTCAGCCACAGTGAAAGGCAGTTGGTCTAAATTTTCAATGTGCAACATGGTATATTTCGCATCTCTACGTGCTATTGTTATCTGTCTTTCTGTTAGATCATATGCTGAAAATAGATTTGTACTGTTGATGTAACGCCATGGCACATGGCCAGAATGTAGCGTTTGTAATGTCCAGCTCAGTATTACTACTGACCGTAATTGTGACTGTCCATGTTGTAATATAGACCCGTCTTGCTGTATTATGTCAATTGGGGAAGACACTGTTGCCCAGTGAATACATTCTGGATGATAAAGTGGTCATACCAATGACAACCACAGTCAAAGCCTTTTCTAGATCAATCCTATCAATCTCACGCTATCTTTCAGCAGCTTCCTGTTAAGATCTTCCACAGCTTGTTGAATATTCTTTACAAAAAGCGGGTTCCGGGGACCTAGTAAAAAATCGCTGAGATCCATATCACCAGAAAGAAGGGACAAATGATGTTCCACCTGAGAGAGTGTTGAGGTTTTTTGTCAATCTAGGCATAACTTCCCAACATTATATGACGTCACCGACCCGAGTGTTCTGTTTGCACATATTATTGATCAAGCTTATTCATCCTAAACCCTTCGGAGTTACCCTGGAATGTAGATTGTCACCTAGTTGTGTCCACAGGCCAAACTGACCAACCCTTCCAATTGGGGTCTGATGTGTAAAGTGCTGCCAATTTTTGAAACATAAAGAATGCCGGAATACGTGGTGCGTTCAAATTCTTCGTTTTTGCTATACCCAGACATAAAGTTTGTTGCAGTGTCTTGTTCAGGAAACCCATTTGATGTGGTATGAACACGCTCTAAATAAGGCCTCCGACCCCTGAACCTGCCAATCTGTTGTTCCCCAGGTGGACTTTGTGTCTATTGTGTCTTTTAAAAAAAAAAAATCTTTTTATTAGTGTTTTTCAAAATTAACTAAATGATGATTACATAGCACTTTCAAATCAGTAAAAATACATCTTATTCATATTGCTAGAGCAGTATGAAGATTAACTTTTCGCTTTCACAACAATCACAGTGTAATGCAGCATTTTGTACCCAGGTGATGTAACAACTAATTGAGGACTTCCTGATGCCCACAGCGAGGTGTCTTATGGGGGAATAGGTAGACAGCATTATCATGATGTAGGGTCTGTGGGTCCTGTCTAGTGTCTGCTGCTTGTTGGGTAAGCAATAAGTATGTTTTTAGGACTCCCCATATATCTTGTGGTCTGGATCCTAATGGTGATAATTTTTACTACGTGGTTAATTGTTCCTGGCAGTGAACCAGATCTTGCATCCATTCCTTGAACTAAGGAGCCCTTCCACGACCCCATCTATAAACCACTCTACGTTTGCCCAGCAGTAATCTGAGGGCCACAAATTGTCTAAAAGATGCTGCCACGTCTTCCGTGTTACCAAGCAATGTAGTGAGTGGGGTAAGGCACTTCTGTGTACCCACCATTTGGGATATGGCCTCCTCGATCTCCTCCCAGTATTTGGAAAGTAATCTACAGGGTCAGACTAGGTGGAAGAAACCTGCCCCACATCTTTCGCAGTGGTCAGTAGGCTACAGATTTTATCGATGTAACTGTGCTGGGGAATAATACATCCTGTGCAGGTACTTAAAATAAATAATCTGCAGTCTGCTACTTGCTGTTATTTTTTCGGTCTACTGGCAACAGTACATCCACTGTGTGTCCTCGAGTAGTAAGCCTAACTCTGTTTCCCAGCCCCTCCTCGACCTGTCGTTGGTCTCAACCTACGGAGTGAAGGTGCACTGGTATAGTCATGCCACCGCATGTGATGGGTTGGTGGCTTGAAGTATGTTATGTAATGGGATTTGTGTAGACGACTCCTTTTGGAAATTTGGGGTAGCTGCCCGACAACTTGCCTCAGCCTTATGTACCAAAATATCTCTATAGGCAAGGGAGTATGTTTGCCAAAGAATTCTTCCCTATGTCTGAACCTTCCTTCGACATATAGTTCCCCCCATGTGCGTATATTGTAGCGATGCAGCATACGGCGGCAGATTCCTTCATGAGTTACAGGAATATTGTGTTGATATGGTTGTAGTAGTGTGGGAGTTCACTTTAGGGGCTTGCAGCCACATTGCAATGCTTTTCCATGCTGCATTTGTACACGCAACGGTAGAATCTCCACCTCCAACCTTTCCCGGTCGGCCCCAAGGAAGGCATTCAGTGGTATGGTTGTCATGTACCTCTGCTCCACTGCAATATGTGGCATGAAGGGCGGAGATGATACCAATACAGCGCATAGTGTGCCTGCAGCATAAATAATATAGTCCTAGGTCTGGTGCTTCAAACCCCCTTCTTAGAGAAGGGTAAGGTGAGAGTGTCCCACCGGATTCTAGGTTGTTTACCCCCCAAGCAAGTCGGATCAGCTGGTTTCTCAAGCTTTTGAAAAGTTGGCACCCTGGGGCAAATGAGATATTTATGAATAGGTACAGCAACCGAAGCAGAATTACCATTTCCATTAACACAATGCGTCATGCCAAAGACAGAGTGCATAGCAATCCATCTGGTAGTGGAGTCGGTTATGGAGTCCAGCATCCTGCCATAGTTTGCTCTCAGTAGTTCCTCTCTATTTCTGGTGATAGCTATACCCAGGTATTTAGGTTCTGATTCACACCAACTCATTGGATAGCCTGAATCAAAGGGGGGTTTTGGGGAGTGAGAGGGTAGATCTGAGATTTCTCCCAGTTGATTGTTATGCCAGAAAGTTCTCCAAACCTAATAACTTCCTAGAATATCTCATTAAGACTGTTCTGGGGGTCTCTGACATAAGGTGCGATGTCATCCACATAGAGTGACACTAGAACGTGTCTAGACAGGTATCTCAATGCATATTCCCGGTGGTGTTGCCTGAGGATAGCTACTAATGGTTCCACGGCAAGAGGATAGGAGGGGAGACAGTTGGCAGCCCTGCCTGGTTCCCAGAGTTATGTCAAAGATAGGGGAGTGCGCCTCATTGATAAGCAGTTTTGCCACTAGTCTGTGACATAATAGCTGCACATATGCTCTGAATCGTGGCGTGGTAAATGCTTATACCGCAATACTGACATCAAGAAATCCCACTCCAGGGAGTTGAAAGCCTTAGTGGCATCCAGGAAGACTGCCAATGCGTTCAACTCCAGATCTATGTCCTGGATAATCAAGAACAAGTTACGTAATGTTGTATTAAGTAGCCCTACCGGGATGAATCCCCCCCTCATCTGGTGTACTAATCATTCAGTTAGCAAGCCAAGTTGATTCGCCTGTATTTTTACATTGCAATTTATTAATGACTATAACCTATATGAATCGCTGTTGTCAGCAGGCTTTCCTGGTCTTGGAAAGGAGATGATGAAGGCTTCCCGCATGGTATGCGGAAGGGTTCTTAAGTCTTCATAGTTTTTTTAGGAATAGAGCCAGAACTTCGATGTATGCTTTATAAAATTCTGCCAGGAGCCCGTTCGGCCCTGAAGCCTTACCTGACCCCAGTTGCATAATGGCAACTTTTATTTCATCTTTCTTTAAATCATCTGCGAGGAATTCCAGTTGAGTGGAGCTTAATCATCCGAGCTCCACTGCCTCTAGATAGGATTCTATGTCTAAAGGGACAGTTCTCTGAGTGGTGTACAGCCAGGAATAATACGCCCAGAAGGTCTGCATTATCTTCTCTGTGTCTTTTTGGGGTTTCCCTTACGTATCTCAGATCTCCATGACATAATTGGAAAACCGGGGTAAATGCATCAAGGTCTTTCCCGGCCTTTCCCCTCTCCATACCTCCTGGCTCTGTGATATTTTCCATGGAGCTTTCCCTCTCAGCTGTATTTTGGTATTCTGTAAGTGTTTCCCTCATATTTACTCTCACCTTCTTTGCATTGGTTGCAGCAAGTTTATCTTTTAATTCTCAGAGATTCTTATCCGGCTTCCCCAAAGTGCACCTGATGTCTTTCAGTCTACCCCCTGCTTTAGCAATACATATGCCCCAATGGTCACTTTCAGAGCCTGCCAAACCGATTCTAGGGTAGGTACAGAGTATTTAATGCGTTTAAGGAAGTCCTCTAGTTCCAGCCCCATTTCTACCCTGAAGGGAGCATCTAGTAACAATGGTGTAGGGAGACCGCAGGACATGTAATTGGGGGTTTCCCAGAGGGGACATCTGAAAACATACTGGGGAGTGATCAGAGTATGTGCGTGCTAGATGTTGTGTGCGTGTAATCCAAGTCCCAAGCCCCCTGAACAGCAACCAAAAGTCCAACCAAGACCACCTAGAATGCACCCTGGAGTGGTAGGTGCCTTCCCTGTGTGTTTGGTGGGTTGACTGCCATGTGGTATCAACTGCTGCTATTGGAGCATCTTTTTCCAGAACCTGTGCTGTTAGTCAACTGGTATCACAATATTTTTAATGTTCGTGATACATCGATAATTGAAAGTCTTAAGGATGCAGTAGGTAAAGTACGAAGCGAGCACCCGTTATCCTCTATCATTTGGGTTGGCGATTTCAACTGTTCACTGTGCAGCTTTGGAGATTCAAATGTGTGTGGACTGGAGGACTTAAACACACAGCCCTTGATCCATTTCAAACACACACCCCAGGGGGATGCTTTGAACAATATTATCATCTTGAACGACTTATGTGTTGTTGAACCCTGGTCAGCCCCCAACTTACCGCAAATACCAACTTTTCAGGGTACAAGGGGAGAGATGAGTACCATTGATTTTGTTTTGGTATCCAGTAGCTTTCTTAAATATGTTGAAAAGCTCGAGGTGGTGGCTAATCCCGCAAGTGACCATAACCCCCTAATGTTGTCATTGTGCCTCCCAGTACATGAATTACCAAAGATTTGGGATCAGCAAATTAGGTACAGCAAGAATCAGGGAGTTAGTTTAAAATGGGGGAAGGTAAATGCGACAAAATTGGAGGAAGATATATTTGCTAGTTGTAAAACGGAAATGGATGCATGTCTACTCCCAGCACCTGACCCCCATAAGGTTATTGAGTGTTTTGAGAAATTATGTGGATATGTAGCAAAGCACCTTAGGAAACCCAAGGGAAAGGGTGGTCAAAAGGCCTTTAGATGGTTTGATTCTGTTTGTTCCGCCACACACCAATCCCTAAAATCAGCCTTGTGCCAAAAACCAAGAAATAGGGAATTGGTAAGAGCAAGTAGAAAGGCCTACAAGGAGGCTATTGTAAAAAGAAAGCAGGACTTAAAAAACAATGCTTGGGAAGACCTTGAAAAGGCTGCAGATCTAAAAGACAGTAGACTCTTTTGGGAGGTCCTAAATCGCCCACTTTTTAAGAATGACGATAATGAAACTATAGTTATGCAGGTCACCGCTGAACAATGGGTCTTACATTTTACTAAGATTTTTAATCCAAATTCTATTTTATTAACATCAACCTTAGATAGTACAGGGGAACTGGCGCCATCTCCCTCGGCTTTGACCCTCAGCTCTTCATTTACACTGATAGAGATTGAGGAAGCTATAGAGAAGGGTTTATCACTAAAAGCTCCAGGCCCAGATATTGTACCCTTAGACCTTTTTAAACACAATGTTAAATTGTGGGCACCCTTATTATTGAATGTATTCAAGGCTGTTGTGGTTGGGCGTATCCCTGGTTCTTGGAAGGAGGCAATTGTAGTGCTGATTTTCAAGAAGGGTGATAGGTGCGACCCATGTTGCTATCGTCCCATATCCCTAATAGATGCCTCATGCAAAATCCTGGGCAGGGTTATCCTAGCTAGATTAGAAAGCTGGGCAGACTCGACAGGTCTCATAGTTGATTCCCAGTATGGATTTAGGCGAGGAAAGGGGACTGTTGAGCAGTGCCTGAACCTGGCACTAATTATAGGCAAGTACATGAAGGCAAAAAAGTCCGTAATACATCTTGCCTTCATGGACCTGTCAAGTGCATTCGACACTGTTTGCAGACATAAGTTGTGGCAGATGATGGACGATATGGGCTTCGAGGAATCATTGGTCACACTGCTTCGAAGGCTGCATGCAGCAACAACTGTATCAGTTAGATTTGGCCCTGGAGGCGGAATGACAGAATCGATTCCATCAACCGAGGGTGTGCGTCAAGGATGCATTTTGGCGCCTTTTCTTTTTCTGGTGTACACAAACGGGTTAGAAAAGCACCTATTAGACCATGGTTGCGACTTTCCAAAAATTAATGGCAAAAGTATTCCCATGCTCTCCTATGCAGACGATACTGTCTTAATGACATTAACAGGGAATAGCATGCAAGTATGTTTAGATGCCTTCAATACTTTCATGCTGGACCTCGACTTAAAGGTAAATTTTGATAAATCTTTTGTAATGTGTTGCGGTCCTAAAAGGTCAAGCATTAGGAAGTTTGTGGTAAACAATCGCACAATTGGAAAGGTGGAGAAATTTAACTATCTTGGGAATTTGTTTAATAGCAAATTAAGCTGGACTCCACTTATGGAGGTTCGAGCCCAGAGTGCGACCCGGGCAATAGAAGGTATCTTCCGTTTTTGTAGCAAATTGGGCCAAAAACATGTAAAGCACCTCAAAACCCTCTACATATCCAAATGTCTATCGGTGGCCACTTATGGGGCAGGGGTGTGGGGGACTGAAACACCAACTGTGATACAAGTGGTGGAAAATAATTTTATAAAACGAGTTTTATCAGTCCCCAAAGGTAGCTCTAACATCTTTTGCCATAAAGAAATGGGATTGGTCAGTGTTTCTGATACTATTCGTTTGTCTCCTTTATTGTTATGGGGCAAAATATGGCGATCTGAAGACTTGCAACTAACTAAAGATATTATCATTGATTGCATGGCCTTAGAAAATTCAAAACAGATCCCTTGGTTGTCCTATGTTTGTAACATGTTTAAAACAATTGGTTTGGGCTCTTTTTATGACAATCCAGAAAAAATAGAGGGAAACCAAAAGGCAGTCATAAAGACAATGTATTGGAAATCATTGAATCCACCATCTTTGGACGATGTTAATGTATATGTTTGTAAACCTCAAACTCAGTTTTATTTAACATTCACTCTTAATGTTCAATGGCGAATCTTATTAACCAGATTTAGATTGGATATTATGCATTTTTTGCTTGCTTTCCCGAAACAAGGGGGTTGGTGTGAGAGGCTGCCCCCTTGTCCATGTAATAACAGGGCTAGTCAAAGCACCATCCATCTGGTCCTCTTTTGCCCCTTATATCAAGAACCAAGAATTCGGTTTGTTAAACCAATTCTGAAGGGGAGGCAATTTTGCACTTATAAGGAAGGGTATGATTACCTGTCATCACTATCCTCTGCTGAAACCTGTTGTGCCATGTTAAATTTTATCAGAGATTCGTTAAAGATTAGGAAGAGCTACGGTCAGTATTAATATGTATATAATGTTTTCTGGCCAAAATTGTGTACTTATATTTTTATAATGGCCCTTTTTTATGCCTCTTATAAATTTTGGAAAACTGTGTATTTAAAATGTTCTCTTATGAGGTATGATGATTTGTATGTTCAGCACTTTTATGATCCATTTTATGAATCGAATAAAGTTTTGAAATGAAATGAATGACTGCCATGTGTCAATTAGTCGGTGTTCTTCCATTATCAGCTTCAATTGGCGTTGGGCCCTTGTGTGAGGTTATGGCTGGGGTTGAGAACGATTGAGGGCTGGCTGTATAATAAGGTTGAAATCCTGGCCCCAGATAATGAGAAGAGCCAGTGTTAATGACCAGCCTCCACAGAGAGATGTAGAACATTTTGTCATCTATGTTGGGCCCATATCAGTTGACCACTGTAACTGAATGGGATGCCAGCCTCCTCCAAACTAAACTACACCATCCTCGTGGGTCATTCAGGGCTCCCTCTGCTATGTAAGGGCTGTGTTTTCGTAGAAGGTTAGCGGTTCCTCTCGAGTAGGAAGAGTATGCAGAAACAAATATCGGTGTGAAGCACATTGCACAGCGAATGTAGATGTAGCTGGGAGGGGGTGTGCATTTCCTGAAGCATGGCTATGTGTATATTGTGCCTATCTAAATAAGCTAGGAGAAGTCATCTCTTGAGGTGATCGTCTATTCCCCAGACATTCCACGTTAACAAGTTCAGACCCTTCTGCTTATTGCTATCTACCATTTGATCCTGAGTTGCTTGGGATTGCTGCCTTAGTGTTCTCCCTGGGTCTCCTGTTGTTTCTGTTTGGTTGTGAAAGTCTACCTTCTTTCTTGTTTGTTCTAAGTGCATCATACCATCTACTCACCACACCATAAGTTACCTGTATATGGACGCAGTCCCGTGAGGATACTTGCTAGTTATTGGACTGAGTGACAGGGCATATTAGCCTTCAACCCCTAGGTTGGTGTGTCATAATTAGTAGGCCCCATGCGGGAACATTTGAATGCTAAAAGTCATCGGCAATGAAAGATGTGATGCATGTAATATTGAAAAATGCCAATAAAAATGTTTTACAAAAAAAATAAAAATACCATCTACTCACCACACAACGCGTCCCACCCACAGCAGCGTACCCAACTTGCCATGTACTAGCATCCCCTCCCTCCAATGCCCCCTGAAGGACCAACTTGCCCCGTAACAAACATGCATCCCACGTTTGCAGAATGCCAGCAGCACTGCTCTTTGTAAACAGATAGTACGGGTTCTGAGGGATGTAGAGTTAGATCAAAAGAGAGAAGAGACAGAGAAAGGAAAAGAGTGTCCGTGTAAAAGAACAGTGAAGAAAAACAAGAAAGGAGGAGGAAGTATTTTAGGAGGAACAATAAAAGCAATAACTCTATGTCTAAGTAGAAGGTCTTCCTGCCGGGGAGTAACGCCTAGAGAGCGAAGCAGGACCTCGCCCCATTTAGCTCAAGGGGAGGGTGTTTGGGACTTCAGTGAGTGCATCTGGGGTGTCCTTTCCTGTTAGTGGTTCTTTCCCCAAGATTATGCATGCCCAAGCATGTCCTTCCTTCATGTATCTGTAGGAGAACAGCATATTGCAGGCATCCCTACAATTGTTTGGTGGAAGTTAACTTAGTGAAATTGTGCCTTGTGTTTCAGAGAGAGAGTTGTCTCTAGTCTGGGCATTTCATAGTAATTTCAGTTTCCACATGTTCTTATTACTCCACTTCCGATGCCGGTGAGACAGCTCTGCCTCCAGGCGGTAAGCTTTCTGCCCGACGAAGACTCCTGGACAGTTTTTTAATGAATTCTATCACTTGCTTTTACTGGTGCGTGATTCTTAATCGTGCCGGGTAGGGCATAGCAATGAGATGTTTTTTTCTTGACCAGTAGCAACTTCTTTCTGGCTTCTTGGACCGCCATTGTGAAGTCCAGAAACAGAGCAATACTGTTTCCTGTGAACATCACAGACTGTTGTTTCCTTGCTCTGCGTAAAATTGTCGCGGTCTCAGTAGTTTATCAGCTTAGCCCCTATGGGTCTGGGAGGAGTCAGCAGGGGAGGGCGAGCCACGAGTGATCGGTGCGCTATTTCCACCACCAGCAGCAGGGAGAATGCATCCTTCCCAGAGCTAGTGACCAGCATACGTTCCACATACTCCCCCATCCTCCCGGTGTTGGTGGATTTAGATACTCCCTGGATGTGTATATTATTCCTCCTGGACCTAGCTTCCAAGTCTTAGTTTTTGGCTGCTAGTCTCTTAAGATAGCAGAGTATATCCGCTTGGTGTTTATTAGCATATTTTTCTTTGCAGTTGTAGGTTCAAGCCTATAGTAATACAAGGCTGGGTCTGATGTTTCAAAACCTGAAAAATAAGCCAACTTCTGTGCAAAATTATTTGAACTACCTTTTGGCAGGGTTACCAGTGTGTGTAATTATAAATACTGTGTGGGATACTAGCTTTATGTAAAAAATGGTGACCATAATGCTGTTAGCAGAACATGTCTCCAAAATTACTTGTACCATCATACAATTCATCATTAGAAAATGCAGTGATTGCTCTAAGCTTAAAAGCAAATTATGCACAGTTTTAATGTCCCAGTCTTCAGAAAAAGTACTAGAGGTGATGATGTCATTAAATTTTTTTTAAACAAATATGAAATGTTCAAACATTCAGGAGGACCATATAAATCATACAATGGAATGTACCATACAATTCCTCAAAGAAGTAGAACCGCTGTATTGTTCACCACTGACTAGTCTCTTAGTTCACGGTGTGATGATGCAGATGGTTTAAGAACCAAGTTCACAAGTTGGACTGCTGAGCATTATGGGAGAAGGTGTCCTTTCAGAAGTAGGAAAAAGACAGTTACTATACTAATCCAAAGCGCTAGGAAAAAGAATCTAATTGTAATCCAGAGAAGTATCCAGGGATCAACAAAGTGTTTTTCAGCCAATAATTATTTCATGGTAACTGCCTGTCTGCAATTTACAGGAAATATTTAGTCCAACTATCTGTTTTTTAACGTCGTCAACTTGTTCAGTCATTGTTAGAGCAGTAGTATTTTAACTAACATTTTATAGAGAAATGGCATGCACAATGTGGGAACCTCTAATTCTCCAAGCTTGATTTAACCTACAGCCAATACATAGGTATACCTACACAGCTGAGAAGATATCTTTCCCTTTCCACTACAGGCATCTCCAGTTTAAATGTGAGTAGGGGTCTCTGAGAAAGTCAGACTGTACTACCCAGATTTGACTGTTAAATAAGAGCCCAAACCACGTTGGACGCCATGTTGTGAAGTTCCTACCAATCCGTTGGATCTGCGCATTGGTTGGACAACATAAACTAAGGGCTTGATTCCGGACACCTCCGCAGGATATGTTGGCCAACAGAACAGCTAGCTCACAGTGCCACCGTAAGCCCCCCTAACCTGCCAGGGAGTGATTGTTTTTCTGGCAACCACTGAACTTGAAAACCCTGACCCCTTAGGGATCGTGGAAACAGTACAGTAACTTTCGCTCAGTCACTCGTGTTTACTTACTCTCCAAGAAATATTCAGAGAATACACAGTGGGACGTTTTCAATCATATTTATTAAACCAACATTATTTTTGCATAAAGTATATGTGCGGCTATGATTAGGAGACAGAAGCAGATAAATGTGATTACAAGCCCCAAAAGCGTAAATAGTAGATATAGTTCTACCAGGGTGCTCAACAATGTATATATGCAGGCATATAAACAAGGCAGTAATTTAGCTTACTTCTACTATGCGACCGCTACTCTAAGTGGTCCTTGAGGTGTGTAGGTGTGGAGCCAAGAATCCTTCGAAGGGACGATCCAACCCCATTACCTGGTGGTATATAGACCAAGACCCCGCCTTGGTCACGAACTGGACACCCCTCACAAGATGTCAGACTGCTGCATGGTGATTTCACAGCATATAAGGACCCTTGGTATTAGTGGAAGTACCTCTAATAATCTGTCGGGATCATCTTTTATAAAGAAGGCAGTCTTACGATGTCCGCATAGATTAGTGATATTGTTGTGTGAAGCTAGATGTAAAAATTAATTTTGTTTCAGAGAAACAAACCCAACATTGTTGTGCGTGCAAATCACAGCTGGAAATGTTATTTGTGAGGGCAATGTAAGAAATAAGCTGCTTCGCTACATGGGCCTAACTCGGGAACATAACAACTTGGGGCCAGATGTAGGTAGCCCAATACCGGTCGGAAACGGCCGAAAATCGGTATTTTCGGCCGTTTCCGACCAATATTGTGCTTTCGGCATGTAGGGGACTGAAAATCGTCAGATTCGGTAAATTTACCGAATCGGTAAAGTTACCGAATTGGTAAACACTCCGAATCGGTAAAATCACCGAATCGGTAATTTTACCGAATCGCAACAGTTTGCGAATCGGTAAATTTACCGAATCGGTAAATTTACCGAATCGGAGTGTTTACCAATTCGGTAAATACAGATTCGGTATTCCCTATTCATTGGGGAATACCGATTCGGTATTTACCGATTCGGTATTTACCGATTCGGTAAATACCGATTCGGTAAGTTCCGATTCTCCGATACTGAATTTTACCGATTCGGTATTTTTTACTGAATTTTTACCTACATCCTATTTTCCGATTCTAAAATACCGAATCGGTAAAATTCTGTATTTTAGAATCGGTAAAAACGATTTACCTACATCTGGCCCATAGACAGCAAAGTTGATAAGCTACTAGCCGTGATTGATGCTACCAGAGGGAGACTGGACGGTAATATTGACTATATTGCAATTGAGCTGGGCCTCTTCGGAGAAGACTCTGAGAAAATGGCAAAGAGAGTGTCTGCCTTGAAGGCTGCAGGCCAAACCTTAGTGCCTAAAACCCAAAATACAGACCGCCGCCTTACGGAACTAGAGGCACAAAGCCGTGACGGGCAGCAGGCTGGATGTACAGTAAGTGAAGGCCTGCCATAATAACATTCGGGTTGTTGGGCTGCTAGAGAGAGTGGAGGCCAACTCCATGCTTGGTTTCCTAGAGGACTGGCTTCAGGAAGTTGTGGCCCAGAGGGCCAGTCTAAGTTATATGCCCTGGACCGAGTACACAGTGTCCTTGCCCACCTGCCTAAGCCAGGGGCCCCACCCTACCCAGTAGTGGCCATTCTCCAGTATTGGGTTGTCTTTCATAGAGTCACATGCCTGAATCATTCCCCATCGTCGGAGTGGGAGTCCCACGGGACATAAAAAAGCAATAATATGCCTATAGGAAACCAAAAACCTTGGTAATAACCAACCAGGAAGTAAAGTAGCCATAAGCTACAGTGCAAAAAACGTCCACACTTATGACTATCCTAGTCATTTTGTATAGACCAAACTGCAGCCAATCAGGCGACAGCACCCACTAGAATGTTCTCCCCAGAGGCTCAGGCTCTCAGATTTTCTACCGCACGACGTGTGAAGGGAGTCTCCCTGAGCTCCGCTCAGTACTTCACAACTTTTTTTCTTTTTTTTTCCTACTTGAAGATGTCATCTTCTAAATCCCTCTTCAGACCTTGTGAATCTTGTGGAAAGCTTAGGCTGTTTAAGGAAGATCCCCACAAGAAATGTATTTATTGTCTATATCCAGACCAGGAGGTAAAGGAGTGTAAGATCTGCAGAACCTTTCCTCAGAAGACCCTCAGAGACAGGGAAGGTCGTCTTCTCCTGTGGATGAAGAAGATCAAAGACCAGGGTAACCCCCTTTCTGAGGTAGGAAGTATAGCCTCGGGGTCTACTATGTCCTCTAGAAAGAGGAAAGCTGAGGTAGAGATAACTTCTCCCGGGGCGAAGGTGTCGAGAACAGCCCAATTCTCCAAGGACTCTGGCGTGCCTTCGGCTTCTACTTCAATAAAGGCATCTCCACCTTCTAAAGCTGGACCTGGAACGCCCCCGAGAAAGTCTGGAAAGTAAGTATGGGCGCAAAATCCGCTCCGCTCCCGAAATTTGTGAATTTTCGTCAATTTCACGATCTGCGAATCTCGCGAAATTGCCCAAAAATTCGCGAATTCGTGAACGGGCGTATTTTATTTTTGCCCCACAGGAAGCACAGTTAAGGCAGGTGCTCGAGTTGAAGCTAACTTTGTAACCATTTTAGAATGGCGCCGGCAACCTGCCAGAGTGCTTGCTGGTGCCATTCTAAAATGGTTAAAAAGTTAGCTTCAACTCGGGCACCTGCCTTAACTCTGTAAGTGCTTCCTGTGGGCCAAAAATTAAACCTCAACAGGAAGCACTTACAGATATAAATAAAGCAGGTGCCCGAGTTGAAGCTCAAATTCAGTAACGTTTTAATCAGCCCAAAACATTAGTGAGCACAGTCGAGGCTGGGCAAGTGTGCTTTAACCCCATATCTGCCGTTGAAAATTAGCTGTAATACCCGAGGGAGGTCTTTGCATCCCTGAGTTTCTCGAGCGCAATCCCCGTTCCTGTGACCAGGAGGCTGCTTTCTCCTCACCTGCTGCCCTGCTTGCTCTCTGACCCTTTATACACAAGAGGCATGTGAACACGCATAGAAGCCCCGCACCACTCACTAGCGGTATCAAACGTCTTCCCGCCCTTTCCCAACTATGATGGACAGCTCACTCAAGGGACCTCGGCGCCTTTTGGCGCTGTGGCAAAGTTACAGGCACACATGGTCAAAGGAGACAAATCTTCTGGCCCTACGCAGCTGCAGTGTAGGAAAAGCACTATCATTTACCCAACGAGGTAGCACTTACTGGATTAGCCAGTAGAAAGTACTCCAGTTGAGTAGAGGTATTGCACAAAACGGTGGCAAAAAAATTTACCGCAGAAAATGAGTTCGTTGACGGCAGCGTTACCGACGGCTTCTCCGTCGACGTTGAAGATGCGTCGACGGTTACCTTCTCATCGCCGAAGCCAAAGATGGTAATGTCTTCAGCCTCTTCTCTGTCGACGCTGGTCTCAGTATCAGTTCGGCCATCTCGTCAATGAAGGTAATGCCATCGATCGCCGACGCCCCATCATCAGTGAGAATTCTAAAGGTCCCGTCGATGAGCGCATCGTCGTCAAAGCATACCTCGACAACGCAGACCTCGCCGACGAAAGTCATCCCGTCGACGGAGTCCTCGTCAACGAAGACCACCTTGCCGTCGACAGCCCCATCGTCGATAAGAGTACGTTGTCATCGACGGCCCCATCGTCGACGAAGACCACCTCGTCAAGAACATCGTCGACGAAGATTGCCTCATCGAGGAAGACATCGTCGAAAAAATCGTCGACGATGAATGTCCCTTCAACGAAGGTTACTGTCCCGTCGACGGTCACTATCGATACACCTTCTCCGTCTACGGCACCGTCGGCGGTTGTTCCGTCGACGCCTCCTCTCTCATCCTGTAAGGAGCTACAAGTCTGGTCTGCTGCGCCGTCGGCAGTCTCATTAGCTTCACCCTCTATGACAGCATCCTTATTGGAAAGACGGGGCTCCTCCTTGGCGGTTCTTTCCCCGCTGAAGTTGCCGGAACAACTGTTAGACTCTGAGGAGGATGAAGAATCTGATGAGGATTAGAGGTTTCGCGCTGCCAGGAGTCCATCTGAGCTGCTTATAAAGTACCAAGATGAGGATCAAGAAAAAGAAGAAGAACAGTTCCTTGAACCTAAAAGTCGGGCTCCTACCTCTGGGCCTACGGCACAGATGCCGTTAGATCTCCTCAACAATTTACAATATATGCTAAACGACTACTATCGCCGGTTCCCACCATCTGAATCGGGCAAATCACACCTTTCTACGCCTATGCCTCAAGCATCTACGGCAGCGTTTAGACTTCCAAGGCAATCTTCTCCGTTACCAGCATCAGAGATACGACCTACAGTCCCTCCTTCCCCAATACCTTCTCACCATACACAAGGGGATGTCACTTCAGACGAAGACAGAGAAGAAGGAGAGGTGGATGATAAATCAGTGTTGTCGGAGTGGGACGATTATCTAACACAAACCCCTTCTCCAACTGACCCATCTGCTGCGAACTCTCCGCCTGTGGATATCGGAGGATTCCATCTTATAATGGAAAGAGCAACAAAAAGATTTTTAATTTCAATGGAAACTAAACAGGATGACTGTTTCCTGTATGATTTTAAGGATCAAACACAGAAACAGGTTAAGACAATTCCAATAATTGACTTTATTTGGAAATAGGGTCTAAAGATAATGTTGTCACCAAATTCTCTCCCTGCAGTGTTGCCTCGTGTAGATAAGAAATACAAGGCACCTCTCACTTCGTCAGCATGCCTTATAGGACAGTCGAAGACGGAGTCAGTTGTCACCCAGGCGGCTCAGAGACGTGCCAGGGATCCATCTTCGCAGGTAACCGCTCCACCAGACAGGGATGGCAGACGTCTGGATTCCATCGGCAAAAAGGTTTCGACTATAGCTGCAACTACTGTCCGTGCTGCAAATCCCTAGCGATATTAAGGAGATATGATAGGCAGATGTGGTCGGACATATCGCCATACATTGAAAAGCTTCTGGAACCCGAAAGATCTGAAGCAAAGAAGATATTGCATGAAGGAGAGTGTACCTCTGCAGAGATGATTGATGCTGCAGTAGATGTAGCAGCTACTGGTTTCAGGTAATTGGCGGGTGCAGCAGTGCTCATGAAGGCAAGGTTGGCTAAAATCAACATCCTTCCGCCAAGAGGTTCAGGCTAAGATCAGGCTAAGGCCTTATGACGGGGAGTTTCTCTTTGGCCAGCATGTGGATGAAGCATTGCAAACCATAAAGAAGGACACGGAGACAGCAAGATCGCTGGGGAGTCTGCAATTTCGTAAATCGTTCTTTCGTGGTGCAAGAGGACGTGGCAATTTTCCCAACAGAGGGGGATACTCTCAACAACGTTCCTATCAAACCACTCATCAGAGGTACCAACCGTACAAACAACAAACGTAAGGTCAGCGAGGAAACAATTATTCTCAAGCAAGAAGGAAGTCTTCTTATCGAGGAAGAGACTCCTCCAAAAATAAATGAGACGGACAACCTGCCACCATCTCTACCCATTCCAAAGCCAAAAATTGGAGGAAAAATATCCCGTTTCTTATCGAATTGGTTCAAAATTACTATGACAACAGCACAACGGTCAGATAGGGGACCCAAGGGAATATTTAAAGACCAAGCTCTGGGAACATTCCCTAACAGTATACAACAACATAAGAGTGCCAGAGGGTCTATAGATAAAGTGAGTTAACGGTGTAAGTCACCACTAGGCACAGAAAACGTTCTAACTGACTGAGAATATACAATTATATTCCACGTGAAGGAAAAATATATAAATCTTACCAAACTTGTAAGAAGTGAAGACCTCACCCCACCTGGCAGTGGCTCAGGAGTAGAGTGAAGCACCAGGGATTTCCAACGTGTTAGCAGACTCCCTCAGTCGGTCTGCAATATCCAATCACGAGTGGGAGATCCACCAACCGACTCTAGATCGAGTCTTTTGGGAGTGGGGTCACCCCAACCTGGATTTGTTTGCAACAAATCAGAACTGCAAATGCCTACACTTTGCAAGCTGGATTCCCCACAGGAACTCATGCGGGGATGCGCTTTCAATGAACTGGTCTCAGATATATGCATTCGCCTTTCCTCCAATTCCGTTGGTTCCCAGAGTCATCCGGAAGATGAAGAGGCAACCATGCCACCTGATTCTCATTGCGCCCAGATGGCCTCAACAGTATTGGTTCACCAAACTTCTCCTCCTCTCTGAGTGCTATCCCATTCAGTTGCCACCAATACCGAATCTCCTGACCATACAAGGGGGTCAAATTTGCCATCCGGACCCAGCCTCCTTGAAATTAGCAGTATGGCTCCTCAAAACATTGAATTTGCCCATTTAGGGATCCCGGCGGATTGTCAAGAGGTTCTAGCCAATGCTAGGGCGCCGGCCACAATTAAGACTTACAAGCTCAAATGGAAAAGGTTCTGTGCCTGGTGTCACTCGGCTAATCTTCATCCGATTCATGCTAAACCAGAACAGATCTTGCCATTCTTTCTTCATCTGGCTAGATCGGGTCTATCTCACTACACTCTAAAGGTATTTTTGGCTGCCATCTCCAGGTTCCGTCAGGACGGAACTACTTCCCTTTATTCATCAAGAATAATTTAGCAATTTTTCAGGGGATTATTCCGGATGTTTCCTCCTGTTCGACGTCCACCTCCATCCTGGTACTTAAATGTGGTGCTCGCTCAGCTCATGCGTCACACCTTTGAGCCTATTCATAAAGTGGATCTCAAGTTCCTTTCATGGAAGGTTTCCTTACTTTTAGCACTGACGTCAGCACGGAGGGTCAGTGACATTCAGGCGTTCACGACCAAATCTCCTTTTTTGCATATCACCTCCAATTCAGTGGTTCTGCGTACCAATCCGACCTACATTCCAAAGGTTCCCGCTGACTTTCATCTTAATGAGCCGGTGATTCTAAAGACATTCTTTCCAAATCCGCAAACAACGGCAGAAAGAGCCTTGCATTCACTAGACATCAGAAGATGTCTCAAATTCTACCTCCAACGAACTGCTACATTGCGGAAGACAGATCAATAATTTGTAGCATATGGAAGACTACGTCAGGGATACGCTGTATCGAAACAGACTATAGCCCGGAGGGTGTCCTCAGCGATTAGCCTGTGTCACCAGCAAGCGGGAAGACCCCTACAATCTTTGCCAAGAGAGCATTCTACAAGAGCGGTCTCCTCTTCTACCGCTCTCTTTGCTGGTGTGCCTCTCCATCAGATTTGCAGGGCAGCAACTTTGTCCAGCAGGAATACCTTCACCAAACATTACTGTTTGGACACTGCAAGTGATGCAGATACTTCGGTGGGAAGAACAGTTCTACGCAATCTTTTCAGATAAGGTAAGCCTCTGTTCTCCCTCCTCCTCTTTGCTCTTTTTTAGCCGCTGATTCTTACATGTTAGCCTCTTTCTCTAACCATACATGTATACTGTGATATGTGTAGCTTCTAATGAGCATGATTTTTTTGTACTGCTATCTACTCTGATTCAGGCATGTGAATTTATGAAAGACACCCCAATACTGGAGAAGAACAATAGTTACTTACCTGTAATCTGTGGTTCTCTAGTATTGGTGTCTTTCATTGATTCACATGCACCCGCTCACCTCCCCTCAGAGGCTCTTTCAGGCGATTATGTTGCTTTCACTCCTGTGTGAGAAAATCTGAGAGCCTGAGCCTCTGGGGAGAACATTCTAGTGGGTGCTGTCGCCTGATTGGCTGCAGTTTGGTCTATACAAAATGACTAGGATAATCATAGATGTGGAAGTTTTTTGCACTGTAGCGTAGGGCTACTTTACTTCCTGGTTGGTTATTACCAAGGTTTTTGGTTTCCTATAGGCATATTATTGCTTTTTTATGTACCGTGGGACTCCCACTCCGACGACGGGGAATGATTCAGGCATGTGAATCTATGAAAGACACCAATACTGGAGAACCACAGATTACAGGTAAGTAACTATTGGTCTTATCTTACATTCCTTCAACAGGTTGGTAATCACAGCTCCTCTGTGGCCGAGAATGCTTCGGTCTGTCACTATCCAGACTTATTTCTCCAAGTTCGACTCCAGACTGCAGTTAAGAAGAGACATCGCAATCTGTGTTTGCTCTATTTCCTGCTTGTCTACGAAAACAGACAGAGGATACATTTAATTTTTTCACAGATCCTGTTGCAGCATGGGACTCTGCATCTGGAGCCAGTGGACCACCATCAGCCAGCACACATGAGGCAGCAGCGCTTCCATCGAGTGGGGTGAACAGGCCTATGCAGCAGGCGGTCGAGGAGCGGACAAGGGCAGTGGAAACGGTGGCCTCCCTGGGATCTGGCGGGGGCTCCTCACATCCCAGGACACTTTCCCATAGGGAGTCTATTTCCAGCTCGACGGGCTCCACTGTGGCACGTCTGTAGAAAATCCTTCAAAGGGTCACCCCGGCTGCGACAGACAACATTATTTGAGCCCTAACTAGATAGCAACTATGCATCGAGAAGCTATGCTTGTCTCATTTTTTGAACTGTATTATAGCTGCATTATATCCTCGTGTGTTTCATGATGCTTATCTTTTTTGGCTGGGGAAGAGTTGGATGGGTGCATGTGTCTTTTTTCCTGTTTTGCACTCTGTTTGATCATTAGGCTGGCTGTACTCTTTCCCTTACTGAGCTTTCCAATACAGACCTGTTTAGGTTGTCATCGATGGGCCCCAGCTTGTAGGCTACCTACCTTAGTTTATTTGGACAGTATATACCCATATCACAGTCCGGGGGAGGGGGTGAAAGAGTTCTGTTGTTTTTTCTTGATTGTTGCTTTTGTTCTTCTTACCATTAGTGGATTTGCGGCGGGTGTGACTGTCATGTGTGTATGTGGCGATTGCCTCTCTGATTGTGTGGTTGACGTGAGGTGCTATGGCACACGTGGCTGCGTGAGTGCTCATCTAGATGGCTGACCTGCTCATCACTCGGAATGTGTGGGTCTGTCCTCGCCCTCCAAGCGCCAAAATGTCCTGAGGTGCATGCAGCTTTTCTACAGGAGATGCATATGTCGGATGATGAACGTAGGGGGCTCTGTAAGATATGGAGGGAGCAACTGTAATGCGCTGCTTACACCGTGTTTTCGAGGGAGACTCTTATTTGGTTCAGCCCTGGGATGCCCTTCCAACTGCATTACTTGGTCATTGACTCTGAGGTCTAGTATGTGCTAGTGCTGGAACAACTAGACGGCAAGGATGTGGCCTTGCTTTATTTTTAAACCCCAAATACAGTTCAGTCTTCATTTTGTAATAGCCTTACGCCCTACTGCCAGCAATGTTGGCTTATTTGATGATAGTGGGGGTAGGACTTCAACTGGGTGGCTGATCTCACTATGGACAGGCTTGACTCGCCGCTCGGCACCAGTGGAGCCTTGTTGATTGCTGGAGTGCGCAAAACCCCAGAGTCTTGGCTTACTCTTTTCATTCTGGGTTGCAAGATATAGAGGTGAAGTTGGATGGTGTGCTCTGTATTGATGCAGTATATGAGAAACTGGTGGATACATAGTACCTGGCACCTACTTATTCCGACCACTGCCCCTTGCTCTGCACGTTTCAGTGTTCGCCTCGCAGATATTGTATCCCCACCTGGCGGTTGTACCCAGCCCTGCTTAATGACCCATTTTTCCGGTCCTCACTTGGTGAGAGAATCATACATTTTTGGCTTTAGAATGCAGGATCTGCTTTGTTGGTGGGAGTTGAATGGGAGACCCTGTTTAGGCACTGCTAGCACAAGCTCTACTCAGTGGTCACTGATGTAAGTGAATCTGACATACTGCGTTACATCGTGGATTCCTCTCCATTGGTTCTAGATCCCTTTGTGGTGGAGCGACTTGGTACTGATGTTACTGTGCAGGAGGTACGAGGCGCCATTAAGGAGTTGGCTCAATGCAAGGTACCTGGGTTGGAAGGGTTGCCCACAGACTTGTACTCTACTTATTCTGCTGCCCTTGCCCCAACGCTTGTGGAAGTTTTTATTGAAGCACAGTAGCTGGGACTCCTGCCACCCTTTCTGCATGAGGTCATGATTGTGACACTATCCATGATTGCTCATGTTAATTGACTCCTGCCACCCTCCCTCCATGCTTAAAGCAGATTATGAAAATCCTGAGAAAGATTCTAGTGAGCAAGGTATTGCCACATGTGGGCAATGTGATCAATCCAATCAGACAAGTTTCATTCCTACCCATAGTACCTTGCCTAATATATTCTACCTGATCCCTATCCTGGGCATGCAGGAGAGTCTCCAACCAGACTCCTTGACAATTTCAGTTGACATCCGGAAAACATTTGATTCTTTTCGCTGGGAGTTCTTGTATACTAGTCTGGTCAGGTTGCGGTCTGGGCTAGCTTTCATCAAATGGACCTAGCTGTTGTATACCCAGTTGGTGGCAAGAGGCAGGACTGGATCGGTGATATCAGATGCGTGCCTGGTAAGACTGGGCATCCGGCAGTGGTGCCCTTTTCCCCTCTGTTATTTGCTCTAGATTTAAAGCCATTTGCGCTGACTGTAAGACATGGTGGGCACTTTCGCGGACTGCAGTGACCTGGAGAGTGCTTATATATTTCTTTGTATGCAAGCAACATGCTGCTGTATATGCCAGGAGAGCCCTCTGACTTGGAAGAAGCGGTGGCAGCCGTCGGCTTTCGGGCAACTGCTTAGCGTGGAGGTTAACTGGCAAAAGTCCTTTGCCTACCTGCTATGACCTGGCTCGGGTGAGAGTCAACTCTCTACTGCCGTACCGGCAGTGCTCTGGAACCTGTTACCATCCGGTAGATATCTAAGGCTATGGAGAGCTGGTCTTTGCAGTTAACTTTGTTTAGGCTATGGCTGCCCTGAGGCGGTCGGTGGCCTTTTGGACTACCCTACCTATATCAGTCAGTGGTTGGATAGCTATTTCTAAGATGATACGTCTACCGCAGCGCCTTTCTTTGTTCACAGCTCAGTCATTGGAACTCCCTAGAGCGTTCTTTCAGGAAATGAATGGCATTGTTCTTGATTATATTGGGGTCCCCACGGCACAGGGTGGCTTTGTAGAAATTACGATTGCTGGTGGACGAGGGTGGTATGACTGCACCGTATATTGAGTGTTACTATCTGGCCGCCCAGTTACAGTGGGTGACATGGCCGTGTCTGATGCTCTGGGATGCTGTTGGTCACCATGCGCACTGGAAACCTTCTAGAGCTCTTTTTACTCTGATTCTGTTGAGACCTACCACTGTCATGATAGTGTGCAACAAGAACGTGTTAGGTAGGATGGTGTGGTATGTGCGGGCCAGGGCATTACAGAGGACTCATACCAGAGTCCTGTTTACCACCAAGCTTCCCTCCATGATTGCCCTGTTCAAGCAGCTCCCAGGAGGTTGGACTGATCTGCACTTGTGGACCAAGATAAGGCTCTCCATACTGGATAACCTATTTGCGGGAGGTGAAGCTAGCTCCTTCTTGGACCTGAGGAATACGTGTGATGTCCCGGTGGGGCACTTCCTATTGCATGGGGCAGGCACTAGGGAACCTCCGTAACATGAATACCTTTGCTATCTATTCCTCATATTGGCGAAAACGAAGGTAGTCACGCTTCTCTATAGGGCTCTGCTAAAGGGGGCGCAGCTGGTTGTGTTTCAGCTATCCCAATGCTGGACAATGGATCTGAGTCATAAGCTCGGTGACTCAGCCAGGAAGAAAACTGTGGTGTGCACCCCTAAAGTGCCCTGAAATGCTAGATTTAAACTCATGTAGTTTTACTTATTGTACCAGACTTACCTCACCCCTTGGCGTATTTATGCCAAGTACCCTGGGATGTCACTGGCATGCACTTGATGCCAAGGGTCCTACATATAGTATGGCCCGGCTCTGTGCTAGCCCCATACTAGGCCAGTCTATTGGAAGTAATATGTTGGTCCATAGATAGACACTTCAAGTGCTCCCCAGAGTTATGCTTGCTGGGCCACCATAATCGAAGCATGACCCAACACGCAACGGATGGGTTTGTCGTCCTAGTGCTTTTTCTTGTCTGATGGCAATTGACGATGAGCTAGAAATCTGCTTATGGCTCCGATCTGTATAGCTGGGGGAAGGAACTGTTCAAATGCGAGGTGTGGAATTACGCCCAACGCCCAGGACATTTTGTTTGGAGCCTGGGATAACAAGTTTTCATGTGGATTTTATCCTTGGGACAAGCAAGCCCAACCCCTGCAGCACAAACCATTTGATTGCCAGTTTACAGAGCCTCATTATGGATCAGGGAACGGCATTGGATGCAGTTAGGTAATCTTTGTGTCCGTCATTTTTGTGTCCACATGTTACTGCTGGTCATACTTGTTTGTATTTATGGTTCATTATTGCAAAACATTTATTATTAGGGTGAGCATTCTAAGAAAATGTTGTAAGCTTGGACTGCTCTACTTACAGCGGTTCCAGTATACATTTATACACACTTTTTCAAGGTTTAGCAGTATGAGGCTATGTATAATGCTCCCTGAATGCTCTCTAATTAGATGCAAATATCTGCAGAGCTTGATAGCAAGATGGATGATTCTTAGTTTTCAAAATAAAATGTTCACAAAACAATGCAACTTGGAACAAAACATTTTGCTAAACTACTGTAAAATACAGGTACCATTTCTTTGCAGCATCATTTATAAAACATGTTGATGCATGCTAGTATTTGCAAAAATTATTCTAAACGGAAAATTGGAGTAACCAGTTTCAACAAGATTATGGGAAAATTCTAAACTGGTAGGGTTTATAGTGTGCTCCGTCGTGTTAGTTTAGTTTAGGGTAGTGGCGTTTGTTAGGTCTCAGCCTGATCCAGCGCATGCACTGGTCTGGCCGAGACATTTAGTAGCTGCTTTTAAAAGGGCTACCTTGCCGGCGACTAGCTTGCTAGGACGCACACAAGAGTCCACGCGCATGCGTGTAATAGCAAGGTAGCACTTGCGGTGATGCGCATGCACACGACTCGCGTCACCACGTGGCAGTGTATTTCAGATGCGTCATCACAGCCGGCTTATGCAAAACTCCCAGGGGGACTGTGATGGACTTTCATAACTAAACTATTCAGGTGTGACTCAACTGTGAGATGAACCAATATGGTCTTTGTCCTATTATTCACCGGGCCATTGGGATGCGTTGCCATTTAGCTATATGTGATTAAAAAGACAAGAATTGGATCGCATCGGCTAATTATGCAGGTACTCCTTTTTAGCAAATCTCTTAATATTATTTGCAAGGGAAAAAAACAGTTTTGCTGTACAGAGTCAATTGTATTTAGCTTGTTAACTTTGTTGTGAGAGAATGTTACGTCTGGTGTTTAAAATAGAATCCTCTTCCACTCAAGAAATGGCCATAAGTACGAAAATCTGACTGCAAATTCGCCACGGGCAGCAATAATCCACCTGCATTTTCCAGCCTGCAGTTCTAGGCTTAAAGCTCGGGTTTGCACACTCAAATTCAGGTTCAGCCCGCCAAGCACCCCAGGGCCCTGGGCGCGCTCCCACTCCTCCAGTAATTACCAGCTGGCATGAGGCAGAAGGGTGGAGGCATGGAGAATGCCGATGCTAACAAGTTTATGCTTGTTCACAGATGACACACACCGGATTGACATTGGCATACATAGGCCCTAAACAGCACATGCTTATCATTGCATTGAATTACAGTTTTTGCCCATAAGCTAATGTTCGAAATGTACTTCTGTGCGCTTCGCCTATATGAGCAATATAGTGGAAATTGGTTGAAAATGGCAAAATGCCAATGTGGCGGGCTACTGTGGAACTAGGCCCGCTCATTTTGTCATTCTGTCCGCACTTTGAAAAACAGAAAACATGTTTATGCCCTCTAGTGGGATGTCAAGCAATTTAATGCTTCTGTCTCCCAGATATATGTGCGTATATGACCTTAATGTGCTTCTAACTGGCATGAAAGTAACTTTCGAAATTTGACATTTTATTATTTTAACGTGACCCATTGTGAAAATGTATGTTTGCACGCCGTTACAAAACGTTAACGCTATTTCATAAAACTGTGCAGCAGAATTGAACTCCTCTAAAATGTGACCCAAACAGTTCTCGCATCGTGCTGTCGCAGCATTGGCAGATACAGGCATGGCGGGTGAGCCTGTCATGCCTGCGTTTTAGCCTACAGCACCTTGTACCCTTTAACTTATAATTTTGTTTTTAACAACGTAAAAGTGAGCTCAAAATCTGAGCATGCAAACCGCCGTTGGCTTAAGAGTTAAAACAGGCTGACCGAGTGGCCTATGGCAGCAACGGAAAAAATGAAACCTAGAATGTCAATATAAGTTTATTTAATACTTTTGGAGCGCACTGCTAACTCTGGGCGTATCTTGGCTCTACGTCAAAAGGGCAGCCTAATAGCAGAGCTTTAGAATTCACAGCTAAAGTTGCAATACATCTGCAGATCCATACATAAACAAGCATTGCCAATAGGTCTCGCCTTTGGGACCTAATAAGTGTTTAACCGTGCAACAGTCAATGTTGGTGCACCAAGGATATTGTGCTGCATAACTAAATACTTAGAAGGTCCCAAAACTGAGACTTATTGGCTATGCCAATGCTTGTTTCTGTCATCTTAGTTCCTTCATGAGTAGTAAGAGAACTAATATCCAGTTAGGAGACTAGTGTTTCTTTTCTGAGTCCCCTCCATGTTTGAATTCCCATCCGTCTCTCTATCTTCTTTCAGCTCAGTTTTCTTAGTCAGAAGAAATCAGTGTTTAAGCCCTTCGCTGCTAGGCCTTTTCCCCTCCTGTGCTAAGCCTTTTTTTGGCGATTTGGGGTAGTGCGCGCTTAGGCCCCTGTACCTTTTTGACCACATAAGGTATCCACGCCAAATTTCCGTCCTTTTCTTCCAACATCATGTGGATTCTAAAGGTGCCCAGGGTTTGTGGATTCCCTTGGAGGGGTCCCAGAAATTAAGCAAAATACAGTGACATTTTAGTTTTTTTCAGAAAAATGGGAAAAAGGGGCTGCAAATGAAAGCCTCTGGGGTTTTCCCTGCAAATGTTATCAAAAAAGGGTTTATGGGGCTGAAATCTCCATTTTCTCAGCTTTTAGGGAATGACAGTCTTTTGTCAGAGAACCAACATTTTTCACACTGTTTTGGCATTTTTCTGGGACGTAACCTATTTTTGCTATTTTTAGAGCTTTCAACCTCCTTCCAGTTAATGGTAGAAATGAGTTTGAAAGCAATAATGGATCCTGGAAAGCTATACATTTTCGAAAAGTAGACAGAATTCTGAATTCAGAAAGGGGTCATTTGTCTAAATCCATGAAGGTTTCTTTATAGAAACTAACAGTTAAATATTGGAATAATTAAAAATTTGTTGAAAAAAACAGCCTTTTGTCTCAACTTTTTCACCTATAACTTCTTGTAATTTTGACAGCTCTTGGAAAGCAATATACCGTTACATCCGCTTGACCTTCCTGGTTTTGGGGATTTATAGGACTTGTAGTTTCACCAAGAACCCGACGAACCCAGAGCCAAAAACTGAGCAGCAACTTGCAATGGTATTTTATTATTTACTGGGTATAGAGCACTTATTCTTGGAAAATGTATACATGGAAAAATCGGTATGAAAGACACCTATGTATTTCTGAATTGGGTACAAATTATAGAGTTTAAAAACAGTATATATTTGCACATTTTCAAAATTGGGAATACTCATACTAGCATGAGAATTATTGGTCATTTTTAAAAAAGATTTTTTTATTTACACAATGTCTTTCATTGGGAAGGGAGAAATGCGTGAAAACTCAATAGGTAATAACCGTTGATTTACAAATCTGAATTACCCTAAGTCTCCCGATAAAAACGGTACCTCACTTGTGTGGGTCGGCCTTGTGCCTGCGACAGGAAACGGCGCAAAATGCAACGTGGTCATATCTCAATTTTGCAGTTAAAAATTGACCCTTTTATGGCAAAGTGCCTAGCTGTAGTTTTTGCACCCTAGCTCTGCCGGCTCCTAGGGAAACCTAGCAAACCTATACATTTTTGAAAACTACACACCCAGGGGAATTCAGAATGGGGTGACTCCACTGCCTCCCACCAGGTTCTGTTACCCAGAATCCCTTGCAAAGCTAAAAAATTTACCAAAAAAGCATTTTCCTCACATTTCTGTGGTGGAAAGTTCTAGAATCTGCGTGGATCAACAAAGTTCCACCCACCTAGGTCTCCCAAAAAAAATTGTACCTCACTTGCCTGGGTCTGCCTAGTGCCTGCGACAGGAAACAGCGCAAAACGCAACATGGTCGCACCGCAATTTCGCTGTGAAAATGTGCCCTTTTTTGGCAAAGAGCCTACCTTTCGTTTTTGAACCCTAGCTCTGCCGGCACCTAGGAAAACCTAGAAAACCTATACATTTTTGAAAACTAGACACCCAGGGAAATTCAGGATGGGGTGACTCGACTGCCTACCACCAGGTTCTGTTACCCAGAATCCCTTGCAAAGGTTAAGAAATTGACATAAAAATGCATTTTCCTCACATTTCTGTGGTGGAAAGTTCTGGAATCTGCGTGGATCAACAAATTTCCACCCACCCAGCATTCCCCCGGGTCTCCCAAAAAAAATGGTACCTCACTTGCCTGGGTCTGCCTAGTGCCTGCGACAGGAAACAGCGCAAAACGCAATGTGATCGCACCTCAATTTCGCAGTGAAATCGTGCCCTTTTTTGGCAAGGAGCCTACCTTTTGTTTTTGAACCCTAGCTCTGCCGGCACCTAGGGAAACCTAGCAAACCTATACATTTTTGAAAACTAGACACCCAGGGGAATTCAGGATGGGGTGACTCGACTGCCTACCACCAGGTTCTGTTACCCAGAATCCCTTGCAAAGCTAAGAAAGTGACAAAAAAATGCATTTTCCTCACATTTCTGTGGTGGAAAGTTCTGGAATCTGCGTGGGTCAACAAATTTCCACCCACCCAGCGTTCCCCCGGGTCTCCTGAAAAAAATGGTACCTCACTTGCCTGGGTCTGCCTAGTGCCTGCGACAGGAAACAGTGCAAAACGCAACGTGGTTGCACCTCAATTTCGCAGTGAAACCGTGCCCTTTTTTGGCAAAGAGCCTACCTTTTGTTTTTTAACCCTAGCTCTGCCGGCACCTAGGGAAACCTAGCAAACCTATACATTTGTGAAAACTAGACACCCAGGGGAATTCAGGATGGGGTGACTCGACTGCCTACCACCAGGTTCTGTTACCCAGAATCCCTTGCAAAGCTAAGAAATTGACAAAAAAATGCATTTTCCTCACATTTCTGTGGTGGAAAGTTCTGGAATCTGCGTGGATCAACAAATTTCCACCCACCCAGCGTTCCCCCGGCTCTCCCTAAAATAATGGTACCTCACTTGCCTGGGTCTGCCTAGTGCCTGCGACAGGAAACAGCGCAAAACGCAACATGGTCGCACTGCAATTTCACAGTGAAAATGTGCCATTTTTTGGCAAAGAGCATACCTTTCGTTTTTGAACCCTAGCTCTGCCGGCACCTAGGGAAACCTAGCAAACCTATACATTTTTAAAGACTAGACACCCAGGGGAATTCAGGAAGGGGTGACTCGACTGCCTACCCCCAAGTTATGATACCCAGAATCCCTTGCAAAGCTAAGAAATTGACAAAAAATACGCATTTTCCTCACATTTCTGTGGTGGAAAGTTCTGGAATCTGCGTGGATCAACAAATTTTCACCCACCCAGCGTTCCCCCGGGTCTCCCGAAAAAAATGGTACCTCACTTGCCTGGGTCTGCCTAGTGCCTGCGACAGGAAACAGTGCAAAACGCAACGTGGTCGCACCTCAATTTCGCAGTGAAATCGTGCCCTTTTTTGGCAAAGAGCCAATCTTTTGTTTTTGAACCCTAGCTCTGCCGGCACCTTGGGAAACCTAGCAAACCTATACATTTCTGAAAACTAGACACCCAGGGGAATTCAGGATGGGGTGTCTCGACTGCCTACCACAAGGTTCTGTTACCCAGAATCCCTTGCAAACCTAAGAAATTGACAAACAAAACGCATTTTCCTCACATTTCTGTGGTGGAAAGTTCTGGATTCTGCGTGGATCAACAAATTTCCACCCACCCAGCATTCCCCCGGGTCTTTCCAAAAAAATGGTACCTCACTTGCCTGGGTCTGCCTAGTGCCTGTGACAGAAAACAGCGCAAAACGCAACGTGGTCGCAACTCAATTTCGCAGTGAAATCGTGCCCTTTTTGGCAAAGAGCCTACCTTTTGTTTTTGAACCCTAGCTCTGCCGGCACCTAGGAAACCTAGCAAACCTATACATTGTTTAAAACTAGACACCCAAGGGAATTCAGGATGGGGTGACTCGACTGCCTCCCACCAGCTTCTGTTACCCAGAATCCCTTGCAAATCTAAAAAGTTGTGAAAACAATGCATTTTCCTCACATTTCTGTGGTAGAAAGTTCTGGAATCTGCGTGGATCAACAAATTCCACCCACCCAGCGTTCCCCCAGGTCTCCCGGAAAAAATGGTTCCTCACTTGCCTGGGTGGCTCAAGGACCCGCAACAGGCAAGGGCCCCAAACCTAATGAGGCAACATCAAAATAACCTATCACTAACCAACCTGGTTTTGCAAGGGGGTTCCCATGAGTTTTTGGTCCGGGGCTCAGCGGCCATCTAGGGAAACCTACCAAACCCACACATTTCTACAATGTAGACACCCGGGGGCTTCCAAGGAGCTATGGCTTGCGTGGATCCCCCAACGTTCTCTTATCCAGAATCCCTTGCAAACCTCATTTGTTGCTGAAAAAAATCATTTTTTTCACACATTTTTGTGTGGGAATGCGTGGCACCACTGGGCTCACACAAATTTCCTCCCACCCAGTGTCCCCCCAGGTCTCCCGATAAAAATGGTACCTCGCTTGTGTGGGTGGCTCAAGGACCCGCGACAGGCAAGGGCCCCAAACCTAAGGAGGCGACATCAAAATAACCTATCACTAACCAACCTGGTTTTGCAAGGGGGTTCCGATGAGTTTTTGGCCCGGGGCTCGGCGGCCATGTAGGGAAACCTACCTAACCCACACATTTCTGGAAACTAGACACCCGGGGGAGTCCAGCGAGGTATGGCATGCATGGGTCCCCCAAGGTTTTCCTACCCAGAATTCCCTGCAAACCTTAAAATTAGGTTAAAAAACAATTTTTCATACATTTTTGCGTGGGTTCTCCGTGCCGGCACAAATGTCCTACAGCCCAGTGTTTCCCTTGTTCTCCCGAGTAAAATTATACCTCACTTGTGTGGGTGCCCCAAAGCAGAACAGACTAAAAATGAATTTTTAAAAAGTGTTGTTTTTGGGATTGTCAAATTAAGCACCTCACCTTAGTCACAGGCCTTTGGCCCACCCACACAAATGAGGTATCATTTTACTCGGGAGAACAAGGGGAACACTGGGCGGTAGGACATTTGTGCCGGCACGGAGATCCCACGCAAAAATGTATGAAAAAGTGTTTTTTTAACCAAATTGTAGGGTTTGCAGGGAATTCTGGGTAGGAAAACCTTGGGGGACCCACGCATGCCATACCTCGCTGGACTCCCCCAGGTGTGTAGTTTCAAGAAATGTGTGGGTGTTAGGTAGGTTTCCCTAGATGACCGCCGAGCCCCGGGCCAAAAACACATGGGAACCCCCTTTCAAAAACAGATTGGTTAGTGTTTGGTTATTTTGATGCTGCCTCCTTAGGTTTGGGGCCCTTGCCTGTCGCGGGTCCTTGAGCCACCCACGCAAGTGAGGTACCATTTTTATCGGGAGACCTGGGGGAACTCTGGGTGGGAGGAAATTTGTGTGAGCCCAGTGGTGCCACGCACATAAAAAAGGCAGCGTAATCGTTGGTGTCAAGTGGGCTTTTTGCCCCCCCGGGGGGGGCAGATTCGGGGCTACTGCCCCCATCCTCCCTCCAGGGGGGGCAGAAAGGCTGTCATTGTTGTGGGTGGGGGGTGGGGGCATTGGCATGCCCATTTTGGGCAGCCTCCAACCTAAGACAAATGTGCCCAAAAATCCCATGTGTCTGGTGGGTTTTTTGCCCCCCCCAGGGGGGGGCAGATTGGGGCTACTGCCCCATCTGTCCCTGGGAGGGGCAGGAAGGCTGAATTTTAGCGGGGGAGGGGGTGGGCATGGGCATGCCAGTTTTGGGCAGCCCCACCCTATTTCAAATTTGCCCCCTCAAAAAATCCCTGGCGTCTAGTGGGCTTTTTGCTCACCCCCCCGGCAGGGCAGATTGGGGGGTAATGCTCCATCTACCCCCAGGGGGGTCAGAAAGTCCACTAGACGCCAGGGAGTTTTAGGGCAAATTTTGATTAGGGTGGGGTCTGCCCAAGACGGGCATGCCAATGCCCCCACCCTAATAAAAATTTGCCTTAAAAAATCCCTGGTGTCTAGTGGACTTTTTGCCCCCCCCAGGGGGGCAGATTGGAGGCTACTGCCCCATCAGCCCCCGGGGGGGCAGGAAGGCTGTTATTTATGTGGGGGAGGGGGTGGGGCATAGGCATGCCCGTTTTGGGCAGCCCATCCAAATTCAAATTTGCCTGCAAAATAATCCCTGGAGTCTAGTGGGACTTTTGCCCCCCCCGGCGGGGCAGATTGGGGGGTAATGCCCCCATCTACCCCCAGGGGGTCAGAAAGTCCACTAGACGCCAGGGAGTTTTTGGGTCAAATTTTGATTAGGGTGGGTCTGCCCAAGACGGGCATGCCAATGCCCCCACCCTAATAAAAATTTGCCTAAAAAAATCCCTGGTGTCTAGTGGGCTTTTTGCCCCCCCAGGGGGGCAGATTGGAGGCTACTGCCCCATCAGCTCCCAGGGGGGCAGGAAGGCAGTTATTTTTGTGGGGGAGGGGGTAGGGGCATAGGCATGCCCGTTTTGGGCAGCCCATCCAAATTCAAATTTGCCCGCAAAATAATCCCTGGCGTCTAGTGGGCTTTTTGCCCCCCCCCCCCGCGGGGCAGATTGGGGGGTAATGCCCCCATCTACCCCCAGGGGTGTCAGAAACTCCACTAGACGCCAGGGAGTTTTTTGGGTAAATTTCAATTAGGGTGGAGTCTGCCCAAAACGGGCATGCCAATGCCCCCAACTTAATAAAAATTTGCCCCAAAAAATCCCTGGTGTCTAGTGGGCTTTTTGCCCCCCCAGGGGGGGCAGATTGGAGGCTACTGCCCCATCAGCCCCCGGGGGGGCAGGAAGGCTGTTATTTTTGTGGGGGAGGGGGTTGGGGCATGGGCATGCCTGTTTTGGGCAGCCACACACTATTTCATATTTGCCCCCTCAAAAAATCCCTGGCGTCTAGTGGGCTTTCTGCCCCCCCGGGGGGCAAATTGGGGGCTACTGCCCCCATCTGTCCCCCGGGGGGGGGGGCAGAAAGTCTGTAATGGTGGCGGGGTGGGGGCATTGGCGTGCCCGTTTCGGGCAACCCCCACCCTAAAAAACAAGTGCACACAAAAAAATCCCTGGTGCATAGTGGGCTTTCTGCCCCCCGGGGGGCAGATTGGGGCTACGGCCCCCATCTGTCCCCCAGGGGGGGGCAGAAAGTCTGTAATGGTGGTGGGGGGGTGGGGGCATTGGCGTGCCAGTTTCGGGCAGCCCCACCCTAAAAAAAAGTGCACAAAATAAAATACCTGGTGCATAGTGGGCTTTCTGCCCCCCCGGGGGGGCAAATTGGGGGCTACTGCTCCCATTTTCCCCCCAGGGGGGGCAGAAAGGCTGTAATGGTGCCGGGGTGTGGGGGTGGGGGCATTGGCGCGCCCATTTCGGGCAGCCCCCACCCAAAAAAAAGTGCCACCAAAAAAATTCCCTGGTGTATAGTGGGCTTTCTGCCCCCCGGGGGGGGCAGATTGGGGGGCTATTGCCCCATCTGCCCCCCAGGGGGGCAGAAAGACTAAATACTATACATTTATTCATGGGGGAGTGAAGGCCCTTGCCCAAGGGGCACCTCCCCCCTCCCTGGTGTCTAGTGGGTGGATCCCTGCTTGGGCATCGCCCTCCTGGGGTACCATTGGAAAGGGGAGATTCTCCCCTTTCCAATGATACCTCTCCCGTCTTTCTACGTGCTCAGGGGGCTGAGATAGCCAACTGAGCATGTAGACAGTGAAACTGAAATGAGCCTAAAGGCTCATTTTAGTTTCGGTTTGTGTTCAATGACGACAGCGCGACGTGCGCGCTGATCGTCATTGAACAGAAACCAGGGAGGGGGCCTCGGGAGCTGGGGAAGCTCTTCCCCAGCTCCCAAGGTCAGAGGGGTGAAAAGGAAATCCCTTTGCTGTCTGCAGCAGAGGGATTTCGTGCCCCTGGCCTCATGACGGAATGGTTCCGTCATCAGCACAGGAGCACCGATGCTCATGACGGAACCATTCCGTCATGAGCATGGAAGGGGTTAAGTCTGATGCCTGCTCGGAAGAAGAAGCAGCTTTTAGTACGTCAGTGTGAACAAGTAACCAGTGTTTGACGCACTCGCTCTGAGGCAAGAGGTGTTCCAGCATCTGTCCGGATCAGGAAGCAGTGTTCCTTTTCTCCTGTCGGAACTAAGTAGTTTGCAAGTGTCTCTCCTGCAGCGCAGTGGCGTAACGAAACTTGAGGGGGCCCCCCTGCAAAGCACATGGAGGGGGCCACCTTTCCCCCGGCGGCGCGGCCCACCATCTACCACTTTGCCCTACAACCCAGAAATGTTTTGATTTGAAACCTCCAACATTTCGATGAAATGCCTCTATATTGTCTCTCTCTAAGTTCTAATGAGAAAGTGGGAAACACTCTTAAGATACAAGATTTGCCATTTGTGACAATACTGTCAAAAGCAGATTATTTAACTGAGGCAGCAATCAGAACAATGCCAAGGAGTGATCCTATTGTCTCAGGAACTGCCTTTGGCTGAAGAAAAAACAAAAACTATGAAGGGTCTGAAATTGTATTGTATTGCATTGTAATTGTATTCATATAGCGCTTACTACCCCTGACAAGTCGTCAAAACGCTTTTTCGGTGAGTAGCACGCTACTCCGGGACCCATAGACGATTAGCGTTGAATAGAAATTTGCCTAGCCTACGAGAAGGTAAGTTTCAATTCTATAAGGACGCGGAGGCGCCGATTATGCTAAATCTTCCTTCGCTTTATATCAAAATTATCAAACAGCAGCTTGTCAAAACGTATAAAACTACATTTCCCATAAAACTAGGGAAAAAGAAAACACAGTCCTTGGCAGTCCTTCTACAATGTCCATGCCTTCATGCCATAAGACGCTGTGTCATTTCCTGCACTTCCTCTTTCTTCGCTGGAGGAGCTCTCCCACGTTTAAGCATTCTGGTTCACACCATCATTGCCTGAAAGAGACAACACCAATCATTTTCTGAATAGCACCATATTAGGCATAAAAACAAATTTGCAACCAAATTACGCATGTAAGCACCAGAGATGAAAATTGATAAGACAACCAGTAATCAAATATGCAGAGACTACACAATTTAATCCCATTACCCCTTTACAATAGAAAAAGGATTACTTACGACTTACTTAGGGGGCGGGCTAGCAGTAATTTATAGGGAAAGGTGGCTCTTCTCCACAGAGCAGTCAGATGAAGTGGCTGATGGGGAGGTGCTCCATTTCTCTCTCATTATCAATCCCCACTTTACCTTGGGAGGATCACTGATTTATAGGCTTCCAGGTTATGCGGGGCACTTTATTGAAGTGTTGGAGGAGTGTATAGTGCCACGGGCACAGAGCTTTTCGAAATTTCTTTTGGTGGGTGACCTCAATATCCATGTTGATGTCACTGACTCTACTGAGGTTCGCCGCTTGGGGGAAATTTTCGATCTGGCACAACTTAAACAATGGGTGGAATCTCCGACCCATGTTGGTGGTCACCTCTTGGACCTAGTTTGTTCTAACTTTCCCATCATGGCTCTAGGTTCGGAAAGAGTGACATGGTCCGATCACGAGCTTATTAGGTTCTCGTGGGAGGTGGAGGACGCAGGCAAAACGGCTTGCGGCCTGCCCCTGAGTCACCCCCAGAAGATCAATCTGGTCTCGTTCGGACAAGCCCTATCTAGAGCCCGCCCGACTCTTAGTCCTGAGGTAAGCGAGGCGGTTAGTGGCTTTAATGGTTGGGTGGAACAGGCGGCTGATGCGTCCACAAAATATAACACCATGTCAAGGCTCCGCTGCACCCCTTCTCAACCCTGGTTCTCGCACGAATTGAGGGAGCTGAAATTGGGTTGCAAAAAGTTGGAGCGAGTGTGGAGGCACGAGTATAGCCCTGAGACAAAGGCCGCCCTGCGTATAGCCCAAAAGGACTACTATGCTGCTATTAGGACAGCAAAAGGCAGTTATTATGCAGGGAGAATTGCCAGGGCGAACAATAACAGTAGAGAGATCTTCTCTATTGTGAAGAGCTTTCTATCCCCTGTTGCTGATACACCCACGATCCCTTCCTCCATCCAATGGGGTGAGGAACTGTCCTCTTTTTTCATTGAAAAAATAGCAAAGATTCAGAAGGATTTGCTCTCTGCTCTGCCCGAAGCCAGCGCAGCGGTGGGTCTTCCCGCTCTGGTGTGTCACTGTGTCACCCAGCAGTTCACGGATTTTTCAGTGGCTGCTGAGTGCGATATATTGGCACTCCTTCAAACTTTAAAATTTGGCTCACCTTCAGACCCTTGCCCTGCGCGGGTACTTTCAGAAGTAGCCACTACTGTATGCAGTGAGGTCACCCAGATTGTGAATCTTTCTCTATCCTCAGCAACTGTTCCTGTATGCTGGAAGCAGGCAAAGCTTTTGCCGCTCCTAAAAAAATCAGGGTTGGATGCTGCTGTTTCAGGGAATTACCGTCCTATATCCCTCCTGCCGGCATTGGCAAAAATTTGTGAGAAAGTGGCTTTTCACCAACTCGAGAGCTTCGTGGAGGCTTCTAACGCCCTGCACCCAGCTCAATCGGGATTTAGGGCGGCCTACAGTACTGAGACAGCCCTGGTTGAGATGACGGAGGCAATCCGGGAGTGTCTGGACGGTGGCGGCAGAGCGGTCGTGATTTTTCTGGACCTCTCTGCCGCGTTCGACACCGTTCCTCATGAGCTCCTTCTCGCCAGGCTGTCTGCGGTCGGTATTGGTGGCTGTGCCTTGGCCTGGTTGTCGTCATTCCTATCGGATAGGACACAACAGGTCTGGATGCCGCCCCATGCCTCTAAGCCCAAGCTACTTCTCACTGGGGTCCCTCAGGGCTCCACTCTTAGTCCCTTACTGTTCAATGTTTACATCACTCCCTTGAATTACCTGGCGGAACAGTACGGGGCTAAGATAATTGGTTATGCCGATGACACGCAACTGCTGTTTACCTGGCCGGACGATCATCTGGATACTGTGGCAGTCCAGCTCTGTCTGTCCTCAGTCTTTCGCTGGCTGGCTCTGGCCCAGCTGAAATGTAACGAGGACAAATCCGAGGTCTTTTTTTACGGCACATTTCCCTCCAGCTTTAAAGACACGCTGTGGCCCTCGAACATTGCCAGCCCTAAGGTGATGGGTGGCCCTGCAAAAAATCTTGCCATATGGTTTGGGGAAGATTTAAGATTTGAAGATCATATAAGAAAATTGTCAGGGACATGCTTCGCCACTCTGAGAGTGCTGCGAAGATTCTTCCCACTCCTCCCTAGAGAAGCAAAGTAGACTGTCGCCCGAGCTCTCATTTTATCGAGATTGGACTACGCGAACGCTCTGTTCAGCGGTATCGGTGCATATCTGGTCAAACGTTTACAGGTCATCCAGAATGCCGCTGTCCGTCTCTTGTTCAATGTTCCGAGATGGAAGAGCGTCCGCTCCCACATGCGTAGCCTTCATTGGCTGCCAGTGGCGCAGCGTATCCTATTCAAATCTCTAGTGCTCTCTTTTAGAGCAACTCACGATCAAGGGCCAGCCTACTTGAGGAAACGGTTCATCCTGTATGCTCCTTCACGTTGCCTTAGATCGTCTTCCCTGTATAAGATGACTCTTCCTCGCTTTAAGTGGACTAGATTAGGGGGTCAGTCGATAGCTGTGGTGGCTGCCAGGGCATGGAATGCCCTTCCCCTGCGCTCCATTCAGTGTGTGGGTCAGTTTAAGAAGAGTCTGAAAACTCATCTGTTTATCGGTGTGGTATAAGCTGGTTCCCCCGTTGTGTTTTGTCTTTCTCCATCGCGCCAGGATACTCCCAAGTAACAGAGCGCGCTATAAAATGGTTTATACATACATACATACATACATACATAGAAATTTGCCTAGCCTACGAGAAGGTAAGTTTCAATTCTATTAAGGACGCGGAGGCGCCGATTATGCTAAATCTTCCTTCGCTTCATATCAAAATTATCAAACAGCAGCTTGTCAAAACGTATAAAACTACATTTCCCATAAAACTAGGGAAAAAGAAAACACAGTCCTTGGCAGTCCTTCTACAATGTCCATGCCTTCATGCCATAAGACGCTGTGTCATTTCCTGCACTTCCTCTTTCTTCGCTGGAGGAGCTCTCCCACGTTTAAGCATTCTGTTTCACACCATCATTGCCTGAAAGAGACAACACCAATAATTTTCTGAATAGCACCATATTAGGCATAAAAACAAATTTGCAACCAAATTACGCATGTAAGCACCAGAGATGAAAATTGATAAAACAACCAGTAATCAAATATGTTATGTTATATGATTTGTAAAGCGCACAGCTGCCACAGCAAAGTGGCGTCCCGGCGCTATGTTGGACAGAATAACACAACTAGATGGAGATATCAGACAGAGCTGAAGGAACAAATTAGATTAGTGGGAACAAAAAAGTTTTGACATCTCTCCTGAAAGGCAGTAGATCCGGTATGGCACGGATATCAATGGGTAAAGTGTTCCAGAGACTCGCTGCCAGGACACCAAAGGAGCGGCCGCCAACTCTGGCTTTCCTGAAGCGAGGAACACAGGCCAGAAATTAACCCGTCGAACGTAAAACTCTAGAAGGAATGTAGTAGGAGATCGCCTGTGCAAGAATGGGGGGGGATGAAGCCTTTAGGATCTTAAAAACCAGGCACAAGGCTTTAAACTTGATCCTCTGCCCAACGGGCAGCCAATGTAGGTCATATATGGTGCGTCTGGCAGAACAGAATTTAGGCAGGCCAACCAGCATTCTGGCAGCCGCGTTTTGCACACGCTGGAGGCGTGTAAGTTCAGCTTGGTTAACGCCCAAAAGAAGCGAGCTGGCGTAGTCCAATCTAGAGAGCACCGTAGCTTGGACAATGAGTTGCCTGGTAGGGGCATCAAAAAATTTAAAAATGGGTCTAAGGCTCTGAAGAACACCAAAACAGATACCGGCAACTCTTTTAGTATGAGGGATAAAAGACAAATTGGAATCAAGCCAGACCCCAAGGTTCTTTGCCTCTGTCACAGGAATGGGGGCTTGGCCTAGTTCCAGTGGCCACCAACGGTCTCCCCAGAGATGAACCTGTTTGCCCAGAACTAAGACCTCTGTCTTCGCTGCATTAAGTTGGAGACAGTTGTCCGTCATCCAACTTGCCACCTCCTTTAGGGCAGTCTGGTATTTAGGGGCATCGACCGCAGAGTCCCCATTTAGTGCAACCGCTAGCTGGGTGTCGTCAGCGTACGACACCATAGTTAAACCCCATCTCTTAGCGACAGCAGCTAGCGGCTGCACATACAAATTAAAAAGGGTCTGGCTGAGTGCCGAACCTTGCGGGACCCCTTGGGAAATGTTGCGGGGGGCAGATTCAAATGGAGGGGTGGATACTTTGAAGGTACGTCCTGATAAAAAGGAGCTAAACCATTCAAATGCTGTATTCTCCACAACCGGCCTCTCTCAGACGTTGAAGAAGGATGGAGTGGGAGACAGTGTCGAAAGCGGCACTAAGATCCAAAAGGATCAGTGCCGCCGTCTGTCCTGAGTCCAACATCCTCCGCAAGTGCTCCACCATCGCCAACAGGGCAGTCTCCATGCTGTGGCCTGCACGGAAACCATTCTGAGATGGATCAAAGATGCCTGAGTTTTGGAGATGGCAAGACAAGATTTTGTTGGCGTGTGCCTCCGCAAGTTTGGATACCCATGGGAGGAGAGAGATGGGTCGGTAGTGTTCAGGTTTTGATGGGTCCAGGGTAGGCTTCTTTAAAATTGGAATAACCGTCGCCTGCTTCCATTTACTGGGAACAGTCCCGGACTCAAAAGATAACCCAATAAGATCGTATACAAGGGGAAAGCAAACCTCAGCGGATTCTTTAAATTGTATAGGTCTTAGTGGGTCCGCAGGCGAGCCCGATTTGACTTTCGTAGCAAGAGATTTAAACTCTTCCTGAGATGGCATGGGTAATGCCAGAAGAGACCTAGAGGTTACAGGAGTACATCCTAGGTTATTAGCAGGCACAGTTTGAGGGGGGAATGTTCGGTAGATCGCCTCGACTTTCTCCACAAAGAAGGCCGCTAGCTCTTCACAACGGGTCAGGGAGCGTTTTTCCATTACCGCAGTTTTCTTGCTAGTAAGATCTTTACAGACCTTAAAGATGAGTTTTATTGGGTTAGGGCTGTTCTTAAACTCCAAGGAGTAAAATGTGGCTCGGGTTTTGCAAATGGCTCGATGGTATGACTTAATGCTAGCCAGATAGATCTGCTTGAGGTCGGGATCGTATGCCTTACGCCAGGCTCTTTCAGCCCTTTTACATGCAGTCTTAAGGAGCCTAAGGGAATCATCATACCACGGGCTAGAGGGGCCAGACCGGACTTTACTCCATCCCGCAGGGATTAAGGTGTCCAGGGCTTGGGTCAACCACTCGCAAAAATGGTCATATCCCAAAGAAGCATCTTTAGGGGGGTCCGGTGGATGTAGTGACAGAAGCTGATGGAAGTCGACTAGTCTCAATTTCCTCCAGGGGCGCTTAAAAAACGCCGGGGTAGAGCTCTTAAAAGGAGAAATGTTCGGCATAAGCCGGACTTCGATCAGGTGATGATCTGTCCAGGCCATGGGTTTAGGTGGAGACGTGACAGCATTATGGAGATTCGTCAAAAAGGGATCTAGAGTATGTCCGCCCACATGAGTCTGATGGTTGATAAGCTGATGTAGTTGTAAGGCCTCAAGATCTGCGAGGAAACTACTGACAGTAGAGGAAAGGGGAGTGTCCAGGTGGAGATTGAGGTCACCTACTATACTAAAGTTAGCTGATCTGAGGGCCAGAGAGGAAACTACCTCAGGAAGGGCGAGCCGAAAGGCGGCGTCAGGGCCAGGGGGTCTATAAATGAGAAGTCCAGAGATGGTAAAATGAGGGTTTATGGAAATTGCAAAATGGGCGCTTTCACAGCCAGCTATAACAATAGCCTTCCATGAGCATGGGTAACCTGCCTTAATCACGGCCGCGATCCCGCCACCTCTTGAGTTCCGATTCAGAGTGTACATGACGTACCCCTCAGGTAGCGCAAGGTTCATAGCTGCTGTGGCAGCGTCGTGAAGCCATGTTTCCGTCAAAAAGAAAATATCAGGTTTATCGTCTGTAAGTATTGTGAAAACATCTAAATGGTGACAGACCAATGATCTGACATTGAGATGGAGTATTTTAAGTGTTGTCTGACGGTGAATAGCAGCACGGGGGTCTGCTCCACTAAGAGCCGTTTGTGAGGGCTGTAAGTCGGTGATAGGGAGGGGCAACGGGAGCTCAAAAGGACACGTGGGACACTGGAAAGGTCCACAAAGGGGGTCAAGCGCGTCATGAGCGCATGAACTTACCTTATGACGGAGACCAATTAGAAAGTCACTGGAAAGCATAGTGGAAGTGTCCATAGTGTCCTGCCCTAGCCCTGCCTTAGCGCTGACGGGCGCAGACGGGCAGGACTCTGGCTTGACCCCGGCGCGAATGCGGCGCTCACGCTGTACGCGTCCGCTGCGCGGAGCCATGACCGTTGTTTTTATAGTGTAGCCTCTCGCCACCAGGGAGGCTAACCCTACCCAAAATGGCCGCCGCCGTCTCTCCGCCCGTGCCCCCGCTGAGACAGCCCTGAATCGGCCGGTCACTCAGGTGGAGGCAGAGGAGCTGTAAGTGCAGCGCAAATTCAGTAAATCAAATTATTGTTTTAAAAAAGGTAAAATTAGATGAGTGCCTCCACCCTCAATCGGTGGAGACAGGCGGCGTGATAACTCCGCGCGTAGGAGTGGGGGGGATAGGACTCAAAGGAGAAATACAACAAGTTTTAAAACGGATTATAAAAGTAGATAAAAGTGTGACTGCCCGGCTCAAGCCTCAGGCGTCAATATGCAGAGACTACACAATTTAATCCCATTACCCCTTTACAATAGAAAAAGGATTACTTACAACATTACGGGGCGGGGTAGCAAACAAAGAGCTCGCAGGGAGGGATAATCCTCGCCTCCGCGTCCTTAATAGAATTTAAACTTACCTTCTCGTAGGCTAGGCAAATTTCTATTCTACGTCAGGACCGGAGGCCAGGATTATGCTCCTTTAAAGTTTATCAATGACCACCTGGGTCACATTCAGCAGGGGTTTAAAATAGAGCCTTTTAAAGGTCGAGTCTGATGACCAATCCACTGCCTTCATAAGGTCTTCCAACCGAGCACCTAAGCTGAACGCTTTTGAGGCCATCGCCCCCCCCGTGCTGAATGTGCACCAAACGCTCTTGTGTTAATGCCCGCCTCTTGCATTATCCACCGAACCCAACGGGCTATAGTGGAAGATGAAACCGCCTTAAATGGCTTCTTGAGGGCTATCAGGAGTTGTCGTTCGGCCGGAGGGCAGACTTCCTCCGTAGCTTCCTCATAGGTTTTCAGGCAGTGCTCCACTCAGAGCTTTGGTGACTCCTCAAAAGCAGGATAAGAGATTGTACGGGTGTTGGACTTAGTGCGTCTACTTACTGTAAATGTTACACCCTCCGAGGAGAAAACCTTCGCTGTAATATCTAAGGCCCAGACATCTGATACTTTCCTGCATGACACCAAACATAGCAACATTGCTAATTTTGCAGACAATTCCTTCCTAGAAAGGAAACGGTTTGGTTGCCAATATAACAGTAAATTCAAAACCTGATTAACGTCCCAGAGGACTGAATAATGGGGCTCTGGAGGTAAAGATAATCTGATACCTCTGAGAAGTTTACAGACGGAGGATGCTCTCCCAACGGGACACCATCCACCGGAGCATGACCCGCTGAAATGTCTGAACGGACTGTGTTTACAGACCTATACACCAAACCTTTCTATGCCAAATCCGCTAGATAGTTAAGCACATGCGTTAAATCTGCGACCACGGGATCCACTTCCCGTCGCATACACCAACATACCCATCTCGTCCAGGCCAATCTGTATAAATTGGATGTGCTGTCCGCCCAAGCTCTGGATAGTAGGAGTTCAGCGTGCTCCGAAAGGCCTGGCAATCTCCAGCGTTGCCTGTAATCCGCCACGCCATGAGATGAAGTGAGCCGACCTCTACAAGGCGGTGAGGAACTCCCTCTGGACTCAAGAGAAGATGGGGAGTTTGGCGGAGTGGGAGTGGAAAATCCCAAGAAAGTTCTAGAAGAACTGGAAATCAAACTTGAGACCTTCAAAACGGCTTCACCAGAACCACCGAGGCTCCCTGCCTGCGTACCTGGGCAGCCGCCCGGGTGATCATGGAGAACAGCGGAAATGCATAGCCGCTCTCTTGACTCCAATCCTGGGAGAACGCATCGGTTGCCACTGCCAGCGGATCCGTTCTCCAACTGAAGAACCTGGGAAGCTGCCGATCTAGACGACAAGCAAAGAGGTTGATGGAGAAAGGTCCCCAGCGTTGCTGCAGGTACCGAAAAATCTCCGGATCCAGCTTCCAAAGGTTGGTGTCCTTCAGGTAACGGGAATGCCAATCCGCCACTAAATTCTCTCGACCTGGGAGATAATCTGCTGTGACCGAGATCTGATTGGAAAGGCAAAACTCCCAGAACTGCTTTGCCATGGTCGCCAGGGCTTTGGACCGAGTGCCCCCCAGGTGATTGATATACCTGACCACCGACACATTGTTCATCTTGAGGAGTACCGAGGCTTGTACGCGATCCTTGGTCCAGCAACGGACTGCAAAGTAGCCTGCTAAAAGATCCAGAAAATTGATATGAAGCTGTTGCTCTTGAGGAGACCAACTTCCGCCGGTGGAGAACTCCCCACACCGTGCGCCCCAGCCCGCTCGGCTGGCGTCCGACTCTATTATCAAATCGGGTGCGGAACCAAAGATGGCTCTTGCGTACCAAGCCTCCATGTGGGAAAGCCACCACTCTAGCTCTTCGCGCACCTCTTCCGTCAAAGGAACTATCTGAGAGTACGTCAGGCCTCTTCGCAGATAATGTGCTTTTAAGCGCTGAAGGGCCCAGTAATGCAACGGACCAGGAAAAATGGTCTGAATGGAGGCCGAAAAGAGACCCACCAGGCGGGCTATCTGACGCAGAGAAGTCCCCTGTTTGGCCAGGGTCTGCCTTATTTCGTGCCGAATCTTTACTACCTTCCTGGAGGGTAGACTTACAGAAGATGAGTCTGAGTCGATCACGAACCCCTGAAAAATCGCCTTCCGGGCTGGGACTAGGAGGGACTTCCTCTCGTTGATCACGAACCCCAATTCCTTCAGAAAAGACACCGCCATCTGCAGATGACTCCACAATTGCAAGGGGCATTGGGCCAAGATTAGAATGTCGTCTAAGTAGACGATCAAGCGGACCCCGTGTGCCCTCAAGTACTCCACCGCCGGCTTGAGGACCTTGGTGAAGCACCACGGGGCCGAGGAAAGCCCGAACGGAAGACATTGGAACTCTTAGGCTTGCCCCCGCCAAAGAAATTGAAGGAATCGTCTGTGCGGCGGAAAAATCGGGACCACGAGGTACGCATCCTTCAGGTCCAGTCGCACCATCCAATCGAGTGTCTCTGAGTAAATGAATGCTCGAGTACGTCTCTGAGCAAATGAATGCCCTCCATTTTGAATTGCCTGTACACCAACCACTCGTTGAATTCCCGAAGGTTGATACCCGGTCTCCGACCCCCGTCTGTCTTGTCCACCAAAAATAGATTGCTGAGAAAACCCCTAGGATGGACCTCCGTACGACACACCGCTCCTTTTCGGAGCAAGTCAGCTACTTCCTCGTCTACCATAGCTGCGTCTTCCGCGCTGAAAACTATTGGGCATGGACGGACGTCCTGACAGAGGGATCCATAAACTTCTATTTGGAAACCTCTCACTGTTTGCAGCACCTAGGTGTCCCCTGTAAGAGCTTCCCAAGCGAGGAAGAACTGCACCAACCTGCCCCCAACTTGCACCTGCGCAGCTGGCAGAACACTCACCATTAGCATTTCCGTTGCCGCCTCTGTAACCTCCTCGGCCTCGGAAGCGCTGCCCTCTTGTCGGGTAAAAGTTGGTAAAATGCTGGTCCGTTTGATATTGCCCACGTCCAGAGCCTTGCCCCCTGCCCTGGGGGTTCGGGTGTTCTGGCAGCGGGCGTCTCCTACACCGACCGGCCCTGCGGAAAACCCGAGGGTTAAAGACGCTTTTAGTGTTTGCCTGAGCCTTATCTAAGGATGTAAAGGTGGCGACGAACTTGCCCAGTTCTTTAACGAAGGGCTCGCCAAACAAACCCCCTTGTGCCGTTGCCCCCGCTTCTAAACAGGCCAAATCACCCAGTTTAGGGTCAACTTTAATCAAAAGGGACCTACGTCTTTCTCTTGAGAGGGCACAATTGGCATTGCCCATAAAGCAGATTGCCCTTTGCGCCCAAGCCAACAGGACCTCAGGATCAATCAAGGAACCCGAACTACGGGCCTCCTCCGCCATGTCCAGAATTTTCGTCATTGGACCAATGGCGTCTAGCAGATTGTCCTGACATGCGCGCAAGGAACGATCTATCCCTTTTTTAGGGTCCTCGATAAACTTAGCTAGGAAGGTGGCAATCTTTCCTTCAAATTCTGGGGTAAGATATACCTTGCCGTCCAGGGTAGGCCTGGGGCATTCCGCTCGCAGACGACTTCTGGCCTCATTCTCTAGCGGTTACCTGAGCCGGGACGCTACGTACAAGGCGGCCTTCTCAGAAGGAATCCACTCAGCCGACCTCGGATGCACAATATCATCCGGGTCTAACATGTCGGCAATGCCTGCCTTAGGTGGCTCAGTAGAACCCGATGGGTGCCAGGACCTGGAAGAACCTGCCTCATCATCAGAGACGTCCGGGGTATTCCCTTGCTGGTTCTGGGGAGAAACCGGTCGGGGGTCCGAACTAGGACGGACCGACTCCTGGGGAAGCACTATGGGCGCTGTGTGCTCCAAGAACACCTGTTTGAGGCGTTCAAAGGCATCCTTATTAACCCCCCCCCCACCACACTTCTTCTTGGGGGGAGGGGAACTGTCAGGTTCCCTCTGGGTTTCCGCCGGGATCTCTGCCGGGTTAGTCTGGGGCGGCTGTCCCACTCTCGAACACAGTGCTCAATCTTATCAGCTAAACGCTGCTCCATCTGGGTCATAAGCTCATTGACTGCCATATAGATGGAATTATCCACCTTATTATAAAAATCGTCATCCTACTGTAGGTAGGAAAGGGAGTCCTCCTCCTCGCAATATTCGTGCTCCATGGCAAAGGGAATAGGGCACACAAGCTAAATGCCAATGGGCACACTGACGCAGCGCGCAAGGAATGTATTCTGAGGGTCTCTCAGGATACTCAGGGGCCAAAGGCACACAATTTTATGGGGAGTTGTCAGGTCCCCAGGACACCACCACACCCACAAGTTACAGGGGGTAGCTGCCTGGCCGGGTGTCAGTGATTTCCCACAGGTTCTAAGGCAACTCAAGTGTACTGACCCTGTGAACAGGGCGTGAGGCTAACAAAGCTGGTGAAACCACCAGGGACGGTGGGTGACATTTGAAAGTGGTGGGGCGCAAGTGATTTGCATACAGCACCGTAGCGAGCGAGCGCAGCGAGCGAGCCCGAACCCCAAAAGGGGTGTTTGGGGGGATAACCCCCCCCACGAAAATTTTAAAAAAAAAGAAGAAAAATCGTGCATTTTCATGCAAATTGGAGAAAGCAGGAAGGTTAATAAAGCAATTGTGAAAGTGCAGTTATTACATTAATAGATGGCATAACATAGGTAGCTGCTTATTCAGTATAACCACAGAGCTTCATACATTCCGTCCTATTACGCTCAGGTGCTGAATTCAGACTATAAGACTTTCATGGAAATCTCAGCTCTAAGAGTAGAAGAAGTTGCACAGCAGTTGGGAAACAGCCTTCACAAAGCATTGGGAACCACAGCCCACACAGCTCTCACAGCCCACACAGCTCTCACAGCCCACACAGCTCTCTCAGCCCACACAGCTCTCTCAGCCCGCACAGCTCTCTCAGCCCGCACTGCTCTCTCAGCCCGCACTGCTCTCTCAGCCCGCACTGCTCTCTCAGCCCGCACTGCTCTCTCAGCCCGCACAGCTCTCACAGCCCGCACAGCTCTCACAGCCCGCACAGCTCTCACAGCCCGCACAGCTCTCACAGCCCACAGCTCTCACAGCCCACACAGCCCACATAGCCCACAGCCCACACAGCCCTCACAGCCCACACAGCTCTCACAGCCCACACAGCCCTCACAGCCCACACAGCCCTCACAGCTCTCACAGCCCACACTGCTCTCACAGCCCACACAGCTCTCACAGCCCACACAGCCCTCACAGCCCACACAGCCCTCACAGCCCACACTGCCCTCACAGCTCTCACAGCCCTCACAGCCCTCACAGCCCACACAGCTCTCTCAGCCCACACAGCTCTCTCAGCCCACACAGCTCTCTCAGCCCACACAGCTCTCTCAGCCCACACAGCTCTCACAGCTCTCACAGCCCACACAGCTCTCACAGCCCACACAGCTCTCAGCCCACACAGCTCTCAGCCCACACAGCTCTCACAGCCTACTGCTCTCACAGCCCACAGCTCTCACAGCCCACACAGCTCTCACAGCCCACACAGCCCACACAGCCCTCACAGCCCACACAGCCCACACTGCCCACACTGCCCTCACAGCTCTCATAGCTCTCTCAGCCCACACAGCCCACACAGCCCTCACAGCTCTCACAGCCCACACTGCTCTCACAGCCCACACTGCTCTTACAGCCCACACTGCTCTCACAGCCCACACTGCTCTCACAGCCCACACAGCCCTCTCAGCCCACACAGCTCACACTGCCCATACTGCCCTCACAGCTCTCTCAGCCCACACAGCCCACACAGCCCTCACAGCCCTCACAGCTCTCACAGCCCACACTGCTCTCACAGCCCACACTGCTCTCACAGCCCACACTGCTCTCACAGCCCACACTGCTCTCACAGCCCACACAGCCCTCTCAGCCCACACAGCTCTCTCAGCCCACACAGCTCTCTCAGCCCACACAGCTCTCTCAGCCCACACAGCTCTCTCAGCCCACACAGCTCTCTCAGCCCACACAGCTCTCACAGCCCACACTGCTCTCACAGCCCACACAGCTCTCACAGCCCACACAGCTCTCACAGCCCACACAGCTCTCTCAGCCCACACAGCTCTCTCAGCCCACACAGCTCTCTCAGCCCACACAGCTCTCAGCCCACACAGCTCTCACAGCCCACACAGCTCTCACAGCCCACTGCTCTCACAGCCCACACTGCTCTCACAGCCCACAGCTCTCACAGCCCACACAGCTCTCACAGCCCACACAGCCCACATAGCCCACACAGCCCACAAAGCCCACACAGCCCACACAGCTCACACAGCCCACACAGCTCTCACAGCCCACACAGCTCTCACAGCCTACTGCTCTCACAGCTCACACTGCTCTCACAGCCCACACTGCTCTCACAGCCCACACAGCTCTCACAGCCCACACAGCTCTCTCAGCCCACACAGCTCTCTCAGCCCACAGAGCTCTCTCAGCCCACACAGCTCTCAGCCCACACAGCCCACACAGCTCTCACAGCCCACACCTCTCACAGCCCACACAGCTCTCACAGCCCACACTGCTCTCACAGCCCACACTGCTCTCACAGCCCACACAGCTCTCACAGCCCACACAGCTCACAGCCCACACAGCTCTCACAGCCCACACAGCTCTCACAGCCCACACAGCCCTCACAGCCCACACAGCCCTCACAGCTCTCACAGCTCTCACAGCCCACACTGCTCTCACAGCCCACACAGCTCTCTCAGCCCACACAGCTCTCTCAGCCCACACAGCTCTCTCAGCCCACACAGCCCTCACAGCTGTCTCGATTTTGAATAGAAGTGATTACAGATTACACAGAAAATCACGATGGGGTGCGTTTAAGAGGCGTCTTTTCTCTCATGCCTTTTATGACACCTAACTAAATTAAGGTATTTTAACTGCATTATATTTGATTTGTGATTTACAATCTGGAGGATAATAAAAATAAGTTAACTATAAAGCCTGAGCCCCTTGTAAAGTAAAGGGATGTTTTGTCACACTCAAATGTGTGTATTTTAATACAGAAAGGTATTCATGTATCTATAGTTTTAAATAGCGCGCAACCAGCATATCGACGTGGTTATAAAACAGTTGCAAAATAGAAATTATGCATAGATAAAATACTATATAAATATATCAAAATGACATTGACTCCACATTATCAGGCTAGAACACGTTGAATCATTAATTGCCCATGATATACTTTTATGTTTCGTGGCGGAATTTGGCGAAAGCAATGACAATTTTTTCAAAAAACGAGAAACATGACAAAAGTATCGCTAACGCCCCACAAGCTCAATCAACTACACACCTGAAAAACACAGAAACTAAATAATGGGTTCATCTACATAGCGCATTCCAAAAATTCTAAATACTTCTGCGTGCAACAATTACATTGGCCTAAAACATTAATTAAAATGCACGGACCTAGCGAAATTCCCACGTAGTACCTAGCCGTACTATTAATGTAACATTCACTGCTTGAACTTCACAAACCTTACAATTAATTACATAAAAGTGACATCGTATCCGTTTGACAGATTCTGCTGGGATTTACCGAGTGAATCTGACCCGGAAGGAAACACGTCCCCGCCGCCGTTGAAACTCACCGAGCAGAGCGGCTTTTTTTTTTACAAAACACACAAACAACACGGTAAAATAAAGTTAAGTAGGCAGAAAGTGAGTACTTCCCGGAGTGTCTGCACTTACCCTGGGATGTAGTGCGGGTCTGGGGTCATCAGCGTGGGGCTGATCTTGGGGGCAAACTCGGTGGCCATGCTGCTGGATGTGGAACACACATCCACCCCCCCACCCAAACACACATCAACCCCCCCACCCAAACACACATCCACCCCTCCACCCCCATCCAAACATACATCCACCCCCCCAAACACACATCCACCCCCCCACATACATCCACCCCCCCTCCCAAACACACATCCACCCCCACTCCCCACATTGCATTTTATTTTCCTTAGGCATGGCAGAGTCAATATATTTCGACACTGGAGTACCTCCTTCACACACTTTCCAGTTATAGTTGACACATATCTGTAAATCAGCAGCGACTAAGAGAAGCAGCCCTTGGTGTCAGCTGGAGATTTCAAAGCTGACTTGTCCAAAACTATTCTGAACGAACCCTTACTAACTTGCACCCCAAGGGGAGTGTCAGTGGGCTGAAAATACCGCTTTCATTTGATCTTAAAATGATTTAGGAGTTTGACTTCTAAGGAGTGAAAGCCAGAATTGTGTAGAATATTAGAGCATGCCTGCGCCTTACACAAAAGTGTCTTTAAGACCGGGTTCTCGCCTTGCACGCCTGTTAAACCACAGTTCCTCGAGGATGCGGCCACAGCTTCAGTGTACCCCCTGATGTCGAGGCATGCCCTGGACCAACAGATGGCCATATCAAACACGGCAGATGAGGACATCCGACTGCCTGAGCGAACCTGTGAGGCTAGTACAGGCTGTGAAGACAGCTCAGACTTTTTAACAGCGTTTCAAAAACCCATCGGCTCCAGACATTAATCACACCTCCGAGCTGTGAAGCGCCAGCGTTGAGGCTGCGCTGAAACCCACCAACCCTAAACAGCAGCCACCACTTAAAGGCGCCTATTTGCAGCGTTTAACACACTAATGCTCTCCATGGCCCTCCTTGGCCCTGGCTCCTGCTCTGCGGCAGCTGCTGCAAGCTTCTCGCCCAACCCTCTCAGATTCCGCTTCCTGTGTCAGCGTTCAGCATGTCATCCACATGGATTTTCCATTTTTTTTATTATTCTTTGATGCCAGGGTTTTTCTCTTGTTTTTAATTGCTCAATTCTACATCAGCCTTGACTTCTACTCGATATACAGGAAGAGTAGAAGGATGAAGATCACAAGATAAGTATTTTGTTCAATAATGAAAACTGATGTGGCACCTGAGTTGTGTGCAAGTCGTGAATTAACGTTTACTTAAAATACATCGATACGTTTGACTAGAAATAGTAAACTGGGCCTACTAAAACTGTTAAACTGGGTAATGGTAGCACGGAGTCATATTCCCTTTTATTTATAGCAGAGGCCGCCTAATGTCCATCTCTGTGGTGTGCTGTCACGCCACCCTGTCGCTGCCTTGTTTACGCTGCTGCACTTATTCAAGCTAATTTATGCCGGTAGGACAGCGCCATGATTTGCACGATCGCCGCCGAGACGTGCCGTGGTCTGCATGTCACAAGTTCCAGTACCGTCATAGACGGCCCAGTCTTTCTACACTCAGAGGTGGCTAAATCGTGTACCTTTACATTGACTAATAGTAGCGCCTGTCTTTTACAATGCTTAGAAATGGCAGGAATGCGATATAAAGTGCTACATAAAAACCAAGATATTAATGCGCGAATCATATCTAAAAATCATTGCACTGACTCCGTCTACCATGGTATGTATTATTATTCTCTGCTACACACAGAACGCAAAGGGCTACTTGCAAAGGAAGCTGTGAGTGTAAATATCGCTTTATACCGCATTCTTCCAGACGGTGTCACCCTGGGGATACTTCAAGAGTACCTGTAATAAAGGCAGGAACGGGAAGCGTAATAGGAAAAAAAACAGTCAAGCTTGTTGCCTCAGCCTTTATATATGACATTTAAATACAAGCACCGCGCGCCAGCCACTGCTTATTAATTATTATTAACTTACCACCAGCTCGGGTGACGGTCTGTCTGACAACGCCGAACTCAGTGTCAGACTCTAGTGCGCAACTACTGGAAACGTCACGGCGCGCACGTCCCCGACGGAGGGGGGCACAAAGACTACTCGCCCTGGCGCCATTTCAAAGGACGGGGCCCAGCAGACACACCCCCTGGTCCCTCTCAGTCAACTTGACTAAGTTGACGCTAAGGCGCATGCGCGGGCAAGTTTCCGCCCGCAATTAAATTGCGCAGCAGAGTCAGTCGACTTGTAACCTAACCCAGCCCCACCCCCTGCGCACTCCCTATTCCATCGGGGCTGTCCCGGTCGGAACCCCCCGAAGCGCTGCATTTTATTTAGGTGCTCCGTGCTCTCTCTGTTGCAGCCGCAGGTGCGTCCACCAGGCTTAGTGGGGCTACGCCCCTACGCCCCAATGGACGCACCGCGGCTGCGCGGCTGGCAACCACACCACTACCTACCCGTGTAGGTACACGGGTGTAGGACTGCCGGGGTAATATAGACCTAGTCTCGCTGGGGGCTTCAGGCAGCAAAAGCGGAGCGCGAGCAGAAACGGTGACCGGAGCGCTTCTTCACTCGATTCTGACAGAAGCGTGCTCCGGATCACCGAGCCACGGCGGCTCCACAGCGGCCTCTAGTGGGCGGCGGCCCGCACCGCTGGCCGCGATAGTAAATATAAACCCCGTCAGGAGCGTCAAGTGTTTCCGCGGCAACGACAACCACCGAAAGAATGTTCCTGAAAGGAAACCTTGCCCAAATATCCCCGTAAGACAGAGAAACTGCACATTAGGAATACCATAAGAAAAAAGCACTTATATCTAGCTGCCGAGCAGCGAATGAAGGAAGTGCAGGAAATGACACAGCGTCTTGTGGCATGAAGGCATGGACATTGTAGAAGGACTGCCAAGGACTGTGTTTTCTTTTTCCCTAGTTCTATGGGAAATGTAGTTTTATACATGTTTTGACAAGCTGCTGTTTGATCATTTTGGAATAAAGCGAAGGAAGATTTAGCATAATCCTCGTCTCCGGTCCTGAAATAGAATTAGTATAGTGAAACATGCAAGTACATTTTAAAGTGGTGGATAGGTTAGTCAGTTATTTGGATTTGGAATGATAGCAGAAGGATAGAGGAGGAAAAAAGGTTTGTATTTATATAGCACTTGTTACCCCTGATGGGTGTTGAAGCACGCTACTCCGGAAGCCCATAAAGGATTAGTGGTGAATTAGTATGGTGAAATATGAAAGTAATCTCAGTTGTGGATATTAGTCCGTTTTTTGGAGTGAGAAGGACAGCGGAGGAATAAAAGGGGAATAAAGCTTTGCATTCATATAGCACTTGTTACCCCTGATGGAGTGTTGAAGCACGCCCCTCCGGAACCCATAAAGGATTAGTGGTGAATTAGTATAGTCGAATATGGAATTTGAGAAGTGAATATGTTAGTCTGTTAATTTTGATTGAAAAGCATAGTGGAGGGATAAAAGGGTGAAGGATTTTTTTTGTGTTTGTTTTTAGGTCTTAGCAGTAGGAGGAGGCTTTCGGATGAGTAAAAAGGAGTTTTGGAGGGGGGAGTCAGAGGGAAGAGTTTAGAAAGGTTTGTTTTGGGGGATAGGTATAGTAGAAAGAATTGTCAGATGATACAAGAAGGAGTAGAGTAGGAGAGAGTCAAGAAAGGGTTATTTTGGGGATCATAGTAGTGGTATGGGGTTTGGGATAAATGAGTGGATGTAGAGGATATATTGATAGATGCATAGGCTGAGAAATAGGGTAGTACATTGGAAACGCTAAATTAGAAGAAAGTGATATATATAGAGATCCATAAGTATGTTAAGTTTGTGGATGTGGATGGTGTGGGCTGGGTATTGCTAAATGGGAAAATGGGCAGTATTTCTGGCCCTGGTCCTGGCCAGGCCCAAACAGGCAGCTGCCCTTGTCCTCTCTACCCTTAACAGGCTCAAACAGGCAGCTGCCCTTGTTCTCTCCGCCCTTAGCCTCGACGCCCTAACCCTGGCCTTTTATAGCCCTAGTAATCAGGTGACCCCTTCAGCCAATGGGAACCCTAGCCCTAACACTATCCAATCACAACACTAGACCTAACATCTAGAACCAATAGGAGACTAGGACCTTACAGCCAATCTTAAGCCTAGTCCAAGCACCCAATCAGTTTAAAAAGCCCCGATCTCTACGTCCAGTAGAGGCCCTTGCCCTACTAGTAGTCTCAACCCAAGTCCAAGCAACCAATAGTACATGAAGCCCTAGTCCCTACTTCCAATAGAATGCCTAACCCTACTCTTAGTCCTACATAACTAGTCCAGCAACCAATCACACCAGAAGCCCTAATCGCTACTTCCAATTAAAGGTCTAACCCTAGCCCTAGTCCCACCCTACTCCTAACAACCAATAACATAGGAAGCCTTAGTCCCTACTTCCAATAGAAATCCTAACCCTAGCCCTAGTCCCAACCCTACATTCATTGAATCACAGACCCAGAAACCAATCAGAACCCTCAAATATCCAACCAATGAGGACTCTAACCCTAATTCAATAGAAACACCAGATACAACCACCAATCAGTGTACACATGTACCAACCACTAGCAGACCATATAAGGTCCTAGCGACCTCAGACAAGGTTTGTTGGCCAGGGAGTTGGAAGCTGCTTCTCCTGTTCAGAATCTCCTAGGAGATAGACAGGCTCAATCCACACTTTGAACTTCTGCAGGTAAAGGCTTCACTAACTTGAAATCTAACAATACTGTTTGAATAAAACTTTACTCCCTCTCCTGGCCAAAAACTGAAGTGCACAGTCCCTAGTAAACACAGTTTAAACAGCTCACAGAAGCACCATGATGTAGAATATCCCTTTTGCAAGTCATTTTCCCTAGCGGTCAGACTATAATGTCCTAGGTCAGGAGAGTGGAGACAGGGCGGTGAGGCGAGTACGAGACTGTTGACCACGCCGAGTGAGAGTCTGCATCACCCCTTGAACTGGATGGGGACGACGTTGTGGTTAAGGGGGGGCCTTGTACTGTATAGAGAAGCTGCCACATGGAGAGCCTCTTATTGCTCAGACAAGATTTGCTCAGGATCCGGAGCGTTGATTGTTGAGGTATGATTGCGTGTGACCTCTCCCCTCCGCCTGCGGTGGCCCCGTCTGGGCACCGGGGGACCATCAGGTGGTCTGGACAATGTGGCCAAGCCTGCCTCTCCAGCCAGTCCCAAGCGTCAGATGGTGAATTAAAGAAATGAGAGGTTCCATCCTTAAACACTCGCAGACGGGCAGGGAAAAGCAGGCAATAATGCAGATCAAGGTCACGGAGCTGACGTTTCCCAGCCCCGAATGAGCCCACGCCGTTTCTGCACCTGGGCAGTGTAATCTGGGACAAATATGAATGAAGTGTTTTGGACAGCAGGCCCTAGCAACGTCTGATTTCTTTCAGTATGGTGTCTCTTTCCCTGAAGTTCAATAACCCGAATAGAAACGTCCTGGGCTGGCACCAGGAGGGGGTCTGCAAGCTGGGACCCTGTGAGCCCTTTCTACAACAAATTGGGGGGACAGGAGCCCTGTCAGAAACCGGTCTCGCAACCAGTTCTCCATTTAGCCAACAGTGTCCTGGCCCTCTACGCCTTCAGGAAGGCCAGCGACTTGTACATTGTTACGGCTCGAGAGGTCTTCTGCATCATCCAGTTTGTCCTCTAGGGTACATACCCGATCTAGTAAGTCCTGCAGCGTGGCAGTGTGATTGCGCGACTTGGGTTGCAGTTCAGAGAGAGTAACTTCAGCGTCTCAGACTCGGTCCGCCAGCTTCTGGTGATCAGCCTTTAGAAGCATGAAATCAGAGGCTACCTTATCAATCTTAAACTTGAGGGAAGTGCGCGTCTGATCCAGTGTCTTGCAGATTTTTCCACAGCTGCTATGACCGACTCGAGTTTGGCCAAGAGGACAGTGTGTTGTGCTTCTGAAGAACTCTCCGCCCTTGATGATGGCTCATCACCTAGATCCTGAGAAGCCCCCATCTGCGGCACTGAAGAGCGGAGGTGGCCCATGACCAATTGTGGAGCTGTGGGCATACAGGAGGCCCTGGAGTACAATCTTCAGTGGGGAGAAGTGGCCGGTGGGGTGTTAGTAGTGGAAATGTTGAGTAGACCCTAGTCGTTGGTGCATGAAACGTGGCTCAACCAGTGACCCCAGGGTCCCAAGGTTAGGCCCGCCGCGATGCACCATAGGGCCGCTGTGGACTACCAGATCAATGCTTGGATGATCGTGGCCAGAGAATGAGATAGGGCTGGAACTGAACTGCCCTCCGATTCAGGAGGAGGTTCCCACTGTACAGTCAAAGTTGGGGCGACTGACAATATACATGAGAAGTACACAAGCTATAACTCAGTGATCTGCGAAAGTCAAGAGGAATAGACTGGTGCATTATCTGCATGCCACACACTAGCGACTGTCAAGGGTTGTGCATGATAATAACCTGAACTGAGGAAGCAATTACAATCATAATGTCTTATTAGTAAGCACTGCAAAACAGGCAGGCAAACAAGGCTGAGTAAGAAAACTGTTTGGATGCTTCAGAACATTGAATCAGATGTTTGTCTGTTTTAATTTATCATTTCTGTAGTGTAAACAATGCTGAATACAAGATTTAGGCTACACGTATTACAGACAAGTGCAAGCAACACCATAAATAACACCGCATGTAGAATAAAAACAAACCATATCAGCAAGTACCTAATGACAATCTATACAAACTGTAGTTGGTAAAGCAAAAGCAAAAGTGCAAATACTTTCAGAGTGCAAAATAAAGCAATCACCAGTCCAGCAATATACAACAGTCATGCATGTTTTGTAAAACAATCCAACTTTCGTCTTGCATCAAGGTGAAAATACTTTCAAAGTTTATGGTAAAAACAAGTCCAGCAGCTTCCCTCACAAGGACTGACCTGAACCACCAGACTAGGCCTTACTTCATAACAAACAGAGGCCTCAGACCTCAGTGTGTCAACACTGGCGGTATTTACAATTTAGTAAGAGTATAGACATGCCTGCTAAATTACAGATTCACCATTGCTTCCAAATGGCACTATCGTCACGTGTGACACCGCCAACCAGGCCTGGATTTTAAACCAACAGCGCCTTACATTCTGTGACCATCTAAGTAAGGGGTTAAACATTCCAGCATGCAAAGTGTTGTTGGATAAAAGCTATGAATGGACACAACATGGTGCCAATGCCACTTGGCAGCTATGTTTTATACAAGCACAAGGGGATGTTTAATTTCCTCAACACAAGCTGCAGAAGTCTGGCCTCAAATAGCAAACACGTTGTGCGGAGAACCCAGAAACGTGCTGTAATTAGCCCCTGTGTCTGGACCTGAGGTGTCATTCTCTAAGAGACCCAGTGGTAAAAGCCCACAGTTGTCTCTAATGCATGTTAGTGCCAGGCAGTGGTCGAAGTGGGGGGAAAAAAAAAAAGTAGGGGAACTGTGGGAGGAGAATCAGAGGGCAGGAATAACCAATGGATTGGGTCAGTGGGCGGAGTGAGAGGTGTGGCAGAAAGAGCAAAATATCCCAATTTTTAATATTCGTTTCCCATTTCACTAACTGGTTACAGCTTATTACATTATTTAATATAACCCATAGATAAATATGTTTATTTAAGGTTAAATGTGTGTTATTGACATTAAAAAACATTCACAAAGTGGGATACATTTCCAATCACAGATTGTCCCAAACATCCTTAAATGTGGAATCGTACACCATTTGTCTCCCAGCCATGGAGTTTCTGTCATCAGCACTTCTCCTCCCTTTTTCCACAAGAGCAGTTCAAACATGAATGGCAAAATATCCTAGTTTGCAAATGTTTCCCATATATCTATGGCTTTGCCATATTTGCCACATAATACATCATCTGCTGCCTAATCTGACGATTTTACCTAATACATTGTTTATAGCCCAAACACATCAAAAGTTACTAAAAAATTTGACTTGTGCTGCTGTGAAGTGGAGGGCCCTTTGCAAAGGTTGACCAGTCACCTTTCTCATTGCTGCAGTTGTATGTTCCACTAGTACTAATAAGGAAAAATCTTTGCAGAAACTGTTAGCATGTGTAAAAATTTCGAAATAATAAAGTATCAGCACCACTAATACCAGTGTAGCGTGTCAGAGCATTTTACATCACACATATATTACACAGAGACAATTCATTCATATTTGTGTAAATCACTGTGTAGGAAATGTTACATAAGACAAAAGACTACAAGGTGTAGGAGTCACATGACAACCATACTACTAGGCAGCATAGTTTAATAGTGATTGGTCTGCAGAAACACAAACTCAGAATTCAAAACATAATACCATGGTTGGGGGTTCTCTTTAATAATCAGAATGGATTTCTACCCAAATGAACCCTTTTTTGCAACATTAGGATAATCGAAGACTGGGGAAAAAAACAGAATGCTCTAATTTATACCTTAGAGTTTCCATGCAGCTCTTACATGACAGTTAATAGCTCACTGTTCTATGTTAGGATTTTACTTATTGATCACGGCTAGAAGGGTTTCTAGAAATTTCAGAAAAAGGCGCTCTGCCTGAAGTGTACGCTGGACAGTGTGTGGCAATGAGTTTTTTTTGAGTGTGGCGCGTGAAGAGCGAACGGATTAACCCAAAACCATTCTAAGACAATCAAAGATTACCCAAACTGTAACACAGCAAAGCTCTCGCAGCCACAAAAACAGTGTAAATTTAAGAAAAAATGACAATTGGTATTGGTACAAATGAAAGACAGCAGCAGATCTGTTTGTTCAAATTCTTTTTCAATGATGTTTTAATTGGATCCAAGCTCAGCCGACACGTGTTTCATCGTGTTAAAGTGGAGTCAACACGACTCTTCAGGGCTGATGAAAGTAAATAAAACAATTGTATAGTAACTTTCAGTAGGTTGCAATTGTTACATGGATTTATAACATGTATGTGCATGAAGGTGATAGTGACGGAATATTAAGTGCCTTCGTGGTCGTTTTTCGTGATGTTTAGACCATGCACAAACACAAGCTCATCCTGGTAACGGTGGTGAATTGTGAATAGTGTCAAATTTGTACTTAACCAGATGGCGTTTCTATATAATAGTGAATATCGTACATAAACTCCTATAAGGTTGCATCAAATAGTTGTCTCATGCTCACTAGAAATCAGCGTTTGTGGGGTGTCAGGGTGTATGAGTGTATCAACGAAATAAGCAATAGGCATGCCAGTGGAATCTCATGCTGTGAGTTGGTGATATGTATCCAAAGAAAGTAGTAGATAATGCATACCTAGTGGATAGCTTCAGGCATCCACGGTTAGATGCGTGAAACACTCTGCGCGGAGAAATGGCTTGTCTATGTTAAGAATAAAAAATGTACACATGAATATGTATACATGTTACACGGGAGAATGATAAGCGCGGGCAAATTCGTGCTTCTAGCAGGGTGCACTCTGTGAAGAATGTAAAGGCTCACCCTGATAGGATATTGGCGAGTCTGCCAATATAACTACTCGATCAAACCCTGGTTCCGGGTTCAGGAGTATCTCTAGCACCGGTAATTTATGATATGAGCACACAAAATGTTGCACGTCTGCATTCGACGATGACTGCATGAAAATGAAAAAAGAAGGAAACACGCTGTTTTTCAAAAGGACACAAACCTCTAAACCAAAGTATACAGAATTTAAGTAAAAGGGTCGCACGGTGCATACCTATACACGAGTGCGTGAATAGCTGAACCGGGAGGGGACCCGACTGCAGGAGTTGCGCGTTCTGCTTGAGGGTATATAAATCTTCACGGGTAGCGTTAGGTTCAATCTTTAAAAAAAAAATCACATAAGAGGACTTTAATTTAGGATCGTCATTCTGTACAGAGATCATGAGGATCAAAAAGAAATACGTCGATATCCAGAGTGTTGCCTCTTACCTGACAGTCGAAATCCCTCCTCCGTTGATTCCCGGTCGCCGTGTTCCAAGGACGGACACGTGACCGGAAGTCGGAGGGCCTTAAATAGTCTTCGCAAATCATTGCCTGGTATGCAATGATCATATCTCATGTCCTACTGAGGCCGCCATCTTAGGTGTGTGCAAAACGGTAGTTAAAAGCCTCAAATCCAGTGCAAAAGGGCGCACAGGTTAATGTAAGGTTCGAAGAAAGGGGTTTGTAGGCGTGAGGGCATACTAGGTTTATCCCTCCAGGCAAAAAAAGAGCCAAAAATTAATGAAAAATATATAAAACCAGAAATATATATATTGTATAAATAAAAAGTATGGGAGAAGCGTAAACCATAAAAAAGTAATAGTGGTTTACCTTGACTTACGCAACAAAGCTTGCGTGAAGCTCCTAAGATGATCCCGTATGTCAACGGTCCATTTCAGAAAAAAAATTCGAACTCAGTGTTTAAGTCCGTTCCAGGATCTCAAACACGAGAGCTAGCCCTTTGTATTATTTAGCGCTTGACGAAATGATTCCTTATGTGAAATAATAAAACACCTGTAAAGCGGTAGGAGAAAAGGGAGAAACAACATTTATAACCCAAAGGTGGTAGTGAAAAAAAGAAGGGGTGACCTATGTCTTGAGCACCCTTAAATGACAGAACATAAATCATGCTGTGACTCGTGACATTCAAATTCATTGTAAAAAACACGTCATTATGTCTCTCAAAAGGTTACGTGTAATTCTAAAAGTTGATGAGGCCACAGTTAGGTATTTCTTCATAGATGCCAAAGTTTTACAGATATCCATAACATAATTGTGAAACAAAAGCAAAAGAAAAAAACAGCAGTTCAAACCAAAGTGAGTTCATGTAGACATATTTACAATGAGAACGTTCATGCAGTACCCATTGAGTCAGACAATTCCCATCTCTTAACTTATTGTAAAGTTTTCATATAATAAAGGTTAAAGATCAACAGCAACATTCTGTAAATCAGAGGGACGGTTAGTTCCCTAGGAAGAATTGAAGCTCCTGGTCATAGTTGAGCCCGTGTTCCACGCATTGCAAACGCATGATCCACGTGGCCTCCCTACGCCTCAGAGTCAGTTCTCTGTTTCCTCCCCTAATATTTGGGGGGATGACGTCAATCCCGAAGAAACGTACCTTTACTTCATCCTCCAAAGGTTGACAAGCTGCCACATGCAGCGCAACCGGATATTTGGGATCCCTTTTTTGGATAGCCCGTATGTGTTCCGCTAACCTCTCCTTAAGCGGTCTGATAGTGCTGCCTACGTACATCAAGCCACACTGGCACTCAATAATATACACCACGTATCTGGTTATGCATGTGATGTTGTGTCTGATTGAATATGTACAACCATCATGGCCTCTGAATGTCTTGGTGCCATGTTTACACCACACACATAACGAGCAAAAACCACATTTGTAAAAACCCAGACTGCGTGTAGTAAGCCAGTTTGTGGCCACGGTATTGTGTGGAACAGTAGGGCTAAGCTTATTCTTCAGTGTACATCCTTTCTTATACGTAATGGCTGGTCTGTCTGGTAGCCATTCTTTTAATGTCGTGTCCTCCAATAACATTTTCCAATGTCTATTGAAACTCCTGGAGATTGTTCGATGTAAAGCATTAAACTCAGTAATGAGTCTAATTTTCTGGGGAGAGGAATCTTTATTGGTACGTTTCTTTAAACAATCTGGTCTCGAGGCACGGCGAACCCTTGCCTCTGCAGAGTCTAGAGTCCGGAGGGGATAGCCTCTATTCAAAAATCTGTTTTTCATGTTGTTAAGACAAACGTCAAATTCTTTAGGCTCGCTACAATTCCGTTTAGCTCTTAAGTACTCACCATAAGGTATGGCCTGTATCTGGTGTGTAGGATGGGAGCTGCAGGCATGGAGAATTGAGTTACAGGAAGTGGGTTTCCTATAGAGTCTGCTGTGGAGTTTACTGTCTTTAATGTAAAATTCCAAGTCTAAGAATTCCATCTTTTCTTTGCTGAATTGCATAGTGAACTGTATGCCCCAACTGTTTCCATTGAGATAATTGAAGAAAGAATTCAAAGAATCTATTGTGCCAGACCACAGAAGAAAGCAATCATCAATGTAGCGTCCCCAAAATAAAATGGAGTCAATATGTTCAGCACCTTTAGAGCCCCAAATGAGATCAGATTCTAGGGCCCCCATGAATAGATTCGCAAAGGAGGGAGAAAATTTCGAACCCATAGCTACCCCCTTTATCTGTCTAAACCATTTGCGGTCAAAAATAAAGTCGTTGTTGTTAAGAATGATTTCCATCATTCGAAGTAACATCTTCGTGTGAGCCCACAGCGAAGCTGGACGGTTTGAGAGAATTCTCTCAATTGCCTGCATCCCTAGTTCCGGATTGATGCTGGTGTACAGAGACACCACATCCATTGTAACTACAATAGTTCCAGGTTGCCAGTCAATATCCGACATCATTTCTAAAATATGTTTCGAGTCCTGGATATAGGAAGGTAAGTTCTTCACTAACGGACCTATGAAAAGGTCCACGTATTCCGCTAGTCTTTCAGTGGGACCCCCAATGCCTGAGACGATAGGTCTACCAGGCGGGAATGCTAAGTTTTTATGTACTTTCGGAAGAGTGTATAGCCAAGGATAGGTTGGTCTAAACACTTTCAGATACAAGTATTCGTCATCGTCCAAGAGGCCAGATTGTTTCCATTCAAGCAAAAGTTGATTAATTAGAATAGTCAGAGGACCCATAGGGTTCTGGGAAAGTGGTTCATAGCAAGAGGTGTCACTCAGTTGCGTGTAAATCTCATTATTGTAATCAGACAGATTCATCACAACAACATTGCCCCCTTTATCCGCCTCCCTAATGATAATGTCCGAATTGTCACTAAGGATAGAGAGTGCAAGACGTTCGCCTTTTGTTAAGTTGTCCTTGTATTTAAATTTATCATTTAAGCTCTTTATGTTTAGTTTGTCAATGTCTTCCAAAACACGTTTATGGAAATTGTCTATGCTATTACCCCCAGAAAGAGTAGGGGTCCACCTGGATTTACTTTTAAGACCACTGGTCTGACTGTAGTCTGTTTCGATATCTAGTTCTTCTAAAAGCCTCTCCATGTCATATGGGCTCTCTTCCCTGTCTGTTAATGAAAGAAGCAGATGGGTTGCTTGAATATCTTTAATAGTCAACGTTTCTGTGTCACATACAGTAGGAGAAGGCCTAGATTCACCAGTAGCTTTAGATTTACAAGAAAAATACTTTTTCAATTTCAATTTGCGTACGAACTTGAAAATGTCAATTTTGCTCTGACAGACATCCCCAGTGCTATGTGGATTAAAGTTTAAACCCTTACCAAGTAGAGAAATCATGTCAGGTGTCAAAGGAAAGGATGAAAGGTTTATTACTTGGACAGTGTCATCAGGGTCAACTAGTTCTTCTGTGTGCCTGATCTGAATCCTACAGAATTAAGTGAGGATGTGCTCGAAGTTACTGAGCTGGCTGCAGTGGATCTGCCCATTTGGGAGCCCTGTCTGGGTTTGGGAATCAGTGAATCATATTTCTGATCATAAGTATATACCCTCCCATTCTTGTAGTCAGACTCGTCCCTTTTAATCTGTCGAGCCTTCCTGGTTTTGATGTCTGCCTGATTTCTTAGAAGAATTTCATCCAAGGTGGTGTAGTTTTTTACAGTGGATTCTGGTTTGTTAAGATCTTGAATTTCTTGTTCCAAGGTGGATATCTCTAATAATAGTTTGGCAGACTTTCGTTCTGCACTCTCTATTAGTATGTCCATAAGGTTCATGGAATTAAGGTTGAGAGACTCTTCCCACTTGACCATGAGGTCAATGTCTAGATTATCATAGGTGGGAAAAGTCTGAGAACGTAAGCCTCTGGGAATTTGTTTAATACGTCTGTAGTATTTCAAGGTGGTTCCATCCCACCACCGTGAGTTCTCCTGTTTTTTTAGCCTCTCCAGTTTGAGAAACTTATCCCTGAGACCTTCCACAGGCGCAGGACCTGTAGTGGCAGATGCCTGGTGTGTGGGCATCCCTTTGGCAAGGTTATCGAAAAGGTCCGCTGCTACCTTGTCCCTATTCATAATGGGGAAGGAGAGAGTTGAAATGATATATAAAAAGAGCGTGGAGGCAACCAATCTGAAAACAATATAGATCACGGCTAGAAGGGTTTCTAGAAATTTCAGAAAAAGGCGCTCTGCCTGAAGTGTACGCTGGACAGTGTGTGGCAATGAGTTTTTTTTTGAGTGTGGCGCGTGAAGAGCGAACGGATTAACCCAAAACCATTCTAAGACAATCAAAGATTACCCAAACTGTAACACAGCAAAGCTCTCGCAGCCACAAAAACAGTGTAAATTTAAGAAAAAATGACAATTGGTATTGGTACAAATGAAAGACAGCAGCAGATCTGTTTGTTCAAATTCTTTTTCAATGATGTTTTAATTGGATCCAAGCTCAGCCGACACGTGTTTCATCGTGTTAAAGTGGAGTCAACACGACTCTTCAGGGCTGATGAAAGTAAATAAAACAATTGTATAGTAACTTTCAGTAGGTTGCAATTGTTACATGGATTTATAACATGTATGTGCATGAAGGTGATAGTGACGGAATATTAAGTGCCTTCGTGGTCGTTTTTCGTGATGTTTAGACCATGCACAAACACAAGCTCATCCTGGTAACGGTGGTGAATTGTGAATAGTGTCAAATTTGTACTTAACCAGATGGCGTTTCTATATAATAGTGAATATCGTACATAAACTCCTATAAGGTTGCATCAAATAGTTGTCTCATGCTCACTAGAAATCAGCGTTTGTGGGGTGTCAGGGTGTATGAGTGTATCAACGAAATAAGCAATAGGCATGCCAGTGGAATCTCATGCTGTGAGTTGGTGATATGTATCCAAAGAAAGTAGTAGATAATGCATACCTAGTGGATAGCTTCAGGCATCCACGGTTAGATGCGTGAAACACTCTGCGCGGAGAAATGGCTTGTCTATGTTAAGAATAAAAAATGTACACATGAATATGTATACATGTTACACGGGAGAATGATAAGCGCGGGCAAATTCGTGCTTCTAGCAGGGTGCACTCTGTGAAGAATGTAAAGGCTCACCCTGATAGGATATTGGCGAGTCTGCCAATATAACTACTCGATCAAACCCTGGTTCCGGGTTCAGGAGTATCTCTAGCACCGGTAATTTATGATATGAGCACACAAAATGTTGCACGTCTGCATTCGACGATGACTGCATGAAAATGAAAAAAGAAGGAAACACGCTGTTTTTCAAAAGGACACAAACCTCTAAACCAAAGTATACAGAATTTAAGTAAAAGGGTCGCACGGTGCATACCTATACACGAGTGCGTGAATAGCTGAACCGGGAGGGGACCCGACTGCAGGAGTTGCGCGTTCTGCTTGAGGGTATATAAATCTTCACGGGTAGCGTTAGGTTCAATCTTTAAAAAAAAATCACATAAGAGGACTTTAATTTAGGATCGTCATTCTGTACAGAGATCATGAGGATCAAAAAGAAATACGTCGATATCCAGAGTGTTGCCTCTTACCTGACAGTCGAAATCCCTCCTCCGTTGATTCCCGGTCGCCGTGTTCCAAGGACGGACACGTGACCGGAAGTCGGAGGGCCTTAAATAGTCTTCGCAAATCATTGCCTGGTATGCAATGATCATATCTCATGTCCTACTGAGGCCGCCATCACTGTTTTTGTGGCTGCGAGAGCTTTGCTGTGTTATAGGATTTTACTTATTAACTGCAAGTAATAATAGGGTATCTCTTCCAAAAGCAGTAGCCCACTGACCTATTCACAATAAGTGCACTTTGTGATCTGCAAGGCATATGTTCTTAGCAGCATGGACATTACACCTCTGCCATTCCTTTTCATGAGTCAAACCTTCCATTAGACAAAACATCATCTCTCTCTAGTAAGAACATTAATCACTGGAGTTATCAAGACAATTTTATTGTTGCCCAAAAATGTTGGAAGACAGGAAGGAGGCAGCAAGTGCTTTTAAAACCATATTATACTTACAAACACGACGCCCCCACCTGAAGTTAGGACCCGGTGCGGTCGCACTGCCCTGGAGCCACCCTGCTCAAGGGTCCTGTGACCTCAGTGATAGAGTCACTGGCACTCTATGGTGTGCTGCTTCATAGGTCTGTCCCCAAGACTGGAGGTGTACTTCATGGATAGTGGTGGACAGGCCTTCAAGGTTAATCCACACTTGCCACCGCTAGGGTCCACCTGCTGGTGCTAAGACACCAGGGCTTTTAAGATCTTGCGGCGCCTTCTAAGGTGTAGCACAGGAATGTGCTCCCTCAGTAGAGTGGTCTGGGAGCCTGGTCATTAGGGCTGACCCTGGTTCACCAGTTCCACGTCAGCAGCTCTGACCATAGCGCTACATCCTCTCCCCACTGAACACCATACTGCCCCACTTAGAGAAACTTGCACTGCACTGACCCGCTATACACACCTGGATGTGACTCAATTCTACTTACGCTCTAGACAAGAGCAATATGCTGCCTAAAATTTTTTACAACATCCTAGAAAAAGCAAACACTCATAGGGAATGCAAGATTAAGTAAAGCTTGTGAAATGTAAGCTGGAACAACATGGTTACCTTTTTCCTTTTACACTCATTATTCTGAAATTAGTGAGTGATTTGGCATGAAAAGGTAAGGCCATGAGTACAGGGCCCAGAAGGGACCCTTTTCAGTGCCCATTGCTTATATCCTTTCAAAACATAGGCAGTATGGTTTAAAAAGACCACATTTGTAAACACACAGTCGCTGTACACATTTTGTTTTCCAATTCACCGATCAAGCAGGTATTTCAGTACCTCCAGGCAAGGTGCACTTTCCCACACAGGGAAAACAATGTTGTTCAAAGAGAGAGGAGAAAAAAGTATCACTTTACTGGCAAACACTGTAAAGTGGTGCTAATGTGTTTAGGCGTAAATAAATCAATCTGGCCACCTTGCGACCACTCTGTCTTGCTTTCATTATCAGTTATTTATTTTTCACATTTGGAATGTTTTATTTCTCTCCACCCTGAGGCTGCACTTGTGTCAGAAAAAGACAATGTTTCCAGCAAAAATGGTTTTCTTTTTTGGATTCATTTCACAGGGGAGAAAATAAACGAATGGAGGAAAGAGAGGGTAATACCTGTTTCTTGAAGTCTCGGTTTTCACTAGGGAGCGAGACAGAAAGAGAGGGAAGGAAGACTCGAAGGCTTAGAGGCCGTCACCGTGGCGTGCACGGCACAGTTTAATTTATGGGGACTTGGGGAGGCCGTGCGCGCAGGAGCACCATTTTATTTATGAGGACTGTCACTGAAGAGGCTTGCTGCAGGCGCTGCCGTCTCCCTCTGCTGAGAGTGAGGGGGCCCCTGGAGCGTGGGGGCCACCCTCTACCGCGGGGGCTGCGGGGGGCCTGTGTTATGCCCCTGCTGCAGCAGTTTTGAGATCAGCCGCTTCCTCCCGGAACACTAAGCTAAGTACAATAAATAAGAACAAACTTGATGTATGAATACTTACTGATTTGACTATTGTCATGGTAAAAGGTAGTTGAAGTCACAAATTCATTCATGAATCAATGAACTTATGACTTGATTATTACAATCACCTGAAAGAAACAAAAAACAAGCTCAACTCTCGTGGTGAACTACCATTTGGCCTAAGAGAAATGAAAGAAAGACGGTTAATCAGTTCTCTTGATTGAACATAAGAAGTATACAGTATATATATCTACAGTCAAGGGATTGACAAGCGGCAGCCCACCAGGTGAACACAGGACTAGCCAGGGACGCTGCCACTCGGCAGTCTGTGACTTCACAGAGGTTACTGATTCACTGCAATCAGCCCACGACCCGGCGGAATCGTGCTCACAGGGTTGGAGCGTAGTGTGGGGACTCGAGAGGCTTTTTTTGAAAGAACTGGAAAGAACTGGAACTGGACATAGGTTGTCCAGTACTGCAACGCCTAAATTATACCAGGATTCTAACTTGCGGTTACCCCACTTCCCACCTGCCCAGGTATGAAGGTTTCTGGGAGTTGTAGTTTGTCACGCAGCTGCAACATGGTGGATGATCACATGGTTGGGGAGGCGTCATTTCCTTATCAGGGGAGTGGTGCAGTACTGTTTAAAAGCTGGACATTACTTACATTCAGTTCGCAGCGGCATCCGAAGAAGGCGACATAAAGCCGAAATGCATCATGCCACATCTGCTGTTTTATTAAAGAAAGCCTCGATCAAATTTCCCTGCCTGTGGCCTCTTCCTTCTGCGTTGCTGGAGGTATTCTTTGCATTTTCCCGTGTCAGCCAGAGACACTCTAAGAGGCCCCGCTCTATCAAGTTGGCTGCCTGCATCACTGGTTTCTGCGCAAGCAGCTTTTTCTACAGTCAAGGGATTGACAAGCGGCAGCCCACCAGGTGAACACAGGACTAGCCAGGGACGCTGCCACTCGGCAGTCTGTGACTTCACAGAGGTTACTGATTCACTGCAATCAGCCCACGACCCGGCGGAATCGTGCTCACAGGGTTGGAGCGTAGTGTGGGGACTCGAGAGGCTTTTTTTGAAAGAACTGGAACTGGACATAGGTTGTCCAGTACTGCAACGCCTAAATTATACCAGGATTCTAACTTGCGGTTACCCCACTTCCCACCTGCCCAGGTATGAAGGTTTCTGGGAGTTGTAGTTTGTCACGCAGCTGCAACATGGTGGATGATCACATGGTTGGGGAGGCGTCATTTCCTTATCAGGGGAGTGGTGCAGTACTGTTTAAAAGCTGGACATTACTTACATTCAGTTCGCAGCGGCATCCGAAGAAGGCGACATAAAGCCGAAATGCATCATGCCACATCTGCTGTTTTATTAAAGAAAGCCTCGATCAAATTTCCCTGCCTGTGGCATCTTCCTTCTGCGTTGCTGGAGGTATTCTTTGCATATATATATATATATGTATATTTTTTTGTCTTTTACCACCTCCGGTAGGCCGTATTCAGGCTGTCGCGGGCGGTCTGAGTTGGGACGCCGGAAGTCCGGCGTATTCTTCACAATAAAGCCTATGCTTATACCCATTAATATTTCAGTATTTATATTTGTATTATGGATCATTATACCTGACTGGTGTAAGGGTTATCAAGTTATGGGAAAAGCATTATATGACTGGAATTTCTCTGTGTAGGCATTGGAGCATAGATTGATATGCAAGATTGACACGGTAGCCCACTGGGGCAGGATTGCTTTTGTGTATATTATCTTAATCAGACATGTGAGATTGATAATTGTCAAATATTTAGGTCTATTTAAGAGTATTATATTGCAATGGATTGTACAGAAAATGGTGGGGCTATGTATACCACACATCCACGATTTCAGACATGATAAAATGGCCGCCACAGTTGCTAGCTTTGTATATACATTTGGAGGACCAGTCCTGCTCCTATTGTTGTACACATAGCAGATATAAACATGGTAAAATGAGCTTTCTTTAAGCGTCATCAAGGCGTAAGCCGAAACGCGTTGTTTCAACTTGCCATTAAATATTAGATCTTGCAGCACGGGAGAGTGTTTGAGTCGTTCTGTGGTAGAGCGGTACTTTATTGTGAATATATATATGTGATCAAGAGCACTTTGATGCTTGAAACGCATCATCCTTGAAAGGTTGCAAGAATAAAAACATTGTCTTGCCTGAAGCCGTGGGGAGGAGGTCTTGAAGATTGTTGTTTTATATATATATATATATATATATATATATATATATATATATATATAGAGAGAGAGAGAGAGAGTCATTACATAGTTAGACTTAATACGAAGATACCCAATGGGCTGAATACAGGGGAAGATTTGGTCCATTTTCTATGAATATACCTGCAATATGTGACGTTGAATTGTCCATATTTCTGATGTTGGGCTCAACATCAGACCTTTATCCTCTTTGTCTTAACCAACCTTCAGGTGTTGTTTATCCTTGATGAAATCATGGTCTTCTAATGCAAATCGAATGTATATGTGTGTATATATATGAATTTAGGTTTTATATTATGGGTATTATATTTATTGATAATTATGAATTTTAACATGAGTTTCATTTATGTGAAATTTTGGTCTCTTAATTTGACCAAATGACGATCTGGCAAATGATTTCTAGTTTCTATTTTTCCTTGTAAATACCAGTTATATTCAGGTATTCAATAATGATCCCACTAAGAAAGCCGTATTTTGGAATATATTCATATGTGTGTATATATGTGTGTTTATGCATTTGGAGAACTATGTGAACTGATCCTTTTCTATTATTGCTATATGTGATTCAGGACATGAACTTTTGTATCTTTTTCTTTACGTTTATAAGACTTGCTTAATAATTGCATCCCCACTATCATCTGATTTTAACTAATAATAATGTATGGCTAAAAGTAGTCACATTTCACGATCTGCACATTGGGTATTTTTACCATGATCAATTGTTTGTTGTCATTTTGTGCAATATTGGTAATCCTTCAGGTGGATTAGAATTTGGGCACTTGCCCCTGATTTTTTCTTGATTAAGATTACAACATAAATGTAATCTGTTGGTCCAATTAATTTTAACAAGATTTTAACTTTTGCATTAACCATGTTTAATAAGTATTATTTGACCATTGTTTGTTCAAAAAAAGAAATTTATTGGACGTTTGTTTGCACATATTGCATTATGCACTTTATATATGACTGAGTCTGTTTTCCCTCTCTATGTGAAAGATGGGAGGGTCTAAATTGTTTCATGGTATTTATGGGTGAAATTTTTCCTAAACACGTGATGTGATCAAGGCCGGGGAAACTCGGTTGAAACGCGTCATGTTGTGTGAAGGCTGGAATAAAATGCACTAAGAAAACTTCAAAAACCTTGTGGTGGTCCGTTCCTGGTATAGCAGTTTGCCGAAAGGGAGTTTGCTTTCTTCCCAGGACTTGGTTCTCATACATATATATATATATATATATATATTTTATTTTTATATACCAGACATAAATCATCAGAAGGGAGGGAAGGTCCTAATCTTTATGAGGTATGTAATCACTTGTTGAACTTAAAATATACACATTTACTATAGCACAAGAAAAGTTTTTTTTTTGTGTAAATTATTTTATTATGTTGACCTCAAGTTCTAAACGAGCATTATAGACCAGAGGTTCCCCAAACTGGGTGTCGACAGCACACCAGAGAAGTGATTAGAGAACCCAAGAAGATTAGGCAGTCTCTTCTTATCCCAATCCCCTCTCTTCCCCTTGGTGCACTCCGTCAGGCAATTAATTAATCTTTGTTGACGGAAAGGTTTGGGGTGAGGAATTGGAAGTACGCCAAGAACATTCTGACACCAAGTCCTCGGACACTCTGGTAAGTTGAGTCACAAAAAAAATAGCAAGAAGTCAGAGCGTTCTTTGACTTCTTGCCCGTCAGCCGACGTGACAAGGGAGCATTGGAATTCAAGACCTGGTACCTCGCTGCGTGCGCCAGGGACGACTCTGCACTTTCCTTGCTTTCCGAGAGCTGGAGCGACCCCCGCCCTACTGTAAGAATTCTATGAGGCCATGCGCCTCAACTTTGGGCAGCCCGACTCCTCCTACACGCCTTTGGGTCCCTCTGGGTCAGAGGGGACCCCTTCTGGTTCAGCGCTGGTAACTCCGGCCTGGCTCAAGAGGGCCTGTTGGGATCCATTTCTGGATCCGGACTGACACCGGTCATGCCATCTCTGCCTTCCCCGGCCCCAAAGCCAGCACTCCCTGCACCTGCTGCATCCACCGGCTGCACCATCTCCATTGTAATCTTCGACTCTGACATGGTGCCGAATGGGTGTTGGCCATCTCTGACGCCAGCAGGAGCTTTCGCTCCTAGATCGGAGTCTGAGCCCTATCACCTTGGGCTAGGCCTCAGGGAAGAATGGAAGGGTTCGCTGGACCCTACGGAATACAGAATACCAGCCATATGAAGAAGACCCTAATATGGACTGGTGTGAGGAATTGGGTGAAGCCTGTAGACTGGATAATTCCCCAGATACTGGTCTGTTTTCTCCCCCTACTGTGGCTATGGAGGAGGGAGCCTCGTATGCAATGGTGGTGCGGAAGGCGGCTGAGGTCCTTAACCTTCATTTGTCCTTGGTGGCAGTCAAGACTAACATCTAGACAGAGGTGTTACAAATGAGAGTTTCCTCGTTTGAGCCCCTACTCCCATTCAATGATGCTCTTACTGACTTCCAAACCCAACACAGGGGCTCCTGTGAATATGACGATCGCCCTCTGCCACCACCCCACCCCTAGCCACCCAAATTTCCTAAGCCAACACCCCACCCTGGGGAGCTTGGTAGTCCAAGCCTCGACATCCCAAGGCACGATCCCTATCGCTCCCCCAGACAAGGAATCCAAAAGGCTGGACTCCTTGGGGAAGAAGATGTTTTCTTCTGCCAGCCTAGCATTGAGGTCTGTGACCAACGCATGCCTTTTGGGAATTTACTCCCACAGTCAGTGGGACACAGTTGCACAAGTGCTGCCACAGGTCCCGCAGGAGACCTGGGCTGTGATCTCGCAGGCTGTTACAAATGGGAGAGATGTAGCAAAGTTCACAATACGATGTAGACTCGACATAACCGACTCACTGGGCTAAGCGGTTTCATCGACTGTGGCCCTGAGGCACTGCACCTAGTTAAGGATGACTGGCTTCTCAGGGAATGTCCAGGCTTCCCTTATGGATATGCCTTTCAATGGCATCCGTCTCTTTGGATACAAGGCAGATTTGGCAATTTAAGGACACTCGGGCTACGACCAAGTCCTTGATCCTCTCTGTTGTCCCTCATCACCACCCAATATGCCTTTCGCTGCTTTCGTGGCTCAGGAGGGGACTTCCAGCCCTACAAATTCCGCCCAGCCACCGGGCCGCAGATGCTCCCCTGCCTTTGGGTTGCAGAGGGTACAGTAACCACAGACCTCGTAGGTCAGGCAGCCAGTGATCTGGTCAGTCCACCCTCCCCCCGGCAGCTGCAGCTACCAAACCTTTCTAATCTGCCCCTTTACCACTGCAAGCATCCAATTGGCGGCAGGATTCGCCTTCACCTGTCCTAACGGCTGTCCGTAACATTAGGCAGGTGGGTTTTTTCAGATTGCTCAAAGGGGCTATTCCTTTCCATTTGAGACTACCCCGCCCTCCATGCCACCATATCACGATGAGCTGAAGGAGGATCATCTGTCTCTTCATTGTGAGGAAGTCGCAGCTCTCTTGGACAAGCTAGCGTTAAAGAGGGTTCTGGTGTCAGAAGTAGGCTGTGGTTGCTATTCCTGCTATTTTCTGCCCCAAAAAGGGCAAAGGCCTTCGCCCTATTATATATCTCTGAGCCCGTAATTTCTTCCTCAAGAAGGGTAAATTCAAAATGCTGGTGTTGGCTCAGGTCTTGTCTGCGCTGGGCCCAGGAGACTGGATAGTAGTATTGGACTTGCAGGACGCCTACTTCCACATTCTTGTCTGGCCTGCCCACTGACGCTATCTGTGGTTTACGGTAGGCCACAGGCATTTTCAGTTCACCATGATCCTTTTTGACCTTACCACTGCCCCTCAGGTGTTCATGAAGGTGATGGCAGTCGTTGCAGCTCTCCTGCGAGGATCAGGGGTGCATCTATTCCCCTATCTTGAAGAATGGCTGTTGATGGCAGGCTAGCCCCAGGCTGTCATCTACCACCTCCAGTCTACGGTGAACCTTCTGCATTCACTGGGGTGCACTGTCAACATGCCAAAGTCACATCTAATTCCCCCCCAGATGCTCCATTTCATCGAAACTGTTCTGGACAATGTGCAGTTTCGGGCGTTATCCTGCCGAGCGACAAGTTCAGGATATTTAGGCTCTGATACAGATATTTCAGCCTCTATTCTGCGTTTCTGTGAGACTGACTCCGAGACTGATTGGCCTCATGTCCTCATGCATCCTCCTGGTGACACATGCCCGTTGGCATATGTGGGCTCTACAGTGGGACCTGAAGTTCAAGTGGGCGCAACAGCAAGGGAATCTCTCTGACATGGTCTAGATCTCTGAGGGAATTTCAAAAAAGTTGCAGTGGTGTTTAACAAACTGCGATTTGGTCAGAGGCAAACCCCTCTCCCTTCCCCAAACAGATCTGACAGTATTGATAGATGTGTCACTCCTGGGATGGGGCAGCCATCTAGGAGAGTTGGAGATCAGAGGACTCTGGTCTTCAGCGGAATCCAAACTCATCATCAAAATGCTGGAGCTCTGAGTGATCCGACTGGCATTGAAAGCCTTTTTACCCTCCATCAAGTGATGGCTAGTGCAGGTGTTCATGGGCAACATCACTGTCATGTGGTACTTCAACAAACAGGGTAGAATTCGGTCGTGGACCCTTTGTCAAGAGGCTCTGCTCCTCTAGACATGGCTGGAACATCAGGGAATATTCCTGGTGGTTCAACACCCTGGTGGTTTAACTGGCACGCTCTCTGAATGGCAGTGCAGGCAAACTCAGCTATCGATGCTTAGCGAATCATGAATAGCATCTCCACCCAGAGGTGACGCAAAGTCTATTTCAGCAGTGGGGAGAGCCTTGGTTAGATCTGTTCACCTCTGCCGAGAGCATGAAATGTCAACAGTTTTGCATGCTGGAGTTTCCAAGGCGGCTCTTACTCAGAGATGCTTTTCATCTAGAGTGGAACTCAGATCTCCTGTACCCCTTTCTGCCCACACCACTCTTGCCTAGAATTCTCAAGAAGATTCATCCTTGAGGCTCTTGACTGGGCATGGAGAGTCTGGTATCCCGAGCTACTGAGCATGGTCATCAATCGTCCAATCAGGCTGCCCCTTCAGGAGGATCTTCTGTTGTAGCAGCATGCAAGGGTTCTCCACTGAATCTATCCACTCCCCGCCTTCTTGTAAGGAGATTGAGTGTCGGCAGTTGACAACTTTCGACCGTCCTCCCGAAGTCTGTCACGTTATTCTACCAGACAGGCATTCCTCCATCAAAATGATGTATGCCTGCCATTGGAAAAAAATTGTAGCATGGTATGCAAAACACATATTGAACCTCTTTCTGAAGTCTTACTCTTCATTCTTTCCCTTGTACGGCAGGGCTCTGCTCTGGCACTCTTAATTGCTATCTGTCTCCTCTTTCTATCTTCTTGCGGATGCCTGACCAACCCTCGATGTTCAAGTGCCCTACTATACATAAGTTTCTTAATGGTCTTGTTCACCGTTTTCATTCTTCGCCATTTATCATGCCTCAGTGGGACCTTAATCTGGTCTTACCATTTTTTATTTGCTTTTTCAAAACAAAGAGTTTACATGGATAATTGCAGTTTGTTATGACAGCATCACACCGTAAGAGACAAGACATTTATGATTAATCACTCCAGTAACACCCCCGCGTAGGTCTGCTAGTCAGCAGCGCCCCCCATGTACACCCCCGCATCCCTCCTGCTACCACCCTGTTCCATCTGACCCCGCCCATCTGTCACCAACTCAGCTCTGTTTCTTAGGTATATGGTAAGGGGTTCCCAGATGTCTTTAGGTCTGGATCTCGCCGGCATAAGCTCCCAATATGTGTTGAGTTGTTCCTGACAGCGTCCAATAGCCACACAGTGTGAGTGGGTGTTGGCCTTCGGCCCCAGTGTATCGCAACCCTGCGCTTGGCTAATAGTGCTGTTAGATGTCGATGTATGACAGGTATCTATCTAACGTAGCCCAGGAGACACGTCACAGGGTCTAATGGCAAGGGGCTCCCAATACTGCAGCTAATTGTGGTATACACTGTCTCTCAATAGCACGCCACACCACAGCATCCCCAGGCCATGTAGAGAAACGTGGCCTCGTCCGCACAGCAGCGGCTGCAGCTGTTGCCCAGCCCAGGTGAGTGCAATTAAATTAGACCGTAGCCTCTTGAAAAAATACGCAGTAAGGGGCATTGGTATGTTGGCAAATAGATATAAGAATTTAGGAAGTACAATCATCTTTTCTATCGCGATGTGCCCAGCAAGGGACAACGGTAGCTTTGTCCAGACTGATATGTGCGACTACAGTCTGCCCTCCATATCTCATCCACACGGCTTAGCCAGATACCCAAATGTTTTGACTGGTTCTGTGCCCATTGATAGGGCTATTCAATTTGACATGTGACAGTGGCGTCTGTGAGTGGGAACAGTAATGACTTTCCCCAGTTGATATGAATACCTGAATGTACACCAAATTTTATAACCTCATGGGTCAAGGGTTCCAGGTTGGTGCTGGGCTCACGGATATACAGGGTGATATCATCTGCAAACATTGACACCACTAGTCCCAAGGTAGTGAATCCAATGCCGCACTCTGCAGGGTGGTGTCTCAACCTCGCAGCCAGTGGCTCCATGGCCATTACAAAAAGCTGGGATCTCTGTTTAGTACCGTGGGTAATCCCAAATGGTTCCGAAACTTGTCTGTTTTACCATACCCGAGTCGTAGGTTGGGTATGGAGGAGTTGGACTTTTCGTATATAGCGAACACTGAATCCCGTAGGTCTGCTAGTCAGCAGCGCCCCCCATGTACACCCCCGCATCCCTCCCGCTACCACCCTGTTCCATCTGACCCCGCCCATCTGTCACCAACTCAGCTCTGTTTCTTAGGTATATGGTAAGGGGTTCCCAGATGTCTTTAGGTCTGGATCTCGCCGGCATAAGCTCCCAATATGTGTTGAGTTGTTCCTGACAGTGTCCAATAGCCACACAGTGTGAGTGGGTGTTGACCTTCGGCCCCAGTGTATCGCAACCCTGCGCTTTGCTAATAGTGCTGCTAGATGTCGATGTAAGACAGGTATCTATCTAACGTAGCCCAGGAGACACGTCACAGGGTCTAATGGCAAGGGGCTCCCAATACTGCAGCTAATTGTGGTATACACTGTCTCTCAATAGCACGCCACACCATGGTATCCCCAGGCCATGTAGAGAAACGTGGCCTCGTCCGCACAGTAGCGGCTGTAGCTGTTGCCCAGCCCAGGTGAGTGCAATTAAATTAAACTGTAGCCTCTTGAAAAAAGCGCAGTAAGGGGCATTGGTATGTTGGCAAATAGATATAAGAATTTAGGAAGTACAATCATCTTTGCTATCGCGATGTGCCCAGCAAGGGACAACGGTAGCTTTGTCCAGACTGATATGTGCGACTCCAGTCTGCCCTCCATATCTCATCCACATGGCTTAGCCAGATACCCAAATGTTTTGACTGGTTCTGTGCCCATTGATAGGGCTATTCAATTTGACATGCGACAGTGGCGTCCGTGAGTGGGAACAGTAATGACTTTCCCCAGTTGATATGAATACCTGAATGTACACCAAATTTTATAACCTCATGGGTCAAGGGTTCCAGGTTGGTGCTGGGCTCACGGATATACAGGGTGATATCATCTGCAAACATTGACACCACTAGTCCCAAGGTAGTGAATCCAATGCCGCACTCTGCAGGGTGGTGTCTGAACCTCGCAGCCAGCGGCTCCATGGCCATTACAAAAAGCTGGGATCTTTGTTTAGTACCGTGGGTAATCCCAAATGGTTCCGAAACTTGTCTGTTTTACCATACCCGAGTTGTAGGTTGGGTATGGAGGAGTTGGACTTTTCGTATATAGCGAACACTGAATCCCAGTCGCGCCATTATTGATCTGGATGATCCGTAAAATCACAAACCTAAATGTAAATGTAAATGTATTGCGACTTATATAGCGCACGTATCACCCGAAGGTATTAGGGCGCTTGCTTAGGGAACCCGTCCTGGTATTCCCCTGTGAGATACCCCGGCAGGGTATCCACAAGGTGAAAGCCAGGCATCCCGCCGCGAGGGGCCGTAGTGGAGATTAAGCAAGCTATTGCCCAGAGTCGCAGAGTGTGACCCCGTGAGTCGAGTAGGCACCGGAGCGAGAATTGTCGAGTCCGTGGAATTTTTGAGCCCGAGACCCGCCGAGGCGGGGAATCGAACCCTGGTCCACGGCCGATCTCAGCTTCCGGGTCTGCCGCCTCTAACCACTGAGCCACGCTTCTCCTAATCCCTGAAAAAGCTAGAAAGACGGTGGTTCGGCCCTGGTGGTCTCATGGCTGGACTACCGCAACTCTCTGTACCTGGACTCCCCTAAATATGTTACAGAAAGGTTGCAGGTGTTTCAAAACGCTGCAGCCAGAATGCTCCTGAAGACCCCCAGACATGAAACAGTTAAATCATCTCTGAAGAAGCTGCGTTAGCTACCCATTCAAACCTTGGTTAAATTCAAGGCTCTTTGCCTTGTCCTCAAAGCCATGCAGGGGAGAGGTCCGGCAATGATTCAATCCTTTGTCTCCCCATACGTTCCCAGCAGGCCCGTCAGCCCATCATCCTGTTTCCTGATGAACACCCCAAAGATAAAGAAAGCAAGATGGGGTGGGGGGGAGATCCTTCTCACACCAGGTCCCAAAACTCTGGAACTCAATGACCACAGAACTAAGAAAATGAAAGGTGTTTCCGAAAAAAACTCAAAACCTGGCTGTTTCCATGAGTCCTCATTAACGGAGAGCTCCTCTCTGTAGTGCTGGGAAGCCCTCGGTAGCCATGCGCCTTAAAAATCCCATAAACATAAACAATGTGAAATGGCCACTCCAATGTATCGGACACTTTTGTGGCATCGAGAAGGGCCTCTACAACCGGTAGTGATTGATGCATATGGTGCATGACAGCAAAGATAGTGCGTAGGTTATGTGATGTCCCGCGCTCAGGCACAAAGCCCAATTGATCCGGCCATATGATTAAGTGCAGAAGCGGCCGCAGACAGTTGCCAGAATCTTTGTGTATATTTTAGCATCTATATTTATTAAAGATAGTGGTCGCTGCACAGGCGACTTATCCGGGTTGAATATCGTAATAATCATAGCTTCCTGCAGGGATGGGGGGAGTACCCCTCTTGTCAGCGATTTATGATACATCTCAATGAGATGCGGAATTAGCAAATCTGCATGCTCCTTCTAAAAGGGGATCATCATATAAGGGGACGGGATGCACACCTCTCATTTTACGAATTTTTCATCATTTTTCCACTTGCTTTACTTTGCGTGCAAACTGGTATGTGCAATGCCCAAAAAGCACTCTAGGATCAAACTACCATAACAATGGGGCAACATTTCACCCCAACCAATTGCACTGCTGAATTGTGCCAACATAGGCGACATCATCACAAACATTCTCCTTTTATATTCTTGTTCTGTTCCAACTTTATATTGAATCGTTTCCGTTGTTATTTCTCACTACATTGTTGTGATTCCACACACGGAGTGAAACTACTATTTTCCAGATTTCTGATGTTCCCACTGTGTCCATCCGGACCTCCTTGAAAGAACACGAATAAGGCATACTTCATTCAGGGCAGTATTTTATTCATTAAAAAACCCAATGCATTTCGTGCTTGACGGCACTTCTTCAGGGGTCACTACAATCAATAAAGAACAATTAACAGTAAATATAGCGACTGTCATCACATACATATTAAGTAGTTAATGCTGAACCAGTTCAGTGCGTTTTACAATATATATTTCTGTTTAAAAAACAATAACAATAAACTTATTCTTTTTCAGAACAGCAATACTATATCCCTTGCGCTTGAACATGTCAGTGAAAAAACATACATTCCCTCCTGCTTCCGTTACTCTCTAGCTTCAATCTAGCAAAGTGGTAGTTCCTCCTGACAGCTTCTTCTGCTCTTTTCTTGGCAGTCTTCTTGATCCAAAAGAGTTCTAAAGTTTGGAGGTCTAGGCCCCAATATTTATCTCCTAAAATCCTTTGATCTCTTAGGCAGAGAGTGTCTGTGCCCAACCAGAACCAGTTCTGCCTTCTCTGGTGTGAATTCTGGAAGGACGTGGAGACGGCGTGGTCAGAGGCAGACCAGGCCCTTTGATGTGCAAGGAAATCTCCCCCCCTTCCCTAATTGCAGCCCAGGTCTACTCAGCCCTTTCCTGACCCACCTAGACTATCTTGAGCCTCTCCTGCTCCCCAGCCTTCTGTCATCCAAAACCCAGACAGACAATCCACATTCCAGCAGAGGTACAGGGGATGACTGAGCAAGAAAATACTTACTTTCTAAAAGTGGTATTTTTGAACACAGAATGTAAAAATCACCTTCACAAAAAAATGCATCTTTAAATTCTGAGTTCAGGCATACTAAACTTTATTTTCCTACCTAATTCCCTGGACCAGTTATGTTTATAAGATGTTATAAACAAACTCCCCATTCTGTCCTATACATAACAAGTAGCCTTGCAATAGTGAAAACGAAATTGGCCTTAATTTGCTATCAGGACATGCCACACACACCAGGGCATATCCTACCTTTAATATACACTGCATCCGCGCCACAGGGATACCCCGGGCTTACCTTAGGGGTGGCTGACATGTAAGACAAGCATTAGCATAGACAATAGGTCTTTCTTTTAGGACTTTATAAGTATTAAGTTATGCAGCACAATATCCTTGGTGCACCAACATTACTGTTGCATGGTTAAACACTTATAAGGTCCCAAAGGCGAGACCTATTGGCTATGCCAATGCTTGCATGATTTACATGCCAAATATTTTCAAGGCTCGGCTCGTGCATGAGCTCTTAATGCTGAGCCTGACCCTTGGCTTGGCTGTTGCTCATCTCTCTGTGTGAATGTGTTGGCACGCCCACCTCTACATTTTAGTTAGTAATGTTCTACGTTTAAACAGCCTATATTTTTGTTAAACATGAAGCAAGATGACTTTATATAAACCATATGCATATGAGGTTTTTGTACTGCACAGATCCTGAACTGAATTAATTGAACGTGCTCTTAAACTGGTTACAAGAAATTAAGTGACAGAGCATGTTTCAAGCCATGCTGTACATTCCTTGTGATGCTAAAATCAAAGTAGTAAACACCGTTGGGCTGTAAGACCTGTTTGTTTTGATAATTATTTGAGTGGTTCAGCCACTCCTAAAAGTTTTCTATTTATTACGTCCACTGAGCCTCCAGTGGTGCCAGTAGTATAAAATGATCATATTCTGTCTACCTTTACTTTTTTTTAAATTTCTTTATTGCAGTTTTATTATTTTCTCGTTACAATCAAATCAGGCATAGGTATAATGCACTTACATACAATATCACTGTGACATTACATATGTAATTCCAGGTATTACCATTTAGTGAGCACAGCATAATTTACCTCTAGGTCTCAAAAGGTGACGTGCACTAGCAGTTTGATATAGGTATATGATACCTACGTATACTGTCGCCTCTAAATGAGGGGCAGCACATGTCTGTCATATAGGTCTTCACCTTACAATAATAGGTCAGACTTGAACATGTCTAGTAGCCTAATGTCATACAATTTGCAATCAATACAACTGTTGAACAACAACAGACATTAAGGCACAGGTGATAGGAAGTGAACCATTTCCCTGATTGCAGGATATCCTTATTTTTCAACTCGTAAACCATAACTAGGAAACTAAAAAGAAATACAAGGAAAAGGAGATATTAGGTACATAAAAAAGGGGACATGTAGCTAGTGTGGCGTGTACTTTCCGAGTGTGGTCATGTCGAGGGTCGCGCGCAGCGTGGTTGATTTGGGTCGCTGTTGTTAGTCAGTATGTAGTTGTGTGGGTGCCAAGGCCGCATGCGTCTAGGACCGTGTCTATGCAGCTTCATGAAGGAGTGTGGGGACATTGCCTAACCTAACAGTCATGTCCGAGGGGCGCCCCATGCACACGGCCCATTCACCCCACCCGGGCACCACCACAGGCCTCACCTCCCAATCGCTGTGTGGGGGAAGCACATAACGCCGTTCTAGTTTGTACAAGAGTTTTCTGGATGTCGTCCCAGGCCTGTGCGATGGAAAACTTACGCAGCCCAGCCGTTTCTTCTCTATGAAGAATGGTGCTCTCCGCCTGTGCCCAGTTTTTTCAGAGATTTTAACCAATGGGGCGCCTCCGCAGGGTCTTTATGTTTACCTTTCTTGGTTATCAGCCGTTTTGCAGTGATTAAACCTAGGTCACAGAATCTGGAGCTGACTCTGTTGGCCTTCGTGCGTTTGTATAACTCCAAGATACAAACCTCCCATGTATTTGGCACTTCGGTATTAATTCTACTAGTGAGAGTTGCTGTGATTGTGCGCTAGTAGGTGTGAAGCAGGGGGCAAGATCACAGCATGTGTAGTAGGTCAGCGTCTAGTAGACGTCATCTCGGGCAAGCAGTAGTGGCGATGTTAAAATATTCATTAATTTTGTCTGGTGAGAGATACGCCCTGTGTATTTTCTAAGTTTGTATGAGTTTGAAACGGGAGTTGCGCGGTATGCGCGTGGCGCTGGCCAGGACATGTTCCCAGTCCCTATCTGTCCAGGGCTGACCTCTGTCTTCAGCCCATCGCGCCCGGAGCCTCTGTGGTGGTTTCACCACGTGTGCAAGTAGGGCCTGCACTAGCCAGTGAATCACATGCGTTCCCTCCCGCATCACATGCAGGTATTGCAGCAACTGATGTGTTTGTGGCTCTAGTGTCAAATCACCCCACTTCTGTGTCAATGTCCTTATGATGGCTGCGTGTAGGAGGAATGACCCACCGGCAGACCAGTATCAGCTGTCAAGATTGCAAAGGGCAACAAGGTACCATCCGCGTATAGGTCTCCGAGTGTCTCCACCCCTGCCTCAGTCCAGGTCTTCAGCGCCGCTTCTACTACAAAGTCTCCGCATCTGGGCGTACCGACCAGTGGTAGTATTGGGGCATAGGGAATAGTGTCTTTTGTAAGTTGTAGGCTCCTTCGGTAGCATCTGTGGGCCAACTCAATATGCAACTGTGTCGGGCGGGGAGATTTCGATAGTGGGTGGAATAGGCTATAGATCTGTGTCTGTGTCCATGAGCGCGACTCAGTGGTGGTATCTGCCAGGTTCTTGCTGCTTAGCCGTCTTGCAACCCACTGCAACTGCGCAGCTAAGTAATACAGTTCTAGATGGGGAACTACCAAGCCCCCGCATTCCGGTGATGCATATAGTTTCTGCAGCGCTACTCTGGGCCATCCTGTATTCCATACTAGACCTTGATCAACCCCTCCCGCTCCCGAAACAGCCGCACCGGGACACACACCGGCAGATATACAATAGCCTGGGTAGCACTATCATTTTAGTCAGAGTGATGCGACTCATCACATTTAGTGGCAGAGTCTTCCAAAATTTTATCTGCGCCCGTATGGAGGAGGCAACGCGTACCAGGTTACCCTCCAGTATGTCCGCAGGGTATCTGTAGATGTATATGCCCAGATATCTATACATTGTTGGGTACCAGGCAAGCGCTGTGCAGTTAATTGTTTTATCAGTAGCGTCCACATTCTCACTGAAAGAGTACGCGCCCGACTTAGCCCAGTTTACCTTAAGGCCTGAGACTTCCTCAAACCTACGAAATATGTTAGATATAGCTGGTGGTATAACATGCAAGTCCCTCATGTACAGCAACAGGTCGTCAGCATATAGGGACACCGTGTGGAGACCAGTCCACTCCACTTTCTCGCAGTAGGGCCGCCAGAGGTTCCATAGCAAGGGAGAAAAGCAATGGGGACAAAGGGCATCCTTACATAGTACCCCGTCTGACCCTGATTGTATCAGACATGAGCTTGCCCGTGCGGGCCGTACCATCGGTCGTTGGTACAATAGCTGCACTATTTGTAAGTACCCATCCCCTAGCTCGTATTTACGTAGCACCGCTGCGGGATAAGGCCACTCCACTATATCAAAGGCCGTCTCCAAATCCAACACTAAGCATCCAGATCGAGGCCAGTTCTCCGTCGCATATTTCTGAACTCTGAATAGCCTACGGATATTGAGTGAGGTGCTCCTGGTTGAGACAAATCCATTCTGATCATTGTGGACCAGGGCTGGTACAAACGAGGACACGCGCCTAGCCAGGGCGGAAGCAAGGATTTTATAATCAGTGTTCAGCGAAGCCAGTGGGCGATAGGAACCAAGATTTTCAGGGTCTCTGCCTGGCTTCAGGAGAGAGATCAGCGTTGCCTCATTCTGCGTGAGTGTAAGGGCCGAGTCATCTAGGGCCGCTGTATACACCCGCAGCAACTCCGGTATTAATATATTGGGGTAAGCATAAAAAATTCAGCCGGTAACCAATACGGACCCGGGGACCTGCCATTCGGTTGAGAGAGTATGCTATCACGCAGTTCGTCTGGCAGCAATGGAACACCCAGCTCATCCTGCTGATGTTCTGTCAGCCGTGGTAGTGTCAGGGCAGAGACAAACTCCTGTATGTTCGCGTCCGTGGCTCGCAGGCAGGACCGATACATTATGGTTTAGTACTCCACGAAGGCTTCATGGATGTCTCTCTGGGCATGGACCGGTACGCCGTGTGTGTTTCGTATAGACGTCACAGGTGTGGTGACTGTGTCTTGCCATATTAACCATGACAGCCTGCCAGATTTGTCTCCCATGTGATGGGTGCGTGTCGAGTGTGCTCTGTAGTTCAAATTGCAGAGTCGGTCTAGTAATCTGGAATGCTCCCTACTGACTCGCGCCAGCGACCCATCGTCATGTTCCACAACCCCCCTCCCTCCGGAGCAGGTCGTTTTTCGAGATGCGTGAGCTCAGTCTCCAGTTGTCGGCGTATTCCCGCCTGCAGACCAAGACACTCGCCTCTAACCACTGATAAACGCATCCAATTCCACTCATCAAAGTAATGTAGAATATGCGTGGCTAGTAGGCTTCGCAAGGGCGCATCTAACAATATGTCCGGCTGCATACGCCAATTTGGGATCGGTGGCCGCGGGGCGCTCCCTCGAGACCTCCATTATGTGCGGGTTATGATCCGAATGTGTCCGTCCTAAATAATAGAAGGCGGACACGTGTGGGAGCATTTCTTCCGAAAGCATGTACCGGTCTAATCATACATGTAAACCGTGTGCACCAGAGTAGTAAGAATATACCCTGTCTTGTGTATTATGGTGTCTTCAAATGTCCCTGAGCCGCCACTGCCCGCCCAATTAGTCAACACCTTCATAGCTGTATGTGTGGCTGTGCCCTGAAGGGGCAGAAAAGAGCGCTCCAGCATGGCTTCCAGGACGCTGTTGTAGTCCCCCCCAGAAGCATAGGGACATCATGCCATGGCGCTAGAACGCGCAACATATAATCAAAAAAGGTTGCCTGGTCAGTGTTGGGAGCATACAGTGATGCAATCACTACCTGCCTGCCATCCAGTGTGCCCCTCACTACCACGTACCTGCCTTCTTTGTCTATTAACGATTGAGTAATTTTGAGTGGGACCCCTGGTTCCACCCAGACTAGCGCACCTTGTGCATATGCTGAGTATCCCGTGGCATATAATTGGCCACGCCAGCGGCGATGTAAGCGTTGGATCTCTGACTTGTTCAAGTGCGTCTCTTACAAGAGAGCTATTTGTATACGGTGTCTCTTGAGGTACGAGTATATCTGATTCCTACGTGATGGTGTGTGCATGCCCCGCACATTCCATGTGACAATTTTAACTGCAGCCATGCTTGCAAAAGTACACAAACCCACCATACCTCCCTAGCAGCCCATCTTACCCACCCAGTATATATGACCCCGCCGCCCACAACCTCCCCCACCCGATGACTTGTGGCATTTTTCGACAAGCTAAATAGGTGTGCCATAAAAGGTATCTCATAACAAACCAATACAATGACATAAACATTAAAGTAATACCAAAAGGGCAATGGTGCAAAAAGCAATCGTCCAAACCCTCAGAAGAGGCAACAGTCAAAACGACCGGGGGGGGGGGGGGTACACTGCGTATGACGTACAGATGATCAACAATTCCCATGTTCCAGAGGCTCCCCATCCACGGACACAATACAGTATGATGTAAGCAGACATTGCCCCCAGCCCAAGGACCCTCTCCAGGCCAACGGTATACACTGGCGCCGACACAACCATGATAAAGTATAAGATCAAACCCCTCCCTCCCCCCCAATAACATGATGGCACTCACCACTTCGTATGTGACTCAGTAGCCGAAGTGCGGCCTCTGTTCATGTACGCAACATTAACGACTGAATACATTTACATATACTTCACAATACCTCAGCTAGTTGTCCAATCAAGGATATAGTCCTGCAACCTCGACCCCATCCCTCTCAAATGGTCAAAGAGCAGAAACTCTCCGTGGCTCTACTTTGGTGCGAAATCATAAACAGCTCCCTAAAATCTGGCACCATTTCAGACTGCCTTAAAGTCGGCCAAGTCACTCCTCTTCTGAAAAAAACAGGCTTGGATGCAACCGACCTGAATAATTTCAGACGTATCTCCAATCTCCCTTTCCTTGCCAAAGTCCTCGAAAAATGTGTCCTCCGTCAACTGAACAAACATATTGACAACATAAATTTGCTTGACCACCACCAATCAGGCTTCAGAAAAGGCTACAGCACCGAAGCTGCAATCCTCAACATCATGGATGACATCTTCAACTCCCTCGACGTAGGCCACTGGTGTCTCCTCATCCTCCTAGACTTGTCAGCTGCTTTTGACACTGTAGACCACAGTCTTCTCATCAAAGCTCTCAAAGAGCGGGTAGGTGCAGATGAAGTGGTCCTCCAGTGTTACTCCTACTTCTTCCAAAACCGCTCGCAAAGTGTGAAAATCAAATCCTTTGCCTCCGAACTCTTCCCCGTAAACAGAGGCCTCCCTCAAGGCTCCATTCTCTCCCCTCAACTGTTCAACATATATATATGGAACCTCTCACCTCCATTCTGAAAAAAGCGAATATCCCCTTTCATCTATATGCAGATGATACACAGATCTACTTGGAAACCTCCTCCTTTAACGACATTCAAAGACTCAACAATACCCTCAAAGAAGTCCAAGAATGGCTATCAACGAACCACCTCAAACTCAATCAGGGAAAAACCGAGATCCTCCTCGTCTGCAACAAGGAAGAAAACCCGCAAATCGTTGAATGGCTGAGAGCCATTGATGCCCTCAACGGAAATCTCCCCCTGGCAACCTCGGTCAAATCACTGGGATTCACCCTTGACCACAAACTATCCATGTCCAATCACATCAAGAATTCCGCCAAGAGCACCTTCCTCAGCCTGAAGCTCCTCAACAAAATCAAACCCCACATCCCTCCCTCCGACCTCAAGCAAGCCACCCAATCCCTGGTGTTGTCCAGACTGGACTATGGGAACGCAGTTATCTCCGGCACAACTCGCTCTCACCTAGCCCCCCTCAAAATTACCCTAATGCTGCAGCCAGAATGGTCACCGGAATCAAGACATTGGACCACATTTCTCCTGCACTCAGAGACTCTAAAATGGCTCCCAGTCGAAATGCGGGCCAGTTTCAGAACTGCCTGCCTCACACACAAAGCCCTGCACACAGGGAAACCAGAATACTTAGCCTCCAAACTCAAGAAAGCCGGACAAGCAAGAAGCCTCAGGAGTTCCAACTCCCTCCTACTCATTCCCCTAAAAACGCATAAACAAAAGTCTGCTGCCCGCTCTTTTGCAGGAAACGCTCCGAAAATCTGGAACGCCATCCCAGTCAACATCAGAACCACCCCCTCCTTTCCAAAATTCAAAAGCCTCCTAAAAACCCTCTACCTAAACGCAATTACGTGACGCTCTCACCTCCACAGGCTGTCACCTGACAGCGCGGCCCCAACGGGCAGCCTTCAGTCATCGCATAACCACTACCTACCTCCTACCCTCTCTCCGAACTCTCATCCCCTGGGTCGGCACCGCGAAGAGAACATTTCCAGCATTAGTCTTGCCTTTCCCTAGGATTTGAGACTACCTCTTGACCCCTCTTCCTCAATGCCACACCTCGGCCTCCTCGACCTCTCTACCTCAACGGCACGCCTCTGACACTCAGCAGAACTGTAAAGCTTCTTTTTGAACTTTTTCTACCTCAACGGCACACCGCCTGACACTCAGCAGAACTGTAAAGCTTCCCTTTGAACTTTTTCTGTATTTTTTTTCCTACCATGCCTTTCACCTGTATTTTTGTCTCCTCTTCAACATGTTGTACAGTGCTCCGATACCCTCGGGACTGGCTAGCGATATAGAAAACCTCTAAAAATAAAATAAAATTTAAAAAGAAATAAAATAAAAAATATATAATTGCCTTCAGCTGTCTGTGGAGTAACGTCCGGTTGCTCGGTCGAGTCCTGTGAGTTTTGAAGACCATACACCTGCTCATCATCACTGGACAGGTTCCGTTGGCTCGAATTCGATGCATCCTCAGCCCCCAAAGAACCACTGATCTCCGCCACCGCCTGCAAGGCATCTCGTTGGCCACTGAGAATTAAGTCTGCGTGTGGTCCCATCGGTGGCGAAGGCGGCGTTCGAGTTCCTGTCAATTTTCTCTCTTTCCGATGGCGGCGGAAGGGGCCCCTCAATTTTGACAAGGTGGCCGACATGGAGGCCTCTCGAGGTCCTGCAGCAGTGAAGGTGTCCAGCCAGTCCTCTGCTTCCTCTGGCGTGGCGAAGAAATGTGTTTGTCACTCGCCACTACCCGCAAGCGTGCCGGGAAGAGCAGTGAATACTTCAGGCTGTGCAGTCGGAGACGTTTCTTCACCGCCATAAAAGAGTGTCTTTGCCGCTGTACCTGATTGGTGTAGTCCGGAATGAACATTATTTTGTGATTGTCTACCTGGATGTCTTGCAGTTTCCTGGTTTCCTGTAGGATTGAGTCCCTATCTATGTAGTTGAGAAGTCGGAAGAGCATGGGCCGTGGGTTTGACCCCGTGGGGGGGGTCTTGCAGGGACTCTGTGTGCGCGTTCTATGACGAAGTGAGGCGAAAGGGTTCCCTCCGGTAAAAGGTCTTTGAGCCAGTTTTCCATGTGCAGCGTAGGCTCCCTTCCTTCCCAGCTTTCCGGCAATCCCACTATGTGTAAGTTGTTTCTTTGCGCCCGCCCTTCGGTGTCCTCAGCCCTGTCCTCCAGGAACTCCACACAGTTGAGCAGGTCCTGTACATGCTTGTCTACCTGGACCACTTGTGGTTTGATATCAGTAAGCGTAGTTTCCATAACGGTGGTGCGGTCTGCTAATTTCCGGTGATCTGCATGTAGATGAGTGAGGTCAATTGCCACCTTGTCTATCTTGGATTCCAATGAGGTACGTGTCTGGTTGATATTTTCTTCTAGCCACTTCATGGCTCCAAGCACCGCATCCAACGTTTAATCTGCGTTTCCGTGCTTTGCCATCTTGTCCTTTTTGAGCTTAGGTGGCGGTAGTGGGGTTTGAGTACCTCCTGTTCCGGTCGGAGCCCGGGCGCCTCCCGACATGGGTCAACTGCGTCACACTCCTGTGCTGTTCTGTATGTAGTAGGATGAGAATCTTCTGTCTTCCTTTACACTTACATTTATAGTTGAAACAAACATTGGCAAAGTCTCCTTTATATTCAGTGAGGTACTTTTTCATAGTGTTTGTCAGACCAACCCAAAACGCTTTTCCTTACAGTTTAATACTTTGTTGCACCATGTGCTGGGTTGTGGGGATGCCAAACTTGCTCATAGAGTGTTATTTCTTAGAATAGTTGACATTATTCCTGTTAGGCACCCTGGTTTGCTGTACCTTTATACTTTACATGTACATTAGTGCCTGGTTAGAAAAGTGCCTATTCTAGAGAAAAGATGTGAAAAAGAGAGGAAAAATAGATACTCGTAGCAAGTTGTACAGTAAAGTGAGTTAGGACTTAAGAAAAACGTGTCTGGGTTGGGCAGTGTTTGTGTCAGAGTAAATAGAGTACCATGTGTCCATCGATTTCAGTGTGCTGGTCACATCATCCCTGCCGCAGGATATTTCAGCTTGCTGGGTAAAGCAGCAGTGCAAAGGAAAACGCAGCATATATACCCTTTGCTAACACATACTTTTTGTGACATGGTGGGTATAAAAGAAATTGGAGCTCTGCTTTCATACACTCCCTTCCCCGGCTGCTTTGTATGTACTCCTGTATTAAGTATAGCACAAGGAAAAGGAACATAATTAAAATATGGTTGCTTCTGGCCCTTTTGCGAATTGCATTTTTAAAAGACTAGAGTCATGAAGCCAAATTGCGTTCGCAATAGCTGCGAATTCGCTATTGCGCTCACAATTTGAGGGGAAGGAATTCAAGAAACCCAAACAACCAAAATTGCGAATTCGCAAATAAAAAATAGCAAAATCTCTATTAAATTCGCAGAATCCTGGAGGATGGGCATTTGAGAATCGGAAATAGCGAGAAGCCATGGATTCTGCGAATTCAATTGCGAAGTCGCAAACAAGTCGCAATTGCCATTCATGAAAAATCGCTAAAAGTGAAAAATGAGAAAATCGCTATTTGCGACACGCAAATTAAGAAGAACTCAAATCAGGTGGTAACCAGTACTGAAAAAAAATATTTTTCAAAAAACAGTCAGGTCACTCCCAACAGGTGCAGGGCTGACCAAACACATTGAAGGACATGCAGCTGGAGCCTGGGTATTCCCACAATGCCTGTACTTTACATGCTGGTGAGGTGGTGTAGGCTGCAGCGAGCTGCTCGCAACAGACGGAGGATACAGGAGTGGATATTCCGCCAGCGGGTCACCCTTCTGGGCCAAACCAGGGAGCAAATCTATGCCAAGTACCGCCTGAGTGGGGCTATGGTAATCAAGCTCATCCGGGACCTAGACCCCCTGATGCAGCACCCTACAAGGAAGACCAATGCCGTGCCCACACATGTGCAGGTATTGTGCTGCCTGCACCTCCTGGCCTCCGGAAGCTTCCAGGGGATGGTCGCAGTTGCAGGGGGGGTATCCCAGCCCACCATGTCCCGCTGCCTAAGGAGTTTCCTGGAGGCAATGCTGACCCGGCTACACCACTATATATCATTCCCCACCAGCCAACAGGACCCCAATGATACAAAGTTGCAATTTTACAATGTAGCTCAATTCCCACACGTGATTGGATGTATTGACTGTACGCACGTCCATATTTTCCCACCTGCTGAGACGGAGTACATGTACCGCAACCGGAAAAGCTACCACTCCCTCAACATCCAGATGGTGTGCAATGCCAAAACAATAATCACGGACATTGTGGCACAGTACCCGGGGAGCACACATGACTCCTTCATCTTCAGGCACAGCGGCATCCACACACGACTGGCCAGGGGAGACTTTGGGGAAGGACACCTACTAGGTAAGTACACATGCCCCAAATGTGTACTTTGTGATCATGTAGCTGCGCAGAACAGGCACTCACCCTCCGCTCCTTACATACAGGTGACAGCGGCTATGCTCTCTGTGAGTACCTCCTCACCCCATACCTCAACCCTGCAACACCACAGCAACGGCGATTTAATGTATCACACATTCGCACAAGGAACTGTATTGAGAGGACATTTGGCCTGTTGAAAAGCAGGTTCCGCATACTGCACAAGACAGGTGGGGCCATGAAATACGATCCTGAGGTCTGCTGCCGCATCGTGGCAGTGTGTGCGATCCTTCACAACATTGCTACCAAGCGCAGGATCCCTGTTGACATCTCTGGCAGTGAGTCGGAAGGGGACAACCACCCACCTGCTCATATGCGTCACGCATGCGGGGAAAATCCAGCAGAGGGACACAGGCGCCGTAACGAAATCTGCATGAACCATTTCTAATGCACCCACTCCCCACACCCATTACTTGACTCATGCATGAGGACATTAAGAATGACATGATCCGACCACTCCCCCCTCACGATCCAGTTCACACATCACCGCCCGAGAGCGCGGGGTCCCATTATAATCACGCCCTGGCTTTTGAAAATCCCTGACATACACGATAGCCTGCTTGCACACACCGAATACTACTTCGCCGAGAATGTGGGGTCTGTACCTTCGGCCACGACACTATGGCAGGCGTACAAAGCAGTAATCAAGGGTTCAGCGCTGGCCCTTAAGAATGGTTACCTCCGTAAACAAAATGAACACTTGGTGCATGTAGAAGCAGACTTACTTCACCTGGAATCCCTCCACAACGTGCACCCCACTGAAGAGGTGTTGGCTCGCCTGCAAGCGACACAACTGGAGTATAGGGCTCTGGCACTTGAAAAGGCGCAAGCCAAACTCCTCAAAACCCGCCACCGGGTTTACGAGCTGGGGGACAGAGCGGGTAAGATGCTCGCTTGGCTTGAAAAACGGGAGCAAGGCTCCCGTTGGATTCCGTAATTGACCCTTCCAGACCAATCTACTGTCACGGACCCGAGCGACATAGCAGAGGCTTTTGCCACCCACTTTGAGGAGGTCTACACCTCCAGAGCCCACTATGGTGCTGAGGAATCTAAACTACTCTTAGCCGAAATGAGCCTCCCCGCTCTCTCGGAATCCGAAATGCAGGAGCTCGAAGCGGACCTCACCACGGAAGAAGTCCGAAACGCCCTATTCTCTGTTAACTCCGGCAAGGCAATGGGCCCCAACGGCGTCCCTATTGAGTTCCTTAAGGGCATGGCGGGCGAGATCCTCCCGCATCTTAAAGCGATGTTTGAAGACAGCTGTGACGTAGGCTGCTTGCCGCAAGACCAGCGATTGGCCTCGATCGTGGTTATCCGTAAGCCTAATAAGCCGGTTTCTGACTGCAGCTCATACCGCCCTATCTCTCTCATTAACACTGAAGTAAAGGTCCTTGCCAAGCTCCTAGCCACTAGACTCATGACCGTTCTCCCCGCCTTGATACACGAAGATCAATCGGGCTTCCTCCCGGGTCGCAACACGGCGCTCAATCTCCGCCGTGTCCATAATGTCATGAGTAGGATACCACACCTTCGGGAAGACGCGGTTATCCTCTCCCTCGACGCCACACTTGCCTTCGATTCTATCGAATGGTCCTACCTCTTTGAAATACTCCCATGTTTTGGTTTTGGCCCTAAATTTATACGGTGGGTTCGGTTACTATACACCGATCTTTGGGGTCAGGTCTATGTCAATGGTCATACATCCAGGCGCTTTCCCCTTCACAGAGGTACTAGGCAAGGGTGCCCGCTGTCTCCTTTGTTGTTCACCCTCACTCTGGAGCCCCTAGCTCATTGGATTAGAACTGATAATTCTATCCGAGGCCTCCGATGGAGTGCTGATATAGTCGATAAGATTTCGCTATACGCAGACGACATCCTAGTATATCTCTCCTCCCCCCGGTCCTCCCTTAATAGCCTACTGCACGTGATTACTAACTTCGGCAAATACTCGGGCTTCTCCGTTAATTGGTCGAAATCAGTACTTTATGTTCTCCATGGTCCGCCCCCCCCTCTCCCGAGAGGCTACTCTGTTGAAATTGCCCAGAATGGTTTCAAGTATCTGGGGATTTTTGTCACCCCCGATTCCCGACTTTTTCATGACCACAATCTTAAAGGCCCACTTCAGAGACTCCATACAGACGTCTCCCATTGGAGGTCGCTTCCCCTCTCTCTCCCCGGTAGAGCTGCACTATTTAAAATGCTTGCACTACCTCGGTTCCTCTATGCTCTACAAAACTGTCCGTTTCCAATACCGGACTCCTACTTTAATTCTATTGATGGTGACATCCGCCTCCTCCTATGGGATGGTGGCTCCCCCCGCATCGCCCTCGTCTCTCTTACACAAGGATGGTATGACGGGGGTATCGCCCTCCCCAACATCCGTCTCTACTACTGGGCAACCCAATTGGTCGCCACCAATTCGTGGCTCTGCAGCACGCCTACAAACCCTGCCTTCCACTTGGAGAAATACCAGACAAGCTGCGGTGGGTACCTCGAGGCTCTATACGGCAAACACTCCCGTACTCGCTATATAGGCCCGATGTCCCACACGTTGACCGTATGGCACCGTGCGAACAAGCGACTCGGATGGTCTGACACCCTCACGCTCTCCACACCACTCTGGACCACATACAAACTGGGCACCCTATGTCACTGTAGTGGCTTTGATAAATGGGACACAATAGGCATTTCCACTATTGGCGACCTACTCCATAAGGGCAAATTACTGACATTCAAAGACCTCCAGGACAAATACCACCTGGCGAACTCTGAGACCTTCCGCTACCTCCAAATTAGACACGCTATACTCACCAACATCCCAGACCTCGCCTCCCTTCCACAATCCTCGCCCCTTGAGGATAGACTCTTGTCCGAACCCCTACAAGCTAAGGCGATTTCTTACACGTATCGTAAATTGTGCAATAACATGCCAAATTCTTTCAACCTCCTCCGGGCTAAGTGGCAGACTGACGTTGGCGATATGGAAGATGCAGAATGGCAGTCAGCTTTGATGTCCCCACGAGAGTCAGCCATTAATCATAAAATCCGCTTGATACAATTGAAAATACTACACAGGACTTACATGTCGGGTCCCCTCTTAGTCAAAATAGGCCGACGTCCGTCTGACCTTTGCCTCCGTCAATGTGGCTCAACGGGCACTTTCTATCATGTCTTGTGGGAATGCCCGGCAGTCCAAGACCTTTGGCGCCGTGCGGCTCTGAAAATGTCAGATGCCCTTGGGAAACCGGTCCCCCTGTCTCCCAAATGCGCGCTTCTTACTATATGGGACCCCACAGACCTCACTGCGTTAGAACAGCGCTGGGTCAACCTTAGCTTCCTTCTCATAAAGCGTGAGATAGCCATGCAGTGGGGCTCACCACACAAACCACTCCTGATCCGGTGGGTGGCTGCGATGGATGTGTGCATGGTGTCAGAAAAATCAGTTTATAAAACTAGAGGTTGTCCCGGAGTCTGGGATAAGAAATGGGGGCGATGGAATACCTATAGGGGCGACTTATGTACCTCTCCGACGGCGGATATGGCTATGGCCAGGCGGGTCCACCCTCGGTGAGTGTGATACTGGTTGCTACCGTGCTGTGTGTGCTCTGTGACGATGAATGCTGACTGCAATGGCTCGTATACTTGTTTCCTCTGCTTCGATTTGTTATGTTTGTTTGCAATGAAAATACCATAGACCTTTGGACTATCCGGTACATGATTTTGACTATTCAGTGCACGCCTAGCTACCACGCCGCCGAACCTCCGGGATGTCGGCTGAATGGCTGTGTTGCTCGGTCTATCCTACTAAGTACCTGCATGTACCGCAGCCGGCCCTCGGGGTTGTAGGCTCTCTGCTGTGTCACTTTGAACTATGCAATAAAGGTCTTAAAAAAAAAAAAAAAAAGAATGACATGAGTCAGATTAAGGTATTCAAACCAATTGTATTTGTTAAATCACAATAAACATGGCATTCAGCTAACTTGTACATCACTGACATATTGCGTCATATGCCTGTGCTTCAGGAGGGCATGCTTGTACCAGCAGCATGGCCCCTCAAGTCAATGTCAATGTTCAATGGCGCCTCCGGGCAGATGCTCCCAGCCTCCTTTCCCCATCGTCCTCCTGATTAGGACGTGAGGCAGGAGAGGGCCTGCTGCTGCGGCGAGGTGCTACCACCGGAGGGATGGACTGGCTGCTATGGCTGGATGTAGCCTCACTTGTGTCGTCCCCCCCACCCCCCCGGCCATGGTTGGCAGCCTGCATGGCCTGAACTGCAGTAGCCACATGCTCTAGAGCTGTCGCGACGTCCTGGCAGCACTGAACCATTTGGACCTGCATTGCCAAGGAGCGTCGCGAGAGCTGCGAGGTAGCGTTGCCGATGATGTAGTTTGAGCGCGTGTACGCCGACAGGCGGGTCAGCAGTTGGCGCTGTCTGCGGCGATTGAGCTCCTGCTGCCTGTTAATGGCCTGTGTGTTGGCCTCCATGGCAGCTGTCATCCGCTCAGACATCAATGCAACATTTCGGGCAGTCTTGTCCAGTTGCAGGTGGATGGCCCCAAGATGACGTGCCTGTGTCTGATGCATATGCAGCATCCTGCGCTCGATGGATAGCCCACCTGCTTGCAGATTTAGCCCACTACCAGCACAGGAAATGTTGGAGCGCTGACCCCTCACCAGTCTGCTGGACTGGCTCCTCACAGCCGCAGGGCGGCGGGTTGGTTGGCGAACTGGAGCTGGTGTAGCTTGTCCCACTGGGGACTGTGTGACAGGCAGTGCTACTGCAGCGCGTGCTGGCACAGGGGTGGCACTGGCCACAGGGGCAGGTGGTGTGATGAGCGCCGGTGCGGGAGCTTGCACAGATGGTCCGGGCTGTGGGGTGAGATTCGCGTCTCCCTCTGTGTCCTCCGTGATGTCCATGACCAGGCCATAGCTGTCAGTGCTTGGGAATTCTGCGCCACCTGTGATGTAAAGTGGACGTTGATTAGAGACATGTTTCGTACCCATTTAGACTTCCTACATGTATGCAGACTACCATTCCCTGACTGGCTGCAGGATTGACTCTCACTATACATGTGTGGCTTAATGGGGCAAGATGGTAAATGTGGTCAGACTACATGTCCCACAATGCATTAGGGCTTTAGTGGTGTGCTTTGGCTGCATGACTGGGCTTTGATATGGGAAGCTCTGGAGTATTGGACATTGTTAGGGGACAGGGGGTCGCAGTCGCATGGCACTTACCTGGTGTGTCCTGTGTGGGTCGGGAGGAGTCAAGCTGTGTCACACCAACGCATGCCTGTGGATTAATTGTGTCCTCCACTCGGTCCTCCAGTGGTGTATTCGGTGGGACAGTGGGCTACCCTCCAACTGTTGCCACACGCTCCCCCAGCCTCTCCGCTATCCTCTCCTTTGACCTCCCTCTGAGGTCATACCACCGTTTTTTTAGTTTGTCCACGGAGCGCTGGGTCACCCCCACAGAGTTAACTTTTGCGCGGATGTGCAACCATAGCTGCCTTTTGTCCGCCTCGGCCACCCTCCTCGAATCTTTGCCAAACAGGCGATTGTAGTCCTTGCAGACTCCTTCTATCAGGAACTCTAGCAGATCCAGCTGCAGCTTCCTCAGTCATGCTTGCCACTGGGGTGTATCCTGCACAACTCCTGTAGGCACACTGGAGGGGACCTCTGAATGTGATGCTCCCTGTACAGGCTCTCACTGCTGAATGAGGGTGGAACCTGCCTACTTCCTGGTTGTGATGTCATCACTGGGCTCAAGATGCGACTTCCCGTTTTTGCGATCTCGCACTTAGCGAGATCGCAATTTGCGATCTCGCTATTTGCGATATCGCAATTTCTAAACGGATTTCGCCGGTTATGCGAATATTTAGCGATTTTCGGCAAATCGCAATCGGCGATTGCGGCCGATTGCGATTCGCTTTTTTTTCACGCAAATTTTCATGAATGCCAATCTGCGATTTCTTATTTGCGATTCGCTTTTTCTCGCAATTAAGGAATCGCAGATTGGGACATTGATGAATCTAGATGTAGGGCTGTGGAAGCAACGGTTTGATTAAACTGTCCTGCTCCTGTTTCATGACAATATACCTGTTTTTTCTTTTTTATATAACACTTTCAAAGGCCAGGAAAACAATGGTGTTAAGATTACCACTTTTTCATTAGTTGTTTCTGTGGTTTTTAAGTTAGCTAACCAACACCGAACAGGTAGATTTTATTTTATTGTTTGTTTGAATTTTAAAGCTGGTCTTAAATAAGTTTGTCACATATTTTATCTTCGATTCGAGTAGATTTCGTTTTCAAAACAGTAGTTAAACATAAAATAGGTTCAGGTGATTAACTGAGGAGTATGGATACTTGACAGTTACCATAGACGTTTAGGAAAGAGGTGCTTGGTTAAATAAATGCTCTTGACATTTTAGTTTACTCGGTTGGGTTTTTATTTACCGGCCAAGCAAAAACAGTAGGTGTGGTGTTTAAAATCTTATAGGTTTCATTTTATGTATGTACTTCTCACTTTTGAGGATGGGTTAAAGTACTGAAGGGGAACTGCTGTCTGTCTGTTATTTTAGCATATCCAAGAAATCTATTAGTAAAGAGTTTTCATCGTAGATTGTACTAGCATACTAAGCTGAGAGTGCTGTTGAATCTCATACATCTTCTTTGCCTTTGGTTCTCCGACATTAATTATAAATGAGGTGATTGACAGAACTATCATTTTCATCTTTTAATAGTGTGAAACAACACAATTCCCGCTTGAAAGAACGCTCATAGCCAATACACGGAAGCAACAGCTGTGGTAAAAAAAAACAAGTTAAAAATTAAAGTGCCGTCAGCCGGCCGCGCTCCCAGTGTCACATGAAGCAGCGTTGGGAGGCTAAGTTAACAAGTGGGAGGGTTGAGGGAGTGCACGCACGTGCGCGCTAAGTAGCAGCTGTTTGTTCTATTTCAAAGCACATACTTGTGCTTGTGGCGTGCCGCTGCGCACTCCCTTAAGGCGTATGCTGCCACAAGCACGAGTATGTGCTTGGAAAAACAGCTGACGACGGCTAAAGGTCTCCTATGCAGTGCATGCGCACTGCATAGGCGAGACCTAAAAAAGGAAGGTGAGGGACTGGCAAGTGTGTGCATTTGCCAAGTGGACATGGCCGTTACCAACTGTGGAAAGCAGTTGGTAACTGTGCGGAGTTACCTTTTCAGGGCTACTCATGTGGGTGGCACAATCAGTGCTGCAGGCACACTAGTAGCATTTGATTCACAGGTCCTGGCACACTCAGTGCACTTTACTAGGGACTAACAAGTAAATCAAATATCCAATCATGGAAACACCAATCCATAACACAATTTACCACAGGAGCACTTGCACTTTACCACTAATCAGCAGTGAGAAAAGTGTGCAGAAACTCTATGCCAGCAAAAACATAGTCAAAACTGGGATGTCAGAAAGCAGGGCTCGACAAATCCGAAAAATGGTACTAGTCCTGCAGGTCTAGTACCATGGAAAATCCCCTCGACCTGACTCCAACCCACTTGACCTCCGTCTCTGAAAACGGAGCAAAAGTGACAAGATAACAAGATTTAAAGGCATGTTTATTGCTAATTTCCTTTGTGAGCAATAAAAATGCCTTTAAATTGTGTTATCTTGTCACTTTTGCTCTGTTTTTAAAGACAGAAGACAAAAGTTAGTTTGATTTCCTACTCGCCAGAAAGGGCGAGTAGGACCTAAAAATAGCTCGTCCTCATCCATTCCCCCTCGCAAATGCGAGCGGGCGAGTGGATTTGTCGGGCCCTGGAAAGAAAAAACTCAGGGAAAACATGCCAAAAGATGCCAACTCTAACACTTAGCTAAAGTTAAGGCGGCCTTGGGGTCTGTGAAGGACTGCATCTTTTCTCCGCAATTGATGCGCAGCTTGGCTGGGTAAAGCAATGAATGTGGCACTTCTGTCGGATACGTTTAGCCAGAATGAATTATTGGGGAGCAGCCTGCCCAGCCAGAGTGAAATCTGGGTAAAAGGAGAGGACATTGCCCTGGTGTTTGATGTCACCCATCTCACGTGCTTTTTGCAGGACTGCGTCTCGATCCCGATAATTTAGCAGTCCAGCAGCGGTCTCGACCCTAAGCGATCGGTGCGCGTGTTCCACAATGAAGACCGAGGAGAGAACAGTTCCAAAGAGTTCACGCAACAATGTCTCTACATAATCCTCCATTCGCAAAATCGCTGTGGATTCCGGCAGATTGTTCCTTCTAGAAGGCAACTCCAAATCTTCATTTTTGACTTTAAACAGTTCTAGGACTTTGTCCATCTTGAGTAGCCGCGGCTTGTCCCCCGCCACTGTGTCGTCAGCTTCCAAGACTCTGGTTTCCAATTGCAAATTTTTTGTGTCATGCTTGTCCACCCTATGCTTTACGTGATCAATGCGAGCAATCAATTGGTCTAGCTTTGTGTCAATGGTTCTTAGGCTGGTTTTAACCTCCATCAGCAGCGAGCGAAGATCTTCATCCCGGGAGATTGCACTCTCAGTCTGCGTGGCCTGTTCCTCCTCCTCCGGGGGGTCTCTTCCTGCCGAGTTTGCCGCCTACCCTCGAATAACAGCTTAGATTGTTTGGCATCCACTTTCCCCATGTTCCCAGGCAGCCCGATACCAATGTGCTGTCTCTTCGTGAGCTGCCTCCCACTCTTGCTCTCTCTCACCCCCTATGAGCCTTTCAGGTTGTGGGGGGGAGTGGGTCCCACAATAAGATTCTGCTCTCAACCTTCAATGAGTGTAGCATATGTGGGGGGAGGTTTGGGGGTGTTGAGGGATCTAGGCCTTCACCTATTTCCAGCTTTTATTTCCGGTTTCAATATCCTGCAGTCTCAGTGTTTGTGTGTCAGCGGTGGACAGGAAGCCCCGCCCAGCCACTCGCCCAGGCAGCCCGATACCAGTGTGCTGTCCCCACTCTTTCTGTCTCACACCCCTTCAGAGTGCTTCCGGTTGTGGGGGAATTGGATCCCATGTTCTGAGTCTGCCCCGAGCCTTCAATTGGGGTAGCATATGCGGGGGCTGGAGTGGCTGAGGGATCCAAGCCTTCACTTATTTCCTGCTTTTTCCCTGGTTTCAATCGGTCACAGCCTCAGTGTGTCTGTTTCAGCATTTGTCAGGGCACCTCCCCCAGCCCAAGTCCTGCAATGTCATCTGGCAGCACGGCAAGGGCCCAGCCTACGTTGGTGTCAGCAGTCGCACTGCCTCGTCCCCTGCTGCAGCACACTCCAAATCTTGCTTCTGCCGTGGGTCGGTCCACCAGGGGGACGAGGGGAGCAAGGACTGTGCCCAAGGGCCGAGGGGAAGGGGCAGTTCCGCACCCAAGCTGCATTCAGGCTGCACCCTTATGCACCGCCTTCCGCCCCAGCCGCACCGCACTCTGGCACCTCACGTAAGCAGCGCTCCCTCCCACAGTGCCGCCACCCGCCCAGCGGCATCCCAGGCCCGCTCACCTGAGTTCATTTGCCAGCTCGCTGTGTGGTCCGGCTGCCTCCGTCTATCTCTGGAACAGCCACCTCTGCCCTTTCAGCTTTCAGGTCACCTCAGCATCTGGAGTAACAGGTAGGCCGCAGTCCACCCTCCATCACCTGGTCCTTCTTCGTCGGCCTGACTATTCAATCACTACTCCCTGTGCACTTAGGGAGACCTCGCTCAGGTGGTAGCAGTGCAGCGCAGCAGTCCGGCCCTCCGTCTCTCGTTGTCCATGCAGCCCTGTTTCATAGTCACAGAAGGCCCTCACTATCGCAAGCCTCCTTACAGGCGCTGTGCTTATCAGCAGGCAGTCACAGACAATTCTTCTTGCCTCTCAGTACTGCACAAACATTTGCTTTCATTCGGGCCCCTACTACTCCACAGGGTCCACAGGATGAAGTCGGATTGTGAGCTTGGCCGGCAGAGCCCACTTAGAGTGCAGCCATCTTGCAGCCGGTGTAGCCAAGCCCCCCCCCCTCCCACGGTCCTAACATTCTTAGTGATTGCTCCTTTTGAGCCTCTTTACAATTATTCCTTCAGATTTCCGACATTGAAAACAACCCTCCTTGTGGCAGTTACATCTGCCTGCAGAGTGAGTGGCTACAGGCTTTATCATCTAAGCCGACTCACTTCACTGTCTATCCTGACAGACTGGTGCTTCGCTCAAGGACCTCCTTACTGCCGAAAGTGGTGATGTAGGCCAATGACTCACCTTGTTTACCTTTTTCACTCTTCCTCATCCCTGTAACGAAGAGGAGCGACTTCACCATCTGGACCCAAAAAGAGCGCTGTCGTTCTACTTTGAACGCACACAAGAGTTCTGGGTGGAAGACCAACTCTTCATGGGGTATGTTGGTACAAAGAAAGATCGAGTGGTGCAGAAGCAGACTATCTCAAGATGGGTTGTGCTTTGCATCAAAAGCTGATACACATTGGCCAAGAAGCAACCTCCTGAAGATATGCGGGCTCATTCAACCAGAGCTAAAGCTGCGACCACTGCGTTAGCACGCAGAGTTCCTTTCCTGGACATCTGCCAGGCAGCAAATTGTGCATCTCTGCGCACTCGTATCAAACACTACTGTCCGGACAGTCAGGTCCGTAGAGATGTGCACTTCACCCATTCTGACCTGCAAGACTTTCCACCTCCAGAATGTATTGCTTGGGTATCTATTCAAAGTTAAGGAATCTGTGGCTAGAAGTCTCTATCAGATGAGCAAGTTACTTACTTTATGTAATGTGTTAACTGGTAGAAATGATATCTAGCCACAGATTCTTACTAACCCACCTATCCTCCCGAACGGATTTCTAGGGATAGATCTCCACTCTTTCGGGCCCTAGTTTTACACACCAGTGGTTAGTGACCTTCATGGCACCGTGCTTCTGACGTGGAAAGTCGTGAAGAGTACCTGGGTGGCGCCTATAAAGGTACTGCAACGTCAATTCTGCTGTGGACAACGCCAATGATGTACGCGAAGCCAATCAATGCCATCTACCAGCGCGCAGGTGTACTGCTCCTGAAAAATCTTCTGGATCTAGTCTGACGCCTGTGGAAATTCTAAGGTAAGGAATCTGCAATTAAATACAGTCTCTACAAGATGATGTGTTACAGAAGGTACGTAACTTGTTTGTCTGGCAGTACCGTAGTAGTGCAATACAGATTTCTGGGTTTACTAACCTCCCCTCAGTTTTGCTCATCTAATTAAATAGTCCGAAAACTTCCCAAACTATCACAATGGAATAACGCTTAGGTCATTAACCTACAATAACAAAACGTCTTACACATAGGCCAGAGTATCTGATGGAAAACCTATTTATTCTCTACAGGGTAAGGTAAACCCCATATATAAGATGGAACTAAACTGTCTCAGAGCTACACTGACTGTTAGAGAGTTCATGCATTCATCGAGGAGAGTCCAATTTTCTGTACATAAATCAAAACCTACATCCTTAGATCAGCTTTTCAGAACATTTTCATACCTTGGAGGTATTAAGGAAATTAAATTTCCATAAACTGGAGCAATTTGACCCTCGTCTAGACCACTGCCTAAACGCAGCCTGACTAGGCCTTCCCATAGTACCCAATCAGTTCCTGACAACAAGCTACAGAGTTGGAGAAACCTAAAAAAGAAATAAGATTGAATCCAAACCTCTCCCTAAAGGTAAAGAACGAGTGCATTTCTACAGGCCCAACCAAATGAGCTGCTTCTATAACATTTTGGAAAAGCAGGATTGTGCTATATAGTGAGGCAACTTAGTTCACCAGTAGGCGACAACTCCTCCAATTATATCCTTGGCACAGAGCTTGGCTTGTACCAACTAACATTTAACTGGTTCCCAAAATGTTATATATTTAAATTTGGAAGCAAAACAAACAAACTTTTCCGGTATTGCCGGTGTGACATTCCTGTACGTAGATTTTATGATTAAATGAGGAATTACTACATTTCCAAGAAAAGAAATTAGAGGCAAATAGCAATACACAAAACATGTTACCACCCGCCACCTATTCAAGTTGGTGCATAATATCTGATTGTCTATGGAGCCAATTGTTTGGCCCATATGAAATATATTTCCAAGAGATTAAGCTTGGCAAGGAAAGCCTAACAGGACAGTGAACTTGGAAAATAAATTAGGAAGCTGATTCCTAACAATAATACAGCCTTCTAAAGATAAGGATAAAAAGTTCCCATTAAGACAGATCCTGCCTCCTGTTAGCAAAAGCCTTCCTATAATTTAATCAGTAACGAGCCTCAAACCTTTCCATAGCCCAGATTCCTAAATATCTTGCTGGGTGTCAAAAACAGCCGAGCTGCAAATCAGTATGCAAAGTTTTGTCAGTAACATTACACATGATCTTGGTTTTTCCTTTATCCATGCAGTACGCCGATATTGCAGAAAAGTCCTGAGAGGTGTTATTATTGTAGGGGTTTATAAAAAGTGCAATGTTACCAATTTACCACTATTCATTTGAGGCACCAGGAACCTTAAGTCCTACTTTCTGTCGATTCTGTATAATGCATCTGGTTATAGTCTCTAAAAAGATGGCAAACAGAAACGTTCCGGTAATGAATTTGTGCCTAACATCCTGTTGAATAGTTGAGTCTATTTGGAGGCCAGCAGAGATTGGGATTTTTTTTAATGAATTTCACCCGGTAAGCCATCCTGCCCAATGGTTTTAGCTGTGAGTATAGCAGACATGACTTCTTCCATTGAGATACATTTAGTAAGTTTGCCTTGATCATCTACATTTAATGTATTCATTTTTACAATAATGCATAGCTCTCGATCATGTCATGCTAAAGGAATATATTTTCACTATTCCATTTTTGTTAGATTTTAAAAGCACATTACCTATCTCCAGAGTTTTTTCCACCTATGTCGCAGATTCTATGGCAGAACCGGAGGCTCAGATTATGCTTTTCTTTCTCCGCTCTTTATTCATAACACAAAACACAGCATCCTCAGAAAAGCTTCCAACAAAAAAATGCTTATATACCACAATATATAGTAAAGCATTTCACTGAAAACATCAAAAGTATCTTTGGTAACTACAACTCCCATCAGTCCATCGCAATAGTCCACAACATTAGTCCTTCCACTATGTCCATCAACATTAGATAGGGAGTCCCTTCTCTCTCTTCCTCCTCTTTCTTCGCTGCTCACGCTGCCAGTTAAGTGATCTTTTTCTTACTCTCCCTGTTTTTTGGCTAAATGCTCTTTTGTTGAGGGTAATGCTGTTTTAGGGGCGGGGGGGCTCTTGTTCGGTGTTTTATTTTCCACAGAGCCCGTTCGAGCCGCGGAAGCGATCTTCGCTCCTAACGCGTCTCATCTCCCCTACCTTTAGAGTGCGGTGCTCAGACACCCGCTAGAGGGCGCTGTTCTGTCTCGTTGCTCCGCAGCGCGGTTCTCCTCACAGAGATGAGCCGCGCTGGGGAGTTTTGCCGAGACGGAGCCTTGCCCTTACCGCCTCACTGTACGCCCGGGTTATCGTGTCTGTATTTCCCGAGACATTCTTTTTGAACGCCCCTGTTGGGGTCTGTATTGCGGGAAAACCACGGAAATCGCCTGCGGGCAGGTCAGCGCTCATAAGTGTTTAGTTGTGTGGTGGCGCGCTGTGAGGTGGGCAGACCCGGTCCTCAGAGGAGGGTTCCCGCACTTTGGGGGGTTGAGTGCACCCTAGACCTGCCACTTGCTGGCTCCAAAAAACGTTGCTGTCCTTGGGTCTGCCCATATTTTACCTGAATGATGAGGAGTTCTATAACACGGTGGACAGCTCCATTTACCGCTGCGTCACCGAGGTGGTGGCCCCTATGGAAGAGCATCTTTCAGCTTGCATTGTTGAGGAGCGCGCCAAAATTGCGCACGCTCAGGGGGGAGCACCATTAGCCTTCCCAGGTCCCTCAGATCAAGTTCCCCCTCCCCCGAAGAAGCCCTGAAGGGAGGGGTTGTCTGAGCGGGGTCAGAGGGTGGATAGGGGCGCCTTTGAGCATCTGTGTGACGCTTTCTTGGCAAAGGGGACGCCCCCCCCCCCCCGTACCACCCTCGGCCCCAGAGCCCTCGGTAGCTTCGGGTACGGCTCCTCCATCTCCGGGTGGGGACACCCCAGACACAGATGAGGAAGAGGAGTCGGTGCGCTCTTGGCGCCCTTCGAGCTGGGCTGCCGAGTTGCCTCTGGACAGTTCAGGCATGCTGGATCCGGATGAGATCATCCATCCGCGGCCTGGGCCCCGGGTGACAAGGTGGCATAGTTTGTCACGAGTCGCCTGTGCAAGCCTTTGGAGAAAGAGGCTAGAGGGTGTATGCATGGGGAATGTCCGAGACCCACGCTGGAAGGTAAGGTGGCCTTGACGCCCGAATTAGATGCCAAGATAGCCACCTTCCTGGCGAAGTTCATGAAGGACCCGCGTAAGGGCATTGACCGCTCCTGGCGGTCATGCCAGGATAAGCTGTTAGACGCGGTCGGCCCTATTACGAAGATCCTTGATATGGCGGAGGAGGCGAAAGTGACAGGGTCCACCATTTCTCCCGACGTCCTGTCAAACTGGGCGCAAAGGGTGATAATTTTTTTAGGGAACGCCAATTGCGCCCTATTGACCGAACGCTGGAGATCCCTTCTGATTAAACTGGACCCAAAATTGGGAGACCTGGCCTCCTCGGAGGCAGGAGCAGTGGCCCAGGGGGGCCTTTTTGGGGAGCCTTTCAGTATAGTTTATCCTCTAATCCCTCCAGTAGAACATTGTGTTCAGTTTTCTCTTTGGCAGCCTGTGCAATTATCACACCATTATTTCCCCATGGATATATACTTTAAAAATGGTGCCAACCACTTAACTTTTGGCTTAAAAAGCAATGCTGGCTGAAAGTCGCAATCTTGAACTGGGACTACTTTACAGCTATGTACTTGCAATCAGGCCTACTCCGACCCCTATAGGCAGAGTTTTCAAGTTTTGACAATTCATAGGTGTGAGAAATAATTATCATATTTGATGTTGTCACAGAAAGCTATGGCTGTATCTCACACGGACTTAAGCAGCTAGTAGATGTGGGTAGCCCATTGAGGAAAGGCTGTCTACCAAGAAACTCTTCCTTCCCAGAAATGCAGGAGGTTATGAGCAACCGTGTTTCCAATCTATTTCAGTAAGGGTGGGCCTCCATTTTCACCATCCCAATACAAAAGTGTTTGTATATTTCTTTACTACTTACTGCTTTTGCTAACCAAAGAAGGATCCATTTTGGAAGTAGAAAAACGTATTTGCCCCGAACTAGAGTTCTCCAGTGTTCGTATATTTCATAGTTCCTTTCCTGAGAAGTTCACCTCGGTATATAGCATAGAACCTTGAGCTGTAAAATCTGAATTATGTTAACCCCAAGGGGAAGTGGAAATTTGGCACTTTGCCATGGGAAGAATCTGCTTCTGAATTCATACTAATGTACTGCCATGTCTATTTACACGATAACCGGGGACCTTTAGTCTGACGGCAGAGACTGATTAAAAAATGTGAATCTATGAAAGATACCAACATGGGCGAACTGTAGTTCAAGGTATGTAACTTACTTTCTTAGCATGAGACGTCTCATTTTAGGAATCTTAGATGCTTTTTAATGCATTCAGTGGTTTTAGATATCACTCCTTCACGTACATATGAAAATACCTCATAACGGGTAACTGAAAGCAGTTGACAATGGAGAACAACAGGGTTATCAGCAGTTTGCAGTAGCTTTTCCCTGAAGTTAGCTTGAGTGAGTAAGTCAGGTTCAGTTTTGATGAAAGAATATAGGAGCTCCAGAAACTGGACTGAGATACATTGATTGACTTTCTGTAAGCTAGGTAGGTGTTCGAAATTGGTGTTTTAAGAAGAGTGTCTTCTCGCTTCCAATTACTTTCTCTCCACCAGAGGTAATCAGAAGGGCTGCCAGGCAGGTAGTGGTCTTGAACTGGATAGCCTTAAGCGTGACCCATCCAAATTTGTATTTGATTTCGGCATGCATGGGGTTTGGGTTAATGTAAGCAAATGTCTTTGAAGACAAGATCATCCAAGCTGTTTAACAAAAAACTACCTTAATGAGGACAAGAGATGACATTAGAGCTCCGTCAAGAATAGCGTTGACTTAACCAAGGCAGGAGATGATGCGGCAGTGAGTTATGACTTTAGTGGTCAGCAGATGCCTGGTTTTCTTCAGAGTATGATGGAAGTAATTTGCAGCTTGGGCCAATATGTTCATGGGAGGGATTAAAGTTAGGGTTCTATAAATAGTGAAACCTAGGCATTTGGCAGTCGATGAGATCGTTGGAGCGGTAATGTTAAAAATTAGTTCATTCGTAGGGTTGCAACCAATGTGCTCTTGTTCCTGTGATGATGAGAAATAATTCTGTCTTTTTGGTGTTATGGAGGAGGAAGTTGCTTGACATCCAGTGGTACATTTTTAGGATCGCCTGACTTCTATGTTCAGATATTCTTCAGACATATAGAGCTGGGTATCATCTGTGTACTGATGTGTAAAAATATTGAACTCTCTTTCGTATGTGTAGGGATGGGAATGTCTCCTGCATGATATAGGGAATTGTTTTGCATGTGCTGAGTGCTAGATTGCACGTGAAACTGGTATTATGACATTTCTTTTGGATCTAGTGTCACCCTAGCTGTTTGGAGCAAACTGGAAAAACAGCATCTGAGGCCGGATTACCCTCAAAACCACTAAGGAACAGCAAAGGAAGAGGATGAAATGACAGCAGAGAGGGTTGGATGTAATCTCTCTCGAGCCATTTTGCAAAGTGGTGAAGGGTGGAGAAATGTGAACATCTACTTTTTTAAAGACTTCACCCAAGATGCCCAGACTGCAATTACGAACTGGTAGCAATTTAAAGGTTTGGCGGTTTTCAAAATGTGAAAGTTTTTATTGCACAGTGTGTTTCTAACATGCCGGTTCCCTAAGCATTACTACATGGTTTTAATTAAACGCATGTGCATTGTATATAAGTTGAAGCACGGCGTTCCTTTCAGTTGATAAAGGCTAATGGTAAAAGCCAAAACGCGTCCCGAGTTCTGCTGGCTTGCTAATAAAAGTGAATGGAGTATCCCCATGTTGAAGTGCAAACTTTTCTCTTTATTTCAGAGGATTCTGTTTAGGTAACTATAGTTAGGACCATGTTTCCATAGGCAAAGCGTTTTTTGACTTGCCTATATCTTTGGTGCCATTTGACAATTCCTCGTGAAAATTTCCCAAAAAAGTGTACTGGTGTTTCTTGTTGAACCTGAAATGTTCCCTTGGTGATCTGACAAGCGGGGGTTGTGTCAAAAAAAGTTCAGTCCCTATAGAGTTTAGTCGAAACTACAGCCTGAACCACTGGTGGGAATTACACTAGATTTGGCAGAAAGGTAGGCCTTGGTTCAGAAAGAAACTTTTTTGTTGTTTGGTGTAAATTCAATCTGTAGTTTGTGAGATATTAAAGAGAATGTACATTTGTATAGATAAGGACAGCAGTCCCTGTGATGAAATGTGATTGGCTGCCAACACGTCAACCAAGAAGTGTTGGAAGCCATCCTGGGACTCCATTTTAGCCGAGTTCGACCAAAAAATGTTTTTAAAAAAAAGAAAAAAGGGGGGCAGAGTAGGCCTATTGGAAAGGATCCCACAGGGCTACTTGCCACACTTGCCGGACTGTTTTTAGCCCCAGGGACCACAACCTCCCTAAAGGCCCAGCCCTACTACTGGAACCATGGATGGCTTTGGGGGCTGCCACCCCCCAGGGCCGGCTCCTGGGTTGTCCCAGGGTGCCCATCCCCAGGCCATAGCTGTTTGCTGTGACTTGGCAGGAGCTGGAAGAGCTGCTGCCAAGTCACAGCAAACACTCCTCTTCCAGCAATCGAGAGCTGTGAAAATGCTCTCACTTGCTGGAAGTTGAGTTCTTGTCTGTTTCCCTGCCTGCTGTCAAGCAAGCAGAGAAACAGATGATGGATTGCTCTGACAGACAGCAGCTCCCTATCTGTCTGAGCAATGCTGGCTCCTGCAGGAGGCGGGAAACCCGAAGGGACTGTGGGGGCCTTGAGGCCTTCCCCACCTTCCCCCACAGTCCCATTGCATACTGGGTGTACAAGAGAGATGGTGGGACCCTGGGGAATAGGGTCTCTGAGGCTGAAATCGACCCGTGGAGTTCCCCCCATCACATAGTAATATAGACATGCCCTGGAGGGGTGGGGTCCCTGGGGCCTAAATTGGCCCTGCACGGTCCTCCCTCCCTATCATATAATTGCTGGGCAGGATTGCTAAAACACCATAGGAGGTCCCACCCCCTTTCTCAACCACCCTACAAATGCACCTCCTGGTGCACTACTGGTTGGGGATGGAGTCCCTTTGGCTGATCAGGGTGGCCAAGAACCCCTATTGTTGCCACAAGTAAGTCCCCCCCACAGGGGTATTCTCAGACCTCGTTAGAAGCCACGGCCCCTTTCTCAAAGACTCTGAAAATGGGCCTCCTGGCACACTACTCTGTGGGGGATGAAGTCTTGGAGTGAGCAAGCCCGTAAACTCCACTGCTTTGGCAGTTAGTGAAGTTTTTGCCGAATTTGCGTTCCACGCGGAGTGGCAAAACTCTGCAAACTCCACCAACAGAGCAGAGTGTTCCGTCCACCCCTATCAGAGACTCACACACCCACTCACAGAACTAATCAGACACTCATATACCCACTTACAGCCCCACTCATACTATCTCATATCCACTTACAAACCTACTCAGGCACTCATACACCCGCTGAGACACTCATGCACTCATTCACACACTCTGGGCCTAATTACTGTCAGACTCATGATCTATTATGAGTTGGAGCTGTTGGGCCGTAATTGGAGCGCTGGCTCCACCAGGGAACCGCCGTTTCTTGGTGGTGGCGCGGCGGTGAGGGCCAATGTAAGATGCAGGTGGTGACGCTGCGGCACCTCCTTGCATATTACAAGTTCACCAGCGATTTTATAGAGGTCTTTCCTCTATGAAAAGGCTGGCTGTGCTGAAACACAGGGGTCCCTGCAGGGCCTCTTGTGCCCCCTCAGCCTGGGAATGCTTGTAGGTGGGTACAACATGTGCCCCTTGTGTGTATGCGCCCCAGTTCCTGCATGGCTTGAACTTTACAGACCATGCTGTGCCAAAACCAGTGTGCATCCCTATTGCAGTGCCTTTTTGAAAGGCACCACCGCCTATGAAAGAGGAACTGCCATTCCGCCCACTTGCCAGACCACAAAATGACTTGTAATCGGGCGGGCGTCAGTGACTCTTGGCGGTACGGGGTCCCGGCGGATGCGGGCAATCTGTACTGCCAAAAGTCATAGTTGGGTCCTCAGTGTCAAAGGTTAGTGGTTACAGTCAGGAAATGTAATTTTAAAAAACCTAACAAATTCACTTAAAAAGCCAAATGCTACAGGGATGTTATATTGTTAGGAAATAGAATTTTGAAAAAGGTAGAAATTCATGAAAAAAAGAAAGATTACATGGACTTTCTAGTTAGGATCAGATTTCACTCGCAGAAAAAATTCAGCAGTTATAGTTACCTAAGCTCACTATAACTTACATCCCTGCCATGCACTGCTTATGAAATGACATATTACATCACTCATGGCGTGGACAGTGACTTCACTGTTGACAACACTGATAATATCTCAAATTACTTCACTGATGGCAATCATTCAAAGAACCACTCACACACCTACACACAGCCCCATACACCCTCTCATATGCCCAGTCACACACCCATTGTATTATGGAAATTTAAATCCTTGTGTTCACACACGATTAATTATTGCACAAAACTAAATGTATTGACTGTTTCCCTCTTGCAACTAGAGGTACAAAGATATTGCACATTCAGACCAACAATCCGTTACACTGTAAGCTCAATGCTTCTCTTTTAAACAGTTGGGGAATCCTAATAGCCATAGACTGTTTATTTTTGTGCCGCCTCTAGAAGCATTCATTACTGATTATCCATACATACTGCCCACAATATTAGATTGTCACTACTGTGAAAAGCATTCAATGTCTCTGTGGATGGCAATACAGTTTTAAATCCTTGGCCCATTAGACTGATTAACATGACAGTCGTGTGTCACATCACATTGACATTGTACCGAATAGCATATTGTTCACTGTGGCCACAATTAATTGTGTGTGAACACAAGAACTTTAATTCCCATAATACATTTAATTAACAATACATAAATAGCAAGTAAAGAAAGACTCATCACATGAGAGCTTGACCACTTTAAAAAAGACTTTCAGTCGAAATGGCGGTTGACAAGTGATTTCGATGTTCAAGAATCATGGGGGAAGAATCACTTGTCCTGCATAACCAGGGTATGCAGGTCGGTATGGGGTGTCTCCCAAGTAAAAGACCCTCATGCACGTGTAAATTAGGATCTCGTAGCGGTATATGTTGTCTCCCCGCTCTTGTTAACACGTGTGTGCATAATCCTTGGGTCAGTATTTATGCAGCCTCCGTCAGGAGGTATTTACCCTTGGTTAAAACAGTAGTGATCGTAAACAATGGGTGATAAGTGCTCAAGGGAAGCTTTAAAATAACCGAACAAAACAGACTGAAACTTTAATTGGTCTGGGTTCGAGTAAACTGTATTGGAAAATTACTGGTGTGCAGCTATGGAATGATAAGGGATTCAAGCGCACTGATATAGTGATTTAAAATACGGTCGACATGTTTCAGCCCTATTCGCCTATATAGGTCAGTGGGCTTTGTTCAGGACCAGTGCAGGGTAGTGAAAAAAGTGAAAAATAGGTCATTATGACCTGTTTCTTCAGTAAATGGGAGGTACAGATATCAAAATCAATTAGATTTTGTAAAATACCTAAAAAATGGCAATACTTTATACAGATTCATACTCATGTGGGGTGTCGACTCTCTCATCCTCATGCTTGTGGTGGTTATGTCATGCTGCGAGGGAGGTATATAAAGTTCAGGTAAGTTCTTTCCAGTGCCAGTGCGATTCTGATATGGTGTCATGTTAACCACTTTCATCCTAGTGAATTCTGGTAGGTTCGTTTAGGAACAGTGTAGATTGATGTGATTCTAACCACTCTCATTCTCGGTGAGCTATTAAGTGTCTATACATTCTGATGTTGTTCTGAGAAAACCATTATCGTGAGTAGTAGAGTGGACCATGCTCCGAGGGTGCAGTTATGGTGGCTCAGCCTATTTTGTATTCAAAAGTTACTGTATTAAGATTTACGCGCTTCTCGGGGGAGAATGCGCGCTTCATGGGGGGTATTGGTTGCCCCTTTGGGATAGTTTGCCATACATTATGCGGATAAAGACTGATTGGTGCGGACACGATTATCGCTATCAATGCTGGTCTCCATGCGGGTGTGCGTGAGGGATCTGCGTTAACGTTTATGGCGTCGCTCGTTGTCAATGCTTGTTTTTGAGCGAGTGCAAGTGAAGGATAAGGTTTATCGTAAACAGCGGTTATAGACTACTCTAGCTCGTTAGTAGGAGCGGGTGTGTCATGTGTATCGATCTTCCTGTTACACTTTTGTGAAGGAAAAGGGATGGAGGCATTTGTGACATGACGTACCTCTTGAAGTGACAATCGGTACTTCTTCGGGTCGGCGGCAATGAAGGGAGCGCCTCACTGCGGGGAATAATGGAAAATACTGTTTTAGGGATTCTATTATACTTGCGGTTATGTCTATGTCCTTACGTGGCCTGGAGACGATACCTGTGGCTGTTCTCCTTCAGCGCAGCTTGTGCTGTCTCTGCTTATCACGACCCGGATATGCTCACGGGTTCATTTCCTAGGTTATATGTACACTCTTGAAAGACAGCGAAGAGTTACTCGCATAATGATGAAAGGAAAACGAGGAGTTGTAAAATATACATTGTTGGATGTCAATAAACATGAGTGTAGTCTCATAAGGTTAGGTGTGTAATTAACCTAATTAAAGTGGTTTCGTGATGAGGCAGAGAATAAATAACTTGATTGGATGTCTCGCCTCAATACTTAACGCTGCTTCTAAAATGTGAACTTATTCCAAGAACCCACATGTGGATATCGATATTGCTTGGTTGTGAGATTACTGCAGTGAGGTGTGGCTGCGAAACGGTATTAGGCGGTTCTGGTATATATTTGGAACATTACACTGGTTATCAGAGTTGTGGTGGTTTAACACAGAATTCAGTGGTTAGGAGGCCGCTCTTTTGTCGCTGGTTGTATTATTGCACATATGGCAAAGGATGGAGTCACAAGGGTGGGATGGTCCAGGTAATGATGTTGTTGCTCAGAGTACAGTGGGGTTTGTGTTCCTGGACTGTACTACACCTATCATCTCTTTAAACTCAACCAAGGAATGCCACGTATGGACATCGACATAACCGTAAGTATAATAAAATCCCTAAAACGGTATTTTCCATTATTTCTCGCAGTGAGGCGCTCCCTTCATTGCCGCCAACCCGAAGAAGTGCCGATTGTCACTTCAAGAGGTACGTCGTGTCACAAATGCCTCCATCCCTTTTCCTTCACATAAGTGTAACAGGAAGATCGATACACATGACACACCCGCTCCTACTAACGAGCTAGAGTAGTCTATAACCGCTGTTTATGATAAACCTTATCCTCCACTTGCACTCGCTCAATAACAAGCATTGACAACGAGCGACGCCATAAACGTTAACGCAGATCCCTCACGCACACCCGCATGGAGACCAGCATTGATAGCGATAATCGTGCCCGCACCAATCAGTCTTTATCCGCATAATGTATGGCAAACTATCCCAAAGGGGCAACCAATACCCCCCATGAAGCGCGCATTCTCCCCAAAGAAGCGCGTAAATCTTAATATAGTAACTTTTGAATACAAAATAGGCTGAGCCACCATAACTGCACCCTCGGAGCATGGTCCACTCTACTACTCACGATAATGGTTTTCTCAGAACAACATGAGAATGTATAGACACTTAATAGCTCACCGAGAATGAGAGTGGTTAGAATCACATCAATCTACACTGTTCCTAAACGAACCTACCAGAATTCACTAGGATGAAAGTGGTTAACATGACACCATATCAGAATCGCACTGGCACTGGAACGAACTTACCTGAACTTTATATACCTCCCTCGCAGCATGATATAACCACCACAAGCATGAGGATGAGAGAGTCGACACCCCACATGAGTATGAATCTGTATAAAGTATTGCCATTTTTTAGGTATTTTACAAAATCTAATTGATTTTGATCTCTGTACCTCCCATTCACTGAAGAAACAGGTCATAATGACCTATTTTTCACTTTTTTCACTACCCTGCACTGGTCCTGAACAAAGCCCACTGACCTATATAGGCGAATAGGGCTGAAACATGTCGACCGTATTTTAAATCACTATATCAGTGCGCTTGAATCCCTTATCATTCCATAGCTGCACACCAGTAATTTTCCAATACAGTTTACTCGAACCCAGACCAATTAAAGTTTCAGTCTGTTTTGTTCGGTTATTTTAAAGCTTCCCTTGAGCACTTATCACCCATTGTTTACGATCACTACTGTTTTAACCAAGGGTAAATACCTCCTGACGGAGGCTGCATAAATACTGACCCAAGGATTATGCACACACGTGTTAACAAGAGCGGGGAGACAACATATACCGCTACGAGATCCTAATTTACACGTGCATGAGGGTCTTTTACTTGGGAGACACCACATACCGACCGGCATACCCTGGTTATGCAGGACAAGTGATCCTTCCCCCATGATTCTTGAATAACCAACAGGAGACTGAATGGATCAGCACTCTTCCTCCCCCCATTGATTGAAAGTGATTTCGATGGCCAATAAAGAAAAACTCTGCAACTCCTGGGAGTGCAGCATCAATTCTTTGGTGTACTTTACATGTTGGGGTTTGGTCTACACCAAAACACCTGCACCACCAGAAATTTACGCACTGCCATGAAGCCGGCTTTGTGTTTGAATCGACTTACGCCAGCTGCGCCTGGCACTGGAATAGGGGTAGGAGATCCTAATCTGTGGGAAACTGGATGTGATATTAATCATTATGTTGTGTATAAAAACTGAACGACTAAGACAGTCTGGAAGGCAAAGACTTTCATGAACGCCATCCTTGAATACCACAGTGAACTATATGCTTTATTGTACAGTGTCGATGCGGGAAAATATTTTTTCATTGTGGCAAGGCTGGTTACATTGTAGCAACCTATAATGCTTAGTTTTGTTTTAGGGCTGGGTAGACAATAATTCAACAACTAATGTTAACATCAATTTAAAATTCAACTTAATGGTAAAGATGTTTTACATTTCTATTTGGAAGATTACACTTTTAGAAAGTTGCCACTTTCCTGCCTAAGTCAAATGTGCCTTTCTGCCAGTGTTACCTGACAGTTGAATCGCTCCCCTGTGGTGTGATGTGCATTGATCCCAGACAGAGGACAAAAGGCTTGAGTGTGGCTTCAGCAGAATTACTGGGGGTTTGCGACCAGCCTCTTCCTGAGATTTAAAGGGGCCCTACCCAGTCACTGGCAGATATAGCTCACACCTTGGGTTGCCTCTCTTTGTCTTCCCAGTCAGCTTGACTCCAAACCAATTGGGAGGCGGGAGCTGCCCCAAAATTGGTAACGCGTGACCACAGTGGAGGATTTGTCCATTATGTTAGCCAAACTTCTGAGTGGGTACTGGAAGCTCTGACCAGTGGAAGAAGAGCTCTGCTGTGCTGAATTTGGGTGGAGAAGGGCACTGTAGGATAATTTTCAGGCCAACATACAGGAAGTGCTGCAGAAGTAGGTAGGCTTACCCCTGGAAGCTTTTACCCCATTGCTTAGGAATGTCCAGATATTTCTTCTACCCACAGAAAGCAATGGGCATAAAAGTGGCATCCCCAGTACCTGGCTCAGAACACTCCTGGGCTTGTAAAGAATCAGAAGAAGGACTGCCCTGCAGTCTGAAGAAAGACTAAACCTACTAGCCTTGAACTCAGGACCTCGCAGTGATTCCAAGGGTCAGATGGCTAATCTCCTGTTTTTAGGTATAGGAACTTAACAAGCTTCAATAGGCCTTTCCTGCAACTGCAGAGCTGACTTGTTCCAACTAGACCTGCCCTGGATCCTTCTGTTTGTCTCTGCTGGATTGAATCTTGACCCCCCACCTCCACTTCTCCCCAAGTTCGGTACCCAATGTCCCGGATTCTTTTTTTCCTGGTGTCAAAGTGTACCCCCAAAGTTTCCTAAAACCTGGTACTTGCCAACTTTTTGCTCTGAGACCTGATGGGGGACTGGGATCAACCTTCCAAGCTGTCCCAGCAAAGGTGTTTCCCCATTAAACCAAAGATTTTGGTTGTTGCCACTAGATTCTTCTCCACAGCAGCAAATCGTATCCAGCAGGACTTTGTGGAGAACGTCTCTCTTCTTGTAGAGCCCTCATCAATTATAGCCTGCAGTCTTGCCTTGCTAGAAGAATCTGAGCTCCAAAAAGGTGTCTATGTCCGAAGGTAATCTTCACCAGGAAAAGGCACGAAAAGTATCAGGCTGGCAAGGGAACAATTCTGCGCTTGAAATTGAAATTTCACGTGGTCTGAGGTTTCCCGCCAAAAGACAACGGCTTCCTTTAGATCTCGTCAGGCTGCTGTTCGAGGACGTGGAGCCCTATTTCGCCACAGTCTGCTGCCTATTCCGCTGAGGATTTTTGACTTGCATTCAAGAAACTAAGTCCAAAGTTGAAACCTTTCAACAGCATGAAACTGATAACCGCCCAAGCTCAAGAAGGAAAGAGCACAATCTGGCCGTATCTCGGAGATCGCAACCAGAATTTGGAATTCTGAATCTCTGGAGATGTACACTAACTTGTCCTATTTGAATTTCAAGAGACAAGTCAAGGCACTACTATTAGAAATTTAAGCCTTAACAAAAAAAAAGTCAGTTACTATAAATGTACAACATCGCCAGCATAAATATATACTCGCCTGACGGCTGTTCTCTGCCTGGAAGGGTGAAGCTGTGCACTGTTGGTTCCCGCTGCACCGCTAGGGAGACTACTACTTCCGTCAACCCCCGTGCTGGACGCGGCGCGAGGGGCGGGCCCATCCACACCCGGAGGAGGCTGGCCCCCCCAATGCCTTTATTTTGCAAGCGGAAATGGGGAAGAAAAGGTAACAACAACATGTTCAAAAGGAGGGATTATTTCAACCCTTGATTCCTTTCTTGGGAAAGCAACATTAGTTATTTCGAGCCAGATTGCTCTAAAGACTATCATTGGGAGGAGGTGATATTTTAAATGAGCCACTAGTAGTGCTGGACAATGCATTAATAGAAAAAGAACAGCCGGGTACCGCCTCTGATCCACCTATAGTGACTCTGCCACTCGCATTAATCTCTATGCCTGACTCCCCATTTTTGCCAGTGGCAAAGCCCCCCTCCCCAAAGAGGGAAAGAGAGACACCAAGAGTAACCTCATCTAACAAAGCAAAAGATTCGAGGAACACCCTTCCCAACCAACCTGCTTCAGATTGTATAAATCAGTTACCAGAGGTGGAACCCCCAACCCCTGTGTGTTCAAGGACATTTTAACGGATAAAATATCACTCCTATTACAACCTATATTGTTACGATTGTTCTCAATAGAAGAAATGTTGAAAAACCTGGTGAATGATATGAAACTAAATGAGAGGGTGACTTTAGGTAGATACAAGTCACATACATCTTTCGCCAACTCTTCTCTGCCCAGCACACACCATTCCCCTAAAAAACTAAACGGAAGGGAGGGGGCAAACCCCCCCCCCGCCCCACGCCTCACGCTCATCACCTACCCGGCCAACTTCAGGACAGGGGGTCCCTTTAGCAGCAAGGCTATTACATAAAGTATCTGACGCAAAAGCACCCACTATTGCATCACAGAGGGGGAGCATAGAGGCTAGATTTCCTGAGCAGGACAGAATAATGCATAAAGGGTATAACAATAGGACATTAATAAAGGAGTGGTCCATAAATCTCGAAACTGCCTGCCCCTTTGTATTAGTCATGGTGAATGTGCCGACCCGCAGAGTAGAAAAACAGGAATCAACCACCCTATTGATGGATAAATCCAGGTACTGGCTAACTAAAGCCTCCAGATTTCCATTGTCAATTTATGGTCATCTAATTATGGCCGGAAGAATAGCCTGGGTAGACCCATCTGTGAAATCCATTGAGGGGGATTTCCTTGTGTTGAATTTTGACAACTCGTATGTTGTAGGTGAATTACTAGCCCAGCTTCCTATGGCTCCTACATCTAGCTCACAATTTACATTGTCCCATGTGAGCTTCTTCTACAAGCCACTGTCCTTACAGAGACCCATTTCCAATGGTGCACCTTCTCAGGGGAATAACCGGAGGAATTGGCTAGCTATGAGGGAGAATCAAATTATCTCCAACAGGTATTCGGTTCTAGAAGATCTAAACAGCTGCGATTGACTGCCCTGGACCCTTTGTCCTCAAAGTAGCATTGAACCTGAAAGCCGTAAAGGGGCTGACACGACTCTGAATACTCTATTAATGGAAAACGAAACTGAAATTATAGGAAACAGTAAGGATACTGCTCCCCCCTCAATTCCAACTCTGCACGCTAACTTTAATGATTTGAGAGACAGCTTAGTGTTAGACCTGTACCATTGGTGTGAGTCTCCCTTCCATTTTTTGCTGTTATCTCTTCTGTTTTTGATATATTTTTACTGGTTAGATGCTTTGGGCACGGTGCCACTGCTATTCAGTGCCATAGTGGAAGTGCTACCTATTGTAAATTACTGTAATGGATTAGTGACTCCATGATTGGCTTATTTGATTTACTTGTCATACCTACCCTAGTACAGAGCACCGTGTGTGCCCAGGGCCTATAGTTCAAATGCTGCTAGTGGGCTTGCAGCACTCATTGCGCCACCCACAGAAGCAGCTTGCAAAGTGTGTCTCAGGCCTGCTATTGCAGAGTAGTACTGCTGTGTCGACCTGGTAAGTGCACCCACTTAACAGTTCCTAAACCTTCCCTTTTCTACATATTAGCCTCCCCTAAGGTAGGCCCTAGGGCAGGGCGCATAGTATGGGAAAGGTAGGACTTGCCCTGATGGGTGAGCATGTCCTGATAGTGAATTACAGCCTCTTTCGTTTTTCACTATTGCAAGGCTACCTGTCCCCATAGGCCAGAACGGGCAGTTTGATTTTAATATGTTATAATCCTAACTGACCCAGGGAACATGGTAGAAAAACAAATTTAGTATGCCTGAACTCAGAATGATAAAACACATCTTTTAGTAAAGTTGGTTTTAACATTCTGTGTTTGAAAATACCACTTTTAGCAATAATCTTGTACATTAGACAACTATATTTAGGGGCCACGGCGATGATCCGTATTGGCAAGCGGGGAGAATGCACCAGACCCTTCAGCATTGCGTACGGAGAAAGACAGGGCTGTGTTCTTACTCCCTCTTGTTCTCTATACTAATAAACTAAATGAGACTCTGGTGGAAAAATGTATAGACATCCCTTATGCAGATTCAACCCCATTCCCCATATTGCTGTATGCAGATGATGCGATTCTTCAGACAAGAACGCTCGTATCCTTACAAAGGTGCATCATGAAGTACGTACTTTTAATGAAGAATTTGGATTTACACATTAACATTTTTTCTGTTGGAGAAGGAAGCAAAAACAAAGCAAATCACCGTGAGTCACAGATAAGTAGAACACGTAGATAACTTATCATACCTGGGCATTATTTTTGACACTAAATTAAAATGGAAAATGATGGTAACAACAAGTGCTACACACATGAATAACATATAGCTGCATAGGTTCGCTATGAATTTAGGTAATAAACCAATACACGAGGGTCAAAATGTATCTGGAAAAAACAATACCTGTAGCAACATATGGTGCAGAAATTTGGGGTATAGCTCAAGTGGATCGCCTACAAAAGATAGAGGGCGGGTTCGCTAAAAGATTATTATCTGTCCTAAATACTCGCACAAATGTTATTACTCATAAAGTATTAGGCTTACCTTTCATTACTGATATAATCAAATTTGCCCCTCTGCTATTATGGTTGTCTATCTGGAAACGGAAGACGGTGCAACCAAATCAATGCGGTTTAAGGGATATAATGAAATTAGATCATGCTTTCAAATTCCCATGGTTGCTCTATACAAGACGGCTCTTGAGTCTTTGGGGTTGGGGGACCTCTACGATCATCCTACTCACTGTGAAACTTTTCAAAAAGCGAGATTAAAAAACCTTTTCTTAAAGAAATGTGCACACGAATGGTGGAACAAAAATAAAGAAAAAGCTACAGTGATTGCGTTTCATGCTATAACACCCCCCCCCCCTTATTACATGGATCATCTTCATATCTTGCTTGTTTCGAAAATGATCGCCATTGGCACATTTTGACAAGCTCTCGTTTAAACTATGTGCCAGTAATTATGGGGTATCCTGCAAATATCTCCTATCCATACCACAGCACTTTCCGTTATGCAACAATTAGAGACGCTGTACGTATGTTTTGTGAACGCTTCGTTTTTTTAATATATGCAGCTTTAAAAACTCGTGGTGTAGCCAACCTGTTATCAATTTGAAGAATGTAAAAAAGTGTAAGCTCAGTATTGTCACAGAATGGCACATCAGTATTTTTTCTTGAAGGGTTAAAAAAAATTAGATTTTGATTTTGAAGTCCTGGATTTATATTTTAAGCAATGTCTTGGCTCATAAGGAATATTGTAGATAACCATCTTATGAGGTTGTAAACTACTTTTGATCAGCAAAATCATTGTAATATAAATGGATTTTATATAAATGTTACCCTCTGTATGCAAGACATGTTTAGCCTCCCATGTAAAAAGCTATATGTATTCGGTTTTTATTCTAACGTATTGAAATGTTTTTATGTACTTTTATGCATTTTCTAAATGCGAAATTAAGTTATTATTGATTGAATATATAATAGACATTGGTAACTAGACTGAATAATCAACCACTCTACTGCTATCTATGTGCTCCTCGCCATCATCCAATTAGCTTCATGTAAAGCTACTCACATGGCAGGTTCCCAAGCACAGCCAACTTACACCACTGGACTACATCAAAATTGGCAAACATTTATATTACATTCATAATCAAAAAGGGAGGCATACGTATATATAAACTGCAACGGACAACTTGTGTACACTTACCAGCGTCTGTAAAGAGTCTTGACTTGATGGGTATCCTCTCGTAATATGTAACCACTAACAGCAGCAACGTGTGCATAGAAACGTGTATCGATAGCATACTGTACCTAATGGAGTTGTATATTTAGTGGTAAAATGTTATTGTGTTAATTGTAAAGCGCTCTGATACCGTTTGGATCATGTTCACGTTATAGTAACCACAAATAAGAAAGAATTTGAAAATAAACACTAATCAAATACCATCAATTAAATAACTGAACATAAAGCACTGACCTTTGGTATTAAACGGAAGAGAAAAGAATGTGACTCTAAAGTATCTGGACAGCACAATATGCAGTCCTGGGCCCAAATCCTGGCATCCCCTCTTGACCGACATTGTGTGATGCACGATCTATAGCTTTACTTTCATTACTTTTCATTTTCCTTAACCATCCACTTTGAGACCACATTGAAGTAATTTAGTGCAGGAACTTGTGCTTTTCAAAATCCGCACTTACACGTGGTTCTTATAAATTAATATTGCTTCACTTGTAATAACAATACAGGCAATATAAATAGAGAACATGACAAAGACACAACGCTGATACTGAGAAATGGCGCTCTCCAGGCTGTCCGTAAAAGCCCTCCCCTACCCCCCGAAAATGAGTGTCTTCTACGCTCTTGGTGACACGTGCAGAGCGAGCAAAGCTTAAAGTAGAAGAGTGAGAAAAGAATAACCGGGAAAGAAACGCCCTTTTTAGAGCCGTGGGTTCCTGCAATAAGTCTGTCCCCGCAGTGAGCTTTGGAAAAGGCACCTCTTACTTCCACTTGGCTGCCTGGAGCAATTAATTTACATCCAATAACAAGTCTTGTAATTGACAGCCTGCTTCCTCCTCTGCTGAAGGTAAACAGGAGATGCCGTGCGTGTCAGTCATAATCAGCGCACGCTGTCAGGCGCTAACCTTTAAACCGGGCATCATGGGAAACTGAAGCGATCGGTATTGCAAATAATATTGGCCACAATAATGATTAGTTCCTTGGTGCGGACGCACAGGAAGGCTTTCTTACTCCCACCTAGGCCTAATTAAATCATGTAACCTAATCCCGTTAACTGAGCCCAGTACAATCAATGGACATGAAACGGGAGTTCGGCCTGCACTGTGCCATTATTGGACCAGCAAGGACTGCAGTGGGGAGGATTGAGTCCTGGCGGGGGTGGAGGGCTTCATGGAGGACTAAAGTCGCAAAGTTAACGATGCTTTATTTCTATCCCCCCTCAGCAGTGCTCGCAGCCCAAGACAAACAATAAGATAGGTCTTTTGCAAACTCTTTTTTTTGGTTGCATATTGAAGATACTGGAGCGCTTTACATGAGCACCGTATTTACATTCCACATTCGGGCAGGGGGAGATTAAGTGATTTTTAGTACGGTACGGAATGCTTTAGGTGAGTTATGACTGTGTTTGTCAAGTATGTCAACAATGTTTGTCTTGGAAAGGCTAGCATGGCTGAGGAAGATACACCCACATGCAATCCCAGTATAAATCTAACTGCATTTATGTAGCATCAAGTCCCGCTGTATAGAATGGAAGAGATGGGAAAATGGGTGGGGGTTGAGATCTGTCTACCGCCTCGTCCACTCCTGATAAACTGCGATATGGTGAATGTCCACAATGGCAGACGCTGATCCCACACTGCCCCTCGTCCTTGGCTTTATAATTATCTCTAGTTCCAGTGGCTTTTGCATAAGGGCGCGTCACGTGGTACATGTTGCTATGATTTGTTATGATTCAGGTGGCCTGTGGCATAAACGCACTGAAGCTACCCTTGACCCTGCCTCCAGGCAGGTCGCTCCCCACAGTGTCTGGCAACCACTGAACACAACAACCCTGATTTGTCAGGGATCATGGAAAACAGTACAGTACATTTCGCTCAGCACGTGCTTTCTTACTCTCAGAAAATACACAGTATGACAATTAGGAGTTTCAGTGAGAACTTATTGATCCATGTACCCTTCACCTAACGCTTCATATCTGCCTGCTTGGATGTATCTAAGGCAGTATTGGAACTGAAATGTTGTGATTGGCAGTGTGATATAGCCCATAGCTGCCAAGGTTTCAGAATGCTATGTGTGACATTTTCATAATTTCAGTGAAATTATGAGTGACATTTCAACAACTATGAGTGACACTTTATCGCAGGCAATATCATGCGATGAAGATGAGGCAAACATATAAATATTAAAAATATTGCACCCATTTGAGCAACAAGAAACTCTAAGCTATCATTTAACTAAAGTGCACTAACAGCAGGCAACTGAAAAGCAGGCAGAGTCAAAATGTGTGACTCCACAATTCTCAGACACAGTACACTACAGGCCACGGGTGCAGGTAGGTTAGAATAATTGAAGCATTTGTTTTACTTATTAGCAGCCATAGCAAGTTAGCTGAGCTACTAAAACCCAGATGCCTTAGCCAGCCTTTGCATACACTGGCCCGCCTAGATTCTCCTTGCTGTAAGTAGTCAATCAATGAGCTCAGGATGCAGAGCATCAGTGTAAACTCCAGGGCCTCTCTGTCACACGTAGGACCCAGCCCACAACAGAAAGATGTGAGGCCCCACTTAAACAAACGTGGATTTTCTTAATGTCTGTTATCCATGTCTGCATTTGAGGTGATGTTTGATAAAAAAAAAGACCTCGGTAAAAAAAGAGTGGTACTGCTCATGCACTTTCAACCTCTGACAGGCACCTGAAAGTTTGATTACCTTACCTCAGCCTTTGTGTCTAAGCCGGCACCATTTGAAAGTCACAATCAATTTACAAAGCTCAAGTCAGCACACAGTATAATGTATGTCTCGCACTCACCCAAGGGTCACAGAAGCCAGCTGTCGCAAATTGTGGAAATTTCAAAGTTTGGACTATGCGCAAGCATGATCAGTGTTTTTTAGGCGTGATGGAAACAGTTCAGAAACCCCTGCCTTCAGATCCATGCACTCTCACCACGCACTTGACATTCGGAAAACAACCAAATATAAATTCGGCCTCTGAATTTCTTTCTAAAAAATTAATTTCGATCACTGCCTTATTATCTCCTTTATGAATCCGCTCCCCTGCCCGCTCCCCTGTCCATGTTTACATTTACTGAGTTTGTAAAAGCGTTGCTTTTTTTTGTTCTCTTTTCTTTTAATAAGTATCTCTTCTTTTCCGCCATAATACAGCCTGTTGCTCCCAAGTCTGCAGCATTATATGAGCAAAGTAAAGATACTTCCCCAACAGGGTCGTGGGTGTTTCAAACTATTTCTTGGTGGCAATGCAGTTTTACTGTCTCAAGCATAGGTGGTGACTGGTCTAAAATATCTTTCACTCCTACACAGGGGCGATACATTAAATGTAAATGTATTTCGATTTATATAGCGCACAAATCACCCAGGGGTCTCAAGGCGCTTGCTTAGGGAACCCGTCCTGGTATTCCCCTGTGAGATACCCCGGCAGGGTATTCACAAGGTGAAAGCCAGGCATCCCGCCGCGAGGGGCCGTAGTGGAGATTAAGCAAGCTATTGCCCAGAGTCGCAGAGTATCAGCCCGTGAGTCGAGTAGGCACCGGAGCGAGAATTGTCAAGTCCGTGGAATTTTTTAGACCGAGACCCGCCGAGGCGGGGAATCGAACCCTGGTCCACGGCTGATCTCAGCTTCCGGGTCTGCCGCCTCTAACCACTGAGCCACGTTTCTCCACTGGGGCATTTGGTGTTTCACAACTCCCCTCCTCCTCCTCCTCCACCTCCTTCAGTAATGCAATCACTGCCTGGATGGCTAACGGTTCCCCTCCCCGTGCACGGTGCGGATGACTGGGCCCTAAAGCAGTGCAGCAAGGGAAAGCTGAGCGCCTGGAGGCCTGATTTACTACTGATGTCCTAACACTTACTTGAGTAAGCGCCCGCCGTTACATCAGATCTGCCACAGTCCAGAACTGTAAACTCCACTAATGACTGCGACACTGGCAGCGGCCGCGCGGGTTCACTCGCCATCTTATACCAATCCTTGCTCGTTGCTAAATATACATTTTGCTACCTCACCTGCATCCGAGTGCTAACCTAATTATAACCACAGGGTTACTTCCACATTAGTTGTTGCCACACTTTTATCTTTCTATACAATTTAGAAAGCATGCTCGTGCTAAAAACCTGACGGTATAATGTGTCACCGACTAAAATCACTTACTTAAAGTTTCAGAGACTGCAGTGGTCCGTGACTGCACTGCTGCCCATCGATGGTGTACTCTCTGCAGCCTACCTGTTCTCAGGCTGCATGGTCATTCGTCCCGGGGCCCGGCGCCGCTCGCTGGCCAACCTCACTGAGAGCCTGCCGCCCGCCGCGATGTGATTTTCCTGCCTCTTGAGCAGAGAGACTCCGGACGTGACGGCACTCTACCTGCCATCCGGATACTGTCCGGCCCCGGCGCAAACTGTCATCACCTCATCAGGGGTAGAAAGCCCTTTCTAAATGCAATCATAATTACACCGATCATGCTCCTCGTCTGATCCAGGGTTTTCCCCTATGTCTGGGAATGCCCAGGGCCTGAAGCCTACCATGAAGATTCACAGCTCTCGATTAATCCCGCCCCTGTGGTGCCATGACTGACAGCACTTTGTGTAAACGGTGGCGTGCCACGCCGGCGCCACAGGCAGATATTGCGCATTGTTGCCAGTCAAGGACAACACAGCAGGCAGAGTGAGTTGATACAATGTAGGCTCTCAGAGCTGAGCGCGCCGCAAATGATGATTTAACTTTTTAGGAACTAGCCCAGCAACCGCAGCACGAAGCACAGAGAGCCAGTGAGGGGCTGCTGGTGGCGCAGGTTGACAGGTGGTGGCAAATGCGTGACAACGCATTTCAGTGCGGTGATGCGGACCACCGCACTGAAATGCGTGAGCGTCACACCTGATGCGTGATACTTGACAGGACTGATAGCCATGAATTAACCATTCAGTAGATAGTGAATCAGCTACTGTGAATGGTAACTTCTCTAATTTTTCAATGAGCAGCATGGTGTACTTTGCCTCTCTGCGTGCCATAGTCAACTGTCTGTCGGTCAGATTTTAAATCGAGAATAAACTTGTGCTGTTAATGTATCGCCATGGCACATGGCCTGAACGCAGTGATTGCAGCATCCAGCTTAAAAGAATAATGGAGCACAATTGAGATTGCCTATGTTGTAGGATAGACAAATCTTGCTCCATTATGTCAATTGCTGAGGATTCAATGTTGCCTAGTGAATAAATACGTTAAAAAAGTGTGCTCATACCATTGTCTACCACAGTTAGGGCCTTTTCTAGGATAATCCTATCAATTTCACGTAATCTTTCAGCAGCATCCTGTTGGGAGACCTTCCAGTTCATTGTAGATGGCATACAAGAAGCGTTTCTAACGCGGTTTCTTGGGACCTAGCAAGAAATCACTAAGATCCATGTTGTCAGCTAGAAGGGACAAGTTTTGTTTCACCTGTTGTATTGTTGAGGTTTTTAGCCATTCTAGGCACAACTTCCCAACACTGTATGAAGACACTACCCCTGGGTTGTCTGTGTGTACATAGAGTGGGTCGGGCCTATGGATACTAAACCCTCCAGTGGTACCCTTGAATCTTGATTGACACCTTTTTGTGTCGATAGGCCAAACCAACCATCCCTGTCGATGGGAGTTGAAGAATTGTATGCACCATTATGTATCATTGCACTCAGCATTTCCTCACTTATTAGTGTGTCATTCGATATACCCGCAATAGTTATGGGTAAGGGGATGCGTTGTGTTTTCAGGTCTTTAATTTTTGCAAACCCGTAGCAAGTAGTCTGTTGCACTGTTCTGTTCAGGAATATTACCTGTAATGGTATGAGTCAAGCTCTAAATAAAGCCTCTGTTCCCTGAACCTGACAATCTTTAGTCCCCCAGATGGATTTTGTGTCTATCGTGTCCCTCCAATAACCAAGACCATGTATAGACAGTTGGGAGATGAAAGGTGCTGAATATATGAGCTTGGTATTTTCCAACATCATTTTCTTTGCAGTTGCATTAGTCTATTCCAACCTATTTTAGTATGACATTGGGTCTGATGTAGGAAACCCTGAAAAGTATGCAAATTTCTGTGCAAATATGGCAAAACTATCTTTTGATGGTGTCAGGCAATGTTCTCATTGATAGTAAGTGTTAACAGTGCATGGAACGCTATCTCTGTGCAAAAAGTGATGACCATAGTGTTGGTAATAATACATACTGTCAAAGTCAGGTGTAACTTCGTACAATTCTATGTAAGAAAATGCAGCAGATTGTTCTAAATCTGAGAGCATAGTATTTACAGTCTCAATGTCCCAATCATCAGAGAGTGTACTTGGGGTAATCAAATCATTCATAGATATTTTAAATACGTGTTGAAGTTTTTAAACGTTCAGTAGGACCAAATACATCATATGAAACCCTATCCCAAACTAAACCATCCGGTAGTGGAACTGCTGTAAAGTTCAGTAGGGATAAGTCTCTTTGTTCACGGTGTGATGATGTATATGGTTTCAGGACCAAGTTCACAGGTTGTACTGCAGAGCGTTGTTGGAGGTAATGTCCATTCAGTAGTAGGAAATAGACAGTTACTATGCAAATCCAAAGAACAGGATCACTAATACAAACCAAAGATGCAGCCAAGGGGACACAAAGTAAGTCTTTTTCAGTCAGAGATAGAATTGTCAAAATTGTGCTTTCATGAAAATGGATGGTGTTTGGATCTGAAGAAAAGTCATCGAAGTTGATGCAGTAGCCAGACGCAGTCTGATCTATCTTTGAGAGCTTAGCAGTGTTTGTAGATTTGGCAGTTGCTCCTTGTGAAGGCACGTTGATGGGCTGAATTGCAATTTACGTTTCAATTCCATTTGGATGTTGTTCTGTTTCAACAGGTGTGATTCGTACTCTGTTATTGGCTACTCAGCTATCTTGCGCAGAGGAGTCTTGGAACGTTATTAGTCTTTCCAGCTGAACTTCCTGTAGAGTAACGAGAGGAGATCTGCGGCTTCTCAGGGCCCCACTCGGCCAGCTGTTGAGAATCGGCCATATAGTGTGGTTTGATCAGATCAATGGAGACAAATCTTTTTTCTTTTTTTGCCGGCAAGAGGAAGAAGAAGTACTGTTCTTGTTCCTTGAACCGCAAGGACAGGTACAGGTGTTGTGTAGGATGGCCCAAACTCCTTCTTGTCCACGATCTTTTCTCTGACCAGTTTCCCAAACTTTGGAACCCATACAGTTCTTGCCGGAACCGGTTTGACTTCCCCAGTGGCGGTGCTTTTACTTGGACGTTCCTTTGTAATGTCCAGAATTCATTGAGTTCCTGTAAAACAGCCAAACAATCATTCAGTTCAAATGGTTTTACATCCGCCACTGTGTTGGCACAATCTAGATCAGGTACCCACATTCTTGTCCCAAACAGGATCTCATAGGGGTATGTCCTCCCAAGGATTTTCTTGGCATATTGTTTAGTGATTAGTATAGGTGATTGACCCAACTACAGCCCGCAGCTAATACCTTTGCTGTTAAGGATTGCTTTAGGTCCCGGTTTTTACTCTCCACCTCCGAATTTCCGTTGGGATGGTAGGGGAAGGAGTACCGCAAGGCCACGCCCATACTGTCTATGGCTTCCTTGTAAGCCAGAGAGCTCAAACGCAGGGCCACCGTCGGAATGTAACATGCCAATTGCATATATCCTGATAAAGACTCGCAAATCCTTGATAACAGTTCGAGCGTCAGCCTAGCGCTGAGGCCAAACCCATGTAAATCTAGAGCATTAATCCACTGCCACCAAGATGTGATTGTAATCCCCGTCTGAAGGGGCTGCAGTGATCCAAATAGACACATGCAAGAAGTCTGTCTGAAATGGTTAATGGTGTTTGTGGTGGCCGTGCTACGGTGGAACCTTTCACCTGCTGGCAGATGTGGCACTTTAAGACATAAGCCTTTGTTTGTTTAGACAAATTTGGCCACCAGAATCGCTGCTTCAGTAACAAAACTGTTGCGGTGACTCCTGCGTATGCAGAGCCCAGACCCTCGTGTGCAGCTAGAATTAAACCTAATCTGCTATTAGTGTTTGGTATTACTCTATCACCCATTGCTGGAATTGGAGCATAGAAATTGTTTTGCGCATCTAGTTTATAAGAATATTTCAGTTTTAATCCCTTCGGAACGGCACAGCCTTTTTTTTTTTTTATTTGTTTATTGGAATTCGCGGGGTAAATATTCAGCAGTTTGCACATTCATCATTACATGTTTGTAAAATGATAAGCACCATAATATCCACTGCATTACATTTGGAAGGATATGCAATTTTTGTAAACTAACAACAAAATAGGCAACAGTCAATCCAATTGAGAAACAAATATGCTTTGTCTAGCATGGATAAGCAATAACATGGTTCAACTTTCCATAGATCTAAGTATATAGGGTCAGTGCAGTGTAGGGCAGATATATTACATATACATTAGCTTAGATACAAGTAAAGGTATACCTCATATAGCAGCAAAGTGTAGCCAGACCATATTTGATCATAATCTCAGCTCTGTTACAATAGTTCGCAGTGCAAGCATTTTCCAAGATGTTTCATTTGACCTTTCTAATTTTAGGGGAACGCATTTCCACCTAATACCTAGGACTTACTTCTCAGGTTCATCTGGCTCCGAAGTCAGGGATTCTGCTCTATCCCTCATCCACTGCAGGAATGGCTCCCAGATATCCCGCGGTCGGGAGGCAGTCGGCATCAGTTCCCAATATGCACCAAGTTGGGTATGGACATACGTTACTTCCGACAACCAGTCTGTAAATTTAGGCAGGGTTCTGCGTCCCCATTTCATTGCCACCTGACGTTTAGCATATAGTAACAATAGGGCATGTAATTTGCGACTTTTAGGTTCCGTGCCTGCTAGCCATCCAAGGATTCCAAGTAGCGGGGAGGGATCGTCTGTTCTACTAAGAATTTGATTTATTGCATTAAATATGGCAGTCCAGTAGTCAATAAGGGACGGGCAGCTCCAAGCTACATGTAAAAAGGAAGCACCTTCCGCTCCACACTTCCAGCACCTGTCATCCTCTCTTATGCCCATTCGGTGGAGAGCTACTGGGGTGCGGTAGAACCTATGTAAAAATTTGAAGTGTATTAAATGAAGTTTGTAATTGTGGGAGAGTTCCAATAGTTGTCTACAACAGAAGGACCATTGGTCGTCAGTTAGTGGTGTCTCTAGTTCTACATTCCATAATTGCATAGAGTTAGGCACTATAATAGGAGTTTGTTCTTGCATAGAATTGTACAAGCGAGACACCAACTTTTTCGGAGACGCCCTTGCTAGTATGTTTTGGAGTGCGTGTAGTTGCGGGGGCTCATCTGGAAATTGGTCCCAGAACGCTCTACAGGATGATTTTAATTTGTGGTATGTGAACATGTCATTGAAAGATGTAGTTAGCTCATCCTCCATGATCTGTAAATCTCGGAACTTACCATCTGGATACAAATCAGCAAAGGTACGTAATGTTGCTCCAGCCAGGGATATTTCTCCTCTACTTTCCTCCAAGCAAGGGAGCATAGGGTTTTGTTTGAGAGGGATCGCTGGCGCATATAAAAGGGGAAGATTAGCTCTTTTTTGTAATTCGCGCCATGCCCAGCGGAGCATATTTGCTGAGTCTATATCCCGCGTTGGTCTCGGAGTCCCGCGATAAAGGGCAACCCCAAGGGGCAGTGGAGCTACCGAGTCCAGCTCTACCGCTACATGTGGCTGATAGGGTGTGGGGAAGGCCCAAAAATGTAAGAATTGGGCCTGCGCACATAACGCATATAGTTGCATGTCAGGAGCTCCCATTCCCCCCTGTCTCAGCGGTAGCGTCAATAATGCCCAAGATAGTCTAGCCTGACCCCCTGCCCAGACCAGTGACAATAGATGAGAGTGTAAACAGGTGAAGAAGTGCTTCGTTAGTGGGATCGGTATGTTTACAAACAGGTACAGGAACTTTGGTAATACTATCATTTTTGCAAGTGCAATCCTACCGGCTATGGATAAAGGTAGTTTCGCCCATATTGCCACCTTACTTTCAAGCCAATTAACCGCTCTTCCAAAATGTAAAGCCCAGATATCTTGAAGGTTGCGACTTATCCAGACGCCTAGGTATTTAACTTCATCGGCTCCCCAGCGCAAACGAAACTCGGGGTGCACTTCGGGAGTGTTATCAGTTAGGGGAAATATGACCGATTTAGCCCAGTTAATTGAAAAACCCGATAGCCCTCCAAATTTTACAAACTCACGCAGCAATGGGTTCAAATTTTCAGCTGGGTTTAGAACATAAAGAGTGACATCATCGGCATATAAAGAAATCAATAAAGTACGGGTGCTAAATCCTATACCTCTTGCTGTGTGATGTTGCCTAATCCTGGCCGCTAATGGTTCCATTGCAATCGCAAATAGTAGTGGGGATAAAGGGCAACCCTGTCTGGTACCTCAGGATATTTCAAAAGGGTCTGATATTAGGCCATTCACTCTCACTCTCGGGTGTGGTGTATAGAAGACGTATTTGTCCTATAAATAATGGGCTAAATCCCATACGCTCCAATATATTGAATAGATAAGGCCACTCAAGAGAGTCAAATGCCTTTGTGGCATCCAAAAATACCACTGCAGCCTGCAAATCTGGGTGGAGGTAATGTAGCACTGAAAATATAGTTCTCAGGTTATGCGAGGTTGCACGGCCCGGTATGAACCCTGATTGGTCCGGGAGGGCCACCATTGGGAGTAGTGGTTGTAATCGATCTGCTATTATTTTTGCATATATTTTTACGGCCACATTTATGAGAGATAAAGGCCTGTAAGAGTCCAGCGATTGACTATCTTTGTCCGGTTTCAGAAGCGTAACAATTAGGGCCTCCCTCATGGACTCCGGTAGCACCCCCACTTTTTAGAGCCTCGGCAAATACAGCGTTTAGCCTTGGTGCAAGTTCTTCCACATAGGTTTTAAAATGCCGTGGTGAGCCCATCAGGTCCTGGGGCCTTGTTCAATGGCAATATCTTAGCAATATCTTGGATCGTAACTGGAAGGTCCATGTACCTGCGATGTATATCATTGAACCACACCAGGGCGATGGAATCTAAATATGTTTTAAGGGAGTCTTGTGTCATTACATGCGTGAATTTATATAAGTTGGAGTAGTATGTTGTAAATGTCTGCAAAATCTCATCTTGTCCTATAATCACGTCTCCTTCGGGGTCAACTATAGTGTGGACGTATGTGGTCGGTGCTTTAGTGTTAATGAGTCTAGCTAGGGCCCGACTAGGTCTATTGCCCTCTCCGTACCTCCGAGCCTCAGCCTGTTTACTCAGGAATTTCAGCTCGCTTTGGGATTCCTCATTAAAGTCTAACAATTTAGCTTTAATTTGTGTTGCAAGTTCGGGTGTGGGGTTATCCAAAAATGATTTCTCCAGGTGTTTAAGTTCCCTCTCCATCGTGCTCATGGTGCCCCTAATTGCCTTAAGTACTCCTGCTTGGCGTGCTATACATTGCCCTCTAATGACCACTTTGAATGCATCCCATAGTACTGATTCTGTAGATACAGATCCCGCATTATTTTCAAAGTAATCTGTTATATCCTTCCTAATCTCTTCAGTAAATGCTGCATCTAGTAGTGCATGTGGCGGTAGGCACCAGGTGAAGGCTCTAGTGGGGGCATTTGGGATCTCCAGATCCAAAAGGTAGGGGGCATGGTCTGATAGTGAGCGGGCTAGATTTCTCACATTAACTGTCCAAGCAGCCTCAACTGGGGATACTAGCCAGAAGTCTAACCTGGACCAGGCTGCATTGTGGGTGGATATACATGTACCTTCTCTAACATGTGGGTGCTGTGTTCTCCATATATCTATCAGCGAGCCTTCCTTAATTATATCCCTTAAAGCCTGACTGGCGTGTGGGTGTAGTGGTCTAGGTGCGCCCTTACGATTCAAAGAGTCGTTTAATACTACATTAAAATCTCCTCCCCAAATAATCGTTGAGCAGTCCATCGTCGTTACCTGAGCCCAGACTCCCCTAAAGAACTCCGCATCATCTATATTTGGGCCATATACAGCCGCCAGCACTATTGGTTTTCCCATGAGGGTCCCATGTAACACAACATATTTCCCATCTGCATCACTAGATACCTTATGCTCTCTCCAGTCTATTCCCTTCCGTATAAGTATCGCTACCCCTCGGACATAGTTCGAGTATATAGCTGAGTATATGGATCCCCACCTGGAATGTTTGAGTTTTGGTGTTGGAGTGCAGTTTATATGCGTTTCCTGTAGGAAGCATAAATCAATGTTATGTCTTTGCAAGTAGCCATGCATTAGTCTCGCCTTCCTGCTATCGTTTATACCTCTAATGTTCCATGTTAATACCTTTGTCATACCCATCTACCTCCGTCTGATGTGTTGCGTTGGTATTCAAACCGACCCATAACAAGACGATGTGTAACAGAAAGATAGACCCTGTTCCTGTAGTACTGACAGTTTGCCCAACATCCCAATTTTCCAAACCACCCCCCACCCGCACCAACCCCCCAATTAGGTTGTGTCAAATCCCCCCCCATAACGCACATAGCGTAAAAAACTATTGAACTGGTGAACATTGGGAGATACCCCTTGGAGGTGTGGCATCTCGAGCGTACACCCCTGTTTGCACAGGGTGGCTGTGTTGTCGTGGTCTAGTTCGCTGGCACATACAAGCAAAAATAACTAAACTAGCAAGAGCATAAATAAGGGTATGTGTGGCAAAAACCGAACCAATGCCAGGCCCTCAGCAGGCAGACCAGTGCCGGCTTGATGTTAAACACAGAAGATCATCTCAAGGTTCATATAGAAACCCGCATCATCATTATCAAGAAACGAATGTTACACATGAAACACAACACAAAAAGGACCTGCAGGTGTCATTCATTATCACTCATGCGATCCTCCGTACTGCCCCCAGGCATAGTCTTCCTCTTTGACTTGGGGCACAGATGTGCTTTGCAAACTTAAGGGCGGATTGAGCGTCAGTAAAATAGTGCGTAGTGCCATCATGTGCGACTCTCAATTTTGCTAGGTACAAGAGGGAGTATGGAATTTCCGCTTGGAGCAACAGACGTTTGGCTGTTATAAATTCTTTCCGTGCTGCCTGCACTAATGGCGTAAAGTCGGGGTAGAATGATATAGTCTTTCCTTTATGCGTTATTTTTCCTTTCTCCCTTGCAAGTCTCAGTATTAGGTCCCTGTCTTGGTAATTTAGTAACTTCGCTAGGATAGGTCTCGGTGTTGGTCCCACTGGCGGCTTTTTTCCTAGCACCCTGTGTGCACGCTCAACAGTGAATACCGGTGACAGGTTCGGGTCGAACAGTTCATGTAGTAGGTCAGCAATAAAGACTTCCATTTTCCCGATCGCCGTGGTTTCTGGAATTCCTGTAATGCGAACGTTGCACCTCCGAGAACGTGCTTCCAAAGCATCTGCTTTAGCGTACAGCGCTTCTATTTTCTTCTCCATGTTGGTTATGTGCACCTTCGTTTCCTGTTGAAACTCGCAGCATACCGTGTGCTGATTTTCTAGGCAATCTAGCCTCGTTTCATGCGTAATGACCTGGGATTTCACTGATTCCAGTTGGGATGTCATAGCATCCAGCTTTGCGTCAATGCTTTTCAGACTTGAGCGTACCTCCAACATCAGTGCTCTCACATCTATGTCCTGAGTATCCCCTTGTATTGTCGCTTCTGCAGCCTCCGGGTCTGGATCATTTTGTTTAGCTTGACGCCGTTGCTCGAACGTTATCTTGGTTGGCGGGGGTCTCCTTTAACCATCTTGTCCACGCTAGTGGTGCGTTGTCTGCGCGTTCCCCTGTATTCCGTAGATATGGTCTGAATGATTCCTTAGGTCTGCAATAGACGGGAGCGAGTGGTGTCGTAAATTAGGTGGTCTGGACCAAGACTCGGAGCAGCAACCCTGTACGGCAATATAATAACAGGCAGATGCAGGCTGCAACGCAGCATATGGCTGTGGCAACAGCTGCCGCGGCGCCTCAGGTTTGTGGGGTTGCAGCTTTCGAGGGACAACGAGTAAGAATAGAGAAGCATATATCACCGCCTGGAGCGCCGAGAATTGCAGTGTTTACCTCCCCAACAGTGAGCTGTTATGTCCGCTAGGCTGCAGGCCAAAGTGGGTTCTGGTGCACATATATATCGTAGGTTTACTCCCAGGAGCAGGGTCAGCGCGTCTCCCCCACGTCCTGAGGTCAGCGCAACCACCAACAGAAGGCAGAAGTGACCACTCTTCCCAGCTCAGCAGTCGGGCGCCATTTTAGTGCATGTATCCCAGAGCACTTCGTGGCGCGTAATGGCGGCGTAGCCTACATGTGTGAGTACAGTCGTGAATGTGAAACTCCTGTCATTCGTGAAAATATGGTGCCCAAAGCAAAGGAATTTGACTGGTTAAAGGTGCAGAGGCGCTGGGTCGGAGAAGGCGAGTACCGTAGAGCGCACAGTTCAGGATCGCATAAGGGATCCCAATCCAAGATGGCGGCCCGCCGACTTTATCTATGACCGGCTTTAAAGTTCTTTTTTACGGGCAAGCACCTCCACATGGATCGCCGATTTCCCCATGTAAATCCTGTCAGGTTCCGCCGTGCATTCCCACCTCACCTTGGCCCGGCTGGGATAGCTGGTTATCCGGCGCGGTACTGTATCTCGTCTGGCCTGCGCATCCCCGGTCTAAAGCAGGATCGGACGCTCGAACAGAGCTCCAAAGTAGTCGGGTCGCACCCTGGCCGCACCACGGTGGGTCCACCGGGACGTATAACTCCCGTTTCACACTCGCTTGGGCTCTGAAATTCAAGCTGCCGGTGCCTTCGGTCTGCCGCTACCCCTCGGTGCAGGATACAGTAACGTGCCTCGCAAAGAAGATAGGATTAATTCAGGATTTTGCTCACAGCCGGCGGCGCTCGCTTAACAAGCGGCCATTTCGCTGCCCGGTCGGCCACGCCCCGAACGGCATAGCCGTTCTTTGAGGCATTGACAGCTATCAGTATGTGTCTGTCTATCCTCGTTCTAGAACGAGTGATTGCAGCAACGGCAGCAGTACGCACTGTTGCCTTGGCAGCTTCATCAGCCAGTGAATTCCCTTCAGCTTGTATGCCAACACGCTGATGACTCAAGGGATGAATCACCTGAGCCCGTGGCAGGCATGCTTTCAGCTTTGTCACTTGTTTCCATAACAATTTATCAGTCGCTGCCGGCATGACTCGCAGGTGGGGGGATCGCACGGGGAGGTAAATAAAAAAAAACTAACCTTTGCCTCCAGTCCCACGTCACATCTCCGCTCTGCGCCTAACACCTAACAAGAAGCAGGCAGCCACCCTCTCCTCCCCTAAGCAATCACAACGCTGTAAAGCCAGCGTTGTGATTGGCTAGGATGCCGACTCCACAGGCGTCTATTGTAAGGTCATTTTCTCTATGTAGGCCGTGTGCAGCCTACATAGAGAAAATGCACAGTGTGCATGACTGGCTTGGTCGGTCCTGGGGCCGACCAAACAGTCAGCGCTCACAACAGTGGGCAAGCCACTCCTCCCCTACCTGGCGCAGGAACCAAACCAACCAGGCATAGCCTTCTGCTTTCTCACAGTGCGAGAAACAGAAACATAAAATGGTATTTAAAATACCATTTCATGTTTCTGCTTATCACACTGAGAGAAAGTCGTGGGGTGACGCTCCTCCGCCCACGTGTAGGAGCCGCCCCTGCAATTTATGTTTAATTGTGCAACCCGTGGAATCTCTGATCCCATTCTGGCCCTTGTAATGAAGATGTTCATTGTAAGATTGCACACAGTAAAACGAATCGCACACTATCGGTGTGGGAAATTCCCGATCTGTATACTGTAGTGCCAGTAACAGGGCTTTCAGCTCTGCCAACTGTGCTGTACAATCTCCTATAGATTGCATAGTCGTATTGCTGAGATGGAACTTACCGTCCCGCATACGTCCCTTCACTATCGCACATGCTGCGCTATATTGTTGTTTAGGTCCTATGGCAGGCTGAGTAGATCCATCAGTGTGAATGATATATTGATATTTCTCTAGAGGCCAAGATTTCATACGGGAGAGGGTATTCTTGTTCGTACTGCAATAACACTTGCGTTTTTAATGTGGAATTGTATCTGTAATCTATATCTGTTGCAGCGAGAGAATTAGCCCATTGTATCCATCGTGGATGCAATGCTTTCGCATTTGGAATGCTCGTTTTTAGGTCTCGCTGATCCAGCGCGCATGCGCTGTCAGCGAGACATTTAGTTAAGCCTCTTTTGGAAGTGCTTCCAAAGCGGCGATCAGCTTACCTGCACACGCACAAGCACGCGCGCGACGTGCACAGCACTTTTTTCATCGCGTGCGCGCGTGCGCACATCAATCAATCAATCAATCAATCATTGACACTTATAGAGCGCGCTACCTACCCGTAGGGTCTCAAGGCGCTGGGGGGGGGGGTGCCGCTACTGCTCGAACAGCCAGGTCTTCAGCTTCTTCCTGAAGGAGAGGTGGTCTTGGGTCAGGCGCAGGTCGGTCGGGAAGGAGTTCCAGGTCTTGGCTCTTGGAGTTCCAGGTTCCAGGTCTCCCAGGCTTGTCTTAATCAGCATCGCGTCAACACTCGCGTCCGCCTGTCACTCCACACGACTCGATAGAGCTGACTGCTGCCTTCACTTGCACACCAGGTACGTCCCACTTATACCGTCTCATACAGAGCTGCGAACTGCATTTCCTCATGCGGCATATTACCGTGCGGAGGACTGCTCGCCTAAACGCCACCACCACCACGCGCATAGATTTCGAGGACATCATTGCCTTAAATTACGGATTCTCCAATGGCCCCCATGTTCACACACTTAAAACACCTGCTTTTTAATCCCTGCCATCTTATTCTGTCTTCCGTATATGTGATTCACCACGTTTTTATTCACGTTATGCTCACCGGCCCACCCTTCGACAAGCTAAGCGCCCGCATTCAACCCTTATTCACTAATATTGACGCACAAAAAAACTCCCGCTTTTCAAATCCTTGCCGTTTTATTTTGTCTTCCGTTTATGTGATTCACAATGCTTTTACTCATGATTTGCTTACCGGCCCTCCCTTTCACACGCTGAGCGCCCGCATGCAATCTTTATTCGTTGATACTGACTGCCCTTGCTGGGACTTAGCCATGTGTGTTTTTCTCTTTTGTTGTTTTTATTTTTCCTGTATATGACTCATTACGCCTATACTTAATGTATGCTTACCGGCCATGTTGTTATGTTCAGCGCTTGCCTTTTTATTTTTGCCCATATTCTATGATTTCACCAACATAGAGAAGTACTTAATTCTCTGACCAGGCTCTTTGTATCCCATGCTAGGCCATTCACATCGAGCTCACAATGCGCCCTACTCCACTGCGCCTTTCTTCATGCATATACAAACGAGGTCCGACTACACGGGTCGTTTTCTTAAACACTAAAGGACAGTGTAGATTTCCATTTCTACCTACAAGGGTTTTTTTAATTTGAGGTGGCCGATACAGAAGCAGGGCACTTTGCTTCCTCCAGTAGGCTGCACCTTCAGACTCACACTTCGAATATGAACCATTGTTTCTCAGGCCATTGCCCGCTCTCATTTCTATTTTTCATAACTGTGCTCAACTACTGAGCAGAGGATTAAATTCAAAGCCCTATGCATTGCTCATACAGACGAAGTCCGACTATACGGGTCACTTTTCTTAACAATTAGGACGTCGTTTATTTTACCAACAGGGGTTTTTTAATTCACGGTGGCTGACACAGTAGTACGACAATCCGTCACTTCAAGTAGGCCTCACCTTCAAACTCATTTTTCCATTATGAACCTTCGTATATTTAGGCTATTGCTCGCTCTCATTCCTAGACCTGCAACATGCATTTGTGTTCGTTGCAAGATAATGCTTGTTGGTATATGTATACAGGCTTGTACTTCTGCATTACACATTCATAACCCTAATTTTTCCATTTCTATCCTTATCCATGTGAAAGGCTCTGCTGCACATTCGGACATTGTATGCACTATATTAAACAGCAAAAGTATATAAACATAAAAGGTGGCAAAGTATCTTATAGTGATCATTTTTTTTAGACGACCATCATTTTATGTGCCTAATTTGTGTTCGCTATGTCTGCATACATTCACCCACTCTACGGACAACAGACCCTATTCATACCCATTCAGGAGCCCTGCATAATACTCTCTGATTACCAAAAGCAAGTTTAGTCTAATGACTTGCACAGCAAACCTTAATGATTTAAACAAACAAATACATATGATTTAATTATTTAGAATACATCTAGACATCAAAGTGTGTCCTTTGCTCCCAGCTTTGGTCAATCTCCAAGTGCCACTCAGCAGGACAAAAGCAAACGGTACTAATGTGGTAATTACAATTCAGCTTTAGTTTGGTTTCACATGCTACATTCTCTTAGGCATCCAACTTGAAAAATAACTCAATCAAATCTGACAAAGCTATCCAAACTTTTGTGAGCTCCTCACCCGCCATGCAAATACAAGGAGAGCATGCAGAAGAAGGAGCTTTACTATTTCATCTGCCTTGGGTTCAGACCCCTGTAAAACATACATGGACCACCAGCTGCTGGAGGCATCTGAGATGTCAGGACACAGGAAATGTGTACTCACACGCACAACCCCACATACACACACACACACAACCCCCCACACACACAACCCCACACACACACAACCCCACACACACAACCCCCCACACACAATCCCACACACACACAACCCCACACACACAACGCCCACACACACACAACCCCCCACACACACAACCCATACACATACAACCACACATTCACACAACCCCACACACACACAACCCCACACACACACACAACCCCACACACAACTCCACACACACAACCCCACACACACACACAACCCCACACACACACACAACCCCACACACAACCACACAACAACCACACACACACACAACGCCCTCACTATCTATCTATCGCCCTCACTCTATAATAAAGGACAGTGTAGATTTCCATTTCTACCTATAAGGGTTTTTTTAAATTTACGGCGGCCGATACAGAAGCAGGGCACTTCGTCTCCTCCAGTAGGCTGCTCCTTCAGATTCACACTTCGAATATGAACCATTGTTTCCCAGGCCATTGCTCGCTCTCATTTCTATTTTTCATAACTGTGCTCAACTACTGAGCAGAGGATTAAATTCAAAGCCCTATGCATTGCTCATACAGACGAAGTCCGACTATACGGGTCACTTTTCTTAACAATTAGGACTGCGTTTATTTTACCAACTGGGGGGTTTTAATTCACGGTGGCTGACACAGTAGTACGACAATCCGTCACTTCAAGTAGGCCGCACCTTCAAACTCATTTTTCCATTATGAACCATCGTATATTTAGGCTATTGCTCGCTCTCATTCCTAGACCTGCAACATGCATTTGTGTTTGCTGCACGATAATGCTTGTTGGTATATGTATACAGGCTTGTACTTCTACATTACACATTCATAACCTTAATTTTACCATTTCTATCCTTATCCATGTAAAACGCTCTGCTGCACATTCGGATATTGTATGCACTATATTAATCAGCAAAAGTATATAAACATAAAAAGTGGCAAAGTATTTTATAGTGAACATTTTTTTAGATGACCATCATTTTAAGTGCCTAATTTGTGTTCGCTATGTCTGCATACATTCACCCACTCTACGAACAACAGACCCTATTCATACCCATTCAGGAGCCCTGCATAATACTCTCTGATTACCAAAAGCAACTTTAGCCTAATGACTTGCACAGCAAACCTTAATGATTTAAACAAACAAATAAATATGATTTAATTATTTAGAATAAATCTAGACATCAGAGTGTGTCCTTTGCTCCCAGCTTTGGTCAATCTCCAAGTGCCACACAGCAGGACAAAAGCAAACAGTACTAATGTGCTAATTACAATTCAGCTTTAGTTTGGTTTGACATGCTACATTCTCTTATGCATCCAACTTGAAAAATAACTCAATCAAATCTGACAAAGCTCCTCACCCGCCATGCAAATACAAAGAGAGCATGCAGAAGAAGGAGCTTTACTATTTCATCAACCCTGGGTTCAGACCCCTGTAAAACATACATGGACCACCAGCTGCTGGAGGCATCTGAGATGTCAGGACACAAGAAATGTGCACACACACACAACCCCCCCCACACACACACACAACCCCCAACACACAACCCCCATACACACACAACCCCCCACACACACAACCCCCACACACAACCCCCCCACACACAACCCCACACACAACCCCACACACACAACGCCCACACACACACACAACCCCCCACACACACAACCCCACACACATACAACACACATACACACAACCCCCCCACACACAACCCCACACACACACAACCCCACACACACAACCCCACACACAACTCCACACACACAACCCCACACACACACAACCACACACACACACAACACCACACACAGCCACACAACAACCACACTGTCATGATTGTAGACGTGGTTGGCGGCCAGACACGGGGGATCAAGACGCTTCCCGCAAAACGCATGCGCTAAGGTTAACGCATGCGTAGTGATCAAAGAATAAGAATTTAAGCCCGCCCCACGCTTCCAGAAACGGTTCGCGTTTTAGCCAGGTTTCTGAGTTTCGTTCCGGGTCACGGTGGTTGGCGTCCGAGAAGGTAGGCCATTGGCGTGGCGTTCGACAGTCGGTGAGCGGCGCGTTCTGTGAGTACAAAGCCGCTCGTAATTTTCATTGTTGTTCCACAGCGTTTCAGAGCTAGCACCAGTTCTAGCTTTGCATTATTTTGGTCCGCTTCATTTCGGGATCATTTCTCGCTCTTTTTTTTTTGCAGAGTTTTATATAGCGCAAACTAGACCCGAACCGAATCAGGTATCAGAGCGCTTTACATATTTTCCAGTTACGTTACATGAGGACACACTTTCGTTTTAGGCACGGGGAGATTACGTGATTTGCCCAGAATCACAGGAGGTTTTGGCGTCGTTACCGAGACTTGAACCCAGATCCCCAGGTCCGAGGTCGAGCGCCCTAGCCGTTAGGGCAACTCCTCTCCCCAAGCTCTTAGTAGAGTAAGTCTGCATTGGTATTCTTCATTATCGAGTAGCGCTTGAGTTAGCTTTATTTTTGTTCTGAAGCTTCATTACGTTTATACCCCGAAGTTTGTTTTTACTGAGTGTTTTAGTTAATGCTGATAGGCATGCTAACATACGCTAAAGATATCTATATAGCGTCTGTGATATTGAACAGACCTTGTTTATAACGAATATTGAGTGCATTATTTGTGAATACTGACTACAAGTATTTATCTGTACGCTACCTTTATTGAGCCTCGTTTTTGTGCATCATTTGTCCAAGACACAAGGTGAGCCCGAGTGAAAGAATATATAAACCCTTTTCCTGCAGAAATACTTACCATCACTAATTCCTTGTCCTATATTTCAGGATCCAAGATTCTACACAGTCTGAATACACAAGGTATACACCTCATTTATAAAGGGAAACAGAAAAGAACAGACACTCAGTATACAAAGGTAGATCTAATAGAGACAAATATAGTACAAGACAGCTATAGGGAGGAACTGTTATTCATTCTTTGTTTTCTCTTTATGCAGCATCTTTGTACTGAAGAATTGCATGAATCCTGACTTTAGTGAAGACTGGAGAATCATTGTTTTTCCCCTTCTACCTTTGTTTTGTTTTATCAGTGTCTAAATCTGGCATGTGGTGGTGATAGGGTGAAGTTGGGGACTTGACTTCTGGATTCCGCGATACTCCTGAGACAACAAGGCTTAAGCACGACAGAGCACCACACACACACACAACGCCCTCACTATCTATCGCCATCACTCTATCTATCTATCTATCTATCGCCCTCACTCTATTTATCTGTCTATCTATCACCCTCACTCTATCTATCTATCTATCTATCTATCTATCTATCTATCTATCTATCTATCTATCTATCTATCTATCTATCTATCTATCTATCTATCTATCTATCTATCTATCTATCTATCTATCTATCTATCTATCTATCTATCTATCTATCTATTTATCTATCTATCTATCTATCTATCGCCCTCACTCTATCTATCTATCGCCCTCACTCTATCTATCTATCGCCCTCACTCTATCTATCTATCTATCTATCTATCTATCTATCTATCTATCTATCTATCTATCTATCTATCTATCTATCTATCTATCTATCTATCTATCTATCTATCTATCTATCTATCTATCTATCTATCTATCTATCTATCTATCTATCTATCTATCTATCTATCTATCTATCTATCTATCTATCTATCTTTCTATCTATCTATCTATCTATCTATCTATCTATCTATCTATCTATCTATCTATCTATCTATCTATCTATCTATCTATCTATCTATCTATCTATCTATCTATCTATCTATCTATCTATCTATCTATCTATCGCCCTCACTCTATCATTCACTCTATCATTCGCCCTCACTCTATCTATCTATCTATCTATCTATCTATCTATCTATCTATCTATCTATCTATCTATCTATCTATCTATCTATCTATCTATCGCCCTCACTCTGTCTATCACCCTCACTCTATCCATCTATCGCCCTCACTCTATCTGTCTATCGCCCTCACTCTATCTATCTATTGCCCTCACTCTATCTATCGCCCTCACTCTATCTACCTATCTCCCTCACTCGATCTATCGCCCTCACTCTATCTATCTATCTATCTATCTATCTATCTATCTATCTATCTATCTATCTATCTATCTATCTATCTATCTATCTATCTATCTATCTATCTATCTATCTATCTATCTATCTATCTATCTATCTATCTATCTATCTATCTATCTATCTATCTAACAATCGCCCTCACTCTATCTGTCTATCTATCTATCTATCGCCCTCACTCTATCTATCTATCTATCTATCTATCTATCTATCTATCTATCTATCGCCCTTACTCTATCTATCTATCGCCCTCACTCTATCTATCGCCGTCATTCTATCTATCTATCGCCCTCACTCTATCTATCGCCCTCACTCTATCTATCTATCGTCCTCACTCTATCTATCTATCGCCCTCACTCTATCTATCACCATCACTCTATCCATCTATCGCCCTCACTCTAACTGTCTATCTATTGCCTTCACTCTATCTATCGATCTATCGCCCTCACTCTATCTATCTATCTATCTTTCGCCTTCACTCTGTCTATTGCCCTCACTCTGTCTATCGCCCTCACTCTATCTATCGCCCTCACTCTATCTATCGCCCTCACTCTATCTATCTATCGCACTCACTCTATCTATCGCACTCACTCTATCTATCTATCGCACTCACTCTATCTATCGTATCACTACAGCATCACTCAGCACCACCACAGCATCACGCAGGGGCACCACAACATCAGTATGCGCTACCACAGCATCACTAAACGCCACAGCATCACTCGTCGCCACCACAACATCACTCAGCGCCACCACAGCATCAATCTGTGCAACCATTCAACAACAACTAGTTCAAATATGTTCTCTCAATGTTTCAAGCTTTATTACAAATGCCACAAAAAGATATTAATATTTCACTTCTGTTCTTGGATTTTCGTCACAATAAAATACACTGAACATAATCTTCACAAAAGTTATTTACAAAAGTTTAAGCTATTGCCATTATAAATTACAATAACTTTTATTTAAGTATTAATTATTTAAAAAAGTAAAAGCCATTGTTATTTGTAATATCAATACATCTAAGTCACATAAATACAACACTTATTGCATTACAAATACTCTAGGTGTCACATTTGCGAAAGTTATAACTATTGGCATTGTAAATGACAAAGCTATTACTGTTGCTATTTTCAAAACCAACATTAAAATAAAAAAATTGTCATTTACAATACCAATAGCTCAAACTTTCCTAATGCGAGACCTATTGCATTGCAAATGCTTGTTGTAACAGCTTCTAAAGTTGGCACTGGGGTTACAATAATTATGTGTTTCCCCTGTGCTAGTGCTCTTACTCTCACTACAGCAGTCTGTCCTGCTGTCAGTATTTTTTCTGTTGCTGCAAATTCAGCATTTGTGTACAAATGTGATATGTATGCAATTGGACCTGCCTCACCTTCATTGAAAGTGACATAGGTATAGCCTGATTAACCCGGGACCACCTGGATCACCAAGTCAGTGGTATTCACACGTGTGTGCCAATATTTGGATGATATCATGTCAGCCTTAACTGAATGTAGAGTATCTGTGTGCTGCTATGTCCACTGATGTGGTGTGAAATCAGGTCTGATTAAGTCCTAGAAAGGTTTTACTTTTTCTGCATAATCTAGAATGCATGTTCTGCTAAAATTTAGTAATCCTAATATGGATTGCAAACCTTTTGAGAATGTTTGAAGATTGGAGCAGCGCCCACCGTTCTAAAAAGTTGGCTGTCAGGCTCTTGCCTTCACTTGATAGCTCATATCCCAAAAACAGGACATTGAGATGGGAAATTTTAGATTTTTAAAAATAAATTTGTAGCCCAAGTTGGCGAATCCCACAATTATGTTGTTGACCCTGCTCAAGTGTTCAAGTAATTCATCTTTCGTCAGATAGATGTCATCTACATAGGACACAGCCTCCTCATGTTTGTAATAATTCTGACACTCTTGTCGAGAACAGCCTCATGCTAGTCCAAACCCTTGCGGCAAATGACAGAAGTGACACTGAGTGCAGAGGGCAGAAAATGCTGTCACATATCTGCTGTCTGGAGCTATATTTTGGCAGAAGAACCCATTCGAGATATCTAATGTTGTTTTGTATTTCTTCTGCACAGTGTTATTCATTAATGCAGCACTATGCATTCTGAATCGCAAAGGTTTGTGTGCATATGTTTAAATATCGGTAGTCTAAAACTAGATTATATGAGTTGTCAGGTTTCATTACTGGAAACAAAGGATTATTCATTGGGGAGGTGCGAGTCTCAATGATACCTTGGTACTCAAGTTGGTGTAGAGTTTCCTTGACCTGTCTTTTTGTAGTTTTTTTTATAAGGTACTGTCTCTGTGGATTTGGAGAAGATTTTAATGGGATTTCGGGGCGGGTAGACTCCACGTCCCACCCTACATGGTTGCCATATAATGTCGGAGCTATTTCTAGCGCCCACTCCTGTGTGTATTAATGTCTTAAAGTTTTTGGAATGAGGTCGGAGAAAGCAGGCTAAATGATGCTTTCCCCTATTGGGCAATCCATCACAAACTCAGGCGACCAACCTTTTTCTGCTAGTCATATGTCATATCCATATGTTAAGTTCTCTCAAAAGAGACCTTTAACCTTTCTAAAGATGTCCCCCTCTATTTGAAGTGTAATTTCATACAATCTATGCGGTACACTAACTCTGGTATAAGGTGTTTCCACTGTGATGTGTTAATTCAATACTGCTGTCACCAGAAAATCCTTCAGGTTCTGGCAAGCTATTGTTATTTCTGCTGCTATGTCTATCATCGTCAGAACCCAGTCCCTGTTTTGAAGCCTCAGTGACCTGGGCATGTCTAATTTTTAAGCCAGCTACTTCTTCTTTTTTTAATTGAGGGTTTGCTTTAGTTTGCTCTTCCTGTTTGATAATGTAATCTGAAGTGCGATGTATTTCATTTTTTGTCTTTGGTCGATCTTCTTGCTTTTGTTCTGATCGCCCATCCCTCTCTGAGTTTTTTGATGAACCCTGAAAGGAATGCAAGGAACGTGTTTCAGTGTCCTGATACCGGTCAGGTTTCCTAATGTTATCATGATTCCTAATGTTGTACCTCTTTTTTGTAGGACACCCTTAGGGGAAAAACACCACTTAATCGTGAATTCTTTTCTAAATTATTATTTTTTGAATGTTTGTTTTCCCATTTCTTTTTAGAAAATGCAGGTGCTTGCTTTGAGTTGTGCTTGTCGGGACTACCTGCCATTTGGCTTTCCCTGCTTTTGTTCCAAAATGATCTCTACCTAATGCAGCATAGGTTTCTTCAATAATGTTTAGTAATTCTCGCTCCCTATTGATAGGAGCTGTTTCCCTTAGGTGGCTGGGCCTGCAGCTGCTTCACACTTTATGTTGCTCAGCAATATTGCAGAGACTTGGGCTATTTTACCCATCAGTTTCATTCCCGAGGCCCTGCCCCATACTTGTGCTGTATCTGTTTCAATACATCAGGAACAACTGCTAAGGAAGGGGTTGCATGTACTCTGATGTAAACGGCAGCAAAGATTGTTCCCCAAGTGGTAGAATCCTCAATTGAGGGAACCATCCCCATTGGCAAGCAAATGGTTAGCATTAGCGTTTTTCCTGCGGACCCGAATGGGGAAATACTGCTTCCAGCTGTACAATATTTTGTGCTATCCAAAACAGAATTTGCTCCAGTTTGGAAGGAATTGTCCCTATTACTGATTTCAGTGTCTGTGGGTTAATAGTAGGTGTGGTCTGATGTGGACCAGCTGGAGCATTTCTCGCTGTTTGGACTGTTAATGTTCGCATGACGAACTGGACAATGTGTCTGTAAAGCCTGAATTTGTCTTTATATATTGTACGGACTTCATACACTGGTAGTGTATCTATCTCGGGATGCGGAGTGTATGTCGCTAGGAACGGCCAGGTCGCTCCTTCTATGCTGGGCGGACCGAGCCTTACGACAGATGTTGTGTGTGGGAGGTCACCTTTAAACCAGTTTTTGTGTTGCTGGTACGTTAACAGGACTTCAATGTCTTTGTATGGAATGTATTCATCTGGTGGTTCAACTACAATGAATGTGTGGAATAAATTAGTCATTGAATCTGCAGGTGGGAACTGAACCCAAGATAAGAATACCTCGGTGTCGTGGAAAACAGCACAGTGCGTTTCGCTCAGACACTCGTGCTTGCTGACTCTCAAAAAATACACAGGATGGCGATTAGGAAATTTCAATAAGTATGGTCCAGTGACAGCCTTGTGTAAAACAAAAGCATTCAAAAGAGATTGCTGATACCAATATAGTAAATAGTAGATACATTTCTACCGTAGTGCTAATAAGATGAACACAAGCCGTTCAGATAAAAACAATAGCACTTGCATAATCCTAAAATGCGCGCCCTAATTAATTTTCCTAAATATACCTAGTCTAGCCTGGATCTGTAGGTGTATATGCATATAGCTATGTATATCTGTAGCCAAGAAACCCCTAGAGAAGGACCAGCCCCCTCACCTGATAGTTTAGAATGAAGGACCCCGTCTCTGCATTGAGGATGACACCCCGCAAGAGGTGTCAGCTTGGAAAAAATTCTGTCAGCCTTGTTAGCTTGGAAGAGATTCTCCTCTAATTTGTAGGAGGGAGTGAGGGTCTTTTATACTAAAGTGATGACTGCAGGGTTTTTTCTTGAATCAATATGTTTTTAAAACACTCACGGATGTTTTGAAAACAATCAGCAATGCTTTTCTAAACAAATGCGCTCAAGCACAGCTGGCTGTTGGCCAAGGATGAAAAACGTGTTCCTTGTACAGAATAATTCTGCTGTGCCTTGGGACATGTTTATGTACGTCAGGTACAGGGATTATGATAGAATACTTAGAGCCTGGTGTCGAAGAGACAAGAGCAAGCCACTAGGTAAAAGGTCAACTGTTTACAAATGTTATTGTAGTGTCGATGGGACAAATGTATGTGCTAGGGGTATACATGACAGGACGAACCTAAAGGGCATGACAGGTGAGGGCCCAGCACCTCCCACGTCAATAAGGTTTTACAAAAACCATGCCAAAACAAGACACACATTGACAAAACCAAAAGGCTGATCACTAATTTCAGACCTACTGACTTTGCTAATGCTTGGTTTTTTTTTGTTTCCCATAATCTTTAAAAAAAAATCTTTTTATTTATGACATTATGCATAAAATACAAACAAAGTGATACAGTAGTGTACGGAGCTTTACATTGATATGGCTCCTGCTTTCCTACGCTCAACTCTGTCTATTTCTAATCTGCAAGTGTGCCTATATTAGGGTTTACCTATTCATTCTGTAACTGAGAAGGGATGGGAACTCGCCCGCGGGGTTCACAAATATTCCCTCTTTACTCATTCCACTGTCCCCATATTTGTGACCACTTTTTAGGGCATCCCCAAGATTCATATACCGTCCGCTCCATCAACATACACCAATGTAGATCCCTTTTCCATGCTGAAATCGTCTGTGCCACTTGTGCTCCTATAGCTTAACGATGTTACGTATCGCTATCATCAGACCCAATGACACCCAGGTTTTTACCTTACTACCAAGTCAGTAGGCTCCCAGATATTTAGGAGGCACAATCCCGGTTTCAGCTCTATTGGGATTTGTAGAATAACCCTCATACAACGAGTTACTTCGGACCAGTATCGTTGAAAGTGTGTACACTCCCAGATTATATGTATGAATGTGCCCTCCCTACCACACCCTCTGCCAAATCAGGATTGTCCTTGTAGCCTATTTTCACCAGAACTGGACTCGACAGGTACACCCTGAGTAAGACTTTGGGTTGTACGAGTCCTAGGTTTAAGATCGCCGTTTCTCGGGGGGACGCTAGGGCTTCCTGCCAGTCCTCTTCTGCCATACCCACTACATCTCGCTCCCAGTACTCGCACAATCTCCGTAGGAGATCAGTCATGTTGTTAATTCATTTTTGATACCTCAATGAGATCGCTTTCTGGGGCATGTGCCCATCAAGGATCCGGTCCAGAGATTCTCCCTTTGGTATGACTGCTTGTAGTGCATGCCTAACTTGCAAGTATCTAAAATACTCCGTATCTGCTAGTTTGAATTCTGTCTTCAGTTGCGCAAAGGGAATCACTCCCCCTTTTTTCATCAGCTCCCTAACCCTTGAGATACCAATCATGTCCCACCGGTCAAAGCCCTTAGTGTTTCTTAGTGTACCGAATCTTTCTGTGTCCCACAATGGGGTCATAAATGTGATTTGTCCTGTTCCACCCAAGCTTTTGTTTGCAATATGCCATATTCGAACCGCATGCTCAGTGGGTCCCATCAAATGAAATTTAGCCAGATTGGTATATAATGCTCTGATATAGTCCCCGCCTTGGAGAAGCCAGTGGTCCATATTATAGGCAGGGTCATCCTGGGGTCTTTATATGCCTTGATTTATTGCTGCTAGGTGTGATGTCCAGTGTGACCTTTTAATATCCGGCAGTCCAATGCCCCCATCATACCGCCCCCTTTTTAACTTTTGGGTTGCTATTCAGGGCGGTTTTCCCTCCCAAATGAGATCTCTCTGCTCCCTCTCAGTTGCTCTGAAATAGTCAGCGGGAACCAGGTTTGGCAAGTTTTGTAATATATATAACAAACGTGGCAACAACATCATTTTAAATAATGCAGCGCAGCCTAGCAAGGACATAGGGAGAGACCTCCAGTGTCTTACATCACTTTTTAGTCGCTGCTGCTGGGGCAAAAGGTTGTGCTCCTAATATGCTGTACGATCTTTGGTGACGTATATACCCACATACTTGAAACCTTCTTGTGCCTCTTCAATCTCGTAGTTTTGGGGCAAGGTGGGAACTTCCCTCTCCGTACATAAAGGACCGATTCATTCCAATTTATTTTGTATCTGGAATATTTACCCAAAATTTGTAAAAATATGGAGCGCTCTATTCATTGACGCTCTTGATGAGGCCAGGTATAGTAATATGTCAACGGCATAATATGAGATGCGGTCTTCCCAAGTTTTGGACCATCGTAGGCCCCTTATAACAGGATCTTTCCGTATCTACAATGCCAATGGCTCCAGCCTGAGAGCCAAAAGCAAGGGGGATAGGGGACAATCCTGTTTAGTTCCCCTCTCAAGACTACATTTGAGTGATTTTCGGTTATTGACTACCACTTGTGCTAGGGGCTCAGTGTATAGAAGTTTTATTCAGCTTAGGAATTCGGGGCCAAAACCCATTTTATTTTAGGACCCCATACATGTAATAACCATTCTATAGTGTTGAATGCCATAGTGATGTCTAAGGAAACCACTACTGCATCTTCACACAGGGCGTCAGCTCTACATAGCACATCATGTAACCGCCGGAGGTTAAGTAAGGTATCTCTAGCTGACATAAAACTTGATTGTTCCGGGTGGACAAGTTTTGTTATGACTTGGAGCAGGCGGGTGGCCATCAGTATCGCCAATATTTTAACCTTGGCGTTAAACAACGATATTGGTCTATAGGACACGCATTTATTATTCTGTTTACCACTCTTATGGATGACCACGATTGTGGCAAGTCTCTGGTCAGCAGGGAGTTTCCCTTGTTCTCGACTTTCTAAGTACATCTTGGTGAGGTCTGGCGCTATTTTACTAATGGCAATTTTATACAATTCAATGAGCAAGCCGCTGGATCCAGGATTCCCTCTAACGTGCGCGCCTGCGCGTCTGCGCACCTTTAAGGCACTAGCGCGCAGTGTCCCGTGTGTAGCGCGCACACGTTCTCGCTGCCCGCTTTTAAAATGTGAGCGACTAAAAACGGCAATTTACCGATTGCCTGAGGCCTTTGGGAAAATATTCCTGTTAATCACAGCGCCAGTCATGCGCTGCTATTAACAGAACTATTTTCAAATGGCCCACAATCAGCACCCAGCGGCGCTGTATTTAGAAAAGAAATGAAGCAAGGCTGAAAGAACAACGTGTGCTTCACACGTCGTGCTTTCAGACGTGCTTTATTTCTTTTCTAAATACAGCGCGACTGGGTGCTGATTGTGGGCCTTTGTGAAAGGATTCCTGTTAATCACAGCGCCCATCATGCGCTGCAATTAATAGGAATATTTTCAAAGGGCCCACAATCAGCACCCAGCGTCGCTGTATTTAGAAAAGAAATGAAGCAAGTCTGAAAGCACGTCGTGTGCTTCACACGTCGTGCTTTCAGACTTGCTTCATTTCTTTTCTAAATACAGCGTGACTGGGTGCTGATTGTGGGCCTTTGTGAAAGGATTCCTGTTAACCACAGCGCCCATCATGCGCTGCAATTAACAGGAATATTTTCACAATGGCCCACAATCAGCACCCAGAGGGCGCTGTATTTAGAAAAGAAATGAAGCAAGTTTGAAAGCACGACGTGTGGTTCACCCGTCGTGCTGTCAGACTTGCTTCATTTCCACAACAGCAGGATGCCATAGAAGCAGCGCAAGGTGGAAAAAAGTGCAACACCTTGCCTCAGTGCAGTGCACTGGCCACGGGCCGACCAAACATAGGCACTGGGGCCGCTGCAGCTTCGCACAGGCCCTTCTCTCGGGCAGAAATAGGATACAATGTGCTAACAGTACACTTTAAAAAAAAAAAGTTACATTCCTCCTCCCAGCGCCCTACCTGCTGTCTCCTTTCTGGATCAGAAACGTCCCAAGTGTTCAAACATGGCACAGAACTAGTCCAGTACTCACAGCAGTCAAGGGTACAAAGTTCTTACATGCCTGTTGAACCCATACAGTAGAAAAACAATCAGTGTTCAAACAGACACAGAGCGTTTGCTGCTATTATTTTGCATTTACATTAGCTACCGCCCAACATTTTTTAACCCTGACTCAGATAAACTGAAGTGTAATTATTTTGGTGCAGGATTTTATAAAACGCATCGATCACATGTTCAGAATCATTTCTTCCCTTACACTGGCATGAAAAGAAGCAGCAGATTTGTGATTAGTCAGTCAGCAATTAAAAAAGAAAAACACAGAATGAGTCAGCCCACTTTGGCTGTGGTCTCTCTTCAGTGCACACCTGCCTACAAAGTAGTTCACTTCAGGGCCATAACTAGTAGGAAAAACTAGTCTGTTTTTTTTTCATTTTCCCCCTGATATTTGGGATGGGTTATTTTTGTAATTTTTTGTACGCCAACCTTAGACCGATCCCTTTTTATGGTTAGAAACAAACAAAACATTAATTGGTAAAGCCAATAGTTCTCACCTATGCTTGGCAATATGTTTTAACCGTGAGGTACACAAGTGTGGCTGCTGTTCAGAATGACTAAAAGTTAGTGTGTCGCAGAGTGAAGTTGAGCGCCTTAGATTGAAGTACATAGAGTGGAGTGGCAATGAGTAGAGAAGAGTGAAATGGATTTGAGTGGACTAGAGTCAAGTGAATTTAAGTGGATTGGAGTGTTTTGAAGTTTATTTGGGTGGAGTGGCACAGATTAGATTGGATCAACAAGAGCTAGCTACTTGTGGAAAGGCTATGTGTCTGTTAAGTCAAAACGATTGTTTTGAGGAAGGAGGAAAAACTACTTGTTTTTATGAAGGCCCTCACCCACCAACCTAGTTGGTGGCATGCTTCATCATCGGGCCCCACCCAAGGCACCGAGTGTGCCTCGGGTGTGCTACGACACCTGGCTACAGCGGAGCTGGTTTTGTAAAGTGAGTGTGCAGTGAAGTGACTTGAATGGGGTTAAAAAGCTGTCCTAGAGGTCCCAGTTACATAGATTTATTGGTGGGCCCTAGGCAGAATTAAAAACAAGGCGTTCGGACGTGGTTGGAGAGACTTATGGTCTCCCACGTCCCGTGTGGTCAACTAGTTTCAGCCAGGCCTTGGTTGGAAACTGGCTTTCATCACAACCTATATGGGATGGGGTGAATAAGGGGCTACGTGTGTTCGAGCACCTTATGTGTAGCACTCGCTAAGGTGCTGTATGTGTAAGAGGAGATTTTCCTCTCAATTTGTACCTGCGAATATAGAAAAAGACAAACAACAAAGACACATAATTCATAAGTCACATTTTGTAGGCACGTAGCAGAGTCAAAGGTGCCTGGTGCCTAAAATGGTGAGCGGGTCAACCGACAGTGTGAGCGGTAGGTGTCGGTTGTGCCGTGTAGTCAATGCTATGCGGTATAGGTGCTAGTACTTGAGACGTAAATGCATATTGCAGAGGTGATGAGCTCTAAACTTTTTCATAAAGAGAGCTTACTTAAGTTTTCAAAGAACAAACATCATGACTTTCAGGCGGGGTCCGCAATGCTAGACCTAGCTAGGAAGGAGAGAAAGTAGTAGGTATAAGGGCCAGGAGATGGAGGCTCTCAGCAGGTGGTAAACGATGCACACTTGGAATTACCCGGTGGCGGTACCACGTTTGCGAGGCTCTCCACAACTCTCCCTTACTTGAATAGATTGCTGGATCGGCTGCTGCACCTATGGTTCACCCGAATCTATGACATAATATCGACAGACAGAATATCTACATACAAAAATATCGACACAAAAATATCGAAATCAAAAATATCGGAGTCCTATCTTCATAAAGGTAAGTACAAAAATATCGAAAAATTAATATCGTAGTACAAAAATATCGAAAATAAAAATATCGTTTTTTTAAATATATTAATAATAATGTAAAAATAATTTTAAAATACATATAAATTTACAAATATTAAATAAAAACATTAAAACATAATTAAAAAATTTAAACTAATACATATACATTTAAAATAAATTAAAAACGTAATAATTTAATGTAATTTTATTTTTTTTAATTTCATTTAATTGATTTAATGTAAATATAAATTTATTTTATTTTTACCCTGCACGCCTGTACCTCAAAAACCCCAAACTGACCCTGAACCCTAAAAATACCCCTTTACCCAAAAACCCAAAACTGACCCTGAACCCTAAAAATACCCTTTTACCCAAAAACCCAAAACTGACCCTGAACTCTAAAAATACCCCTTTACCCAAAAACCCAAAACTGACCCTGAACCCTAAAAATACCCCTTTACCCAAGAACTAAAAACTAACCCTGAACCCTAAAAATACCCCTTTACCCAAAAACTGAAAACTGACCCTGAACCCTAAAAATACCCCTTTACCCAAGAACTAAAAACTGACCCTGAACCCTAAAAATACCCCTTTACCCAAAAACTGAAAACTGATCCTGAACCCTAAAAATACCCCTTTACCCAAAAACTGAAAACTGACCCTGAACCCAAAAAATACTCCTTTACCCAAAAACTGAAAACTGACCCTGAACCCTAACAATACCCCTTTACCCAAAAACTGAAAACTGACCCTGAACACTAAAAATACCCTTTTACCCAAAAACTGAAAACTGACCCTGAACCCTAAAAATACCCCTTAAAAAAACTAAAACATATAAAATTTAAAATATTATTATATACTTACCTATACTTACGTTGTAATGGTATGCGTTGTAAAGGTACCTGCGTTGTAAAAACATGCGTTGTAAACACATGCGTTGTAATGGTTTTTGCGTTGTAAAAAATTCGTTGTAATGGTAGTGCGTTGTAAAAGTTGCGTTGTAAAGGTTGTTTCCCTGGTGGATAGTGTAGGGGTAAAAATTACTATTCACAATCCAGAGGGTGCAACAGTAGGGAAAGCGTTGGATAGAATGGGGGTAAAAATTTATTCCCACACTACTCCCACTTTAACACACAACACACTACACATATAAAAAAGACAATTAATATAAATTTCAATTAATCAATTAATAATAATTAATATTACTAAATTGATGTAATTATAAATGAACTAATTAACACATATTAATTACTAATTAATTAACAATAAATACCAACAAATAAATACAATCGCTTTAATTTATTAAATTTAATTATATCACACCCTATCCACCTATAAACACACAACCCACTACACATAAATAAATCACATCATTTAATCACTTAATAATTATTAATTACCAATTAATTATTAATTAACAATAACAAAAACAATAAATATATTAGCACATTAACTCTAATTAATTTAATTAAATAATTAATAATATTTAATTACCAATTAATTATTAATTAACAATAACAATAAATTAAATATATTAGCACATTAACTCTAATTAATTTATTTTACTAATTAATATTATTTAATTACCAATTAATTAATTAACAATAACAAAAATGTATATATATTAAAACATTAACTCTAATTAATGTAATTAACTAATTAATATAAATTAATTACCAATTAATTATTAATTATTAATATTTACAAAAATATATTAATTAATTAATTATTATTAAATTACTTCCCACCCTATTCCCCTATAAACCCACAACCCGCTCTGATACTAAAACGCAAAATGTAAACAAATTTACTAATTTTGAAACATACATTACAAAACATATTTAACAAACATATAAACAAAATAATAAAATACATAACACTAAACAAATTTTAGATATTACTAAATTTCGATATTTTCGATATTATTAACATACATACCTTAAAAAAACGATATTCTGTCTGTCGATATTTTGGACATCGATATTCTATACCATCGAAATTAAAACATCGATATTATTGTATATCGATATTTTAATTTCGATATTTTGTCTCACTACCGGTTCACCCATCTTGAACTCCGTAGATAGTGAGAGTGGGGTGCTGGGCTGCTTAAGTAGGCTGGTCGGTCCACAGCTGTATCGTGTGAGCAGCGTCTGTAGTGGAAGGAAAAGAAAGGAAAGACTCGCCTTCGCTATGGCTGTGCTAGAAATGCCCATTCTTAAAAATGTAAGCGGTTGCAAAGCAATCAAATCACATGTGCGCTAAAATATCAGAGTAAAATGTGACTCAAAAGCGGCTAGTAGCTTTCAGTTAGAAAAGCCGCGCTTGAAAAGAGCGAGGTGGGCGGGTCCTGATGAGCTCATCATCAGTAACTAGGGAGCTAGAGCGCTGGCTGTAAAAATAGGATGAACCGGGCTTGTCGCGCGTCATCAGTTAATGAGGAACTGTGAAAGTGCTTGGTTTGGTGCTTTACAAAGGAACATTAGTCTGTTTAGATCTAAGTATAACACAGTGGGGTTTGTGTGCACCCCGTATATACTTGTAAAACATGCACAGTTGGGGCAGCGCATGTGGTGTGATCATGCCGCGCTAAAGTATGTGTTTGGCAGTCAGGTAGCCACCATGACGACCGGTCATGTCAAGTGTCAGAGAGCACCCTACTGTGGCTGGGAGAGGCAGCGCAGGTGCCATGGGAAGATATCTATCATGACTATACTGGGGGAAGGGCTCTAGACCAGGGGTGGTTCTGTATGCGATGCCAGGGACCTAGAGGGGGCTGGTGTGTTGTGAAGTGCCCCTTATTGTTGCCATAGGAATCGGGACAATGGTTAAAGCTATTCCATGGTATATTGTCATTCAACCCATGAATATGGGTTGAAAGGCGATAAATCCAACGTTGCTCTTTGCTGAGTAATGTTTTTTCATTGTTGACCAGGTTAGGTGGAATCTGCTCGATGACTGTCCAGGTCATGTCATTAGGTGTGTGACCTGTTTGTAAATAGTGGTCCATGAGTTTGCTGTTAAATTTTTTGCACCGGATCGTGCTCCTGTGTTCCACAATTCTGGTTTGGACCTTTCTTGTTGTCATTCCGATATACCTGAGTTTGCACGGGCATTCAAACAGATATATCAGGTTGGTGGAATTGCAGTTTGTGTGCATCATCTGTTGCCAGCTTTTACCTGGTTCCAGCTCAAGGGTTTTGCTATGTACCATCAGGTGGCAGACACTGCAATCCCGCATGGGTAATGGCCGGTTACTCGTGGTAGGCCCCAAGCTGTATGCAACATGTTTTTGAGTGTGGTAGTTTGGGGTTTTGGTTGAGTGGAAACTAATTGGTCTCGCAGGCTGCTCGCTTTTTTGTAAGAAAAGAGAGGCGGTGTCCAGTTCCTGGCACCGGTGTTGAGGATTCTCCAGTTTTTACGTATAATTTTGGCTACTTGGTTGGAGATGCCATTATACGTTGTAACGCAGGTCAGCGGTACTTGTGTCTCGGGTTGTATGGTTTCTTCCAGGAGTGCTTCCCGGTTCTAGTGCTAGTTCCTAGCACGTTTGTTGGAGGTTTTTATTATCTTCTCAGGGTATCCGCGGTCCTGTAGTTTCAGTGCCAGGTCTGCTGCTTGTTGGTGGTAATCCAAGGTTGAGCTGCAGTTTCGTCTAATGCGCAAAAATTGCCCAAAGGGGAGGTTCTCCCTGAGTGGTCGCAGGTGGAAGCTCTCAGACTGTAACAGGGAGTTTCTGGCAGTGGGTTTGTAGTATGTGGATGTTTTTAGTGTACCTTGTTCAGCCTCTATTGTGAGGTCTCGGAAAGGTAATTTCATGTTGTTGGCTGTGCTGGTGAATCGGAGATAGGGATCGCGCTCATTGAGCCAGTTCAGGAATGGGGTCAGAGTGTCTTGTCAATATATCGTCGCCAGAACCGTATGTGGTCTCTATACGGGTTGTCTGGTGAGAGGATGTGTGTTAGCTCAAAATGATACACATAGAGGTCTGCCACACGGGGCGAAAACGCTGCCCATTGAGGTACCATTAGTTTGTAAAAAAAAGGTACCCTCAAACTCAAAATAGTTTTCCTTAAGAGCCAGTGTAGCACATTGTAGCACAAACTCTCTTGGTGTGGAATATTCCCAAGGTGACCTGGTCAGCATGTCGTCAAGGACTCTCAGGGTGGCATCTTGGGGGAGGCGTGTATAGAGGCTCTCTTGTCCAGGCCCACTAGTAGTTTCGTGGTGGGGTCAAATGGCATATCCTTGATTAAAGATAATAGATGTTTTATGTCCCTAATGTAAGTGGATGCTTTATGCACCAGCAGGTTAAGGAAGAAATCACAGAACCTGGAGAGTGGTTTCAGTAGTGAGTTGATGCCAGACACTATGGGCCGTCCCGGTGGAGGTCTAGCCTCCTTGTGAATCTTGGGGACCGAGTAAAAATAAGGGACTTTCGTTTTTTTTTTTTGCATAAGTAATCTGCCTCCTGTTTGGAGATGTGGTGGAGAGTCTCCGCTGTCTGGACAACATTCAAGATAGTGTTTTGGAGAGCATCAGTAGAGTCCTGTGTGAGGCGTTTGTAGTTGCGTGTATCCCTTAGTAGTCAGTGACATTCTGTCGTGTAATCCTGTTTGTCCTGGATCACAATTCCTCCCCCCTTGTCGGCGGGTTTGATGATGATGTTGGGGTTTTCCTGGAGGGTTCGTAAAGCTCCTCTCTCATGTTTGGAGAGGTTGTTGAAAGTAGTGGGTTGGGGTTTTCTCTCCACCTCGTTGTATACCGCTTGCTCGAAGGTTGATACTTCAACCGGGATACTAGAGGGGGGTGGGATGAAGGTGGATTTGAATCTGAGTCCAGTTTCGTTCTTGTTTGCTGGGTTGTCAGAAGGCTGTTGTCTCTCAAAAAAAGCTTTAAGCTTTAATTTGCGAAAAAATTCTGCTAGTTCCATGTGGAGATGGAACTTGTCCACTCGTCTTGTGGGGACAAAGGAGAGTCCTTTGTTTAGCACTTTTTCTTCCATTGTGGTCAGTGGGGTGGAGGACAAGTTAAACACAAGGGATGTGGATTCTTGCGGTGTGTCTAGTGGAGTCCACTTGTTCCCGGGTGCGGCTCTTTTGTCTTGTTTCTTGTGTTTGCGCTCACTGGGCCATCCTCGTCCGACCAGTGTACTTGTTGTGGGTTTCTTCCTCGGCCCCTGGATTGTCTGCCTTGGCCTAAAAAAGGTGGCCTCTGGTTCTGACCAAAGAAAGCTTGGGGTGCTTGTTGGTACATGGGCGGCCAGCCAAAGTATGGGTTTGGGTGGGGGTGTGTGAAGGCAGGTGGTCTGAGGTTGGGTATATGTTGCTGCGGTGTACCCCAAGGTTTTTGCCAACGTTGTGGGCTTCCACGGTTCCTTTGTTGCCTGTTCGAGCCTGTGCTTGAATCGCTGGATATGGATGTGTTGTCCCATGATGTGTCTGATGACCTACACTGGTCGGACGAGGATGGCCTTGTGAGCGCAAATACAAGAAACAAGACGAAAGAGCCGCAGCCGGGAACAAGTGGACTCCACTAGACACACCGCAAAAATTAAAATCCCTTGTGTTTAACTTGTCCTCCACCCCACTGACCACAATGGAAGAAAAAGTGCTAACCAAAGGACTCTCCTTCGCCTTTCCAGCTTGTAGGTCTCTAATGGCTCTCTCAACTTCGTAATTGTGAGTTCTCTATCCAGGGCCTCTAGGGCCTCTGGGGACAGGGTTGGTAGCGCCATATCTGGTAGCAGGGACATCAACTTTTCCTCTGTGGAGGCCACATGGGACCTATGGATGTGTTTAATGTGATTTGCGAACTTGTCCGCAATTTCTTGGGGGACTGTAATTTGCCTATCAGCTTCGTCTATTATCTCAACGACTAACCTTTAGCTTGCACCCTACGATTCAACCAGGCCAATAACTTTCCTGCCTTGTCCCCTGCCTCATTCATTCTACAGAGCGTGACCCTGTATTGGGCCTGTGCCGCATCCGAGGCTAGGTCTTTGTATTCTTTCAGCTTTAATTTTAATAAGTGTGTATTTTCTTCCGACCTATCCCCTAGTGCCCTCACCTCGAATTCTAGCCAGGTGAGTTGCTGACAATAATGGAGTCGTGCACTACCAGAAAGTCCAAACAATAATAATGAAGCTCAATCAGTTCCTTCGTTGCAAAAGTCTTTAATTATATAAATCCAAAGTATAAATGTAAAAGCCAACGCGTTTCGTTCTTAGAACTTCGTCAGGGCAGTCAGTGAAGTTGAGCTGTAATCGCCTCGATCAGTCATGCCTTGAGCATCGCAGTACAGAATGATATTTCAGAAGCGTGCGCCACCATGATAAGGGCCACGTTATAGTGCTGTCAGTCAAGCGTCTCGACGAGGTGCCGGGTATATGGGGTAGCTAGGTGAGTTGTGCATTTTTTTCTTTCCGGGTTCTGGCAATCAGGGAGATTGCCTGTCCCCTAGCAACTGTTTTGAAGGCCTCCCAGGTTGTCAAGGCCGAGCTCACCTGGCCGGCATTTTCCTGAAAGTAATGATCAATATCTTGCTTCATCTTTGCCTTAATTGCGGGGTTTTTCAGATACCAAGGGTTTATTGGAGCAACCCGTCCAGCTTGTAGTTCAACTGCCCCCATTACGATCCACACCGGGGAGTGATCCGAAATACTCCAGGCCAGGTGGCGTACTTCTGTTATTTACCCTATCTGACCTGATGGTTTTATGATGTAATCAATTCTTGAGAGGGAGTTGTGCGCCCTGGAGTGGAATGAAACCCTCCTCTCATCGGGTGAAAGATGCGCCATCTGTATGTTAGCCCCATTGCTCCCATGAAACCATGTATTTGCGCTCGTGAAGGTGGCACCTCCCTTGGGGGACTACGGTCTAGTTGGCATTCAAATTGAAATCTCTACCCATGATGAGCCTCCCCTCTGGGAATGTGAGCAGGATATCTCCCAGATCCTTAACAACCGCTGCCTGCTGGTCAGGTGGAATGTACACCGACACTAACATGAGTAGTTTGCCCTCCCAAGTTCCCGTGACTGCCATATATCAACAAATCCTATCTGTCCAGATCTGATCTGTGAACATTAGGAAGTATTTCTTTATCATTATTCCGGCTTCCCTGGACCCGGTGGTGAACGCCGAGTGAGCTATCAATCTAAATCCCCACCATGTTATCGGCCTACATGCGTTCCCAACCAAATGTGTTACTTGAAGGAAGACAATGTCCAGGGCATGTCGCTTTATGTATTGGAGCACTATCCCCCTTTTGAGCTTATTCCCTAAACCGTTTACATTCCAGGACAACATACTATCGATTCCATCATTCCCGATTTCCACAGTCACTTGCGATCTATATGGATGAGTTGAAATGGCATGTGTCCCCTCCCACACATTCAAGCTCTCTCTCATGAAGGGATGGCCTGCATCTGCCCTTGTGAGATGTTGTGATGATGTAAAGTTCCCATCTCTGCTCTAAAGTGCTGTCATCAAAACTAATCTTAAAACTAAGTAAACTTCCCATACCCCCCTCCCTGCCTCCCTGCATTGTGGGCTCTGCATTCACGGCCCCTGTCCCCATCTACGCAGAGTGCCTGCCGCCCCGTTGTGAACTCAGTTAAAAGTGGTGGGGGGGTGACTGCTCTACGCCCTTAACCATCGCTGATGCATTTCAGAAATGACATATTAATAAAACGATAATAGGCCAAAGTAGTACAGGTTATCTGGATACAGCGTCTTTACTTGCGTCAGTTCGGGTTCTTTTACTGTGACTATATCTTTTTAGTGGTGCAGATGCCAATGCAAAGTGTCAATCAATCAATCAATCAGGACATTTGTTAAGCGCGCTACATACCCGAGAGGTTCTCAAGGCGCTGGGGGGGGGTTGTTGCTACTGAATGAAGAGCAGGGTCATGAGGAGTCTTCTGTAGGCTAGTAGGTCTTGGGTCTGCTGTAAGTTGGTGGGGAGGGTGTTCCAGGTCTTGGCGGCGAGGTGGGAGAAGGATCTGCCGCCGGCGGTTGGTCTTCGGATGCAGGGCACTGTGGCGAGGGCGAGGCCGGCATAGCTTCCGGGTAGGGGTGTAGAAGCTCAGCCGTCTGTTGGTTGAGGAACGCTGGGCCGGCGTTGTGGAGGGCCTTGTGTGCGTGGGGAGCTTGAAGGTTATCCCCTTGTTGACTGGGAGCCAGTGTAAGTCTCTCTGGGGGGGTGTGATGTGGCTGCGGCGGGGGATGTCGAGGATCAGTTGTGCTGAGGCGTTCTGGATGCGTTGCAGCCGTCTCAAGAGCTTGGTTGATGGGCCTGCGTATAGGGCGTTTCCGTAGTCCAGCCTGCTGGAGACGAGGGCCTGGGTGACTGTTCTTCTCGTTTCGTGGGGATCCACTTGAAGATCCTGCGGAGCATTCGTAGGGTGTTGAAGCAGGATGAGGAGACGGCGTTGACCTGTTTAGTCATGGAGAGGGTGGAGTCAAGGATGACCCCCAGGTTGCGTGCGTGGTCAGTGGGTGTAGGGGCTGTTCCCAGTGTCTATTCTTCCGGATCAATGTCTTCGGCTAGTTGTCTTTGTGGCCCATCTGGTCCTGTACTTCGTCTGGGGGTACCAGGTCCTTTCATGGGTCTCCACCCATTTTAAAAAAATTTTTTTTAGAGTTTTATATAGCGCTGACTAGACCCAGGAGCTATCTGAGCAGTTTACATGAGAAGCTAATATGAGGCAAACAATGGCATACATGAAGATAAAAAGAAAATGAAACAACAAGTAACGTATACAAATCAAGAATAAATAAATGTGGAGAAAGCTAAACACAACCAGTGATTTGGAAGAAGGACAAATACCAAACAAAAAAAATAACATGATGATTTGGAGAGACAGGTGCATGTCACAGGTTATTGCCCTCAATATTAAATTGGCCAAATATGTCATACAAATGGATAAAAGAATATTGAAAACAATCTGTGAGATATACACGTAAAATAGATTAATAGGGGCAAGAGCTGTACAAATTAAATAGTTTGTAGGAGGATGTACAGGAAAAGGAAAAATATTACTGACACATAGGAAAAATGGTGAGATTGGAGATTAAGTGTAGGTCCCAAGTTATGATCCACAATAATAATTGATGAGGGGAATTTTTAGGTCGTTTTTGAAGCTGAAATCGGAGGGGTTACAGTGCATGCTTTTTGGGAGGGCATTCCAGATGATGGGGGCATTTCCAGAGAAGGAGTGTGAATGTGTGGATTTCTTTTTATGCAGTGGTGGGATAAGAAGGAGGGTGTTGGTGCTTCTCAGAGGTCGTGTGGTGCCTGCTATGAGGAGTTTCTTGGAGAGGTACTCTGGTGTGTTTTGGTGGAGGACTTTATGAATAATGCAGGCAGTTGTGTAGGCTGATCTACCTTCTATAGGGAGCCATTTAAGAGATTTGAGAGCTGTGGAGATATGATCGAAACGTTTGCAGTCAGTGATGAGCCTGGCTGCAAGGTTTAGCACAGCTTTGATTGGAGCTAGGTGGACCTTGTGGATTCTGTTGAGGATGGCGTTACCATAATCTATACGTGAAAGGACAAGTGATTGAACTACAAGTTTAAAGTCATCGGTAGGTATTAAAGGTTTGATTTTTTTGAGGTGACGGAGAGTGCAGAGGGCTCCCTTAGCAGCGATTTTGATGTTGACGTTAAGGGTTAGTGTGTTGTCGATAGAAATACCAATAGATTTGATGGAGTTGGATAGGGTGAGTGAGCAGTTGAGTGCGTTGAGGTCAGATATCCAGGATTGAATGGGAAGAGGGTTATTTTTAGGGGAGAAGAGAATGATTTCGGTTTTGTTAGGGTTAAGTTTTAGATGATTGGAATGGAACCAGGTTTGGATCTTGGTGAGGGTGTTATTCAGGTGTAGGATGTCAGCGTGATTTTTAATCTTGTAATATATTTGGCTGTCATCGGCGTAGAGGTGGTAGTTAATGCCTGCTTGTTTAAGAATGACAGTGAGGGGTTCCATAAAGAGGTTAAAGAGGGAGGGAGAGAGAATAGATCCTTGGGGGACTCCAAGGGAGACAGGAGTGGGGTTAGAGAGACAGTTTTGAATTTTGATTTGTTGAGTTCGATATTGTAGGTAAGAGACAAACCATTTGTAGGCAGTGCCATTAAGGCCGAAATGGTTCTTAAGCACTTTAAGTAAGGCTGAATGGTTGACTGTATGGAACGCAGTAGAGAAATGAAGAAGGATAAGAAGACAGGACTCACCATCATCAAGTGAGTGGTGGATGTCATCAATGACATTGAGCATTGCCGTTTCATTGCTGCAGCCTTTCCTGAAACCTGATTGAAATGGGTCGAGTGGGTTGAAATTTTCGATATGTTTATCTAGTTGTAGTAGGACGCATTATTCCAGGACCTTTGAGCGAAGGGGGATGTTAATGATGGGGCGGTGGTTGTTTAGGTCCTTGGGGTCAGCTTTGGCGTTCTTGATTATGGGAGGGATTTGTCTAAGTTGAAGAGAGGTAGGCACACAGTCAGTGTAGAGAGATGTGTTGATGATTGTAGTCCAGTATGGGGCGATAATATGTTTACGGGCAGGGACAAGGTTAGATGGTAAGGGGTCTTTTGTGTAGGAGGACGGTTTAAGATTACCAATTATTTTAAGGACTTCTAGCTCAGTCATGGGGAGGAAGTTGAACAAGGAGGCATTTTTTTTAGTTGTGAGTTAAGGGAGTTGGATTCCAGAGATGTGGTAGGGGATAGGTGTGGGGAGTGGTTAGTGGGGGCTGAGGGAGTAGTCAGGTGAGGAGAGTCACTGGGGCGCGGTAGAATGGTGGGCGAACGAGAGAAGGGGTCAACTGGTCGAGGGAATGTGGAGAAGGCATTAGCAGTGAGTGCAGGGTTGCATTGGGAATTAGAGGGGAGCTTAGTGGAAAGGAAGGATTGATCTATTTTGGCTATCTTTTCCGAGAAGAAGTGGGAAATTTCTTCACATCTGGCTGAGGAGGCGATTAGAATTGGAGGTGCGGGGAAAGTTTGGTTTCGAATAATTTTGAAGAGTTCCTTCGGTCTATTTTTGTCCCGATCAAGTTGATTGCGGAAAAAGGATGCCTTTTTCATTTAAGATGTGTTTTTTGTAGTTGGACCTAGCACGGCTGAGGTGTGCAAGATAGGAGGAAGAAGGATGGTGTCTCCAGGTTCTTTCCGACGATCTGAGTGACCGTCTCTCATTATTAAGTTCGGTATTAAACCAAGAGTTGGAGAGGGTGTTTCTTTGGTATTTGAGTTTAGGCGGGGCCAATTGGTCAAGGATATCGGTGACAGTATTGTTAAAGTGTTCAGTGAGTTCATTGGCATTTTGTGAGGGGGGGATGAGAAGGAGTTGTGCTTGGAGTTTAGACTCAAGTACACCCGGGGGGATACGTTTCAGATTTCTGGTCAATTTCTTAGGTCTATTAAGTTTGGCGGTGGGGAGAATCGCAGTGGTAGCAATGGTGAACAGTATAAGGTGATGGTCAGACCAGTCGATGGGGACGATGTTGGTCACGGAGGCCAGATCGTTGTTAGAGAGAATAGCGTCAAGGATGGCTCCTTTAGTGTGTGTCGGGGACAGGCATAGTTATTTGAGGTCATTGATCTCAAGAAGATTAGTGAGGAGGGAGATGGTGGGGTCATCAGTATCATTCTGAGAGAGCGCCAAACAGAAATAAAATGTTGTAGGGGTGTACCATATGTACAAGAAGTTAACACCCGCATATATAGAGGACTTTCTAATAGTATTCAAACTGTAATGTAGGGTTGAGGACTAATGTATTCGGTGTTAGAAATACATGTAGAGCTGATGATAAGAGTTTTGAAAATCAATAATGTTACTCTAACATAGAAATGTTGTTTGACGTGAAGCCTTTCACTAAAAAGAGGTGTTTTAGTAAGATCACCATTATGTATTTAGTTCTGCTTTATTAAGGTTCATGGTGTACCTTTTTACGTTATACAAGTGCTTGAAGAAAAATGTATTTGCTTAAAGATGGAGGCCTGAGAAACGAACGAGATGCTCATGTTAGGATGTTGGGCCTATAAAACGTGCAGAGGCCCAGTCTATGGAAATTGTGTAGGCCTGATCGAAAATGTTTGCTTAGCATTAAATCGTAGAGACGTTTATGAAGAAAGCTGTTTTTAGCTAAAGTCAATTGCAACATTTAAGAATTGTGAGCCGATTCACATGCATTCCTTTGCAGGTGCCGGATCAAGTAGACAGTAAAGTAGAAGGGCCCATTGTGTACGAGTGTTAGGATGCTAGACTCAGACATGGAGGAGTAGCCGAGGAATTCATGGAAGCAACTTGAAGCGAAGGAGAGTCTGGGACCCAAGGACGTCTTAACGAACAAAGATGGAGATGTGCCATGAAGGAAAACTTCTGAAAAACCAAAACTTTGAGAGGGGCGTACCTGAAGGCGTGTCGTCCGCATTGTGGGGTTTTGTATTAGGGACAGCACCCCGAGGGTGGAGGCAGAGCAGATGGGCTGAGGTGTGAGAGGGAGCAGTTGGTTGACAGAGAGCTTAGCTATGACTGAAGAGTCTCTAGACTAAGAGAGAGAAAGTGAGTGAACTTCTTTGGAAGTCACCACTGCTGACACCTTTATTAGGTTGGGCTATTGCTGAGCAGGGATGTCACTTAGTATAGTGTAGGGACAGATTAACCTGATTTATACTCTTTCCAATGCATACTAAAACTCAGGTTATAGCAATTCTTGTTAGCCTGATGATTCTTGAATTGATTCTTGTATTGTTCCTAAGCCGTCTGAGACTTTTCCGTAGGATTATGTTTGTATTAGTGCCTGTTTATCTCCTGAATCTTTTGCTGAGGTGTTTATACCTTCAACTGTTTTTGGCTTTGTAATAAATCTTCAAATTTAGTCCCTAGTTGGTGGTTCTTTGGGGAAACAATGGGAATCGTCGAAAGTTGATCGGCTACTGGTGGATAGATTACCTAATTCATTCTATGACAGGTAAAAAGGTCCAGTCGACCTGTAACGGGATTCTGGAGAATGGTAAGCAAACTCTAGAAGGAAAATCCCGCCCTTTCAGTTGGTAGCAGACTAGGATGGTTTATCTTCTGGAGTGAGGGCAATCTAGAGTAGGTTGAGATTTCCCCGAGGCCCATAGAGAACCAATGGCGAGTGTCCAGAGAGTCGCGGACGGAGGATGGCGTTCCCTGGAAACTGACGGAGAGTGACGGTGCGGCAGAAAGCAGCAGGTCGGAAAGAGAGTGAGTATGAAAAAGGGTCATGCGTTGTTAGATTGCGTGTTATGTTGTATTGTTGTGTTGTATTGTCTTGCGGAGTTGAGTGCCTGTGGTGTGTAAGGGATGTCAGGTTGTGAGCGCGCGCAACCAGTGAAAATCTTAGACTCAAGGGGAGTTTAAGTGGTTCGGGTGTATCGAACACCCATAGTGATTGTCGACCATTGTTAAGGGGGCCATGAGGTACCATTGATCGCCCGCAGGACCGAGATAGGGGGAACGAATGTGTGAGTGCGTGGGTAACGGACGCTGGTCAGAAGTTGCCGTGTGTTTGTAACCTTTCAGAGAAGTAATTGTCCGGTCGTTCGCGGACAGACAATTTGCCAAGATCGGTGACAATTACAGTCAGACTGTGGACGTACAGTCAAGGAGGTAGTTGCTTGGTCGGAAGTGATCATTTCCAGTGTATGAGTGGGACGCATGCGTGACCGGGAGACGAGCGGAGAGAAGAGGGGAACTGCTGCGAAACTGAGGCGAGTGACGTCAGACGGAGCCGCGCTGGGATAGGGCGGTTAGTGTGGAGCCGCGCTGGGATTGGTGGATTGTCGTCAGGGAACAGAATAGCGCTGTAAACAAAGAAACGTTGCGGTTTTCATCAGGAAATGCTTAAAAGTGTTGCGAAATTGTTTTAAAGGTGAAAAGAAGTTAGAACCTCAGGGTGGGGAAGAGGCTCCACCCGAGGATACCCCAGCCCATTATATGGCCCATTGCATACCATATTGTGGCTTGAGAATTGGTGTAAGATGACTGATGGGAGCGAGGAATTGACTTTTCCTAAATATGGAACATTCAGATTAGAGGTGTTGTTTCAGCTAAAAGCGATTATGGCTGCGTTGCGACCTTTGCCTAGACCAACACAGTTTGAAGCGCTAAATGCGTTGATCAGGGCAGCCCATGAAAGAAACAGAGATAGGAGACAAGAAAGGGTGAAACGATCCGTTAGGGCGGTGCAAGATGCGAGATGGGATGCACTGGCCAAGAGGTGGAGAGTACAGACCATTGAAGGGGACAGGTCGTACCCGTTGTTGGTCAACACAGGGGATGCGCAGAGAAGGAGTACTGAAGATGAGGACAGTGAGACAGACGACAGCCTGATAGAGAGACTGTTGTCGGAGAGACCACCTCCATATAATCCTGAGGTGGGGGGAACGCCAACGTCAGCAATGAGCAGGGAAGCTTCTGTTGGGGACGGTGGCGTCCCAACGGAGAGCAGCTTGAGCCCTTCAGGGGATAGGTGCAGCTCGGTAGAGGAAGAAAGGGCACCTCCACCTTCCCCAACGACGAGAGTAGTGGGAAGATTCACGGTACAAAAAGTACAGGTCGAAGAGGGGGTTGACTCCCGGAGATTGCCAGACGCTCTTACGGTACCTGTTACCATAGGTCCCATAGTATCTGTGTACAATCCAGAACAGACACAAGGCGAGGGTCCGCTACCAATAGAGAGAGACAGAAGTGTCAGTGGAGAAAGGAGTAATGGGGCGGACAGGTGGAGCCAACTACCAAGGCCTGTAGAAAGGAGCACCCCTTTGGCAGCATCGGCAGACTCGTCTGAGGAGCAGGGGGGTTTGAGAGGACCGATGGACTTGAGAGGACCACGGCCAAGGTCAATTAGAGAATTAAGGCCTGATTTGAGAACGTGGGAAACGATTGTGGATACCCAGAGCAACAGGTCGAGGAATGATTTTGACAGTGGAAACCAGGAAAGAAGGGGGGGTGTCTCACTGCGCGCCTAGCGAAAGTAGAAAGGAATGGGATTGTGGGAGTGTGGAAAGCAGGGGGGTGTCCCATCACGCGCCTAGCGATCATAGACAGGAGTGGGACCGCAAAAGTTGGGAAAATCAAAGGGTTCCCCATAACACACCCGAAGAGGACAGACAAATGAGTCAGGACTGTGGTGGGAGGGACTCGAATGGAACCTCTAGCCAAGGTACATTGAGGGCGGCGATAAAGGCAAGGAGGATTGATGTACTGAGACTCAAATCAGAAGTGGAGGAAATAGTGGAAGGCACACTGCCACTAGAGAGAACTGAACTCTATGAACCAGATGAACTATTGTTTGTAGCGAAAGATGTTACTCGAAGGGCTAGGACAGCTCATGAGAAACTGTCTGAGTTAGCGAATAAGTATGCTGTGGATTTGTCAAGGACGAAAGCATTACAGGGTGGCCATAGGTTGCAGTACTCGGACCAAGATCTAGAAGAGAAGAGGGTGATCGGATTAAAAACCCACATCAGGGAACTGGTGGTGGGACTCCGAACATGGACCCAATTAGACAAATGGGAGGAAAGGTGGTCAAAGAAAAAGAGTGTTAGGAGAAGCACTATTGAGACATCCCCGGGAGGAGGGTTGATGCATGTAGAGGCGTACCCCTTGCGAGAGGTGGCTCATGGGGGATATGTACATGTACCCTGGAGTAGGGGGGATTTGGCTGCCTTTACGAACTCGTTTCCAAAGTTGCGCGAGAATCCAGTGGAATGGTACAAACAGGTAGAGAGGTTCGTCAAGATCTCAAAGGTACTGTGGATTGATCTAAACACACTGTTTGACATTGTGGTTCCAGGAGACCTGTGGATAGCGTGTAAGGTCAGTGTTGAATGGCCCACAGTGGAGCCAGACCGAGATGCTACCACGAATGGACCCTCACCCAGGGTGATGGTAAAGTATGAGCAGGCGATCACGTGGCTGAAGACTAAGGTACCACCACAGGACATTGACTGGGTGAAGATAGATCGGACTAAGCAGGAACCCAAGGAGACAGTTCACGAGTTTTATGAGAGATTATTGCAGATTTTTAAGCAGTACAGCAAATTGGATGTGATGGACCCAAAGGACATGGGACAGTTCGTGTCCAAGTTTGTTCTGGGACTGAGACCTGATATTTGTCTCATGATACAACAACATTTGATTTGTTGGCAGAACAAGCCTCTGGACGAGGTCTTGAGGTATGCGAGGTATTGCAGTGATGAGATAGATTCTAAGACAAAGAAGCTTAAGGATAAACTAATGTTAGTCCAGATCCAATCGGGAGGACAGGGTCAGTCAGGAAACGGAACCTTAGGGAGAAGACAAGGGGGACAGAAAAGGGACAACGAGGAAGGCCCAAGACCAAGGATAGACCTGGCTACTCTGAAAAAGACGACCAAGTGTCATCAGTGTCACGAGGTCGGACATTGGAGACGCGAGTGTCCCCATAACCCAGAAAATCAAATACAGGAAGAAGAGGAGGAGGAGGTACAAGCCCCTCCGGTACAAAAAGTAACAGTAACCAAGTACAAGACGGTTAAAGGGGGGACTTCAGCCCCTTGGGCCACGGTCCCCCAGCCACCGAGGATTTCAACAGGGAACAAGGTCTACAAGCAGATGCCTCTCATAATTGAAGGGGACGAGTACTATTACTTTGACCCTGTCACGGGACGCTGCCTGAGTGGGGAGGAAGACTGTACCTTCGGGGCAGTTTTGGAGGTAGATCAGAGGGGACCATTCGTAGAGGATGATGTAGATGGACATCCAACCACCTTTTTGGTTGATACTGGTGCTTCCCGTTCTACTGTACGGTCTGCAGTAGTCCCCAACTTGCCCCTTTCAGGACAGACTATCCAAGTTGTAGGCGTCGCAAACAGAAGAATGACAAACCCACTGACTGAACCAGTCCCAGTGAAGATCGGGAGTTTCAGGGATAACCACCAATTCGTAGTGTGTGATTCCAGTCCTGTGTGTCTGTTAGGGAGAGATCTCCTGTTTAAACTCAATTGTACCATCTACTGTACCCCGAGAGGAGTGGAGTTGCAGACAAATGACGATGATGCTGCCTTCAAGGTTGCAAATACGCATGTGTGCATAGAATTGTACCCTGCTTTAACTGTGGAGGAACTCCCTTGGGATTTGAGGGACTCAGTCTCACCGGAAGTGTGGGACTTTACAGGAGAAGAGATCGGTCTGATTAGAGGAGTGGAGCCAGTTAAGATTCAAGTGAGGCCGAATGCTGAGTTCCCAAGAACGCCCCAATACAAGTTGACTCCGGAGACGATTGCAGGGATAAGACCTGTGATCGAATCCATGATTAGACAGGGAATTCTAAAGGACGTCATGGGCAGTCCATGCAACTCCCCGATCATGGGTTTGCAGAAGCCTAGCGGGAAGTTCAGGATTGTGCAGGATCTGCGAAAAGTGAACAACATAGTTGTTCCATGTTGTCCAGTGGTACCGAATCCGTCAGTGATACTGTTTCAGATACCATTCCAAGCCGAATGGTTTTCTGTGATACATTTGTGTCAAGCTTTCTTTTCGATCCCCTTGCATGAGGAGAGACAATTTCTTTTTGCGTTCAAAATAGAGGACCGTGTTCTAACATGGTGTCGTATCCCTCAAGGGTACACGGAGAGCCCATTGATCTTTAATCAGTTGCTGAAAAAGAACCTAGAGAGTCTGGTACTGCCGCAGAACTCCGTTCTTGTACAGTACATAGACGACCTCCTTGTTGCGTCAGAGACAGAAGATGCTTGCAGGATTGACACCATTGCCTTGTTGAACCATTTAGCAGAGAATGGACACAAGGTATCCCCTAGCAAGCTACAGTACTGTTTATCTGAAGTACAGTATCTGGGTCACAGAATAGAGAAGGGAAAGAGGAAAGTGTCGCCTGACAGGATTGAGGCGATCATGAGGATGATGGTGCCTTCGACCCAGAGAGAGGTTAGGATGTTCCTGGGTATGGTTGGTTACTGTCGCCAGTGGATTGCCAACTTTTCCCTGAAGGCGAAACCTTTGCAGAAACTGACGCACAAGGACGTAAGTGATCCGGTACCATGGGACAAAGACTGTATGATGGCTTTCCTTGAGCTGCGAGAGGACTTGTGTCGCGCTCCGGCGTTGGGAATGCCTGATTACGCCAAACCATTTTCACTGTTCTGTTGTGAGAGAGAGGGGTGTGCTTTGGCAGTCTTAGCACAAGATCATGGGGGAGTCCGTAGACCAGTTGCTTACTTCTCGGCTACCTTAGATCCAGTAGCCGCAGCGTTGCCCGGATGTCTCAAATCCGTTGCTGCAACAGGTGTGAAAGCATTGTGATGGGTCATCCACTGACTGTACATGTTCCTCACTCAGTGGAGCTGTTGATGACCAGGACCAAGTCGCAGCACTTGACAAATAATAGGCTCACACGCTACGAGCAGGTTATACTTGCTGCAGAGAATGTGACCCTTAGGAGGTGCTCGGTCTTGAATCCTGCTACTTTGATGCCATTACCAAATGATTTAGATGATGATTGGGAAGACCACGATTGCCTTGATGTGACTGAACTATGCACCAAACCCCGACCAGATATTGTCGATGAGCCACTAGTAGACCCTGATGAAATTTTCTTTGTTGATTGCTCATGCGTAAGGGACAATACTGGTCAGTTGAGAGCGGCTTTTGCTGTATGTACCATTACTGGAATAGTCGAGGCGGCCTGCCTGGAAGGAGTATACTCCGCTCAGGTGGCTGAGATAATTCCGTGCCTGCCTGGCAGCCAACAAAATTTGGATCACCATATATACTGACAGCCAATATGGGTTCGGTGTGGTTCATGACTTCGGTCAGTTGTGGTCTCAAAGGGGATACATGACATCATCAGGTTCCCCTATCAGAAATGGAGAATTTATCAGATTGCTGTTGGAGGCTTTGCAGGGTCCAGCAGAGATAGCCGTTGTGAAATGCACAGCACATACAAAGGGTACTGACTTCGTGTCCCAGGGAAATCGTTATGCTGATGAAGTCGCACGTTACTGTGCCGAGCAGGGATACTCATTTACTGAACAAACTGTTGAAGGGGCACAGGGAAGGACTGAGTTAAGCATGATGTTTGAGGTGGCAGATACCTGGGAAGAATGGAAGAGCATGCAGGAGCAGGCGTCAGATTATGAGAAAAGGGTGTGGGAGATGGCTGGTTGTGTCAAAGGAGAGTTGGACTTGTGGGTTTCGGCCGATGGGAGAGCGGTGTTGCCGAATGAACTGGTGAGTCCGATGGCCCGACAGATACATGGTCCTGTACATTTGGGGAGAGATGCGATGATGTGTGTGTTCAGACAGACTTGGTACAACCCGAAATTCCGAACGACTGCGGAAGCAGTATGTCAGAGGTGTGTTACATGTCAACATGTAACACACGGCGGACCTTTCTATAGGATGCAACGGGATTTCATTGAGATGCCGAGGTGTAATCGCCTCAGGTATGTCTTGGTGATCGTGTGTGTGTTTTCCAGGTGGGTTGAGGCATACCCAACTCGTAGGTGCGACACACTCACAGTAGCAAAGTTATTGTTGAGGGAGCTAGTGCCACGTTTCGGGGTGCCAACCTCTTTGGAATCGGACAGAGGGACGCATTTTAATAGCGAAGTTGTTCATTGACCAGAGACTGCATTGTAGTTACCAACCAGAGGCTTCTGGCATAGTGGAGCAAATAAATGGAACTCTCAAGGCTCGAATGGCGAAAGTGTGCTCATCTACGTCCCTGAAATGGCCAGATGCATTACCGTTGGTGTTAATGAGCATGCGTAATACGCCAGACAGGAGGACAGGACTCTCACCTCACGAAGTATTGATGGGGAGGGCTATGAGACTGCCATCTATTCCTACAACGGCCTTGATAAATATCACAGATGATCTGATTCTTGATTATTGCAAAGGACTTTCTGATGTCATCCATTCTGTGTCCCTTCAGGTGCAGGCTGCTGAAATTCCGGCATCTAGAGACCTTTGTCACGACCTGTGTCCGGGTGACTGGGTCCTGGTGCGGAAGCACGTAAGGAAGAGCTGCCTGGATGTGCGCTGGAGAGGACCGTTTCAAGTTATCTTGGTGACGAACGCTGTCGTGAAGTGTGGAGGATTGCCAAACTGGGTCCATGCTTCTCACGCCAGGGTAATGATCAAACAGAGTGCAAGACAGGAAAAAAGACACATGCACCCACTCAGCTCTTCCCCAGCCAAAAAAGATAAGCACCATGAGACACACGAGGATATAATGCTGCCACCACAGTACAGTTCCACAAATGAGACATATGCCTCTCAATGCATAGTTTCCATCTAGTTAGGGCTCACATAATGTTGTCTGTCGTGGCCGAAGTGATCCTCTGAAGGGTCTTCTCCAGACCTTCCACAATGGAGCCCGTTGAGCTGTTATTAGACCCCCTATGGGAAAGTGTCCCGGGATGTGGGAAGCTCCCGCCAGATCCCAGGGAGGCCTCCATCTCCACTGCCCTCGTCTGCTCCTCGTCCACCTGCTGCATGGTAGGCCGGTTCACCCCCCCCCCGCCGTTCCCCCCTGGTTCCCTCCCTCCTGGAAGTGTTGCCATCTCAGGTGTGTTGGCAGATGGTGGTCTACTGGTTCCGTACACAGAATCCACTTATTGTTTGAATCCAGCCGGTCATATGCTGCAACAGGATCTGTGAAAAAATGTAACTTATCCTTTGTCTATATTCGTAGATCGGCCTGAAAGAGCAGGAAATAGAGCAAACACAGCTCGCAACACCTCTTCTTAACTGCAGTAAGCTAAGCTCTCTGGGGTGAACTTGAAGAAAGAAGTCAGAATGGTGACAAACTGAAGCATTCTCCACCACAAAGGAGCCATGACTACCGACCTGTTGAAGGAGGAAATCACTGTTGCAGAAAGGCAGGATAATGGCTTCCACCAGGTAGGGTGGGGCCCCTGGCTTAGGCAGGTGGGTAAGGCCCCTGTGCACGCGGTCCAGGGCATATAACTTATACAGGCCCCCTGGGCCTCAACTTCCTGAAGGCAGTCCTCTAGGAAACCAAGCATGGAGTTACCTTCCACTCTCTCCAGAAGCCCAACGACCCGAATGTTAATGTTGCTGGCCCTCACTTCTTATACATCTGGCCTGGCTGCCAGTCACAAGGGTGTGCCTCTAGTCCGTATGGCGGCGTTCTGTAGTTTGGGTCTCAGGCGTTAAGGTTTGGACTGCTGCTTCCAGGACAGACACTTTCTCTGCCATTTTCTTAGAGTTTTCTCTGATGAAGCCCAGCTCAATCGCAAGAGTCAATATTACCCTCCAGTCTCTTCCATTTGCATCATACGCGGCTAGTAGTTTATCAAATTTGCTGTCTATGTTGTTATATTCCCGAGCCAGGCCTATGTAGCGAAGCAGCTTATTTCTTACATTGTCCTCACAAATAACAATTCCAGCTGTGATTTGCACCTATTTGCACGGACGACAATGTTGGATTTGTTTCTCTGAAACTAAACTTGTTTACACATCTAGCGTTCACATAGTAGGAGTACGCTAAATTACTGCCTTGTTTTATATGCCTGCATATTTACATTGCTGAGCACCATGGTAGAACTATAGCTACTATTTATGCTTTTGGTGCTTGTAATCACGTTTAACTACTACTGTCTCCTAATGATTGCGGCACATGTATTTTATGCAAAAATAATGTTGGTTCAATAAATATTATTGAAAGTGTCCCACTGTTTATTCTCTGTATATTTCTCTGAGAGCAAGTAAGCACGAGAGACTGAGCGAAAGGTTCTATACTGTTTCCACGATCCCTGAGTGTTCAGGGTTGTCATGGTCAGTGGTTGCCAGCAAACCATCACTCCCTGGTAAGTTAGGGGGCTTACATTGGCACTGTGAGCTAGCTGGTCTATAGACCAACATATACTGCAGGGATGTCTGGAATCAGTCTTGACACCAAGCCATTAGTATATGTTGTCCAAGCAATGCACAGATCCTATGGATTGGTAGGAACTACACGACATGTGCCCAACGTGGTTTAGGCTCTTATTTAACAGTCAAATCTGATTAGTTTAGTTGTGCTTTCACAGAGACCCCTACTCACATTTAAACTGGAGATGTCCATGGTGGGTGGGAAAACAAATCCACCTCAGCTGAATAGGTATACTCTATGTATTGGCTGTACGTTGAATCCAGCTTGGAGGATTAGATGTTTCACATTGTGCATATCATATCTCTGTAAAATATTATTTAAAATACTATTGCTCTAACAATGACCGAACAAGCTGAGGACATTGTAAACAGACAGTTGGACTAAATATTTCAGAAAATTGCAAGCAGGCAGTTACCATGAAATTATTATTGGATGAAAAAACATTACTTTGTTTTCCCCGGATACATCTCTGGATTACAATTGGATTACTTTTCCTGGTACTTTGGATTGGTATAGTAACTGTCTTTTTCCTACTTCTGAATGATCACTTTCTTCCTGAACGGTCCGCAGTATAACCTGTGAACACGCCATGAACTAAGAGACCAGCTACTAGTGAACATTACAGTGGTTCCAGGTCCTTAAGGAATTGTATGGGACAGAGTATCGTATGATGTATATGGTCCTACTGAAGATTTGAAAATTTCGTATTCGTTTTAAATTATGTGACATCATCACCTCTAGTACTTTCTCTGATGATCGGGGCATTGAAACTGCATAATTTGCTTTCAGAGTTAGAGCAATCAGCTCCATTTTCTAATGATGAATTGCATGATAGTAAAAGTAATTTTGAAGATATGTTCTACTACCAGCATTTAGGTCACCATTTTTACATAAAGCGAGTATGCCACACGCTGTTTATAATTACAAACAATGGGAACACTTCCCATCACCACCAAAAGGTAGTTCAAAGACTTTTGCACAGAAGTTTGCTTATTTTTCAGGTTTTAAAACATCAGACCCAGACTCGTATTACTATAGACTTGCACCTACAACTGCAAAGAAAAATATGCTAACAAACACCAAGATGATATACTCTACTTCCTTTATTTCTCTACCGTCTATACAGGGTTTCGAGTGTTGGAAAGACAAGATCGACAGGGTGCTAGAGGGCAAGCTAGCAAGTTGGCCGCAATGGCCGCCTATTAGTGACGCTCCTGCATACATCAAAATCTTGCGCATGAATCGCTTATCTTCTGCTAAAAATGCATGCGAGCCAGAGAGGATAGTGTGGTGGAGTTTGGAGAGCAGTCAGACCCCGCTATCACAGGCGGGATAGCCCCGACCAAGGAGAACAATCGATGAGGCCAGCAGAGGAGGGTCGGAACGTTTCTGCTGGCCTCTACGTGAGATGGGCGGACCGCGGCTGGGAAGCAAGCGCAGAGAAGAGGAGACTTCCCGCTTGAGGAGACAGTAGGAGCCGTGGACGCGGTGGCGGCTCTGCAATAGAAGCCAGCGCTGGGGGCCCACCGGAGCAAAGATGGCACAGCACTGCGAGAGAGGTACGGAGGCCAGGGGTGACGGGAAGAAGAGCGGTGAAGCAGTCAGAGACTGCAAGACCGCACCTGAACCTTCGTGGGGGGGACCACAGCCCTCACCTGGCACCGCAGCAGAAGCCACCCATGCCCTGTTCTCACGCCTAGAGGCTTTCCAAAGCTGCTCGGGGCTCCAGCAGTGTAGGAGGCACGTGGGTCTCCATACTAGAGGAGTTACAACTGATCCTGCTCCTGAACCCACCACCGTATTGTGTACTTCCCAGCATCAGCGGTCTAGTCCCAATAACACATCACTCATAAGTGGGAGCCCAAGAGGACGTGATACAGTCAAGACTCAGTCAACCATGGGCACCTCAACAAACAACTGTGGCAATCCCAGCCGCAAAACGCGAGGAACACTGGAAAGCCTGTTCGTTCCAAAAGGAAACCACCCCCCGCACCAGTTCATCTCGCACTTGCTTGTCTGCATGGATGCAGTTATCGTCAAGTGTTAACATTTCAGATGCAGCGCCAAATGGGTAGTCGAGCCACTCCACCTGTACACAGACTGAAGTTGCACCCGTTGCACCTGACTATGGGGGCTTTGGGGATATTTTGTATTAATGCTGTTATTAATATCGTTTCCATACCAATTAATGAAAGGAATGATATGAAGTTTACACCTCTTTGGGAACTTTTAGATCATCTGAACACACTTATGAATAAGTTTAGACAATGGCTAGAGACAGCCCAAATTATTGTTGCCTTGGGGAGGGGTCTAGTTCCATTTCTAGCGTACCTCCCACTATCAACCCACCTCCCACTGCCACGGTGAGCAACACTTACAACGCAACCATTACAACGCAAACTATTACAACGCATTGCTCTGGGGGGCGCTCTAGGATAGGGAATAGGTTAATTTACTATCCAATAACCTTCCCTAGTGTCCACGGGGACTGGAGTTGGAATAGTAAATTAAACTATTCCCTATCCAGCACCCCAAAGCACTATGCGTTGTAATGGACTGCGTTGTAATACTTACGTTGTAAAGGCATGCGATGTAAATGCATGTGTTGTAATGTCATACATCCCACTGCCACTTCTCTCTCCACTGGCCCCTTGGCTAGTAGCTCCTGCAGAATATGTTAGGGATTGCTTCCAGCCTAAGGTGAATGTAGTACCTAATGTTTCTTCCACCAATAACAGCATATCACCTGTTGATGAGTCAGCCCCAAATGTGCCCCCTATTCCTATGCCAGAACCTACTAATAGATTGGTTGGCGAGCAACCAAAGGCAGGCAAACCAAGCAACAATGCACCTGACATTCCGAGCTGGAATCCCCCTGGGCCCAATTCAGACATTTTGGGACTATCTCTGGCTGCCTGCCTCTGTGTACCGGTTTTGGCAGCAGTACCAACTCTTAAAAGGGACCAGAGGAAATCTTGGGTTCAACTGTGTAATAAATGCGTGGACTGGCTATCTAATAACAGGAGGTTTAACGAGTCAGATATGAGTGAGATCATTATGGTGGATCACTGACATAATATCGAGGGACATAATATCGAGTAGAAAAAATATCGTTGACAAAATATCGACAGACAGAATATCAAGTTTGTATCTACAAACAGGTAAGTACAAAAATATCGACTACAAAATATCGTTTACAAAAATATAGTTTATTAAAATATCGACTTTATTAAAAACAGTGGTAAATTAAATAAATATTAAAAATTAATTACTAAAATATACTTAAAATACTTAAATTACCTTATAATAATTAAATAATTATTGAAAGTTATAAAATAAAAATTTTACAATCATATTTGTTAAAACATATATATATAGTAACATAATATAATTAAATAATAATCAATATTATTACCGTAGGATAGCGGAAGTGTAAAAATTACTATTCCCACTCCAGAGAGTGCAACAGTAGGGAAAGCGTTGGATAGCGTAGGGGTAAAAATTACTATTCCCACTCCAGTGAGTGCAACAGTAGGGAAAGCGTTGGATAGCGTATGGGTAAAAATTACTATTCCCACTCCAAAGAGTGCAGCAGTAGGGAAAGCGTTGGATAGCGTAGGGGTAAAAATTACTATTCCCACTCCAGTGAGTGCAACAGTAGGGAAAGCGTTGGATAGCGTAGGGGTAAAAATTACTATTCCCACTCCAGTGGGTGCAACAGTAGGGAAAGCGTTGGATAGCGTAGAGGTAAAAATTACTATTCCCACTCCAGTGGGTGCAACAGTAGGGAAAGCGTTGGATAGCGTAGAGGTAAAAATTACTATTCCCACTCCAGTGGGTGCAACAGTAGGGAAAGCGTTGGATAGCGTAGGGGTAAAAATTACTATTCCCACTCCAGTGAGTGCAACAGTAGAGAAAGCGTTGGATAGCGTAGGGGTAAAAATTACTATTCCAACTCCAAAGAGTGCAACAGTAGAGAAAGCATTGGATAGCGTAGGGGTTAAAATTACTATTCCTACTCCAGTGAGTGCAACTGTAGGGAAAGCGTTGGATAGCGTAGAGGTAAAAATTACTATTCCCACTCCAGTGGGTGCAACAGTAGGGAAAGCGTTGGATAGCGTAGGGGTAAAACTTACTATTCCCACTCCAGTGAGTGCAACAGTAGGGAAAGCGTTGGATAGCGTAGAGGTAAAAATTACTATTCCCACTCCAGTGGGTGCAACAGTAGGGAAATCGTTGGATAGCGTAGGGGTAAAAATTACTATTCCCACTCCAGTGAGTGCAACAGTAGGGAAAGCGTTGGATAGCGTAGGGGTAAAACCTACTATTCCCACTCCAGTGAGTGCAACAGTAGGGAAAGCGTTGGATAGCGTAGAGGTAAAAATTACTATTCCCACTCCAGTGGGTGCAACAGTAGGGAAATCGTTGGATAGCGTAGGGGTAAAAATTACTATTCCCACTCCAGTGAGTGCAACAGTAGGAAAAGCGTTGGGTAGCGTAGGGGTAAACATTACTATTCCCACTCCAGTGAGTGCAACAGTAGGGAAAGTGTTGGATAGTGTAGGGGTTAAAATTACTATTCCCACTCCAAAGAGTGCAACAGTAGGGAAAGCATTGGATAGCGTAGGGGTTAAAATTACTATTCCCACTCCAAAGAGTGCAACAATAGGGAAAGCGTTGGATAGCGTAGGGGTAAAAATTACTATTCCCACTCCAGAGAGTGCAACAGTAGGGAAAGTAAATACTTCATATATTATTTTAAAAAATATAAATTAATATATATAACAAATTATTTTAAAGTCATTACAAATTTAATATAATATAACAATTAATCAATTAAAATTACAAATTAAATTAATTATTACTATTTGTTACCTATTAATCCAAATTAATTACAAATTAAAAATTAATTAATTAACAATTAAAATGTATTTATCAATTATTTCAAATTAAATACAATTAAATAAATGTAATTATTTAATTAATTATAAATAAATTACTTCCCACCCAATTCCCCTATAAACCCACAACCCGCTACAGAAAATAAATTAGTAAAATTAACATATTTAGCAATTAATCAATTAAATTAAATTAATTGCCAATTAAAATGTAATTAATTACCCATAAAAATTAATTAACAATTAATTCTAAAAAAATATCAATAAATATTTTTACATATTTAATTTATTATAATTAAATTACTTCCCACCCAATTTCCCTATAAACCCACAACCCGCTACAGAAAATAAATTAGTAAAATTAACATATTTAGCAATTAATCAATTAATTAAAATGAATCGCCAATTAAAATTTAATTAATTACCAAATAGAAATTAATTAACAATTAATTAAAAATGAATACCAATAAATAAATTTACATATTTAATTAATTATAATTAAATTACTTCCCACCCTAAACCCACAACCCACTACAGAATTTAATTACGCAAAAATTTAAATAACAAATTTCATTATTTAAAATTAATTATAACATAAATACACAATTTTCACACATATAATAACATAAAAAACACTATAAAAAATTGGATACTATTAAAAATTCGATCATTTTAATTACCTATATTATATACTTCGATATTTTAACTTTCTATATTTTTAACATTCGATATTACATTACTTACCTTAAAAACGATATTTTTGATGTCTATATTCTGTCCGGTCGATATTTTGTCCAATCTATATTTTGAACTCGATATTATGTCCATTCGATATTTTGTTGTCGATATTATGTCTGTTTACCCATTATGGTATGAAGAGTAGGGTGGTTTGGTGCCTCAACAAAGACTGTAGAAGGAGACTGTATTGTGATCAACTTCCGCAGACCATCCATGGTAAGATCCTTGTTGAGAATTCAGGAGACAACAACCACCAACAGCACCTATATTTGGTCATTGGGTTATTTCTATAAACCAAGTCTTGGGAACCCTATACTAGCCTGCCTTCCCGATTGCACACAAAAGGTTTTTGGCTGTGTCTCACTTGGACACCCAGGATTGACTACCGTCACTACTGGAGCCTAATGGTGCTGACCATATGTCTGTATCCTCCCCACCTGCAATCAAGACATATGACAATGCTGTTCTAACCAAGGCTCTCGCTAATTTGAGCATATTAAGCTGGAACGTGGCCGACTTACATTAAAAATTACACCAACCTGACTGGCTAAAAATGGTAAGACAGCAGGACAATCTTATGTTTCAAGAGGCCTGTGCCACCCGAGATTTATATTTTGACGGTTTTGAATGTTACAACACTCTAGCCACTATTTCTAAATTTGGTTGACCTGTGGACAGCCTATCGATCTGGGTATTATTGCTGTAGAAGGTAGTGTTAAGGTCTTGTGCACAAAAGGTGACAAATTCCAAGCATTATTATACAAAAGGAGTGTTTCTATTTATTTAATTAATTTTATAACAACGATTTTCAGTCCACACCAAATGCAAATTTTATCAACCAATTTGAATTTGTCACCACCCTACAGCATTGTGATGGATTCAACAAAATAGCTGGTATCTGTCTTGGAGGTGATTTCAATGCTAAGATACCTAGTAAAAACATTGATGTTATGAAGACCAGTAGAAGAGGGCGAATTACCGTATTTTCTGGCGTATAAGACGACTTTTTAACCCTTGAAAATCTTTTCAAAAGTTGGGGGTCGTCTTATACGCCGGTGTCATTTAATAAGTAAGCGAATATAGCCCAAACCCTGTATTTTAAAAGGAAAACTAGGGGGTCGTCTTATACGCCCAGTCGTCTTATACGCCAGAAAATACGGTAGCTATAGGGGCACAGAACTAATGGAACATCTGAACAACCATAATTATTGTTATGGATATTGCTGCCGTAACAAATGATAATAACCCCCCTGAGCCTCCACCATTGATTATGTTTTCATTTCCCCTGCCCGCGAAGATTGTTTTACAGAAAGCCGAAGTTGTCCCTACTATCTTTGGTGATCACAGCCCAAACAAAACAGTGCTGAGATTGTCCCCCAGGCCAACATATAAAACTAAATGTGGTGCCAGGAGTCTAACACCCTTCACAGACAACTTAAAATTGGTCTGGCGGGGTGTCAATAATACTTGTTTCGTACGATGGTAATGGACAATCTGAGCATCAACGATTCCTGTCTGTCAGTACATGACCCTAATCCTGAGGTAATTAGTGCTTTTATTAAACTTTGTGAGTCCAAAAAAAAACATACTATAGAAACCCACTACCGTTGTACAAAGCGGTTCAAGATGGTTTAACCACGAGTGTTCGGTGACTAACAGACAGCTACACAAGGCTTTGTCGACCAACCGAAGTGCCACCCACTCATTAAATTGCTAAGGCAGAAGTACAATTTAGCTATCTCTTAAAGGAAGGAGGAATTACTAACAGAATGCTGAGATGCTCTTGCTATTGCTGCTAGCCTAAAGAATGGGAACACATTCTAGGCAGCCGTCAAGGATTTGAGATCAATGGGATAGTTACATACCCTGATAAGCTGTAATATAACCAGTAATGCAGCCCCAGTACAAGATGAAGATCTCTTTGAGCATAGGCCCCCCACTGGGATATTAATATTACTATCTGAAGTCGAGGAAACCATCCAACAGAGCCTGGGTAACAAAGCCCCCGGTCCCGATTGGTTACCCATTGATCTTATTAAGCACAAGCCTGATTTTTGGGTGCCGCTTTTGTTAAATGTTTTTAATAATCTAACTAATGCTCCGCTACCAAGTTCGTGGTCAACAGGTATTATTGTCCCTATTTTTAAAAAGGTGATTGCTCCCAACCCAGCTGCTATAGACCGATCACCTTGATAGATAACACCTTGAAAATCCTAGTCAGAGTTTTATATAATAGGATTAAAATATGGACTGAGGAAAATCGCATTTTAGAATCATGACAACTGGGGTTTAGGAGCAAAATAGGCACAAATGAACAATGCCTGAATCTTAATTCAATCATTGGGAAATATGCCATAGCACAGCGATCCCCAATATACCAGCCTTCATAGACCTGACCACAGCTTTTGATTTTGTCACGATTATGGTCCATTCTCTTAGAATACGGTTTAGATGAGGTCCTAGTACATTTATTTGCCTATTTACATAAAGACCTGAAGGCCCGGATTGCTATCAACAATGGTGGCGAGGTTTCCGATTACATAAACATTTGTAGAGGTGATGCAGGGATGCGTCTTGACCCCTCTCCTTTTTATCATATATATTAATAATTTGCATAAATCATTGACTGCGCTCACCAATGATGTTCCTAGAGTTAATGGCAATACACTCCCTGTGTCATTATACTCTGATGATGCGGTCTTAATGGGCCTCAGACCCAATGCTTTACACATCCTAGTGCGGGGTTTGTTGATTTTATGGCCAGTCTAGACTTGTGCACTAATTAAAAAATATCTTTTATAATGTCTTGTGGGCCAAGAAAATATTCCTTAAACTCTATATCTGCGGGCCACCAAAAGTTACTATACAATAGCACTTTTCCCTTTCTCGGGTTGGTCTTTGGTGCGAATGGCACCTGGTCTGATCATGTAATGTTTTGTAAGAACAAGTTCTTAAAGGCTACTAATTCGATCCTCAGTCTCCCTTGGCCAAAGAGGACAGGGGCCATTTTAGCAATTACATTTTTTTTTAAATCTCAGTGCCTACCTACAGCTACCTATGGCGCAGAGGTTTGGGGCATCTCCAAAAGCTACTGTATCCAGTGCGAGGAAAACCGATTCTGCCAGAAAATATTTGGTGTACCGATCTCCATCTCTCATTATGTTTGCCATAGTAAATTGAAATGACACCACATTGAAGTTTTTATAAAGGCCCGTCCTGCTCTATTTTGGTTAGCGGTATGGAAAAACCCAGCAGTGTCTCTCACAAGAGAGATAATAGTAGACTGCCTCAATTGTGAGAAGGGGATGGATATTCCATGGCTTGCTATGGTGAGCCAGAGTTTAAATAGTACTAATTGTTGCTGGCTTTTTTCAAGCCCAAACAAAACTGATACTGTTCACAAAAAAGCCCTTATGACAGCATTAAACACACTTTATAGCAAGACAAGACTTGATAGGAAGTCTAGGAAACCTACAGTTGAAAATTTTATTACCATTGAGCACACCTCGTACTTGCCGCCTAGTTATCTCTCAAAACCTATATGTTGTTGGGGGAAGGGACTCCTCTTCCGTTTAAGGGCTGGCACAGTAAAATTCTTGTTCTACTTTCCTCTTGGGTACAATGCCAACCTAGACTCCTTGCCGTGCCCGTGCGACATTCGGAGTGGTCAAACGATATTACATTGTTTATTCTTCTGTAAGTTTTATATAAAATATGCGAAATGGCTTTTAATACAGCTTTTTTTTTTTAAACCTTGCCTATTCATTTAGAAGATGCATATAGGAACATACTTAAAGTGGAAGATGATGAATTCGTTTTTCAAGTTGGCCCTTTTTTGAGAATTGCTGTATGGGCCGGCAACATGATGTGCACCTTATGAAGAATGCGTTTTTGCACTGGTTTTTAAATGATTATTATGAACTGTGTGAGCTCCTTCTGGAAACTTGCTGTATGCTTTTTTTAAATATATCTTGCACTTGTGACAAATGTTTTATTGAATTTGTTTTATCCTTGACATGAAGTGTGTTTTTAATCTGTTGTTATATGATTGTACTTTTATGGATATGGTCCTATCCGAATAAAGGAATTTGAACTTGAACAGTCAGGAACTTTGAGCAGCAGCAGAGGGCCCCCCTCTGACAATCGTGAGCTCGGGGTGGGGACAGATCCTAGCCAGCAGCCAGAAGAGGAAGATATGAAATCACTGCTTGTGACAATGAAACGCAGCCTCACCTCGATCAAGTCCGAAAAAGGCACCATGTGCATACGCATGGACTTCGTAACCCAAATTTTGGAAAAGCTAGATGGCAGGATAGGGGAGACAGAACACAGAATCTTAGAGCTTGAAGACACCACCTCCTGCAGATGTGAGCAAGTGAAGGAAATTGATTGCCTCCTGAAGATAATAGCGGCCAAAAAGGAAGATTTAGAAAGCTACATCCAGGAGGAATAATATACGCATCCTGAGAGTATCCGAATCCGCCAACACCGGGAAGATGGAGAAGTATGTGGAGCATGTGCTGGTCACTAGCTCTGAGAAGGATACATTCTCTCCGCTATTGGTGGTGAAAAGAGCGCACCGGTCACTCGTGGCTCGCTCTACCCTGGGGACTCCCACAGTGGCTAAGCTTCTAAACTACTGAGACAGCAACACAGCTTTACACAGAGCAAAGGAACAACAGTCTGTGATGTTCGTAGGATACAGTATGGCCCTGTTTCCAGACTTCACGAAGGCGGTCTGAGAAGCCAGAAACAAGTAACTTCTGACCGAGAAAAAACTGGAGCAGGCTAACATCACATATGCTTTGTTCTACCCGGCACAACAAAGGATCACGCACCAGGGAAAGCAACATTTTTACACATCCCCACAGCAAGTAATAGAGTTCAATAAAAAAACACTGTCCAGGAGTCCTCGCCGAGTGGGAGGCTGACTGCCTGGAAGCAGAGCTGTCTCACCGACATCGTAAGTTAAGTATTAAGAACATGTGGAAACTGAAATGACTATGAAATGCCCAGTCTAGACACAACTCTGTCTCGGAAACACAAGACACAATTTCACCAAGACATAAAGAGAACTTACCCCAAACAATTAGAGGGATGCCTGCAATATGCTGAACTCCCACAGATACATGCTTGGGTGTACATAATCATGGGGAAAGCACCGCTAACAGGAAAGGACACTCCAGGTTAGCCACACTGAAGTCCCGGACACCCTCCCCTCCCGTCGAGCTACGTAAGGGGAGTTCCTGCTTCGCCCCCTAGGTGAAACTCCTCGGCAGGAATACCCTCTACTTAGACATGGAGTTATTGCTTTTATTGTTCCTCAAACTACTTCCTCCCCCTTTCTTGTTTCTCTTCACTCTTCTTATACACTGACACTCTTTTCCTTTCTCTGTCTCTTCTCCCTTCTGATTTAACTCTACATAGCTCAGAACCCGTACTATCTGTTTACACAGAGCAGTGCTGCTGGCATTCTGCAACATTGGGATGCTTGTTTCTTATAGGGGCAAGTTGGCCTTCAAGGGACATGGAAGGGAGGGGAGGCTAGTTCAGGGCAAGTTGGGGAAGCTGCCGTCGGTGGGAAGCGCTGTGTGGTGAGTAGATGGCAAGACGCATACAGAGCAAAGATGAAAGTAGGGTTGGTGTTCACAACCAAACAAGAGGAGATTCAGGGAGCATTCTATGGGATCATTCCCAAGCAGCTCGGGATGACATGGTTGATAACAAAAAGCAGAAGGGCCTGAATTTGTTAACATGTAATGTCAGAAGGGCAGGCAACCTACGCAAGAAACAACATCTCCTAGCTTATTTAGATACGCACAATATACATGTAGCCATGTAGCAGGAAACGCACACACTTCCCGCAGCTACTCCTACATTTGCTGTGCGATGGGCATCTTACAGATGTTTTTCTACATAATCCTCCTCAAGAGGAACCGCCATCCTTATACGAAAGTACACCCCTGATGTAGCAGAGTGAGCCCTGAAGTACCCAGAAGGAAGGTGTAGTGTAGTTTGGGGGAGGCTGGCATCCCATTCAGTTAAACTGGTTAACTGCATACGGACCCAACATAGATGACAAAATGTTCTTCGTCTCTCTGTGTGGGCTTGTCATAAACATTGGCTCCCCTCATTATCTGGGGCGGGAATTTCATCCTTACTATACAGCCAGCCCTCGATCATTCTCATCCCCAGCCACAACACAGCACAAGGGCCCAACGCCAATTGCAGCTGATCATGGAAGAACTCTGACTAATTGACATATGGCAGTCTACCCACCAAACACACAGGGAAGGCATCTACCATTCCACAGTGCATTCCAGCTGGTCTCAGTTGGACTTTTGATTGGTGTCCAGGGTGCTTGGGACTTGGATTACACGCACACAACCTCTAGCACACATATACTATGATCACTCCCCAGTATGTTTGCAGATGTCCCCTCTGGGAACCCCTCCCAATTACATGCCCTGCCATTATGCAACTGGCGTCAGGTAAGGCTTAAGGGCCGTAAGGACTCCCTGAAGAATTTTATGAAGCGTATATTGAAGTTCTGGCTCCATTTCTAAGAAAACTATATGAAGAGGCATTACAGTTAGGATCACTTCCACATACCATGTGGGAAGCCCTCATCATCTCCCTTCCAACGCCAGGAAAGCCTGCTGACCACAGCGAATAATATAGGTCATTGTCATTAATAAATTATGATGTAAAAATACAGGTGAATCGACTCGGCTTGCTGATGGAAGGGTTAGTACACCAGATCAGGCGGGATTCATCCCGGGTAAGGCAACTTAATACAACTTATTCACCTTGTTCTTGATTATCCAGGACATAAATACAGAGTGGGATTTCTTGATGTCAGTATTGCGGCATATGGATTTCCCCCCGCGATTCAGAGCATGGGTGCGGCTACTGTATCACAGACTAGTGGCAAAACTGGTTATCAATGGGGCGCACTCCCGACATCACTTGAGGCACCATTAGTAGCTATCCTCAGGCAAAACCACCGGGAATATACGTTGAGATACCCGTCTAGACACGTTCTGGTATCACTCTATACGGTTGACATCACTCTGTATGTCAGGGACCCCCAGAGCAGTCTTCATGAGATACTCCAGGAATGTATTAGGTTTGAAGAACTCTCTGGCAAAACAATCAATTGGGAGAAATCTTAGATCTTCCCTCTCACTTCCAACACCCCCATTTTGAATCAGACTATCTACTAATTTGGTGTAAATCTGAATTTAAATACTTGGTTAAAGTTACCAGGAGAAATAGGGAGGAACTACTGAGAGCAAACTATGGCAGGGTGCTGGACCCCATAACCGGATCCATTACCATATGGATTGCTATGCCTCTGTCTTTGGCAGGACACATTGTGTTAATAAAAACGGTAATCCTGCCTCGGTTGCTGTATCTATACATAGCTATCCCCTATGCCCCAGGGTGTCAGTTTTTCAAAAGCTTGAAAAGCCAGCTGATCCGACTTACATGGGGGGTAAACAACCTAGAATCTCCGGTGGGACACTCTCACCTTACCCTTCTCCAAGGGGTGGTTTGAATCACCAGACCCTGAACTAAATTATTTATGCTCACAGGCAGGTATTGGTATCTTCGCCCGCCCTTCATGCCTCATATTGTTGTGGTAAACAAACAAATTGCCAGTACTGTGCAACAATTCAACAAGTAACAAGGGCAATGAGCTAGAAATGACTCATTCCCATAGACCACTCTTTCAGTCAAGATTTAAGTCAAATAAGTTTATTTTGAATGTTTTATCTTTCTTTTGAAAAGAGATTATTGTATTATTTTGAGACACAACAAATTAAGCTTAGGCTTTGACTTTAGTTCAACATGTTTAATCTAGTCTATGTGACATGGGGGAGGAATATCAAGTCTCAAAATTAGGGAAAAAAGATTGTGTGATTCAGAGATGAGGACAAATACAGGGGAGACAATTTCACACTCCAGACATTTCGTTCATAGACATAAATTGACGACAGACAACAAAGGATGGTGATAGGAAAGGATTGGGTGGGGAAAATGTTTTTATTTTTTATTTTTTATATAATAGGCCCTGCGTAAGTCCTATTCGTATAGGCAGGTAAAACCTAATCCACTGAATGGAGGAATACAAAAAATTCAATTATACTCATGAAATAGACCATCGACAGTTTTTCATTTACAGCACAAATTCGTAATCGATTGGTCTACACACTCAAAAAATAACAAGGTCGACGCGTTTCGAATCCTTTTCAAATTTAAGGATTCTCTTCAGGACCACACACAAAAATCTGTGTTACTTTTGAAGTCTTCTCTTTCAATATGTTGGTTGCTGGTTTGAGCATTGCCTACTGAATCAGCTGAAGTTCGACTGTTCAACGTCCGTCACGTCCTTTTTGAAAAATTTCATTGTTTCATAATTATTTCTTTGGTAGAAACAGGTATCCTCCGATATGCGTCGCTTCCGTGAATGAGAGCGGCCGCGTATCAATTGTTGCACAGTACTGGCAATTTGTTTGTTTATTATAATCTTGGCGCAGCCTTACTGTGTTCAAGCCAAAACCCCCGTTGTTTTTTTGCTTCATATTGTTGTGGAGCAGAGGTACATGAAACCCGCACCGCTAATTGTATTCTTTGGGGATGACCAGGAAAGGGCTGGAAGTGGGGATTCTACAGTAGCGTGTATGAACGCAGAATGGAAAAGCATCACAATGCGGCTGCAATCCCCTATGGTGTACTCCCCACACTACCGCAAGCCTATCAACACAATGTCCCTGTAACTCATGAAGGAATCTACCGCAATATGCTGCACCGCTACAATATACGCACATGAGGGAACTTGTCGACTGAAGATAGTTTTGGTGAACATATCCCCTCGCATATAGAGATATTTTCCTACATAAGGCAGAGGCAAGATGTCATGGCAACTACCCCAAATTTTCCAAAGGTGTTGCCTACATTAATCCCATAACACAACTTGCTTCATGCCACCAACCCTTCACATGCAGTGGCACAACTATACAGGGGCACCTTTACTCTGCAGGTTGAGACCAACGATGAGTCAAGGAAGGGCTGGGAAACAGAGTTAGGCTTACCACTTGAGGACACACAGTGGACTTACTGCTGCCAGCAGACTGAAAAGATAACCGCAAGTGAAGACTGCGGATTATTCATTTTAAGTACCAGCACAGGATGTATTACTCCCCAGCACGGTTACATCAATATAATCTAAAGCTTACTGATCACAGCTAAAGATGTGGGGCAGATTTCCTACACCTAGTCTGGTAATGCAGATTAATTTCCAAATACTGTGTGGAGGTTGAGGAGGCCCTATCCCAAATGGTGGGTACATAGATATGCTTTACCCCACTCACTGCATTGCTTGGGTACATGGCTGACGTAGCAGCATCTTTTAGACGATTTGTGGCCCTCAGATTATTGCTGGCCAAATGCAGAGTAGCGTGTAAATGGGGTCGTGGAAGGGCTCCTAAGTTCAAAGAATGGCTTCAAGATCTGGTCTACAGCCAGGAACAATTAACCACATATTTGGAATTATTAGCATTAGGATCCAGGCTCCAAGATATATGTGGACTCCTAAAAACATACTTATTGCTTACCCCACAAGCAGCAGATGCTAGACAGGACCCACACACCCTACATCATGATAATGCTGTCTACCTATTACCCCATGAGACACCTCACTGTGGGAATCAGGATGTCCTCAATTAGTTGTTATGTCACCTGTGTAGAAAATGCTGGATTATACTGTGATTCTTGTAAAGGTGAAAGGTTAATCTCTATACTGCTCTAGCAATATGAATAAGAGGCATTTTTACTGATTTTAAAGTGCTAAGTAATCAATATGTTGTCAATTATAAAAGCGTGAATAAAAAGAATAAAAAAGACACAATAGACACAAAGTCTATCTGCCCGCTACGGCTAGTCCGGGCCTGGACAAAAGATTTGCATGTTCAGGGGACAGAGGCCTTATTTAGAGCATGTTAATACAACATCAAATGATTTTCCTGAACAAGACAGTGCAATAAACTTCATGTCTTGGTATAGCAAAACCAAAGGATTTCAATGCACCACATATTCCAGCATACTCGTGTTTCGAGAATTGGCAGCACTTTAGACACTTTAGTGAGGATACACTAGATACCATGAAACAAAATGGTTCTTTTAATTCATCAGACCCAAATTTGAAGGGTTGGTTGGTTTGGCCTGTGGACACAAATAGGTGCCAATCTAGATTCCTGGGTAACTCCAAAGGGTTTAAGATAGATAGGCCTAATCAACGATATGTGCAAACAGATCACTCAGGGTGGTGACATCATATAGTGTTGGGAAGTTATGCTTAGATTGACTAAAAACCTTATCACTCTCCGAGATGAAACAAAATGTGTCCCTTCTTTCTGATGACATGGATCTGATGTGTGCTACGCAAACAAATGATGGACGGAATGCTGAATAAATCATACATTCACCCACAGTCAAGAGATCTGGGTTAAAGCCAATGTTCTTTTGCTCACCGTGCCACCCCAGTTTAGACCCAGCCATATGCAAATTAGTCTTGACCCTGTGCATCATGGGAACAGGCCAGACCAAACTGCCAAGCAAGGTCTTCCCTGGACTGGAAACTAGCATCCTGGGACCGAATTCTGGGTATTACCCTTCATCAGCCAGGCTAGCTTGAATCCAGTGGCACAGTGAGTAAGGGACCAATGTCTGGGCATATCCATCCCACTTAGGGTGAAAAGTGCTACGTAAACAAATGATGGACGGAATGCTGAATAAATCACACATTCACCCCCAATCAAGAGATCTGGTGCACAAATAGGTGCCAATCAAGATTCCTGGGTAACTACGAAGGGTTTAGAGTCAATAGGCATAATCAACTATATGTCCATACAGATCACTCTGGGTGTGACATCATATAGTGTTGGGAAGTTATGCCTAGATATGCTAAAAACCTCAACACTCTCCCGGGTGAAACAAAATGTGTCCCTTCTTTCTGATGACATGGATCTCAGCGATTTTTTACATGGTCCTCGGAACCCACATCAAAAGCGATTTTTGTAAAGAATATACAACGAGCGCTGGAAGATTTGTCAAAAGGAAGCTGCTGAAAGATTGCGCGAGATTAATAGGGTTAATCTAGAAAAGGCATTGGCTGTGGTTGACAACGGTATGACCACTTTATCATCCAGAATGTATTCCCTAGGCAACATAGTGTCTTGCGCAATTGACATAATACATCAAGATGTATCTATATTAAAACATGGACAGTCACAATTACGGTCAATAGTAATACTGAGCTAGACATTACAAACACTACGTTCTGGCCATTTGCCATGGCGTTACATCAATATTATAAATCTGTTTTCAGCATACGATCTAACAGAAAGACAGATAACAATGGTACATGGAGATGCGAAATATACTATGTTGCACATTGAAAAATTAGACCAATTACATTTCACCGTGGCTGAAACACCATCCACTGACTGAATAATCCATGTTTATCACCCTATTGGTCACGACCTTTCAATTCCAATATTGTCTCCAATACCAACAGGTAGGCAGATATGCAGCGCTAGGGGAAGGATATGCGTATTGGGAGTTACCGTTCAGATTTAGATACAGGAATCAGGACACAGAAGTTTTTCTTAGTGGCTGAGACTGTAAGGAATCCTTGGTTTGCAAGGAAAGTTTTCTCCTCAGGGCATGCAATGTTTCAATGGCAAACTTGTCTTGTTATCTGAAGGGTTCCCCAGCAGCTGTGATTCTTCCTATATTTAGGTTGCTCTTGAATGGGAGCTATTCTATGCTGAATGATGAAGGTTGCTGCAGAATGGAACCGGGCATCGCTTATCTAGTTACTATTCATTCCATAGTCACTTGTTGTACACAAGTACTGTTTCCACCTGCCCGCAAAGTTAGGGAGGCAGTGCTATGGCCTTCAATAAATGTTTCTATCGTAAAATTTCATTTCCTTAACATACTGCAATGCATGCTTTTGCAAAAAGATGTGGCCTTAACTTCAGCCAAAGAGACGTTTGATCTTCAGGTTGCAAGGCCCTCGTCTGAGATACAGACACTACTCCATACTAATTTCCAGCATTTTGGGGAACTCGTCCATCGTATGTTTAACATGTCTGATACGAAAGGAATAATTACTTTTTGAAATGTCTCGGCTCTAGTTTGCTTAGCACCTTTCAGATGATATTCGAAGTCATACCATTTTTCATACACACCGTGTTGGGAAGTGTTTTTTGAGGGCTCCCGCTAGTCCTGCTACTCCTGGCAGGAATACTGATTTTATTCTATCTGCTCCACAATGGACGTCCCAGTACAACTCAGAATGGAGACAGCTCTGCTAGTGCTGCATTGTCGTGAGCGCATGATACACTGCTTCGCAACACCTTGGCTTCAAGAACTAAATGAGCATGGGTTCTTGTCATTCAGGCCGGTCTGGCTTGACTGCATACAGCCTGTCGTCCGCTGCCTGCTTTGCAGCCACGAATGCGTCCTGGATATATGTCTTGGATCAGAATTGGTTGTACTACCGTACATTGAAGTACTGATGGACTCCTTAAAGGCCCATGCGTATTGCAGTCCCCAGCGTATTCCATTAATGATGAATTAATTCTTAGACCCACGCTGGGATGCTTCAGCTACTAGTGATGTGTATAACAGCTCTGCGGATAACTTGTTGGACACAACACTTGGCAACTGGATGGAATCACCTTTGCTCCATAAACATGCTATGATGTGCGTCTCTGAAAACGTTTGCGGTTGAGGGCAACAGCAATGTTGCGTCTACCACTCGGAACACATTAACAATTGTCCTTTTCTGTGTGAGAACAATTTAGCCTTTTTCTAAAAAAACGAAGTAGCTTTTTCTTTTTCTAGGCACCATGGCTTTCTGTGTGCTTGGGATCTCAAATAATATAATGACTTTAAGACTTTTAATATATATTTTATTGGGAAGCCCCCTTTTAGGGTAGTTTTTAAAATTGGCTGCTGGCTTTTTAGATAGCTTTTTTAGATATCGACCCTTAGTATGAGGAGTGGCGCAAATAAAAAGATTTATAAAAAAAAGTATGAGGAGTGGGTGATCTGTTCTATTCCCAGGTAGGCCCATAATGTCTACAATCACAAAGGTAACACAGCCACCTGTTGTGGGTATGCCGTTTTCTAACAATTTCATAGTCACTGCATGTCTGTAGATTTCTATAATGTTAAGGGCGTTTGCAAATTCGTCTTCCCCAAGGTACTCGCTGGGTCAGTCATTTTTTAACAGAAGAGTAAGTTAAGAGGTAGGGTTTTGCACAATGTGGGGTACCTTTTATCCTTAGAAGCTTGCTAAACCTTCAGCCAATACACAGAGTATATCTGCTCAGCTGAGGCGGATTTCCCTTCCCTCTTCAGACATCTCTGAAATGTGTGAGTAGGGCTTTCTGAGAAAGCCCTATTGAACTACTCAGATTTTTACTGTTAATATAAGAACCAAACCAATGTTGGGCGCCATGTCTGTAGTTTCTAGGAATCCCACAGGACCTGCACATTTTGGATGACCTAAACTGCGGCCTTAGTTTCCTGACTGCTTCCAGACACCACTTCAGGATATGTCATCAGTTAGACCAGCTAGCTCTACAGTGCCACTACCACCCCATGTATTCTACAGTGGGGTAGGTAGTCTCTGGCAACCACTGAACATGACAAACCTGATTCCTCAGGGATCGTGGAAAACAGCACAGTACGTTTTGCTCAGACACTATGGCTTGCTGACTCTGACTAAAACAGAAGCATTCAAATGAGATTGCTGATACCAATATATTAAATATTAGATACATTTCTACCATAGTGCTAATATGATGAACATAAGCAGTTCAGATAAAAACAGTAGCACTTGCATATTCCTAAAATGCGCGCCCTAAGAAATGTGCCTAAGTATATCTAGCCTAGCCTGGATCTGTAGGTGTATATTCGTATAGCTATGTAAATCTTTAGCCAAGAGACCCCTAGAGAAGAACCAGCCCCCTCACCTGATGTTTTAAAATGAAGAACCCTGTCTCTGCGTCGAGGATGACGCCCTGCAAGGGATGTCAGGCCGCTGCTCGTTGAAGATTTAGCATGCAGGTCCCTGTGTCAGCTTGGAAGGAATTCTCCTCTAATTTGTAGGTGGAAGTGAGGGTCTTTTATACTAAAGTGGTGACTCCAGGATTTTTTATAGAATCAATATGTTTTTAAAACACTCACGGATGTTTTGACAACAATCTTAAATGTTTAGAAAACAATCACCCAGGCTTTTGTAAACAAATGCTATCATGCACAGTTGGCTGTTGGCCAAGGAAGAAAAAAGTGGTGACCCTTATACAGAGTAATTCTGCCGTGCCTGGGGACATGTTTATGTACGTCAGGTACAGGGATTATGATAGAATACTTAGAGCCTGGTGTCGAAGAGACAGGATCAAGCTACTTGGTAAAAGGTCACCTGTTTAGAATCGTTATTGTCGTGTGGATGGGACAAATGTAGGTAAAAGGGGTATAGGTGACAGGACTAGCCTAAAGGACATGACAGGTGAGGGCCCGGCAGCTCCCACGTCAATAAGGTTTTAGAAAACCATGACAAAAAACAAGATAAACTTTGACAAAACCAAAAGGCTGATCACTAATTTCAGGCCCACTGACTTTGCCAATGCTTGTTTATTTTTTGTTTCCCATAATCTTGTTGAAACTGGTTATGCCAATTTTCCTTTTAGAATATTTTTGGGGAATTACTAGAATGCTTCAACTAATTTTATAAATGATGCTGGAAAGAAATGGTACCTAAATGTTACAGTAGTTTAGCAAAACATTTTGTTTCTAGCTTCATTGGTTAGTGAAATTCTTTTTTTAAAGCAAAAACTCATCCATCTTGCTTTAATACTCTGCAATATTTGCATCTAATCAGAGAGCATTCTGGCAGAATTATATATAACCTCTAACTGCTAAACTTTGAAAAAGTGTGTACACATTTTTACTGGAACCTCTGTACGTAGAGCAGTCCAAGCTTACATTTCCTTAGAATGCTCACCCTAATAATAACACACAGGTCGCACAGGTCTTGCAAAGGTGGGATGTGTTGGAGCTGGGGTTGGAGAGTTCCTTCACGATGTTGAAGAGCTCTTTGCTGTTGTGTGCGTTGTTGTCTAGGCGGTCTTTGAAGGAGGCCCTTTTGGTCGATCTGACGAGGTGGTGGTTTCTGCGGGTGGCGTTTTTGTGGGCTGCGAAGCTGTCCGGTGTTCGTTCACGAAGCCAGTTCTTCTCTAGCTTTGGGCAGGTTTGCTTGGAGGCCTGGAGGTCTTCAGTGAACCAGCTGGCATACTTGTTGGTGTGGTTTTTGGAGGGTTTCTTGAGCGGGGCGTGGGTGTTGGCGCAATCGTGGATCCACTGTCTGCGGTTGCGGGCAGGGGTTTCGGGGTTGGTGGACTCTTGGCGAGGGTGGGGGTTAGCTGGTCTTTGGTGACTTTGCTCAAGCAGCGGTGGGGCATCTGTTGGGTGCTGTGGTTCGTGGTGGGGGTTCCGGATGGTGAAATGGATGCAGCGATGGTCGGTCCAGTGGAGTTTGGTGGTATGGCTGAAGGTGATGTGGGAGCTTGCGGAGAATATGGGGTCAAACGCGTGGCCGACGGAGTGGGTGTTGTGATGAGTTGTCAGAGTCTGAGGTTGGCAAGGTTGTCAATCAGGGAGGTGGAGTTGGCATCGTTGTTGTTCTCGAGGTGGAAGTTCAGGTCCCCGAGGAAGATATAGTCCGTGGAGGCGAGGGCTTGTGAGCTGACGCAGTCGGCAATGGAGTCGCTGAACTGTGGTCAGGGTCCGGGGGGTCTGTGATGAGGGTTCCTCTGAGGGTGGTGTTTGGGTCGATGTGGATCTGGAAGTGGAGGTGTTCGGCGGTGCTGAGGGTTTCGTCGATGTTGGTCGAGACTCTGAGAGTGTTCCTGTGGACGATGGTGATTCCTCCTCCTACTCCGTTGGTGCGGTCCCTGCGGGTGATCTTGTAGCCTTCCGGGATGGTTATGGCGCTGTCGGCTGCTGAGGAGGGGTTCATCCAGGTCTCTGTCAGGAAGGCGACATCTGGGGAAGTTGAGTCGAGCAGGTCCCAGAGTTCAACGGCGTGTTTTTGGGCGGATCGGGTGTTGAGAAGAATGCATCTGAGGTAGTTGGGTTCTTTCCTGTTGGTTGGGTTGGCGGGTAGGATGCTGGTGAAGCTGCAGTTCCGGCAGTAGAAGGACCCTTGGGTGCGCTTCGGGGCGGCCAGGTAGCAGGTTCGTGCTCGTCCGGCGTGGAGGGTGCTTGAGTCGTAGCAGACACGGGTGCCGTGAGGGTTCGTGGGGGCCAGGGGTTCTGGCACTGGGCGTGGTCCAGGCACGGACGGGCAAAGGCGTGCTAGCTTTTGGCGCACCGAATGTGCCCGCTGCATGTGTCGCGCAACGGTCACCATTTGAAGGGGAGGGAGGAGAGACGATCAGCTGTGAGGTGGGGCGGGAGGGGGTGGGTCAGGGATAGGGGTGCAGATGGCGGGAAGAAGGGGGAGAGCAGAATGTGAGCAAAAAAAACAAAACAGTGGCAGTCAAAATGAATAAACCAGAGATAAGAGTGGCAATCAGGTAAAAGAAATAAAATGAAGTAAAAGCAGGAATTACTGTGGCAGTCAAGGGGGTTTGAGTTTGGAATGAAAAGAGAGCAGAATCGGCGCAAAAGCGAGAGCAGAGGGCAGGCAGGCTCAAACCCTGCACAGGAGGGCTGGCTGGGTGCGAGGAGGCCCATAGCCCCGCTGAGCATCTAGGGAGCTGATGGGAGGGGTGAGATCCTTGGACCAAGGTATGTCGTGGCCGGAAGGGCCCTATGAAGGGTTTTCTCCAGACCTTCCACAGTGGAGCCCACCGAGCTGGAAATAGACCCCCTATGGGAAGTTGTGCTGGGCTGTGGGGAGCTTTTCCGCCAGAACCCAGGGAGGCCTCTGTCTCCACTGCCCTCGTCGGCTCCTCGTCTGCCTGCTGCATGGTAGGCAGGTTCACCCCTTGCTTCCCCCTCCACGGAAGCGTTGCCGTCTCAGGTGTGCTGGCTGATGGTGGTCCACTGGCTACAGACACACATAGTCCACTTTGTGTTAAAATCCAGCCAGTCCTATGCTGCAACAGGATCTGTGAAAAAATGAAAATTATCCTCTGTCTAAATTCTTAGGCAGGCTGGAAAAAGTAGGTAATAGAGCAAAGCTAGCTGACGACGCCTCTTCTTAACTGCAAGTAAGCTAAGCCCTCTGGGGTTGAACTTGGAAAAAGAAGTCAGGTTAGTGACAGACTGAAGCATTCTCCACCACAAAGGAGCCGTGATTACCGACCTGTTGAAGGAAGAAATCACTGTTGCAGAAAGGCACGATAATTGCTACAACCAGGTAGGGTGGGGCCACTGGCTTAGGCAGGTGGGCAGGGACCCTGTGCACTCAGTCCAGGGCATTTAACGCCTGGGCCGTAACTTCCTGAAGCTAGTCCTCTAGGAAACTAATCATGGAGCTGCCTTCCATTCTCTCCAGCAGCCCAACGACCCGGATGTTATTATGTCTGGGAGGTGATTTAATTGCTAACCTAACCTAGTAAAAATATTGCTGTTATAGGGACTAGTAGCAGAGGGCAATCTTGCTATTGGGGTGAGGAACTATCTGAACAACCATAATCTAATCAATGTTATAGATATTGCTGCCGTAACAAATAATAATAGCCCCCCCCCCCGAGCCGACATTCAGGGGGATGGGTAGTTCCTCCACCATTGATTATGTTTTTTTTTCCCCTGCCCTTGAGGACTGTTTACCGAAAGCTGAGGTTGTCGCTACTATCTATGGTAATCACTCCCTGATCCAAACAGTGCTGAGATTGCCCCCCAGGCCAACATATAAAACTGAATGTGGTGCCAGGAATATAACACCCTTCACAGACATCTTAAGATTAGTCTGGTGGTGTGTCAATAATAATACTAACAATCTGAGCATCATCTATTCTGGTCTGTCAGTACACTACGCTAGTTCCGAGGTAATCAGTGCTTTTATTAAACTTTGTGAGGCCATAAAATCCATACTATAGAAACCCACTACGTTTGTACAACGTGGTCCACGATGGTTTAACCATGAGTGTTCGGTGACTAACAGACAGCTACGCAAGGCCTTGTCGACCAACCCGAGGTGCCACCCACTCATTAAATCACTTAGGCAGACGTACTAGTTAGCTATCTCTAAAACGAGAGCGGGAGAGGATGTAGCCTTATGGCTAGAGCGGTCGCCCTCGTAGCTGGGGAACCTTGTTCGAGTCTCGGCAACGACGCTCAACAGCATGTGATTCTGGGCAAATGACTTAGGGCCAGATGTATCACCCTTGCGTTTTGCAAGTCCTTAATAGCGAATTTTACTGTTTGGGTGTGAAGGACTCGCAAAATGCAATGTATGTAGGATTCACATTTCAAATAGCGATTCCTACGCATTCCTTATTTGCGACTCGCAAATTAAGAGTCGCAAATAAGGAATGGCTTCCTATTCATTTCTAAGGGCCAAGAGGCCCATAAGATTGAATGGGAATTCAATTCGCAATTTGTGAGTGCCCAATAAGTACTCGCAAATTGCGCTGCAATTTCAAGGGTGCAAGGGTTCCAAAAGGACACCATGTGGCACCCCTGAAATATGCACATGTGCCGCACATACAGTGCCCTGAGGACATGTATATGCGCCACATAGCACTTAAAATAATGCAAAACAGTGCATTTTAACAGGAAATGACCAATTACCACCAACTTGAAGTTGGTGGTAATTTGCGTTTTCTTAAAGAGATATCGCAATTTGCGAAAACTACAAGAATAGCATTTAGGGTATTGCAAATTGCGATTCCCTAACTGCATTCTCAATTTAGGTAATCGCAAATAATTGCGATTACCCATACTGCAAATTCTTATTGCTTGATACATGTCAAACACATTTTGGAGATCGCAAATGGGTTGATTCTGCAAATCAGCCCGTTTGCGATCGCAAAATGCGTTGATAACTCTGGCCCTTAATCTCCCTGTGCCTAACAAAAATGAATGTGTCCTTCTCTAACGAAACTGGTGTTTGTAAAGCACTCCGATACCAGACGTCTCGGGTCTAGTTTGCGCTATATAAAACTCTAAAAAAAGAAAATTAAAGGAGGAAGAATTAACACCAGAACTCTGGGATGCTTTGCTAATGCTGCTAGCCTAAAGAATGAGAACACATTCTGGGCCGCCATCAAGGATTTGAGATAAATAGGACAGTTTCTGACCCCGATAAGCTGTAATATAACCAGGGAGGCATGGGAAGCCCATTTCTCCATGATTTATGCAGCCCCAGTACAAGATGAAGATCTCTTTGAGCATAGGACCCCCACTGGGATATTAATATTACTATCTGAAGTCGAGGAAGCCAACCAACAGAGACTGGGTCATAAAGCCCCAGGTCCCGATGGGTTACCCATTGATCCTATTAAGCACAAGCCTGATTTTTGAGTGCAGCTTTTGTTAAATGTGGAGTTACTTTTGAATTTATATGAACACATTGTACTGGTGCTATTGCATTTGAAATTAATTTGATATGACTTATAAAAGTGTGTTTTTCTGGCTTATGTTAACTAGGCATCAATTTAGTCCCTGGCGTCATCATGTTCAAAATGCATGTCTCCTCCTGCATAGTCACTGTTCATCATTCCTGTAGCACAAAGTCAAGCAGTGTGATTTTTGTTTGTCTTCATTAATGATGGTCTCACTGTTCTCAAAGAAAAACTTTCAAATACAGGCATAGGGCCTGATGTAGAAATTAGCGGATGGGGTTATTCGGTCACAAACTTGACGGATATCCTGTCGGCCACAATACAATTCAATAACATCCCATGGAAATCATTAAACGTTGGATGGGATATCTGTGACATTTGTGACAATAACCGGTCTGCAAAACTCTAAATCAGGCCCTGAGTAATGTCAATCTAACTAATGGTCCGCTACCAAGCTCTTAGTCAACAAGTATTATTGTCCCGATTTTTAAAAAGGATGATCGCTCCCAACCCAGCCGCTATAGACTGATCTCCTTGAACGATAACAGCTTGAAAATCCTAGGCCAAGTTTTATATATTAAGATTAAAATATGGACTGAGGAAAATCGCATTTTAAAATCATGTCCACTGGGGTTTAGGAGCAAAATAGGCACAAATGAACAATGCCTAAATCTTAATTTAATTATTGGGAAATATACCATAGCACAGCGATTCCTAATATACCTAGCCCTAATGGACCTGACCTCAGCTATTGATTTTGTTAAACGGTCACGATTATGGTCCATTCTCTTAGAATACGGTTTAGATGAGGTCCTAGTACACTTTTTAGCCTATTTACATAAAGACCTGAAGGCCCGGTTTAGGATCAACAATGAATGGTGGCGAGGATTCCTTTCGACATCAAAATTTGTAGAGGAGTGAGGCAGGGATGCGTCTTGGCCCATCTCCTTTTTATCCTATATATTAATAATTTGCAAAAAATCATTGACCACACTCACCAATGATGTTCCTAGAGTTAATGGCAATACACTTGTTGTGCTATTATACACTGATGATGCAGTCTTAATGGGCCGCACACCCAATACTTTACTTATACTAGTGCTGGGTATGTTGATTTTATGGACAGTCTAGACTTGTGCACTAATTAAAAAAAATCTTTTATAATGTCTTGTGGGACGAAAAAACATTCCTTAAACTCTATATCTGTGGGCCACCAAAAGTTACAACGCACTAGCACTTTTCCCTATCTAGGGTTGGTCTTTACTTCGAACAGCACCTGGTCTGATCATGTGGTGTTTTGTAAGAACAAGTTCTTAAAGGCTACTAATTCGATCCTCAGTTTCCCCCGGCCCAAGAAGACAGCGACTGTTTTAGCAATTACATTTTTTTTTTACATCTCAGTAAATACCTATGGCACAGAGGTCTGGGTCATTGTTAAAATGTAGAATCTGATTTTCTCGTGTTTTTGATTAAGCTATGCCTTATCCATTGTTCACCCCTGCCCTACTTCCAGCCCGGCTCTATCCTTGACACCCACCGCATCTGTATAAACATGAGTAAAGAATCTAGTTTGGGGCATTGTAGGCTGTGTATACATGCAGAGTCAGCGCAAAAGGACAGCTGGCGTCTGCTCGGGGTTTTTCAGACAATGGTATAAGCCTCAAGTAAAGTTTACTCAGATAGCATTTATTGTTGTGCAGCCTTAGGACACACCTATTGCACAAGACACCAAGGCTGTCAATTCCTACTGTTACCTCATTTGTGTGTTCTTCCCAAAGCTCTATTTACCTCTGGGCGTCCCTAGTTTACGATCTTTTGCTATAAAATCCCATGTAACGTTCGTTCGGTGTGTTTTCTCCTAGAGTATCTCTAAGGTGCTTGTCAGATGAGCCCCCATTCATAAATGCTAATAAATGACCCTTGGTTTGTACTACACTCCAATGTCGATTCCTCCTTACTTGTTAGGAACCCGTGGACTAAGGGTGACCCTACACCATTGGGTTTTCAATAATCTGCTTCCACAGCATCTCAAAAAGCTAAAGTATCCAGTGCGAGGAAAACAGATTTTGCCGGAAACAATTGGGTGCATCAATCTCCACCTCTCATTATGTTTGCCATAGTGAAATGAAATTACACCACATTGAAGATTTTATAAAGGCCCACCCTGCTTTATTTTGGTTAGCTATATGGAAAAACTCAGCAACGTCCCTCACTAGAGAGATAATAGGAGACTGCCACAATTGTGAGAAGGAGATGGATATTCCATGGCTTGCCGCGTAAGTAGTGTTAATTATGGCCGGCTTTTTTCAAGCCCAAACTAAACTGATACTGTACACAAAAAAAACCTTAGGACGGCACTATACACACTTTATAGCAAGGCAAGACTTGATAGGGAATCTAGGAAACCTACTGTTGCAAATGTTATGACCAATGAGCACACCTTATACGCCTAGTTATCTCACAAAACTTATATGTCATTGGGAGAGGGGACTCCTCTTCCTTTTGAGGTCTGGCACAGTAAAAGTGTAGCTTTGCTTTCCTCTTCAGTACAACGTCAACCTAGATCCTTTCCATGCCCATGCGACAGTCAAAGTGGTCAAACCATATTACATTTTTTATTCTTCTGTACGTTTTATATAAAATATGCAAAATGGCTTTTAATACAGTTTTAAAAAAAAAATCCTTGTCTATTCATTTAGAAGATGGATATAGGAACATACTTAATCTGGAAGATGAGGAATTAGTTTTTCAAGTTGTCACTTTTTGGAGAATTGCTGTACTGGCCCGCAACATGATGTGCACCTTATGAAGAATGCATTTTCGCACTGGTTTTTAAATGGTAATTATGAACTGCATGGGCTCCTTCTTGAAACTTGCTGTATGTGTTTTTAAATATATCTTGTACTTGTGACTAATGTTTTATTGAATTTGTTTTATACATGACATGAAGTTGTGTATTTGTAATCTGTTATAATATGATCGTGCTTTTATGGATATGGTCCTATCCGAATAAAGTTATTTGAACTTGAACAATCTGGACCTTTGAGCAGCAGGGGCCCCCTCCTGACAATCAGGCGCTCTGGGTGGGGACAGATCCTAGCCAGCAGCTGGAGAGGAAGTTATGAAATCACTGCTTGTGACAATGAAACGTAGCCTCACTTCGATCGAGTCCGAAAAGGACACCATATGCACACGCATGTACTTCTTAACCCAAAAATTGGAAAAGCAAGATGACAGGTTAGGAGAGGCAGAACACATAATCTTGGAGATTGAAGACACCACCTCCTGCAGAAGTGAGCAAGTGAAGGAAATGGATCGCCTCCTGAAGATAATAGCGGCCACAAATGAAGATTTAGAAGCTAGATCCAGGAGGAATAATATATGCATCCTGGAAGTATCCGAATCCGCCAACACCGGGAAGATGGAGAAGTATGTGGAATGTATGCTGGTCACTAGCTCTGGGAAGGATGCATTCTCCCCGCTACTGGTGGTGAAAAGAGCGCACCGACCACTCGTGGTTTGCACTCCCCTGGGGACTCCCATAGTGACTAAGCTTCTAAACTACTGAGACCGCAACACAGCTTTACACAGAGTACAGGAACAACAGTGTGTGATGTTCGTAGGACACAGTATCGCCCTGTTTCCAGACTTCGCGATGGCGGTCTGAGATGCCAATAAGAAGTTCCTACAGACCAAGAAAATATTGGAGCAGGCCAGCATCACATATGCTATGCTCTTCCCGGCACAACTAAGGATCATGCACCAGGGAAAGCAACATTTTTACACATCCCCACAGCAAGTGATGGAGTTCATTAAAAAAAAACAGTCCAGGAGTCCTTGTCGGGTGGGAGGCTCACTACCTGGAAGCAGAGCTGTCTCACCAACATCGTAAGAGGAATATTAAGAACATGTGGAAACTGAAATGACTATAAAATGCCCAGAGTAGACACAACTTTATCTCTGAAACACAAGGCAGAATTTCACCAAGATATTAAGAGAAGGTCCCACGAACAATTGGAGGGATGCCTGCAATATGCTGAACTCCCACAGATACATGCAGGAAAGACATGCTTGGGCATACATAATCATGGGTAAAGCACCACTAACAGGAAAGGACACTCCAGGTGCACCACACTGAAGTCCCGGACACACTACCCTCCCGTCGAGGTACGTGGAGGGAGGTCCTGCTTTGCCCCCTAGGCGTTACTCCCCGGTAGAAATACCCTCCATTTAGACATCGAGTTCTTGCTTTTATTGTTCCTCAAACTACCTCCTCCCCCTTTCTTGTTTCTCTTCACTCTTCTGATAGACTGACACTCTTTTCCTTTCTCTGTCTCTTCTCTCTTTTGATTTAACTCTACATCCCTCAGTACCCGTACTATCTGTTTACACAGAGCAGTGTTGCTGGCAATCTGCAACATTGTGATGCGTGTTTGTTATAGGGACAAATTGGCCCTTCAAGGGGCATGGGAGGGAGGGGAGGCAAGTGCAGGGCAATTTGGGGAAGCCGCTGTGGGTGGGAGGCACTGTGTGGTGAGTAGATGGCACAACGCACACAGAGCACGCAAGAAAGACGGCATTCACACGCAAACAGAAACAAGAGGAGATTCAGGGAGAACACTAAGGCATCATTCCCAAGCAGCTCGGGATCCTATGGTAGATAGCAATAGGCAGAAGGGCCTGAACTTGTTAACATGGAATGTCAGGGGGTAGGCGACCCACGCAAGAGACGACATCTCCTAGCTTATTTAGATAGGCACAATATACACATAGCCATGCTGTAGGAAACGCATATGCTCCTCTTAGCTACTCCTACATGTGCTGTGCGATGGGCATTGCACAGATATTTTTCTTCATCCTTATACGAAAGCACACCCGTTACGTAGCAGAGGAATCTCAGAATGACCCACAAGGAAGGTGTAGTGTAGTTTGGGGGAGGCTGGCATCCCATTCAGTTACACTGGTCAACTGCATACGGACCCAACATAGATGACAAAATGTTCTTTGTCTCTCTGTGTGGTCTGGTCATAAACATTGACTCCCCTCATTATCTGGGGTGGGGGTTCAACCTTACTATACAGCCAGCCCTCAATTGTCCTCATCCCTAACCACAGCATGACACAAGGCCCCAAATCCAATTGCAGCTGATCATGGAAGAACACTGACTGATTGACATTTGGCTGTCTACTCACCAAACACACAGGGATGGCATCACCACTCCACAGTGCATTCCAGCTGGTCTCGGTTGGACTTTTGGTTGGTGTCCAGGGGGCTAGGGACTTGGATTACACGCACACAAACTCTAGCACTCATATACTCTGATCACTCCCCGGCATGTTTGCAGGTGTCCCCTCTGGGAAACACGACCCCCTCCCCCAATTACATGTCATGGTGTCTCCCTACACAGCTGTTACTGGATGCTCCCTTCAGGGTAGAACTTCGGCAGACCCTAGCAACGGTCTGGGAGGCTCTGAAAGTGACCTTTTGGGCACCTGTATTTCTAAAGCAGGGGGTATACTGAAAGACATCGGGCGCACTTTAGGGAAGCTTGAGAAGAATTTCTGAGAATTAGAAGATAAACTAGCTGCAACCAACGCAGAGAAGGTGCATGCAGAAATTAGGGAAACACTTACAGAGTACCAAAATACGAGATGGGAAGCCTGTTCTGCGGAAAATATCTCAGAGCCAGATGGTATGGAGAGGGGAAAAGGCCAAGGAAAGCGTTTGCTGAATTGATGCTTAAACCCCAGTTTTCCAATTACGTCATGGAGATTCGAGATGCGTAAGGGAAACCCCAAAAAGACACTGATGAGATAATGTAGATTTTCTAGGCGTATTATACCTTGCTGTACACCACTCTGAGAACTGTCCCTTTAGACATACAATCCTATCTAGAGGCAGTGGAGATTGGGTGGCTGAGCGACACTCAACAGGAATTCCTCGCAAGTGATTTAGAGGAAGATGAAATAAGAGCTGCCATTTTGCAACTGGGGTCAGGTAAGGCTTGAGGGCTGTGAGGGCTAACGGCAGAATTTTATAAAGCGTACATCGAAGTTCCAGCTCCATTCTTAAAAAATACTATATGAAGAGGCATTACAGTTTGGAACTCCTCCGCATACCATGTGGGAAGCCCTCATCATGTCCCTTCCAACGCCAAAAAAGCCTGCTGACAACAGCGAATCATATAGGTCATTGTCATTAATAAATTGCAATGGAAGGGTTAGTAACCAAATCAGGCAGGATTCATCCCAGGTAGGGCAACCTTATACAACTTGCGCACCTTGTTCTTTATTATCCAGGACATAAATACGGAGTGGGATTTCTTGATGTCAGTGTTGCGGCATATGGATTTCCCCCACGATTCAGAGCATGGGTGCGGCTACTGGATCACAGACTGGTGGCAAAACTGCTTATAAATTTGGCTCACTCCCCTATCTTTGACATCACTCGAGGCACCAGGCAGGGATGCCTTGATGTCTCCCCTCTCATTTGTCTTTGCGGTGAAACCATTAGTAGCTATCCGCAGGCAACATCACCGGGAGTATGCGTTGAGATACTTGTGTACACACATTCTGTCATTCTATGCGGATGACATCACTCTATATGTCAGGGACCCTCAGAACAGTCTTAATGAGATACTCATTAGATTTGGAGAACTCTCTAGCATAACAATCATTTGGGAGAAATCTCAGATATTACCTCTCCCTTCCAACACCCCCACTTTGATTCAGACTATCTGCTAAGTTGGTGTGAATCAGAATTTAAATACCTGGTTATAGTTATCAGCAGAAATAGGGAGGAACGACTAAGAGCAAACTATGACAGGGTGCTGGACTCCATAACCGACTCCATTATCATATGGATTGCTATGCCTTTGTCTGTGGCAGGAATCATTGTGTTAATGAAAATGGTAATCCTGCCTCGGTTGCTGTACCTATTCATAGGTATCCCTTATGCCCCAGGGTGCCAATTTTTCAAAAGCTTGAGAAGCCAGCTGATCTGACTTACTTGGAGGGGGGTAAACAAACTAGAATCCGTTGGGACACTCTCACCTTACCCTTCTCTAAGGGGTGATTTGTAGCACCCGACCCAGGGCTATATTATATTATTTACGCTCACAGGCACACTACGCGCTTTGTTGGTATCATCCCCCGCCCTTCACGGCACATATTGTGGTGGAGCAGAGGTACATGACACCCGCAGCACTAATTTGATTCTTTGGGGGCGACCGGGAAATGGCTGGAGGTGGGGATTCGACTGTAGCGTGTATGAATGCAGAATGGAAAAGCCTCACAATACGGCTGCAAGTCCCTATGTTGTACTTCCCACACTACAGCAAGCATATCAACACAATCTCCCTGTAACTCATGAAGGAATCTGCCGCTGTATGCTGTACTGCTACAATATACGCACATGGGGGAACTATGTCAACGGAAGGTTTCGTCATAGGGTAGAATTTTTTGGTGAACATACCCCCTCCCCTATAGAGAAATTTCTCTACATTAGGCTGAGGCAAGATGTCATGGCAGCCACCCCTGATTTTCTAAAGCAGTCGCCTACACTAATCCCAGAACACAACATGCTTCATGCCACCAACCCTTCACATCCAGTGGCACGACTATATAGGAGCAACTTCACTCTGCAGGTTGAGACCAACGGCGGGTCAAGGAAGGGCTGGGAAACAGAGTTAGGCATACCACCCGGGGACACCCAGTGGACATACTGCTGCCAGCAGACTAAAATAGATAACCGCAAGTAGCAGACTGCGGATTAATCATTCTAAGTACCTGCACAGGATGTATTACTCCCCAGCACGGTTACATCAATATAATCTGAAGCTTACTGACCACAGCAAAAGATGTGGGGCAGATTTCCTACGGATGTATAACATCACAACGCATGCTTTCACAACACATGCCTTTACAACGCGGTTTTCACAACGCATGCCTTTACAACGCATAGTGCATTGGGGCGCTGGATAGTGAATTGTTTAATTTACTATTCCAACTCCAGTCCCCAAGGATAGTAGGGAAGGTGTTGGATAGTAAATTAAACCTATTCCCTATCCTAGAGCGCCCCCCAGCGCAATGCGTTGTAATGGTTTGCGTTGTAAAAGTTGCATCGTAATGGCACTGCGTAGTAAAAGTTGCGTTGTAAAGGTTGTCTCCCATTTCCTACACCTAGTCTGGTAATACAGATTAATTTCCAAATGCTGTGTGGAGGTTGAGGAGGCCCTATCCCAAATGGTGGGTACATAGATATGCCTTAACCCACTCACTGCATTGCTTGGGTACATGGCTGACGTAGCAGCATCTTTTAGACGATTTGTGGCCCTCAGATTATTGCTGGCCAAATGCAGAGTAGCGTATAGATGGGGTCGTGGAAGGGCTCCTAAGTTCAGGGAATGGCTTCAAGATCTGGTCTACTGCCAGGAACAATTAACCACATATTTGGAATTATTACCCTTAGGATCCAGACTCCAAGATATATGGGGGCTCCTAAAAACATACTTATTGCTTACTCCACAAGCAGCAGGCGCTAGACAGGACCCACACACCCTACATCATGATAATGCTGTCTACCTATTCTCCCATGAGACACCTCACTGTGAGAATCAGGAAGTCCTCAATTAGTTGTCATGTCACCTGTGTACAGAATGCTGGATTATACTGGGATTCTTGTAAAGGTGAAAGGTTAATCTCTATACTGCTCTAGCAATATGAATGTGAGGTATTTTTACTGATTTTAAAGTGCTATGTAATCAATATGTTGTCAAATATGAAAACACGAATAAAAAGAATAAAAAAGACACAATAGACACAAAGTCTATCTGGGGGACAAAAGATTTGCAGGTTCAGGGGACGGAGGCCTTATTTAGAGCATATTAATACAACATCAAATGATTTCCTTGAACAAGACAGTGCAATAAACGTCATGTCTTGGTATAGCAAAAATAAAGGATTTGAAAGCTCCACTTATTCCAGCATACTCGTGTTTCGAGAATTGGCAGCACTTTACACACATTAGTGAGGATGCACTAGATACCATGATACGAAATGGTTCTTTTAATTCATCAGACCCAAATTTGAAGGGTTGGTTAGTTTGGCCTGTGGATACAAATAGGTGCCAATCTAGATTCCTGGGTAACTCTGAAGGGTTTAGGATCAATAGGCCTAATCAACGATATGTGCAAACAGATCACTCAGGGTGGTGATATGCCTAGCTTGGCTAAAAACCTCAACACTCTCCCAGGTGAAACTAAATGTGTCCCTTCTTTCTGATGACATGGATCTTAGCAGTTTTTTACTAGGTCCCCGGAACCCACATCAAAAGCTCTCTTTTTGTACAGAATATACAACAAGCTGTGGAAGATTTCTCAAAAGGAAGCTGCTGAAAGATAGCGCGGGATTAATAGGGTTCATCTAGAAAAGGCTTTGGATGTGGTTGATAACGCTATGACCACTTTATCATCCAGAATTGTTTCACTGGGCAACTTAATGTCTTGTGCAATTGACATAATACATCAATATGTATCTATATTATAAAATGGACAGTCACAATTACGGTCAAAAGTAATTCTGAGCTGGACGTTACAAACACTCCGTTCTGGCCATGTGCCATGTCGTTACATCAGCATTATAAATCTGTGTTCAGCATACGATCTAACAGAAAGACAGATAACAATGGCACGTAGAGATGCGAAATATACTGTGTTGCACATTGAAAAATTAGACCAATTACCTTTCACCACGGCTGAAGCACCATCCACTGACTGGATAATCCATGGTTACATCACCCTACTGGTCACGACCTTTTAATTCCAATATTGTATCCAATACCAACTGGTTGGCAGATATGAAGCTCTAGGAGAAGGATATGTGCATGAGTATTGGGAGTTACCGTTCAGATTTAGATGCAGGAATGGGGACACAGATGTTTTTCTTAGTGGCTGAGACTGTGAAGACTCCTTGGTTTGCAAGGACATTTTTCTCCACAGGGCATGCAATGCTTCAATGGCAAACTTGCCTTGTTATCTAAAGGGTTCCCCAGCAGCTGTGATTCTTCCTATACTCAGGTTGCTCTCAAATGGGAGCTATTTGATGCTGAATGATGAAGCTTGGTGCAGAATGGAACCGGGCATCACTTATCTAGTTAGTGTTAATTCCATAGTCACTTGTTGTACATAAGTACTACTTCCACCTGCCCGCAAAGTTAGGGAGGCAGTGCTATGGCCTTTAATAAATATTTCCAACATAAAATGTAACTTCCTTAACATAGTGAAACTCATGCCTTTGCAAAAAGATGTGGCCTTAACTTCAGCCAAAGAGATGTTTGATCTCCAGGTTGCAAGGCCCTTGTCTGAGATACAGACACTACTCCATACTAATTTCCAACTGCATTTTGGGGAACTGGTCCATTGAATCTTTAACATGTCTGATATGAAAGAAATAATTACTTTTTTTAATGTTTCGGCTCTAGTTTGCTTAGTACCTTTCAGACGATATTCACAGTTATACCGTTTGCCATACACTCCATGTTGGGAAGTGTTTTTGGAGACCTCCCCCTTGTCATGCTACTTCTGGCGGGAATACTGTTTTTATTCTATCTGCTCCGCAATGGACGTCCCAGTACAACTCAGAATGGAGACAGCACTGCTAGTGCTACGTTGCCATGAGCTCATGATACACTACTTCTGCACACCTTGGCTTCAAGAACTAAATGAGCGCTGGTTCTTGTCATTCTGGTCTTTCTGGCTTGACTACATACAGCCAGTCTTCCGCTGCCTACTTTGCAGCCACGAATGCGTCCTGGATATATGTCTCGGATGAGAATTGGTCGCGCCATCTTACATTGAAGTACTGATGGACTCCTTAAAGGCCCATTTGTATTGACGTCCCCAGCGTATTCCATTGATGATGAATGAATTCTTAGAGCCACTCTGGGATGCTTCAGCTCCTAGTGATTTGAACAGCTCCTCGGGCAAATTGTTGGACACAGCGCCTCCCTCAGCAGCTGCTGTGAGAACTGGATGGAATCACCTTTGCTCCATAAACATGCTACTATGGGCGCCTCTGGGAACATTTGCGGGTGTGGGCAACTTTAGTGTTGCAGCTAAAACTCAGAACACATTAACAATTGTCCTTTTCTATGTGAGAACAATTTGGCCTTTTTCTAAAATAACAAAATAGATTTTTCTTTTTCTATGCATCATTGCTTTCTGTGTGCTTTGGATCTCAAATAATATAATGACTTTAAGACTTTTAATACATATTTTATTGGGAAGCCCGCTTTTAGAGTAGTTTTTAAAATTGTCTGCTGGCTTTTTCGATAACTTTTTTAGATATCAACCCTTACTATGAGGAATGGGTGTTATATTCCCCAGTTAGGCCCATGTAGCGAAGCCGCTTATTTCTTACATTGTCCTTATAAATAACATTTACAGATGTGACCTTTTGCATTCATTTTCACATACGACAATGTTGGATTAATTTCTCTGAAACTAAACGTGTCTTTACATCTAGCTTTATACAGCATTATCACTATTTCCTGAACATCACGTACAAGGTCTCATTTTGCATTACGTACATATGTCATCACTATCTTCATCCACTGTGCTACAGGGCTATCTATATATCCATAGCATCACTAATCTATGTGCACATCGCAAGGCTGCTTTCTATTATAAAAGATGAGCATCGCAAAAGAGTAGGTATGTCCGCTGACACAGAGGGTCCTTAAATGCTGAGAAATCACCACGAAGCGGTCTGATTCCTATAGAGGGGTGCCCAGTTAGTGACCAAGACTGGGTCGTTCAATATATCCCATCAGGTAAGTGGTGGATTCTTGGCTCCACACCTACACACACACTCTAGGTACACGTAGAGTAGGCTTCGCATAGTAGGAGTACGCTAGATAACTGTCTCATTTTATATGCCTGCATATATACATTGTTTAGCACCATGGTAGAGCTATGTCTACTATTTATGCTTTTGGTGCTTGTAATCACTTTATCTGCTTCTATCAACTAATCATTGCAGCACACATATTTTATGCAAGAATAACATTTGTTCAATAAATATTATTGAAAACGTCCTACTGTGTATTCTCTGTATATTTATCTGAAAGTAACTAAGCACGAGTGACTGAACGAAAGGATCTATACAGTTTCCACGATCCCTGACTGATCAGGGTTGTCATTGTCAGTGGTTGCCAGAAACCATTCACACCCTGGTAGGTTAGGAAGCCAACAGTGACACTGTGAGCTAGCTGGTCTATAGACAAACATATCCTGGGGGGTGTCCGGAATCAGTCTTGACACCAAGCCCTTAGTTTATGTTGTCCAAGCAATGCGCAGGTCCTATGGATTGGTAGAAACTTTAAATATGGGAGTTGTCCCCGCCCCCAGCGCCCTGCTTGATCCCCTCTTGGGGGGGTGCTTGTCGGGGCAACTTCCTTGGGCCACTATGTTCGACCCATTTCCAAGGCAGACAGGGGAGAGCCAAGCTCAACCAGGTGCAATAAATAGTCAGTCACCAGCAACAGGGTGAGGATGTGGTGCACAGTTAATAACTTTAATAGAAGTCGTCATAGGGTAGCACAATGTCACTGGTATGCCCCAGGGCCACCACTAGAAGAAAAGCAGGGGACAACCATCTGCACCACCACACAGCAAAGGGTGCAGCAGTCAGGAAGGGTCCTGTAGGTAGTAGGGGCTATTCCCTGCCAATAAGCCCCCAAGCTCAGCCGGGGTTGCACTGAGAATCCAAGGTCCAAGTATCAGGAGAGAGAACCGCAACAGGCATGGTCCATCAAGCACAGTAGTAAGTACAGTGTTGGCAATAGCTCACCTTGAAGGCAGGCCAAAATATCATACATCAGAAGCTCCAGCTCTCTATGCAACGCACAAGAACGTTTGTCATGGTTCGTGGTGGGGGAACCCTGAATTTCTAGCTGTTCTCCCAGAGGTCATCAGTAAGGAGAAGCAGAGTAGATCTGTGGCCCAGCTCCAAGCTCCCAAGGGCCTCTGCCGTCCCCAGAGCCAGCAGGCCTAAACACAGTGGGCTAAAGAGGCCGCCCCTGTCATCCGCCGTGCTTAGCAGGGGCAATCCAGCCATTAAGAAGTGTAACACAGCTCCTGCAGCTCCTGCAGGCTGACAACAACACTAGTCCACAAAGTCCAGTGTCAGAAGGCAGAGAGAAGCTGTTTGTGCCACTGTTGTCAGGCCAGTCAATGGGGTAAGGAGGAGGGGGAAGCCCTCACTGGGAAAGCCACCAAGGGCACCGCGGCCAATCAAACACCGCAACGCCTGCTCCTACAAATATGGAGCCATCATCTTTCTGTCTGGAAGGGGGCATCCGCACCCATCTTCCTCAGCTCCCCGCAGGCCCATCACCCCATCTCTGCTCTCATTGCCTCTACTAGGGTGTTGGCAATCAGGAGATGCCGGGGCTGGCATCCATTACTGGTTGTGGTGGGCAGGAGAAGCTGGAGGTTCACCAGGCTGATGAGCTTGCACCGCCAGCTGTTCACAGCATGGCTGCTAGCTCCTCCCCCACCCACCCCCCCCCACCCACAGGCTACATACCCCTGTAGTTAGACTGCCAGAGTATTTCAAAGGGAAAGCTCTAGAAACTTCTCCCCCTTCAAAGGAAGGCCGTGGGATAAATATTGGGCTTTGGACAGCAACTCATCAGTACTCTTCTTGGCCTAGCGATACTCTGCCGGGAATAAGGAGTGTAGTGCCGCTGAAAGTGCTGTCACTCTGCTGGACTGCTTCTCTGAATACTGCCCTACTGTGCTGACCTGCTACCTACTGCCAGCTTGCCTGGGTGAGTAGGACTGGAGATGCACCTTCTGAACCCAGGACCCCAAAGTGAATCCAAGGGCTAGTTGGCATGCCTCATGACTAGAACCTCAGGGTTAGAAGGCTCCAACTACCTTGAACCTGCACCTGGACTCTGCCATCTGTGAGTCCTCCCCTGCCAAGTGGTGCCTCCCCAGTCTTGGGCCGTTGGAAGTGGGCCTGAATGTGCGCTGCCAACCCATCCATTGATCCAGCAGAATTGACGCATCTCCTCTGCTGTCCGGCGCAATTCTGAGCTTAACCCCACTTACCCCCAGCCTTTTTCTTCACCCTCACCCACCAGACCTTACAATCACATACAGGCACACAGACTTCCAGCATTGTAATTTCCCGACACAATCTACTATTCAAGACCAAATACAACATCAAACAAGTGGCAAACTTAAAAAGTGTTATCCTTAAATGCGAAAGGTCTGAACTACATAACTAAACGTCAAAAAATCCTTGACTACACCAACAAACTTAAGGGGGACCTAATACTACTTCAGTGAATGAGAATAACCATGAAGGAGGCCAATATCTAGAGGAAGACATGGGTTGGAGAGCTAGCATGGGCACCATCCTCCAACTAAAAAAATGGGTTAGTAACGCTTATCTCCAAAGCCTCTGGCCTCACAATAACTTCCACAGAGGCTGACCCCAATGGCAGATAGCTACTTAATAGGATTCAGAAAGACAATACTAAAATTACAGTAATGTACATCTATGCCCCTAATAAAGACGACTTCGCTTTTTGCCTTACAATTAACAACATACTGTCAAATCTAACACTGCAGGATAGACTCATCTTAGGTGGAGACTTCAATTTACCCTCGGATGCAATCCTAGACAGAAACTCGTCCTGTAAATTTAAATCTAACAAATCTCATAAACAGATGCTAAATATGTGCAACTCTTAAACTAAAAGAAATTTGGAGAGTGTTTAACCTTACCGGGAAAGATTATACATTCTTTCAACATTCACGCAATTCTTTCTCTTGAATCAACTACATTCTACTTAAAGAACAACACATCACAGCCGCCTCCGAACCTACTATAGAGCCAATTCTTGTCTCCGTTTACGCTTGTATATTACTTCTATATGATTTGTCCTGCAATAACAAACACACCACAATAAATAGAATGAACGATTTCCTTTTTAAAGACCCCAATCTTAGAGAAACAGTTAGAACGAAATCAACAACTACATAGAATTAAATAGGGACTCTGGTCCCAACCCACAAATCATTTGGGACACCATGAAAGGCACAATACGAGGTCATATGAATAAACTTATGGCTAAGAAAATAAACTTGATAATAAAAACCTTGATCAACTAGAAATCAAAATAAAGACTCTGGAAAAAGGACTTAAAATCTCCAAAGACAAAACACAATTAAACAACCTTCAAACTAAAATATGAATATAACAAGATCTTGGTCAACAAAGACCACCTTATAGCCCAGGAATATAAAGCCATTAAGTTATGTGGAAGAAAGAAAACCCGGGAGTATTTTGGCCTCCTTCCTAAAACACAGTCATAAGAAAATAAGAATCTCCTTTATAATTAACAAACAAGGCATCCCCTCAACAAGCAAATCAGACATTTGAGACACATTCGAACGCTTCTATTGCATCCTATACTCCAAAAAAAAACACTACTTCCTAAAATACTTAAAAAAATTAACATTACTAAAATAGATGAAGAGACAAAACAATCCCTGGAACACCCGATCACATTTGACAAAATCATAAATCCTATTAAGAAGTTGAAACCCAGAAAGGCTCCTGGCCCAGTAAGCTTCCCAGCCTCCTTCTACCAAACTTGGCACTCATCATTCCTTCTGACTACCTCTTTAGACATTTTACCTTCATGGGCACTGTTGGAGGCTTTGCAGCTGCGGCGACCATAATAGTGATACCCAAAAGAGGGAAAGATCCAACCAATCCCCAAAACTACCTACCCATATCACTTATAAACATTGACTGCAAAATATATGCAAAAAATCTAGCTCTCAGACTAGAGCCTATCCTCTAAAATATTATGCACCCTTCCCAATACAGTTTAATAAAGGGAAGATTCCGCGCTGATAATATCAGACTATTCAGCCATGTCATTCAAAAAGCCCCACACCTTAACCCCTTCGATGCAAGGGTCACTTCCGTGGGGCAGATTTTTTTTTATAAATTTGGTTAATTTTTTTTCTGCCCCTTCTGGGGGAAAATCTGCCCCTTTTTTGGGCCTTTGTGCCCTAGGCGGGAGGGGGGGGCAGAAAACCCTACTAGGCACCAGGGATTTATTTCTTGTGCAAGTGGGCACCCTCGGACAAGCTCACCCGATCCCTTGGGCAACTTCACCCCCCATTTTCGCACAGCCCTATTTAAAGGCCCATCTGGCAGATTTACCAATTGGGTAGTGACATAGTGTGTTATAATGTTAATTATTTTATTTCTTGTGAATTGCAATTGTAATGCTTAATTTCTCCCTTTTAGTTCTAGTTGGAAGCTTTTGCTCTTTGGACTGTTCCAGATTGCGGTTTCGTTACTTTTGGTTCTGCTGTTTGTGTAGTTGCTTGTGTTTGGTAAGAGTCTTTTTTTGTACAGTGTAAATGTTTTTCGTTTCTCTGCATGAATGTGTTTTTTTACAAATGGTGTAATAATTACAGTATGTTTGGCTTTTGTTTTTTGAGTGTCAAAAACGATTTGCATTTGTGCTCGATGTGTATTTTGTTGTTTTGTGAGTAATTGTTTTTTTTTTCTTTCTAGTGGATTTTCGTTTTTGCTGACTGCAGAGTAGGTGCTGGTGAGTGTAGTGGTCTCTATCAAGTGATTCATATAGTTTTTGAGTATATAGATCTTTGTGATAAAGGCACACATTTTTTTTCCTTACTTATTTTGTACAGGGTTGGTTGTTGTTGATTTGTTTGTGCAGTCCCCTTTCTTAGTAAGGATAATGTCTAGCCGCAGGATTACTGCTCAGCAGGTTGTTGGTATGCTTTTTGAGTCTTCCTCTGATCATGGTTCAGAGACTGACTCTGCATCTGAGGCAGAGGAGGCAGGGGAAGATTCAGGCAGTGAGTTTTCTCTCCGGATCACTGACATAATATCGAGGGACATAATATCGACTATCAAAAATATCGGCGACAAAATATCGACAGACAGAATATCGACTTTGTATCTACAAACAGGTAAGTACAAAAATATTGAGTAAAAAATATCGTTTACAAAAATATAGTTTATAAAAATATCGACTTTATTAAAAACAATGTTAAATTAAATTAATATTAAAAATGAATTACTAAAATATACTTAAAAATACTTAAATTACCTTATAATAATTAAATAATTAATGAAAGTTATAAAAAACATTTTTTACAATCATATTTGTTAAAACATATATATATAGTAACATAATATAATTAAATAATATCCAATATTATTACCGTAGGATAGCGGAAGTGTAAAAATTACTATTCCCACTCCAGAGAGTGCAACAGTAGGGAAAGCGTTGGATAGCGTAGGGGTAAAAATTACTATTCCCACTCCAGTGAGTGCAACAGTAGGGAAAGCGTTGGATAGCGTAGAGGTAACAATTACTATTCCCACTCCAGTGGGTGCAACAGTAGAGAAAGCGTTGGATAGCGTAGGGGTAAAAATTACTATTCCCACTCAGATGTGTGCAACAGTAGGGAAAGCGTTGGATAGCGTAAGGGTAAAAATTACTATTCCCACTCCAAAGAGTGCAACAGTAGGGAAAGCGTTGGATAGCGTAGGGGTTAAAATTACTATTCCCACTCCAAAGAGTGCAACAGTAGGGAAAGCATTGGATAGCGTAGGGGTTAAAATTACTGTTCCCACTCCAAAGAGTGCAACAATAGGGAAAGCGTTGGATAGCGTAGGGGTAAAAATTACTATTCCCAATCCAGAGAGTGCAACAGTAGGGAAAGTAAATACTTCTTATATTATGTAAAAAACTATAAATTAATATCTATCAAAAATTAATTATAAGTAATTACCAATTTAATATAATATAATAATTAATCAATTAAAATTACAAGTTACAATTAATTGTTACTATTAGTTACCTATTCAAATTAATTACAAATTAACAATTAATTAATTAACAATTAAAAATTAATAAACAATTAATTCAAATTAAATACAATTAAATAAATAAATGAATAAATTACTTCCCACCCTATTCCCCTATAAACTCACAACCCGCTACAGAAAATAAATTAGTAAAATTAACATAATTAGCAATTAATCAATTAAATAAAATGAATTGGCAATTACAATTTAATTAATTACCCATAAAATATTAATTAACAATTAATTCTAAAAAAAACAATAAATATTTTTACATATTTAATTAATTATAAATAAATTACTTCCCACCCAATTCCCCTATAAACCCACAACCCGCTACAGAAAATAAATTAGTAAAATTAACATAATTAGCAATTAATCAATTAATTACCATTAATTGCCAATTAAAATGTAATTAATTACCAAATATAAATTAATTAAAAATTAATTAAAAATGAATACCAATATATAAATTTATATATTTAATTAATTATAATTAAATTACTTCCCACCCTACTCCCCTATAAACCCACAACCCGCTACAGAATTAAATTACGCAAAAATTAAAAAACAAAATTAATTAATTAAAATTAATTATAAACTAAATACACACTTTTCACACATATAATAACATAACAAACACTATAAAAAATCGATATTATTACAAATTCGATCATTTAAATAACCTATATTATATACTTCGATATTTTAACTTTCTATATTTTTAACATTCGATATTACATTACTTACCTTCAAAACGATATTTTTGATGTCTATATTCTGTCCATTCGATATTTTGTCCAGCCTATATTTTGGACTCGATATTATGTCCATTCGATATTTTGTAGTCGATATTATGTCTGTTTACCTTTCTCTCCACATGGCATTATCGGAAGATGAAGCTACTCTGAGTGCGGATGAAGCTACTCTTAGTGCGGATGTAGTGCCTGTGATAGAGGAGGACATTACTGTGCCGATAGTGCGCAAAGAGGCATCTGGGCTGCTGCCTGGGCCTGCAAGGCTTCCCGTTGGTATAGTGCGGCAAGAGGCTTCTGGGTTGCAGCTTCCAGTTGGAAGTGATGACCTCTGGGTTGCCCCAGGCATGGTGCAGCCAGCATTGCCAGACTTTACTAGTGTTCCAGGGTGTAGAGTGAATACAGAAAACTTTTTGCCTATACATTTTTTCAGTTGTTTATGGACGATGTGTTTTTGGCAGAGATTGTTGAGCAGACTAATTTGTATGCCGAACAGTTTTTGAGGGACAACAGTGCCAGTCTTAAGTCCCATTCTAGAGCTACCCAGTGAACTCCCACAAATCTGGAAGAGATGAAGAAGTTCTTGGGTTTAACTTTTTTGATGGGCTTGCTAAGCCATCAATGTTTTCATATTGGTCTACTAGTCCCTCGATGGCAACGGCTATTTTACTAAATAATGCAAAATTTACTTAAAATAAAATTGATAGCTACTAAAAATGTAACATATTAAAAAACATAAACACAAAAAAATACATCATATACATTTAAAATATATATTAAAATACATAACACTAATCAAAAAATCAAAATATTAAACAACTATATTTTTTAAAACGATATTAATGACTTCTATATTTTTTTAAACTATGGGGCCTATTAGGATGGCGGGCGGACTTATGTCCGCCCACCACCCTAGCGTCTCTGGGACCGCCCGCCAGTGGTGCAGTGGTCCCGCACAGCAAATAGGATGTCGCGGTGGCATCCGCATACATGCATTGTGGTGGGCGGTGCTGGAAGCAGCACCCGCCACAATGCAATATATACATGTCTCGCATTTGCATGCACAAGGTGGCAGGCACTGTGCGGTGCCTGCTACCTTGTGCATGCAAATGCAGGGGGGTACCATAGGTACCCCCCATGTGCAACCATCACCCCCCAACACGGGTCCCAAAAGAAAAAACTCCATGCCTTTCCATGGTGAAGTCACCGCCATGGAAAGGCACTTCTCCGCCATCGTAGTAATATGGATAGCGGTGTCTGCAAGGCACTGCCACCATATTGCTGTACTTTTCCGCCGGGGTCTCCCCGCCATCGTAATGTGGCAGGGAGAAAAGTCATGCGTGCGGTGACTTTTGGCGTGCGGATCGCCGCCGCCATACCTGCGGTGGCAATCCGCCCGCTATACTAATCACCCCCTAAATTTCTTACCTTAAAATCGATATTCTTGCTGTCGATATTACTGTCTCACGATATTTAGGACTCAATATTTCTGTAGTATGACATTTTCAAATCCATAAATTGTCTGTGGCACTTCCTGGTCGGTGGATTGTGTAGGGTAATGGCGCTCCTCGGAAATACGCAGTGAGTATGTACAAGTGTACAATTATGATTGTGGTGCATAAGTGTGAGGAGAGCCACCCTCCTCCCCAATGTGTGGATAACCACTGATAAACCAAAACAGCCCCTTGCTCACACTGACAGTATATATTATGTATCATTGACAATAATAAAAAACACTCTTTTTCCTCTGTTGAAACAGTCACTCAGTTTAATCCTGAGATGCCGTGCCAACACGTGTTTTGTTGCGCTTAATTGTTGTGCTCAGCGACTTCTTGAGGGCTAAGAAACAAACAATTGTTTAGAAGTTGGGAGTATCCCGTTACGTCCTCACCATTCAGTGTGTGGTGAGGACGTAACTAGATAAAGAACAGAATGGCTTCCTTTTAGGTTGGAACTCATCAGGGTTCGGCTAATCTTGTCTACAAACGCGGATCAAATCAACCACCTAGATGTGTAAGTGGATTCTGAGATTTTGAAGTGGCAGCGAATAGACATGTCACATTCCACCTTTGATATTTTGAGGTGGTGAGACCATCTGAAAAATTGCGGCGATTTTATTGGCAGTGGCATGAAAAACCATTTTAACTGCCTAAGAGATACACTTTGTGGTCAAGAAACAGTTCGCCTTTTGCCTTGACAAAGTCTAAGGGAAGGCGAAACACGTGTTGGCAGTTTTGTTTTGGGATGTATCATCAGAGAAAATAAAAAGAATTACGTCTTTGAAGAAAATACAGTGATGTGAACTCTGCTTTTTGAATATAATTCAAGAAATTGGATAATTTACCATTGTCAAATAACCAGTGCGTGAATATTGGCATCTCACATATGAAGCTATCTTATTGTCCCATACATAATTTTGGACTATTGTGATAAATATATGGGTGTGCTGTATTTTTCTTTCAATTGTCATAATTGTGTTTACCCAACCCTTTGGCTGAGGTGTTGGCACCTTTTGGTAGTAGGTGCGAGGAAGAACTGAAGAGCACCCCAATAATAATATAGATACTTTTTGTAAAGATTGTCACACTAAAACTGTAACTAAGAATTGATCAATGATTGCGCGGTTCCAATCCTGTGAAAGGGAACACTACTACCTAATTTTTGTTAATAATAAAAAGTTATATTTAGGTTGAAACCGGTGCTAAACTATGGCAACACTGAAGTAAGGACGAGGGAAAACATTTCAAATCACACGAAATTGTGTCCAAAACGCTGTATGACAAGACTTGCAAGCAGGAGTAATTATAGGACTGTATTAGACACTCACTGAACCTAAAGACACAGTTCTGTGAATCATCTTGAGAACGTACTTTTTGAGACTTATAATATATCAATAATTGCCTGAATAAAAGCAAAGTGTAGAATAGTAAGTAAATAAGTTTATTGTGCAGTTAATTAAAACCATTACAATAATTGACCCTCTCTTATAAACAGTAAAACCTCAGTTTTAAAAAAGGCTTATGTCCATAATTAAAAACACACGTTAAGATTGCGAACAAAATCCACACCCCGGGCATTGGTGATCCATAATCTTGTTCCTTCGTTTCGGTCGGAAATATTAGTAGCAGTCCGTGAGATAAAATTACCCCCCTTAACAGAGTCTTGGCTGCAGAATAATGACAGGCCAAGAGGTGCCGATTTAAAGTGCATAGTACCACCTCAACTTCCGTTGGTTTGTGCAGAGAATGTCATATAGTTAGCCTTTCGATGGTTTCCTTTGAAGCTTAGGTGTGCAAAAAAGCTTGACATTATGTGCTTAAAACACTATTACGGTTGTGTGCACTTTTTTAAAAATGTAGGTCAGCTGCAGTTAAAAACTTTACCAAACAGCTCAGTTGAGTGTCTTGGCCAGAGAAGCTTGCAAGCACCACTTGTCTGCACGACCGTATTTGGTTTTTGTTGAAAATGGGTCTGAGTAGTAGCCGGCCCTCCTGCATCAGCTCACGGCAAATAGTTGCAATGTGGACTATGTCCTCCTCTCCTTCCCCACAAAGACGGCACATTGCTGGCTTTGGAGGGCGCAGCCAAGGGGGCAGATGGTATTCTGTCGGTAACAGACCTAACCGAAATTTCTGAAACTTCTCTTTGGTGGTTCTGGAGAAGTTAGAGAGGAGGTAGGCTTGAAGAGTCGCTTTACTGTAGGATTGTATAGTGAGCCAGCCATGCGAACGTTCAGTCAAGGCTGCTTTGTCTTGTAAGATAGACTCTTTTTTAACAATATTATTTACGATTTTCTTGAAGGTTGCCATGGTCCCAGACGTTGCCCAGAGTTGCCGTAACCCCAACTGGTCCAGTGCAGTGTCCAAGAAATATCTGGCTGGGCAAGTTTCTTTCATTTCTACTTCTCTCCACACGTAGAAATGTAACGTTTCTGGCTGCCCTTTTTTGATCTTGAACCTGGTTTTAACAAAGGCTCCTTTTCTGGCTAGCTCCTGTTTTTGTATCCCGAATTCCAGCCTCATTTGCGCCGGAGATGTGTATCCAGGCAACCCGTATATAATTCTTAGCGCTCTAGCAATGGTGCCATTTAATGTTTCCGCGTCCCTCCCTCTCATGGCTTCACTTCCATAGGTGATTGATGGTATAAGTTTGGCCTGTATCACCTTGGTCAGAGGGAGAAAGCTAGGGCCCGCGGTTATGTTCTTCAGGTTTCTTAGTGCTACTGCTGTCATTAATCCCCTCTTTTTTATTGCCTCAAATTGTGCTTTGTAATTGCCTTTGCTATCGATCATAACCCCCAGGAACAGATTTTCCACAAGGTCTTTTATGGGGGTACATTACGCTTAGAATGTCACGGTCTTTCAGTTTGGGTGTTTATTGCCCTGGTAACCCTGCTCCACTCCAGTATGGATCTACTTATATCCGCATGTGCCCTAGGTGCGTTGTGTTCTCCATTACCCCTGTACTCTATGCTGTTACTACGAGCCCCTAGCAGTACTGAGAATAATCGTGGGCTCAGTTGTTCATAGCCACGTTTTTCTTCTTGGCACTTTGATTCAGCCAGTAGGGGGTCAGGATACCTTAGTTTTGCTAGTGGCTGAAGTTTAATGCCCCATTCATTGAACCTATTCTTTTCCTTTAGGACTCTCTCGACTAGGTCTGGTGTAGCCCATACTGTTTTTGTTCGCTCTAATCCTGGACAATCGGGTGACTCTTTAAACTCAACTGACTCCAGGTTGGTATTTTTTATGTTTTTTAGCGTGTTGATGGACCTCAGTAAATGCAAGATGTTGCCCCTATTTAGTATATCAGCCCGTCCCTTTGATATATACTCTGGGTGAAACATGATTGCTGTTATAACACCTAAGTACCCTGTCTGTTGGTCCAGGATGGCCTCTGTCACTGTTGAGATCTCTATCAATGATGATGGCCCCCGTGGTGGCGTAGTCGAGCCGAGTGGCTGGCTGTTGCTTACTGCAGCTTTATCCATATTCGGCACTGATGTTTTAATTGTCTCCCCATCCGTGCCAGTGCTGCTTTGTGGGGCCATTTTTTCTCCTACTGGTTCCCTCGACCCATTAGTTAATGATGTAGCGGAGCCTGGTTTTGCCTTGTTGAGTGCCCAGAACTTTGTTATTGTTATCGGTGGTTCCCCTAAAGGGCTGCCCCTGTTGTTCCCCGGTTTCTGCTCCAGTCCATCCATAGTCAATTCATTGGCAATTGTTCGCACAGTGATTTCTGGTCCTTTTTCCTGGGTCGGACTCTTTTTCTCTCCCCGACCTGGGGCCGTATCTTCTCCCTCTCTACATGAATAGACTAGTTGGTCATCCCTTGGATCATCCCTGGTCCTGTGAATTCCATCCTTGTTGTATGGCAATGCCTGCAAGGGTTTTTGGTTTCGCCCCTTTCTCCTTTGTTTTCTTCCCCGTTTGGAGGATAATTGTGCCCCTTCATTCGGTGCCTGTTTTTCCAGGAGATTGCTAGGTTTAGTGGTATTGCTCGTCAGGGCTGCTGTTGCTCCTTCGGTTAATGCACTGCTGTTTGGCCCTGATAAGGGTGAGTCCCCATCGTCGCAAGACTGTTTGTTGTCTGATGTCTGTGCCACAGTTGCAGTTTGCTTAGCCTGTGCTTTGGGTCTTTGGACTTTACTTAGCTTAGTCGTTTGTTGTCCACTAATGCTGGAGTGGACCACGCCTGACATTAGTTGGGCTGGACCAGCTCTCCTTATGTCGACAAGGAGATTATCCAATGCTGATGGTAATGTTGCTAGCTTGACCACAATTGTTATGCAGGTACAGCTAGCCTGGGCAAGTTTTGTCTCTGACTGTGCCCTCTTGATCAAATTGTTGAGGTCAGCCAGCTTGTCATCTATGCTTTAAACAAAAATGGAGAGTGAGTTGAGGACTGACAGCTGGAGGTCCATCTTATCTGATTGATACTGCAATGCGTTCACAGACATTTGCATTGTGTGCAGTAGAGTGGACCAGATATCGTCCTTGTCCTGTGTTTTATCCTTTTCGTTGTTTGGTTTTGGAGAGCTGTTATTTCGTCTTTCTGACTCGCCTCCGGTGGCAATAGAATAGGACACGACTAATTACTCCCATTCTTCAAGTGTAAGATACATGTCTCTGGTTCGGTTTCCTTAGACATTAGTGATTGTTTTCTATTATAGTCAGGTTGAGCTGCGTCAAAGCTGAGACCGTGTTGGGTATTAGATTTTGCCCGCCTTAGTTGAACGAGCTCATCTTGTGATGTTGGTAATTTTTCACCCTCTGTGTTTTTTATCATTATATTGGAGTCTATGCTATCTGCTTTGCTCATGTTAACTGTGCTCAAATTAACTGTGCACGCCTCCAAGTGCTTGCGTGTCCAAAGTCTCTCTGGTGAATCCTGTCCAAGAGCACCCAAATTGAGAGGGTTATCTTCTTTTTTGGCCTGCGGAGGCGTGTCTGGTCGCTGTATGGAGCCATGAGAAGCTGGACTATGCTTCTGAGTTCCAGAAGCCTCCACCTCTCCTTCCAATTGCTGTGGTAACATTTTGATCAATAATGCATCCTTGATGTACTTATAGGGGGTGCTGTTGTTGGTGCTTTACCCCTTTTTTCCTCCCCGCCTTCGATTCCTCCCTCTGCCGTTGCTGCTCTGCGGCTCACCGCCAGACCGGACGTATTATGCCTGCGTTCATTGCCTTTTACTTTGTTTGTAGGCAGGGCTATCTCCAATTGATGCATGTCGTCGTACCCCAGGCGATTTTCTTCCTTGAATCCCTGGGTCCTTGCCTCCTTAATTATGGCTGATGCGTCTTTTCCCTCTTTAGGGCTTGCACCGCCACTACCATAGCTTTGTCTGCGGCTGATAGGCTTCTGCAGTCTGGCCCCTGCTGCTGCCATTGCTGCCATTGCTGCTGCTGTTGTGCCAATTGATGTTCCGTTTGGTGTGCATTGAGAGGTTGGAGCGGCTCCGGGAGGTTAGTTACTTTACTGCTGTTTAAGCAAAGTACCGGCCCAGCATCTTTTAGGAATGAAAATGTTGTATAAATGTTCAGTTGGTATGTTGACTTAGGCATGTTAAGGCCACTGCTTGAGCTGCTTGAACTACTTGAACTGCTTGCCATCCCGCTTGACGGGAGTTCAGGTCTGGTAAGGAGCGGTGAGATTAGGTTGTGGGCTTCGTCTTTTGCCCTCACTTGCGTTTCGGGGCTGTCTTTGTTTATTGACTTCTTATTTACTCTCCTCGCTCTTTTGGCGGGGTTTACTGATTCCTGTTGCCTTGTCTTTCCGGACCGCATTGTTGCATGCGGGATGCTAGGGGCTGGTTTGGGTTGAAGAGGCTACCTTGGCTGTCTGCTGTGGCTGCAAAATGTTCCTAATGTCGCGTTTTCAAGATTGATATCTAGTTCCCGCTCTCGGTTAACCTCTCTGGGCACACCTCCTGACAGGACAAAGAAAGGGGGAGGCGTACCCAGAATGTGGTGGAGTCTGGCTGATCAGGTAACAGCGACAGAAGGAGATAAGGGGGTGAGCAGGTAAGCGGTCCTCAAGACCGGAGGGGCTGTAGGCTTGTAGGCTTGCACACAGAAAAGGAAAACCAGTAAGTCAGTTAGTCAAGAGGCCTCACCTTACACCGTGAAGCCTACTGTGTCCTGAGCACCGTCCTCTGTTCTCTGTTCCTTGTTCTCCATTCTACTCTTCCACCGGCGCCTCCTCTGGTATCCTCCGCTGTCCTCAGGGTCCAGGTTTCCCAGTTCCGTGGCCCAGCTCCCAGTTTCGTGGCCCCTCAACTCCTCAGCCTCTCGAGTGCCTCTCAAGTGTCCCGAGGTATCCAGGAGCGCAAACCCATTGGTGTCCTGAAAGGGGCGTTGTTTTCAGAGTATCCTCGATAGGTTTAGGATTTGATGTGCCAAACTAGGGGGGATGAGCAGCAGGAGAGTTCGCTCAGCTTGATCTCACAGCCAACGGATGTCACTCCGCTCCGCTGCACCTAAACTTGTGGCTCAATTGTGGATCCTGCCCCTGCCGTGACACAATGGCACAAGGAGGCACAGAAGTACACGGAGGCTGGCAGCCTCAGAGAGCTGAAGCCCCGATTTGAAGGGGGGGAAGGGGCTTGGGGGGCTGGGCGCAGCCTTTTCTACGCGCTTGATGGCCAGAGCGCAGCCAGCAACCGTGACGGCTGACCGCAGCCTCTCACCGCCCACTCGCCCCTCACTGCCCTCCTTGGTGGCGTCCTTCCGTTTGCCGCTGGCCTGCTACAGGCTACAGGCTGCAGGCTGCAGACCTACCGCCGCTCGCGGCCCGCCCCCACCGTGTCTATTTTCACGGCGGTATGCAGGTGTGCTGGTATTCTATTTGGCGTGCGGGTAAGGGGATCGTGGTGCTCTTATGGTGATCCGCTTCTACCGCTTCTGCCGCTTCTGCTGCTTCTGCCGCTTCAGCCGCCGCCTCTGCATGCACCGTGGTGGAGTGTGGTATGCGGGTTGTGGGTTGCGGGCTGCGGGCAGCGAATCGCGGATCGTGGAGCTCCTGCCTCCCGCTGAACCGCCTCGCCGCCTCTGCCTCTGCTGCCTGCTCTCTCACACCTGGCCAACTGCAAAACATTGACTGGAGTACGGTAAGGGATACTCGGTCCATCAAGCACTGAACATGTAGAATAGGGTTGTAACAGGTTTAACATAATTCAATAGTTCGTCATTTCTTAGAATGGTCTACACGAGTAAGCAAGTGAACAGGTTGACAATTTATTACTCCTAGCATTTACAACAGTAAAAGTTTGAAAGTGAGTAGAATAAAGGTCTGTTATCATAGGAGAGCCATGTTGGAGACAGGGATATAACGGGGGTAGGGACGGGCCCACCTGAGTAGTGTTGTATGCAGTAGCATAGACATACTATGTCCCGGTGAAATGATGCACAAGAATGGACCACGAATGCTAGTCCCCCAAAAAGTATTGTAATTCATGGTCTGTATTCAAGCCCATCTCAACACTTCTCAATCGCATAATCCAAGTGGCTTCCCTCCTCCTCAACAAAAGCTCTCTATTGCCACCCCTCAAGTGTCAGGGTACGGTGTCAAATCCAAAAAAAGAGAACGATTTGTGGCTGTCCTGAGCTGGACAATCCCTTATGTGCATTGCCACCCTAACAGGGTATCTAGTATGAGCCTGTTTGACCGCCCTGATGTGTTTTACAATGTGGTCCTTCAGAGCCCTAATAGTGCTGCCAATATACTTTCGTTGGCATTTGCAAATGATTGCGTAGATCACATAGTTGGTCTGACAGTTGATGTTGGTGTTTATCTTGTAGGTACGGTGATTGGGGACAGAAAAACCCTTCTTTTTATCTGACGCCCTTCTACACGCGTACCAGCGTCCACACTTGTAGAAACCCAGAGCAAGTGACAATAGCCGGTTTCTCTGAGTAGCCGCTTTCGAGTAGTTGGGACTCAGTCGAGTCCTGAAGCTCTTACCCTTACGAAATGTCACCTCTGCTCTAGATGAGATAAAAGCCTCCAATGTCTTGTCAGCACATAATAGGTGCCAGTGTTTTCACATGCTCTTGGTGAGTGTCATATTGAGTGCACTGTAATCTGTGATTTAGTTTTAGGATCCACTTGTTTGCTTATATCTTAAAGTCTTTGTTTTCTTTCTACTTGTGAAATCCTGCTCAGTGCATTATGTATTGTTCTTTGGCTATAACCCCTTAAAATCGATATTTGTGACCACAGTATTCTTGATATTTCTGACTCACGATATTTAAGACTCAATATTTCTGTAGTTCGACATTTCCAACTCCATATTTTGTCTGCACACCACCCCAGGTCACAGCAGAAGCTCCCCAACCCGTGGCTGGCCCCCAAGGCCCAACAATCACTTGTAGTTGGATTGGGACGAGAGTCCTGCGGTGTCATCCATCCCTCTGCACCTCCAGTGCAGCAGGACAAGGCACTGCACCCCAACACTGCCCAGGGAAGACCCAACAGAAAACAGGAATCATGCCCAAGATGTGTTTACCACAGCCTCAGCCCAGCCCCAATACTGCCAAGGCTGCACACCACCACAGCTTCCAAGATAGGAGTGCCGAGCGCTCCCAAAGATTCAAGCACAATGGGTAGGAGGTAAAATACAGAGGAAGCACCAACTCAGCTCCCTTCTGTAAGAATCCTGACACTCCGCATCCTCACATGATCTCCCAGTGCCTGCCACAGAACTAGGCCCCAGACATCACCACCGTGCCTGCAGCAAGCCTCCGCGGCCTGTCTATTTACTCCTCATCGCCCTGTGGGGACGTCCGCAACCCACTTGAGGCATCCAGACATAGCATGAGTAGGGTGTCAAACCTCAGGCACGACCCAGACGGGGCTGACAGTGCTCAGGCCCCAGGTGCATGTCTCACTTACTGGCCCGATCCGCCCCAACCAGCCACCTCCTATGCAGGTGAGTCTGGCGCTTCCCATCGCTGAGTCAATCAGTGTGGGGAGAGACACAGGGGAGCCCCAAATAGCTCCCAGCATCAGGTGTTTCGCCGCAATCCACCTCGCAGGCCCTCTCTTCACGACTGCTGCACTCCCGCCTCCGATGCCACAAAGCCGCCTGGCACAGTCCCTGGCAGCCTCAGGGGACACTGACTCGACCCAGTTTGTTTGGCTTTCTTGCAGCAAATATGTGGAACCAGCTGCAGCTGGATCTCAGGATGCAGCCTTCAGAAGTGCTGGTCCGTAGGAAGTTAAAAACGTGTTTTTTTTTGCGTTATCCCAGGCTGATAAGCGGGGGAGGCAGCGGATGGGGGCTTCTTACTGACCAGGAGGAAGAATTCTTAGCACGGGACACTCCGTTGGAGTAACCAGGCACTTTACAAACTTCTAACCTAATCTAATGTGGCCACCATGTACGCCGGTCAGGCCACACCCCCTCTTATTAAGTATTTTAACCACAAAGGTCTGGGGGGCTATTGGCCTATAGTAGGAGAGAATTGTTTGGTCTATTAGGGTTTTGGTTTTTTAGAAGTGGGACAAGCAATGTCTATTTCCACTTCACCGGAGCCCATGCAAGAGATGAGAAACTATTGCAGACTTCCAACAGTAGGGAAAGTGTTGGATTCCGGAGGGGTAAAAATTTCTATTCCAACACCAGTGAGTGCAACAGTAGGGAAAGTGTTGGATAGCGAAGGGGTAGAATTAACTAAACCAACTCCAGTGAGTGCAACAGTAGAAAAAGTGCTTGATAGCAGGAGGGGTAACCATTACTATTCCCACTTCAGTGAGTGCAACAGTAGGGAAAGTGTTGGATAGCAGAGGGGTAAAAATTACTATTCCAATTCTAGTGAGTGCAACATTGGGGAAAGTGTTGTATAGCAGAGGGGTAAAAATTACTATTCCCACTCCAGTGAGTGGAACGTTAGGGAAAGTGTTAGATAGGTGAGAGACAAAAATTACTCTTCACACTCAAACAGTTAAAAAAATATAGATTACAAATTAAAAACATAATAAAACTAAATAAACAATATGTAAAAAATGAAAAGTATTAAATATATAAAAAGAAAATATATAATATTAATTACATATAACGGAATCCTATACATATTATATAAAATAAATGAATAATACATTTTTTAAATAATTCTTTTAAACTAGAAAATATTTACAGACGAAAACATTAATCAATACATAAATGAATTAATTTTATTTCCTACCCTATAACACCCCACCAAAAACAAAACACTTCAACATTTTAAATTAATTGTACTTCTATAACTAATATAGTTATTAATCAATTGAAAAAATATTATTAATAAAAAAACTAATAAACATTAATTGTCTAAACACACTTTAACACTATAGTCTCCACAACACACCTAAATTGAACTATAAAATAATAAAACACAATCAAAAGTTATTTTTAAATTAAAAACTATTACTATTAACTAATAATAAAGTAATTAAAATGTATTTAATACCCACCCTTTACCCCTTTAAAAGTAAAAACACACAAACAAATAAACTATTACCCAAAATAAATATCAAATAATGAACATTAATTAATAACTATATATTAATTAATTAAACACAAATTACTTCCCACCCTTTAATCCTATAAACACCACAACACACACCTAAAATTAATTACACAATTACCATAATAAACCTGTAATGAATGTAATTAGTATCAATTAACAAAAAAACTACTTAACACCCTTTACCCCAATGAACCCCAAAATACACACCTAAAATTAATTGTACAATTACAATTATTAATTACTAATGAATTAATTAAAATTCATCAACAACCAATTATTAATTCATAAATTTACAATAACTTACTTTCCACCCTTTACACCTATAAACACCAAAGCACACACCTAAAATTAATAACACAATTACCATAATCAATTACCAATTAATCAATTAAAATGAATTAACAACCCATTTTTTATTAATTAATAATAAATCAATTTACACATTTAAAATTATAAAATCTCAATTAAACAAATATTAATGAATAAAAATGTATCAATTTGTTTATTATAATTCAATTACTTCCCACCCTATTCCCCTATAAACCCACAACCCGCAACGGAACTAATAACTCAAAATTCAAATAATTTTTTTTTTATAACTACTAACAATATATTAAAAATACAAACAATTGGGGGGCGTGGCTTGCAGCCGTGAGGAATGGCCGCGTTTTAGACCGGCTCCTCTGCCCTCGCCAGCTTACCCGCCCTAAATTGCTCCGATTGCTGTTTTGCTGACCCCTGCGACCACCTGGGGGGTCGACTTCAGAGCGGACCTAAGATTGAGCGCCACTCCCGACTGCTTTGCCGTGCCGCACTGGAGACTGCTCCCGTCTCGGAGCCCACGCCGATGCACACAAAGATGGCGGCCCCCTTCACACTCCGCCGGGGGGCCTGAAAGTGTTCACGCTGTTTGGCTGTCCGGAGAGAGTCACGAGTTCTCTGCACTGTCGGGACTCTGGGAGGCTCCCTGAGGTGACCGGGGTGGTCTCCGCCCGCTCTACATCGAATTGCAGCGGCCCGGGATCAAGGGACCCGACCTGCCCCCGCCGCCTGGTTCGCAATTGTGGCCCCCTGGAGTGTGCCGTGATTTGCCCGGGTGCCCCCTATATAGATCTTGGGCATGCGCCGGGGCCTGCCGGACCAGCTTTGGTGTTGGTGGTGGAGTGGGCCTGTGGCTGTGAGGGACACCCCATGAGTCCTGCGGGCCGGCTGTAACGGCGTTGACTGTGTCATCCTCTGCAAGAGGCGCACGCCCTGTCGTGTTTATGATCCCAGCGACCACGGACACTACATATACTGCTACCTACACGCTTCTAACCCCCTGGTCGGTTCTGAGACTTGTCGCCCTGTGGGACTTGGGCACGCGGTCGACGACCACACCTTCATCCTTGATTGACCAGCGTTGCCCGGCGGGGGAGGGCCAGTCCGGACCACACTGCGACGTGGGTTACCCTGCAATTCTAAACTTGAGGCTTCCTTGCTCCTGCCTCGTGCTGGGCCCGGAGGGTCATTGACGGGTGGACACAGTATATTCCAAAGAACAGTTCTACATCTCGGGACCCCATAATGGCAAGCAGTAGGAATAACCGACCTACCACCCAGAAACAAATCACCAAATTCACCTGGACATCCAAAGGTGATGGCAAGGACCGTCCTTCCGAGGGAGATCAAACGGGTGCACCCTCCTCCCCGGCGACGAAATCCCGGATGTGATGGAGTACGTACCTCCCTGGAAACGCGCATAGACTCCGTCAACATTGAAGTTACCCTCCTGCGTGCGGACCTCCGCAAAATGAATTCTAAAGTTAAAGATGTGGAGATCAAGACAACCGCCCTTATTGACAAAGTGTCAACTCTCCAACAACAGGTGGCCCACTTACAAAAACAACAGCTCCTCATGGGAGAACTCCTGGATGACTATGAAGGCAGATCAAGACGCAACAACATCCGCATCCTAGGAGTTCCGGAACGAATGGAGGGACAAACGGCGGACCTCTTCGTCGAAGAACTCGTCCAAAAACACCTACACCTAAACGTCTCTCTGCATAGTTCTCCATCGAGCGGGCGCATCGAGTCCCCGGAGGCCGCCCAAAGCCGGGGGCCCCTCCGCGCCCCATTATAGCGAGGGTCTTCAATTTTTGAGACAGGGACTCCATCCTCCAAACGGCCCGCACAGGAGGACCTCTACGCTTGGACGACGCGCATATCACGTTTTTCCCGGACTTCACAGTGAAGGTACAGGCCCGACGACGCAGCTTCCTTGAGGTAAAAAAAGCCATGCGTGATAAAGACATTAAATACTCCATGCTCTTTCCCGCGAAACTCCGTGTGGAAGCAGAAGGCAAGGCTTGGTTTTTCGAATCTCTGGAGATGGCCTGGGAATGGCTGGAAGGATGGCGCCAAGTTGGAAAACCAAATAACAACCGTGGTGGCTCTGGAACGAGTGAGCATCGCAACCCCCCCCCGGACCCGGGGGGGGGGTCTGCCAGAGGGAGGACAGGAGGATCAATGAGTCTATCCACACAGGCGGGATAGACGACCTCTGCGACGGGCACTGCCTCGGGCTGCCATTGGCCCGACTGTGATGGCTGCACTGTGGGCAATGCAATGGGACACTTACTCCTAGATTGTATAAGTGGTCCTGTTATGTGCACGAGACGGGACGCTCATCCAAACAGTATGTTATGTTCCTTTTATGCTATATCACACTACACAGGTTGGCTTGGAAATTATATTGACTATTTGTTATACTATGATGCTTTCTGGCGAGGGCTTTTACGGTTCACCAAGTACCCCTTTCATGTTCGGGAGGGCGACAGGCACTCTGCCTAGTTGGGGTGTGGATAGTTTTATGTCCGCGGGCAGGGGGGCTGGGTGGGTAGGTGTGGGGTTGGGGGGATGGGAGGGTTTGTTCTTGTTTTTGTTTGTTGTAACTTTTGTCCTTAGCAGAGTCCTTTTTTGCAACAATCCAGGTTCTATGCTAGATTTAGCGGTGGTGTGGCGCACTCTCTCTCCACTGCTTGACACTTCGCAGCCCCCGGGAGTCCAGATGCCTCTTGCCCCTACTGCTCGCGTTCACCCGAGACGAAACATCTTGCTTCTCTTGCCACTTATATATTTCCACCATGATGTCCACCACTAATCCACAGTCCCTGTCTAGATCCCTCACCATAATGTCGTGGAACGTAAATGGACTAGGACATAAAATAAAGCGAGGTATAGTCCTTCAATACCTACGACGCCACTCTCCTGACATAGTACTATTACAAAAGACACATCTGGTGGGCAACACATGCCAGGCACTCCAAAGAGGGGATATAGACTATTGGTATACGCGGGATTCTCATCCGGGTCCCGTGGCACTGGAATCCTAGTCCGGAAAACCCTAGCACTCACAGACATAAAGACGTGGGCTGACCCTCTGGGCCGATTTGCGTCGGTCGAGACCTCTTGGGAGGGGCGTCCCGTGACTCTTATATCCGTATACCTCCCGCCGACTCTGGGCCGGGACTCCCTTCGGGACTTAGGGGTCCGCCTAGCGACCTTCTCCATAGGCACACTCCTCATAGGGGGCGACTTCAACATGACGATGGACGATCAACTCGACAGAAAGCCCACACGCTGTTCACATAAATCTCGCATGGACCTTTCCCAGTTTGCACATGCCATGGGTTTGGAAGATATATGGAGATCCCACCACCCCACTGCCCCCTACTTCACACACCACTCCAATGCACACAATAGAATGTCCCGTATTGATTACTTCTTTTGCCCGACAGCAGACATTGGATTCTTTAACCATCCCAAGGGTCTTCCCCGTGGTATCTCCGACCACTCTCCCATCAGCGTAAAACTGACGTATTATCATCAAACCACCCGAGGTCCCATAGTCATTAATCCCTGGATATTGCAAGTTCCAGATATCAAAGACGACCTGATTGAACATACCGACTTCTACTTTACTGAAAACGTAGGCTCGGTTCAATCGGCAATAACTTTATGGGAAGCGTATATGGAGGTCATTAAGGGCAGGTCACTATCGCTCAAGCTGGGTTACCTCCGGCAGCACAGTGAGCGGATCCTACAAGCCGAATCAGACCTCCTCCAGATGGAGTTGGCCCACAACACGTCCCCCTCGGCGAAGTCGGCTCGCAAACTCCGCGTGGAACAGCTTAACAATAAGGCTCTGGCACAGGAAAAGGCGCAGGCTCAGCTGCTCAACACACACCATCGAATATATGAACACGGCGATCGAGCCGGGAAAATGCTGGCCTGGCTGGAACGTTGCGAGCAGGGGGCGAGATGGGTTTCCTCTATCACACGTCCGGATGGATCAGTGACCTCAGACCCGCAGGAGGTGGCGGAGGCCTTCGCGGACCACCTGGCACACATCTACACGGCCGGGGTGATCTATACCTCGGAGGAATCTAGGCAACTCCTCGCGGAGATGCAGCTACCGACGCTTTCGGAGACAGACCGGGACACGCTCGACGCCGACATTACAGCGGACGAGCTCACGGCGGTGATTTTTATCATCAAATCAGGTAAAGCCATGGGTCCCAACGGGGTCCCGATTGAATTTCTGAAAACTATGTCCCCTGGAGTTGTCCCCCAACTTAAAAATATGTTTGAGGAAGGACGAGACATCGGCTCCCTTCCACTTGATTAGAGGCTGGCATCCGTGGTCGTCATTCTTAAACCAAACAAGCCACCTAATGAATGTAGCTATTATAGACCGATTTCCTTGATTAGTACAGAGGCCAAGGTTCTGGCGAAACTCCTGGCCAACCGTCTCCTTGTTGTACTCCCCTCTCTAATTCACGCCGACCAATCGGGTTTTCTTCCAGGGCGAAACACAGCCCTGAATTTGCGTCGAGTCAACAATGTCCTGAGCAAACAGCCATATGTCCAGGAATACGCTTCTATCTTGTCCCTCGACGCCACGATGGCGTTTGACTCCATTGAGTGGCCCTATCTATTTGAGGTCCTGCTTAGATTTGGCTTTGGACCCAAATTTGTCCAATGGGTGCTACTCTTATATACTGACCTTTTGGGCCAAGTGCGGGTTAATAACCATACATCCAGAAAATGTAAACTCCACAGAGGGACCCGCCAGGGATGCCCGCTGTCGCCATTATTATTTGCCCTAACCCTGGAACTTCTTGCCCACTGGATCCGCACCGACGCCTCCATCATAGGCCTCCGTTGGAACGATGAAGTGGCCGACAAAATTTCCCTCTACGCAGACGACATCCTAATTTATGTAGCTTCCCCTAAATCTTCTATTAATAGTTTGTTCCACGTCTTGACTAACTTCGGGAAATACTCAGGGTACTCGATCAATTGGAATAAGTCGGCTTTATACATGCTACACCCCCCCCCCTCGCTACCCCGCGGGTTCTCCATACCGGTGGCCCAAGAGGGCTTCAAGTATCTAGGTATATTCGTCACTCCAGACCCCACTCTATTTCGAGATCGGAATCCACTTGCCCCTTTGCGTAGACTTCACAGCGACGTGGCTCACTGGCGATCCCTGCCACTCTCCCTCGCAGGTAGAGCGGCCCTGTTCAAAATGTTGGCACTCCCGCGCTTTCTGTATGCCCTCCAAAACTGCCCCTTTCCGATTCCCGACTCCTACTTTAGGTCGGTGGAGAGCGACCACCGCCTTCTCCTATGGGATGGAAAAGCGGACCGTATAGCCTACAAAAGCTGACAATGAGCTGGTATGACGGAGGCATCGCACTGCCCAACTTGCGCCTTTATTACTGGGCATCGCAACTGGTGGCTACCAACCACTGGATACACGGCTCACCCAACGATCCAGCCTTCCATCTTGACAAATACCAAACAGGACGGTAGGGATATTTCGGGGCCCTATACAGTAGGCCCAAAGAAAATAGGTACATTGGCCCCATGGCACACACAGTTGCAATATGGCATCAAGCCAATACATGCCTAGGATGGTCAAACAGACTCACTAATGCCACCCCGCTGTGGGCATCACAACAACTTGGTTCCCTCTGCTTTCAGTTGGTGTTCGACAAGTGTGATACAATAGGCATTTCAACAATAGGAGACCTGATACACAGGGGCAAACTGTTAACATTTGCAGACTTACAGACCAAATACACACTCACACAGACTGAGGCATTCCGCTACCTCCAGATCAAACATGCCCTCCTCTCCGCCATCCCTGATCGTTCCTCCTTGCCCGAATCCTCCCCCCGGAGGATAGATTGCTTTCAGAACCCCTCCCGACAAAGGCCATTTCCTACACATACCATAAGCTTTGCAATTACCTCCCAAATATATTTCAGCCCCTGCGAGACAGATGGCAGACGGACTTAGGCGACCTGGAGGAGGACGAGTGGCGGGCGGCCCTGATGTCCCCCAGGGAGGTGGCGATTAATCACCGATTCAGGCTGATTCAACTGAAGAACTTACACAGGACCTACATGCCTGCGACTCTGTTTGCCAAGATCGGGAGGAGGGAGGATGATAGGTGCCTAAGGGGATGCGGACACACAGGTACCTTCTACCGTGTACTATGGGAATACGGAGAAATACAGCGCTTTTGGGAGGTGGTTGTCCGTAAAATGAGAGACTCACTGGGAAAACCCGTTCCTCTGTTGCCAAAATTAATTGTTCTCAACATCTGGGGAGCCACGGACCTGAACGATCTAGAGACACAATGGGCTGCTTTGAGTTTCCTAATTGCTAAGCGTTCAATTTGAATGAAGTGGGGTGCTGCCGATAGACCTCTAGTGGTGGGCTGGATGGCTGAGCTGGACAGATGTATGTTGGCTGAAAAAACTGTCTACAAACTTCGTGGCTGCCCTGCGAAGTGGGACAAAAAGTGGGGCCACTGGAACATCTACCGGGGTGAACTTTGTGAATCCCCCACGGTGGAACTGACCATGAACCGGACTAGACTACTGGATAGAACTGTGCACTGATTTTTCTATGTTGTAAAAAATAAAAACAATTCTTATACAAAAAAATACATCACATACAGATAAAATATATACTAAAATACATAACATTAATTAAAACAAATGACATTTTTAACAACTATATTTTTGAAAACGATATTAAACAGTTCAATATTTTTAAAGTTGCTATTACTTACCTTAAGCCGATATTCTTGACCACGATATTCTTGCTGTCAAGGTTTCTGAACCACAATATTTTTTACTCGATATTTGTACAAGTTGATATTTTTTATTCAATATTCTGTCTTCACACCATTCAATGGAGAAGCTGAAAACCGAACTATTGAGAACATTTTTTCTGAGGAGTTTCGAATGTTAAGATCTTATCAGCATTGATTGCAGCTTTAGCAGACTATCATTCTTTTATTCTTCTTTCAGAGGAACAGTAATCAAAAACTAGATTATTTCCAGTTTCTGACATCACACATTAACCTCTTTTAGTAAGGGGCCATACATACCAGGAGGAAAAGGGTCTGACACACTTGGGACTGACTTTCTTTAGAGGCAGCACCACATTCAATGCTGCGTCAGCCAACTTGGTATAGCTCTAATAGCCGCCTTACTCTTTCAATCTCACTACGCATATGAACAAAATCAGGAATTGATATCGTCACATAAGGCTTTTGAAAGTGGAGGATTTTTGTTGTGGCATAAATAAAGTTCCTTGGGATTTAACTGGCATAAAGAGAGAGCATTTTCCCTGTATGGATATATAATAATGAATTTCTTTTCCACAGAACTAGCACAGTTGAAACTGTCATCTCTCACAATATCAGTGTATCACACAGTTGGGCTAGTCGTGGTCGCCATGAGCAGTGGTAGAATGTTTGTTCTCCACCATTGTAAATGCCACAGTGTCCAGGTGATCTAGCATTGAAAATAAAAGGTCTCAATTATAGCTTATCTGGGCCGGCAAAGCACCATAATTTGGCGATGCTTCTGCTTCATTTAGATTGAGGAAACAGACGATTTTCAATGGCAGTCTCAACTGTCTCCAGCATTGGAAACCGCATACATGTTGCCTTGTCTGCCACTGGGCTACCAGGTCAAAGTGTCGGTCAATCAAACCTATTTTAAAGCATTACAATGACTACATTTTCCTGCCTGAGCCTGCCATGAAAGATAATTCCCTGCATGTCTGAGTCACTGTTATTTTAAATTTGAAAAGCAAACTTCCAAAGTATTTTTGAAAAAGAACACAAATGTTGAGTAAGCTTAAATAACACAGACTTACTTTGCATTCATGTGGGCCTTAAGTTTATTTGGAACATCAGCAGAGGCATTTAAAGTTCAGAATTTCCAGCTCAGAGACAGGAATCTCTGACTACTGCATCTGTCTACTCACTCTTCGGGGTGCTGGTGGGGCCTCCGCTGACAAGATGGGCCCGACTGACTCTCAGTCATACTTACAATGAGGCCTTAAGTCTTTTAGTTTTGTTGTTTACAATGATGACCCGGGAGACAAATATTGCCCCAAATGGACGTCATGTCCGACCCACCCAAGCATTAGTGAATGCTATTATTCCTTCTGATGGAGCTTTTGACTTGGTAAAGTGACCTGAAGGACAGAAATCATAAGCAGTGATGCAGCCCTAAAGAAGCATAGCTGATCATTGGCTCACCTGGCTGCCAGACTCGGCAGTCCATTGAGGTAAAAAGGTGGAACTCTTGTGGCCCAGAAATACATTGAAATCTGCAATCATTCTTTATCAGGCTTCTATTAAAAGGCAGAGTATTTACAAAAAAAAGTTGAGTATTTCTATATATACTAGAAAGAGAAGGCTAGTCAGCTGATATGTTGGAACCTTTTTTCATTATAAGTGGGGGAATTGCATTGTTGATTCAAAATATTTGTAATCTAGCATGCATATGTAGATTTTTGTGTTTAGTAATACTGACAATTGCCATCTATATAGAACATAATACAATTGCAAAGTGGCTTGATTTGGCAAATTATACGTTTTAGTTACTACCCAACTATTTTGCTCCATGCCTGAAGTATCAACATTCAGCTTGGCCCTTTAGTAACGGACCTGGGTCTATCAGATAACAAACAGTTCTTTGAGGCAGGCATATAACCCACTGACCATTTCAGGTACCCTAGCACACGTGAAGTTCAGTACAGTCTAATTCAGACAAAGTAAATGCAACAAAAGGCGATGAGTCTTATTCTTTCTGTTCTTCTCGTTTAATCATACATCCCAGAGTTCGAGGTACATGTTTTTCAAGCCAAGCCAACACGTGTTTCGTCGCTTCTTGTACACATTAGATCATGCGACTTGTTCACGGCTAGGTAAAAACATATATGATAGATTGTCAGGATTTTAGTTGTTTCTTTGGAAAAGCACACAATTGTGAATCATTCTAACAAATGTGCGCCCCAACGGCAAAAGAACACCCAGTGTTGTCCTTAGTTCATTTATAAACAAACTGGTCCAAAACGCAATTTGGACGAGTCAAAATACAAGTAGTGCAGCATTATGGGGTGACTGAATTTACAACATGAAAATTCACCATGTGCTCGTGTAAAGTGTGTATATTATGTGTCACTATATTAGCAGTACATGTTAACCTTCCTGTACAATAGAGCAAAAGAGAGTCATGCTTAGATGGACCAATGTCTCTCAGGATGAGACACTGTAACCTTAAACTCCCTAGATCATTAGACACCATGGGTTGTGTGACTGAGCTGAGTGTAGCTCGGAAGGCTCTGGAGACCAATGAAAAACAAACATACACTGACCTGTATATATGGTCATTGGTGTATTTCTGTAGGATTCCAAGAAAAAAAAAACTTGTATTGGTCTTAGTTGGTTATTAGTAGGCCAAACAATATACCAGTGTTGTCAGTCTATATTGGGACAGGAAGCTAAGAGGTGCAATTACCTTTCATGTGGCGATAATTCCAGGCCACATGGTCCCGTGGCGTGTATTAACTGAATGCCAGAAGGATGTGGCGACAATATTCAATGGCCCAATATCGGCAGTCCAAAATCTAAACATAAAATGAATGTACAAATTCAATGATCAGGTTTCAAGTAAGACTACCCACTACAAATATTAGCAACGTCTATAGGGATCTGAGTTGGGCAAATTAACCAAATCCATAATTCAGAAAGTAATGCACACGCCCCAAAATACGTATGTGTGCATAGTTGGTGAGTTCTTTCAACGATTGTTCCTTTAAAAACCATTTTACCCTCCGTGAATACACGGACATACATGCCGTAATTAATGGTAGTATGGTGAACAAAAAATGTAATCCAAGAGAAATACCCTGGAGCCAAACAACCGGGCCGCCAACGAGTACATATGACGTTCTCAGATGAGATGCGCCCTTACTACCGATCCAACATTAACTTAGGATACAGTCGCCATAAGGATACTGTTAGTTAAAGGCAAAGTCCGACCCAGCGTGTATGCTGTAAAGTCGTTTTTCCTATAATGTGGACACCCTGACGCTGTTCTTGGTTTCTAGTAAGAAAATAGCCCATTACGCCCCAATCTCCTTACCTATTATTCTTCCGACAAACGCCAGATACGCGTTGCCTCTCTTCCACGCCTGGAGCTCGAATGCGAGTGTCAGACTGGCGACATGGATGCAACATAAGAAAGCAACCAAGAACAGCGTCAGGCTGTCCACATTATAGGAAAAACGACTTTACAGCGTACACGCTGGGTCGGACTTTGCCTTTAACTAACAGTATCCTTATGGCGACTGTATCCTCAGTTAATGTTGGATCGGTAGTAAGGGCGCATCTCATCTGAGAACGTCATATGTACTCGTTGGCGGCCCGGTTGTTTGGCCCCAGGGTATTTCTCTTGGATTACATTTTTTGTTCACCATACTACCATTAATTCCGGCATGTATGTCAGTGTATTCACGGAGGGTAAAATGGTTTTTAAAGGAACCATCGTTGAAAGAACTCACCAACTATGCACACATACGTATTTGGGGGCGTGTGCATTACTTTCTGAATTATGGATTTGGTTAATTTTCCCAACTCAGATCCCTATAGATGTTGCTAATATTTGTAGTGGGTAGTCTTACTTGAAACCTGATCATTGAATTTGGACATTCATTTTATGTTTAGATTTTGGACTGCCGATATTGGGCCATTGAATATTGTCGCCACATCCTTCTGGGATTCAGTTATTACATGCCACGGGACCATGTGGCCTGGAATTCTCGCCACATGAAAGGTAATTGCACCTCTTTGCTACCTGTCCCAATATAGACTGACAACACTGGTATATTGTTTGGCCTACTAATAACCAACTAAGACCAATACAAGTTTTTTTTTTTCTTGGAATCCTACAGAAATACACCTATGACCATATATACAGGTCAGTGTATGTTTGTTTTTCATTGGTCTCCAGAGCCTTCTGAGCTACACTCAGCTCAGTCACAGAACCTATGGTGTCTAATGATCTAGGGAGTTTAAGGTTACAGTGTCTCATCCTGAGAGACATTGGTCCATCTAAGCATGACTCGCTTTTGCTCTATGGTACAGGAAGGTTAACATGTACTGCTAATACGGTGACACATAATATACACACTTTTCACGAGCACATGGTGAATTTTCATGTTGTAAATTCAGTCACCCCATAATGCTGCACTACTTGTATTTTGACTCGTCCAAATGGCGTTTTGGACCAGTTTGTTTATAAATGAATAGGATAGATTGCTTTCAGAACCCTTCCCGACAAAGGCCATTTTCTACACATACCGTAAGCTTTGCAATAACCTCCCAAATATATTTCAGCCCCTGCGAGACAGATGGCAGACGGACTTAGGCGACCTGGAGGAGGACGAGTGGCGGGCGGCCCTGATGTCCCCCAGGGAGGTGGCGATTAATCTCCGATTCAGGCTGATCCAACTGAAGATCTTACACAGGACCTACATGCCTGCGACTCTGTTAGCCAAGATCGGGAGGAGGGAGGATGATAGGTGCCTAAGGAGATGCGGACACACTGGTACCTTCTACCATGTACTATGGGAATGTCGAGAAATACAGCGCTTTTGGGAGGTGGTTGTCCGTAAAATGAGAGACTCACTCGGAAAACCCGTTCCTCTGTTGCCAAAAGTAATTGTTCTCAACATCAGGGGAGCCACGGACCTGAAGGATCTAGAGACACAATGGGCTGCTTTGAGTTTCCTAATTGCTAAGCGTTCAATTGCAATGAAGTGGGGTGCTGCCGATAGACCTCTAGTGGTGGGCTGGATGGCTGAGCTGGACAGATGTATGTTGGCTGAAAAAACGGTCTACAAACTTCGTGGCTGCCCTGCGAAGTGGGACAAAAAGTGGGGCCACTGGAACATCTATCGGGGTGAACTTTGTGAATCCCCCACGGTGGAACTGACCATGAACTGGACTAGACTACTGGATAGAACTGTGCACTGATTTTTCTATGTTGTAAATGTATTTTGACTTTGCTTGACCATGTCGAATGTACTTGGATTTTGACTCTGCAATGATCAAAAAAAAAAAGAAAAAAAAATACAAACAATTCTTATACAAAACAATATATATAAAATATATACTAAAATACATAACAATAATTAAAACAAAGGACATTTTTAACAACTATATTTTTGCAAACGATATTAAACAGTTCAAGATTTTTAAAGTTGCTATTACTTACCTTAAGTCGATATTCTTTTTTTTTTTTTTAAATTTCTTTTTATTGTTGCGTCAGAAGTATCACAGATGGAAAAATTAGCACACGGTAGAGCGTCAACATTCCGCCCTGGCCGTCAGTCACGCAACTTTTCTTTTGTTACTGGATGCCATACCCAACCTTAGAACACTTTGCTTTTGAACTAGCAACATAAGGAAAACATAATTAACCAAAATAGTCCCCTAAACAGCAGCCCACCAACCCCCCACTCCCTCCTCCCCCCTCCTGGTCCCATCCCTCCTCCGCTATGGAGCTCCCGTCTATCTCGTATACATGATCTGAGCATTAAAGTATACATATATTGAGCCTGGATCCCCAACCTGCACACTGTCTCGCCCGGGGTCTCCTTGACCTCCGGTTGCTAGTCTGCAATGTCTCAGTCTAGTCCATGGTACTGTCTCCACTTAGCCCATACTCTCCGAAATTTTTTGGGGCAACCCCTGGCTTTGTAAGTCACTCTCTCCGCCGCCATGTACAGATCCAGCCCTCTCCTCCATTCCTCCAAATCTGGCCTTTCGGACGCCCCCCAGTGTCTTGCGATGTCCCTTTTCGCCACCACTAAAGCCAATACCAGAAAGATAACCAAGGGGCGGGTTAGGTCCACTTCTGTTATAATGCCCAGCAGCGCCAATCTAGGGTCGCGCGGTATGTCCACCCCCAGTACCTCCTCCAATTCCAGAAACACACCTTCCCAGTATTCTTGAATGACTTCGCAGCCCCAGAGTGTATGGAAAAAATCGCCATTTTGCTGATGACATCTAAGGCATGCTGTGTCAGTTATCCTACCCATTTTAAAAAGTCGCACCCTGTCAAAGTAAGATCTGTGGAGTACCTTAAATTGTATGAGACGGAGTCTTGCCTTAATCGCCACCTCGCGAGGGTGCATAAGGGCGAGCTCCCAATCCAGATCCTCCTTGCCTCCCACGTCTTCCTCCCATTTGTCTCGTAGAACCTGTAGGTCCCCTAGTATATTGTTGGTCAGAGTTTTATATGTTAGGGATATTGCCCCTCCCTGTATCTTTTCCTGTAGCAATCTACCCTCTAATGGCGCGTATTCTGGGATGTCTGTAAGTGCGATATTTTGTGCCCTCCATGCGTGTTGCAGTTGAACGTATTTGTAGTACTGGGTGTTGAGCAGGCCAAATTCATCCTGAAGCGCCTGAAAGGTTTTCAATTCCCCCCTTGCTATCACGTCTCCCACTGTGGAAATGCCGATGTCGTCCCACCGTCTAAAGCTCTTCAGCTTATTAAGCTCCCCTAGCCACTTGCAGCACCATAGTGGCGTCTGTCGAGTGGGCCTCTTGTCCCAGCCCATTCTTTTTGTCGCTCTATGCCACGCCGTTAACGTAATCCTGGTGGCAGGTAGGAACTGCTGTCCCACCGTCTCTCCATAGAGGTAGTGCAGTATAGTCTTGTTTGACCATTTAGACCTCTCTAGTGCATAGGTAGGATGATTGGCTGCCGCATGTAGCCACTCGTTAATCGGGGCGAGGTGCTCCGCCCAATAGTACGCCTCTAGGTTGGGAAGCGAAATCCCCCCACTGTATTGGTGTCGCTGTAGTGTGGAAAGAGCCACTCTTGGCTGTTTCCCCAGCCACAGGAAGGCACGCAGGTCAGCATGGATTCTGTTCAGGGTCTTAGCCGGCAGAGGATAATATTCGTTCTGAAGTGCATAGAGAAACTTAGGTAATAGGACCATTTTATATAGTGTGGCGCGACCCAGTAAGGTGAGTGGGAGCTGTCTCCACCTGTCCATCTCTGTCGTTGCTTCTACCATTATTCGGGCTAAGTTGTTAGTGAAAGAACGTTCCCTATCTAGCGTTATAAATATTCCTAGGTATTGAAAGCCGTCCTTAGTGTGGATGAGGAGCTCTGGCAGGCACTCCCTCCGCTCATTACCTTGTAGATCGTAGAGGACCGATTTGTGCCAGTTTATCGTGTGGCCCGCCCTCGCCCCAAAGTCGCCTAGCTCCCTGAACAGTGCTGGGATTGTCTTGTCTGGGTCCGTCATGAACAATAGTACGTCATCGGCATACAGGGATATTTTCTCCTGTGTTGCGTCCGAGTCTCCCCACATAAAGCCCCTGATTTCCTGATTCTGCCTAATCCGTATCGCTAAGATTTCAATTGTAAGGGTAAAGAGAAGGGGGGACAGTGGGCAGCCCTGGCGTGTTCCCCTTCCAATTGGAAATTCACGGGACAACCTTCCATTAACCCGCACTCGCGCCCTCAGGTCTGAATATAGGAGCTGAACCCATTTCAAGTACTTGGGTCCAAACCCAAACCGGTGGGGGGTCTCCATCAGGAAAGGCCAGTGGACTGCGTCGAAGGCCTTCTCCGCATCCAGGGAGAGGAACCAGTGGGGTTCACTTCTCTCACGGACCTCCTGTAGCCAATTATGGGTGCGGCGTAGATTTAATTTGGTCGGCCTGTCCGGAAGGAAGCCGGACTGATCCATATGTACCAGGTCCGTAATGGCCTGTCTTAGACGCCTAGCTAGGACAGTGGCCAGAATTTTCGTCTCTATATTTAGGAGGGAAATTGGGCGGTAGGAGGAACAGTCGTCCCTGGGCTTTCCTTCTTTGTGGATTGGGACGATAGTGGCCAAGGCTAGATCCGGCGGGAGGCTCCCTGCCCGGTATGAGTCTGTGAATAAAGCCTTCATGTGTCGCTGCAACAAATCCGCAGTCCGTTTAAAGAATTCCGCCGGGAAACCATTGGGCCCCGGAGTTTTCCCCGGTTTCAGCGCTGTTACGGCTTCCGATATTTCCTCTAGTGTCAAGTCCGCCTCCAGGGCTACACTGGCCTCTGTGGACAGAGTCGGCACCTCCATATCACACATGTAGCGTTGGGCGTCCCCTCTATCCCCCAGGTCCCTGGCCCTATAGAAGTCCTCATAATAGGTCGCAAAGGCGTCCGCTATGGCCTCATCCGTGTTCACCTGTCTGTTCCCTGCTAACGTGATCTGATCCACCCACCTTGCCGCTCTTTCTTTCCTGCTCAACCAAGCTAAAAGTTTGCCGGACTTGTCACCTACATCATATAATCGGTGTAGTGTTGCCAGTGCCTGAGTGCGTGCCTCGTCTGTGACTAGTTCCCTGTATTGTCTCTGTGTGTCTAGCAGTTTCCTGAGGAGCGCCTCTCCCTTCTGTCGGTGGTATTCTGCTTCTAAATCCAAGACGTTCACCTCTGCACTCGCTATCTTGTCCTGTCGTTTCCGCCTAGTGTCCCCTAGCCTACTCTGAATGCGGTCTCTCAGGACTGGTTTCATTGCTTCCCAAAGGGTAACTCCGGAATCAACTGATCCCTCATTTTCGGCCATATAGACCCGTACGTCCGCTCGCATACCCCTGAGTATTTCCGGCGTTTGGATGTCCCATGCCGCTAGTCGCCATTCGGCCTGTCTCTCTCCTTTCTCTCGCCCCAGCTGTACATATAGCGGGGAGTGATCTGAAATCCCTCTCGCTTTGTACTCTGCTAAATCTCCCGCTGAGACCTCCTGCCTGGATACGAAGATATAATCTAATCTAGAGAAGACTTTGTGGGCCCCCGAGTAAAACGAATATGCCTCGTGCGTAGGATGGAGCCATCTCCAAACATCAGTGAGGCCGATGGTATTCATGTGCCGCGCTAGGGCTGTAGTGGACCCTACCGTGTGAGGTGACCCTGATCTATCCTGTGAAGTGCACATAACATCGTTAAAGTCCCCCCCCACTACTTGTGTCGTGTCGGCCGTGTCCAGTAGTATGGTCGTGACTGCCTTCAGTGTGCGTGTCTGTAACTTAGGTGGGGCATAAACTGACAGTATCGTGTACCTATGTCTCCTCCACATGCCCTGAACTCCCGCATATGTGCCCTGTGGGTCCAGCCAAGTGCGTGTAACCGTGAATGGCGTCGTTTTTTTATGAGAATCGCAACTCCCCTGGAGTCCATTGTGTATCCTGCATGAGCCAGGACAGCATATCGTCCTCGTGCTATAAATGCGCATTGATTTCCTCTAAGGTGTGTTTCCTGGAGGAGGATGATGTCAGGTGCCAGTCGTTTGAGGTAAGCATTAACCAAACTTCTCTTAATTTTTGACCCCAGGCCGTTTACATTCCATGTTAGCACCGTGACCCCTGCGCCACCCACGTGTGGAGTATCTAATGTACCTGCCATTGTGCGTCACAGCGTCCTCCCCGTGGGGGACCTCTGAGTAGGGATGGCATCAAGTGTGGGATGGCATGTCGCTGCTGTTTCTCAACGGACTCCCCCCTCCCCCCCGCAACCCTCTGAAACCCCAACATGAGGTAATATTGGAACCAACTCCCCCCCGCACTCCCCTCCCCACCTCCCTCCCCTTCCAGTTGCATCCCAACCTGGGACCAAACTATCCACGCGAGAAGGCCTGTCGCCCTCCCACACATCCCTCCCCACACTAAACAGTAACCAGTACTAAAAACTCAAATAACAGTAGGGGGTGTGTCAACTTGCGTGCTCCGTATCGCCGAGCCGCTATCGTCCCCGATCCCCGTGCACCAGTGTTCACGAATGTGAGTCTTGCGTGTCCATGGTCGGCCCCTGCCCTGAGGAGTCCTGTTCCAAGTGCTGAATTTCTTTGACCAGCGGGTGTATCGAATCACCCATTGTTTCTTCCTCCTCTTCTCCGGACGCGCGGCCCTCCGATTCCTCTATTTCTTCTCCTTCCGAACGGATACCATTCCTCAGGCAACTGAACCTAGAGCCAGCCCCAGAGGCCCTGCCCGGGGATGCCGATCTGCCTCCTCTCCTGTCCTCCGCGCCTCGAGTTCTGTACGGTGTTGCCTGTGTCTTCTGCTGCGACCTCCGCGTTTTCCGCCGCTGTAATTTCGGCACCTCCCAGCGCGGCCTTTCCCGTATCGACCTGTCCAGCGCTGCTTGACCTGCTGCCTCTCTGCTATCCAGGATAGGGCGTTCCTCGAGCCATTGCCACGCGTCCTCCGGGTGTGTAAAGAAGATGGATTTGTCTTTGTAGATTACCTTGAGTTTGGCGGGGAAGAGGAGCATGTATGCAATGTTCAAGGACCTCAGCTTTGCCTTTACCGAGTCAAACGAGCGGCGCTGTTTTGAGACTTCCTGACTGTAGTCCGGAAAGATCATAATGGTAGCATTCTCTAAGTGGATCTCCCCCATTTTCCTGGCTTCTTGTAGGATCAAGTCTCTGTCAGCAAAGTTCAAGAAGCGCGCTATAACTGGCCTCGGTCTTGCTCCCTCCGGTGGTTTGGCCAGAAGGGCCCTGTGCGCCCTCTCAATGATGAAGCACGAGGAGAACTGCGCTGTCGGGAAGGTGGTTTTCAACCAGGCGAGGAGGAAGGCGGACATGTTCCTTCCCTCAATTCCTTCTCTAAAGCCTACAAAGCGAAGGTTGTTGCGCCTTGACCTATTTTCGGCGGCGTCCACCTTCCACTGCAGTTGTCGGTGCGAGGCCTGTAGTTCCGCCTGTTGAAAGCTGGACTGAGACCGTCAACATTATCGGCGCCCTCTTGCTCTCCTTAACCTTTTTGTGCGCGTAAAGCAGCCGCCATTTTGAACACCATGGCTTCCCTGCTCCCGCCGAGAGCCAGCGCGCCTCTCTCCCCCTCCTAGCTTCGCCGGCATCCCCCGCATACTGACAGCCCCCCTGCCTGCACCTGCCGCGAATCATAAAACCCCTCTTCAGCGCTGCTCTGCCCCAGGCCCTCGTCCTGTTCCCAGCGCGACACCTCCCTTCTTCCCATTTATGATCCCCGGCCCTTTGATGCAAACCCCTTTTCCCCGTGTGCCCGTTCGTCTTCCTCGTTCCCAGGCCGACACCCAGCTCTGCCGATACTGTTCCTTGCCCCTCCCCGTACAATAGAAAGTTTCCCCCCAGCAAGGGATCCCCGGGTTGATCAAAGCCCCCCGCCCTACGAGATCCGATCGAACCCCACACACTCCGTGAATCGGCGGAATATCCAGCTGCGCGATGATCATCACCTGTTGTGAACGGGGCGGGGACTTCCACTGTAACCTTGCGTGGGAACGGGCTGGGGAGGGGGGATTCTGAGGATGTCTTTCCGTACATCAAAGTATCGACGAGAATGTGTTACATGCAATAAAGAGATAAACTTGTGTATAAGAGGCCAGGCCTCAGGGATGCAGTTAGAGCACCTCAGAACGATACCTTCTGCCCGTTTTGTTGTGTTCTCCTCCGGAGAGAATAAAAACCTTGTTTCCTGCCTTCCAGTCTCCAGCGCCTGCCTCTTCAATAGTTTAACTTCTTTGTGGGTTCAAGAGGCGACACCGCCGGGCAATACTTAAGGATCTTATATTCTGGTTGGTAGTGCCGCCCTTATTTTCAACAATTGGCGTCCCAAGCGTGGGGCCCATCAGCGACCCATGGATCCAGTGGGAGAGGTCCTGACGACAAAGTGAACGACTGCAACGATCGGGAACGCGTCTGTCCGATAGACCCTCGTCTGACAGCCGATCATCCGAACTTCACTGGTTCCGAACAGACCTCTCTCGAGTGATCTACGGTCCTGACTGGGAACCATCAGGAGTGCCGCGAGGATAACGGAGAAGAGAGGACGATCGGGCGCTGGATTCGGAAGACAAGAAACTGTCCATGCGGTCCGGGTAAGGTCGTGTAATCACGACAAGTTGCGAAATAATTGCTTGATTGCTTGTTTGTTTAAAAATACTAGTATTGCTCTTTTTTATTTATTTGGAGATTCACTGTCTGCAAACGGAGAAACAACGGGCTCTCTCTTTGCAAGCAGTGGAGGATAGGTAGGGTAGCAGCCGTGCTTATTTTTTCTCCCCCACTCAATAATCACTTGAAACTGAACTGTTGTTCGCAAAACTATTGTTTCCTGGAGATTCCCTGTCTGCAAACAGGGAAGAGACCACCCTTTTTGCAGACAGTGAAAAGGGTAGGTAACGCAGATCTTTGCGGACCTACTCATTCTCCCCATTGTTATTTATTGGTCTTTTGTTATTTTGATCCATGAGGTATTCACTGCCTGCAAACAACGTAGAATAGAAATATTCTGTCCAGTCTTTGCACCTAGTGATAAGATAGGCAGTGCTGACTTTTTAGTCCCTCGTTACGAGCCGTCATGTCTGTCTTCTCCCCACTGATTAGTAGCCTGTTTAGCCCGGACCGCCTATTAGAGATGGACCATCCAGCCCCACTGGAAGGCACCCCTAATAAGGACATGTTCATGAAGCATGGATTGACCGCTATAGCCTATAGTAAACTATGGCATAAATATACAAAAAAGGGTCAAGAAAGTCAGTGGCCCCTGATAGGATCCTTCGATGATGATAAAATAAAAACGCTAGAAACTGCCCTGGGTAAAAACAAGACAACACCTACTATGCTTGACAGCTTCGGCATGTGGCGAAAAGAAACTGAACAACGTAAAAAGAAAACTGAGAGTAGGTTGGAAAAAGAGCTGCGAAAAGCAGCCCACCTAGCTGCCCAGAAACTAGAAAAAGAGATAAAGGAAAGAGAGAAAGCTAGACAGAAACTAGAAATGGAAACGCCAAGCCAGTGTCCGGTTAGAACCCCCTCCATGCTCTACCCTGATTTACCCTCGAAACAACGAGCCAATGAGGACCTGCTGTTAGGTCCTCCTATCATCTACATGCCCCCTCCATATGCCCCTTCTCAACCCTTGGCGCAGCACGCGCCACCCCCAGGTACAAACGAAGGTACCGCCACAGCGTCGGCCCCAATGGCCTCTGTGCCAGCCGAACCCCTTGTATTAAAACCCGCATCCACAACAACGATAGACGACCATGAGACTCGAGGGGCTGGCCGTGCAAGAACAAACAGACTAGACAAAGATGAGCGAGCGGGGATCGACAAAATAGCAAGGACACTGGTAGAAAGGAAGGAGGATGAAGAGTACATCACGGATGTGTTCAGCTCGTATACAGGGAGTCACAGACGACATTTTACCGTACGACTGTGTTATCATGTCTTGAATGCATACGAGGACCGATATCGAGACAAAGGTCCCGATAGCCTAAGGACTCTGTACCGGAAGGTCGATATCGGGGATGAGGGCGAGTGTGATGTGTCGGACCTCCTTACGCGTACGCTTGAGGTTTTCCGCCACCTCACTGAACGAAAGCCGGGAGCTAAATCCGCAGCCTCTGTAGTGACCGAACCACCAACCGAGCAATCTAACACCATGATGCCGATACGAGAGGCTGCCCCTTACTGGGTTCCTCCTCGGGGTACAGGGACTCACGATGATGCAAACAACCAAGATGCGAAGGGAAGGGTAGTGTACAACTGGGTCTACCAGCCATGGGACCGGCAAGAGATACTGACATTCCGGAAATCTCTACCCGACCTACGTAAAAACCCCACTGCCTTCTATACTGAATTGGGTACAGCCCTGGGCTCAACGATTATGACCCTGGCTGACATCGACTTGTTCTTCGGGTTATGTCTACCAGCTGATGTGTGGAAGCAAATCCGGAAAGTCGACCACCTTGAGCTGTTTGGACATACCTGGTCACAACTCGATGACCTGGACAAACAACGGGGACCAGGACAAAAGCCGTTGAAATCCATTCTAGACCTCCCAGATAAAATCGTAGAGAAATTAAAAACCCTAATCCCAGAAAAGAAAGTGGACTGGTCGATAGTAACAGCCTGTCGCCAAAAACCCCAGGAGGATGTATCGGAATACTTCTCCCGGTTTGAAACGGTGTTCTCCGATTACAGCGGCCAGGACATGACCACTGCAACCGGACACCATCTGTTTGTCCAGAATTATGTTAAGGGCCTATCATCGGAAATCTCCCAGAAACTACAGGCCAGCGAGAGTAGTTGGGCAGCCTCCAAACCTACAGCGATTCTCCAAATGGCCCAATATTATGAGCATCAGAAAAATGAAAACGATAGGGCGACAGAGAAAAAGAAGAAGGACTTAAAAGAGAGGGTGATGATTGCCAAACTGCAAGGGGTGACTATAGGACGAGACCAATACCGGGGAAACTACCAGACAAACGTCCCTAAGACTACATTTCCCCAGGACCGCACTCTGACTTCCTACAGTGGACGCACAGACCTTAGAGAAGACCAGTGCGCTTTCTGCAAAGGGACTGGCCATTGGAAATCCCAGTGCCCAGTTCTTCTGGAAATGATCAGAAACAAAGACCCCAGGGATGTAGCAAACGGACCGAGACCTAAGGGACAACAACGAGGGCCCCCAAATGACGCGACTAATGACAGATCAAGCAGACCAAATACGTTCGATCGACCCAGGCAGAACCAATATCAACAATCTGACTATGACGACACTCACACCTTCGCATAGGACAGCCAAGGGCGAGGGAGGGATCCAGTCGAGCTCTATGTTGACCAGCAGGGCCCTTATGTCACTGCTAAGGTCCTGGGTACCAAGTCTCCATTTCTGGTAGACACTGGCGCAACACGTAGTGCGTTATCTAAACGACTGATTCCAAGGGCACCCTTGTCTGGCTCACTCATAACATCGACAGGTTTCGATGGAACGCCCTCCACCAACCCTTTGTCTGCCCCGATTCTCTTTGACGTAGAAAACAACACCACCGACACCACGTTCTTGCTTTCCTCCAATAGCCCTGACGCCATTATGGGACTTGACTTACTGAAACACTTCCGAGCGACGATCAGGTGTTCTCAAGATGGAGTTCGAGTGTTTCTTTACGACAACCCCGTTCTGCTTAGACATTGCTCTCCCCGACACATGTTTTCCATCACCGACGTTGACGCGTCCCTGCTTGACACTCTACCTCCGTATCTGTGGGCCAAAGCGGATTCGGACGTAGGGCGTATGTTAATTGACCCAGTGCACATTACTGTCCGACCAGACGCAACACTCCCAAAACTCCCACAATATCGGATATCGCCAGAGGGCGAGAAGGCATTGGTAATGATTATCCAGTCACTGATAGACGCAGGAGTGGTAGAGGAAGTGGTTAGCAACGTTTGCAACAGCCCTATCTTGCCCATTATCAAGAAGCAGGGAGAGGGAGATGAGAAAGCATACCGTTTCATCATCGACCTCCGAGAGATCAACAAAGTGGTGGTACCCCAGTACCCTGTGGTCTCAGACATCACCACCATCCTGACCTTGATTCCATCCACTGCCACCACCTTTTCCGTCATCGACCTCAAGAATGCATTCTTCTCCATCCCCATCCACCCAGACAGCCGATATCTCTTCGGCTTTACCCTAAAAGCCCGCTCATATAGGTTTTGCCGAGCGCCTCAAGGCTACACGGAAAGCCCTAGCATCTACAGCCAGGCCCTCAAAAGACAACTAGACCAAGTCCAGTTACCCGACGGAGTGGTGTTGGTACAATATGTCGATGACATCCTTTTGGCAGCCGACACCACCCCTCTAGCGGTTACCGCCACCATTCAACTCTTGCACTTCCTTGCGGAAAATGGCCACAAGGTCTCCAAGAAGAAGTTGCAATTCTGCCTACCCCAGGTCACTTACCTAGGCCACCTTTTGTCCTAAGATGGAAGAAAACTCACCCCTGATCGAATCCAAACCATTCTAGATACCCCTGTCCCTAAGACCCAGAAGCAGGTTCGCTCCCTGTTAGGCCTCACCTCCTTCTGCCGACAATGGTTACCAAACTTCAGCCTCGTTGTAAAACCACTGCTTTCTCTGCTAAACAAAGACGTCTCTTTCCCACTCCCTTGGACCCCTGAGTGTCAAACTTCCTTCACAGAACTGCGAGATGCCCTTTGCTCAGCCCCTGTCCTGGGTACCCCTGATTACAAAAAGCCCTTCTCCCTTTACACTCACGAAAGGGAGGGGTGCGCTTTATCTGTCCTGACCCAGGCCATCGGCCCTAAGCAACGACCGTGCGCTTACTTCTCTGCCACTCTTGACCCTGTCGCCAGAGCCTTGCCTGCCTGCCTTCGAGCTGTAGCTGCTGCTGCAATCTCTATCCGACAGAGTGAGGGGATTGTACTCTCGAATTCCCTCACGGTACTGGTACCCCATGCAGTCGACACCCTCCTGAACCAAACCAAGACGCAACATCTGACGAGTGCACGACTGACTGGATACGAACTGACCTTGCTTGCCCCCCATATCACCCTGAAAAGATGCACCACACTGAACCCAGCAACTCTGTTACCCTTGCCAGAGAACGATCCCAATGTGCACCCCGTACATGACTGCGTGACTCTTACGGACGAACAGACCAGGAGTAGGGTCGATCTCAGAGACACGGCTTTCCCTGACCCCGACGGGGAGCTGTGGGTGGACGGTTCTTGCATCAAACTCTCCGATGGTACCACTTCCGCTGCCTATGCAGTCACCACGGCTCGAACTGTAGTAGAAACAGCCCGCATCGCCCAGCGATCTGCCCAGGCAGCGGAACTGATTGCTTTGACACGAGCCTGCATCCTGGCAACAGGAACCACAGCGAACATTTACACCGACAGCCAGTATGCCTTCGGGGTGGTTCACCATTTTGGGCTCCTCTGGAGGGAGAGAGGATTCTTGACCTCACACGGCACACCCATTTTGCACGGGGATCTAGTCTCCGCCTTAATCGAAGCTGTCCTCCTCCCCAACAAACTTGCCGTTATCAAATGCCAGGCACACAGGAAAGTGACAGACATTATTGGACAGGGAAATGCACTAGCCGACATCACCGCCCGAACGACAGCTGAAAACAGAACGACAACACGTATGTACGTGACCAGGTCACAAGCAGAAAACTGGACTGACGCCAAGGACACAATTAGAGACATACAAACGGCTAGCACACAACACGAATTGACTGAATGGACACGGGTGGGATTGAAAGACGATGAAGGCTGCTGGCGGACAAAAGACACGAACAGATGGTTGCTACCTGATTCGTACTTGATTCCCATATTGACCATGGCACACTCCCCTGCCCACATAGGATCAGCCCCCATGATCGAACTTGTCTCCAGGGTTTGGCACAATGACAAGATCCCAGATTCCGCCAAACGCCTGGTCCAACAATGCTTAATATGCCTGCAACACAACCCCGGGAAAGGAACTGTAGTACCCCGGGGGGGATTTGGGGTCCCAAACCACCCATTTGAAGTCCTGCAGATGGACTACATCCAGCTAGACAGATGCCAAGGCCTGAAATATGTACTCGTCGTGGTGTGCGCATTTAGCAAGTGGGTGGAAGCATATCCAACCCGTGACAACACCGCTATGGCCACTGCAAAGGTTCTGTTAAAGGAGTTTTTCCCCCGTTATGGCCTCTGTTGTGTTTTATGGAGTGATAATGGCCCCCACTTTGTAGCCAAAGTTATCCAGCTCATCCTAAATGGGCTGGGTATTAAACAGAAATTCCACGCAGTCTTCCACCCTCAATCTGCTGGGCTTGTCGAACGACACAATGCCACACTAAAGCTTAAACTGGCCAAAATAGTGGCTACCACGGGCCTGAAATGGCCAGACGCCCTCCCATTGGCATTGCTATCGATGCGCTCTACCCCCACCCGACATCACTTAACCCCTTATGAAGTTGTCTTCGGTCGACCCATGAGCGTCTGGTCTGCCCCGAAACCAACTTCCATTCATGACGTTCCGGACGTCCTAATGTCTGATTATCTGTACAAATTGACTGAAACTTTGTCTGTCCTTCATCAGCAGGTGCAGCAGGCCATCCCCGATGCTTCCAGGGGTCCGGGTCACGCCATCCAGCCGGGGGACTTCGTGCTGATCCGAAATTTTCAACGATCAAAGAGTTTGGAACCCCGGTGGACGGGCCCCTGGCAAGTGCTGATCACCACTCGGACCGCACTTCGAGTGGAGGGGAAGAAACACTGGCTGCACGCTCATCACTGCAAAAAGGTCTCTCCAGCCCTGGCCACGACAGACACCGTCAACACCCAAGAAGAGCTCCTGAACCAGGACCGACCATCGTTGAACTGCTATCCTGATACTGAGACACTTGAACTTTCAAAACATCCTGACCCCACTGTGCCATCTCGAGAAGGGTATTTCCTGCGTCGAAAGGAGGGAGCTTCGGCTAAGTAGGCCACGGACTAGGTTAAAGGATCTCAGAACGGTGACCCAAACTACCAAGGGTTACCTGGAGAGAAGCTAAAACTAAGTCTGTGGTCCTGCCCACTACCGAGCACCTTGAAGACGAAGATGATGGAAGCGCCAGATAAGAAGATGATGGAAGCGCCAAATAAGAAGCCGACGGAGACAGCAGGAAATACCCACTACAGAAATCCGAGAACAGACAGACTCCATAGCTCAAAGACAATTGCACTCTTCATCGTAATCCTCCTCTGTTTTCTCCTCATGACTACGCTCTGGATTATGGAAGAACACGCACCTGCTCACGAAACATTCCTAACCACTGCTCAGCCTACCACCATGAAGGAACATTATCTAATTTCGCTCTCTCCTCAACTAAGAGAGAGGCGAAAGGAGTTTTGGAACAACTCTTTCGTGCAGCTACTTCACCAGCACAATCTTGCCACCAACACCACCAACTGCTGGATCTGTGGGTTGCTACCCCATGCCACTGGACATTCAATACCTTTCATCCCTTCACCCTTCTCTGTCCACGGCTCCTGCCTTGCCTGGCTGATCCTCCTGCAAGAGAGCTATACGGGCAATGCCACCTCCAGCAGAACTGCAGCACATTCTTCTCACGGGGCCGGGCGAAACAAGACAAAGACACACTTCTGCCCGCTGACCCCCAGCGACTCGATCCAAATGGACATCCCGGCTAAAGAACGAATCGAAATGCAGGTGTTCAACAATCCAACCAGACCCACCTTCTCCTATCTGCGGAAACGAACGGCTGCCACTCTGACTGTGGCCCTGTCGGTCATCAACGTCACAGGCCACATGTGTGTAGAAGGACTTGGGACACAGCTGGTGGGTCGCAGCGCTTGCCGCTTTACCAGCACTCTGGATTCCACGGATCCACCTTCCTTTGTGTCATCCCCAAACATGTATTTCATCTGCGGCACGAAGGCCTACACCTGGCTCCCCAAAGGCTGGGGGGGCACTTGCTACATCTCCTTCGTCCTTCCTCCAACTTATGTGGCCCCAGCGAATCACCACAGGCAAAAACGAGCCAAAGACGTTGAGCAAGCCGACTCAACAGGGGCGCAGTTCCTCGATGCTATGAAAGGACTCGTCCCCCTCTGGGGCCCGATGGCAAACAGCCGTGCCATCCGACATTTGACTCAGGCAGTCGAGACGACCATGAACATCACAGCGGGCATCTTTGCCAACAACACTGCCGAGCTCCAAGCGGTCCGTTTGGTGGCTCTTCAGAACCGCCTCGTTCTAGATGTGGTTCTGGCGGACCGTGGAGGAGCATGCCGCATTATTGGGTCCAGCTGTTGCACATACATACCGGACAACTCACCCTCAGTGTACAAAGCCATCGAACATCTTCACAGACTCTCTTCGGAAGTTCACCAAGAGCAAGAAGAATGGTCGCTTGGTGGTTGGTTCTGGGACACCGTCAAAAGCTGGGGCTGGAGACTGCTCACCATTATCATGATTCCCGTAGTTGTAATATGTGGCCTATGCTTAGGAATTCAATGTCTGCCACCTATGTGTTCTCTATGTGCGAGTTGCATTTTTCCCAAAACTGTGGACATTGGAAGCGAACATATGAGAGCATTGTATGATACCGAAGTTAGAAATTTGATGAAAATTGACATTGAGTAAAGCAAGGTGGCTAGATATGTTGAAAAGGGGGGACTGTTGAAAGCTGGACTGAGACCGTCAACATTATCGGCGCCCTCTTGCTCTCCTTAACCTTTTTGTGCGCGTAAAGCAGCCGCCATTTTGAACACCATGGCTTCCCTGCTCCCGCCGAGAGCCAGCGCGCCTCTCTCCCCCTCCTAGCTTCGCCGGCATCCCCCGCATACTGACAGCCCCCCTGCCTGCACCTGCCGCGAATCATAAAACCCCTCTTCAGCGCTGCTCTGCCCCAGGCCCTCGTCCTGTTCCCAGCGCGACACCTCCCTTCTTCCCATTTATGATCCCCGGCCCTTTGATGCAAACCCCTTTTCCCCGTGTGCCCGTTCGTCTTCCTCGTTCCCAGGCCGACACCCAGCTCTGCCGATACTGTTCCTTGCCCCTCCCCGTACAATAGAAAGTTTCCCCCCAGCAAGGGATCCCCGGGTTGATCAAAGCCCCCCGCCCTACGAGATCCGATCGAACCCCACACACTCCGTGAATCGGCGGAATATCCAGCTGCGCGATGATCATCACCTGTTGTGAACGGGGCGGGGACTTCCACTGTAACCTTGCGTGGGAACGGGCTGGGGAGGGGGGATTCTGAGGATGTCTTTCCGTACATCAAAGTATCGACGAGAATGTGTTACATGAAATAAAGAGATAAACTTGTGTATAAGAGGCCAGGCCTCAGGGATGCAGTTAGAGCACCTCAGAACGATACCTTCTGCCCGTTTTGTTGTGTTCTCCTCCGGAGAGAATAAAAACCTTGTTTCCTGCCTTCCAGTCTCCAGCGCCTGCCTCTTCAATAGTTTAACTTCTTTGTGGGTTCAAGAGGCGACACCGCCGGGCAATACTTAAGGATCTTATATTCTGGTTGGTAGTGCCGCCCTTATTTTCAACACGCCATGTCCTTCTTGAGTGTTGTCATCGATTCCTCATTGTCGGTCAATCTGGATTCCGTCGCCGTCACCCTTTCCGTCAGGTTTCGGAAATCCTGCCGCAGCAGCGTCACCTCGGACCCTACCTCTCCAATTTTCATCTCCAGGGCTGTCCGTGATGCCTGTATGTCCGTCCTGGACGCCTGGATGGCCTCCATCAACATGGCCGTGTCATTTCGCATGCCGGGCTGCACGGACTGCTGTTCCGCCGCATGTCGCGGTGCCGCAAAGCTGTCCATGGGGCCCTGTTTCGTGGTTTTGGGCACCGGGTTCCCCTTCCCCATGGTTGCTCAGTCCGTAGGCCAGGGGCTCCCTCTGCAAGCCACCCGTCTCTGCGGCGCCGAGGAGCCCAGCCGTGTGCTGCAGTCGGTGGTATCAGCTCTGGGCACCTCCGTCTGCTGTGCCCCGTTTGCGGCCTCCCAGGCACCCCTTTCGCCTCCGCCCTGAGCCCCTCCAGGTGTCGCAATGTGCTGTGGTGGGCGTAGTAGTGTTCTGCAGGCGCGGCTATGCAATGCCGGTTCGCCCCTACGCTGCTCGGCAGTCTATGCCCCAAGCTGGTAGATGAGGCTCACACTCGTGTAGGCCCGGGTCTCCGCGCTCCCAGCAGGTCTTGGCCCTCTGCTATGACACCCTCGCCGGTGTCCGATCCTCCGGGTATCTCCTCAGCTCAGCCGCCATGTTGGTAAAGGCGGGGGCTGTAGGCGAGCTTGTCCCTGCTTCCCGCGGTTCGTGGGCTCGGCCCCCGCCTCCTCCGCCCCGGCCTCACCTCCGCAGCTCCGTACTGCCTCTCCGGGGACTCCCGGTCCCACCTTGGCACGGGAAGGGCAGCAGGGGGCTCCTCCGTCACTGTCTGTCCCGGACACCGCCGGCCGCCATCTTAGTAAAGGCGGCCGGCCGTCCGCGATCGCCTCGACCCACCTCCGTCCCTCTGGCAGCGATAGTCCGGTTCCTCTCGGCGGCCAGTCGGGTCGCGGAGCCCCCGTCCGCTGTGCTCGGCACCGCAGGGTCACAGGCGTATCTCCAGGATCGCGGCGATCAGCCGAGCGCCGCGGTCGCCATCTTGGCCGCTGAGGGTTCTCTGGGGCAGTCGTCCCGCACGGTTCCCTGGCAGAATCAGCACGCCACCGCTACTGTAGCACTTCTTTCAGGTGCCAGATTGCTGTTCCTTCCGTTTGGTGCCGTTAGGGGATCGCGGGGGATATGCGATGTCAGATTTCTACGCGGCTCGGCCGGAGCTCCGGCAAAACGCGTCTAGTCGGCCATGCTGTTGGCCACGCCCCCCCTCCTTAAGTCGATATTCTTGACCACGATATTCTTGCTGTCAAGGTTTCTGAACCACAATATTTTTTACTCGATATTTGTACAAGTTGATATTTTTTATTCAATATTCTGTCTGCACACCGTTCAATGGAGAAGCTGAAAACCGAACTATTGAGAACATTTTCTCTGAGGAGTTTCGGATGTTAAGATCTTATCAGCATTGATTGCAGCTTTAGCAGACTATCATTCTTTTATTCTTCTTTCAGAGGAACAGTAATCAAAATCTAGATTATTTCCAGTTTCTGACATCACACATTACCCTCTTTTAGTAAGGGGGCATACATACCAGGAGGCAAAGGGTCTGACACACTTGGGACTGACCTTCTTTAGAGGCAGCACCACATTCAATGCTGCGTCAGCCAACTTTGTATAGCTCTAATAGCCGCCTTACCCTTTCAGTCTCACTACGCATATGAACAAAATCAGGAATTGATGTCGTCACATAAGGCTTTTGAAAGTGGAGGATTTTCGTTGTGGCATAACTAAAGTTCCATCGGGATTTAACTGGCATAAAAAGAGAGCATTTTCCCTGTATGGATATATAATAATGAATTTCTTTTCCACTGAACTAGCACAGTTGAAACTGTCATCTCTCACAATATCAGTGTATCACACAGTTGGGCTAGTCGTGGTCGCCATGAGCAGTGGTAGAATGTTTGTTCTCCACCGTTGTAAATGCCACAGTGTCCAGGTGATCTAGCACTGAAAATAAAAGGTCTCAATTATAGCTTACCTGGGCCGGCAAAGCACCATAATTTGGCGATGCTTCTGCTTCATTTAGATTGAGGAAACAGACGATTTTCAATGGCAGTCTCAACTGTCTCCAGCATTGGAAAAAGCATACATGTTGCCTTGTCTGCCACTGGGCTACCAGGTCAAAGTGTCGGTCAATCAAACCTATTTTAGGGCATTACAATGACTACATTTTCCTGCCTGAGTCTGCCATGAAAGATAATTCCCTGCATGTCTGAGTCACTGTTATTTTATATTTGAAAAGCAAACTTCCAAAGTATTTTTGAAAAAGAACACAAATGTTGAGTAAGCTTAAATAACACAGACTTACTTTGCATTCATGTGGGCCTTAAGTTTATTTGGAACACCAGCAGATGCATTTAAAGTTCAGAATTCCCAGCTCAGAGACAGGAATCTCTGACTACTGCATCTGTCTACTCACTCTTCGGGGTGCTGGTGGGGCCTCCGCTGACCTGATGGGCCTGACTGACTCTCAGTCATACTTACAATGAGGCCTTAAGTCTTTTAGTTTTGTTGTTTACAATGATGACCCGGGAGACAAATATTGCCCCAAATGGACGTCATGTCCGACCCACCCAAGCATTAGTGAATGCTATTATTCCTTCTGATGGAGCTTTTGACTTGGTAAAGTGACCTGAAGGACAGAAATCATAAGCAGTGATGCAGCCCTAAAGAAGCATAGCTGAACATTGGCTCACCTGGCTGCCAGACTCGGCAGGCCATTGGGGTAAAAAGGTGGAACTCTTGTGGCCCAGAAATACATTGAAATCTGCAAGCATTCTTTATCAGGCTTCTATTAAAAGGCAGAGTATTTACAAAGAAAAGTTGAGTATTTCTATATACACTAGAAAGAGAAGGTTAGTCAGCTGATATGTTGGAACCTTTTTTCATTATAAGTAGGGGAATTACATTGTTGATTCAAAATATTTGTAATCTAGCATGCATATGTAGATTTTTGTGTTTAGTAATACTGACAATTGCCATCTATATAGAACACAATACAATTGCAAAGTGCCTTGATTTGGCAAATTATACGTTTTTTTTTTAAGTTTGATTTATTGAAGAAAATAAAGAGGGAGGAGAGGAGGGAGGAAATGGGGAGTACGAGTTACAGTAAGCAGATATATAAAATAAGCAATACAACAACAATTCTCATGTAAAGTAAGCATAACAAGCATGAGGAATTATGAACAATGGTATGTAGATATAAATGCAAATTATACGTTTTAGTTACTACCCAACTCGTTTGCTCCATGCCTGAAGGATCAACATTCAGCTTGGCCCTTTAGTAACGGACCTGGGTCTATCAGATTACAAACAGTTCTTTGAGGCAGGCAGGCATATAACCCACTGAGCTAGTAATCAAGATCGTAACTTATGACCTGCAGTTCACAAAAGGATGTCAGAAAGAAATGCATGTATCTTATTAGCTATTTTTCTAGTATTACACCAAGTGACCTGCAGGTTACATGCTGGTGCGCAGAAGGCACAATAACTCTTTTACATAGCAGCAATACTTAACAAGCTACATATGGTTAGTTCCCAATACTTTATTTAGTGGCTTGAACAAGCTAAAGGAAAAGGGATACTGCCCCTAATTGCAACAGTAATGACCCCTGTAGATAAAAAAGGTTATCTTAAACTTTTAGATCAGGTTTCTGAATTGTGGAAATAGGACATTGTCATATAGTTGACAGGAGGAGGGATGGCCATGTTTCCCATGTAAATGTACTGTCTCATAATAAAGTGCCTGCGCCGCCTCTTCATTGAAAAAATTTAGTGACAATGGATTTTGGGAGCAGGCACTATGCTTTCATAATGCCCATATTCATTTCTTACAAGTGATATTCTCAGCGAGTTTTCCAAGATCAGGGCTCCTTGCTATGTCTCGAGATGCAGAAGCCGACGTACAGCGCGCTCCCGACTTTTCTTCTCCTGCTTGAGCCCATCACTCACGGAAGAACAATTCCACCCTAGCAGATGCTGTCCCTTTAAGGCGCCGGGCTGAGGGCGCAGGTAGGCAGAGCCTGTGTGCCGTCCTCGCTCCTATGGCAACCCAGTAGATCAGATCTCTTCATGAATATTCCCAGAACCAGTGGCTGCATGAGGAGGAACAAGGGATGACAGTGATGTAAGCAGGGCTGGATGCTGCTGCTGCCGCTGCCGCCGCTGCCGCCGCCACCGATGCAGGTTGCATTAGCCTGCTTAGCATGGGCAGCAGCCGGAGTGAAAGCTGCAAGGAAGCAGATGTCTGTCTCCACTTTTTTCATTTTATTTTTTTATTTTCAGCTGCTCCGGTCCCGCTTACAGTGGCTGCAGGGACGGCAAGACGTGCAGGTGACACTCCAGTCGGCACAGGGTTGGTTGCACCCTGCGTTTGTATCTGTTTTAACAAAGTATAGTCCTCAGCCAGACTTCTCCCAGTGCCTTGGACCAGACAGAATTCAAAGACTGAGACGGACGATCACAGTCAAACTTCTTCCTAACAAGGACATGTCAAGTGCTGGGGAGATGCTGCTGCTTCTGCTGTCCTTGTAACCTCGGCGCTGCGCCTGCCTGTGTGTGTCTGAATGTCAGCAGAGGGGCAGCGATGACACATGGCTGATACCAATGACAGGGACTCCTCTGTAAACGCCTAGGCTGCAGGCAGTGAGCCGTGCCCTTGCTGTCTGGGAGCCACCCTGTCAGGCATGGACAAACTCCCTCCATATATGAGGAAGCGACTCTACAGCCTACCCCAACAGATAGGTTCCAAGGTTTCTATCATGGACGAAGAGGAAGAGGGTGACAAGGACACCCGGAGAAAGAGCATTCGGCTCAAGCCTCTGCCCTCTCCTTCTGCTAAGGGCCTAGATGCACGGGGAGCAGGCGGAGACCCTCACTTGGTGATGGAGACTGATATGGGCAAGACCATGAAGACCAGCAGCAATGGGGACTGCCGGAGATTTCGAGGAAGCCTGTCCTCCATCACCAGCAGGCACCTTCATGACTCCGATTCCACTGAGGAGAAAAGGCTCATCACCGAAGGGGACACCAGCCCCTGTGAGGATAGATCTCCATCCACGGAGGCTGGCTCTGGGGGTACGGAGCAGACAGGGGCCCCAAGCTGCCCTAAAGGCTCACCGCCGCCTCCATCCTCTGACCAGCCATCCAGTAGCTTTATCAAAGTGGAAGGGGTGGATCAGATCTTCTCTGAGGATGACCAAAGATGGAACCAGTCCGGCTTCATGCAGAGGCAGTTTGGGGCCATGCTCCAACCAGGGGTCAATAAATTCTCCCTGAGGATGTTTGGCAGCCAGAAAGCTGTGGAGAGGGAGCAGGAAAGAGTCAAATCTGCTGGATTTTGGATTATCCACCCCTACAGCGATTTCAGGTAATAAAATTACATTAAAAATAATTCCATACAAAAAGCGGGAAAACACTATTGACATCCTTCCCATTATGGACAGTGCTGTTATTCATCCACCTAGTATACACCAATGCAAGACACAGACAAACATAATAATGTGACCGAAAATCAACGATAATAATTAAGGCAGTGATGGTGTATGTTACTAGATGCATGTGACACATGGCCCCATGTGGTTATAGTGATCTACCACAAATTTCAGCAAGAATCCTTCCTTTAGCTTTTCCAAAACACATCTCTCATGTATAACAATACTCTGCCTAGCCCTCAACGTGTATTTATTTCCAAGACTATCAGGGAGCGAATGCATGTCCTATGCCAAAACTGTGGGACTGTTCTCTTTAATAAACCAGAACAGGTGACACGCCTAGCTTTGAACTGTCCTTAATACATCAGGACAGGTGGCACGCCTAGCTTTGAACTGTCCTTAATACATCAGGACAGGTGGCACGCCTAGCTTTGAACTGTCCTTAATAAATCAGGACAGGTGGCATGCCTAGCTTTGAACTGTTCTTAATAAATCAGAACAGGTGGCATGCCTAGCTTTGAACTGTCCTTAATAAATCAGGAAAGGTGGCACGCCTATCTTTGACCTGTCCTTAATAAATCAGAACAGGTGACATGCCTAGCTTTGAACTGTCCTTAATAAATCAGGACAGGTGGCACGCCTAGCTTTGACCTATCCTTAATAAATCAGAACAGGTGACATGCCTAGCTTTGACCTGTCCTTAATAAATCAGAACAGGTGACATGCCTAGCTTTGACCTGTCCTTAATAAATCAGAACAGGTGACATGCCTAGCTTTGAACTGTCCTTAATAAATCAGGACAGGTGGCACGCCTAGCTTTGACCTGTCCTTAATAAATCAGGACAGGTGACATGCCTAGCTTTGAACTGTCCTTAATAAATCAGAAAAGGTGACATGCCTAGCTTTGAACTGTCCTTAATAAATCAGGACAGGTGGCACGCCTAGCATTGACCTGTCCTTAATAAATCAGGAAAGGTGGCACGCCTAGCTTTGAACTGTCCTTAATAAATCAGAACAGGTGACATGCCTAGCTTTGAACTGTCCTTAATAAATCAGGACAGGTGGCACGCCTAGCTTTGACCTGTCCTTAATAAATCAGGACAGGTGACATGCCTAGCTTTGAACTGTCCTTAATAAATCAGAAAAGGTGACACGCCTAGCTTTGAACTGTCCTTAATAAATCAGAACAGGTGGCACGCCTCGCTTTGAACTGTCCTTAATAAATCAGGACAGGTGACATGCCTAGCTTTGAACTGTCCTTAATAAATCAGGACAGGTGACATGCCTAGCTTTGAACTGTCCTTAATAAATCAGAACAGGTGGCACGCCTAGCTTTGAACTGTCCTTAATAAATCAGGACAGGTGACATGCCTAGCTTTGAACTGTCCTTAATAAATCAGGACAGGTGGCACGCCTAGCTTTGACCTGTCCTTAATAAATCAGGAAAGGTGGCACGCCTAGCTTTGAACTGTCCTTAATAAATCAGAACAGGTGGCACGCCTAGCTTTGAACTGTCCTTAATAAATCAGGACAGGTGACATGCCTAGCTTTGAACTGTCCTTAATAAATCAGGACAGGTGACATGCCTAGCTTTGAACTGTCCTTAATAAATCAGAACAGGTGGCAGGCCTAGCTTTGAACTGTCCTTAATAAATCAGGACAGGTGGCACGCCTAGCTTTGACCTATCCTTAATAAATCAGAACAGGTGACATGCCTTGCTTTGACCTGTCCTTAATAAATCAGGACAGGTGGCACGCCTAGCTTTGACCTATCCTTAATAAATCAGAACAGGTGACATGCCTAGCTTTGAACTGTCCTTAATAAATCAGGAGAGGTGACACGCCTAGCTTGTGTGGGTTGTGTCCGTTCTGTCCATTTGCGTAAAACAACTGGGAATGAGAAGACTCGTAAGGCATTGGACGTGAACCAACTCGATCCCAAACACTTGATTATGAGATGGTTGGCAGAATAAGAGCAAGAGGGTGCGCCAAGATCTCAGATCTCCGGCCACTGTCCACCCCTGCTGAACTTGTAGCTGCCGCTATTTGCTGCAGGGTGTGTGGTGACCTGTGTCCGAGTGAAGGCCCTCGGTGTCAGGGGACGGGAGGGTGCCGCAGCCCCGGCTCGCTGCAGCCCCTCGCTCGTGTTTGTGTGTGGCACGGTGGCACCTGCCTGCTGCCAGGACCGTCTGGAGAAGCCCTCCCCGCGGAGCTGCAATGGAGGTCTGGTGCAGTGACTTCGCTTGCAGAAATCTGATGTGCCGCTCTGATTCATTCATAAAAAAGGGACGAGACCGGCGGAGGGGGCGGACGGCTCCTCGCCAGCTCTGCTTTCTCTTATGTTGTAAAATCGAGCCCTAGAAGCGGGTTGAGGCGCATCGAATGGTGCTTCATTCTTTCTTTTGTATTCAGAGTGTTCATGTGGGATGAGATCATTATCTCTAGAATTGGAACCTGGACGGACTGGCGGAATCAGGAAAGGGCAGCTCAGACCTCAGGTGTTTCACAGGGTACAACGAGCATACCGAGGCTTGTACACCTCAAACGACAGAGCCAAAAAGGCCAAAGGTGGTTTACAGAATCCAAGGGCAGGTTAGAGATTCAGCCCTACCTGCAGGCGAAAAGCAAGGTCATTGTTCCGCGAACGCAACCGTGCAGGTGCACGACGACAGCCTCGCTTATATGTGCATTTCCATGTTTTTATACCCTGCCCCCTGCAGCACCTTCGATCACGAGCCATCTAATTAAACTACTGCACCCCTGCGCCCGCGCGCTGAAGGTGACTGATGCCCTCCCGCTGCGCGAGGCTCCACGTTCTACTGAAATTGCTGTGCACTTCCCGATCCCCCGAGGGGGTGTTCGCATAAATGAAAATACACAGGGATAAAATTGCAGAGTATAGTGTACAGATCGAGGGTGTGCAATCAGTGCCCGGTACAACCTAACAGGCGCGATTCTTGCCCCTCCGCCGAGGGATGGCCCCTGAGGCTGTGACGGATGAGACTGTAGCTGGCTGTCTCCTGCTGGGGGCTCTTTCAGAATGCTCGTGGCAGCACCGCTTCACGTTCAGTCTTTGAGCACGGTACATCAGTATTAAGAAATACCCGATGCATGGTGTCCTGTTGATCAGTCGAAGATGAGTAGGAATAGGAGCGCTTAAAGAAATAGCCGAGGAGTGTTCAGAATGAGGCAGCTGAACACCTCTGCCCTTCTGCCTGCAGTGCTAGGCTGCAAATATTCCAGGCTAACCGTGACGTGACACCTTTCAAAGACAGTGACGATCGCAACGTAGCCACCCGTTGTCTGCCTGAGATTTCTCATTTGGGAATTACTTGAGCCATGCATTTCCCCACTGTATAGGTTAATAGGTTAGACTTTTACCAGCATATGGTTGTCAGAATAATGTCTGACATAAATATTGTGTCCCAATAGTGTTGACAAAAACCTTAAACAATTTTAGTTAATATTATAAAAACTATACCTTTTGGCAATGCCTTTGGAAACTATATTTCGGGCAGAATATTGTTCTCAGGCGATATTTTTGTAGAAGATTTTCTGACTTACGACCATCAAAGTTTGTTTTTTACAGTGTTGCAGTGACTGGTCACTTTCGACTGTGTGGAAGTCATGAACTTATGAAAAATGTACGTGGCTGTGTGTGCGTGTTAGCATGCATGTTTCTACGTGTCTTGAGTTGGTGTATGTGTATACTTGCCCTTATGTGTGCATGACTGACTATCTCCATGTGCTGTGTGTGCATGTGTCCTTGTACGTCTTTCTACGTCTGTTTGTGTAGGTAGGTGTGTGTATGAGCATGTGAGCAGTTATGCTTGCATGTATGTTTGTGCATGTTTGTGTATGTCTGCGTTTCTTTGTATTTAGTGCATATCTGTAGACAAATGTGTGGGTATACGTTTGCCTGTGTATCATTACATGCCTACGGGACTTGTTGCGTGCATGTGCGTTGTGTGTATCTGTAAATGTACATCATTGTGTGTGTTGCTTGTATGTGTGTGGGTCTATGCGTATGTGCTTGTGTGTAGTGTGTATGAGGTCTGATGTGTGCAATATCTAAGATATGATATATATATGCAAGACTGTGAATATTGTTTTGCAAATGTGAGTGTATTGCTGGAAAGGTTGTGTGGTATATACCGACTGATGGATCTTTGCATTTCTGTGTGAGTTTATGGGTGCTTTTATTTCTGTAAGTGTTCATTTATTTGTGTTTGCAGAGTCTAGGTGTGTGCATGCGTGCATGTGTGTATTTGCATTTCTGTTGAGCATGGATGTGTGAACGCTTGAATCTGTGTGTGTCTTAACTTCTTTGGCTTTGTGTATGCTCGGAAGTTTCTTCCTATGTGTTTGTGTTTTTGCATTGCAGAGTATGCGTGTTAGTAGATGCAGTGTGGCGTTTATTTGCAGTACGTGCATTTGTGGTACTAAAATACAGAGTTTTTAATATTGATTTGCACCAATATAGACTCTATGTTATCAAGCGGCACTATAGGATCAAGAGAAGTCGATGTGGGTATAGAATAGTATTTCTATTCTGTATGTATGCTTACCAAGATGATATATTGGTTGCACGTGTGTGAAGCATTGGGTGCACGTTGTATGTGTGCCTTTGTGCATCTCTGGATTTGGCTGCATGTCTCATTGTGTTGGATAATGGCATGGAAGGGGAGAGGAGGCCTCTATGTCGCTATGCGTTCAGGCAGTATTAAAACATCTCGCAAACACGATATTCTGTTGATTAGTTGAAGATGAGTAGCAATATGACAGGGCTTGAGGTATTCAGAATGAGGCACATGAGCAACTTTGCCCTTCCCTCTACAGGCTGCAAGTATTCCACGCACATTCCAATGTTTCCTTCTTCACTGCAGCCTCCCTTTACCTACAGCAACAAATCTTGCTGTTTGGAATCGCGTTGAATTATAACCGTGTTCAAATTGCGCTTGCTACCCCTTAACCGGAATACATTAGGAGTCAGGGCTCTCTCTCTCAATCTCCCCGCAGCTCTCTTTACACTATCCACTCAGTGCCTTCCTTGAATGATCATTCTTCCTGCACTTTCTTCCTTATGATCCGCACCAACCACTTAGGCCCTCTCCACCAATCGTCCCCTGTTTACGGCCAAGCAGCAGCCCGGCCGTCTCTCAGTTCTCTCACCACCACTACCTTACACTGCATTTCCTCATCAATAACAGTGCCTTGTTCTGTTCCTTCCTAGAGGATTGCTCTAAATGCAGATTACCATTATTTTAATATTTGTTGAGCGTAACGTTCACTCTGATCGAGTTTCTTGGCGCTGTAGAATGAAGGTCCTTGGAGAATACGTTAGGCCTCTCCAGGAATCAGGGCTGCGTCTCGGTATAGATGAAATGCCATCTCCAGCGGTGACACTGGTATCTCCCACTGCAGTAAATAGAATCTCCAGGAATTCAGGGCTCGCCAGGCTAAAGATTAAATATAGTGTCAGCAAATAAAGGATTTGCGTGCCAAAAGATTAACAAGCGTTTGTCGGCATAAATGATTCACACCGCTTTAGAATAAACAGTCTGAAGGAATAAAGCATTCATCTCCCGGTGGATTTAACAGAGTAAACGGCTCACCTTCCTAAACATTAAATATAATGTACGCAAATAAAGGGCTCTCCTTCCTACAGATTACAGGGAGTCTCTCGCAATAAATAATTCACATCCCATTGGAATAAATAGTCGGCAAGAATAAAGTCTCTGTCTCCCAACGGGTTAGCTTGAGCCCCAGGCACCCAGGCAGTATCTTCCAGTACATCACACAGGATGCGCATCTGTAATATCCCGCGCTTCAGTATTTATGGCAGCAGATAGGGTGGGAGTGGGATGCGCAGGGTGGAAGCTTGATGGGCAGATTTCCTTCCTTTAAGAGAAATCTAAAAACTTACCTCTTTCCTAGAGTAGCGTGATCTTTGTGACCGTGTGCTAGTTTGTCTTTCAAAGCGCCAGGATACCCTTTGGGTGGCAGTGTTTTGCGCTATATAAGACTGGAATACATACATACATACATACGTTGAGCAAATACGTTATCCATTATATTGGATTATTAATTTTTATAAATTGAGCTAAAACCCTTAGGGCAGGCGAGCGTCTTTTACTGCAAGAATTTGAGAAGGGTGTGTTGAAGGCTGATACTGCATGGTTCCATGCCTGACAGCCAAGGCTAGTTAAAAAAAAAACAACTCGCCTCCCAGTGAATTACACAGAACACCAGTGGTAGATCTCTGTATTAAGCCCACTTCACATTTGAACTAATGACAGTAAGTGTATACTCCTCCACGAGGTTTTTCCAGGTTAAATGTGCCTTGCAGGGAAAGATGTCCCAGTACATCAAACCCCAGCTGACATCATCAGACAAACATTAGAGAATGCCTGATGTTAGTGATTGTTAGAGATGCAGGACTGGGTAAAGAGAAGAGTTTTTTTCCTCCATATAACCACTTTAAAGGGATGCTAGCAACCAGGGTACAAGTCCTAAATAAAGAAGTGGGGGGACGCTCACAGACAGGAAGTGACGTCACGACCGGAAGTGACGTCACGAAAGGCAAAAACCTAGAAGTGGGGGGACGCTCACAGACAGGAAGTGATGTCACGACCGGAAGTGACGTCACGAAAGGCAAAAACCTGTTAAAATAGGTATGTGTTTAATAGTTGGTGTAGCGCTTTTGCGCAGGGGGGACGGCGTCCATCCATTGGTTGCAACGGCGAACCTGGTAGGTGAAGGGGCGTGGTGACCGGCGTGGTGTCCTGCAGCAGTCCGAGAAACTTCCGATTTCAGCCATCCACCTGCGCGCACCTATTTTGTAAGGGTGGACGCGGTTTTGATTGCAAATGGTGGACGGCTTTTTGATTGAGCAGGGTGGACGGCGTCCACCCTAGAAAACCCTCGAAAATAAGTGGGGGGATGCCGTCCACCCGCGTGGTACCCCGACTCGTGCCCTGCTAGCAACACCCAATGCCCTTCTGGAGAGATTCCACTCAATGGGGATAAAAGGCCTACTGCGTCCTGCCTCCAGCAGCAGGAAGCGAGAAGGGAGTATCTGCAGGGGGGTCACTCCTAAGAGTGTTCTTGTGGGAAGGGTGTGGGGCGTTCTGAATTACAGTTTAATATAGAACGAGGTCCGAGGAACAGAACAGCTGGTGAAAAGCACCAGAATTATGCAAATTGTGCACAGGGTTGGTATTTTACAGTTCTAGTGTTATTGTGAGAATGAAAAAAGAATAGCAAATCCATCGATGGAAGGCTTTTCAGAACGGTAAATATGAAGGAAGGTGTGCCCTTAGGATTAATGATAAAATGCGTCCCACTACAGTCATACCCTCAACTAAAGATAAGCAGGCTTTCTCCGTGTTAAGCACCACAACTAACATACCAACTCTCCTTATACTTTCCAGGCGAACGTTTTCTGTATGTTTTGAAAGATAAAAAAGCAATTGCATTATTTGCTTTATTAGTCATCACTGATTTTTTTATTTATTTTTTTTTATTTTTTGTAAGACGTTTATTAGTATTCAAAAGTGCAGTACATATAGCCAAGCCTACAACCCTGCGGGCCGGCTGCAAAAGAGCGGTAGATCGCGAGGATGCAGGCCTGCAGGGGGGGGTGTGCTGTTGCGCCCCACGTGTCACTGGCTTATAAGATTACAGGCATTGTGGTCATTTATTAGTCATCACTGATTACAGCTAGTAGGTCAAAAGACAGGGGACTTGAGGGTTCCACTTACACCCCACTTCCTCACTGGCTGATTCCCTGTGTGCAGTGTGAGAATGTGCTTTCCCTGTATGATGTAATTACTTTGCGCCTCTGCTAGTCTCCAAGTTGGGGGTGGGATGGTTCCTCACATAGCCATGTTCTTTCTGGGAAGTTAAAACCATACCAATTTCTCCAGTTAAATGTAGTGTGCCCACTGTTTGGGAAAGCCGGAGGCGAGGGGACACTGCTGTCACTGGATTCTGATTCTGATTCACTGGACGAGTGAGTGCCTTATTTAGTTCCATTCCATTTTTAAAGTCATTCTCACAGTGGCCGTGCTTGGAGCATGTGAGCCCAGGGACCATGGGAAGGAGTCGGTCTATGTGTTTGTGGCCGTGGCTGAGAGCTTTTGTGGCTGGAAAGGGTAAATGTCAGACAGCTGTTGTGTAGAATCGTTGCTACAATCCTGGCGCACACATCAGTGGTCTCAGCTTCGTGGCTCCGATTCTGGGCCTTCTACTCCCCCGGGTACAGTAGAGGGCAACGGACCCAACGCACCGGTGAGGCAGCGACGAAGAGCCGTGTCCCCACAGGTCCAGTTGCGGGTGTCCAGGCCACAATTTACGGCGGAGCTTTGACTTGGAAGGCCGAGGGCAGCGTTGATGCGTATGACTGTTGTTTAAAGCCTGTACTGCCGCTGGAATTAAAGGCCGCCAAGTGGCCAAAGCGCACGATTTAAGTGCGCATTTCCCGTGGGTTTAAAATAGCCACATGTTCATTAATGTACCCAGAGAAACAATCAAAGCCCCAGCTTAAAGGGTATGCGGAAATCTGCCGCGCTCCAGAGCCACGCACATGCTTCTGCTGCGGACATCTGACTGCGTCTTTGTCTCTGCCATTTGTTACTATCCGCCTGTTTGTGGAGCAGAGAGAAACCAGTGTTGTTTTTATCAGGTGTAGAAGAGGGGGGCTGGGAGGGTTCAGTTTTTGCATCGTTCACAGTAAAACAGCAGAACGCTCCGCAGTGGTTTCCCACTGACACTATACATGTTTCTATGCACCAGGAGGGAGAAGCTGTACCTTGCTGCTGTTTCTTCTATTATTGGTTTAGCTGCGATAGTCAGGCCGGTTGGTCTTATAAGCGAAGTGCAGCTGAGATGGTTGTGCAAGCACCGCATGAGCAGGGCATGCACGTGCTCACAGATATGTACGTAATCCCTACACAATCAACCAGGGAAGTAACACATTAAAGTGTATTTGTAAAGCGAACGTTCATCCGCAGGCATCTTGGCGATGAATAGTAGATGTTTATTGTTACCTAACTCAATGGTACTCATTTTATCGAGCTCAGATGGATGAAAGTAGGGCTTTAAGTGGGATAAAAAAAACGTAGATATTTTTCTCTCCTTGCATGTTTTTTTAATTCCAGTCACTCCTCTTTTAGTGAGTACAGACAGATACATCGTCATCTTCTTGAAACACCACATCACAAATGAAACACTTTTCTACGTCCATTTTCACTGTATCTCACAGCAACTCGCAAGAACCTGTAACACATAAATGAAACATTTTTGATTAACAAAAAAACAAACAATAACAACAAAGTTACAAAACAAAACACAAACAATAGCAAACTTTTTATTTCAAAAGTTAATTGTAATATGTACGTTCCTTCACACTTTGTCATATAAGTCAACGAAAAAATTATACAAACTTTGTCTATCTGACATATTTCGCGATTATTTGATAATATGGTCATCAGAAACAATTTTTGATGTTATTTTTTACTTTCCCGTCCCTAAAAACATATAAAATGATACCACACATGGGCATATAAACAGTTATACCCTATATCTCAAATAATGGGCAGCCATTTTGAAAAATCCGCCATATTGGATTAACGCGTCATGATAGAGTGGTATACTTTTCACCACCGTTTTGTAAGGAAAATTTTCAATAAGAATCCACTCACAGAAATTGTATTGCAATGAGTTCTAGGTTAGCCCATTTTTTGAACTAATTTGACTAGACTATTAAGGGATTTTCCTTCTCCTACAACGCTCACCTGGCATGACGTCATGCCGTAACTTCTCCAATAGTGAGAATTGAGCAGTATGAGTATGCTTACATCGATGTGCCTGCTGTCACTACAGTCTGGAAAAAAACGGACCGCTTGTGCCATGGCACAAAACAGAGCCCGATAGAGACCCGTTTCGAGGCCTTCTTTAAAAAACTGCTGGTGCTCAGCACTGGTGAGACCCGGCCCACTTAAAGCCCTGGATGAAAGGCTTAGTGGACCTGCAGGGATTTGAACCCCGTGACCATGAGAACGAACACAGGCCCCCTGTAGTGGATGCATTAGTCCACTGAGCCACCAGCAGCAGGAACCTGTAGCCACTATGGTGCAAGGTCACCCACAGCCCTTTAGAGGGCATCACTCATCCCAAGACCAATAAACATCTGTGAGACATGGGAACCTCAGGGGCCCCTCTTCGCATTTTACAAAGGGGGCCATCATTTTGCCTTATGCCTCTGTAAGGAATGGCCGAATTTACCTTAGAGGAGGGGGCGTAGCACAGCCTACTGGTTTGGACTGGATTGTTCCTATTGGTACAGGACCAGGACTGATTTGCAAATGGTTGCTCACTGTCTGGAGTAGCACAGTTACAAAGTAGCCAAAAAACACAGACTAGATCGCAGCCCAGAGTAATTACGAATTAAAGCATTCCAATAATGACCTTTCCTGGTTTCTCTCGGTGTAATCTGTGCGTCAAGTGTGACAACTATGTCCAGACGTATGGCCCCTAACCCAGTGTGCCATAGGGCTGTACTTCTCTGAATAGACCAAACAACCCTCAAATTAGTCTGAGTTGTCATATTTCTGTTCAGAGGGGACATGGCGTGCTGGTACGTTCTTTCTTGGTTCTATTGCAGGAGGCACAAGGCTAATTTGCATTTAGTTGCACTCTGTGTGGAGTGTCACAGTGATAAAAAAAATGGACTGTAATGCATTCCTTAGAAATAATCGTTGGCTGACGTTAATTCAGGCATTCGCCTTTTCACTTTTTGGTTTCACCGAGTTTGCTTTAATGGCACATCTTTTGTCTATAAGTGGCTCTTGATATTCCACTACAGGGTGAGTTGATGCTTTTTTATACACAACTTTGGAATTGCAATAATTAGAATTTTAGGCTCTCCTCTAAAAGGATGTAATCTAGAGGAAGTCTCAGTTTTGAGCTCACTCATAGCTGTGCAGCACTCAAAACAGTTAGATTAATAAAGTGAGCTCTATAATTGCCATCAGTATTACCATATAATAGAGTGGTGTAGTGTTTGCCTCTCAGTTTGAGAGCTCCGGGGGAACCTTTTCGTCCTTCCCAACGGAATGATCCCCCTCTTAGTCTGGGAGCTTCGGGAGTACTATCCAACTGTCTCCTGCCAAGTCGCCCTTCTTTTAGTTTGGAGGCTTTGGAGAAATCTCCCAGTCAACCCCGGCAACACTGTTCTCTCCTTGGCCCGGGAGCCCCGGGTGAACCTCCCATTCAACCTCAGCTGAGCTGCTTCTCTCTTCCCTCCTTTGAGGAGTTTTGTAAACTGGCGCAGACTGTATCATCAGGCTCTCCGCTGGACCCTCTCCCGCATAAATTCTGGAAGTTATTCCAGGACGAACTCTTCCATCCTCTATATTCCATCTGTCATCAGTCGCTTGGTACTGCTACTGTTCCGGAGAGCTGGAAGCTGGCGGTGGTCTCTCCCCTCCTGAAAACACCCACACTTGACCCCTCCTGCTTGTCAAATTATAGGCCTATCTCCCTGCTCTCTTTTCCGGTTAAGATCTTGGAGAAGTTGGTTACCCGCTCTCTATCCAGTTTCCTAGAGGATAACAGCTGGTTGGATGTGGCCCAGTTTGGATTTCGGCCAGCGCATGGTGGCCGTGTTAGACAATCTTCGTTCGCGGGTCGACACAGGTCGGACAACTTTTTTAGTGCTGCTCGACATGTTGGCCGCGTTCGACACGGTCAGCCACTCCATCCTCATTGAGAGACTGGAGGAGATCGGGGTTACGGGGCTGGCCAGGGACTGGTTAGTCTCATATCTTAACAACAGACAGCAGGTGGTGGCCCTGCCGCCTTTTAAGTCGGATGTGCGGAAAGTTGGGCAGGGGGTACCACAGGGCTCAGCCATCAACCCTATATTATTCAATCTGTACCTCCGCCCTCTGATCCAACTGATAAAATCCTTCGGTATCTCGGTGTTTAATTACGCCGATGATACCCAATTGGTCTTTTCTTTGGAGGGTAAAGACGCTGTCTCTTTAGAGACATTCCATCGCTGTTTGACTGCTACTACAAACTGGTTACGTTCTAACTCTCTCCAGTTTAATGGATCCAAGACGGAGGTGCTCTATTGCTCCAATGACCGTGTCCCGCGTGTACTACCGGATGATTTCTGGCCTCCTTCCTTCTCCGGGACAGTGACTGCTGCAGAGTCTGCTGGAAATCTGGGGTTCATGTTTGGCCCCAATCTACAACTGGATCTTTTCGTTAACAAAACTGTAGCCTCCTGTATGATGTTGCTTCGGATGCTGCGGAAAGTCCTACCACTACTCCCAGCGCAGGCTAGGCCAGAGGTAGTGCGGGGTCTGATCCTAAGCAGATTGGACTACTGCAACGCACTGCTCCTGGAGGTGCCTAAAACGCTGGTGGGCAGGCTGCAGCGGGTCCAAAATATGGCAGCCAAGTTGGCACTTTCTCGACCGTGCGCCGCCTCTTCTACCTTGGCACTACAGGATTTACACTGGCTACCTGTTCATCAGCGGATCCTTTTTAAAGCTTCCTGCCTGGTTTTTAGAGCTGTACATGGGCAGGGCCCAGTTCTGCTTGTCTGGTGACGGTCCCCAGAATTCATAGGATAAGGATGGGAGGGCGGTCGTTCAGTTTTGCGGCTGCCAGACTCTGCAATTCCCTCCCGCTCTTGTTAAGGAGTCAGGGTGAATTCTCGGCTTTCAAAAAAGGGCTGAAAACTCATCTGTTTCCAAGAGTAGCTTGAGCTCCGCATCGGTGGTTCGGCTTGCTGAGTCAAAGCGCCAGGATACCCTCTGGGTGACAGTACAGCGCTATATAAGTATGCAAATACATACATGCAAATACATACATGCTATTTGACACCACCACCAGGATTTACCATTGAAAAATTCGGATAACACAAGGATGGATGAGGCTTGCCCAAAGTAGGTGTTTGGCTGCTGGTCACATGCCATGTTACCTTACTGTCAACACCGCTTCATGCTGTGTTACTCCATGATGGGGTCTGGTCTCTGAAGCCACGTGTGAAGATGTTGGTCAGACAGGGGTTTCGATTGTTGAGACATTAGGAATGTTTTTGTCTGCGGCAGGGAATTCCGAGTCTGGTGCCTTATCTCAAAATCTTCTTTGTTCATACACTGTGTTTGAGCTGGTGCCAGCAGTTTGAAGATGTCTTTGTGGAGTGCTGGTTCAGGCTTTTCTGAAGCCAGAACTCCTGGCAGTATCGTAATTAATAACAATGGATTTGTGATGGCTTAGGATCCTGTGAAATTGCTTTAGGATAAGAACATACATGGGCCAAAGCTTTCATAACAGTAATATGGGCTCATCTAGGGTACCTGTAATCAAGTCTTTGGATACTTGTAGAGAATACTGAATGGGCTCATTGCAGTAATGGGGCTTTTCCACCAAAGATAAGGTACTGCAAGATGTAAGCGTCTTGTTATAATATCATTGCACTTTCATATGCAGTTCTGTCATTAAAACAGGTCGAGTGCACATGTGCCCAAACACAACAGGTGGCAAAATCACAATCATGTTAACAAATGTGTAATATGAAAATATTGGGGTTCCATAATACTTTTCCACCTGACTGGCTCTTCATTTCAATGGGGGAAACCCTGATGTAGATGCAGGTGGGTATGAAAGTGGATAATTGGCTCTAGTTTGTTTGGGAGACTCAAAACTCATTATAATGGTAGGAGTGAGGTGGAATTTGCCTCTTAGAGAGGGGGTGTCAATTTAGATCCTCAGCGGATCTGGAGCTGCTCAGTGCTCTACCCCCAGATAACAGCATTAAGACTCACCAATAGGCTGATGATATACAGTTCTACTTGAAAGTATCCTCTGCTTCAGACATCCAGCACCTCAAACACAGCTTGCACATCATCCAGACCTGGATGTCCAGCGCCTGCCTGAAACTCAACCCAACCAAGATAGAATTCCTGTTATTTGCCAACAACAACAAATAAGATACAGTACAAACCTGGCTCAATGACATGAACATTGACAGCTTGAAACCCAACTCTCACAGAATGCCTGTAACTTGGATTTACCCTGTCTTCGAAAGTCAAACAGTTTTTTCCCCAGAAAGTGACTTCAGAACTGCTGTGCAAGCCTTTGTATACTCACATCTTGATGGTTGTAATGCCACACTATGGCATTCCAAACTCCACACTGGCACCCCTAAGAGGCATCTTAGATGACCCAGCACATCTTATCCAGGGGCAGAAGAAATATAATCACATCATCATCTTAATGGAACTACATTTGCGCCCCTTCTTGGCCCTCAATATCTTCAAAACGGCCGCATCATATAGAGAGTCATTATGACCTGCAACCCGTTTATCTTGCAGACAAGCTCACCATCTCTGAGATTCCAGGCACACCCGTAGAATCTCGGAAATGGTGAGCTGGTGAAGTGTTAAAAAGGAAAAAAAACAGCAGGCTTTTTCTGCCTATAAACCCAGGATCTGGCACAGCATACCCATAGCCATCAGGACCTCTTCAATGCTGCTCCAGTTTAGGAAAGAGTTGAAGGCTCACCTCTTTAAAGAACACTACATAACAATGCATTCACTGTCCACAACACAGCATGCCATCCTATTACTTATTGACATTATGCTTGTCTTCGACCATGTGCAGCACTCTGCTGCTTTTTGGCTTAGGTTTGTGCTATAGAAATACCATATACAAGCATACAGACTCATTAGTCTTGGAGTATGGTTGAAATGCCTCATAGGTCTGCAAGGTGGTCTTTAGGTCATGCAACCTTCCAGGGGAGTAATTTTGGGGGACCTTTGCAAGAACACACCATCTCACGCTACAGTTGGTGTTGTTTGACAGATACTACCCTTCTAATTAATATTGATAATATATATGTTTTGCCTGTCACACTTTTAACAAAATTCTAATGTATTAAACTTACAATTTATATACTCCTAGTTTTTCAGTGTAAACCTCGCTTTCCACCTCTCAGAATCCTTGACATACAATCACACAGGTGAAGAAAATTGAGTCAGTCTAATATCTTCCATTCAGGAGTAATGTGTGAAAATGGTGTGGCTTCAGATGTATGCCTTACACCAATAGTCTGTGTTCTCAGCAGCGTGAAAAATGGTTTGAAAAACCTTTGAAAGCAGCTTCAACTCTGGACCAGCGACTACAATAAATGTGCTACAGCTCTATGGCAGTCAAATCACACTGATGGCTCCACCATGACACCTCCATTCTTCACTTGTTTTAGTATGGTAGGCGAATGACAAAGAGTGAGATCAGATCAGTTCTGGACAGAAAGACACTGTTGCCCACAATGACAACTCAAGTTTTGGGCAATTCAGACACAGGCAATTTTTTCTTACCCGGAGGTAAATTTGCATTGAAAGACCTTCATCTGTTAATTTCATCCCAGTTGCGAAGGAGATATTGTGTTGACATGCTCACCCATGCTTAAAAAACTCTGAACATCCAGGAAAAATTGTAAGCCTAGTTTGTCTGATCCAGCTTTTCAACTTGCATCTTATATGGCTCTGGGAATGGCGCAGAGGTGGTACCAAGGTTGCTGTTCCATATATACGTAAAGCTTTAAGAAACCTGTTCGATTTGCTTGTACGAGAGCCGCTGTAATACAAGGTCATGCACAGAGACAATAGCCAGTGCTGAACGGAACCCTGTGGAGGCCCGAGGAAGTCGAAATTTTGGGGCTCTCCTCAGAAACTATCGCCTAATACGTTATAAATTACACAAAACGAAACATTAGCAATTATGAATGTTACTAAACAATTTTTTATTATTATAATAAACCAACAACATTTTAATATTCAATGGGTACATTACATTAATACAGTATTTTCTCTAAAGAATCTTTCAGTTTTTGTTTCTTTGAGTTGATTCATTTTTTTCTATCTTTTGGAAACAATTTAAGAAAGCTTGATTGTAATTTTCTTTCAATTTCAAATAAATATGATTTTGATCCATTGTCGTGGGGCCCCTAAAAGGAGTGAGGCCCATAGGCTAGTGCCTACTTTGCCTATCTGGTAATCCAGAACTGACAACAGCAGAGGTTTGTTTAAACACCAGAGGCCCAGAGTCGTGTTCTTGGCCACTGACTTACAGTTTATACATCTTTATTCTAACTGACAGTTGTCAAGTTTGTTAGGTTTTAAGCAGGTAGGTGGAGTCTTCTTTTCATTCTTTGGAACATGTGGCGTGGCTAATGCTTTAGGTTATAGAAATTTGTCCACATGCTTTCTTGACGCTTGTCCCAACCATATTTTCTCTTTCTAATGCCTTCTTCCCAACACTTTGCTCTTCCTCTTCCCACTTCTTCAGTATATTATTTTTTATAATTCCACTGTATTTAATTGGCCTGACCGGTTCGCATAAAACTGCTAGGGTAAATTAACTCATTACTTAAATTAACTATTTTGTTTGGTTAGCAAACATGTTCAAATATCAATTTGACAAAGTATGGAGTTAGGGCACAATGCTAATGTAATTTTCCAGTGTTTACCTAGTTCTTAATACTGTTTGTAAGCTGGTCCTTGTAGTTCCCAATTCAGGCTGATAAGGTACCTGAGGCACTGGGTATACATTCTTCTCATGCCTCACATCTGAGGTGTAGGCAGATAAACTGATTGCAGTTGCCAGGATGTATGATGTATTCACGCATACTTTTACATGGCATGCCTTTACAACGCAGGCGTTACAATGAACGCGTCGTTAGCACGCATTCCATTACAACGCAAGTTGTTACAACAACTTACCTTAGGGAAGTGCTGGACTTTGGAATAGTATATTTTACTATTCCAACTCCATTCTGTGCAACAGTAGGGAAGGTGTTGGATTTAAAATCTGTTCCCTAAAGCAAGTAGTTGTTGTGACTTGCGTTGTAATGGAATGCGTGGTAATGACCAATTCATTGTAGGGACTGCATTGTAATGGCACTGCATAGTTCTGTCTGCTTTGCAGACTCTGTTTACCCAGGTGCGAGGATACCAACTTGAACTCTCAAGCGAAACCGGAGCAGTTTAGCCACTAGACATAATTTCATGGCCCTTGAGAACAATATGGCCGAAATGAGTGGAAAGCTAATAGTAAACATTAAACTAAAAAGCAAGGAGAAGCATCACATATATACATTATATAACAGAACATTCTTGCAATGCTTATGCAACATTGCATGTCTCTTTGCCATTCCTAGTGAGTTATGTTTGGTTGATGCAACACAGTTAAGTAGTGGGTTAACGTTTCCCATTATGTTTAGGGTTTGCAACAACTTTATTTCGTATGCTTGTATTCCTGGTTGTGATCGGTTGACGATGACCAGGTTCTGTTCTGTGTTTGTATTCTTGGACCAGTTCCTAAGCTCATTTAAACAGCAGACATTAGTCAAAGGAGGTTTCTTGTTGCTGATAATCTACCACATACTAATTGGTACAAGCCCAGTTGAATGAATCTTTATTGTTTAAGTTATTTAAAACCATAACAATATTTCAATAAAAAAGGGCATTTTATAACAAATATAATATACATCTTAAAGGCTATGGTCACCAATAGTATATTTGCTGATGAGAGAGACAATATTTGAACGAATTGTCACAAATATAATATACATATTAAAAGCTGATGGTCAGCAATAGTACGTTTACAGACAGAGGAGACAATATTTAAACAAATGTGCTAAAGAGATTTTATTTTTACATAAAGTGTTATTGTGCTTGTTGAGAGGCTTGTTCAGATTATTTTCTCATATAGAAGTAAAAATAATGCCAAGTTGCAATTATGTTGCGAATTGTTCAGATCAAGACACTTTAGTATGGCAGATATGCAGGTGCTAATGCTCCTAGCATTAAAAAGTTTTTTAGCAATACAAGTCGTTTTGATTTTAAAATGGGTCATATGCAGATTAAATGAACAAAGTCCTGCTTTGTTGCACCACATAGGGTGCAAGACGGTGGCCCATTGTATTTCCAGGCTGGTTGATCAGCATTAGTCAGTAGTGACCCAAGACGTATTTCTAGCAGCTTTCTTTTTAAATATAAGGAATATGTTAACCTCAAATATGCTGCAGGTTGTAAAATCGAATCCGATTGCAGTACCATCCATGCGTGCAAGCATTCTTTAAATTGTAATCTAAATAATATAGGGAAGTAGTAAACTAAATATTTAGAACCAAGGCATGCGACGTCTGTGCAGCATGGACAGCAAAGCGTCTTTTGCCATTGGAATTGAGCTTAGAAGGCAGGATTAGTGAATTAGATAGCGAAAAAAGTGCCCCATGTTTACAAATTGAGACAGTTTTGAACTTGTAGAGACACGCTATATAAATGTTTTGAAAGGCATGAAAAGACTGCATGTATTCGAGCTTTCCGCAGTAAAATTTTGTGGTAACCGCAGGGAAATCAACATGAAAAACTCACCCTGCAGACCATAAAACAGGCCACAAACAGCCAGAAAACTGACCTACACACTGGGCTGTCAGAGTAGCCCGCTGGGCACTGCCTGATTACCCTGGACACTGGTCAGACTGCATGTTTTGCATCTTATTCTTTCCTTCGTAGGAAGCCACAGACCTGGTAATTCTCGCCTCTGTGCCTATTCCAATCATGGAGTCCCACTCTGCAACTCTGGGCAATAGCTTGCTTAATCTCCACAACGGCCCCCACAATGCTAAGGATGCCTGGCCTCCACTTTGGGGGTGCCCAGGAGTGGACACCTCACAGGGAAAGCCAGGATGGGTTCCACAGCGGTATTCGTACAAGCGCCTTGAGACCCTTGCGGGTGAGTAGTGCGCTATACAAGTATCAATTTACATTTATGGAAAGGTAAATAATTGAATTCACTCTTGTGTCTTTAGAACTACATTAGCGCAGGATAAAGTGTAGAATCATTCAGTGCTAAAGTAGACAAATGAGAGAATAAACATTTCTATAGTAGGTGGTCAAAAATGCAAAGGAAGGACAAGGCTACTTGATCAAGACAAGCTCCACTCTTGTCAAATATGCAAATGTAGCAGTTGTACCCGATCCATGTCTAATTATTTTCAATTACATCCAGGGAGATAAGATTTAGATTATTACCACCCTTAGTTGCGGATTACCACAAGGATCCTTGCTCAGTCCTGCACTTCTTAACACCTACATTTTACTACTCACCAGCATCATTTGTGCCCATATCATCAATGTTATATCCTATACAAATGACCCCACCTCATCCTCTCTGTCTTCAACAAAATACCAATCACCCAGACCAATTTCACTTCTTACATGCCCGAAGTCTCCTGATGGATGTAAGCCAACTGCCTCTAACTCAACACAGACAAGACTCAAGTAGTCATATTTCACAAAGACACCTTGCTATCGGACTACACCTGGTGGCCAGCTGAACTCAGACCCACACCCAACCAACGAAGTGTAGAACCTTGGAATAGTAGTGGACAACCAACTTGCTATGACCAACCAAGATAATACAACCTTTGCCTCCTGCTTCCACACACTCAAGATGTGAAAGAAGATTTTCAAGTGCTTTAACACTCACAGAACCATTATTCAGGCCCTTGTCATGAGCAAGCTGAACTAAGGCCACACACTATGTCGGCATCAATGCACACATTTGTAACGACCTGCTTCTCTGTATGTTTTGGTGCTTCTGTCAGTCACCAGGTCATTACTTACCACATCCTTTCTCAGGATCCAGAAAGACACCACATTTCACAATACTTACCCAAGAAAGGAATAAACACTGACAACATATAAGACCATTGCTGAGGAGCTCGCAAATAACAAGTCACAACACCTCCCAATCCAAGAGGGTACGCAGAAATTCACAACACCTCCTAATCTAAGAGGGTACACAGCACATGCTCCTCCTAGCAATGTAATTTAGACATCCCTGATGGGAGCCGATTTCCCTCCTGTATCAACAATTACCCATTAGAGGGGAATCGCCCATCCCTCTGTAAGTACTTGGTAAAAAAAAGGGTCCCGACCTTCCCTCACAAGGAATGCAAACAAATGATATGCTCTAGGGTTTCTTTATTACATGATAATAGGATGACAAAAGAAAGAAAGAACTAAATATCACAGTGAACATTTATAGCAATCAACAACACATACATATACATAGAGCCTGAAAATAAAAGCATAGTTAGATAAAGTTAGATATACATCGAACACCTCACCATATTCTTAGGCGTCTTGCCATCTGAAGAAGGGTCCGTCTCTCTTTCCCTCACTGGTTGGTTCCGGACTCTCTGTTGCACAAACACGACTGCACGTCTGCACAGTGATGTATCATCAGACCGCCAAAAAAACAGACCAGCATCTCAGCATCTCTTCAGCATCTCTGCATCTCAGAAAACTCTGCCTCTCTCGGACCCCCTTTCTCTAATATAGAATGCAGCTCTCCATCGAAGTTTCTAGCTAACTCCGCCCACACTTCTCACTGGATTCCTGTGCCACCTCGTACCAAGAGCACAACAAGCAGCTGGCCAAGCGTTTTGCCCTGACTCGGCACGAAGAGAGCACATTCCACCCGATAAGAACCGGTCCTGTCTGGTTCACTACTGGTGGACAACACATGAAATCTAAAATATAACCTCTCACCTACAGAGGCTCAGAAGATGGCTGCAGTTTAGAATATGGAGTTGCTCAAGCATAGGCCTCTACTACTTGGAAAGCAGAATGCTATTATACCACGTCAAAGCCAATAGGCTAAAGTCATAATTCACCTAACTCAAATAACACTATGCACTTAATCCCTCAGTATCCCCTATGGAGCACCTGTGTGCACCATCACCAACAACACTGCACCTTGACATCCCCTACTTTCTATTCTTTGGCAAGATTATTCTAATGCAAGACCCTCCTACATTAAGGCTAAAGTAACATAGCACACTAAAGTCAGTTCACAATGGTGGTGATCGAGGGTCATCAAAGATCATCAGACCACTAAAGTGGCTCATTCACTACATTGCACCCCTTGACCATTGAACATCACCATTCACATATATCAAAAATAAAATCACTGAACGAAAGGCACAGCTATGATTGCATCTGTGAACTGCACAATTGGCATCATTGCAAAGTCACTAGCAACTGAATAACATCTAACTGAAGATCTGATTGTCATTGAAACATTGCATGTCTCATGTAAAGGCAAAACCTTAAAAACTAAATTGTCAGAGTGAATCATTCAAGACTGTAGGCCATATTTGAAAGAGTAAATATTGCACCACAGAATCAAAAACATAAGCAATAACTCTTGTGTTAAAGTGACTACTCAAAAACATTGTGTTCTTTTTAAACCTACTGCATTACCTAAAACAAGAACTCAGGTGAAATATCTAAAAATAATTCAGCTTGTGTCATTTGAACCTCTAATAATGAAACTGCAAATTCTACTGCCAAGGCAGCCAACTGTAGCTCAGAAAATATCTACTCTAAGTGCAGCACAAAGTCTCTATGGGAAAAAAGCGTTCTTTTCTGTGAAAAAAAAAGCAAAACAAAAAACACCACTGTCTCTTGTCAGGGTGCACACGCAGTTCTCCTGTGAGAAAGACACAGCTCTCATTCTTTTAAAGTCAGCCTCACTCGAAGGGGACAGTTCCAATTGCAGAACACTCTGCTGATCCATTCTTCGCTTAGAAAGAAGCAGTCCATCTATGTAGCTGACAGCTCTCTGGCATCCAACTTCCTCAGTATCCCCTCGGCAAGGAAGAACCCCATCTGATCCGGTTCTCCATAGATCATCAGCTCCCCTCTGCCATCGGTCACAGGACATCACCGTCCGCTCCGGTCTGGCTCCAGGCTTGGGAGAGTTCCACCTTAAAAAAAAATAAAAAATAAAATAAAATAAACTAAAATAACAAAATAAAAATAAAAAAGACAAAAAAACAAACAGGGCGGGGCGGGGCAAGGTATCACTCGCACCCCCAGCAGCACATCCCAGCAACCTGAAACAATAAACACGTATCACTCATCTTACAAAAACTTCAATTCAAAAGCACATAATTTTCTTTTTAGATCTCTCAAAGTCCAATATTTTAATTTCTGTCTGCAAAGCTCTCCTCTAGATCTGGGGAATAGCTTGAGAATGCTACCTGCATTATATTCTCTAAGTTTATTTGGGAAAAATTTATTTTTTCTTGCACAGCCAGAAGGGCTGGGGCAGTCAACTGTACGCTTTTCTCACTCCTTGCTAACATACCCCCTCCCTTCCAGAGATGTCCGCGTCCCAGAGCTGGCTCAGTTTTAACCATAACAGAGACACACTGCTCTGCCTCGCAACCCCTCCCTTACAAAGAGCTCACATTCCAGGAGTGATGCGCCTGCCAACTTCTGTCTGCCCTGCCTACCTCCTCATAAGTATGGGGCATGATGGTGATGAAGCCTGCACCTTTGAGCAACCCTCCCTATCTTTCCAATTAAAGGAAGCTCCACAGTCTGATGAGTGGAATCCCTCCTCCTTCACACAGATTCTCCCCGAAAAGAATTGGGTGCTCGCCAAACATAACAAGCAGCGAGGAGACTGCTCCTACGATCGCCCCCCTCCCTTACAAAGAGCCCGGGAAAGAGGAGGCTCTGTGGAATGCATGTTATCTCCTCAAGGTCAAAGCATGTCAGTTCCCAGCCGTTCACAACCCAAAAGCTGTGAAATTTTCCATTCGTAAATGGAATACACTAAACTAAAACCACATTGAACAGCCCACCTTTGAATGCATGCACCTTCATATATATATATATTTTCTTTTAAACTATCATTTGTCTATAGGACTATTGGTAACTAAAAGACAAAACATTGGCAACTTTAAAAAGTCCCCTACAAAATCTCATGGTACTTCTGTAACAATATCTGGGACAGCATCAGTCAAAGAAGTTATATGTTTGTTTAATTTGTAACAGTCAACTGTCATGGGCAAAGAATTATCGCATTTGTGCACCAGCTACATAAAATCATTTTAAACATTAGTTGTTGGAGTCACCAACCCTGCTTCTGTGAAATCCTACCCAACTGCTATTCTGTCTATATGGGCCATTTTACCACTAGTGCGACCTCCCATAAGCAAATCACATTTTCCCTCACACTGCTCTGTCCAGTATCTTTTAGTGTGCCAAAGCACATAGTCATGGGCCTTTGTGCAGCATCTGAATTTAAAAGTCCCTGCACTCCACTGTAGCTAAAATGGGCACATTGCTTTTGGTTAAAATCACAAAATACATTTTTAAAACCTGGAAGTAGCCAGTCATACACAATTCGCTGTTGTACACTTTCAAAATCATATGCTTGCATTTTTCTTTTAAAGCAAAATGTATCGTGCACGGATAGGTCTGATTTATCTCCACAACTAGTGATCGTTAATTCTAAAACACGAGTCTTCTTACCTTTCCTTTCTGACTGAAAATTTTCCCTGGAAGAATTAATTAAAACAGCCTGTGCAACTGGCAACCTGACTAGATTTTCTGTAACATTTTTCACATGTAAATCATGCACGTTTAAGTCTGTTGTCAAAGGAATATTTTCACACTGGGCATCAATTAACATTTCCTTCAGCTCTTTTGGCAAATGCTCAAATTGTGGCTGCACGTTAAACAACACATTAAAAATAATCCCACTATCTCTGTCTGAAACATCATCCCACCTTTCAGGGTTATATTCTAAGATGTTACATTCATGTTTCAGCTGCGCACATTTTAAATGCATTCTTTTTACTGAACACTGTAAAGGGATCCCGCCCTTTCTGCCTAAAGTAAAAAAGCTATTCACAAGCCCTTTATACAAAACACATTTAAACACACAGCAATTCTCATTCAACCAAACACAATTAGCTCACTCATGAGCCGCAACACCATATGGGCGTTACCCCCATGCAAATAAATCAACTGATATCCAATTTGTAACGACCTGCTTCTCTGTATGTTTTGGTGCTTCTGTCAGTCACCAGGTCATTACTTACCACATCCTTTCTCAGGCTCCAGAAAGACACTACATTTCACAATACTTACCCAAGAAAGGAATAAACACTGACAACATATAAGACCATTGCTGAGGAGCTCGCAAATAACAACAAGTCACAACACCTCCCAATCCAAGAGGGTACGCAGAAATTCACAACACCTCCTAATCTAAGAGGGTACACAGCACATGCTCCTCCTAGCAATGTAATTTAGACATCCCTGATGGGAGCCGATTTCCGTCCTGTATCAACAATTACCCATTAGAGGGGAATCGCCCATCCCTCTGTAAGTACTTGGTAAAAAAAAAGGGTCCCGACCTTCCCTCACAAGGAATGCAAACAAATGATATGCTCTAGGGTTTCTTTATTACATGATAATAGGATGACAAAAGAAAGAAAGAACTAAATATCACAGTGAACATTTATAGCAATCACCAACACATACATATACATAGAGCCTGAAAATAAAAGCATAGTTAGATAAAGTTAGATATACATCGAACACCTCACCATAATCTTAGGCGTCTTGCCATCTGAAGAAGGGTCTGTCTCTCTTTCCCTCACTGGTTGGTTCCGGACTCTCTGTTGCACAAACACGACTGCACGTCTGCACCGTGATGTATCATCAGACCGCCAAAACACCAGACCAGCATCTCAGCATCTCTTCAGCATCTCTGCATCTCAGAAAACTCTGCCTCTCTCGGACCCCCTTTGTCTAATATAGAATGCAGCTCTCCATCGAAGTTTCTAGCTAACTCCGCCCACAGTTCTCACTGGATTCCTGTACCACCTCGTACCAAGAGCACAACAAGCAGCTGGCCAAGTGTTTTGCTCTGACTCGGCACGAAGAGAGCACATTCCACCCGATAAGAACCGGTCCTGTCTGGTTCACTACTGGTGGACAACACATGAAATCTAAAATATAACCTCTCACCTACAGAGGCTCAGAAGATGGCTGCAGTTTAGAATATGGAGTTGCTCAAGCATAGGCCTCTACTACTTGGAAAGCAGAATGCTATTATACCACGTCAAAGCCAATAGGCTAAAGTCATAATTCACCTAACTCAAATAACACTATGCACTTAATCCCTCAGTATCCACTATGGAGCACCTGTGTGCACCATCACCAACAACACTGCACCTTGACATCCCCTACCTTCTATTCTTTGGCAAGATTATTCTAATGCAAGACCCTCCTACATTAAGGCTAAAGTAACATAGCACACTAAAGTCAGTTCACAATGGTGGTGATCGAGGGTCATCACAGATCATCAGACCACTACAGTGGCTCATTCACTACAACATTTTCAGAAGATTTCAGACAATACATAATTCAGCTTCCAAATTCACACTGACTGCCCGCCTCACACCCATATCATTCCTCAACTAAACGACTTCCTCTGGCTCCACATCCACAAACAGGGACCCTTCAAACTCTTCACACACTCACACATACACACACATATACACAGCCTTGCATAACATCAGCCCCACATACCTCAAAACCTACCTTAAACCTCTGCTCAGCCGGACTTCTACTCACACACTTCCCTTGCATATGCAGAACCGGATCGGGCAATTGTTCCTTCACCTACATTGCTCCCATAGCCTGGCACAACCTGTCTTCACACATCAGAGCCACCTTCCCAGTGCTTAAATACCGCAAGAAATTGAAGACATGACTTTTCGATTAGCCTCAGCCCAGAAATGGCCCACACAACTCCTGCTTTGAGTGCAAGGATAACCTCCTGGCTTTGGTGTGCGCTGTACAAATACACATAATATAACATAAAGACTTGTCAGTTAGGAAATATTTGTAAGAGAATGATTGTGATTGCTTATAGTACCCACAGGCTTAAAGAGGAACTGTGGATGATTAGAGACTTCTGGGTTTATCCCAAACGGTCTTTTGTAGCTTTTTGAAAGGTCCTTGTACATTTTCTTGTTTTTGGCCTTTGCAGTTTATTTTACAACTGGACGTTGCTCCATGGTTAGCTAACTTTCTTTGTTTTAATTCCATAGCTAACTAGGAGGCAGAATGAGATTTGTTCCTAAACTCCATCAATATATGCTATCATCTGATCAGTGCATTTCATGAAAAAGTTAATGAAGCCACCGCGAGGAGAATAAAGACCATGCATGGAAGTATGCCAGATTTGGGCTAAGCTCATTTTTGATGATGTTCAACAGTGATTGTTTCAGAGAGAATAAGACGGTGAGATTATAGTGGTCATAGGAGAGATCACTATATGGACATGATTTTGTGGAGGCTTGAATAGACTTTGGGCCATATGTATCAAGCCGTTTTTGAATCGCAAAGGCCGAAATTCGCAGAATTTCGGCCTTTGCGACTCGCAAACGGCCGTTTTGCATGTTCTGGAATGTATGAAACATTCCCAAAATAAGGAATTGCAAAGTTGTGCGATTCCTTATTTTTCCATAGCATTTAGGGAATCGTAATTTTGCGATTCCTTAAATGCTATGTATGTAGCATTTTTGGCTTGCGAATTTTGGTTAAGAATTCGCAAATTACCACCAACTTGTAGTTGATGGTAACTTGCGAATTCTTCCAAAAATGCATAATTTGGCATTTTTAAAGGTGGCATGTGATGCACACACATGCCCATTGGGCATGTATGTGCGCCATATGCACACACATGTTCTTTTCAGGGGTGCAGCAGGGTGTCTTTGAGACACCCCTGCACCCTTGCAATAATTCTCAAATTGCGATTAGCAAATTGCGAATTCGAAATTTGAGAATTATTTAGCATTCATTCCTATGGGCCTCCTAGCCCATAGGAATGCATTGGAAATTATTCCTTAATTGCGAATTCGCAAAATGCGAATTCGCAAATAAGGAAGCTTAAGGAATCGCAAATAAAGAGCGATTTTTTTCATACATACCATTTTGCAATTCCTAAATAGCGATTCCTTAAAATTCGCTATTTAGGAAATTCAAAATAGTTTGGTGATACATATGGCCCATAGACCTTTTTTTTGTGGCAAAAAACAGTAGCAATTGACACTAAAGCCAGCCCAAGACCTGAAAGTGGCTCTGCAGATTGACGGACAAGAGAATATTTGCGAGCATCTACAAATATACAACAGTCCCCTTAATTTGTTATTGAGAAGAAATGGATAGTAAATAGAAGATAAAGTAAAAAAAGATCTAGCTGTTGGATAATTTGGAGATGGAAGGTCTGTAAGAAAATATTCACTCAATATTAAAGCCAGGATGCATGGATGGAAAAAGAAACCACTAGACATTTTCACACTGAGCATATGTCATATCGAGCAATAGTCATAAACTGAACCTTTTTACCTCAAGGCAACTCATTCTTACCTCATGTTCCTGTGATCTGTGACTATGCAATTGTATACCTTTCAAGGTGTTGCCAGTGCTGGGTGATTAATGAGGGAAGCCTGCATTCAGTGTACACCAAAATGTAAAGGCAATATAAGGTTTAGCTGAAGAGCAGGAAGCCTAATTAGAAGTATGGCAAGATGGTTGAACAGATTGTCTAGTACAGGAAGCGATATTTTCGTGTTTTTATAAAGAAAATGTGAATAACGTGCCCCATGGAGAGGTGGAAATAGTGTAGTGGCCATCAAAGGAAGAAATGTATTATTTTGAGTGCACAATAGAAGGTATGAAGGTAGGACAGAATAAGATGGCAAGAGTAAAGTCTAGAAAGAAACATGTCAGGAGAAAAGCAGGCATAGACAGCATTACGCAGCAAATAGTAGCTAGCTGCATAAAAGCCAATCAAGAGAAGAGGTTAAAAGTGCATATAAAGCTTTAGGTCTATGTTATATTTTGTTTAGGAATTCCGTTTTATAGTTGGTTGACCTTAGCCTCTAACTCGAGGTGCCCCAGTTTAGGCATGCTCTCTTAAAACCAACTTTCTTTTCTGCAACAAGTTGGCAAAATCACTCCTGTCTGTTTTTTCCTGCTTCAAGTCCTGTGGACGGTCATTGCTGTTCTTCTGTCTGATTGCTGCAAATCTATAGTCCAGGCGCTTATCATTTCCTGCCTGGGCGACTGTAATTCCCTGAATGTGGTTTTTCTGCTTATCTAATAGCCAGATTACAGCGCACTCAAAATGCAACCGCCAGACTGATTTTACGGCTCAGCAGATGACGCTGTCAGGTTTACCCAAAGGGTAGAATCAGCAATTTTTGCCAAATAATAAAGCCACTCATTAACGGATTCTCGTGCTTTGCCAAAAAACCAAAGACCAGTATGAAAACAGAAAAGTTACAGTTTGAAATTCAAAATTACGTGAATTCTCAGAAGTCGTGTCCGTGTACCTGGCGACAATAGATGAGCTTTAAAGCAATAGGAGAACACTCGTTTAAGGAAGGAGAGAGTTAAGGATGCTGTTACCATTAGTGCGTGTAGATAATGTTCATCCATATATATATTCATCATTCTAGTGTGACAACTACAACAAAGAGGCCGTTGACTTACCATAACTCAAAATAAGTTATTGCTCTACCTTTTAAAGTGCCTTATGATTATGGTGGAGGCTTCTTCCTGCTGACTCTTTAAATCTACACTTGTTAGCTCTATGGTTGCCCTCTGGCTCTTATCAGGGCCCTGATTCACTACCCACTCTCTTGCCAGCTGTATAGCGCTGTAAGACTAACCAGCGTCCTCACAAGCCAGGAGTGCTTGAGTTCCATCCCAGGTCACCTTCTGCCTCTTACTTCTTATCCTCCCTTGTGCTATTACATGAATTGGCCACTTCCACAGTGCTTCACAAACGTTGTTGGTTCTCTCCACCATCTCAAAGCAAATCTGCCTCTGTTGCAGCAGTGAACATAGTTAAATACGAATCATGTCATGTAGTGGGTGGGAGGAAAACAGAGACAAGTTGAAAAGGATTAAGGAAGAGTGAGACGGAGGATACACCGAAATTGTGCCTGTGGAAGAGGAGGACACGGAGAAAAGGAAAGAACAGACATAAGGGTAGAGAGCCTAGTCTAGTTTTCTGTTAAGTTGCAAGACAGCAAACATAGCACGTTAGCTACAAAATATGGTGTAACATGTTAAGCAACGATAATTTTGAATAGTAGAAACAGAAAAGACATCAATGCACCAAATGTGCTACAGAGCCAATAAGCATAACCAGAAATGTCAGAATAGATTAAATTCAGATCAGAATCTGCTAAAATGACGAGCGACACAGTTTAGAATCAAGAAACATACCCAGGTTTATCTGCATTTAATTGCACCCTTTAATCATCTGTATTGCCTGCACAAAAATCAACTTGAGAAAAAAACTACCAATCAAAACCAGGAACAACCAGCCTGAAATAAAAGTTATTCCCTGCTCCCCACCCCAAACACAAGAGGATATGTCAGCACAGGATAGGTGTGGAGTACAAACCACCAAACATCGGCAGTCATTTTATCACAAAATTCATACTGTACACAAACCACAAAACATAGCCAAAAATACCAGCATAGAATGTAGCCTCACCACAAACTAGAAACATAACCAAGGATACCAAACTAGAATAGAAACATAGTGTGAACACATCTCAAAATGTAATCATGTCACATAGTACTAAGTAACACAAGCAGGAATAAATACCACCACACAATAGAACCTTGACACAAACAACTGAACATAACAAGGAATTACAGATCTAGAAACAACCTCCCCACAGTGCACCAAACATACCCAGAAAATCCTCTAGTTGAAAATAGCAAATTACAATCCACAAAAAATAACCACAAAACTATGACTGAATTGACCACTCACCAAAAAACTCACTGCAAATTTTAGCCTGGATTGAGTCTGGTCACAATATTCTCTGAGGTGCCCAATTTGACTGGCCACCAATTATAGTTCCAAACTAAGACTTTACTATATAAAAGTAGCTCATTCTTGTCTGTTTAGACCCAAGGAGTTAGCATCCATCCACATGGAGATAGCACGTTTGCAGTCTTGAGACCAATATTGCATGGATATTGTATCAAATTCCAGCCTAAGAATCAACTGAGTAGACCATAGCAATGATGGCAGTATAGTGTACTTTAAGCTGTAGCCATTGATAAGTACCTCCACAACATTATTTTTCCAGTAGCTCTAGAGGCTGTCTGTTTACAGACCTTGTATCTTTTCTGGCAACTTACAACATGGGGCAAGCCAAGCGTGGTACTGACACACCAACCCATAAAATGGCCACCAAAGTGGGTAAATATAAAAGAGTAGCAATAAACTCAGTCTCTTTTCTGACTAGTCAGTAGACATTATATGAAGAACTGACGTCTACAACGTGGACTGACCACTCTGTGAAGTGGCCCAAATGATGATAAAGAGGCGGCTCTGTGTGTGTAACTGATGGGAACAAAATCACATCGTGAATAGTCCCGTTGTATCCCATAAATTCATTAGGGTACTGGTTTTGAGATTAGACACTGACAGATCATAGAGTAAGCTGTTACTTCAGACCCACAGTTATTCATTGGTAGTATAAGGCATTTACCACCTACTCTCAACGCCCAACTGGATGGGGAGTAAATTCAGGAGTACTGGAGGCATGTGACAACAAAAGAAAAAAGAAAAAACCTTCTACTGACCATTGTCCTCTGCCCTGTAAAAGAGAACATCTGTGTAGTTGATTCAATCAACAATATATCCATGGTTTAGAAAATCCTCCAGCTCATATCACCAACATCACTGACAACGGTGTGGCTCATAAGAAGGTCCAGGGGCAAGTCCTTTTTACATCTGTGATTTTGGGTGATATTGGCTCAATTGGAAAACACAATAAAGGGTGAAGATTCTTCCCAGTAAACCATAGCCCAATAAGCTGATAGGTCCAAGTTACCTCTGTTATACAATCTGTTGGTTGTGTAACAGGTTCAACCTTAACCCCCTCAAGCAGAGGTCAGTCCTTATAATGCACAACTGGTTTCTAATGCTTCTACAAATAGCCCTGGTGATTCCTGTTCATCAGAAGCGTGTTGAAAGGAGCAAATAGTGGCATAATTGGGTACAAAAAGTGAAAGAGACAGTAAGGAATTCTTCACAGCATTTAGGGGAACCATAGATTAGAACCCTGAAATCATCCCCTGAATATCTTTCACAAGGGGAAGGGGAAGGGGCAGGGTGGCTGTATTCCGTGGTTTACTACCGGCACCCTGCCACTCCCCGCCCGCACCACTCCCTCCACGAGCCGCTACTGTATTCTTCTCGTGGAAACATTCTAAAAGTGTTGGGTCCCGACTCTGTCTTTCATCATCTTACAACAAGAGACAATGAAAGCATAAAGTCTCAAAAGCCTAAGCCTGGGATCAAGGAAAGCAAAATATGGGCCTCCGCGGAAGCATCAGCCTATTTTCTGAATAGGAGTAAAGTTTTTGAAAACTGGGGATCAAAGGAGATCCTGCATTTGCTCCCAGGTATCCCAAAATCATAACAATTCAGACCTCAATTAATACCCTGGAGCCTGCAGAAGCAAAAAACGATAAGGCACCTAGAATTATGAGTTGTGAAGGGGGTCTTGATGCCAATGAGAGCCACAAACTAATTATTCAAAATACGCCAACATAGGGAATAAACTTTTAGTCTGTGAGAACAATCAAGCAGGATGCCAAGACGGGGGCTGTTGGGGATTCCCCCTTGTTGCATTAGCTTTAAAGGACTTTTGACACTAGAGGCAAAGATCATCCTAATCAAAATAAGCACCCTCTTAAATTACTCTCATGGAATGTAGTGGGCTAGGAGAGACTATTGGAGCATGACAACTAGGAGGCATTTTTAGAGGTCCATGATTTGGTATGTTTCCAGGAGACCTGGTCCCAATAATGAAAATCAACAATTTGAGTATAGAAGCGATTAAAAATAGTTTTTGGAGCATATAGTGGAAGGAATTGTCACTGACCTCTTAAACTACCAAGCAGTTTGAGTTAAAGGCATGGGTAAGGCCCTGGTTGTCACCATAGTCATCATAAATGTCTGTATGCAACCAAATCAGCTTGCTAAAGGATGAATCTCAGCTCTACCGGTACACTTTCTAACCATCTTAAATTCAAAAGTAAATACCATTACTCGCCTCACCTACAGTTGCTGGTATGACTGGCAACATTTCTGGCTCAAGCGACAACAAATGTAGTGTTTCATGAGGTGAGGTCACTTCAGAACCTCAGAATGATAGACCCTCCTTTTAGAACATGGAGATTTAGTAGGCGGTGGAGAATCTTATCTTTTTGTTTTAAAAAGAATGTATGTAAAACTAAGTGTGTTCTTAATTTTTCTAAACTTTCTGTAATGTTTTTAATCAACATATATTTTAATTTCTCAGAGGCATTGAGGGTTGCGACTATTTAGATAACTGGATAAAAGATACCAATGATAAGTAATTAAGAGGGCGAGACAGTTGAAAGATGTGAGATGGCCCTGATTTGTGTCTGATTTTACCAACAACAAGCTGTAGAATGCAGCCAGTAGTTATGACTCGTTAGATTAGAGAGCACTTGTAAGGGTTTTTGTTGCCATGGCTAGTTTGGTTAGGTCTCAGACATTTTCATAATGTGAGCTAACCTGTATTTCTATGCAGGCATTCTGTGGCTCATAGGAAGGCTTTGATGGTTTTGAGGTATTCAGAGAACCATCTATTTGCTGCTATGTTCTAAATGTAAAATCAAACAAGCATTGGCAAAGTCAACAAACCTGGCATTGGCTACCAACCTCATTTTGCTATATTTTTATTCAATGTTATTGTTGGAGGATATGGCGAGCCCTCATCAAAAAGGATTGCATAACAACAAACATATTGCTGTCTCAAAGAAGCACACATTGCTATTGTAGTCCCTGGCACTGAATGGAAATGCTTTGTGCATGCCAATACACTCCTTGTTAAAGGGCAGAATGCTGTCACTCAGAGTGAAGTTAGCCAGTGGCTGAAGAGGGTACCCACTGCTATATGCTGTAGTCAATGGAATTAAAATGTAAATGACACAACAACAGACCAATGGGTGGAGAGTGCTGGCTGAAAGTCCCCAAAAGTAAGTATATGGTGTGGATACTTTTTGCTAATCAAAAGATCCTGGTTAGTACCAGGCCTAAAAAAGAATAATGCTAAACCATTTTACAAGTACATGACCTTTACATTTTCCGTTGAGGCGCTTTGCGTGAAATTTCTTTCAGATGAATAGTCCATACTGTCAGGCCTTATAGGCCACTAAAAAGCACAAAGGAAATGCATCTTGGAACCTGTGGAAAACAAAAATGATTAGAAAATGATCAATAATTGGAAAGCGACCTTAGGCAGTCAGTTAAAAAAGTTGGTAAAAGTACTAAAACTAAAAGTCAATCATGTTGTAGACAAGCTGAATTCTTCTACGCCCATCTCAGCCCTATTGCTTTTTTTTAGCTACAGTGAGTAGGAAGTGGTTCATTTGTTGGTTCACTTTTGTAAGCACAGCGAAGGGTTTGTTGTTGCATTAGTCCCATTTACTGTGTATTAGTGCTTGCTTTAGATCTTCGCTATCTGGTTTGTCTACCAATAGGCATGATGCAACTAAATTGTAACTCTGGTTATATACAAATGTAAGAGGAAAGCCTGCTGTTGAAGATCACCGTCTGGTATTGTGATAGTTTACTTGTTTATTGTGCCAAAAATGTAGGCAAATGATTTGCTATGGACATTGTGATAAAAAGGTGAATGGCTGTCTATGCATTTTGTGGTGGAGTCGGATGAGTGACTAGCACCAAGGATTGTGTCAAAGTGAGATGACTGACTTGCTTTGTGTCTCATATAAATTTGGTCTATGTTGTGCTGTAGGCATTTCAGATGGACGGTTAGCTCTAGGTGCAGTGATATAATGGAATGGCTTCTTAGCTCTAGGTACTGTAACAAAGTGGGAAAATGGTCAGGTCTAGGTACTGTGTTAGAGTGAGATGCTTACATGAGATGGATGCCAGCTCTAGACCCTGTAGTATAGTGAGGTGAATGGTTAGCCAGCTCCAGGTAGTGTGGCAAATTGAGTTAAATTGTTAGCTCTAGGTATTGATATTAAGTGAGATGATTGTTTCGCTCTAGGTATTGTGACTTTTGGTATAGTCAGTTAGATGATTATCTCTAGTATTTGTGATCAACCAAGATGGATTAGTAACTCTATGTATTGTGATAAAGTCGGTTGATGATCGGAAGTCATGAAGTGAGCTGGGTAGGTAACAACCTGCATTTGTGAAGGCTGGCTAGTTAAGCGATACAACAAGATGAGGCACATATTTCGATAGCGAGAGATGGTTACTATGTGTAAGTTATTGTAATATAGTGAAGTGGATGATCAACTATAGTCAGTGTCGTTGAGAAGAAAGTGTATTCTACAGCAGCATATTAGATTACCTCTAAGTAGTGTAATAAGGTAAAGTGAATGGTTTTCCTTCATGCCATGTAAAACATGGTATAAGTGAGTTGATGAAAACGTACGGTTGATTCCTAATAAGTATGCTTAGTAAATATGAAAATGACTTATTGGCCATTTTATAAAATGTGTGATACATATTTTGTTTTCTGTAACTTGAGAAAACTGATATATTATTTTATTTATTTAGTGGTTTTATTTAGTACTCACAAGATCCAAATGGTGACAGAGCGCTTTGCACTAGAACAGTTGTGTACAAAACTATATAATGCAATATTTAATTTTGACATTTTCCCATTTTAACGCCTGTCTTCTTGAGGAGAATGTGTTAAATTTCGGGGTCTCTAGTTGGCACAGGTAGGTTCTTGTGGCAAATAGGGACCCTGGCCTCTAGTCAGGGTAAGGGGGATACACTCTTTAGATAACCCCTGCTCACCCCCTTGGTAGCTTGGCACGAGCAAAGGAAATGTGTAAAGTATTTTTACCAACACTCACAGTAACACAGTGAAAACACCACAAATGGACTCCACACCAGTTTAGAAAAATAGAAGTATTTAATCTAAACTAAACAAGACCAAAACGACAAAAATCCAACATACACAGTTCAAGCATATTATTTCAAAAGAGTTCTTAAGGTTGGGTTAAAATAATCCACGTCACGTCACGTTTTAGCCAAAAGTACCTTTAGATGCGACAAAAGTTCCAAGGGAAAGCTGCAGCGTTGAAAAACAAGCGATGTGTCACTCCTGAGACCGGGGGAGGCGATGCGACAACCCAGCTGGACGCAGCGGGCGTGTTGCGGTGACTCTGGTCTGTATGGGGAGGGATGCGATACCTTGTATGGGTTCCGGTGCGCAGGTTTCATAAGAAGCGTCTCGCAAAGGTACGATGTGACGGTCTTCAGGACGGCAACAATCTCGAGTGCGGCGGCGATGCGCGGCGTCGATCATCTCCTCTCGCGGCCCCTCGATGCGATGGCTCTGCGACAAACTCTCGCAGCGACGTGATGCGGTCCGCAAGCAAGCGGTGCGACAATCTCACCCAGTGACGATAGGCACTGCAAAGACACTCGCAGCGATGGTACTCTTCCCGCACCTGAGCGATGCATTACGCAAGCGAAGGATGTGTCGGTTCTTACAGCGGCAACAGGCGCTGCGACGATCTCGATCTTCGCGGCAGCGGTAATTTCCTCGCACTGACGGGGATGCGCTCCGCAAGAGAGCGATGCGTGAAATTTAGCAGATTGTCTTTAGTTTCTTCTTATCCAGCTTCCCAACAACAGGTACAACTTCCAGAGGCACCACAACTGGCCCAAGCACTCTAGGAAAGACAGAACTCTCCTAGTAGAGTTCAGGGGGGAAGCTGGGGGTGAAGTCCTTTTGTTCCTGGGACTTCTTAACAGGGAGCCAGCTCTACTCAGGCCCTTGGAGATCTCTTCAAGCAAGGGGACACAGCACAAAGCAAAGTCCTTCCCCTCTCCTTGGCAGCAAATCAACTGCAGGTCAGCCCACACACACACAGCAGGACTGTCGTTCCTCTTCAGTCCTCCAGCTTTCTCCTTGGCAGAGGTTCCTTCTTGATTCTAGGATGATCTAATTTTCTGTTGTCTGGGGTCCTATACTTATACCCCTAAAAGTCTTTGTTCCCTTTGTTAAGGAGGACTCTGAGCCCGGTCTGAACCAGTTCTGCGTGTTCCTTGAGCACTTTGTTTTCCTGGCTTCTCCTTTCCTTTCAGAGAGAGGGGCAGGGTCGTCAGCCACCCAGCAGGAGGTGGAGCCAGCATTGGGGAAGGCAGGCACAGCCCTATTCAGGCCCAGGCGCTACCCCCTTCCACTACTCTAGATGCAGATGGAGCTATTCAGCCCAGGGATGGCCCACTCAGCCTCTGGGAGCCACCCAGCCCCTGTCACTCACAAACCAAACAGTCAATTCACAAACAGGCCAAGGCACACCGAAAGGTCAGACAAGAGAACAGCCACTTTCTAAAAGTGCTGTTCTCAAACACAGGATTTAAAACCCACCTTTCCTAAAAGATGTGTTATTAAATTCTGAGTTCAGGGATACCAGACTTTTATGTCCTATCTTGCTCCTATGGGAAGATATGCAAGTAACCACTGTACCCAGGATCCCCCATTATAGCCTATAGGCAAGATAGCCTTACAATAATGAAAAACGAAAATGGCTGTAATTCACTACCGGAGCATGTCACCTGCACTAGTACATGCTCTAACTTTCACATACACTGCACCCTGCCCCGGGGGGTACCTTGGGCCTTCCATAGGGGTGTCTAATTTGTACAGAAAGGGAAAGGTTAGACCTGGTCAGTGGGGACACTGGCCAGGTTGACATGGCAGTCCACAGACTGCACACAGGCACTGCGGTGGCAGGCCTCAGACACCATTTTAGGGCTACTCATGTGGGTGGCACAATCAGTGCTGCTGGCCCACTAGTAGTATTTGAATCACAAGCCCTAGCACACTCAGTTCACTTTACTTGGTGATTCAAATATGCCAATCATGGATAATCCTTAATAATAACAATTTACTCAGGAAGCACTTGCACTTTGACACTGATCAGCAGTGTCAAAGTACCCAAAGCATCTAAATCAGCAAAAACGAAACCCAGCGCAGCGTCAAAAATACAGGAGGTAGAGGAAGCCTCGCCAAAGATGCCAGGTCTAACACGTGTCTCCTCCAGCTGAAAGTGGGGAGAACTGCCCACCCTCTTGGGAGTTCTCTTCACTAAGGCGGAAGAATCTGGACAGACCATCAACGTTGGCGTGTTCTGTACCAGGGCGGTGTTCCACCGTAAAGTCCATTCCCTGTAGGGAGGGAGATGGACCACCTTAACAGTTCTGGGTTCTCACCCCTCATCTGCATTAACTATCTGAGGGGCTTGTGGTCTATCTGAACCCGGAAGTGAGTCCCAAACAAGTAGGGCCTCAGCTTCTTCAGAGCCCAGACCACAGCAAAAGCTTCCCTTTCAATTGTTATCCGTCCTCTGCGGGAAGTGTTATCTACGAGAGATGGTCTATTTCGTTGCAGTGTAATTGGGGGTGGGGGACTCCCAAAAACATGGTGCTATGCGTGATACAGTTTAAGTCAGATATGCTCCTAGCCACTATGGGGAGACAACCCAAAGAGTACAGATTGGGTGAGCTGTGGTCAAGCCTTCCGTTACCTGTGATCCTCCTAGCAACAGCATGCAAGGCATCTCTGAAGGGGGTCAGGTGTTTTTTGAGGATTCTTGTGAACAGAGAGTTTCCATTGTTTTCTCGACATGACTTGAAGATTTTATTCCGCTGACGAGTTAACATGGATATTGTACCCCCTTTGCCATTATGTCTGTCTATTTGTTCTTATTGCAGGTTAACCTTTTTGTCCAAGTAGATGACGAGATTTGCAGCACTCCACAACTAAAGGGATGTAATTTAACACACTCTGTTTAGGTGACAAAGTTGCAGCTAGGCATGAATATACTATTTAGGAGGGGAGAATTTCAAAAGCAGCTGTCTGCCATTTGCATAGACGGGATTTGAGTTGTTTAAACGGCATAGCCTGGAGGATGGAGAGTCTCCATATATGGGCTTAAAAGTGTATGAAAGATCACAACTTTGGGGATTCTCTTACTGAATCACCACAGGATCCGAGAGGAGTTTGGCGTTTTGTTATGCATGGACATTGGTTGGTCTAATTGGATAAGAACCAGCGGGAGACTAGACTACTGAACCCCATTCTGACTTTAAAGATTTTTAGGAGAGGGTCACGTTTTAGTTTTTCCAAGATAGGTAATAGGTCTAAGAGGACAAGGAGCCAGGATTGACTGTCATGTAAGATGTGGAGACCATCATCAACCGTTTTAAAAGTTGCAGTCTCAGTGGTTCTGATTGGAGCAGGTCGTTGTCTTTAATGAAGTAGCCAAAAGTGCTGTGGGCTCCCCTTTTTAACAATCGAATTGCAGAGTACATTTGGCTATAAACACCTCAACAATTCACTCCACATGTGATCTAGTTAAGTTGGTGCATTATGAGAGTTTTGTGTGGTGCATGCAGTACCCGTAGTGAAACACGCTATCGGTAGAACCACAAGTACCCCACTGATTGCAAACTGAGTAGTCTGAAGTTTGTTGCAGGATTACTGACAGGCCTTTTCCTATTTTTTTTATAGCAGGTAGAATCGAAAGAGCAACATTTTACAGATATGCACCATGCTTTAGTTTTTACAAAACTTGCTAGGACTGTAGCTAAGAAGGTAAAATTGGAGCCCCGACAAAAGTTATTAACATCTGTGCAGTCCGTCATGGATTCTTTTTAAATTGTGATACATAGCCTATTTTGAAACAATCTTTAGCTATTTCTTGGGAACATTGACCTGGGAACATTGACCTTTTATTCAGGTTGGTCCAATAGGAGTAGCAATGGCACTACTTCCTTTGATTATTGTGGTGATGTGCTTAGTAAAATGAGAGAAGTGCATAGCTCTGTTAATAGTTCGGAGCATTTCTCTCCGGGTGACTTGTCTGAAGGACAACCAAGTGCCCTGTAGCTAACCATTGAACTTTTGTAGGCATGAATGGGAGAGTTTCATTTTTTCACCTTCTCTACAAAGAAAGAGGAGAACTCCATATACCTTTCTTTGGAGATGTTAGTTAATCCCTTCTCAATTCGGAAGACTGAATTGTTTCATTATCTCTAAAATCGTTTGGGGAATTGTTTAGCTTGGTAATTCTCTGTTTTTTTTATATAGGTGAAATTGAAGATCACGTTTGACATTTGTTTCTTTCAGCTCAGTTGTGCAATGTTCTCCAGATTGAAGGTATTCTACCAAATGTGTTAGGGTGCTCTTGAAGGTTTTCTACCCTTATTCAGTTCTGTGGAACACCAATGTACAGTGCAGAGTAAGAATATTGATGTAAAAATATCGTGGATCAGAAATATCATCAGACAAAATATCGTGGTCAAGAATATCGATTTTAGGTAAGTAATATCGATGTAAAAAATATCAACTGTTTAATATCGTTTGTAAAGATATAGTTGTTAAAAATATCGATTTTATATTAATGTTTTGTATTTCAGTGTATAGTTTATATGTGTGTGATGTTTGTTTTTAGTATAAGAATTGTTTGTATTTTATTTATATGTGTTAAAACTTTAGTAGTCTTTTAAATTGAATTTAGAATTTTTAGTTCCGTAGTGGGTTGTGGGTTTATAGGGGAATAGGGTGGGAAGTAATTTAATTATATTAAATGTATTGATTATTTATAGTAGTTATTAATTGTTTTTATTTTTTTATTTGCGTCTTTAGTTCTATAGCAAATTGTGGGTTTATAGGGGAATAGGGTGGGAAGTAAATTAATTATATTAGATTTATTGACTAATTTGTATTTATTAATATTTGTTTAATTCTGATGTTATAGTGTTAAATGTGTAAATTAAAGAATTAATAATTGTTTAAGAATTTGTTGTGAATTAATATAAATTAATTAATTAGTAATTAATTAGAGAAATTGTGTAATTAATTGTAGGTATTTGTTGTGGTGTTTATAGGTCTAAGTTGTGTACAGGGTGGGAAGTAATTTATTTTTTATTGATGAATTATTAATTATTTGTTAATTCATTTAAATTATTAAAGTAAAGTAAAGTAAAGTCCACATTTGTAAAGCGCACAATCACCCGTAAGGGTCTCTAGGCGCTGGGGGGCCGTCGGGAAGATTAAGCGAGCTATTGCCCAGAGTCACATGGTGCTGGGCTGACCTGCCGCCGGAGCCGGGGATCGAACCGTGGTCCCCAAATGCCAGCGTCAGTCGCCCTGGCCGCGGCGCCACACCTATTTAGTAAATAGTTATGGTAGTTGTGTAATTAATTGTTATGTGTTACGGTTATTATAGTGTTAAAGAATGTGTACTCAATTAAGGTTTATTATCTTTTTTTATTAATAATATATTTCAAGTTCATTATTAATTATGTTATATATGGAAATAATTTTAAATAAAAACGTCAATGTCTTTTTTCATTGGTGTGGTGTTATTGGGTAGAAAATACATTAAATACATTTATGTTGTAAATAATTTGTTTGTGAATATTTGCTCCTTTTTAATAAATATTGTTTATAAATGTATTTATTAATTTTTTGAAATCATATTTGTACCTTTTTGTTATATGTAATTAACATTATAATATGTGTTCTTTTTATTTGTTTAATTGTTTAAATGTTAATAGCAAGTTTTGTTTCTTTGCAGTCCAATAGTTTCCCTACTGTTGCACTCACTGGAGTGGGAATAGTAATTGTTACCCTTCCACTATCCAGCAGTTTCCCTACTGTTGCACTCACTGGAGTGGAAATAGTAATTTTTACCCCTCTGCTATCCAATACTTTCCCTACTGTTGCACTCACTGGAGTGGGAAAAGTAATCTTTACCCTTCCGCTATTCAGCACTTTCCCTACTGTTGCACTCACTGGAGTGGAAATAGTAATGTTTACCCTTTCGCTATCCAGCAATTACCCTACCGTTGCACTCACTGGAGTAGGAATAGTACATTTTACCCCTCCGCTACCCAGCACTTTCCCTACTGTTGCACTCACTGGAGTGTGCATGGTAATTTTTACCCCTCCGCTATCCAATACTTTCCCTACTGTTGCACTCACTGGTGTGGGAACAGTCATTTTTACACTTCTGCTAACCAGCACTTTCTCTACTGTTTAACTCACTGGAGTGGGATTAGTAAAGTTTACCCCTCCGCTATCCAGCCCTTTCCCTACTGTTGCACCCACTGGAGTGGGAATAGTAATTTGTACCCCTCCGCTATCCAATACTTTCCCTTCTTTTGCACTCACTGGTGTGAGTATAGTAATTTTTACCCTTCCGCTATCCAGCACTTTCTCTACTTTTGCATCACTGGAGTCGGAATAGTAATTTTTACCCTATCGCTATCCAGCACTTCCCCTACTATTGCACTCATTGGAGTGGGAATAATAAATGTTACCCCTCCGCTATCCAACACTTTCCCTACTGTTGCACTCTTTGAAGTGGGAATAATACATTTTACCACTCCCCTATCCAACACTTTACCTACTGTTGCACTGATTGCAGTTTGAATAGTAAATTTAATTATTTTGCTATCCAACATTTTCCCTACTGATGTATTTATTGTATTGTGAAATGTATGTTTTCATTTTGTTTTAATAGTTTAATGTTTTAATTAATTACTGAATGTTTTTTGTAATTTAAATCATTGATATGTGTATATATTTTATTTTTATATAATTTAAATGTTAAAAAATGAAGTAAACATAATAGTTAATAAATTATGTTTAAGTAAATGTATATATATATGTATGAATTATAAGGTTTGCGTGTTTATATTTTTTAAATTAAGTTTAATTCATTTTAATGTTTATATTAAGTTGAAATGTATATTAAATTTAATTCATTTTGTTAAAGATATATTAATATTTTATATATTTAATATATATTCTTTATATTTTTAAGTTCGATAATTTTGTACTTACCTGTTGAAGTATAGGGAGTCGATACTTTTACTATGTATATTTTTTTCCCGATATTTTTTAACATCTATGCTTTTACTATTGATATTCTATCAGTGAACCCCAATATACTAATGTTTTAATTAGTTTGTCTTTCAAGTGTTTTTGGTGAAGTCAAGTCCATTATCTTATCATGTTTTTATTGTATTTAGCAGTTAGCCTTTTACACTTTTGCTCTCTCTGGAGGGACAGAGATAGAGTATGTGTGTGTAACCTCAGAATTAATGTTCCTCAGATTTCTTTTTCCATTTTCGGTGCCCTAGGTTGCCCTGCGGGTATGTCATCTGAAAAATGGAGGGAGAAGGGGATTAGAGCCTCAATCTGTACCCTCTTTCTTTTCACTATTAAATATTTAGTATGGAGCGGTTGATTTGTGTAGGTTGGCTAAGCATAATTGAATAAGACTTTCCAAGAATAAATGAGAAGTGATGAAACCAATTCTCTTTTTCCCCACCAGTGAAGATTCAAGTCACCTAGAAACGTGTGTTGCTCTAGTTGCTTAGTGATTCTGTAAGGTGTTCCATCAATTGTTTCACCAAAACCTTTTAGTCAGCAGGTGGGTGGTAGATGAAATAGAGCTTATTAGGTGTCGGGGCAATGGTTTTTATTTTGAGTGACAAACATTAGAAGGTTCTTGTGAATCACTGCTACCCCTCCTCCCGTTTTCTCTGTTCTATCCAGGGGCAAGATAGAGTATTCATCACTATGTGGGAGGCTTAGTTCAATCAAGTTTGAGTCAGGGAGATATGGTCCAGATTGCTTCAGATTGGGACTTCAATGTCCAATCTATGGCTTACTGCTAATCAAACCCTGTTATTCAAAAAATCAAAATCACAGGGTTTGCAACCACACAATATCTATTTACAAAGTACAAGATACATTTTAGTAGTGGGAAAAGTTTTACAGACGCCTACAATGGCTTTTGCAACCCATACTGAATCGCAATTTGGATGGAGTGTGAAAGGAACGTTCCTTCCAAATTGTGATTTGATATGATATGTGTACGTTGTTTGCAACTGCAATTCTGGTCGCATACCATTGTCCAGTTACAAACTTTTCAAAGATGTTGGTAACTGATTCATTAAGAGAAAAGAGTCAGTTTGGGACCTTTTCCCCTCTGGGAATCAGGTTGGCAGACTTAGGGGGTCCCTGATGTTATCCGCAATTTGATGTTTTTTATTTTTAAATCAGCACTGTTCTTTTAAGGAACTCTTGCAGCTTTTAAATAAAAAGTTTCCTTGTGGGAATGCAAACACAGAAATGGTGGTCTAAGGTCCCTTGAAGACTACCATATTTGTGTTTGTATGCAATCACAGGGTGTCGCAAATTACTATCTGCCTAACTAAATATGGATTCGTAAGGTCATTCTGTGATTCCCTATGAAAGGTGGCTTTGGGAACTAATTTAATAGTACATCGGTTGGTTCGCAAAATCCGAGTACATTCGCAGGAAAGACGGCAATTTGCAAACACTTTTTCTGAATAGACCCTTGTACAGAAGGCTTTTACTTCATTGAGGAGGGTTTCGAATTTGGATGAGATAACATTGTGGTATGCAAGGGCTCCTTCACACCGTTTCAAATGGGGAGTTATAACACTGGATGTGTTTCTTTGATATTAAGATAACAGAAGGTGTGCATCCATATGCACCGCACTTACCACTGTGGGCATTTCCAGAAATGAGAGAACTTACAGCAACATGCAACAAGAAAGTATGGACCGATACTAGGGTGATTCGTATGGAGGGTCTGTATACAGATAATGTCTTATACACATGCTTCGAGTTATGTGTCACAGATTGGATCCCTGCGAGACAATTTCTCACATATGATGACATAATACATCAAGTACACCTGAACTAGAGTCGGGTACTGTCAGAGCTGACAATGATGAGCCCATTGCAGTGAATCCTAACGGATGTATGACATTACAATGCATGCTTTTACCACGCATGCCTTTACAACGCGGTTTTAACAACGCAAACCTTTACAGCGCATAGCGCTTTGGGGTGCTGGATAGTGAATAGTTTAATTTACTATTCCAACTCCAGTCCCCGTGGACTCTAGGGAAGGTGTTGGATAGTAAATTAAACTTATTCCCTACCCTAGAGCGCCCCCAAGCGCAATGCGTTGTAATGGTTTGCGTTGTAAAAGTTGCGTCGTAAAGGCACTGCGTGGTAAAAGTTGCGTTGTAAAGGATGTTTCCCATCCTAACACATGGACGTAAAGTGATCATATTTTATGTCACATTGTTGGCATAACAGAAGTAGCTGACGTTGGATGTGAAACTAAAGTGAGAGTGAGGACACAGTTGTGAATATCGCAGGCAAACCTTGGAGTGGGTTACTAGAATATGTGAAAAAGTGTCATGTCACCCCAGGTTTAGATTTACCCAATTTAACTTCTTACACCAGACCTACATCACACCACGGCGTATACATCACAAGTATGAGGGAGTCTCCTCTACTTGCCGTAGATGTTTACAGCAGGATGCCTATTTAGCACATGGTGTGGGAATGCCCAGAAATACGGAAAGTATAGGATTAGGTGATGCAACAAGTATCTGAGGACACCAAACAGAAGTTTATACCGACGCCTGAACTCTGCCTACTGGGGGTTAACGACAGGACCAAAAGGTGCCAATACTTTTGTAAATTCATTGATTTAGCATTGATACTATTCAAGGGCAGGATAGTCATGTCCTGGAAAGCAGCAGTTGCCACAAATATTAAGATTCCGTTAAGTGACTTGCAAAAGTGGGCTCTAGCGGAAGCAGAGGTCATGACAATAATTAGAAAAAAAATTAGGGAGTATGTCTGGCATGATTTGAGATGTCTACATGGTAAGAGTGGAAGCCAAAAAATGTTTAAAGACCGCTGTGATATGAACGGGGAAATGCTAGGTCTGTGACTACAGAATATAGAACTGTGCTACAATTCTCGAATAAAGAACAGGAATGTAGGTCGAGAAATAGTTGGGAGACATTTTCACTCGTAAAAAAACCCTCACAACACCTACCTTCTGCAAAAAAAGTTTTTGTGGTCACTCGTAACGTACCTCCATATCAAGAATTGACTTTCAGTGTAAATTATCACGCCGTTTCTCTTGAAATGTGCCAAACCAAAGCTCTTAACAGCCACACTGTGTTCGCATTGGTTTTCTTCTCTGATTGCTTGTATTTGTTATCCTTCTACCGTGCAATTTTGGTTTTCTTGCTTTTTAGGTTTCGCCTCATCGAAAGCTGCGCACTGCGCAGCTTTTCGGCGCAGGTGAAATCTAATGAGAACAGTATGTGGCTTGGTCACCGCCTCTCTGTTCCATTGGCTAGCTCCATAAATGGAGGCTAGCCATTGGAACAGAGATCTGTCCGTCATTCACTGAGGCGATTGGTGGGCGTTCCGCCGATTCTTTCCCTCTCCGCAACGTCATGAAGACGTGGCCACTGTGGGCGTGTACATTTTTTTTTTTTACATTGCTGTTTTTCATCATTTGTACGATCGTCCTGGTCCTGCATGGTTGTATCCCGCTGTCCGTCCCCCCTCCCTCTGTCCGTGTTTTTGTTCGCCGCCCCCCTCCCCCCCCCCTCATGACTCCGGCTGTCCGTGTGCCCGTCCCGCTGTCACACGGGGCACCTCTAGCCGTATCTCAGCCCTCAATCCCAGTCTTGTTTCAATAGGTTGTTGTGCCAAGCCTCGGTACCGGCCATTCTTCGTTTTCTGTTGGTCAGTGGAAGACTAGCGGGTGGCTAAAGTTTAATCGTGGCCATCTGAGCATGACCCAGCAGGGTTGCTTCTCGTTTAAAGAAACAGTAGCAGATTTTTTCCGAAACGCTAATATGCTTATATTGGCAGAACAGGTGTTATGGGCGCTGCACCGGGTCCCCGCGGAGCTCGGTGGGGGGCTTGAAGTACTCTTTTGGAAGTACAAGTGACCTAACCCCGCCTGCGACTTGTGAGGGTACATTTAGCTGTACGCCTACCGCCACCCTGATGGGCTCCGAATTTGTAGCTTCCCGGGCATACACAGAGTTCCACAGTCGGCGCGTTAACCCACCCTACACTTTTACTGGAACTGGAAACTTTGACCTCGTCGGCTCGCACAGAGCTCTGCAGCCGGCGCATTAACCTGCCGAGATTGGAACAGGTAGTCCGCGGAGTACACATGATAGAAGTCCATTGCCTCACCGCGCTCTCTTAGAGGGTCCCAGGACCCCACTCCCGCGTTCCTGCAGAGCCTGAAGTAACTGTTAAGGGGAGGGGCAGGACCCCCAAACGAAGCCTCCAGGAATTAAAGTCTTTTGCCCCCGGGCTCCCCGGCTGAACAGCTGCGGTCTCTTTTGGATGGTCATTGTCACCCTCTCCACCCTCCTCCTGGGGCACTATTACACCGCAGAGGACCGCCGAGTGACCTTCACGAGTGGATCCAGGTAAGGCTTGTAGAGAGTAGAGACCGAGCCCCTTTTTGGAACACGGGGCATTTATTTTTTTACAGTTATAAGTACTATGCTAACATTGTTACTGCGTTGATTTGTTTGGCAAGTGAATGGGATTGCGATTGCAAGGATGTGGCATAACAGCTAGAGCAATCGACCTCGAAGCTAGGGAACAGGGATCCAGTCTTGGCAGGGACGCTCAGCATCCTGTGATTCTGGGCAAATCACGTGATTACTGTGCCTAGAAAAATGAATGTGTCCACCTGTAACGCAACTGATGCTCACTAAAGCGCACTGATACCTTCAGGTCGAGTTTGTGCTATGTAAAACTCCCACAAAAACAAATAACTAATGTTATCGACCTTTGGCGGATGAAGACCCCACTGAGCACGACCCAGCAGGGTTGCTTCTCGTTTAAAGAAACAGTAGCAGATTTTTTTCCGAAAAGCTAATATGCTTATATTGGAAGAACAGGTGTTATGGGCGCTGCACCGGGTCCCCGCGGAGCTCGGTGGGGGGCTTGAAGTACTCTTTTGGAAGTACAAGTGACCTAGCCCCGCCTGCGACTAGTGAGGGTACATTTAGCTGTACGCCTACCGCCACCCTGATGGGCTTCGAATTTGTAGCTTCCCGGCATACACGGAGTTCCACAGTCGGCGCGTTAACCCACCCTACACTTTTACTGGAACTGGAAACTTTGACCTCGTCGGCTCGCACAGAGCTCTGCAGCCGGCGCATTAACCTGCCGAGATTGGAACAGGTGATCCGCGGAGTACACATGATAGAAGTCCATTGCCTCATCGGGCTCTCTTGGAGGGTCCCAGGACCCCACTCTCGCGTTCCTGCAGAGCCTGAAGTAACTGTTAAGGGTAGGGGCAGGACCCCCAAACGAAGCCTCCAGGAATGAAAGTCTTTTCCCTCCGGGCTCCCCGGCTAAACAGCTGCGGTCTCTTTTGGATGGTCATTGTCACCCTCTCCACCCTCCTCCTGGGGCACTATTACACCGCAGAGGACCGCCGAGTGACCTTCACGAGTGGATCCAGGTAAGGCTTGTAGAGAGTAGAGACCAAGCCCCTTTTTGGAACACGGGGTATTTTTTTTTACAGTTATAAGTACTTTGCTAACATTGTTACTGCGTTGATTTGTTTGGCAAGTGAATGGGATTGCGATTGCAAGGATGTGGCATAACGGCTAGAGCAATCGACCTCGAAGCTAGGGAACAGGGATCCAGTCTTGGCAGGGACGCTCAGCATCCTGTGATTCTGGGCAAATCACATGATTACCGTGCCTAGCAAAATGAATGTGTCCGCCTGTAACGCAACTGTTGCTCACTAAAGCGCTCTGATACCTTCAGGTCGAGTTTGTGCTAGGTAAAACTCCCACAAAAACAAATAACTAATGTTATCGACCTTTGGCGGATGAAGACCCCACTCCTACTCCCATTCACCCACTCAGCTCTAGAGCCAATGAAGATCGATTCCAACTGCTTGTACTCTATTGCATCAGGATAGGTTTTTCAGGGGGGGGGGGGGGAGAAAAAAAGGCAAAAGGATGTAACCAATGCGATGGGCTCACTGTTCGCTCAATCTGTTAAAGAGATATGGGGCTTAGTGGTGGTGTTGCAGAAGGAGGATGGAGAGTCAGTGCATTATCTAAGCACCTGGGCATACAGATGTTGTAAGCTATGCCTCGCAGGCATCTTCTAACATGGTTTCTAACACGGTTTAAGGGAGAACTTCTGTGACAAAGGGTGCTTGACACTGCCTCAGTGGGAAAGAAGGGGGTATTCTAAGAGTGTACGACAGTTCCGGTAAATGTCTGTGGACAGGCCTGTATGTCTTTAATTCTAAAACATACACTTTTGTTTGGCAGAGATGGTCAACCAAGTTATCCATCCGCAAGTATCTGGGAACAGGAGATAATGTCCCAGAGCAGGCCAACAGTCACGGTTAACCCTGCTTGACTCTTAACGTTTGTCAGATGGTAAGGCGGCCCTCATGGGACAGTACGTGCTGGCCCTGTTCAAGGCGGGAGTGCAGAGTAGTGAGTGCAGAGTGCAGAGTGACTAGGGAGTGCAGAGTGACTGCGGAGTGCTAGGGAGTGCAGAGTGACTAGAGAGTGCTAGGGAGTGCAGAGTGACTAGGGAGTGTTAGGGAGTGCAGAGTGACTAAAGAGTGCTAGGGAGTGCAGAGTGACTGCAGAGTGTTAGGGAGTGCTAGGGAGTGCAGAGTGACTAGGGAGTGCAGAGTGACTAGGGAGTGCAAGGGAGTGCGGAGTGCTAGGGAGTGCAGAGTGACTGCAGAGTGTTAGGGAGTGCAGAGTGACTAGGGAGTGCAGAGTGACTAGGGAGTGCTAGGGAGTGCGGAGTGCTAGGGAGTGCAGAGTGACTAGGGAGTGCTAGGGAGTGCAGAGTGACTAGGGAGTGCTAGGGAGTGCAGAGTGACTAGGGAGTGCAGAGTGACTAGGGAGTGCAGAGTGACTGCAGAGTGACTGCAGAGTGCTAGGGAGTGCTAGGGAGTGCTAGGGAGTGACTAGGGAGTGCTAGGGAGTGCAGAGTGCAAGGGAGTGCAGAGTGCAAGGGAGTGCAGAGTGCAAGGGAGTGCAGAGTGCTAGGGAGTGCAGAGTGACTAGGGAGTGCAGAGTGACTAGGGAGTGCTAGGAAGAGCAGAGTGACTAGGGAGTGCTAGGGAGTGCAGAGTGCTAGGGAGTGCAGAGTGCTAGGGAGTGCAGAGTGACTAGGGAGGGCTAGGGAGTGCTAGGGAGTGCAGAGTGACTAGGAAGTGCTAGGGAGTGCTAGGGAGTGCAGAGCGACTAGGGAGTGCAGAGTGACTAGGGAGGGCTAGGGAGTGCTAGGGAGTGCAGAGTGACTAGGGACTGCTAGGGAGTGCTAGGGAGTGCAGAGTGACTAGGGAGTGCCATGGAGTGTCGTGTATTTCTATAGGTTCTGAATCAGTCCCCCTATTCCTGACCCTATTCTGGTTAAACTAACTATCAAGTTAACTAACAGTCAGCCCATGAGGCAAGAAATCCCCCATGATGCAGATACCGTTATCTGACGCAGTCACACTACGGCACAGGAACGTGTTATCTGATTAGGTCATAACGCTTGAGATCTAATTAGACAAGCGACATTCCTCCAGCCCCTGATAAGGCATACGACGTTCTCATAACAAATCAAACCTATGACAACCTGGATAATCCGTGCGGCCATTGTTTTGATTTCACAGAGAACTTTTGCAAAAGAATGTGCTAACGAGCAAGTCGTATGACATCTTTATTGACGTACCTATGTCCATCCTTACGTCAATCTCGGCACCTTTAAGGTATAAATATTGCCGACCTTGCCCTATGCAAACACACGTGTGGTGACAAGACGGAGCAGCCATACTTGCCGAAGCCGAGAGCAGAAGCAGACCCCGCTGGCAGCAGCCCCGCCTTCCTGACGCGCTGAGAGACGCGCTGCTATCTCAAGCCGAGAGACCCAGCACCGGCGTTTCTGGGCAGCCCTCGCAGGCAGCCTGGAATATCGAGAGCAGAGAAAGAGATACCATTCCTCATCCATCCTAAATTCCAGGTACAGAACTGAATAACCCCTAACAGAGAATTCTTTAGTTATTCACTTGGCAAAAACAAACTTAACTTAAACTGTAACTTTCTATTCCCGCCCACGCATTAGACTTAGGTCAGGTACACGGGGTAGGCGTATTTAGAAACACCAGTTGAGTACGTTTAGTCAAATGTATATGTGTATGTAAATATATTTTAATCATTTTTAAACATCATATGGCTCAGAAACCATATCAATGTTTTTACAGTATTATTTTATACTATTGCTTCTAATGTATGCACTTTACTTAACTATAAGTATCGCAATAATATCGATCCATTTCTCTTGTATGAGAAAAGAGACTGATCAATAAATAACATCTTTTATTGAACACGCCCGTCTCTTCCTTTTCTCTACATTCTGATGAGACTAAGAATGCACGTACTGACTGAGTAAAATAATTGCCGTGTGCTCACACGACTCTTGAGATTGACTCTTGATTAGGGGAGAGCAAAGTTGTCATGTTCTATGGTTGTCAGAAACTAAATCCCTTCTTGTCTAATCAGGGAAGTTAATCCTTCCTTGAACATTCAAGAAAGTTTCTAGCGAACTCTGAGCTTAGCTAGCAAACCCAAAAATTAAGTCTAGCATCGACAGTAGTAGACCTAGTTAACGTCTGGTCTAGGCCTTTACTGCTGTAGGTACTATTCCAATGCGCAGAGCCTATTGGGAAAATAGGAGCTACACTACATGGCACCCAACGCGTTTGGAAAGGGCGATAAAACTAACGTAAGACATTTAGAGTAACTCAGTCATGCTTTCTCACTCAGACCCCTTTTCCCGAATACTCCAAAGACGTCTGGAGTGGGTGAAAGGTTATATCCTCCAAAACCTCGCAGGAGGGAACTCCTATGTATGGTTCTTGGTCAAGTCAACGTTGAAGGATAAAACAGTTCCGAAATATTGTGCATCTTATCTTTGTTCCATAAAGAAACCTGATCTGCAAACAAACATAATACCATCCTGACAGTAAAATGTCAGAAAGTGATGAAGAAAGAGAGGCAGTTAGATTAGCAACTGAACTCGCAGATGCTGATGCTACCATGCAAGCAGCAGACGCGGATATAATACTCATTCCGGTCATTAAAAGGAGATCTATAACCTTAAAACTTATAGAAAATGGACTGACACCTAGAGGTGGCACAGTCATATTCGTAATTGAGGCACACGAATATCGGCAGACAGAGGTATACTATTCATGGATACATTTTCCAGCAGCAAATGCTGTAACAAAGTACTTCCACTATTACAAAGTAGAGGAACCTCCTGAAACGTACACTCCTTTCGAGGAGGTGGAAGTACCACTCAAATTCCAAGAGCATTTGCTCTTATTTGATGGCGCCCTAAAACATAACAATCACATTACAAGGCTCGGTCCTTTAGGAAGACCAGGAGCAACGTGGCCGGTCTTAGCCGGATACACACCACATCCAGACATCGAAAGAATGCCTGCAGCAGAGCTATTAATACAGCTAAAACAACTACTAAAAATTCATAGACAATTAGTTCAGTATGTAATGCGGACTTCAACAAATCAGCCAGCGATTAAACTTCCACAGCTGACCCCTCACCAGGGGAACACAAATAAAATTACACCACAGAACATCCAATCCTGCCTAGGTAAAGTTCCAGCTAAACGGGAACAGATACCATTCTGGTTGGCACAGAAAATTACCCAAATAGAGGCGGTGTTTCCTGACACCACCCCGCTGGAAAAACACAGGATTCTGACTATATGTCTCCCAATGGGAATCGCACCACACATTGAGGACTGTGACACTTGGGGTACAGTCTTTGCTTCCATCTACACAAAAACGCACGGTGTCCCATCCATTTCGGTGATACCAGATGTGCTAAAACAAATTCAAGATGAATACGGTCCAGAACCTGCTTTAACTCTTGGTATGAAATTACTAAAAGACTTCAAACAGGTTTCGGCTATATTACTAGCCAACATAAAAGGTGAAGCAGCAAACGTGGCGATCCGCCAGAGGTTAAAAGAGACAGATATAGCAGACCAACCAGCTGAAATTGCCAGAATCATAGAAAAATCCTATGAAGAACTAGGCAGAGATAGTCTAGGTGGAATACCAGTAAAACCGCAACTGACTACAAGTCCAGAAAAAATATTTTTTAATAATAATAATTCACCAAAAAAGAACTGGGATGGAAACAAACAATCCAATCCTAAAGAAAAGAAATTCCAGTCCAGAGGAAGGTCTCCTAGGCGAAGAGAGAAATCTCCAAACCAAAGACAGAGGTCACCGCAGAGTGACCCCTCTGGGAATAGATATAACCTTAGAAATAGGGATAATATTAAAAAACCTGATAGATATCAAGACATTGATACACGTCCCTCTCAATCTTTTCAGAATTCCTCGCAGAAATCGGAAAGAAGAGGACGATCAGAAGAGCACGCCAAGTCCAAAGACAAGGAACCTGCTCAACTTAAAAAGAAATTACAATTTCCAAAAAAGAAGGTAGCCAGTATCAAGGTAGTTAAAAATGCCGAGAATACTGAGGACACAACTGAAAAACGGAGAATGGGCTCAGACAATGCTAGACAGCGCAGCAGAGGTGAGCATAGCTCGCAAAGTCCTTATGAATCATCTGGAGACAGTGGACACGAATGAATACCTTCAAGTGGAAACTGCAGACACCAGAGTTAGCAAGCCCCACAAGATATACGAGATAACATTACGTATAGAGGGAGATAAGACTAGGAAAATAAGGGGACTATTTTGGGATAACCTCTCCAAAGGCTATGACATCCTTCTAGCTGAAAAAGACTGGCCACCAGAGTTTGTCAGGGAGTGCCCTCATGGCGAAGAAGTAATTATGCCTGCCTTCTCGAATCAAATACCGATTCATAAAAAATACACACTTGCTAGAAAGTGGGCAGTGGCCTTAGCACCTGCTTTATATAAAAATCATGTAGGATGGGATGAGGATTCTCCTCCTCACAAAATCCAGTTAAAATCACAACCAACTGCACAAAGGCAGTACCCAATTAAGCAAGAAGCTAAAAAACAAGTAAATGAAATACTAGATCAGCTAGAATACCAGGGGGTGATTGAAACTTGCACCTCACAAATGAACAATCCTTTGTTTCCGGTCTCCAAACCAGACAATTCGTACCATCTAGTTTTGGATTACCGACACCTTAACACATGTTGCAAAACCTTTGCAGTGCAAAACTCACACAGTGCTGCACTAATGAATAACATAGTGCGCAAAAAATACAAAACAACCTTGGACATCTCCAATGGATTCTTTTGTCAAAACATAGCACCAGAGAGCAGATCTTTAACTGCATTCTCAGTAAATGGCACTCAAAAACAATTCTGTCGGTTAGCCCAGGGGTACAAGAACAGCCCGGGGGTATTCTCAGCGAGAGTAACAGAATTACTACAACTATATGATGATGAAGCATTATCTTATGTCGATGACATTTACTTAACAGATGATGACTTGGAGACTCACTTGAAAAGGGTGAACACCATAATACTTGGGTTCGCTGCAGAGGGTTACAAATTCAACTTCAAAAAGTCCAGAATTGCCCATCTGACGGTCCTATTCTTAGGATATGAGTTATCAAGTGAAGGTAAAAGCCTGGCAGACAATTTCCTAGAGAAATGTGCCGTAATCCAAGCTCCTAAAACACTAAAAAACCTACAGTCAATTCTAGGCTTCCTAAATTTCGGAAGAACATACATTGCAAATTACGCAGAAAGGGTCAAACCCCTTTACGATCTAATTAAACCAGACTTTAAAAGATCCAGTTGGACTCAAAAACACACAGAAATTTTGAGATCCTTACAAACAGACATGCTAATTAAAACAAAATTAGAAACACGTGATAACACACGCAATCTTGTGATTCGAGTCATCCCAGGGAGATGCGGATTCACATACCTGACTTCTAATGAAGGAGAAAAGGTACCAATTGCATTCAAATCACATTTGTACACTAAGGCTGAAATGAAATTTAGCCCGACGGAAAAAATTCTTACAGCAACACAGACAGCTATAGCAAAAGAACGAGCCCTGGCACAAGGTAAACGAATAATAATCGTGACACCAATACCAGCCTTAGAGGCGGTAACAAAGGCAAGCATTCCAAATGCTAAAGCACTCCATCCGAGATGGATACAATGGGCTAATTCTCTTGCTGCAACAGACGTGGTGTACGAATTTGATCCTTACTTAAAAACACAAGAATTTCTCCAATATGAATTTGAATGTCCTCCGCCAACCGAAATTCTGCCTCTAGACCAATACGGCTGTATAATATATACAGACGGATCAGCACAACCCGCAGTAGGGGGTAAACAAGCTTACAGTGCTGCGTGCGCGATTGTTAAAGGTCGTTGGCACGAAGGGAAATTTAAACCAACCCTCACTAAAACCCAATCTCTAGGAGATTGCACAGCTCAGCGAGCTGAATTACTAGCATTCAAGATGGCGCTTGAAAATACCGATCGAGAATTCCCCACACTCATAGTGTGCGATTCGTATTATTGCGTTCAATCTTATAATGAATACTTGCAGATCTGGCTTCAAAACGGTTTCAAGGATGCAAAAGGTGGCACAATCAAGCATAAAATGCTATGGGAACAAGTAGCTCTTTTACAAAAAGAACTACCAAAGACTCACGTGATACATACACTGAGTCATCAACGTGATGGCGTTCACGTTGCAGGGAATTCATTGGCTGATGAGGCCGCGAAGGCAGCTGTGCAAACGGCTTCCGTAGCTGCCGTCACCCGGTCAAAAACAAAAATAGACAGCGAAATATTACAAGCTGTCAGCGCTTCAGAAAAGGATTCGATAGAACCACTCCCTAAAGGCTTTCCAGTAAAATATTCATACATAACTGATGCAAACAATGTTCCTTTTGCTCGAATCCCTGGAGTGGGGGATAGGGCAATTCCAAACATGGAACATAGGTTAGGACTAATAATAGCGGCACACGAAGGGCTTGCTTCTACCCATGCTGGCGTCTCAGCCACTGTATCATTATTAAAACAGAGATACTGGTGGCCACAAATGAGAAGACAAACAAGGAACTATGTTCTAGCATGTGAAATATGTCAAAAAATGAAAGTATCAACTGTGAGACGTCCAGCACAGATGCCCCTTCTAATCTCGGATAAACCATTAGCCTGTGTTTATCTAGACCACTGCGGTCCCTTACAAAGGGATGGTAACTATAAATATATCTTGGTCGCAGTGGACTCATGCACGAGATTCATATGGATGTGGCCCCAGCGAACGGCTGACGCCAGAACTGTTATAAAAGATTTGCGGGTCTTTATCGGCACATACGCAATTGGCATTCTGCATTCGGACAATGGTCCTGCTTTTAGCTCTCGGGCTTATAAGGAGGCCATGGTCAGCATGGGCGTGCAATTGCGGTACTCTTGTCCATTTCACCCTGAGGGGAACGGAATTGTTGAAAGAAAAAACCGTGACATAAAGCAATCTATAACGGCAAAGGTATTAGGTTCGGGAGCTGGGTGGGTCAAACATCTAATAAGTGTCCAACGTAGTCTAAATAACTTGCCAAGAAATTCTCTGAAGGGATTCAGTCCCTACGAATTATTATTCGGAACTAGGATGTTGATCTCTGACCTTGATAGTCAGACTTCAGTGGTAATAGAAAAAACCTTTGATGTCAAAGACCGTTTGGCTATTTTGCAGGACTTAAACAAAACAAGAAAAGACCTGAGCAACATACAGTTGAAACAACAGCCAACAACCACTGAAGAATCACCACCTGTCCCAGCAAGACCTGTCTGGATTCCAAAAGTCGGGGATCTAGTCAGGGAGAAGATCGCGGTAAAGAAGGAATTTGGGCCTTCTTACAGAAAAGCAGTTCCTGTCTTGTCTGTCAACGGGACAAGATCAGTTGTACTACCGCCACTTGCTGGAAAAAAGGAGAACCGAGTTGTATCCATCGACCTGGTAAAACCACAACATGTGGCCAATAACAAACAGTAGGCCAAGTGGACTCCCAATAAGTAGCAGAACACCAAGGTTTGCTACCAGTACAGAGGTCCTATCAAAGAGGCTCAACACATTCGAAACGCCTACAGAAGAACAACAAGGACTATGCAAAAATGCAATAGAACTAAGACCTCTGAAAACCCAAATAAAACCATTTAGCAGAGACACACCTATCTATACTGAAGTACCAAGTGACAATGCAAAAAACAAAAATCCTGAACCAATTGGAACAATTGACAGAACTGCATCTGGTTACTTCATCAACTTCGATGATTCCTCTGAAGGCTTCAGTGAACCAAAGACACAGCCATCATCAAAATCCTTTAAAGACAAAGCTAAGGAACTTTTGAAACAACTGAAAGAAACATATCTGGTTTCTCCATGGATTGAATTTTGGGTGGGTTTTGGTGCATTTATCCTCATACTTTGGCTCATCATGGTATTTACTTTGGGACGCTTCATTGAGGGAAAATATGCTAAAATGGACACAGCAAGTCAGAACATCAACTTGGTCCTCAAACCACACACATCTTCACACGTCGAGAAAAGAGAACTTTCTCCAGAACTTTCTTCAGCAACTTCACAGCCAATCCGATACCTGGTGGGGTAGCCTGGGACAACACTGACTATGAAATTTATGGTCCGGTCGAGATCCTGAAATATCCACACCAAATCAAGATCTCTTTGAGTGACTTTGCAAAACCAAACTCATTTGCTGATGATTGGGACTTTGAAAGTATTAACAATATGATGTCTGACTTAGTAATGTCTGCTAAATTTACAAAACATGATTATTTGCAAGGTTCTACAAATTATGATAGTATGTATTGCTATAACCATTATGGTAACCATTTCTTGCATAAATCTGCACAACCTAGAAATGTTTTAAATTATAATCAATGGGAACATTGTGCTACACCTCCAAAAGGGAGCTCTAGAACCGTTTATGACAAATATTCATATTTTTCAGGTTTTAACATAACTAATGCTGAAACATTTTATTACAAATTGTCAAACAAGACAGGGATGAAAACCATGATAACCAACACAAAATTTATATATTCAGATTCATTCTTTGAAAAAATGAATACTTTTGGATTTGATTATTGGGACAAAAATGTTGATTTGAAAAGTGTTTGGGGTACAAAAGAATGGCAAGTACAGGGTTTAGAAGCTTTGTTTAGAGCCTGCATGATCCCAGAACAAATGATATTTTTAAATGACACTGTTCAACAAACCACCTGTCTTGGCTTAGCCAAAATCAAAGATTTAAATAACCCGTCTATTCCAAAGCCAACAATGTTTAGCAATAACTCTGATACAGATGAAGGAATAGACATAAACCATATAATTAACCAAAACAGAACACATCCTGATTGGAAACAATGGTTGATCTGGCCCACAGATACAAATAACTGTCAAGATAGATTCCTGAATAAAACACAGGGTTTCAAAATGACCAGGCCAGACCCTAGATATCCCCAAAGACATCACCCAGGGATAATAACAACCTACAGTGTGGGCAAATTATGCCTTCAATGGCTACAGACTTCCACACTGCCTGAAATTAAGCAACACCTAACTTTACTTACTGATGGTGCTGACTTGCGTGATTTCATACTGGGACCACGCAAACAGCGTCAAAAGCGTTTCATAGCAGCCTCTGTATATGCAGCATACAATGAGGCCTGGAAGGTTACTCAAATTGAAACAGCAGAAAGAATACGGGAAATTGACCGTATCAATTTGGAAAAATCACTTTCTGTAGTGGACAATGGGTTAATGACTCTGTCCTCCAGAATTTTTTCATTGGACAGCATTGTGTCTTCAGCAATCGATATACTATCGCAAGACTTACTGTTATTACAACATGGTCAGTCACAATTGCGTTCCATTGTACAGCTTGGCTGGACGTTACAAAATCTGCGTTCAGGCTATGTGCCGTGGCGTTTAATCAACACAACGTCACTATTCCAAATCTTTAACCTTACTGATAGACAAATCGGTATGGCGCAAAAGGGTGCTGATTATACAATCTTGAGCATTGAAAAACTAGAAAGATTACCAATGACAATGTCAGAACGACCTGTCAGTGAATGGATAATCCACGGAATAATAAATATTCCAATCTCAACCTTCAGGTTTCAATACTGCCAAAAATATATACAGGCTGGCATGTACGAGAAATTGGGAAAGGGGTACCTTAAAACAACTTGGAACCTGCCCTATTCACATGCATGTGTCAGTAATAAAGGACAGAAAGTGTTTCTTAGTGGCAACAATTGTGCTATGTCACTAAGCGGCACGCTTCTGTGTAACGGAATTAGTTTGCATGGAGCCTGTGAAGGGAATTCTTACAACCTTTCATGTCACCAGCAAGGCGCACCTGCAACTGAAATAGAACCATTCTTTCAAAGACTCTATAATGGGAGTTACATTCTTATTGTAGACCGCAGATGTTGCAGTCTTATGCCCGGGACTCCTTATCTAGTAACAACAACGGCGAAGGTCAAGTGCTGTGGACGTTCTTTATTCCCCAGCTCCTTTCCAGACAGGGAGGCAAGGGCATGGCCCAGTTTGAAAATTACTTCTATTCGAATAGACACTTTAAGCAGAATGAAAACAGTGCTTCTTCAGACGCCTACAAGGCTCACGTCATCAAAAGAAACGTATGATCTACAAGTCGCAAGGACGACTGCAGAGATACATACATTATTATCAACTAATTCCCCCGTACATTTCGCGGAAATCCTAAGCGAAATCTTAAATATTTCTGATACCACTGGGGTCTCAAAGGTATTTAAGACAGTATTTTCGATGGCATTAACACCATTCAAAGCCATACTGGGTATTTTTCCAGATTTCGTCCATTCGATTTTTGGCGGACTTCCCCTGATCCTGGGACTAATTGCAGGAATCCTATTCCTAGTCCTTATTTTTCGTTATGGCAACCCATGTCACAGATCAAACTCTCGCGACAATGGAAGATACGATCCTAGCCATTGGATACCGGGACCGGATATCAAAAATCCTGGGACTTTCCCGGCTTAGAGACCTAAACATGACTTGGTTTCTATCATTTCGACCAATGTGGCAAAGGTGTGTTTTACCTGTACTAAGGTGTCTGCTATGCGGAGAAGAATGCGTGTTAGACACCTGTCTGACGCTACAATCGGATGCGCCAGTGGATGCAGATACACTGTTGGTTCCTACCAAGGTTCACGCTTTGTGCTGCCCTCAAAGGCTGCCAATCCTGATGACGGCATTCCTGGAATCTTCACCACTGCGATTGAAGAGTAGTGAAGTTCAAGATGAAAGCAACATCGAACAGGTACGACCTTCTGTCAGCAATGCAAATCAGAATGTCAATGGAGACAATCATGCGCATGAATGCATGGTTACCCCTATTTCCGACTTAGTGGAACTTTCCCATGAAGCTGTTGACAGTTTTTTCGAAAGCCTGAATGATATGATGTTCTCTCCGGAACAGAAATAGAGACTTTTGAGTAAACTCGCACACGGCGTTCCCTGAATTCGGCCTTCAACTTTAAAAATAAAGTCACATGAACAATTACCATCCAGTTCACGGACAGCAATTTTTTCAGCATGCCCCTTAAAATATTTTTCTACATATTTTTTCCCGGGACACTGATCTTCTGCTTAAAGTAAGAAACTATTCCTAGAGAAATAAGATTTCTATTTTTAGATACTTTATATAGACTTTAGCTGCCCGCTGGTAGGTTCACAAATATTTTATTATGTGATGAAATGGTCTCGGACTTCCTTTCTGTATAGCCATATTAAGAGCCATTTCATGTGTATTTCTCATATACCAAAAAGCAATAATGCATAACAATGCGTGTTTACTTTTGCATTTAATTCATAGCTTAAGTGCATACAATATATATGACTGCAATTTTTCAGTATATTTGAAAATTTCGAAATGCATTTATGTATTTTGGGGTGGTAAGGTATACACTATACTCTATAGTATGTTGTACTATGTTATACTATGCATAGATTAGTAGATATGACCATAGTTAGCGTGGAGTGGGTGTCGTGTATTTCTATAGGTTCTGAATCAGTCCCCCTATTCCTGACCCTATTCTGGTTAAACTAACTATCAAGTTAACTAACAGTCAGCCCATGAGGCAAGAAATCCCCCATGATGCAGATACCGTTATCTGACGCAGTCACACTACGGCACAGGAACGTGTTATCTGATTAGGTCATAACGCTTGAGATCTAATTAGACAAGCGACATTCCTCCAGCCCCTGATAAGGCATACGACGTTCTCATAACAAATCAAACCTATGACAACCTGGATAATCCGTGCGGCCATTGTTTTGATTTCACAGAGAACTTTTGCAAAAGAATGTGCTAACGAGCAAGTCGTATGACATCTTTATTGACGTACCTATGTCCATCCTTACGTCAATCTCGGCACCTTTAAGGTATAAATATTGCCGACCTTGCCCTATGCAAACACACGCGTGGTGACAAGACGGAGCAGCCATACTTGCCGAAGCCGAGAGCAGAAGCAGACCCCGCTGGCAGCAGCCCCGCCTTCCTGACGCGCTGAGAGACGCGCTGCTATCTCAAGCCGAGAGACCCAGCACCGGCGTTTCTGGGCAGCCCTCGCAGGCAGCCTGGAATATCGAGAGCAGAGAAAGAGATACCATTCCTCATCCATCCTAAATTCCAGGTACAGAACTGAATAACCCCTAACAGAGAATTCTTTAGTTATTCACTTGGCAAAAACAAACTTAACTTAAACTGTAACTTTCTATTCCCGCCCACGCATTAGACTTAGGTCAGGTACACGGGGTAGGCGTATTTAGAAACACCAGTTGAGTACGTTTAGTCAAATGTATATGTGTATGTAAATATATTTTAATCATTTTTAAACATCATATGGCTCAGAAACCATATCAATGTTTTTACAGTATTATTTTATACTATTGCTTCTAATGTATGCACTTTACTTAACTATAAGTATCGCAATAATATCGATCCATTTCTCTTGTACGAGAAAAGAGACTGATCAATAAATAACATCTTTTATTGAACACGCCCGTCTCTTCCTTTTCTCTACATTCTGATGACACTAAGAATGCACGTACTGACTGAGTAAAATAATTGCCTTGTGCTCACACGACTCTTGAGATTGACTCTTGATTAGGGGAGAGCAAAGTTGTCATGTTCTATGGTTGTCAGAAACTAAATCCCTTCTTGTCTAATCAGGGAAGTTAATCCTTCCTTGAACATTCGAGAAAGTTTCTAGCGAACTCTGAGCTTAGCTAGCAAACCCAAAAATTAAGTCTAGCATCGACAGTAGTAGACCTAGTTAACGTCTGGTCTAGGCCTTTACTGCTGTAGGTACTATTCCAATGCGCAGAGCCTATTGGGAAAATAGGAGCTACACTACAGGAGTGCCAGGGACTGCAGAGTGACTGCAGAGATTAAGCTAATGGCAATGTAAATGACAATGCCATTTATTTATCTGTTTTCAAAACCAACACATAAATACAAATTTTGTCATTTACAATGCCAATAGCTCTAACTTTTCCAAAGGCGAAACAATTGCATTGTAAATGCTTGTTAGTTTAACTTGCTGAGTCACAAGGGCAGCGAGGCGTATAATTGTAAAACACTAATACTTCCCTATTGTGAAATTGGATGAAAAGAGTGCCTAATCATAAAGACTGTAATGTTGACCCAGCAAATTGTTATGTAAATCAATAAAAATGTATTTAAAAACAAACAAAAGATAACAGAAGGTGTGTGCTTTTCGACTGTTGTTGGCCTTAATTCAGTGACGCAGACCGCATAGGTCTATGGTGACTATACTTAGAAGCTGTTATAATGGTTATTGGTTTTTCTAGGCATTGTGATAAAACAGAATAGATAGCTTTCTCTAGGTAGGTCAGGATGCGCGCTGGCCTTAGTTGAGGTAAAGTGGTGCATGGCTTTTCCTAGGTATTACTACATGGTTTAATGCCAGAGTACTTTAGTAGCGAGTTAAATAGGTTGTTTGCTTAATTATATATATTATTGGTTGGTCCTGGGTACCAACTTTTTACGGGGTGTAAGAGTTACCCGAGTCACCAATAAAAAGTTAAATTTGTAATTTGTCCTACTTTCGTCTGCCATTTAGCAGATACTCTCTGTGGTGTGTACTATATTTTTTTAAACTGTGGGTAACTTGGTATCACATAGTACTGTTAAAAAGTGGGGTGTGTTGTTTTCTCTTGCATCTAAACATTTGACGTGTTTTGGTCACTGAATATCTAAAAACAAATAGGGTGTTATTGGTCCTATGTACTGTGCACCTTGCCATCTGTGAACGTGAAAGAACACACTTTTTCCTTTTTTTGCACATTCTTTATGGAGGTATGGTTAAACAGTAAACAGATTATTTGAACTTTGTATGTTTAGATAACAGAATAGGTATTTTCTTAGTTATCATTGAAAATGAGGCTGTTTGGTTTCCCTGGTATCATTAAAATGTAGAATGTCTGGTCTGTTCTAGGCATCAACAAAAGGTGAAATGTGAGTTTTGTCCCAGGAATCAATAAAAAGTGGAAGGTGTAGTTAGCATCAGGTAGCATTACAACTGGATCTCACAACTTTGACTGTCAAGAGTGTTGGATGCTTTAACCCCAATGTATTTTAGTTGAGATTGTTAAAATGTGACAAAAATTGTTTTTTTCCCTGCTTTCTCTTTGGGTTATTTTTAGTTTGGGGGGTGGGGCCAGGGCCGGATTTCAGGCAGTGCAACTGGTGCGGCTGCACTGGGCGCTGACCTGTGGAGGGCGCCGACCTCAGGGAGAGCGCTGTGTTTAACAATAGTTTATGATTAGAGAGATGAGACACTTTTGCCTGGTGGTAGTGAGAGAATCCGAGGAGTCTGTCATGGGATGCAGGGGCGCCAAAAATGATTGTCGCACATGGCGCCACTAGTGCTAAAGTCGGCCCTGGGTGGGGCTTTGTACATTCCTCCCTGCTCCACAGATTATTTTTTGTCATTGTGCCAGACACAAGACAACCGTTTTCACCCACTCCTGGGATTGTACGGAGGTTTGATGAGGTTTAGTGATGTAGCTGCTTCACCTTCCTCTAGGAACAATACACTGGATATGTTTGCTTATAAAGATTACCAAGATCAACTCAGCCTTCTTGACTCCACAGAGGTAGCTTAGGCCAGGCTGGCAATATCTATTCATAGGAGTTAGTGGGAAGGTTAGTTTTAGATACAACATTACAGATATGGTATCACACTTTATCAATCCTTCCTTCTTCTTTATCTATTTGATAGTTTACATTTGCAGTATAAATGCTGAACAACAGGACGAGGTTCATAAATAACATGACACACAGTTAGGGTTTAGAGCACAAACCAGAGAGGATCATTGAGACATCTTTGTGTTGAGTGATCAGCTAAACAAATATAACATATAATTTATCAATATACCTGTTTGCAATTCAGATGTTAAATACATTTTAGTAATTCTACCTCTCTGATTTCACGATATGGATCATCTTGCTTGTTTTAAATTAATTGATTATGGGGCAGCCTTAGATATCATCAAGGCTCAATTTCCAGTTCTCCCAATTTCCATGCCCTCTTCTACATCAGAGATCTGTGAAACATACAGCAAAGTTCTCCACATTCAGTACATAGTCCTCTTGACTAGCACCACGTCAAGAACCAGTTATTCTTGGCGATCATATGGAAATTACTTGCGCTCTGTGGCCGAATGGGCTGAAAAATTCCTGTGCCCTAGTGAACTAGGAATACATTCTATTGCCACCCTAACAAAACCCTGTCTTCAATGACTATATGGAAATTTGATATCTCCTAATGGATACTTCTAACTGCAGATTCCTCAGCTTAGAATATCTTAACAGAGGCCAGATTGGATCTGGAGAATGAATTTTGTGGCAGTGCTCCTGCGCACTGTTCTGACTCCATTCTGCCCGCCCTGGAAAGTGACACAGCAGGGCCGCATATTAGCGCCACACCTGCATTATCTTTTTTCTATGCCTTTCGATGTGGATTCAGAGCTCTGCTCCTCACTTTGTTGGTCTTCCAACTGCTTCAAAAGTTTCCCCAGCGGATGAATGAAATAGTCTTGTATAGTGCAACAGCTGCTCTCTGATGTGCACCCCGGCACTGTGAGCTGGGGAGATAGCAAATTGCTTAAATATTGAAAAAAATAGCTTTTTGTTTTAAAAATATATATATTCACAGTAGGAGCCTGTCTTAGAAAAGGTGATAAAGTGTTCCAAGACTTGGCTGCCAGGAAGGAAAGGGAGTGACCTCCCATCCTAGCCCTTATAATCTTGGGTATTTTCAGAAGGCCTAAAGTGGCTAAGCGCAGTGCACATGTGGGGTGCCTGTATCTTAAAACGCGTGTGGAGGTAGGCTGGTCTCTTAGTACGCAAGGCCCTCAAGGTAATAAGCAGGGACTTGTAAAGAATTCTCTTCTCGACTGAGAGCCAGTGTAAATTCCTCATCGTCTGGCTCAGCGTGTGTCTGCAAGATAGGTTGACAATGAGCCTCACCATAGGGTTCTTAACCCTTTGCAATCTGTTGATCAGTCTGTCTGAAGCTCCCAGTTAAAGAGTATTGGACTAATTCAACCTGGAGGTAATTAGAACATGTACAATGGTATTCCCGGAGTCCTTTGGGAGATATTAAATGAAAGAACTTTATGATTTCAATATGCCAAAGCATGTGTCTACTACTGCCTGAATCTGTGGTTCAAAGGAGAGAGGATGTGGTCTCACGGCTAGACTGCCGACCTTGGAGCTGGGAAACCAAGGTTCGAGCCTCGGGGTTGACTCCACATCCTGTGATTTGGGGCAAATCAATTAATCTCCCAGTGCCTACCAAAAAAATGAATGTGTCCTTGTATAACGTAACTGGTGCTCATGTAAAGTGCTCCAATACCTTCAGGTTGAGTTTGCGCTATATAAATCTGCAACAAAAAAAAGGACAGGTCTTGTTCAAACTTATCGCCTAGGATCCTTACCACTGCGGATGGGGCAGTTCTGAAGGCCAACAGTTCTGTCAGTCCTGGGGTAGGAGTTCCGGAGGAAAAGCATCTTAGATCTCTCTCCGTTAACTTTGCGACAACTCTTCGTCATTCAGTCTACTACTCCATTGAGGCAACCCTGGATTTTTTTAGTGATTGAGTCTTCTATCTGATTGAAGGAAAGCATCAGCTGGGTGTCATCCGTGTATGAAACAACCTTAAAACCCCATGTTTCCACTGCCAATAGGCCATGTGGATGTTAACCAGTGATGTACTCTGGGCCGAGCTTTGCAGGGCACTGTGCTCCAGTTGCCGGTAGGAAGAGAGGAAAGGGGTCAGCCTGATATCTATCAACTAAAACAGACCTTAGCCAGTGCCATGCCTGTGTGCTTGGGAACCATGTCCCCACCAAATCTGACAAGTTTCAAATTTTACGGCAATTGCAGGAAGCAGGCGTTGGTCACCGACCTGTACAAGACATGCCTTTGGTGCTTGTGCTCCAGACACAACTGTAAGTCATGTGATAAATGCACCCTCATACTCCCAAACGATTTGAGAGAGGGAGGCAAAGTTGTATGTCGCTGAAAACAAGAAATTGCAGTCTTCGCCCAGATCTCGCAACCGCTTCAAGCGGTGGGCCCAGTTCCAGTCACATGGCCATCCCCACTGCCACTTTACTTCCTGCTAGAAATGGTCAGGTGAGCAGAAGTCCATGTCCTAGTCTAAGCATAAGAGAGCTATGGGTACCCAACCCCATCCTGCCACTCTTACTCCAAAGAGACGGTGCAAGGGTATCAACATTGAAATCATGCTCCCTAGGTCGCAATCCATGGAGCTGATTCCTCAGTTTGTCAGGACACCCCAGAGTTCCTCGGATCGTCATTAACCCCACAGCAGTTCTTGAAATTTAGGGGCTATTCTTGGAGGCTTGCATATAGTTAGAGACAGCTTTCCCAGCCAGTGATGCAGCAGATAGCACTATCCTTTTGGGACCACGACCATGAACCAGCAGGTCAGCAGTCCTCTAACTACTCTTCCCCTGCAACAAATGCCAGCAAACTATGTAGTTTGCCCTCAGCAACGTATGCCTAACTATTAGGGAGTAGGATTGAGCACTCCCGGGTTGGTGATCCATCAAGTCTGACAAATGGGTCATGCAAATTGTTCAAAAAGGCAGTGCCCTACCTTTTCTCTCCTCCCTGCCTAATATCCCATCTGTTCCAGAATGAATTTCGGGGTGAGCATCTCTCTGTAAAGGTTGGGGTTGTAGTCCTCGGGGTCGGTCCGTTGCTCAATAGGTGCACCTCTTGATAGCCTCAAATCTGCTTGCTGTAATAGCCCACAATATTGAGGTGATCAAGCGAGGGAAAGGTAGGAATGGAACAGCAGGGAAGGAGACCTGTTATACAAATAAAAACCTTTATCATTCGGTGTCGATTCTCTGACTATGCAATCTAGTGCAAGAATAACTCAGTATACCTGTAAACAATAAAAAGCCCCTGTATCAACATGCGAACTTGATGTAATCTCTTAGACATATATTTGTAAGTAGAGTATTTCACTCAGATCTCTCATCACTAGCGAGTGACAAATTAGATTAAAGGGATACCACTTGTGACTGAAAAGAAAAGATAGCAGAATCTTTAATAGATATACTTCACAGCAACTCTCCACCTCCTCCCCTGTTGATATCTATTTGGGAAATGCAGATACCCACCTAGCACAAATACATGCCTTGCATCACAGGGAGTTAACCTTATTCAATTAGGACTCACAATGATGCCTGGTCAAAACGGCAGAAAGGAAAAGTAAATCAACTTAGAATAATACCACCTCGTATATTTTGTAGCCATGATAAGAAACGAAAACACAAACAGTATTCCTTTTATACCATTCAGAGAAAGATTTGTTTAACACCTTTTTGCAGTTTCAGAGAAGTTTGTTGTTGAGCAAAGATATCCCCATTAGTAATCAAAAGGGTAGATTGGTTGCCTTGACTTGGATGCTAACAAGCGACTGAGGAATTGTCTCGGGTTTCTTTCTTTTATGTTACAAACACGGTCTCTAATGATTTTCAAAAATCGAACATACAGGAAGCACAGAACAAACTCCTCCCCCAAATGGAGGATAGATCCAAGGATCCATATAGCAGGTAAATGCGCACAGCACAAAATCCAAATTACCCCAGTTAAGCTTACAAACAAACATTTGGTGCAAGCACCCTTACTACACTAACAAAGTAGGGGTGGGCGGAATTTGCGTAATCGTGTTACGCAAATCTCCTCGAAACTGTAAAAATCTCTGCGAACATGCAGAAATTCCGCGAACACGCGGAATTGCTTGTTGGAGATGCTTTTTTCCTGTTCGCAATTGCTGTTTGCGTGCTCGGGGGGAAATATCTCGCGAACACGCATTTTGAGAACGCGAACAAGCAAAAACTTTGGGCGAAATTACCCAAATTCCACGAGCGGAACGGAATTTACCGCCCAGGCCTATAACTAAGTCTCGCACAGGAAGCAGCAGCCACCAGACAAACAGCAAATCTAGGACCACCTGCACACAGGGCTTTAAGTGGGATGAAAAAACTGGGGGGTCTCTCAAAGGGGCGTGGTCAATGTAACAAAGGGCTTGGCTTAAAAACACATAAGCTAAAAATCTGTGCTTAGCATAGTGTGCCGCCCGACTTGTATTTTGTTGTTTCTGTCATTGCATCCAGATGTATTAGCTACAACAAGTAACCCTACAACAAGGCAGGATATTGGATTTGTCAAAGGGTGTTTGTTGCATAAGATAGATAAGCAGCAACTATGGCTTGTTGTATAAAATATTGAAAAAGCTTCCACTTAAAGCCCTGCTGACACCACGACGATGTTGCTGCTCCTGTGTTTCAAAAAGAGAAGGGAAATCGAGAGAGAAAATGATTCTCTTTAAAGGATTTCCCTTCTCCTACAATGCTTACCTGGCATGACGTAATTCCGTAACTTCTTCACTAGTGAGAAGAGCAGTGTGAGCAGGCACACATCGATGTGCCTGCAGTCACTGCAGTCCAGAAAAAAACAAAACAAAGCCCGATACAGACCTGTTTTGAGTTGTCCTTTGAAAAACTGTCGGTGCTCAGACACGGTGAGACCCGGCCCACTTAAAGCCCTGCCTGCACCGCAATGACCACGGAAACAGTTTATATTCCTTCCGGGTTGAACTCTGACCCACCAAGAAGTTCCTCTTCCGGTATCAAGGTGAATGGTTGAATCTTGGGAATTGTAGTCCGCATTTCCCTAGCATTCAACCCTTCACTCGCGCTCCACAAATTTTATAATTGGTGAAACAGCGAAACCACCCTGGCGAATTCGCACAATGGTTCCACTGCTATCACCCTTTCTTATATTTATTATAATCAATCATCATATAATAGAGGAGCATGGAATTGTATTAAATGAAATAGAAGTATGGAATTTCAGTAAATTCAATGGTCATACTTCATTCGTATACAATGGATATATCATTAAGAATGATTTGTCTCGGATATACATTTACTATTGTTTTGTTTGATGATCAATTATAATAAATGATTATTGGACGATCAATTTTGGAGATTTAGTTTTGCTTGACTCGCATCCTAAAGTCAGGAATAAACCTCAGTGGTTTTTCTTTCCTTCCCTTGTGCACAGTAGGCCTGCATCCCAGTTGGCATGCATGCTTAATTTAAGCTAGTGGTTTCCGGTGCTTGGCAACAGCACTTAATTGCCTACCCCGGCATTTATGACAGTCTGCCACATGGCGGCGCTAGTTGGGTAATTAGAGATGAGCAGAACAACAGTTATTTATTAATTGAATATATGTTAATAATGACTAATACCTGCTGCCCAAGCCATTCTTGTAACTCTGGGGCCTGTAATAGTCTGAATTGTCCCACTTGTAGCAGTGTGATGGTTAGTAGTTGTGTTGATACTGTCATTGGCAGCACTGGCAGTGGCAATGGGTGGTCAAGCTGCAGTGGCCTGCTGATGAGGGCCCATACACTTCATTTTTTACACATTAAGCACTAGTTAGCGTGCAGCAATATTTTTGGTTCTGTCTTGAAAATCTGGCATAATTCTGGCTCTCTTGCCCTATGTTGCACATCCTTGCTCTAAAGAAAGCGCTATGCTCTCAGAGTCACACAAACAATGCTGTTGGCATACTCAACTTCAATCTAAATATGTACCTTGGAAAACAGAAGCACTTCACTAAGATTCCAAAGCAGGTGTGTCAAACGTTGATCCAGGAAGGCAGAATCTAGAATAGATAGTCGTAATTTCTACTGACTAAATGAATTAATGAGTTTGATTTAAAAAGCTTTAGATAAAATAACTTGCACTGTGTATATTTCCTGAAATTCGGCATTCCTGGGCCTACCCTGGATACAGTTGCTCAAAGGCAGCAGCTTTCCCCTGGGAGTAACACAAATTGTGAGGCGGGACGCAGAAGGAAAGCCGCTGTTGGCACATGCAAGCCCAGACTGTGCATGGATACGTTTTAAATAATGCAGTGTGCCTGCGGTAAGCCTAGTGTAGGCGTTTGTTGATGATGACTACAAATTACAGCCGTGGAACTGCTCTGTTGTGACATTACCGCTAAACGTGTGACTCAGATTGTCATATAACAGTCGATGTGTACCAATCTCATCAGACTCAGTCTAGCGATGCTTTGTAAAAGGAAGAACATATTGAAAATGCACAACTCGTTTCCTCGTCTCCCTCTTAAATCAAGTCTCAACTTTCGACTGTTCCCAAGGATTTATCCACATACTTTGCATGTGCTCCCTTGGGCTTTGTTAGTAAATCTCTCCCTCCCACCCTGAGTTTATTCAAGCAGCACCTCTGTTCTCTCCTTGGACTTGAATTCCACCAGTTCCTCGTCAGACATTTCCTAGGGCCATCATTTTAATTAATCTTTCATCTCTCTTCTCTCTTAGATTTTAATCGGTACCACTTCAGTCCTCGAACCCGTGTTTTAGTTCCGTTTTACTCACACGCCAGTGCATTACTTTCCCCAACCCCCTCTCCTCTCAGGTGCTTTATTTTCCCCTAGTTCTCGTCTTTCTTTTTACATGGGGTGAAATCTCTCAACCCCTCTCTCTCTCCACTCACAGGGTCTTACCAGTTCTGGTGGCTTAAGGGACCGATTCTTCCACTGTAAGGGCCTGTGTTCTGCCTCATGATCACTGGTTCTAATCCCAGAGAGGCCTTTCAAGCTTTCATCCTCCCTAGGTCAATAAAATGAGTACAATAAGCATCTGTTATTCGGCGCCAAGATACCTGTGGGTGAACGTGTGCTTTACATATAAAACATTATGTTAACTGCCCCAGTTCCCCATCTTTCTCCTGGGCTTTCCGTCCCCCAGTTCCTCTCTTCTCAAAGCACTTCATTTCCCTCACTTCCCACGCATGTCCCACAGGCTTTACTTTTACCAGGGCCTCCAATCTTCTCCCAGGGAGATATTGTCTCCGTTGCTCTAAATGAAATACTGTTTTCCCAGCGCCCCTGCACTAGGGAAGCGTCGTGTTTTTTCTTTGTACTCGCTTTGTGTTTTAATTCTACCTCATGTTTCCCTATTTTAAAGACCCAGACAACAGGAGATGGTCTTGCTCTCCCAAGGGTATGTTGACATGGGTCCTTACCAGGGAGATGTCAATAGAACCAGCATTGCCATTCTGCTTTATTTGTAAAAAATATAAGTGTAGTGATCCCAAGTATTTCTTAGGCACTCGTGGAATGACAGGAGGCATCTTCACTTTGCTGCATGCCTCATACTTCCACCACCACACACTTCCTTTCTCATTATTTTACTCCTGTGTGTTCCTTTTTAACTCTGCGTTGTCCCTTTTTCCACATCAACTTTCCCTCAGAATAGTAGAATGTTGACATGCCAATAAAAGGCACACTGTTTAGGTCTCCTGGATTTCGGCTTATTGTCATGAACACACAGGTTAATCTCATTTAGCCTCATAACTATCCTATCCTACCAACAGGCTCATCTGTGATAGCCCTGAGGTTTATACTAATCAGTAATGCTACTCAATGTGGGATCCGGGTGGGTCACCAGTATTTCTTTTGATCATTGGGTTCTTCGATTATCTCGACAGCTCGACATCACTACATGGGTTAGTCCAACCAAATTTTGAAACCAGGGACCCTTCATATTTTTATTTAAACATGAGTTAAGTCCAAGAAAGGTTACTCGACCCATGGACCTCCTCACATGAAGGCTTCTCTGGAGGCCTGTGTGCAGCTCCGTTTGTCTTTAGGGCCACTTTAGTCCTTCTGATCAGCTGCATTACATGCATTACAGTTATCACAAGCTATTACATGGTGTGAGCACACGCTGCATTCATAACCCAGTTCAAATAATAATACACAAAACATAAATGAGGAATCTGGTCTGAATGCTCACTTAGCCCAAGGCTACTTACTGCAAAGTCCAACTGCTGCTCAATTCGACTCCTGAAAAGCAGTATCATAGAACACATAACTTGTGCATACACCCTGTAGTTGATACACCCTTCGTCTCTCAGCCATTAATTGTCCACAGTATTCCACTCAATTTTTAATCACCTCTTCTTTTCCACTGGAATATTTTTTCCCGTTCTCCTTTCAGGACTGTTTTATCATAGCTCCTATCTTTTTTCCCCCGAGGACTTTATTTCCAAATCAGATTACTCCCCTCTGCTTTCTCTCCTACTGTGGATATCTTTTCTTTTTTACTACCAACATCGATCGGTACAAATCACCAAGGCTTTATCTGCCCTAGTCCAAGAGGGTAATTGCTGTGAACATGCCCATCCACCATCTTCCTTCCCTGCAGCATCCTGTTGTTTCTCTTCATTGTCCAGTTTGACTGAGAGGATACTACTTACTTCTCTCTAAGCCAGCGATCTCCAAAAAGCATGAGGAATTATTGTGCAAAACTGCTTAGGAAAGAATCTTATACAGTAATTTCTTGTGATAATGTCTACTTTCAGACATGATTCCACATCCCCCGTATCTTTAGGAGCTAACCTTAGTCCTGATTAACTCAAATAGATCACCCTGGAAGAGTGGTTCTGAATTGGCTGTCCACCTGATCAGTTGAGTATCAGATTTTTTTAGAATTACTCCGAGCCTGATTGCAGAGGGATCACTGTCGGAGAATCTAACTACGTCCTTATCCCTTTGAGCCAATACTTTAAAGCCGTTGCATCTCCAACAAAGAGCTGTATGGCCATGTACTAGTTTCCCTGGACTGTAATGATGAAGCACACATTTACGGTGCCTGAGATACCAGCCTTCACCTGTTCAAGGACACTTCATTACCTTAAACAAAAGGAGAGCTAGATCTTCAATGCATCCTTTACTACACAGAACCTTTACCAAGCAGTACTTTTACCACAAAGGTAGGTACCTCGCAGGCCATTTTTAGAGACCTTACAAACGCAGAACTTCACAATTTCTAACATGACCCCGGGCCATAAGTCAGTGCAGCGCTCAACCTGCATTTACTGCTGATGCATTCTGTTTACGGAGACCCACCATAATAATATCTACACCAAACTCTTTAATCCATGTACAAAGCAGTTCAAGGCACACAAGATAGTAATTTAATTATTTTAATTGTTCTCTACAGAAAAACAAAAAAAACAGTAAATTAAATGAATGCCTTGTGTTCCTTCTTGAATTGCTTTGTATCTGGATCTCTGGTGTTTATGGATGTATATATATATATCGATATATGTATATATATATATATATATATATATATATATATATATATATATATATATATATATATATATATATATATATATATATATATATATATATATATATATATAATGTGTGTGCATATATATATATATATATATATATATATATATATATATCAAGACCCTGGCAACGCGGTCGAAACGCGTCAGGCTGGATACTTGTCTTTTGCACTATGGGATGCTGATTTGATTCTACTGCAATAAAGTACTGTTATCCACTGCAACGAATACGCTGTGGTCCATACCTGTTTTTCTCGCCGCACATGAGGTGAATAAGGAGTGTGGTTTCTTCATTCATATTCATATATGTATACATACACATTGGATTCATGGTATTTACATCAGAATTGTTCCACCATTTCTACTTTCAAATGTAACACAACCAATAGGATAAAAACAGCAAATGCACATAAACAATATAAATGATATACATATTAATATCAGAATTATATTAAATATAGCATCAATCATATAAATATTTAAATACACTATTTTATAAATAAATATGATTAAATGTGAATGTTCATAATAATATGCTGTTTAAAATCGGATTGCTCATAATTCATCCAATAAAATCCTATTGGTAAATACATGATTAATAGCAGCATAAGGGTATTATTTTTTAATAAAATCTTAAAAAACCCTTTTTGGATTGAATCCATGTTTGGTTTGGAAAATTGTGCTCAAGTGGGCAATTATTGAACCATAATGGTTTCCACAACCTTGTGCAAAATCGCAAATGGGAGTACATTTATTTAAAAAATCTAGTGCAAACCGTGTGTAAAAATTTTCATATATATAAAAAATTATTGATTAAAAACTGGAAAATTAGCAGCTACCGGCATGTTAATATATTGTCCTAATCATCTAATGAAGATAGGCGAAAAAATCCTCACTGGTATTTAGGCCATTTGGTACCTTACAGTCCATTAGAATTATGTGCCTGTTTTCTAATTTGCGCAATAAGGACTCACAATTTCCTCCTCTTCTCTGTGGTGGGACTGTGTCAATAACAAAGTATTTTAGGCCTGCAATGTTTTTACCATGCACCTCCTCAAAGTGCCTTGCAACCGGGTACGCGGTATCGCCGTTGGTGATGGCCCGTATGTGCTGGAGTATTCTCTTGTGGACCTGAAGTTTGGTGCTACCCACGTAGCGCAGGCCTCACGGACACTTCAGCACATATACCGCATACTCCGTTTTGCAGGTCAGCTTACTCTGTATGATGGTCGGTTTGTTATTGAGGGAAGTCATATATTCTGTCCTGCTTGTCCCAAGCTTGCAAGCTTTACAAATTGCGCATTTGATGAAACCTTTACTGCTACCGAGCCACGAGCTGTACACCTTGACCTCCGGGCTACCTGATACCAACATGTTACTCATTGATCTGGCCTTCTTATATGTTATACTAGGTAAATTGGGCATGTCCTGTCCCAATACTGGATCACGAGTTATCAAAGACCAATTATTCTTCACAATCTTTCGAATACTATTATGTTGATTGCTATATGTTACGATCAAGCGAGTTTCATTTTGTTTTATCTTGTTCTTTTCAGACAGGCTATCCACTACTTCCAATCCCCTTAGTTTATTTGCTTTAGTAATTGCCCTGTCCACTAGCTCAGGTAAATAGCCCCTTCTCAGTAGTCTCTCCTTGCAATCTCTTTCAGCTCCCGCACAATCTTGATCAGTGCTGCATATTCTATGAATGCGAAGCATCTCTCCATATGGAATGCTTCTAATCAAGTGTGCGGGATGATGGCTGGTAGCATGCAATATAGCATTTACAGCCGTGGGTTTGTGATACATTTTAGTTTTCAGTTCCCCATCCTGAATTACAATTTCAACATCCAGGAAGCATATTGCGGTGTTATTGATCTCACTGGTGAACCTTAAATTTAAATCATTCAAATTTAAATTCTCTATGAATTCAATGGCTTCCTCTTTAGTCCCCTTCCATATGATCAGCAGGTCATCTATGAACCTAAACCACTTCACAACATTGTTATTCATTATTTCAGCGAATGTGGGTTTGAGGACCTGTTCCTCCCAGTAACCCATATGCAGACAAGCATAACTGGGGGAGAAACAGGTCCCCATAGCCACACCCCTGACTTGTTGGAACACCTGGTTTGAAAATAGGAACAAGTTGTTTTCCAGGCACATTCGGATCATGGTTAATAACATTTTGTTATGTTCAAAGAGGTTCATCAATCTCATGTTTAGATAGTGTTCAATTGCTCTGAGTCCATCCCTATGATGAATACTAGTGTATAGGGAGGATACATCTAATGAGATTAAAAGATAGTCTGTTTGCCATCGTATTCCCTGTAGCTTTTGTATTAGGTCACCAGTGTCCAAGATAAACGAAGCCAGTCTCTTGACATGTTCCTGTAAGAAGAAATCTACATATTTACTGATGTTTTCCATGATTGAATTGCAGGCCGAAATGATTGACCTGCCCGGTGGTTTCGTAGTATTTTTATGGATTTTGGGAATAAAATATATAATGGGCATAACCGGATGTTAATTTTTCAAGAATTTATATTCATCCATAGAGATGAGGCCCATGTTCCTCCATGCCATCAAGTTGGTATATATTAGCTTCCATGCTGCTTTAGCTTCAATCATTGTAGATTTCCTGTAACAGTTCCTGTCATTCAGTTGGCTCAATGCCTCCTCCATATACATTTTCCGTGGCCACAAAATGACATTGCCACCTTTGTCTGACTGTCTTATCACCACATTGTTATTTTTCTGTAATTTCCTTATCAATTGGTGATATGCAAGATCACGGTACTGGCGTTTTTTGGTATCCTTAATCCCCTTTAGATGCAGTTGCTTAAGGTCTTGAGCAACCTTATCATGAAAAATGTCAATGTTGTCTTTTAACATTAGGGGGCAGAATGTAGATTTGGGTTTAAAAGCTGTAGGTGCTATTCCCATCATACCTCTTTCATTCTGCTCTAAAGATACCTGTGTACTCTCAGCCTGCATTTGCAATAACTCGTTGTACCGTTCTGCATCTCCAGCAGTCAATAGTGGGGGACTCATACTGGATGGGAGTGTTTGTATCTTGGGATTAGATTTATGTAGCATGTGATATTTGCGAAGCTTCAGCTTACGAGTCCCAGCATAATCAAAATTGCTTCTCGCGCTGTAAGACAAACCCAATCTTAAGATATCAGTTTCTTTTTAAGACAGTGTTAAATTTGTGAGGTTAACTACAGTTTGTGAGTCATTAGTTGGTATATAACCACTTACTCGCTATCTCTCCACCAAAGGATTGCTTGGCAGGCTTTCAATTTCCCCATTCAATGCATCTATTTGTGTTTGCAGTTTAATCCGGTCACTCTCGGCGTATTTCACTAGGATTTCCACTAAGCGCCGAGAGGACTCTAGATTGCACTCTGCCCATTCTGACAGCATGCGGGTATCCGGGTCTTCATATGAAGGCGCTACCATGATGCGCAGGCCCGCGGTATTCGTCCAACTTCCAGATATCTGGTAAGCGAGTGGTGCTCCCACCACTTCGCCTGCTCTGACTTACTGGCTTTCTCGAGGGCTTTAAATAGATCCTTCATCTTGGGCTGGGACCCCTGTGTGCTGCTCGGTGCACCTCTGGCTATCATTTCCCCAGCCGGGGAATCAGTAAACATGCCGGTTGCTGCTTCTTCCCAGCTCCTCAACATGTCGGCGGACATAGCGTCGATCGATGGGCATATATATATTGTGTGTGTGTATATATATATATATATTTATAGTTGGGATTTAGTTTCCATAGGAAGAGAATATTTTTCATTTGCCAATAACCTCGGCGTTGTTTGACGAATACTTGCGAAATTTAAAAAACAAATACGACGCTCACTCCAGCTACTGTCTTTAAAGCTTTGTGGTGATCCGTCAAGTGGGTGCTGAGAAAAGGTGGGGGCCCAATACGCATTTTTCCCATGTTAATTCCAATTGCAACTTGAGACACGTCTACAGTCCGAACTGCCACATAATTACACCAAATATGAAAGGGAGGTAGATGTTAGTCCAGGGACTAACATCTACATTTTGGGATTTGGTGTGAATCCGTTCAGTAGTTGCAGAGTTAATAAACAAAATCCAAATTTGTATATATAGGGAAACAGCTCCTACGAGGATTCGACTGTCCCCGTGCTCAGATCTGATTGGTTTCCAACACTTCAAACCAGGAAGTGTTGGCAGCCATATTAGGACTTGGCTTGAGCTGAGTCCCAGAAAAAAACATTTAAAAAAAGAAAAGGGGGCAGGGTAGAAATGCCCTGATCCCCTAGACCTCTTGGAGGGTTCCCACTGGGACTCCACGAGGTCATAAAAGCATGTTTAAAAACATTTTCAGCGGGAGTCGCACTGGACTCGTGGCTTATGACAAAAATAAACAGAGCGCAGACTTCCACGCTTTGTTAATAATTGGCCCCCGGGTGGGCCAGGTCCATGGAGCATGTGCATAATAAAGGAGTGGGGTGCACAGGCCCTTCTCCTGGGGCTTATTAGTGGCCAGGGGACCACCACCTCCCCGGGGCTTATTTATTTTTAAAACTGGTGGCCTCTTGGACTCCACCCAGGCCCCAGGGATCACCACCTCTCTGGGGCCACATTCCGAAAACATATCAGGGGCCTCTTGGATGTCCTTGCCCCGGGGACCTCTACCTCCCCAGGGCTAATGAATTGTTATGGGGGGGGGTCTCTTGGACCCCACCCCCCATGGTCCTGAAGACCGCCACCTCCGTAGGCTCACAATAAAGGTATAGCAGAGGCCTCAGGGACCCCCTCTGGGCCCCAGAGACCACCACGTCCCTGGGGCCAAGGTAATTTGTAAAAAATGGGAGGGGGGCCACGTGGTCCCCCCTCCCTGCCATTCTTGGCCCCAGGACCACCACCTCCCCAGCACAGCCCCCGATCCTAGAGTCATAGATGGTCCTGGTGACCGCCACCCCCCGGGGCCGTCTACTCCTATGTCCCAGGATGCCCACCCCTGGGACATATCTGTTTGCTGAGTGTTGGCCAGAGCTTTACCGCTCCTGCCAAGCCACAGCAAACACTCTGTTTACAGCAAGCAAGAGTATTAAAAATGCTCTCACTTGCTGGAAGCAGAGCAGACTTGCTTAATTAATGGGGGAGGGGGACACAGCGCCCTCCTCCCCAGGCCATTTTTGGCTCTGAGAATCCCACCTCCAGGGACCCAGCCATATAGTGAACGGGGTGGAGGGCATACAGCTCCCACCCCGGGCCAATTTCTGGCCCGGAAAACCTATCTTTCTCGGTGCCAGCCACATTTAGAATGGGGGAGGGTTGCGCAGACCCTCCCCAGGCCAATATTGGACATGGGGACACCATCCCCCGTGGTCTGGCCAGTAAAGTGTGGGTGCCCTGGAGCCCATCCAGGGCAAACACTACCTCTTTGTTGGGGGCCGCGGGGGGAGCCTAAATGCCCCACAGCCCCAGCTGGCTCCCCACCTGTAGGGAGCAGCAAAACATGCTTCTCCCTGCAGTCGCTATTAGCTTTTTCATCTGTTTCCCTGCCTGCTTCACAGCGAGCAGGGAAGCAGATGAAAAGTCTGCTACCAGCGGGCAGGAGCATTTGTCCTGTTCCCGCCCACTAGGAACAGACTTAGTGTTTGCTCTCGCTTGATGGGAGCTTTAAAATTAGAACGCCAAGGCCATTAACGGCTACAAGAAGGGGAGGTTGTGCGTCCCCCCTCCCATGTTTTTGGCACAGCTAGGCCCTGGGAAATTCAGGGAAGTGAGCCGCATGCCCCCCTCACATTAAAAAATCTGCAGTGTCCCATGGGTGGCAGTCCCTGGGGCCAGAAGTTGCCTTGGGAAGAGGCCATGTGCGCCCCTTCTCCAAATGCATATTAAAAATCCCCCCCCCGGACCTCGCCCGCCTGGGGGGCCAATTGAAAAACAAGCATTGGAGACTGTGAGTAGGTGGGTTGGTATATGCTGTCCACTAATTAAAGTGGGCGCCTTATACCAGTCCACAAGACCATTATGATGTATATTATGAACCTTTATAGAATGCTATCCTAGTGGTAGCTATGGAGAGCAGCCTTCAGGCTTAATCTTGAAGGAATGTGAAGCAGCTTGTTTTACCAGAATATCACCTCTTAAATGACTAAATGAAAGGAGAACCACACAGTGTTTATATAAAAACATGTATTTATTCATATAACACTCTCTAATAGTCTCTATGTGAGACTAGGGCACAAAACACACAATACTGAATCAATAGAACATTTGTAAATAGCATAATACCCAGCGGGCTCCAGGGAGAGACCGAACCATATACTAAGAAAATGGTATAACAACTACAACTTAACTAGACACAGTGCCTAGAACACGTAGGATCGCTGGGAACCCAAGGAACCACCCAGAGGAGTGACACAGTGAGCCCATGGAGGACGGGTTCAGCGAGGAAACACGGACGCGTGCTCCCTACAACTCTATGGGCAAGTCGCGTTGGAAAATTACAAGTTAAGGGAACACCTAAGTGGACTTCAAGCAAACCCTTTGAAACATAGGAGGTTCGAAGGCCTACCCACCAGTGAGTACCGAGGTATCTGTGTTACCTATCCCAGAGGAGCCAGATGCATAGGTGTCAAGTGGTGTCAGAAATCTTCGTCGTTTTCAATGGAGAGCTGTAAAGAAGGACTGCTGGCTGGAAGGCAAAGAGTGTCTGGTGGAATCCAAGCCTGGATTCAAAGTGAGAGGAACCTGAAAGCAGAGGGGACAGAGTCTGGGTCACTTCTGGTGACCAAGGGCTTGGTAGTTGAATGCCCACCGATGTCGGGTGCTTCAGGTGAGAATAAGTGTTTTTGACTCTGCAGCCACGGGGACCAGGAGATGTCTAGGATGACCAGAATCCAGAGTTGAGCTGTCCCACAAAGGATGTCGAGAGATGAGGGGTCGATGTCCGGCTGTAGCACCAACAAACTTTGGCAACTGCAACCCATTTGGTCAGACGAAACAGGTTACAGTGTGGACCAGCAAGGTCCAGGGGACTCTCTAAGCAATGGAGAGTCAGGGCACTTCAGGAGCAACCAGGTAAGCCCAAGAATTCACAAGGTGCCCCTTGATAGGACTCACAGGCCGACGGACCAGGGATTGCGAGGAGACCCAAGCAAGTATGCAAAGAACCAGCCCACAGGACCCTCGGAGAGTGGAGGCTGGAAATCTTTAGTGCAAATACTGCACAGGGTCGGGACTACACAGATTCCAAAGCACAGGCTCAGGAATCGTCACTAAGCATATGCAACTGAAAAGTACGCTGTGCATAGGGGTTCGAGTTGCACGGTCTCCACGAGGGATAATGGTCTCAGAATAGCTGAGAGGGCAGATCAACCTCAGGGACCTTTGGGAACCCACCTCCTGTGTTGCTGAAATCTTCAGAGTCCTCTGGAGCTCGGGAGAAGCAAACCAGGTAGATGCGTTTAGGTGCCTGCTTTTGCAGGGGAGTAACTCCTTTTCTCCAAGGGAGATTCTTCAGTCGTGCAGCGTCGTTCAGGCAGTTGAAGTACTTGGTATCTTCTTAGCAGAATCTTGTCCAGGTAAAATCTAAAGTCCTGAGATCAGGTAAACCACTTTATTCCCATGGGTAGGGGTTGGATAGATTCTGTGGACCCTCCTATGGGAGGGGCAGGACAGAGGGGTGGCTACACCCATGTCCTTTGTCCAGTTTTGCACCAGAGCAGGAGCCAATGGCTTCCAGAACTGGTTTGAGCTGGACTATGTACAGGGACACCAAATGTGCCCCCAGTGCAGTCTCTCTGGCACTCAGAGAGTGCCCCCAACCAGCCCCAATACACTAAATCCTGTCTGGGAAGTGCTTACACCTCCCTGTGACAGGATGCCTATTGTCATGCCTTCCTCTGCGCAAGCTTGGCACAGCAACAGGATGGCAGACCCGTGTCTGTGGCTGGCAGCATCCATTTTGTGCTGTCCAGGTAGAGAAAGCTGGGTACCCGGTAGACCGGTGACCCACATATGTCCCTCTAGGAGGGTGGAATCATACCTCCACACCACACCAGTTACTGGTGTGAAGGTATGATTCCAAGGTGTTTGACACCAAATACAACATGTTTCTAAGCAGCCGTTTTAAAGTTAGCATTTACCGCGAGGTTATAATGCACTTAAACATATATGTCTGGCTGCATCACATACAACCCCGGAGAATGGTCTCCGAAAGCTGCAGAGGGGCTCTGCTCATTCAGGGGCACCCTCTCAAGTAAAACCCAGCACCCTGCCTTCAGGATTGTTATGGCCTGCCATAGGGTTGACTGATAGGTATTTAGGTGTAGTGATTTGGAGAGATATAATGAACCTATATCTCAGTAAGAGGTGCATGCACCATCTTACACAGTCTGAAGTAGCAGGCCTGTCATGTCAATTTGGATGGCTCTCATAGGTGGCATAATACATGCTGCAGCCCTTGGGAGGCCTGTGGGGTACCTATGCCCTGGGTACATGGTGTACCAGATACTAGGGACTGATAAGGGTACCCCAGAATCCAATCTGGAGTGTACCTAAATGTATATGTATTTTAATTTAAGGGAGAAAGCAGAGAGACTGGGGTACTGGATAGCAGGACCCCAGTCAGACTAAGCCAAAAACAGTGTGACAAAAGCAAAAAGTGGGGGTGACCATAAGAAGCTGATACTACTTTCCTACAGAGACCTCTGTGAATTTGCGGCAAATGAAAATAAAAGGGGATTCGCCCCCGGCGGGGTCCTTGTGTGACCCCACCACCAGGCCTAGGGAGTCAGGCTCTTCTTAATCTGCTCCCTTCTTTTGTTGCATGTTTTTATGGACTCGGGTTGAGGCCCGAGTTCCAACATGGCTGCCAGCACTTCCTGGTTGAAGTGCTGACAGTCAATCTCACAAATGCGATCTCTCCGATTCGTGGACCCTCTGCATCCATAGATATATATAAATCTTTTTTCTTTAATAACTACAAAATTAATTTACACCAAATTAACAAAATCTCTTGTTCTGGTTTAAAGTCTAGCTTTCTGCAAAATTTGGTTTATTCCGTTCAGCGGTTCGGCCTGTAAGGGTGTTCAAATTCCCCATGTAAAATTGCGTAGTGAAAACATGTTTTGGGACACCCTTTATCTCATCCTCTGCTTAATGAATCACCCCGAAACTTTTAAGACAGGGGCTGAAGTGAGTGGCAAACTAGTTTTGACAATTTTGTGAATATTCATCAAATGGGGCCAAAGTTATAGGCAAAACAGTAGGTATATTCACACGCACAGACCAAACACGGACACATACACAAATGCACAAGACACTCGTGCACTCGGGTACATATACATTATACCGATTCTGCAAATAATTTCATTCCTATAGTCCAAAGGGAAATAATTGTGCCTGCATAATTTAATATAGGGAGCTAAAGCGGACCACCTACATGTGTCATTCAAGCGATTGCAACACTCTGGTCATTCATTCGCTGAATCGGGCCCCACATTCCTGATGACCCTGGACTTTAGGCTGGTTAGAAATAGGTTACCTGTGTCAGTCAAATAGGACCTTTCAAACAGTCATTCGACTGAAGTAGGGTCTTATCGTTAGAAGCTGAGTGGTCTGTATCTGCACTCTCCGATCTGAATGCTTAGGAATATCAAGACAATAAGCGATGTAACTAATACATATACCAATGAATAAACACAAACATACTCATATGTTACATAATAATGCAAGCATGTTTATTGCCTTTACTGCATGATTGTTGAATGTGTGTGGGTGAGATTTATCAAACAAAAAATTACCATTGCTATAAATATTTTTTTTAAAATACTTCCGCGACCTGTTCTACTGATTGTTAGAAGCGGTTGTCTCTAGTTGGCAGAGATATACACTTCTGACAAATAGGGACACACCTTTTCCAGTCAGGGCAAGGGGATCACACACTTAGATAACCCCTGCTCACCCCCTTGGTAGCTTGGCAAAGCAGACAGGCTTATCTCAGAGGCAGTGCGTTAAGCATTTATGACCACATACAGTAATAAAGTGAATACACTACAAATGGACACGACACAGTAGTATTATAAAAATAAGGATTTTTATATAAGGCTTAGCACAAGACCAAATAACGACAAAAATATACCACAATCTCAATAAATACTTTTGGAAGGAAAGATAATAGTTCAAGCACGGTTTCTTCTTGGCACAAAGTCTTTAGTATCAAAAGCAACTCTTCTTCTTTAAAACACAGTTCTTGGCAACAATGTAACCCACACGGGAGTCACACGACGTCGAGGCAAAGTTAATCCCAAGGTTCGTCGTCGACCGCGAGGAGCGCTACGTCGAGCCCGGAGTCGCACAGACCCCCACAACACAGTACCTTGGAAATGTGAAGCACTCGATGATCAGCGGCGTCGAGATGTCCGGCGTCGCGTCTTCGGCGTCGATCGGGCCTCGGAGTCGGGGCGATCTGCAGCGGCGTCGACCGAAGTCAGGCAGGAGCAGTGCTCACGAGGTGAAGCAGGATACGGCGTCGTCGATGTCGATGTTGCAAGAGTGAGCAGCGCTCACGGCGTCGAGAGGGCTCGATGTTGATGCGATCAGCAGCGGCGTCGACACAGGGTCACTTGGAGCTGGAGCCGAACTCGCTACTCACTGGCGTCGCTACTGGCGTCGATCGGGCCCGGCGGCCGGCGTCGAAGGTGCGGGACACTGGAGGCGTTACTCACGATGTCGAGCTGGATTCGGCGACGTCCGTCGGCGTCGAGATTGCTGGATTCTTCAGAGGTGCTGGATTTCAGGTTCCAGCAACAAGCACTTTTAGCAAATAGATGAAGTCCTTTAGCCCTGTGACTTCAACAGGAGGCTGGCACTCTTCCAGCCCTTGGAGATTTTCTTGAGCAAAGTTTGAGAGTACACACTCAGTTCCTCTCTCCTGGTTCCTTGGCAAAAATAAAGAAGCAACTGCAGGATTCCCCCAACAAACAGCACTCTGGCAGAAGGGGTAGGCAGTCCTTAGATCAGCAGGCTTCTTGTCCTTGGTTCAGGTTTCCTTGTCAGAAGTGATCTAAATTCTTGGTTCAGGGGTCCTCCTCTTATACCCCTTTTTGGCTTTGATCCCTTTGTCCATGCAGGGGAATTTCCCCCCATCTTGGGTTTGTTGTGGGTGTTGCCAGGCCGAAGCACCTGGCCTATTCACTGTGCAGGGCAGAGTCTTCAGCCGCCCAGCAGGAGCGGAGCCAGCATTGTCACTGGCAGGGGCAGGGCCATCAGTTGCCCGGCAGGAGGTGGGCCAGGAAAGTCCCAGGCAGGCACAGAGTCATCAGTCGCCTGGCAGGGGGGCGGAGCCAGCATTGTATCAGGCAGGGCAGGCTATCAGGGGCTACTCTTCCCCTACTCTCAAGGCAAATGCCCCACTCATCCCACACTGACTCATTCAGACCTCTGGAGCCACCCAGCTCCTGTCACACGCACCCCAGAACCAGCAGAGACCGGTAGACAGTTAGACAAGAAAATAGCTACTTTCTAAAAGTGCTATTTTCAAACACAGAGTCCAAAAACCATCCACCCAAACGGATGCGTTATTAAACCCTGAGTTCAGGGATACCAAACTCGACATTGCACCATGCTCCCCGAGCCCGCTAGGGTTAGAGCATTAATAATCCTGGCAGCCCATTCTAACTGATGGAGAGCAGGTTACCTTACAATAGTGAAAAACGAATATGGCTGTAATTCACTATTAGGACATGCCAACCTTGTCAGGCTTGTCCTACCTTATGCTTACAATGCACCCTGCCCTTGGGCCTACCATAGGGGTCACAAACAAAAATGGCCTGCCCCTAGTAGGCTCTATGGCTATAAGGAATTTTTCTATTTAATTGTAGCGGAGGATGTGTATATACCTTCTGTCTACATAGATTGCACTCTGTTGCCAATTCGACCCGGCAGAATTGCCTACATGTGTGTGTCTAAGAGGTCCACCACCCAACTATATGTGCCCACTATTTTCCAATCGTGAAACTTGCGCAGTCCTCGTGACAGTCAGACTGCTCGTGGTCTAGCAATGGTAGACCTTCAGACATACTTTTACTAGGCCGCTTTTGTGGGTGGCACAACATGTGCTGCAAGCCCACTAGCAGCATTTGTATTTACAAGCCCTGGCACTCCTGGTGCACGCTACTAGGGACTGACAGTAAACCAAATAAACCAAACATGGAATTCAATCAATACAGCAATTTCACATAGGGAGCACTTGCACTGTGGCACTGATCAGCAGTGGCACAGTGCCCAAAGCAATATACCAGCAAAAACATCGTAAACAGAGGAGGCAAACAGAAAAAATGGAGGAGAGACTCATGCCAATGATGTCAGGTCTAACACTGATGAAATGCATAACCCTCATTAATGTTTTTGGGGGGTTCTGCGTATTTACATGGAGGTACGAGGGGTGGGAGGATCACAAAGGGCACTCTCAGTTGAGCTATTAAATATAAGGAAGCACATGAGTGAAATGTGCCTTGAGGACTTTTGTGACAATGAAGTTACAGTTTGTAGACATTAAGGATAATTCCTCTGAATGGAGAAACACTTACGTATTCTATAAGTGTGACCCTGACTCCAAGCTCTAGAAGTTTGTGAATGTATCTTGCAAGGTCCTCACCTCAGAGCCCAGGGGGTGTGACAACCCCTGTTGGGGAGTGAACAGCTACAGCCCCTCTCTTCAGATGCTGAAATTGGTCCCTTTGCCTTCCCACACCTTAGCTGGAGGCCCATATATATTGCCAGGTCTCCCCAGGGCAAAGGAGAGCTCTGAGAGAGATGAGTGTCTCTGCACATACTTCAGAAAAAGGTGAAAAGAGCACTACGAGGACCAGGTATGTGTACAAACTCGTACACCGCGACATATGCAGCCAGAAACATTAAAGGATAATTAGCTACACTTTCTAAAGAAAACAGCAGAAAATGTGACGAAATATTTATGTTCAACAAAGGAAGATGACTAATACCTCTCTTTTTCACATGGGTCCCCGCTTTGCGAGGATGGGGGGTGTAAACTGCAGTTTGGAGAAAAACGTCCAGAGTAAGTTTGCTCCAAAACACTGAAGGAACGCACATGGTCCGGAGCCCCTGCTCGCCTTCCTCCCTGAGCAGGCCAGTCCCTCGGCCGGTTGCCGTTCTAGCACTGGACGGTCATTTGCGAATTTCCTCCATGTGAGAGGACGCAGAGATCCGACAAAATAAGAAATGCTCTTTTCAAAGTGACCCTGAGATACTGAAGTATCTGGATGGGAGGGGCCATCCAGATGTGTGATGGCACCGCATCAGGGCAAACAGTCCTCTTGGCAACCCTAGGCCTCCAAACTGTGTGCTGTGCTCTCAGTGCAGTGCATCCAATTACGCACACCTCAGTGGCGGCTCCTTTGCTAAGGCAGAGGAGCATCACCTCACCGGTTTTATAGCAGTGAAATAAAGAGAAAATAAAATAACTCACGTTATTATCATTTTATTTTCTCCTACTTTGACATCTTTGCGTGAAGGGGCTGTGGTAGAGGAGGAGTGGTAGCACCTTCTTTAATGCGCAATGACTGCGTGGCTGGCCCTCTCGGGCCGCCCAAAACAGTCTTGCGCACTTTGCATGTTCTCCATTCAGGCTGCATTACAGCCTGCATGGAGAACATGCCCAGGCTCCCAGTCAGCGTCCGAGCGCTGAAACACGACATGCAGACCAATCACAACTCTGCTAAGACAGCGTTGTGATTGGCTGTGGGTGTGCTTCCTGTTGTTTAGGTCAGGACTGCGGAGGAGATACGCGGCAAGGAAGTGGAAAGAAGGTACATTTTTTATTTTATTTTTTTGCTGCCCGCGTCCCTCACGTGCTGGCCCCCGCCCCCTACCTCCAATCCGTGCCAGCCACCTCTGGCACACCTACAGGATTTGTACACCACTATAGCTGTGCGCAACCAAAATGTATGCAGCTCACACCATGCACCAGCGGCCATCATGGACGCGCAAACTCTGGCTTTTCTGAGCCTGCTGCTGGCCACCGTCTGCCTCTCAGAAGGTGTGTCCGAGCACGAAGCAGATGCCATGGCTGCTCTTGGGCACATCCAGTTCACATATCCCAGGAGAGGGGAGTTAGGTGTGCTCTCAATGGTGTTGTGTACTTTTTCACCGCAGGTCAACCTCGAGAGCGGGGGGCTGTAATGTTTGTTGCTGGTTCTTTTTTCAACTTAATTGAGCTTGCAACTGGTGTGCATTTGGTGGCATTTCCTAGAAATGCGCCTCTTAGTCACTGTCTTTTTACAGCTATTGTAGCCCAACACTGTGATGTTTTAAAGCGCAGTCAGTAGAGGTACGATCTGGGAGCTGCAAACCAGGGAAAGGGCAAAAATTGCAATTTCGTCTTCATTCAAATAGCTGAGAAACACAATGGAATTTTTCAGCCATCAGCAGTGTTCGTCTCAAAGGAAAAATAGAAGGGAAAATGCAGTTTTGGACATGGGGTAGATTTGTGAGAAAATAAAACAACATACCTTCTCTACCAATCCATTTCATGTGGGGTTAATATTTTTTCTTAGTCTAATCTCCAGTTGGATGTGTCTATTTAGACTCTGCTTTGAATAATACAAAACTGCTCTGGAAAAAGATAGTGCAGTTAGCAACCTCCTTTACAACAAATCAGAAAAGCGTCATATATGGTAATGCCCCAACTAAATATGCTCGTTGTAAAATATGCAGTTTTGTGATACTTGTCTGAAAAGATCTCCTGGGATCTGGCCCACCCAGGGGGCAAAAAAAAACAAGCTTGGGAAACCACGCTTATTTTCTTTTTTAATTTTGCAACAATTTTTTGTTGTTGTAAAAAACAGGGTTCCCCCCCTCACCCCCCCCCCCCTTCCCCAGCGAGGTCCCTGTGAGACACCACCACCAGGCCTAGGGGGTCAGGGTATTTCTACTCTTCCCCCATCTTTTTTATTTTTTTTAAAATTGGTTTTGTGGACTCAACTGTTTCCAGAGTTCCAACATGGCTACCAGCACTTCCTCATTGAAGTGTTATGTTATGTTATTATGTTATGTTATTTGGTATTTTTATAGCGCACAGCTGCCCCAGCAAAGGGGCGTCCTGGCGCTCTGACAGATGCTGTAACATAACACATAATAAAAGAAAAGGAATTAACTAGATGCCGGGAACAGGAAGGTTTTAATCGCCTGCCTGAAGGTGAGCAAATCTTCAAGGGCTCGAATGTGAACAGGGAGCGAATTCCATAAACTTGCCGCTAGCACCCTAAAGGATCGGCCACCCATTCTGCTCAGCTTGAAGCGTGGACGGATGGCTAGATGAAGCCCCTCTGATCTCAAGGATCTAGAAGGCTTGTAGGGTATAAGAAGAGGAGCAAGTGCCGGCGGCGACGAAAATTTTAGAATTTTAAAGGCCAAACACAGCGCCTTGAATTTAATGCGCTGTCTGACCGGGAGCCAGTGCAAGGCCGTGATGGTACCAGACACTGAACAGTGTCTGGGAAGGCCCACAATGGCTCGTGCCGCGGCATTTTGTACTCTTTGGAGCCTAGAGGCCTCCGCTTGATTCACCCCTAATAGCAGTGAACTGCCGTAGTCCAGCCGAGAAAGTATTGAGGCTTGGACTACAAGCTGTCTGGTAGGGGGATCAAAGTACTTTAGGACCGGCCTAGTACCACGCAGAATTCCGTAGCACGTGGCAGCCACCTTCATGGTGTGATCTCTGAAGGTCAACGCAGAGTCTACCCATACTCCTAAATTTCTCACTCCAGCAGCTGGAATAGGAGTGACACCAAGCTCCGAAGGCCACCACTGATTTCCCCATTGCTCCGCGTGCTTCCCTAGAACCAATACCTCCGTTTTGGTGGCATTCAACTGGAGGCAGTTGGTGCGGAGCCAGCCGGCTACTGCCAAGAGACCCGCACGGAATCTGGGGGCCTCCACCTCAGGGTCTTCACTAAGTGTCACCGCTAGCTGTGTGTCGTCAGCGTATGAGGTCATCGTAAGACCCCACTGTTTGACGACACCAGCCAACGGTTTCACATAGAGGTTGAACATTATTGGGCTCAACGAAGATCCCTGTGGTACCCCGAGCTCCAAAGGATAGGTGGCAGATTGACCAGGTGGTATAGCCACTTTAAAGGAGCGGTCTGCCAGAAAGGACCGAAACCACTGGAGAGCGACATCCGTCACTCCCGCCTCCTGTAAGCGTTGGATAAGAATATGGTGGGACACAGTATCGAAGGCAGCGCTTAGATCTAATAGTATAAGCGCTGCAGTATGACCTGAGTCAAGTACCTGGCGAAGATGTTCCGTGATGTAAAGTAATGCCGTCTCGGTACTGTGTCCTGACCGGAAGCCGTTCTGACTGGAATCCAGAATCTGGTTGCGAGCCAGATGTTCGGACAGAACAGAGTTGACATGGGCTTCTGTTACTTTGGCGATCCAAGGCAACAGGGAGATAGGTCGATAGTTTTCTGGCAGTCGGGGATCAGAGTTGGCTTTTTTTAATATCGGAGTGACCACTGCCTGTTTCCATGCCACCGGTACCGTTCCACAAGACAGTGACATATTGATAAGGTTCAATATGGGGTCACGGCAAAGCGGGGAAAGTGTGTTAATGAAGGCTGGCTTTAACGGGTCCGCAGGAGAGCCTGACTTGACCTTAAGGCTGAACCTGTCAAAGGCCTCACTAGACAATTCAGGTAGAATGGCCAGAGGCTCAAAATCTGCCGTGACAGGGGTAAAAGCCAATCGATCCTTGTGGAGTGTGTCCTTGTGGAGTGTGTCAAACCCACGATAGATTTTTGCCACTTTCTCCACAAAAAAGGAGGCCAATTTGTCACAGTGCAAGTCTGTGCAAATCACCTCTGATGAGGATCTATTTTTCATAAGATCCTTCAATACCTTAAAAATCAGTTTTGAAGGATTGGGGCTGGTAGCAAATTCTTGCGCGTAAAATGCAGCTCTTGCTCTGCAGATAGCTCTATGATAGAGCTTCAGCTCAGTGAAATATCGAGTTTCCAGCGCGGGGTCATAGGAACGTCTCCATTCCCTCTCTGTTTTACGGCAGGATTTCTTCAATTCTGCGAGGGATTCATTATACCAGGGGCTAGGTGTTTTTGTCCGGCCTTTCGACCACCGCAAAGGTATAAGAGCGTCCAAGGCATCTGTAATCCAAGCGCAGAAATGTTGATATCCTTGATCCACATTCGTGAAGGTACTCAGCGGTTTTCGCTCTAGTGTACCGTAGAACTCTTCCAACGTAAGCTTATGCCAAGGCCTTTTAAAGATAGGCCTGTCTGTGGATATAAAAGGCTTATCGTGGACTGGACAGAAAGCTTCTATTAACAGGTGATCAGTCCACCCCATCAGCCTCGGTTCTGACAACCTTAACCCATCTAGTGTGGAGAAGAAGGGGTCAAGAATATGGCCTCCCGAGTGGGTTGGAAGGGTAACGAGCTGAGTCAGTTGGAGAGCTTCCAGATCCGCCAATAAGGAGCTCACGATAGTGGAAGATCCATTATCAAAATGGATGTTGAGGTCACCCAAAATATTAAAATTGGCACAGCCGAGTGCTATAGGACTGACCATGTCTGCCAGCGCAGACCTAAAAACCGAATCATTGCCGGGGGGGCGGTATACAAGGAGGCCACTGAAAGTAAATTGATGGGAAAAGGCAACTTTAAAAATGGCGCTTTCACAAGCGGGTAGCCCTGACGGCTTCCATTCCGCCGGAAAACAGGATTTGACTGCCATAGCAATACCGCCACCTCTTGTGGTCCTGTTAGAAGTGAAGATGGTATAGTTCTGAGGGAATGCAAGATTCAATATGGCAGAGTCGGAGTCCTGGAGCCAAGTTTCTGTCATTAAGAAAAGATCGGGATCTTCTTTCTCTATCAGGTCATAGATAGACAAGTGATGTTTTACAAGTGATCTAACATTAAGGCACCAAATACGTGGATCTCGCGATGCAACACGTAATCGTGTGGTTGGGGCGGCATTCTCCAAGGAGCATATTTTAGTAGGGCTCTTAAGAGACCAGCCATTACAGGCGCAGCTGTATGGGCCAATTAAAGGGTCCACAGGCTTACACGCATCTCCTTTGGACGTTTGCCCTATGACCAGCAGCTCTGACCGTGTGTAGGAAATCATCCCAACCAGGGGCGGCGAAACAATGATGTGTTGATATACAGAGCCTGCCCAGCCTCGCGCTGCCTCGGCGCGGACGAGCGCAGACGGGCAGGACTCTGGCACGACTCCGGCTAAGCGACGGCGTCCTCACCTGCGCGTCCCGCTGCGCGGGAGATGGGAGCTTTAAATAGGCTCGCCAATTAAAGCGCGAGCGCGAGGACGCTCCAAGATGGCGCCCAAAGCTATCTTTCTATTCCCTACCCAAAATGGCGCCCACAATGAGCCACCCCCGGGATCCAGACCCGCCAAAACGGCGGTGAGGGAGCCGATTATGTGCAGTAAGAGGAGGGGGCCAGGACCCTACTAAAATCAGGGAATAAGTGCAGAAATTAAAATCCAAACAAGATACAAAACGAGGAAAGTTAAAAAGCGCGGCGAAGCGCCTGCAGCAGCGCCAGCAGCAGCGTGTGTCCAATCAGGTAAGCATCTGTCAAGGCCTGCCCTGAAAATGAGTTCGCCTTAAATAGGCTCGCCAATTAAAGCGCGAGCGCGAGGACGCTCCAAGATGGCGCCCAAAGCTATCTTTCTATTCCCTACCCAAAATGGCGCCCACAATGAGCCACCCCCGGGATCCAGACCCGCCAAAACGGCGGTGAGGGAGCCGATTATGTGCAGTAAGAGGAGGGGGCCAGGACCCTACTAAAATCAGGGAATAAGTGCAGAAATTAAAATCCAAACAAGATACAAAACGAGGAAAGTTAAAAAGCGCGGCGAAGCGCCTGCAGCAGCGCCAGCAGCAGCGTGTGTCCAATCAGGTAAGCATCTGTCAAGGCCTGCCCTGAAAATGAGTTCGCCTTAAATAGGCTCGCCAATTAAAGCGCGAGCGCGAGGACGCTCCAAGATGGCGCCCAAAGCTATCTTTCTATTCCCTACCCAAAATGGCGCCCACAATGAGCCACCCCCGGGATCCAGACCCGCCAAAACGGCGGTGAGGGAGCCGATTATGTGCAGTAAGAGGAGGGGGCCAGGACCCTACTAAAATCAGGGAATAAGTGCAGAAATTAAAATCCAAACAAGATACAAAACGAGGAAAGTTAAAAAGCGCGGCGAAGCGCCTGCAGCAGCGCCAGCAGCAGCGTGTGTCCAATCAGGTAAGCATCTGTCAAGTCAAGTGCTGTCAGCAAATCAGATCTCACCATGAGATCTCTTGGATTCGCAGGCCCTCCGCGTCCCTGGATATTTATAAATCTTTTTTCTTCAATAATTCAAAAACTACTGGACAGATTTCATCAAATTACAAAAAGGGCTTTTTCTAGACCAAGAGCTAGCTTTCTTTCAAATTTGGTGTAATTCCGTTCTGCGGTTTGGGCTGTAGTCGTATTCAAAATCCCAATAGGAAATTGCATGGGGAAAACATGTTTTGGGACTACCCCCTTCTTCCTCTGCACCCGCTTGACATATCATTCAGAAACTTTCCAGAGAGCAGCTGATCTGACTGGTGTACTAATTTTGAAAATTTCATGAAGATTCATCAAATGGCTCCCAAGTTATTAGCAAAACTAATAATGCTTTGTCTATGGAAACTAGGTCCTATAACCACATACTGGTGACTGTGGGGTGTGTGTGTGTGTGTGTGTGTGTGTATGTGTATGTATATGTATATATATATATATATATATATATATATATATATATATATATATATATAAAAAATAGTACTTCCCAGTACTTTTATGTGGTACATTACAATGACGTAAAAGAATGCCTTGTTAAGTTCAACAAAAAGTATATATTTTTTTTTTTTGAAAACCTTTATTGACATCAAAAAGGAGAGACAAGTCAAGGCCTACAACCCAGCCGGCCGGCCGCAATGTACAAAACAATCAGGAGTCACCAGGCAAATATCACATAATCAATCAATACAAAGCAGAGGCCGTACAATCATAAAAGGGGGGAGAAAAAATTCAGGAACCAAAGGGCTAAAACACAGGAGTAAATAAGGCTTAATTTTATAATATGGGGAGAAGACGTATGACAGGCGCACTTTCAATACGGAGGCATCCGATATCCCGTAATCAACTGCAACATTAATAAGGGGGCATGGGGCCAGAAGATCGGGGGGGATAATACAATGCATTCAAGAAATCAGGATATGTGAGACACAATCAGCCCCTGAGCATTCTTCTCGTAACATGCCCGCCACCCAAGACACTACCAAGCCAGAACAGAGGGATCGGAAAGACAATAAACCAAAACCAGCTCGTCATAAGAACTTCTAGGACACCGAGAGGAAAAAAGGGGGGGGGGACGAGGTAGGGAAGGGGAGGGGGAAGGGAAGGGAAAACGGAGGGAAGACAAAATAAGACAATAAAAAGGGAAATAAAAAAATAAGAAAAACGAAAGGAAGAAGACACGCCGACCCAGGCCCCCCGTGGCAGGAAGACAGGAGACAAAAGGAGTAGCGGCCCAAGTGGGGGTATGGCAATCGGGGAGAAAGACAGCCGAAACCTATCAGGAGCATTAACGACGCCACACCCCCCACCCGAAACACACCAGAGGAGGTCAGGACAGATGCGGCCTCACGAAAAAGAGATAGAAAAGGGCCATAGAACCAGAGGACAAACAAAAAATAGTACCCAACCCACCCGTCCCACCCTGCACCCCTGTAGAAGGCTATGGCCTACCCTTCAGACAGCGTGCCTGTCGCCCTAAACCAGAACCCGAAATATAGCGAGAAGTAAGAAAGAAGAACGAGACAAAAAATAACAACAAAAGCGAAGAAAAAAGGACAGGAGGGAGGAGCAGAATAACTATAATCCGAACGGGCGGCCGCAGCCCTCCGCCCAACCAGAAAAGCACAGTCAAAAACAGACCAGGACGACACCCCATCACGCGCTATAAAACATTAAGAGAAGGGGACCGCCCACCTTTCTACGATTAAAAACAATGATGCTACTAAATCGTATACCGGGAATCAAACAGAAGTCGTACATTTCACCCCCAACCCTTTCGAGCGACAAATCCCACCCACCACATGGCAATGTAAAACCACATACTAAATACGAAATCAGCATATAGTCGAGTGGAATGGTGACTAACAAAGCTACGTGGGGGGTAGATAGATCCACAAGGGAGCAATAGTCCGAACCAAAAGTGTAGATGCATCAACAATCGCAGCACGATCAGTGTAAAACAGGAGTTCAGTTGCGCCACTGGAGCGGGCGAAGTGGTCCCAATTATAGACACAGGCAAAGTCATCGAAGCAAGCACAGGAGGCAGTCCACCAATAGTTTCAGGCAACAATGTCGAACATGGTCGCAGTACAGCATCCAAGTCCCCGGGGTCCGAACCATGAAAAGCAGGGCGCCCCAAAGTCACCGGCACACTACACGATCTTCGATCAGTGGCGGAGACACTCAAGTCAATCGAGGGGGGCGAGGCAATGAAGTCATCGAAGCAAGAGGGCGACAAGAAGAAATGGCCGCCCAAAATGGCGGCAGATCGTGGCGGACCCACCGAGACTCCCAGGGCCAGGGAAGCGTGTAGGGATCTCAGGGCTTCCAGGATATCTCTGACCGTCGGCTCACGTCCACCAGATCCGCTCCCCACACGATTAGGCAACACGGGCCCGCCGCCACAGGGTGATTCTCGTTCCAGACGGTCGGCCGCCATTTCGTGAATCAGCCCAATCGCCGCCCACCAAGACCCCCGGAAATAACAGTTCGCAAATGTAGGACTTTACAAACTCCGGGGGTCCCAGCAAGGGCGGCCTCGATGCCAAAAGGATATCCGCCCAAAACGGGTCTCCGCCAGCACCAGCTCCGGTGCCCCAAACAAGCGGAGTCCGGGCCCCGAGGACCAGGGCCGCCGGACCCAGCAGCGGCGGAGGGAGACCCCTTCACAGAATCAGGTCCCGGGGCCTCTCACCCACGTCGGCCGCGCAGCCACCAGGGCAGGCCCGGGTCAGGATCGCCGGGATCTTCGCACATCGGCTCCCAACACTGGTTCTCGCTCTCGGCCGGGGCCGAGAGCCGTCGGATCCCGCCGGCCAGGTCCCGGTCCAATTCTCGCAGAGGCCCCGATCCCTCGGAGGCCACAACTCCGGAGCCACTGCACACCGAGACCCCGGGGTCGGATGGTAAGTACAAACAAGCCGTTATGTTTCAATGCCCCAAAAGATGTGTCGTCCTCAGACAGGATAGAAGACAGGATCGTCAATCAGGACGGAGGGCTGCGGGAGCCGAGCTAAAGGGCGACCATCACGGCCGCGAGCTAGGCTCCTCCCCCTAACAACAAAAAGTATTTTTGTGTTTGTGACAGACTAACCTGTCCACCAGATTCTAAATCTGCCCTTTAGTCCTTTTATGCTTAGTGGGATCCTAACTTGCTGATTTTGATTTTACCTTTCCTTCTAGTCACCATGTCATGTCATAGATTGAAGCCCACTAACCACACCCCCTTTGCTCATATTGACGCAAGCCTTCAGAGTACCTTTTTCTACTGAAAGTCATAATCTGTCTTGTGTTGAACATTTTCCATCCTCAAGGGAGTCGCACTCCACCACCCATGGAATTCCTTAGTATTTATTTTTTATTTTCCTCTACATTGAACTAACTGCTTTTAAAATGCAAATTTTAATTCAGCTTTGGGAAAACAAGCAGAACTAGGACAACATCCTGCTGCAGAGGGGTGCAGAGACATACTTCTTCATTGCCTGTGCGCTATAAGGACAATCTGATAGAGATTACTAGCCACAGATTCCTTAACGTAGAATTATAGATAGGCGTGAGACTGGATCCGGAAACTTTTTGCCACAGCAAGCCTTCAGAGTACCTTTTTTCTACTGAAAGTCATAATCATCTGTCTTGTGTTGAACATTTTCCATCCTCAAGGGAGTCACACTCCACCACCCATGGAATTCCTTAGTATTTATTTTTTATTTTCCTCTACATTGAACTAACTGCTTTTAAAATGCAAAGTTTAATTCAGCTTTGGGAAAACAAGCAGAACTAGGACAACATCCTGCTGCAGAGGGGTGCAGAGACATACTTCTTCATTGCCTGTGCGCTATAAGGACAATCTGATAGAGACTACTAGCCACAGATTCCTTAACGTAGAATTATACATAGGCGTGGACTGGATCCGGAAACTTTTTGCCACAGCATCCCTGCGCGCCGGGGGGATGGCATCACGTGACTCCGCCCAAGCGTCGTCCGCGTATGTGACATCAGCGAGGTCACATAAGTCCCACCCCGGCGCGCCTGCGTCAGTTTTTTCCTTTTTTCGCTTGCAACACGGATCTGGTCTCTGTTCGGGCCTGTTTGGGCCCCTTTACTTTTCTCATTATGATATATTTTGGTGAAACAGTGTGCAAATGCCTTCGGGCTTCAAGAATTGCACGTCGTGTGGGCGTCTTATGTCGGTGACCGACCCTCATCTCATTTGCATGTGGTGTTTAGGGGAGGATCACAGCACCACTGATTGTGAGGCGTGCCAACAGCTGAAGCCGAAGTCGCGGTGGGAGCACTGGATGAAACTGCTCTTGGCGCGTCTTTCAAGGTCGGCTACATCCCCTCGATCAGCCTCGGCAGACGGTTTCAGAAGCGGCTGTCGTCGGCGTCCTCGTCCCTCTCTGATGTCGCGAGAGCGTCGCTCCCCGGTGGGTAAGTGTTGCAGCTTGTCCCCGGGGACTGGTGTTTGGCCTGCCTGGGGCGTGGGCTCTCCACGGGTGATGCGGTCCCTCGTGTCGTCCTCCTATCCACCGTTTCCTGGTGAAAGGGTGTCAAGAGTCCAGATGGAAACAATTGCGGCGGCTTTGCAGGCCTCGCTGGCGTCTCCTCCTCCTCTTTCCCCTCCGGAGGCGTCAGCGATCCCTTGCATTGCGCGGGGCCCTCTGCGGCATCTCCGGCGACTCCGGCCCTGGCACCGACTGGCTCGGCTGCAGACTTGGAGGATGTGGTGCTGTTGGGGTGCGGCCCTTCGGGGGTCCCTCCTTCGTACCACAGCGCCTCTGCCTCGCCGCAAACTCCCGCGGGAGTCCCTGTGGTGTCACGGGAGGTCACCGGGGCTCGGTTCACATCCCCGAGCCCTACTCGGCCCTCTGGACAGGCGGCTGCCTTGTTCACGGCTGAGCTGATGCCGCCACGGCGCCGGCACCTGCTGTACCGGGTTGCGCCACAGGTGTCGGTGGACCCTCCTCATCCCGCTCTGAATCAAGACTGGACAGGGACCCCTCGACCTCCCCCCGGCCCCTCTCATCCCTCCGCGCAGGCGGCTGCCGCATCGGAAGTCGAGTCAGAGGTTGAATCGGCCCTGGCGGCACCGCATGGGTCGGCGGGCCACCTCCGTCACATTCTGGGCCGAGTCTGGCGGAGGGCTTTGTGTCACTCCCCTGGTCCCTCTCGTTCCTCCACGTAGGCATCTGCCTTGTTGGAGGTCGAGTTGGCGTCGTTCCGGCACCGCCCCTTGGCCACTTCGGCTCCGGCTCCACTCTGGGCCCCAGCACGGTGTGACTTGGAGGAGGCCTATCCGGCGTCTCCTTCGGTGCCGGATGGTGATGACGTCCTGCCTCGGGCGGCAGACTCTACGGCACCAGACAGTAGTCGAGTCGAGTCTTCGGACGCTCCCTCTTCTCTGGAGGTTGGGTGCCTACTGGTGTCATCCACCCCGGAGACAGGGCACCGCGTGTTGGCTTTTTCACCGGCATCATCGAAGGGCGGCTCCCCGCCATTCCCTAGGCCAAGGTGTTCGCCGGAGGAGCAACAGGTCCCCCACTCTTCGGTTCCTTCTAACTTCCAGGTCTGGCCTTTGCCCACCCCGCTCGGCTTCAGGGATGGCCTCCTTAGTTTACAGCCATCGCCCACGGAAGAGCGACTTTCTCCACTGCGGCGCCCTTCGGAGACAGGTGCGGCCTTCGATCACGCAGTGTCCACGGCTGTGGGTATTCTGCTCATGGGTGACTCGATTGCTCATTTCCCTGTGGGCCATTTTTTGGAGGTTCTCCACCAGTGCTCTGGTGGGAGGGAGCTATTGCTTCCCTTTGAAGATTTGCTCCTTTTTTCCCTGATGGGGGCTTGGAGGCGCCCCACCTCAGGGGATCCGGTGCCTCAACACCTTGTGCACCGGCACCTTCTACTTTTGCTGACTGCCTTTCCCTCCCTGCCACCACTGTTGTCTCCACCGTCCCAGGAGGCCCACTGGCAGGACTCTTGGGGGCGCAGCATGTTCGCCTCGACTAGCACTGCCCTGCGGGCCCTTAACACCTTATGTGTTTTAGCTATGGCCACCTCTTGTTTGTGGGACTTGGCTGAGTCCTTAGGATCCGCTGCTTCTCAGGAGACTGTTCAGGTGGACTTAGGGCATCATGCTCTGGATGGCCGGGAGCTAGCGGCTTTTATTCTCTGCTCTGCTCTGGACATCTCGGAGGTGCTGGACCGGGCCATGGTTTCCTCAGTCGCCATCCGCCGCCATGCATGGCTTCGGGACGGCGTGTTCCCTGAAAATGTTCGGGAACCACTGATTGATCTTCCATTCGATGGCACCCTGTTATTTCATGCCCCGGCAGACTCCACAATCCAAAGGTGCTTGGCTGGGCTCTGTCCTCCTCCTCCTCCTTCTTCCCCTCCTCGGTGACTGCTGAGTTGATCTGGTTCTGGACCTTCTTCTGGGCCGGTTGCCCTTGCTATGTGGTGTGTTTTATGGCCACTTGAGTCCTCCTTGCTGGGACTGTGGCGTTGTTGGCTGCTGGACGGCCCTTTGTTGACTGTGTGTTTTTGCTAGAATTGTCTGCACAGACTTGGCACTTCTGCTTTTCTCTTGGGCAGCTTGATAAACCTTCCGCTGGGGTTTATTTACCCTTGGTTCTTTTGTTTTTTTCTCTGTTGCGGAAGTTTCTTCCAAAGAGGGTTCCCATGTCTTGGGATTTAACTTACCCTATGTGGGGTAGTGGTAGCTGTTATATAGCTTGCTCTCTGCTAGGGAGTTCTGGTCGCCTTCGGGCCCCTGATCTCCATGGCATTTATGTATGTTGCTTCTTTAGGTCAGGTGCGCGGACACCTCATAATAGTGTGTCCGGGCACTTCCTCGCCTTCCTGCTCCTGTCCTGGAGGCTGGGATGATTCTGTGTTTCTTCCTTTGTCAGGCGTCGCCTGCCCGATCTTCCTGTGGCTCCAGGCTGTTCTTCCTTCTTCTGGCAGGTTTATTACTGCCGGCGCCACTCTGTCTGGTCTATTGCCTTCCGTCTATGGTGGGCTAGCCTTCTTTTCCCTTGTTTCCTTGGGCCCTCTAGGCTTTACTTCTTCCTCTTCCTTGTCCTGGCATTGGATGGAAGCTCTGTTGCCTTGTACGGGCGTGGGGTGCTTCGGCCTCCCTGCCCTTGCCCTTGGTTCCTCTGTTGTGAGTGAGCGGGCTTCTTCAAATCCTTTCTTCTTCCTACATCCCTCTTGGGGTCGGTGGTGTTCTGCTTGTGGGGGTTCCCCCCTTGCCTGGGAGGACGGGCGGTTCGCCCTGTCCATTGGACTAGTCCCCTGTGGGCCTCTCTGTTACGTCCAGGCTGGCGGGGTCCTTCCGCAGGCCCTCCTTTCCCGTGGGTATGGCTAGGGTATCTATTCTACGTTAAGGAATCTGCGGCTAGTAGTCTCTACCAGATGTACGAGTTACTTACCTCTGGTAACGATGTATCTGGTAGAGACGATTCTAGCCGCAGATTGTTTCACGGCCCGCCCTTCCTCCCCGTTCTGCGAGGACCCTTTAGCATGCCCTTCTGCACTCGCCTCCCGGTGGATGGCTTCATGAGTGTGTGCATTTTTTCACTCTTTGACGAGCCGTTGTCTTACTTTTTGTTTCTTCCTCTTCTTTGGCGCTGTTGAGGCTGGATCTATAGGTACTCCTGGGCTCCTCTGCTCTGGTTGCTCCAGGACTGAGGCTGGCCTTCCTTTGTCCCTCCTTTCCCTCCCTCTTGTTTCTGAAGGTGCTGGCTCCTTTGCTACCCTCTGGGCTTGGGTCATTTGACCGTGCCCTGCCCTCCCTTGCCGGGGGGGTGGGGTCACAGTCTGTGCTGGGGTTCCCTTGGAAGTCTTTTGTTTCCTGTTTGTCTTGGAACTGGTTTCCCTTCATGGGTCTTGGTTGGGATTGTTGTCCCACTACATGTTGTCATGACATTTTGCACATGTTCCTTGTCTTAAGGGGTGTACTGTTTTCATGACTGGCAGGGTGGCTGCTCAGGGCTGTGCTCTGTTCTTTCTCCTTTCCCTGCTTTTGGGAACTGCCTTGTTGGCACTGCTCTTCATGGTGTTCTTCATCACCATTCCTTTTTCATTTTTCATTTTTCTTTTCGCACACTGTTCCCATGCTTCCATAGTTTCTCTGCTGGCTCCGCGTTTTGGCGCGGAAAAGTTCTCCAAAGAAAACTGACGTAGGCGTGTGACCTCGCTGATGTCACGTACGCGGACGACGCTTGGGCAGAGTCGCGTAATGCCGTCCCCCCGACGCGCAGGGATGCTGTAGCAAAAAGTTTCCGGATCCAGACTCACTCCTGGGGATAATTCAAACATACCACCTCTGCCCTCTAAATACATCGTGACAGTCAGGAAGTGACATTAGATCACCTCAGAATCTGACGATAGGCCATTCTACTTTAAAAAATATTAATTGAAAAACATGGAGCTGCAGCACGTTGATAAGTTATGATTAATATATGGCAACAAAAGAAAATACTAAAACTAGCAAAAGCTCAAGATGCTGACTTTCAAAAACTTACAACTTATTTGGATAAATTAATGTGGTGGAAAACCAGTCGACAAGGGCTGAATGTAGCAGCATGAAGGAAATCCCAAAGTTACACCCGTTTCATAGACCAGGGAATAGGTGTCTTCCATAAGCAGGGTTACTGCTACTTTAGGACAACACTAAGGAGCTGTAAGGTACCAGTGAAAAGTGGCTGCCAGACTGCCCCTAGAATAATTAAATAGGATGCCTTTGCCAAGGAGAGAATGGAATAAATAGTTCTTCTCCTATAGTACCAACAAAAAAATAAGAGTCAGCCATAACCGCAATAGCACCTCCTGCCAAATGAACACTGCAGTCAATTGCATGATTTTGTCTCAGGGTTTGTTTGCGGTGCAGCTTTATGTGGTAATTCAGCAGTCAATTTCTCTTTACACAGAGTGTATTGCTTGGGGGTAAACATCGATCTGGATGGAATTGGTTAAATAACAGGGAGGAAAAAACTGCATTGGTAGCATCAGATTGAGTGCTGAGCTTTATCTTTGTAGCAGGGTGCACTGTTTCAGAGAGTAGAAAGAGGGGCAATAGGAAATTTCTTAACATCTTAAAACGACAAATATCTTAAAACATTTTTTCTTATGATACGTGCTCAGCCCTGTTAAAGCGGTCTTACAGATACTGGCCATGCTCATGTCATCCACAAGAAAACTCACCCACATCTTCCCTGTTTTAAAAACTGATTCCTAGTTGAATCCAGATTCAAAATCTTGATTTGCTGTCTAGATGATACAGCATTTCAGTATAATAAATATATTTATGTGGCCTTCCCGCTAACCATGTCAAGAGGAGCGAGGTGGCTAAAAAGACAGGACTACCTATGTCTCGAAACACCAATATAAAATCTCTAAACCACAAAATTAGCCTTTGCCAAGGGTTGCAGCCCTACATTTGAACTCGCTTTCAGAGAAACTCCGGTTCCAATCCACTCCTCTTGTTAGAAGAAAGATAAAAACCACGCTTATTCCGAAATGAAGAAATATTTGCTCTTTAAATTCTAATTCCAGTCTCAACCATTATGCTATATTATAATATGACTTCGCTTTTATCACTACCTACTGGTTAGTCTTTACATGTTCTTGTTGGCATTTCGAAAAGTGCCCTAAAGCCCTTTTGCGGTGGGGGTGGGGGGGGGGGGAGGAATCAGCAGAGTTTACAAGACCAAGTACGGCTTGGTGAGGCGGTCAGTCGGTCAATGGCCGTGGGGCCGGTATCCGGGTTCCAGCTGTGGGCTGCTTTTTTGGGCAGCCTAGGAGCCGATTTGGGTGGCGTCTGTGCAATTTGGATGCCGCCAGCGGGTCAGTGGGGGGTTGAGTGGCCTTTCTGGAGGCAGATAGGCCTCTGTTACCTCCATTTTACCAACGGGGCAGAGGTGACACTCCCTTTCTCTCGCTGGGCTGCCCCACTAATATATGCAGATTGAGCGGGGACAGGGGCCTGAGCAGGGTTGTATTACGGAACAAGTTCCTCAACAATGCCTACCTTAACAACGCGGTCTCTAGAACGACTGCGTCTTAACCACAAATTGCTTTACCACGCAATCGTTCACCATGATTTTTCGTTGTAGAAGCATGCTTGGTAAACACCTATCCGTGGCTAAGTTTACCACCCACTCTCTCTCCCCTTCAGTACTAAGTACACCCTCCAACCTCCTAGATACTACCCCAAGCCCATCCCACCCCCTAAAAAGTAACACAAACCCACCACCCCCTATAAACTAACACAAACCTCTGCTACCCCTAAAAACTAACACAAACCCCCCACCCCTTTCAAACTACCCCAAACCCCTCTCAACTCCTAAAAACTAACACAAACCGCTCTTACCTGTCCTGTCCTTGTCCGACGCTTCTCTCAGCTTTGCCTATCCCGAACACTAGACGGACTTATACATGCTTGGTTAAGGCTAAGTTGTTGTTCGGCAAGTAGTTGTTCAGCTTTCGTGACTCCGGAACCCGTTGTTCCGGAGTGGTTCTTGAGGATGTTTCGCCCTGAACAGAAGTGGTCTCACTTGTATTCATGTGTAGTTCACTGGTGTGAAGTAATCCATGCATTTTTGTTATCTAAATTAAGTTAAGAAAACATTCCTCTGTCAGAGACCCCCACCCCCGTCTTTTCATAAAACTTTGACAAAGCAGTGTTTTGCGGAAAGGCAATACGCAAATGTGAGCCACTTTTCTTTTAGCTTGCCCGAACCACTTTTTGATTACAATCCAACCCTGTACAAGACAGATAAATAAATACAATAAATATGCAGTACTTGAAAAAGCTCTTTCCATTTGTATTTTGGTGAAACAAAGTTGAACCATTTTTTTCGGCTAATATTATATAAAGAGATACATTTCCTAGATGTGTATATTCAGTGATCTATGTTTGGTCAAGTGGATTGGGATTACGGTTGGAAGTTTTTGATTGATCTTTGGCCATCGCGTGCCATGCAGACAGTTGATGCAGATCCTAGTAAATATGTGGCAAATCCCTGATACAGAGCACCTCATCATAACAATGTTAACCTAGTTCAAAAGTGCGGAAGGTTTTAGACCTTGCCTGAAATGTCCTTTCTGGTGTCCTGATGCTGGGATGTGCAGGGGCATGTTTCTTCATTGCTATACCTGTGCACTATGATGAGTGCGTATGCAGTGTTAACAAAATATTGTCGTAGCCAGATGTCTTCACTATAATGAATGTAGCATTGATGTGCCTTTTTATAGTATCAGTGATGTATGGAGTCCCAGCTCCATATCAACCTTCTGGAGCTGAGGGCCATCTGCTTGGCGCTGAAAGCCATCCTGCCATCCATCAAGGGGAGGCTGGAACAGGTGCTCACAGACAATACCACTACCTTGTGATAATGCAACAAACAGGATAGGGTGGGGTCAAAAGTCCTGTGCCAGAAGGTCTTGCACCTCTGGAAATGACTGTACTGCCAAGGAATCTTCATAGTGATGAACCACCTCACCTCACAGGCTAATTGAACACAAGGGCGGACAAATTCACCCGTCAGCGCCTAGCATGATCACAAATGCTGGTTACACAAGGAGGTGGCGCAAGGTCTCTTCCGTGAATGGGGAGAATACTGGCTCCATCTATTCGCCAATGATGATAATGCACAATGTGAGCACTTCTGTGTGTTGGAGTTTCCAAGTCGTCATTCTCCCGGAGAGCATTTCATCTCAGGTGAAACTCAGGACTCATGTATGCCTTTCTGCAGATATCTCTCCAGCCCCACGTTCCTCCAGAAGATCAGAGTCGACCTGACCCAATTCATCTTTGTGGCTCCAGACTAAGAATGAAGAGTATGGTATTTGTAACTCCTGGGTTTGAGCACTTGCCCTCCTATCAGGCTGCCCTTCCAGGAGGATCTGCTGTCACAGCAGAAAGTCTAAGTTCTGCACTTCAGCCTTCATAATCTCAACCTTCGGGCATGGACATTAAGCAGCGCCAGCTGAATGCCTGCGATCTTTCTCCGGGGGAAGTGGTTGTTATCTTGCCAGCCATGCGTCCCTCAACAAAGACTGTATAATCCTGGACAGGTTTGTGGTTTGGTGTTGCACACTCCAAATTGACCTCCTCCAGGCCCATTTTATCTGATGTCCTCAACCTTCCTGGATGAAATGACTGGTTGTGATGAGATCTTTGAAAGGGTTACAGCATCAGTTTATCCCTTCTCCTTTTGTGATGCCGCATGGGACATCACATCCTTACTTATTTAATGTGTACTCCATGAGTGATCTTCAGACTCTACGTTCCTCTGCCATAACCACTTTCTTCCTGCATAAGCTGGTTGTGCGAACGAGGGTATCCTTTCTACTGAAAGTCGTGAAGCCTCACCCCTCTAAGGAGGAGGAGAGACCTCATCGCTTAGACTCCAAAAGAGCCCTTCGTTTTTATCTGCATTGATCATGCCAAAGACCACCGGGAGGAAAATCATCTCTTTGGCCCACATGCATCATTGTGTCTTTTTGCATTTCTTAATTTGCGAAAAATAAGGAATCGCAAATTAAGAAATGCAAAATGATATGCATCAATATTTTCGGTATTCTTTTGGGATTCGGTAAAAATCGAAATTTTTACCGAATCCCAAAGAAATACCGATTTCTTAACTTAATTTTCGCAATTCCCATTGATTCCTATGGGCCAAAAGGCCCATAGGAGTCAATGGAAATTGCGAGTGGCACTTAGAAAATTTCATGGGTGCAGGGGGGGGTCCAAAGGACCCCCCCATGCACCCCTGAAATTTATTTTTCGCATCATGTTGCACACACACATGTCCTAAGGACATGTGTGTCCGTAACATGAATGTTGAAAAAAAAAAATTTTACACATTTTACACACTTTTTCCAAATTTACCGAGTGGTTCAACCACTCGGTAAATTTGGCACCCTATTTGCGAATTTTCACTTTTTAAAAAAATGATGCATTGCTTTTAAGAAATCGCACATCTGCGACTTCTTAAAAGCACCCGCAATTTTAGAATTCGCACACATGTTACGAATTCTAAAATTGCTTCATGCATCCCAAAAAGCACTTTTGCATTCGCAAACGGCCGATTTTAAGGAATCGCACCGTTTGCGAATACAAAAATGCTTGATGCATGTGGGCCTTTGTGAGGGTCTCCAGAGCGAAAAAAGGGCAAAGCTGTTTACAAGCGTACCATCTTGCACTGGATCATGCTCTGCATTAGGATCTGCTACACCTTGGCTAAAAGCAGCCTCCAGAAGGACAGCATGTTCATTCTACTAAGGCCAAAGCTGCTACCTCAGTGCTAGAAGACACAGTTCCTGTCCTAGACATATGCCAGGCTGCTACGTGGGGGTCCCCCTACACGTTCACAAAGCACTATTGCCTGGACATCCAAGTTCTCCCAGAAGGACACTTTGCCTTCTCGATCCTGCAATAATTTCTGGTTTGAGTCCATTCACAGCCCACCTTCAATTAGGTACTGCTTTGTTTTCTATTCCAAAGGTAAGGAAGTCGCTATTGGAAGACAAGAAACTAACCTTTAGTAGCATTATTTCTGGTAGAGACTTTATGTAGCCGCAGATTCCACACCTACCATCCCATACTTCCTGTTCTGTGATTGGACTCCACCCAGTAATAAGATCCCAAGTCTAGGAATCTGCACACTGGTCTATCAATTTGCTTTTGGGGCTCCAGGTCAGGGGGCACGGACAGTGTCAAAAGCAGTGGATGTCGGTGCGCAAGAGTGGCGCCTATATAGGCCAATGCATATCACTTCCCGGGTGTAATGGCATCAGTGCGGAGCCACCTTCCTGCACACAGAGGTACTATGGAAAAGTTTCCGGATCCAGTCCGCAATGTGGGTAGTATTGAAAAGGTGAGGAATCTGCAGCTAGATAGAGTCTGTACAAGAAAGAGCATTACCAATGGTAATTAACTTATTCTTATTGGAGGGTGCACCTTGAAGAACTGTTTCTGAAGGATGTTTCTGGGGTTTCCTTGTCCCACAATCAGCTATTGACTCTACTGGGAAGTTTAGGTTTATGCGTAAACAGATGAATTAGAGACTATTCGACCTTTCAAAAAAGTAGTGGCATAACTAGAAGAAAAAAAAATTGACAGAAGGTGACAACTGGTGAAAGAATAACTGCTTTAGTTCTTAGTTTCTCCTTTTGTAGATGATATTGAAAATAGAAGGTGCTAGCAGTGTGTGCTTGGGTCCTTAGGTGCTCCAAAGAGTGTGATCACGTGCATTGAATCCGCCTTAAGTGACTAATGGACTGACCATTAGCCTTTAATGTGCCAGACTAGGCATTAGCCCACTAATGTTACTGGCCACTAAGTCCCTTGTCACAAGTGTAAATGAAATTGACCAACCAGGTATGCTCCAATATAAAGCAAGGTGAATAATGGAGAGTCACTTTATAACCACAAGGGACCATGGCATCTGGTCTGTGGGGCCGACTGCTCTTCAGGGTGTGGAGCAGGAGGCAGCACTTTCCTACACCCTTCCTAACGAGGTAATGAATGGGTCATAATAGCGATGCACTGAATTTATGAATGGTGACTGCTGCAAAATGTTTATCACTACCTTGTTATATATTAAGTTGCCGGGTGTTTACATACCATGATTATATGTTTAGTTTGTATGGTGTAATATGGTTTTAATGCATAACCTGTAACAGTATTTCATAGACTTTAATGCACTGCTGTATCATGTACACATAGTCCTTTCTGGGTTTGCAAGTATTTATATCGCTCCTACAGTGTGATGATGTGCATAAGAGTTTCTCAACGGTGTTGTCAAAGTCAAATGGAAATTACAGGAACTTCTATGTCACTGCTTGACAGCCCCTTATAAAGGGATCTTAACAAGCAATAGGATTGCTCTTTACGGCGACGAAGTATCTGCCACCTCTTAAAAGATAGAGGGGCACATGCATCATTGAAAATTGCATACGCAAATGGTGCGAATTGCAAAAATCGGCCGTTTGCAAATGCAATTTGAACTTTTGGGATGCATCATAATTTTTGTACTTTTTCGCAATTTAAGAAATCGCAAAATTGCGATTGCATTTAAGGAATCTCAAATTGAGATTCCTTAAATGCAATGCATCAAACTTAAAAAATTAGCGATTTCGCTAATAAGGGGAGCAAATTACCATGAAGTTGACCTTCATGGTAATTTGCGAAAACGTAGAAAAATGCAGTAAAGTGCGTTTTTCAAAGTTCCATTTTACACACACACACATGCCCTTGGGGCATGTGTGTGTGCAAGATGTACTTATAGGCAGATTTCAGGGGTGCAACAGGGTGTCCTTTTGACACCCTCGCACCCTTGAAATTGCATTCTCAATTTGCGATTCTCTAATTGAGATTCGCAAATTGAGAATGTCTTCCCATTCATTCCTATGGGCCTCGAGGCCCATAAGAATGAATGGGGAGGTATTCCTTAATTGCGATTCTCAATTAGAGAATCACAATTAAGAAATTTTAAGAAATCACTATTTTGTTAGCGATTTCTTCATGCATAGCCTTTTGCAATTCCTTATTAGCGAATCCTTATTTTTCGCTAATAAGGAAGCGCAAATGGCATTGTTGATGCATGTGGGCCAGAGTATCTTTAGAAAGACTGTGAACAGCCACATTTCTTTGTACAGGTTTACATCAATGATTGCATGTTATCACTATATTCCTAAAACCCTGCATAAAAAATGAATCTTGACCGAAACTTTCAATTTTCCACACATGTTTATTTTGAATGCCTCTCTCCTTCTCTTCTACCTTGTGCATGCCTCTTACATGTACACGCTAATCTAAACCGCATTCCTATCTTAATCTCCCTATCTTTGGAACCCATATCTCTGCTACCTAACAATATCTATAAATTCAATCTACCACTTGCTTCTCACATAAGCCTCTCAAATGATTACAGGTAAGTCATTAATATAACACAAAGAAACTGGAGTAAATGCATGAAATGTTTTGAGACCACAAGACCAATCCCAATACCCAATGGACTCACCGCTTTGGCCTCCTGGGTAGCGTGCTACTTACCATAAACCGCTTCAACACCTCGTCAGGGTTAGTAAGCACTATATAAATACAATTGCAATTTCAATACAAATCGGGCCATTCTGCCCTGGTGGCATCGACTTTCCCATACATATTTAAATGCTGCGTGTTTTCTGCTCGAAGGGGGAAGATTTGATTTGAGCACCGACTGAGCGTTCACTGACATTGCTGTATTGCATCACCCTTTGAAGACCTATAGAGAAACCCCCCGTGGCTCTGGTAATAAATGGTCAGGCCGAGATACCTGTATCCTGATACCTGCCTTAGCAGACGATGGCGGGGATCCATTGGAAATAGTACTGCCAGTCATCCCAGAGGCTTCAGCATTTTCCTCCCGGCTGAGAGGATCCTCCAGCAGGGATCACAGGGGCTCCGACCCACAGGCATCACAAAGCCTTTCATCCATGCACAGACTTGTTTTGAAATCTTAATGCAATTTGCAGCATATTCCCAGTCTAGGCACTAACAGATTACGCAGCGCTGGGAGTGCAAGATTCATCAATTTACACAATCCAAGTTGAGCACCTCAAGCTGCTTTCAAAGCAAGCTGCATTAATGAGATATAAAAACAATGCATGCTGGCCAGTGCTTAGTACGCCACACTGAACTAGTACCTGCATATCTTAGGGTTGTTGTATATGAAAGGTCAAAATAAATCCTCATGTTTGCAGTAGAGATAAAGGGGCACATGCATCATTCATACATTTTGCATTTCTTAATTTGCGAAAATTACCGAATCGCAAATGAAGAATTGCAAAATGCTATGCATCATTTTTTTCGGTATTCATTTGTGATTCGGTAAAAATCGCAATTTTTACCGAATCGCAAATAAATACCGAATTCCTAACTGCTTTTTCGCAAATCCCATTGATTCCTATGGGCCGAAAGGCCCATAGGAGTCAATGGGAAGGCATTTACGAATTCGCAATTTGTTGATGCATTCCAAGGGTGCAGGGGGGGGTCCAAAGGACCCCCCCCTGCACCCCTGAAATGTATTTGAAAGTGCATGTTTCAAACACACATGTCCTAAGGACATGTGTGTCTGTAACATGACAGTGTAAAAAATGCATTTTTTTGCATTTTGAAAGATTTTCGCAAAATAACACGAGGGTCAACCTCGTGGTAATTTGCACTTCCAATTTCAACATTCGCATTTTTTTTTTAATTGATGCATTGCATTTAAGGAATCGCACAAATGCGATTCCTTAAATGCATTCGCATTTTTAAGAAATGCAAAAAATGCGAATTCTGAAAAAGTGTTTGATGCATCCCAAAAACGTATTTAGGAAGCGCCAACGGCCGAATTTACCGATTCGCACCGTTTGCACTTCCTAAATAGGTTGATGCATGTGCCCCAAAGTGATTATTATTCATTTAGTTAAATTGTGAATGTTAATGGGGCTAGAATTTTGTAAGGTACCTCTTAAATATATTTCTTGTCGTTAGAGCAGGTGTCATTTTGTTTGTCTTGCTTGTTTTGCACAGAAATGATTTACAACCTGTTGTTTACTGTTTTACACTATTTTTCTCTTTGTTTCGTGCAGTCAGGCCACTCCCACATTTAGAGTGTTCTTATTGTGATTCCTGTGTTCCATTTGATCACCAATGCATTATCTCATCAATATGGTCGCGAGTTCACTCTACTCTTTTCTTGCCCTCAAGTCTTCACCATTGTGGCCCACTAAGGAAGGATATTTTATACATATTACTATGCAAACTGTCAGGGCTTTTCACCTCAGGTATATAGTTTTGTTTTATTGATCTTGCTTTGCCATCTATTCAGTAGTGTAACTGTTTTCAGAATCATCTGTTTTTCAACTTTTGTTCAACTGGTGTGATTCCTGCCACACGGACTCTCAACGTTGTTTCATTCTTCCAGTGTGCGCTATTCATGAGCACCTTCACCATACCTGCACATACATAAAGGAGAACACAACAATATGGAGCATGGCCTCAACTGCTGTTGTGAAGGAAGGCCCTTTTCTGATGCAATTTGTGAAGCACGCTCTGTAAGAACTTGAGCAGCAAGTTAAAAATAATTTTGCGTTAACCATTGAGAGTAGCATAGCATATCCTGATAGTGATAAATTCCAAGATCCTTTAAGGTATGCTCATATCATGCACATTTTAGAGATGTGAACTTAAGAATAAGGCCTGGTTTTGGTTCACCAATCTGCATTATATATCTGACAAAATGATTAATGGTAAATTTGGTAATTTTAAGTTGTCTGAATCGAATAACAATCCAAAAGCATAACCAATTACATTCACAATTTACACAGGGAGCACTTGCACTTTGACACTGATTAGCAGTGGCAAAGTGCCCAAAGCATCTATACCAGCAAAAACGAAATCCAGCACAGCGTCAAAAATACAGGAGGCAGAGGCAAAAAGACTGGGGAAACCACGCCAAAGATGCCAGGTCTAACACATGCACACATGTTTTTAAATATTGGGAACAAGTTTGGCACCAAATCAACATTATCTTTCATACCACAACACCCCTTTCCCTTATCAATATTTTCCTCTGTAGTTTAGCACCGGAATGGGGGAAAATCAATCCCAACTTAGACTCATTGACCTGCTACTAGCTGTAGCATTTCAACAGAGTTAAAAAAAAATTGGAAAGACTCTTCTAAATTGTCCTATTTAGCATGATGGTATGCTGTATGTCATAATCATCGTTTAGATACAGCCCTTGTCCACCCTATCTCTTTAGCTACAAAAAGATTACACCTCTGGACTCCTCTCACACACTTTCTAAATGCAACAGCAAAGTACACTTCTTCGCCAGCTCCTTCAATGCAAGAAGTTACCAAGCCTCCTGGACTTCCTTTTGTTTGTTTTTACTTAATTATGTTCAATTTGTTACTCACTATTATACCTCTTCAACTGTATATTTTTTGACATGTATTCTTATTTGTAATATCTATCAACCTTTGAATGTATTCTTATAATGTCCTAACTATACTTTTATTACCTTGATGATTCTTGTATATTAATAGTATTCTTAAGTATCCTTTTCTGTTTATTATGCATCGGTACATGATTGTCCGTACGAAATATTGTTTTTTGTAACCACTTTAAATTTTCAATAAACCTTTACTTGAACCTAAAAGTTTATTACTCAAAGGGTTTTACTATGATTTCATGCCAATCCCATCTCCAGGTGGCATAACAGAATTTCTTGAAGACATCTTTTGTGAAGGAGATGTACCAGAGATACTGGTATGTGACAATGGGACAAAGTGTACCTCTGTAAGAAAGAACATGTTTCTTTCACAGTATGCCATCACCCAACAAAGTACACCTTTATATTATCCTGCTTCCAATGTTCTGGTAGAAAGAGTCAACAAGTTCCATAAAGAAGACGTGCAATTGGCACTGACTACTCAGTTGGATGTTAGGAAGTTTTTAAGGAACAAAGTTTCCAGTTATTTGTCAATTCCCATTCAGTCACTGGTCAATCACCTTTTTCCCTTTTAAGGGATAGAGCGACTGTCACATGTTTGACTCCCACATGGAATGCAAATAAAGCTACCTTAGTTAGCATCAGTGATAAAAACATTAGAGAACATGTGAAGAGTAAGGAACAGTTAACAAGGTTGTGCTTCAACAAGAATGTGGTAGTTTAGAGCAAGGGCCGTGTAGTGTGGGACTGTGTCGTGGTTCAGAAACAATGTAGAGTGATGGAAGGTCATTCCAAATTCTCTGACCCAGTACAAGTTGTTTTGAGGAATGACTTTCTACTCAAAGACCACAGGTAGAATAAGGGATTTGTGGTTAGGATGATACCTGGTCAAGAAAATATTTTAATGAATGCCAAATTTTGTGAGGAACTTGATACATGAGAAAATGAATTACCTTGATGCGGATTGACAGAAAACAGTTTGATAATGAAAAAAAAAGTGTTAATATGCTTGAGCTATGCATTGCTAGTGTCACTCCAAGTGTCTTGGATTGTGGTCTTTATGATCCTCGTTCTGTTGTGAGTTGTCTTATACCTGGCACTTCCTGTATGTATGCTAATAGATATGACAGAAAAGTCATACAGTTACCTTCCAGATTTCATGATTACGTTCTAGGATAACAGTTTAATGCAGGTGTTTTTTCCTTAAGAAAGGTTGGTGTTAGATATCGTTTCACCCTGTATTTTTTTCTCTTTCTTTATTTGGATTAACTAAACTCCCCCACTGCTTCATTGACAGTGTTCCTTTTGTGATGTTTGTGTGTTCCATCTGCTCTTTCTAACAGTTTATTTATATCACTTTATGGTGCACCATTTGGAACAGACAGCTCCTTCATATCCCTATGGGCCTTTTGCTTATCTGCTTTCCAGCTCTTCAAATAAAGCCCTTCTCAGTTAATCGGAGTTCCCACAACATTTTGTACTGGGATGTACCTCAGCATATGCCTGATGAATCCAGTGCTTGTACTTGCAACTCTCAGATCCAGGTCATTGAGAAAACAGCAGGTTCCATAGGGAGGTAGGACACCTTGAACATTGATAAGGAACAATGCTCTTCTTGGCAGAGGTCTGTGACTCGACTGCCTGTTTGTGAGAATAAATCACTCTGCGTGTGATAATTTTACATACAGGATATCTGTTCCAGATGTAAAGTGGAACTAACAAACTACTAAAGCTGTTCACTGGTACCCACCAGACCTTCCTTCAAGCTTTCACACCAGAAACCATACAAACCCTACGGAGCAGATGTATTGGAATAGGGGACCCATGAGTATACTTAGAGAGCTGGATTTGGGACATGTTTGTCAGGTATGTGCATTCTATCAAAGAAGGGAGTACGCTCTGGTGGTTCTGTAAATAATGCATCCAATGCAGGGACCTGTGTTGACCTCATGGGTACAGGTTCAAATCCTGGGGGGTCCACTCAATTCTTTCACCATTCCACAGTCAATAGGTCAATAAAATGAGTACCACTGGGGGGATTTTGCCTGAAAGTGAACTGCTGCCAAAGTCTGTATCGCCGGAATACTTGAGACGCTGAGCCTGCGCCCACCCGCCTCCCGCCGCCGGACCCTTGTGCCATCTGTGGGTCTGACCGCCGAGCGGAGCGCGGTGTTGGGGACTGCCAAAAAACTACATTTCCCAGCATTCCCGGCGACGCTGCACGCGTCAATCGAGCGCCAGGAGGCGCATAAATTTGGTGTCACCCCGGTCGAGTGGGGATTTTGCCTGAAAGTGAACTGCTGCCAAAGTCTGTATCGCCGGAATACTTGAGACGCTGAGCCTGCGCCCACTCGCCTCCCGCCGCCGGACCCTTGTGCCATCTGTGGGTCTGACCGCCGAGCGGAGCGCGGTGTTGGGGACTGCCAAAAAACTACATTTCCCAGCATTCCCGGCGACGCTGCACGCGTCAATCGAGCGCCAGGAGGCGCATAAATTTGGTGTCACCCCGGTCGAGTGGGGATTTTGCCTGAAAGTGAACTGCTGCCAAAGTCTGTATCGCCGGAATACTTGAGACGCTGAGCCTGCGCCCACCCGCCTCCCGCCGCCGGACCCTTGTGCCATCTGTGGGTCTGACCGCCGAGCGGAGCGCGGTGTTGGGGACTGCCAAAAAACTACATTTCCCAGCATTCCCGGCGACGCTGCACGCGTCAATCGAGCGCCAGGAGGCGCATAAATTTGGTGTCACCCCCGTCTCGCGGGACGCGAGCGGGACGCCGGGCGAAGCCCGGGCAAAGGGCGGGCCCTCTGTGGCCCTCAGTGGCCGAGGTAGGCTGGGCTGGGCCCCGCTATTTGAATTGTTTTTCCATATGTTATCCTATTAGGTCCAGTTGACGTAAGTGCCTCTGTTGAGGACTGCACCTTTCCGTCACCCAGAGTACCTGAACGCTGACTGCACTGATTCATTTTTACTTCTTTTTATTGTGTTTTATTAACTTTTACGTATTATTATATCGTAACATCACCATCTTGCAAAGCCGGAGTGTGGGAAGCTCGCAGTAAAAGATGACAAAAAAACTCCGTTCTGGGAGATTGGTGGGAGGAAGAACTTGTGCCAAAACAAAATCAAATCACCTGCGAAATAAGTCTGTGAATAACCAGCTGCTAAAGGGCCAATGTCAGCTCTTTGAACTTTGGGAAAAACCGGTGGAAAAATCCTCAATGGCTGTGGAAAAAGACAATACAGCCCCAGATATCCAAGAGAACGATATACACATTATAGATACCAACGCTCTTCTTGTGTCCTCTGAGCTACCACAAGTGTCATCCATGGACACCCCCTGCATTGTGCATTTTGAGGAGGGCAAGGATAATAATCTTCCTGCACTCTCACTTAATGATTCGCTAGCTAATAACTCTATTCCACTCTTGGAGTCTCCCTTGAACAGCATGGATGGTCAAGCCTCACCGCCGCTCTCTATTGACCTGGAACTCTGTGGCCGCTATGTGAAGCCGATTAGCCCGGCTGCTCCGGAAACTAATAATCCTTTAGGAGGAGCGACTCCATCCGGACTGCTACTCTATAGCAGTACCCCCTCTGTGAATAGCCAATGTATGTCTGATGTATTAAGTACTTCCAGGAGCCCATTTCTCAACTTATCCGGCAGTTGTCCTGCTGTCGGGGCAGGAGATAAACCTTTATCAGAATCTCTGATTGCACTTGAACATCTGTTAGCCTCTATATTGTTCCTACTGGGAAAATTTGTTGGCAGCTCGGACTGTATTCTGGACTCTGTTACACAAATCTTACAAAATCTATTGCAAAAAGCACCGGAAATGAGGAATACCCCCCTCTTTTCACATGGTACTAAACTAAATAAGGGGGAAGCCGAGGTGTGTACAGAAAACTCCAAGATAAAGGTCCCTGAACCAGTGCCAGCTGCCCTACACGATAACATCGCTATAGGTTGGTCTGCAACTGCTGCACCCAATTGTATCATGAAGGCGGATTTGGGGATAGCGGAAGAAATTATGCCTAGCCCTGACTGTCATGTACCACAAGAACTCTTTCCAATCTTCTGCTCGGAAAATAACAAAGCTATTCCCGAGGTTAATCAAGAAGGAAGGGAAAAAAATGGAAAACATAAAAAATATAAAGGAAACAAAAGGAAACTGGTGCGTAAGTATAAGAAGAAGAGACAGAGGCGGATAATTTTTCAAGACTCTATAATTCTAACTGACAAGGAAGATAAAGCCACTGAACCTACTTCACCTACTGCAAGGGTGCTTTTGGAAGCTTGTCCTCCCCATCGTGCCTCAGAGTCTTCTGGAAACTCTCCACTCATGATTAGGGAGGTTTTAACACAAAAGGACGGCTTGGGCCTAAAATCTTCCCTTGAATCGAATTTAAGGACTATTAATCCAGTTAAATCTGAGCTACTTAATCCACTGGCCTCCCCCTTTACTTTTATAGCTGGGACAGGGGAACCGTCACTCCCTACTCTTGAACGAAAAGAGGCCACATCTTATGTGGATACTTATGTGTTGGACTTTCTTCCGCTATTTGAGGTTGACTTACCACTAAATAGAACATGGCTACTCAAACGCTTTAGTGAAATGGATAAGTTACACCGCATTCAAACAAGCGACATTGAGTTAGTCACTCTGCTAGGGGGAAATAGTGTTTCAAGCATAAGGGTCAAATTTTATTCTAAAATAATTGTAAATCTGGTTTTGCAACAGGCAGAGAGTTTCCAACGCACAGGTATCGATGTCTTACCGATAGTGAATTTTGGATATAAAGACGTTTCCCATAGGATGCCCCAAAAGGATGATAGACAAATTGGGGCTACTTCACCATTTAAAGATATAAAGATCTGGGTTGCAAAAGGAAAACGCCTGGTTTCCCAGGTTAAACCACCTCCACTGATTCAGAATTCCTCACAAATAGAGGACTCTAATCGGTGGAATTGGCTGCATAACGCTTTATCATCTAAATCCACAGATAACCCCAAATTGTTTCAGCACCTTTAACAATCAATTGAAAATCAATTGAAAATCATTTCATGGAACGCTGCCGGGATACACAGTAGTCCAGAGAAATTCGAGTTTCTATTCACGTTGGGTGCAAACGTGATTTGTATTCAAGAAACTTGGTGTATTAATAGAATTGATGTTAGAAAGGATTACTTTGTGCTGGAGGTCCCGGCGGTTGCTTCCAAGAAAGGGCATGCTAAGGGGGGTATCGCGTGCCTGTTATCAAATAAATGGAATTGGAAATTCTCTCAGTATACTGACCCAAGTAACCTTTTCCAAGCCATAACTATAGCAAATCTCCCCACCCTCCCAAAGATGGCGTCTGTTATAATTATTAATGTTTATATTCCTCCGGAAGAGTGTTTTAATGGTGTGTTGAAGCAGGTTTTTCAATATATTGGCCAGACTAAAAAAATATCACCTTCTTCAGAAGTTATACTTGTGGGTGATTTAAATTGTAAAATATCTAACTCCAGTATGAACCTTTTTAGAAATAAAGCCAAAGAAGAAGCGCACTTTGTTCCACAATCCCTTCTCCCTGACAAAATAATAACTAGTAAAAGAGGGAAGATTCTTTTGGAGGAACTTTCGGCAGTCGAGGGGCTTATCTTAAATGGGAGATTCCCCTCTGACGTACCTGCAAAATTTACGCATAAATCTCACAGTAAGCCCTCTATAATTGATTATGCGATCTCGGACTATAACATGTTTCCGCGTATCTTGGATTTGATGATAGTCCCAACGACACTGAGTGATCATAATATAATTCTTCTGACTATTTCCCTAAAACCTTCTAGTACGGCATCATGGGCGATTAATAGTAAAGATACAGCCTTCCATGCATCCTCTGGTAGATGTTTTTGGAATCCATCTTTAATTTCTGGGGTGCATACTATCCTATGTAAAACCATAGTAGACCTGAATGCTTGGTATGGTTCGGAAATTGTTAGTTTTGAAATCTTTATGCGGAACATCATCTTGGATGTAAAAAAGGTTAGATGTCCCCCGAAGCGGGTATACATGCCTAGTGCCTTATGCACACTGAATAAAGAAATAAATAAATTAGTCCGAGCCCAATTTTTATGTAGATCTGGGGAACGGGAAAAAGAACTTCTGAGGTTAAAAAGAAAGAGAGTTAGATTAAAAGCGAAACTAAAAAAGGAAAAGGAAGATCTAGTATGGATCAATCTAAGGGAAGCAGTAGCGCATGGTAATATCCGCAAATTTTGGTCTATAATCGGGATGGGATGTGGCAATAGATTACCTCCTTGCCCAATCCCTATTGCCGAAGATGTTTGGTCTACCTATATTTGGGATCTTTATGGGGGGGTACGGTACTTCAATGGATACTAGCCTCCCCGATTTATCTTCCGAAGGAGAAATTAAGTATCCATCGGAGGAAACAATAGCTGCGGCTATAAAGAATATGCGTTCATCTGGTGCAATGGGGCCGGACGAACTCCCCATGACGGTCCTGAAGCAGGAGCCCTCCCTCTGGAGTAAAATACTCTATCCTCTCTTCAAATCCTGTTTTGATTCGAAGAAGGTACCAGCATCCTGGAGGGGTAGTATCTTGGTCCCTATCTTTAAGAAGGGCGCAAGGGATATCCCTAGCAATTATCGTTTGATTGCTCTCCTCGACTCAGTCGGTAAGATCTTTGCGAAGTGTCTTTTAAATCTACTTTCGGACTGGGTGGATGAGAATAATATTTTACCACTCGAACAAACGGGATTCCGTAGGGAGCACGGCACTCTAGACAATTTGACCACCCTTCATGTGATATTGGACAAGTATACGCAAGTGAGAGGGGGAGTTGTGTATGCAGCATTCATTGATTTCTCCACAGCGTTCGATAGAGTGGATCGTAGAACGCTGTGGAGAAAATTATCAACTCTTGGAGTTCCCCCATACTTGTTAGAACTTGTTCGCACATTACATACGGAAACCTGGTGCAGGGTGCTGCAGGAGGGAGAAAGGGGTCTTTCTGATCGTATCCCTTCTTTAAACGGCCTGAAACAGGGTTGCCTTCTGGCGCCTCTGCTGTTTTCCCTATACACGCAGGACCTACCTGCAGCTATATCCGTCTGTGAGGGCATTGCCCCAGTGATAGGGGGGCCTCCATTTCCTGCCTGATGTACGCCGATGACATTCTTGTTTTGGATTTAACACCTAAAGGTTTAGCGAATAGGTTGCAAGCACTCCATGATTTTGCAGTTTCCCACTCTATGAGGATTAATATATCTAAAAGTAAAATTATGTGCATAGGGGGGAAAAAGATGTGCCGTTCGGAAAATTTTGGGTGGATCATTGGCGGTCAAAAGCTGGAGGTAGTCAAAACTTACACCTTTTTGGGAAAAATTATTGCGGCCAACCTGAGTGAGAGGCCTCATATTGATCAATGTTCTCGAAAAGCCCTCGCACATGGTAAAGGCATAAACTCACTATATATAGCGACCGGTAAAAGACATTTTTCTTGTATGCTTGAGGTTTATAGGGCTAAGATCCCCGCTACCCTTCTGTATGGTATTGAACTCGTTGAGTTAAAACTCTGGGATTTCTGCCATAAAACTGAAGGGAAACTCTTAAGATCCTTGGCTTCATTAAACACCAATTGCTCTTTGGCAGCGTGCAGACTTGAGTTTGGGCTAAGGAGCAGTTGGGTGCAGGGATTATGTGCCCTGGTACGTTGGGTGGCCTCTCTTGCCAGAGCAGAACCGGGGACGATGAGAGCCCTACTTAAAAGCGAATTATTAGGCAACTTTAAAGAGTTTTCACAACTTGTAAAGAATTTCAGAAAAGCGGTGACTCTTCTGAAACTAGATGAAAGTACTTTGTTCCGGCACTCTCAATTGCATCTTGGGAACTATGCTTTCAATTAGATAAGAATGAAATACAAAGAAAAGGGGGTTGTGATCTTCTTCTTAACTCATATGTTGCCAAGAAAGCCCAAGCCTATGTTTTATGGAATATACCTCATGGCATTAGAAGGTTGTGGTTCCTCCTTCGACATGACCTATTACCATTAAATGTACTACTATCTAAATGGTATGGAACATCTAAAATGTGCAATTTTTGTAATTTAAGTATACAGGACCGTATGCACGTTTTGCTGATTTGCCCGGTACTCCGTACTTTGCGCCTCAAATGGCTAAAACCAATTTGTATCCGTTTGGGTATATCCAATGTAAATATCTTCTTACAATCTTTATACTCGCCCTTAAATGAAATGTTCTGCTTCTACATTTTTAAATTTTTTAAAGGATTTTTAGATATTTATTAATACGTTATTTAACTTAACTGGCGTCAGCCTTCTGTCGTACTTTTGTTAATGGATGATGCATGGACTTGTATAACATATGATTTGGAATATTATGTTTGAATTTGTAATTGCTCTTGAATGTGTCGTATGTCTTTTTATGTGGCCCTCTATGAGAGCCAAAACATAAATAAATAAAAACTTGAAACTTGAAACTTGAGTACCACTGAATTGGTTAGCAATAAATATCTGTTATTTAGCACCAGGGTAGCCCTCTGGGTGAACAAATGCTTTACAAATACATGTCATGTTATATTTTCTATCGTCCTCACACTTTCCATGATGTAAGCATCTGTAGGTGGAGCAAACATCCATACTACTCTCAGCATCCCTGTGGACCTCACCCACGACCTTGCATTCCTCCCATCTAGTCTACTCTTCAACTACTCGGGCTGCAACTGAATCAGACAAGACCAATAGTCTCCAAGGTGATCGTCAGCGTTTAGTCGTAAACGGCGCTGCACCCTTATGATCACACATATAGACCACACTATGGTAGAAGCGCGCAAGGCCACTGAGAGATAACAAAAAATAATATAGCACGTAGAAGTGCGCTACGCAAGTAAGATAACAAAACATACTGTAGTGAAGTAAATGATGATGAAGTCCAACATAGGTTCTTGTAGATTAAGTATTTATTTAGAAAATATTAGAAGATGGTAGAAGTAGGTAATAAGATATTAAGAAGGATAAAAAACCCCGCCAGGAGCTGTCTCCTTACAGCTCTGCGCCAAGCTCCCAACTGAATTCATAGAGCTAGGAGCCCAATCTAATGTGTCATCATGAATATTAACATTCCACATGGTGACAGCAGAGGATGAGCAAGACAAGATGAGTAGCAATCACTACACATACCATACCATAATATAACGTTATCGTGTGTAGATGGAGGCGTGCTATCAAACAGATTGGGCTTTAATGGTCAAGCGAAAACCAGTCAGTGAACTGTGACAGAAACTACCTAACACTGCAAGTTCCATGATCAATTGTTGGACCCAGGATTTTAAACACCGAATGTGTCACAAGCTCTTTTGGAGCTTTTTATTTTGCTTAATCCTTCCAAACGACTGTCATTCCCTCTCCCTTCGGAGGTTACTGTTGCCGTGTTATGTCTGGCTGCGTCGGTATCCGTGGCCTAAAAACAGCCGGAGCAGACTCGCAGTGGTTTGTGGCGCCCTACAAATCAGCAAATAACAATAAGAGAGGCACCAGCCGTGCCCTCCATCACTAAATCACCGTCGTCGTGTGCCCCCTGCAGCTCTGCGAGCTTTCTGTTCATTGTGCGCTCTACAGCCTCATCGCTTCTCTGCTGCACATCTTCGCGGATGAACCTCGCTGGTTTGTCTCTGCTAGAAGTGACATTCCTGGACTCGAATCCAGGGACACGGAGACATCACTTATGTAGAGGAACGTGTGTAAGGCTTCATGTTTTGTTTCAAACGCCCCAGAGCTACCTCACAGGCAACCCTTTACTCTTCAGCTCTAGACTTTAAGATAAACGAAGTACGTCACTGAACATTTCTATAGAAACATTTACTTACGAGTGACTCATGTCACTGCTGGGCATTACCGGTACTCTCATGGTCTTGGACTGCCGGCCACCTCCCCCCTTGAACACCGACTGAATTACCCAATTCAACCAGTCAACACATGGGGGGTCTTTGGAAGTCAAGGGGGGGGTACGGGGCCCCCCCCCCTGGCCGTATTTATTAAAATATAAAAACAAATCAAAAATTTTAATCAAATAAACATTTCTGACAATTATTAAAATGCACACTTTTCAGAATATTAGATTGACATCCGTTTCGACATGGTATGATGGGCTAACCTTAACAAATAGCTAATACAGCGTGTCTCCTAACGTAATCTAGTCATCCTGAAAATTAAACTGCATTCTAATAATTCCATTACTTTTTAATAACTTTTATTAACTTTAATAAAGGCCTACGGCAAGGTCGCCAACCGGTGTCAGATCCTTTTACAGCTGCGCTCTCGCGTTGAAGATGCGCATGCGCAACCCAGGGCACGTTACACCCACGTGCGCTCCCCGAACTCCATTTAACCATAACAGGAGGGCCCAGACACTCGCGCACCTTAGTGACGTCATAGTGTTGTGAGGGGTGGCTACCAGCCTGAGGAAAGCGTAGACTCCCTCCCCCGCACCCTTTAAATTAATGGAGACCATCTCCTGCCCCTGAAGTTCTGAGAGAGACCAAATGGCCCCTCCCGCGGGCGGCCCCTTTCGTGAATGGGTCCGCCCCCCCCGTAAGGACCTTAAAATGCTGCTCACCGATTAATGACCTTACCGCCAGACACACATAATAAATACGACAATGCTATTCTAAAAGGAAAAAAGGCCTAAGGATAAAATTGTTAACACACAGCAAAGCATAAACATCTACATATATAGTTACTCCTGTAAGCGGGAAAAATGGGCCTAAGGAAGGAACTGGTTAAAATCACGGCACTGCACCCACGTTCAACTTCTGTACTTCCTTCCAGTAAACAGGAAATTCAAGGCCTACTGGATCAAGTCCCCCTTATATCTATGTACCGGCACATTGACAAAACCTGATACTCACCATTTGCCAAGCCCCAAGGTCTGCTAATAAGGGATGGAGGGTGGGGAAAATTAAACGGCCCCACGGTGGGGCGAGGAGCGAGCCTGGGGAGCGCGGGCACAAAGAGGCCGCTTCCCGCGCTCCCCAGGCTCTTAACCCCTTCGCTGCCGCGACCCCGCCCCCTCGCCCCGGAAGCACACCAGTACTTCCGGGGCGAGGGGGGCGGGGAACGCGGCCCCGAAGGGGACGGGTTATGGGAGGGACCGGGCCCCGCCATGCTTGCGTGGGGGCCTATTGGCCCCCCCTTGTATCATGGTCTTGGACTGCCGGCCACCTCCCCCCTTGAACACCGACTGAATTACCCAATTCAACCAGTCAACACATGGGGGGTCTTTGGAAGTCAAGGGGGGGGTACGGGGCCCCCCCCCCGGCCGTATTTATTAAAATATAAAAACAAATCAAAAATTTTAATCAAATAAACATTTCTGACAATTATTAAAATGCACACTTTTCAGAATATTAGATTGACATCCGTTTCGACATGGTATGATGGGCTAACCTTAACAAATAGCTAATACAGCGTGTCTCCTAACGTAATCTAGTCATCCTGAAAATTAAACTGCATTCTAATAATTCCATTACTTTTTAATAACTTTTATTAACTTTAATAAAGGCCTACGGCAAGGTCGCCAACCGGTGTCAGATCCTTTTACAGCTGCGCTCTCGCGTTGAAGATGCGCATGCGCAACCCAGGGCACGTTACACCCACGTGCGCTCCCCGAACTCCATTTAACCATAACAGGAGGGCCCAGACACTCGCGCACCTTAGTGACGTCATAGTGTTGTGAGGGGTGGCTACCAGCCTGAGGAAAGCGTAGACTCCCTCCCCCGCACCCTTTAAATTAATGGAGACCATCTCCTGCCCCTGAAGTTCTGAGAGAGACCAAATGGCCCCTCCCGCGGGCGGCCCCTTTCGTGAATGGGTCCGCCCCCCCCGTAAGGACCTTAAAATGCTGCTCACCGATTAATGACCTTACCGCCACAGGCCAGATAGTTAACCGACTATCTGGCCCCCCCCAAAACCCCCCCCCTTCTAGAAAGGTCATACTCCCCCTGCAAAAATTTCCACCCATGCCAGGATGTTTCTTATAAAAAGGGCATTCCCCTCCTCCGTTAAGTGCACCCCATCCCGCAAGTAGAAGTGTTCCCCCCAAATGCAACCGTGAGGGATGGTCTGTAAGACCGGAGTCCTAAATAACCTGTCCAGCTTGTTGTTGACCCTCTTTAACGAGCTGTTCAATGCGCTGACTGAGTTTCCCCCCCTCCATTGCATCCTTGGTATCAGTTGTGACCATACTACTACACTACCTGGTAACCGCTTTGCTAGCCAACCCGCTGCAGATATAATTTCTTCCAGGAGGACCCTTCTGCCCAGACCTGCCAGATCATTCCCCCCTAAGTGAAGTATTACCGCCGAGGGTGGTGTAGTATGTCGCGCTAGTAAGTCCGACATATAGTCCCTGAACTGATTGAGGCGGAGCCCCCCCCTGCCATGGAAGGAGACCCTGCACCCCCTACTTTCCACCCTTTGTTTGCCTGAACCTGCAAGAAAAAGTTTGTTAGCACGTTTGACATATGAATGCCCCACTACCCAAATGACTACGGTCTTCTGTCTGTCCTCCTGGTCCCTCCATGCTGTAGTAGAGTTGCCTTGACGCTCCATGGGTAGTTTCCGTCCTGCGTCACAGGCCCGTGAAACTGTAAATAACCAGAAAAACAGCAGGTATTAGCAATACTCCATAAGGCGGCAGCTCTCACAACATGTGCAACCGCACGTAGCGTTTATAAGCGCTTGAGGACCATCTCCCAATTCTTTGCACACTCTTTGTGGTCAAACCCCTAGCTGTTGCTTCTGTGGCTGCCCCTATCCTGAAGGAGTGTGTCCCAAACTCTTTGTGGTTATAACCAGCTTTTGCCATGCTCATTGCTAGTACCCTCTGGAACTGAAACCTGGTAAGAGGAGTCCCATCCCCATGCATCAGTAGTGACCCCACACACTCCTGTGCCCGCTGTTTTATTAGTTCCTCCACGTGTGTCACCGGGCAGCAGGGATTGTTCCTTGCCCGATGTAACGCCAAACTTTGGCCCCTAGCGTCCTGATCAGTTTTAGATTTTCTGATGCTGATCCACATAGTGTCGCCCCTTATGCTGATATCATGCAGCTGAAGGCCGCCTATCTTATCACCTTTGTTGGCCGCAACGAGTTCACCTACCCTGAATGCCCCATAGAAGGCTAACGAGAAAGCCGCTTTAAATAGGCCCACCTCAGATGTAGAGCTACAAGTGTCCGGCAGCGCGAGGAGAACAGCTGACAGACGTTCAAAACCTATGGGTTTCCTGGAATCTATGGAGGGGGGCTGCATGCGCCGCCATCCCTTTAGTGCCCTGTGGGCCTGGAAGCTGTGTGTAGGGTCCCTGCCCCCCCGTGCCCGTGCGAAAAAGGAGATAGCGGCCTTGTGCCTGTTGGCTGTTGCCACCGTGCGCCCTTCCTTGTGTAGGCTGCCTAAATACTCATTGAAGCTAGCCTCCATAGTCCAACTACTCTCCCAGCCCTGTCCCAGAAAGTGACAGTAAGACCTGAACGCCCCTTCGTATGCCGTCCTGGTCTTGGGTGCTAGGCTGGCTGCCACGAGGTCATGTAGTTGGGGGCACCAATTTGCCAAAGAATCGCTGGGAATTGGGCTGGCGCTGTCTCTGCCTCCGGCAAGTGATCCCTGAACACCTGCATCTTAAAGCGAGAAAGGGCATCAGCTGCATTGTTTAACACCCCTGGGACATGTTTTGCTCTGAAAAGTACATTCCTTGTCATGCAACACAGTACAATCTCTTTCATCAAGCGTAAAATGAGTGGACACCTTGCAGCTTGTTGGTTGATGCATTCAACCACAGACATATTATCTGACCAGAATATTACCGATCTGTTGGCCAGCTCCTCTGGCCAGACTTTCAGTGCCACCCAGATTGGGAAGAGCTCGAGGAAACCAATGTTCACCGTCAGCCCGTTCTCCTCCCACCAGGCGGGCCACTTCTGCGCCACCCATTTCTTGCCAAGGATGGCCCCAAACCCAACACTGCCCGCCGCATCTGTCCATAAACCAATGTCCTCTGAAGACACCGTGGGTGCACCCCACAGCACTCTTCCATTGAAATCCGCCAGGAATGCCATCCATATCCGCATGTCCTGGCGCACCTCAGCAGACAGCCGTGTCCGGTGATGTTTTTCACGAAGACCCCTCATGGCCTGTGCAATTGAGCGTGAAAATGGGCGAGCCATAGGAATTACTCTCAACGCAAAATTCAACTGTCCCACTGTCTGCTGCAACAGCCCTAAATTCACCTTCCTCGCTTGTAAGCACAGTTCTAGAGTCTGTTTGAATTTTTGGATCTTTTCTGCTGGTAATCTAAAACACCCCTCAACCGAATCCAGTTCGATGCCTAAAAATTCCAGGCATGTCACTGGTCCAACCGTCTTCCCCTGTGCCAACGGGACCCCGAAAGAGCGCATGAGCACGCAAAATTCCTGCAATGCCGACGCACACTCCCGTGAACCCGCCGGGCCCAGGAAAAGAAAGTCATCCAGGTAGTGCATCACCCACTGGTGACCCGTATGTTGTCTTAATGTCCATTCCAAAAAGGAGCTAAACTGTTCAAAATAAGCACATGAAATTGAGCAACCCATGGGCATGCACTTATCCATGTAGTACTTTCCCTTAAAGGAGAAACCCAGCAGGTGCTGGTCCTGTGGGTGAACCGGGAGTAGTCTAAAGGCTGACTCAATGTCTGACTTAGCCATCAGTGTACCTGCACCCAAACTCCTCAGCATGCCCGCTGCCTGATCGAAGGACGCATACTTCACTGAGCAAATCGTATCATCAATAGCATCGTTTAATGATGCCCCCCTTGGTGCGGATAAGTTGTGGATGAGCCTAAATTCCCCTAGTTCTTTCTTAGGCACCACCCCCAGAGGAGAGCACACAAAATTCTGCGTGGGAATGCCGTGAAATGGTCCCGCTACCCTCCCCAAACGCACTTCTTTAGCTATTTTTGTTGACACCACTGTTGGATTGGCAAAGACTGATAGCTGATTCCTACACTGTGGTCTCCCTACATACCCCCCAGCAGGAATTCGAAAACCATGTGTGAAACCTTCTTGTAATAATCTAGCGGACGTGTGATTCGGGTACCTGTTCAACCAGGGGATCAATGCTGACAGCTGGATGGGTGAATGTGCTATTAGCGGATGGATCATACTATTCAGGTTTCCTCCTACCCCTGCTTCCTGCACCACTATTTTTTGTTCGGCATGTTGTTTCGGGGTGGGAAGTGTGGCCACATACGCTACATGCGTGCCTGAACTTACAGGTACCTGGTGCCCTGTTGCATGTCCGCCTATTGAAGTCCCAGCATACTCCCTTCGCCCCTCCATTTGCTTTCTGCTTTTGGGCCGTCTCCCCTCCCGGTGCAGATCGAAAGGGCTGTTGAAACGCCTGCTGCGGCCTGGGTAAATACCCTCTACCCGCATTTGTGCTTGTGCTTGCCCCCTGGCCTTTCTCGAATTGATTGTGCCATGAGATGGAGTCTACCTTGTCCCATGATAAAGTTTTATCAAATTCCTTGGACTTCCTGAAAGCAACGTCATATTCCTTCCATACATCCCCTGCATGATTCTCATGGAACATTGTTATCCTACTTTGGTAGCAGTTCATGGCTGGTTGCATCCCCTTAAAACGTTCGCCCATTACTGCGCCGAACACTGCAAAAGCTCTCAGCCAGTTGATGAGGTTTTCTTCCACCCTAAACTTGTACAACTTCGCTCTCCATTCACTGGGCAAGAACATTTCCTTCTGTGATTTTGCATATTCCCACTCCCTGTTATCTATCAGCAAAGAAAACATGTTCACATACTTGTCGGCCCATATCATTTCCTTTACACACTGTGACACATGCTGCGCTAAGCACTCACCCCTAGAGGGCAATGTTCCTTCGCCCAGCAAAGGCAGGGCAATCTCCTTACCATTCCCATTGTCGCTGGGTAACATTGCGTCCGCGGTCTTGGCACCGCCTCCATCATTCGCTGGACCTGTTTGGGGAGAAACCGGTGCAGGCGGCGTTGCGCCCCTACCACTAGCCAACAATATCTGATTCACCAATGATTGTTGCTCCATTGTCAGAGCGGTATTGGCCGGCAACGCACCCCCCCCTAACCAAGGGAGAATAGCTGCCACCTGAGCTGCCAGGTCTATTGGCGCGAGCCCTGGCGCGGGAGTGGGAGCAGGACCCGCACTTAGGGGCACCGGAGCCTGTGGTGGCGCGACGGGTGGCACTGGTGCCACTGGCAACTGGGGCACCGGGGCTGGAACGGGCACCGGGACCTGAGGTGGCGGGAGTGGGGCAGCAGGGGGTACCTGTGGTGGCATAATTGGTGCAGCAGGAGGTAGGATGGGAGTAATACTCTGTGGCTGCCCCCCCACCCTCTTATTACTTACCCGCCTGGGTGGTGTCACAAAGACGCCCCTTGGCTTGGGCGGTACTATCGTCCGCTTGGGTCTTCCAGATGGACCGGCCTGGGCATCTACTTTGGCCCCCAGGTCCGCTAAAGCCTTATCCATTTTATCAACCTTCCCCAGTCTCTTATCCATTGCAGACATTCTCCGCATCATTTTTTGTAACAATACACCCACATTTGGATTGACACGCCCCCTTCTTTGAGACATATTTATGAGCACACCGTGCTCCGTACCTGACCCAGTTGGAGGTGCCCGAGCTGGATCACACAGACCTAGGTCCCAAGCTGTCCCCCTGAAATTAGAAAGTACGTTATTTCTTATTCAAACAAGCAAATACAGGCAATCAGCCCCTACCACAGTTAAATAACACCCAAATAACTTAAATCTTGCTCCTTGTAATATTGCTCATTAGCATGCAACTAAACAGTTGAATAGCTCTCTAATAAACTTACAATATCTGCTAGTTTAAAAAACCCACTCAATTTTGTCTATTGACAGAGTGGATCACCTGCAATGTTTTTATCTTAAAAGCACGTTCTTAAACCATAAAAAACGTCTCCCTCTAGCCAGACGCACTCTGGTCTCCCCTCCACCTTGTGCCCTCGCTGTCCCTGCTTTGCCTCGCGTTAAACCTTCACCCCAGGCAGGTCATGCGAGTCCACACAACCACACGGCGCTTCAACAGTGATCTCAAAACGGGCCCCAAGCAGGTTATAAATTCGAGCGCGTTTACTAAATCGAGCGCGTTTACCCTCAGTTGACACAGCGCTTTCACTACAATGCAGACGGCAGACAAGCAGGTTAAAATTTTGTGCGCGTTTACCCTTCGTTTACACAGCGCTTTTGAAACAATGCAGACGGCTTACCTTCGTTGGCACTCTGCCATATGCGCAAACAGAAAACAAATCTAGCACACCCCCGCCAAAACAGCGCTCGCCAGACTCGTTTGTACCGTCTTTAAATACCTACTCGAGTTAATACTGTTTAAATCACACCTCCGTGCGTTATTATTGCCCGCCTATCAGTGCCCGCTCGGGGATCAAACTCGCGACCTTGGTGTTATTAGCACCACGTTCTAAACCGCTGAGCTAAACCAGCCCCACAATATTTTCCCGCTACCAAGCGGCTGTCTCTGCTCTTCCGATGAGCCTCGGTCTAGTCGCCCGCCCCGCCAAATACCTCGTGTCCCGATGCACAATCGAGTCCGGGCTGTTGCTCGGCTCAGGTCACTGTTGCTCACGGCGACTTCTCCCTGCCCCGCTTTCCACCGGACGTCGGGCTGATCTCCTCGAAAAAAGACACCGGAGTCCCCCGAAGTTAGGATTCTCGGACCGCCACGCCCGCCTTGTTCCTGGCAACCACTCCCGCTCCGCTTCAGAGACGCGTCGGCCTGTAATCCAGTCTTCCGCAGCTACGAGCCGGAACAGCACCTGAAATTACAACAAAGAAAATTAAACGGCCCCACGGTGGGGCGAGGAGCGAGCCTGGGGAGCGCGGGCACAAAGAGGCCGCTTCCCGCGCTCCCCAGGCTCTTAACCCCTTCGCTGCCGCGACCCCGCCCCCTCGCCCCGGAAGCACACCAGTACTTCCGGGGCGAGGGGGGCGGGGAACGCGGCCCCGAAGGGGACGGGTTATGGGAGGGACCGGGCCCCGCCATGCTTGCGTGGGGGCCTATTGGCCCCCCCTTGTATTTCCCTCTGGGGCGATCGGGCAGGGTGCGCATCGCCGTCCGGTACGTGTCAGCTCCACAGTTCCTCATCGCCTTCCCTGCCTGAAATGGACAGCACCATCACATTCTGTCCACTCAGGGTTGGGCCTGAAATGGACAGCACCATCACATTCTGTCCACTCAGGGTTGGGCCTGAAATGGACAGCACCAACACATTCTGTCCACTCAGGGTTGGGCCTGAAATGGACAGCACCAACACATTCTGTCCACTCAGGGTTGGGCCTGCAATGGACAGCACCAACACATTCTGTCCACTCAGGGTTGGGCCTGCAATGGACAGCACCAACACATTCTGTCCACTCAGGGTTGGGCCTGAAATGGACAGCACCAACACATTCTGTCCACTCAGGGTTGGGCCTGCAATGGACAGCACCAACACATTCTGTCCACTCAGGGTTGGGCCTGAAATGGACAGCACCAACACATTCTGTCCACTCAGGGTTGGGCCTGAAATGGACAGCACCAACACATTCTGTCCACTCAGGGTTGGGCCTGAAATGGACAGCACCAACACATTCTGTCCACTCAGGGTTGGGCCTGAAATGGACAGCACCAACACATTCTGTCCACTCAGGGTTGGGCCTGAAATGGACAGCACCATCACATTCTGTCCACTCAGGGTTGGGCCTGAAATGGACAGCACCAACACATTCTGTCCACTCAGGGTTGGGCCTGAAATGGACAGCACCAACACATTCTGTCCACTCAGGGTTGTCCCGCCAAGGCCCCAGAGAATCACTGCACAGCAGCTGTCTTTTATTGTTGTGGCAGGTGCCCCCGATTGAGTTCAGACTACCTTCTAACTTTGCATGTGACACCCAACATATTGGATAAAAAAACGACACCAGGAAACAGCATCTGGCATTGAGGGTTGGGACTGCGTCGGCCATAAAGGATTGTGTGAAAAGAAGGCCCCAGTTACCGCACATTAGGGTTAAAAAAAGGTGTCAGATATCACATGTTACCGATGTGTCCATGCCACCACTCCTGGGGGTAAGGGGAGGGGAGATTAATGTAAAGACCGTCCCTTTCCCCAAAGAACGATAGAGAGAGAACAGTATTGGTCACAACCACTATGGTTGCTGACCCCAAGCTGAGAGGTTGGGGGTCACCAACCACCAATTTACCACACAAATATGAATCAAGCTTTTTCAGACCAGTCACTCGCGCAATCTGTCACAATTCATTCTTGTACATTTCACTGCTTCATGAGCTCGGAAGGTTTCACTTACTCCAGTAGAAAACTACAATCATTTCACACTTCTTGTGAAAAAAGGTGTGATAATTCTGTCGAACCTCTGCTCTAATACATAAACATGCAAGAGGTTTCTCTGATTTGCTCCTCGGAAATGTCTTTCAGGTGGAACATTCTCTAATATATGTTTTTAGAAGCAACCCCAAATCTGTCTAATAAACGACATCTAATTCTCTTGTCTAGCAAATGGAATTAAGATATGTTCACCCATGAGAAGAGATTTTTCACAATGCATTGACTCACTGTGCTCAGGCCAGATCCTAATTTTTCTGAAGGCCGTATTTTCTCAGGTCTACCATTTCATGTTTGGATTATTTTCATAATAATAATCAGACGCCTATTTCTTCCACTTTTTCATATGTTCGTTCACTGTTTTGCATTATCGATCACTGTGCACTTTTGCAGCTCTAGATCTGATCTTTATCCTATATCAAGCATAGTACCACTATGCACTCTTGTAGCTCTAGATCAGTTCCTATCCATGCTCCAGACAGGCATGCAGTCTTTACCCCGCAGGAAGTTACCACTTGGGTTCCTTAGGTGCAATTTCTGAAAGGGCCTGATGTAATGAATATGTATAAAAAAAGGCACCAGGAAGAGGTAGAGGACATGTAATGAGTGTTAATTTCATAGAGAACGGATGGGTATAAAAAAGGAAAGTCAGGGAGTTACCAAAGTTCATAGACACCTCCAATGCAAGTTCTACCCAACAATAATAATGAACCAGTAGCTACATTCTAGTACAGGCATTTGTAAAACATTTAACTTCTTGATAAATGTATGTAATCAAGGAATCAGAACATAATAGGCCTTATAAATAAGCAGTGTATTTCAAATATAAGTTGAAATGTTGAGGCCATAGAAATACAAATATAAACATAGACACGAATGCAGATTACAGTCTATGGAGAACAGTCAGTACACCATCACTAATCGCAGAAGTGTAAACCTTTATTCATGCTAAACCACTGTAATTCTAACGGTGTTCTACTAGGCTTCAAATAGGAGGAGTAGATGTCACCTGAGTACATTGTTTAATGTAGTCCCTATTCAAGTAGGTATTAGTAGTAACTTGTAAAACCTGACCCCATATTTATTCACAGACTTGAATCTGATCCTTAATTCTATAACAAAAACATTTGTGATTACATCTCAAAACAATTCTGGCAGCCATTTATCTAAAAGTAACTGTCTCCGGTGGTGAAATTTTTTCTGCCACTAAAGAAGCTGCAGCGCATCTACAGCTTTACGTGGATAACTCAGTGTCATTGGAGGTATCATGCTACATACGCAGGTGTGCGGATGGTACAATTCATAGACCACTGGTTTCCGATGAGCCTACACCCCTCAACATGGGTCCAGAGTGGGGCTGGACAATATGATTTGCTTCAGGTCACAACCTGCCTGGACTCATCACAGGTACTTCCAATTGTTGAGGAGTTTTCCCCTACGTATTCCTGTGGGAGTCAAGTAGCAGTTGTGTATTTTGCTTTTCTGGTATACTTACTGTTATGTTAGAGAAGCGAATACTCTTATTTTAGAAAAAGAATGCCAGAGTAAACTTGATAAGTCTTCATCAGGTTGAAAAATGTATGTTCTACTAGGATATTATACAAACCTGAGGTAACCTCGCAGAATTTCCCCATACTGTGTCGTAGTATAGGTGATGCATGCAGCTCCTTAGTCAAAGAAGCATTTCAAATTACTATGTGTTCATGGGCGGCTCCTCCATGTGGGCGGAGGAGAGTCGCCTCACTGCTTTCTCACAGTGCGAGAAGCAGAAACAAAAATGGTATTATAAACACCATTTTTTGTTTCTGCTTCTCACACTGCGAGAAAGTAGAAGGGTTTGTTTGGGGCAGGCAGGTGGGCGGGTCTGCTCTACAGCAGGGGAGGAGTGGCTTGCCTACTACCGAGGGCGCTGACTGTTTGGTCGGCCCTCTGGGGCTGACCAAACCAGTCATGCACACTCTGCCTTTTCTCCATGTAGGCTGCAGCCTACGTGGAGGAAATAGCCTCCCCATAGACACCTGGCTGGTCGGTAACATGGCCAATCACAGTGCTGCCATTGCAGCGTTGTGATTGGCTGGGGGAGGGAAGGGAGTTTGCCTGCTTCCTGTTCATGAGAGGAGCAGAGACGACACAGGACGGGGCCGGGTAAGTTAACTTGTTATCTTTTGTTGCTTTTATAGTAAAATAAACCCCCCTCCCCCAACCGTGATTCATGCCGACCGCGACTGTATGTGTTTATAAATTTCATTATCATTCTGTTCATGTCATGCAGGTCAGTACATAGTTGTATTCCTCTTGTTTTTTATCTATTCATAATTGGCCTTCACCTCTGACATTATTTGAGTTTTTTGCCACATTTTGCTGCTGCCTTTACAGCACGTCTTGCACTTCTATTTATTTATGTGCTATAGAAATATGTTTGGGGAATGTATGAAATGGCAGGCTTTCTCTTGTGGGCAAATGCTCAGTATGCACCTAAAGCCTGTAAAAAAATCATTGCATTCATGTTAATATGATTCACAATGCGCCTTCGGTTTCTACTATACATAGCTATTATACTCTGTCCAGATGGTTTCAGATCTAGGACTGCAGATTGTTTTATCTCTTTTTCTATAAACCTTTTGATCTCTTTTGTGAGCCTTATAAATTCTAACTCTTTTCTCAATAGCCGGTACGTTTCAATAGCTGTTCCTCTCCCAGGTTTGTTTCATTCTGGAAGAATTTTATCTATGCAGATCTTGCAGTCCATTCGCGCTCCAATACCAAATTTGAGTATCCTTGAAATGACATTATCTCGCAGCTCTCGGGCCACTCTTGCTTCAGCCACAGATTGCTGTGCGGTCTGTACTGATATCATGCATATCGTAGAACATTTTGTTCTTGAGTTTTCACTTTCATCATCATCATCCAGAAGTGCATGTATTTCCTAAGCCTTTAGCCTTAGTTTATCTAATTCCTCGGTGCAAAATAAGATTTCCTTTTGCATTTAATAGAGATCAGTTTTATTGTGGGCATGTTGAGTTTTACTCCAGTATTGGAGCTTTTATGGATTCACATGCTTCATTCGGGATTATGTGGTTAGGTCACTTTTCGCCCCCGACTCAAGCTACAATTCAATCTATGTGGCAACTTCAACCAGTAGTGGGCCACTACAAGTGCGGCAGCTGCAAAGCATGCGGCATGACTATTGAAACCAAGGAATTTGAATACAACAACTGTCCGATTGCACTCAAAGTTCATACGAACTGCAATTCTGTGAATGTAATCTACGCAACAATCCTCTGCCCTTGCGACAACATTTATATTGGCCAAACTACTCAGAAGGGTAAAGCACGTATACTAAAACACTGTAGAAGGGTCAGGTGCAAAGTAACAGGGGCCCCACTAGTTGACCATTTTCTAACACAGGATCACCCTCCTGAATCCTTAAAGTGATTAGTTATTGAGGAGGTCAAACTAGGCTTAAGGGGTGGTGACTTGGCCTTTTGAATGGGCATGAATGTAAATGAATGGACTTTTTTAACTCTGTCCACAATGGCCTCAATGAAATGGATGTAATGTATGCACAATTATCCACACTGAATGGGGAATAGCCAGCACGTCCCCAGAGCACGATGAAATCAGAGTCTAGGTTCTTACTCTCAACCAGGGCTTATTTTGGCAGTTAATATTTGAAGACCAGACAGCTTGCTAACCTCTAAATCTGGTTCCTCAACACAATAATAAGGGTTTTCTTGAGTATGTGCTATCATGACCCTTTTAACAAAATGTAATCCAGCTACCGTATATAGCATCACTAATACTGTTTCCCATGATGTTAACTTGCGCTTTACAAACAATTGTGTTATTTCTCCCACTGTAATGTGCACTGCCTATGCAGAGAGCCTTGCAAACATGATATTGTATTATCCGCATACATTGTTTCATATTGTCTGTATACTGGGATGACCCGACTAACACCACAGTAGACAATCTTCCTTTCTTTCCCAAATAGAATGTAGGCTGCTTTTGCAGATAGCGTTACCACTATGACATATGAAGTATGTTTTTAACATTTAGACAGGGTTCTACTCATTATTCATCAGTATTAGAAGGCACGCTGCTTTGGTAGACAGCTTTCTCTGCAATATACTTGAGTAGACAGTCTTGCATAATTTTTTTTTACAATTTCCCCAAATTTTTAATAATCACATAGGGCGCCACTCATTTCCACACTAAACGTTAAGGTACACTGTCTCTGAATGACAGTCTTTCATTTCTTTCCAATGCCATGTCATCCACCGTTCATGACACAGGTCGTAACACACCGACCGACGTGAACAACGTGCACGTTTCAGTATTTAAGGATCACCGCGACTCTTGAGACACTGTTAGCTGATCTCGCCGATAACTCCAGCAGCAACAGGCATGCTTCCTTCTCTGATACCGCTTTTGACGGCACACGGTTATTCTAGGCCATGAGGGTCTGCGGGCCTTTGCGGACTTTTCAGAGTAATTTGCCAGGGTTTGAATCACGCTACATGTTAAAGTCATTTTGCGGTCGCGCATTTGCTGAGTTAAATGCTTAATTACTGTGATTTTACTGTAATTTAATAGCCCAGAATACTTGCTCTTATCTGGGCCTTCTATGGTGGATACACAAACGTCTCACGTTGCCCCAAAAAACCATCAGAGCGTCTGTTGCGTAGCACTATTCAATTACTGATACTGCTCATGACCCTACGCGGCTACGAATTCTTATGACCTTTTATATGTGATGGACCCTTCATGGAGATAGAGTCTCGTATGTGCCCATACATACCTAGGCTATGCACTTCTCGTTTCTCTACACCATCCTTATAATGTCATAGCAATAACATTTAAACAATGTTATATTCGTTACAATGACCTTGGCATTCAAGTGCGATGGACCCTTTTGGGATTCACAGTCTCCGTGACGTCGCTGCTAACAAGTTGTTCATGATTAATTCCCTCGCACAGCTCTCCTATGTACTTTTGTTATTTAATACCTGATGCTTATACATTTTTAAAAGTGTTACAGAGCCATGTGCTTTGTTTTATATACTCTTCTCACTAGTCTTGAACCCAGTTCCTAGTGTTACCGTCTCTGTCTCTACCCTTTGCCCCTAGGAGCCTCCAAGGCCCACCAGTCGACTTCTCAGCCTGAAGTTCTCTTACTGATTCCTGGTAAATCAATTTTAAATTTTGCCTGACTTTAGTGTCCTCATATCAACATCCCACCGCAATAATTCTATTCAATTCTCATAGGTGCTTTTTAACCTCCCTCAACCCAGTCCTGATGAAGACCCCATTCTCAAGGCTGACATTCTGCTGTTTTGCTTAGGGGTCGAAACATCAAAACTATTTATCTTCTTTTGTTCAAACACAGATGACAGAGAATTATTATCTGCATCTCGCATATTATGTTATGGTTTAGCACTTGTGTATGCCAGACTTCTGGCTGGATAGGTTGTACATACTGGCTATTGATGTATATATGCACACTACCTTCCTTTATGCACATCACTTTCACAACTCTCCCTATGCCCTCACTACCTTCCCCTCTGCACCATCTATTTTGTATATGTTTAATTTTTGGAATACATTGTGATCTAATGTTTTGATTAAATCCAAAATTGTGATGAAATAAAATCATAGTCATTCATTATGAATAACTAAGGGCCATATGTAGGTGTCCAAATACCGAGGGGTAACGCAGAAATTCTCAGAATATCTGCGTTACCAACCGGTATTTGGCTGAGTGCAATGTAGGTGAGTTCAAACCTACATGCAAAATAAGGAATCACAAAATAACGATTCCTTATTTTGCTCTTACATTTAAGGAATCGGAAATACTAATTCCTTAAACGCAATGTACATAGCACTAAAAAAGTGCACTTCAGCCTTAAGGAATCGCTAATTACCACCAACTTAAAGTTGGTGGTAATTAGCGAATTCCTTAAAAAAAATCACTTTTTTTTCTTTTTTAAAAGTGCCATGTGGCACACATCCATGCCCTTAGGGCATGTATTTGCGCCACATGTGCACACATGCACATTTTAGTGGTGCAACAGGGTGTCCTTTGGACACCCTGGCACCCTTGAAATACCTCCCGCTATTTGCGATTCGGTAATACCGAATCGCAAATAGTGAATGTCTTCCCATTCATTCCTATGGGCCTCCTAGCCCATAGGAATGAATGGCTAGTTATTCCTTAATAACGAATCTCAATTACCGATTCGTTATTAAGGAATCGCTAATATTTTAGTGATTCCTACCTACATTCCATTTAGCGAGTCCTTAATAGCGATTCGGTAAACATCGCCATTAACGACTCGCTAAATTGAAGTTACCCACATCTGGCCCTAAGTCGGTAGTATCTAGTTTTCATCAAAATGATAATGATTGTTTCTTGCTGTGCATGTAATTATGAATGTTTTTCACTGTGACATAACCTTTTTGTACTATGAGCTACCCGGGTCCAGTGGTCCTTTGGGTTACAATCAACAAGAAGCTCCTTTGGACCTACAATAATTACCACCTTCCACTCGTTCCCACTCAGATGTGAATAAACTCAACCAATCTACAATGATCTCACAACTATCCAGACCATGGGACCCAACAATTATTCACAAGCACATCAGGGAATGACTCAATAAGTACATAAAGCCACAATTGTATTAAAACAATAATCTCAAAGAATACAATAATTTAATAAAAGGGTCACAATAATTTTTTTTTACTCATACAGGACACAAGAGACAGTAACATATGTGAAAGACATACAAATCATCATCAAAATGGGTATTTCATAAGAATCAGTCCCCTATGACAAAATCTGGCAATGGATATTGCAATTAGATATGGACAGTTCAGTGAATATAACCAAAACCAATAAAAAGGGAGGTGACACGTTTCGGTGGCATTAAATTATTTAAAAAACACCTTCATCAGGACTAGACTGGTTACTGTCTCTCGTAATGATTATTTTCTGGTTAAAATTCATGTAACCTGTGCGGTAGGTAGAAATATAATGATGTTCTGCGGTCCGATAGGAATACTAGCGGCAATACTTTAAAACAATTTAAAAAGGGACCATAGGTTCCTAGCTAGCCATTAAGGGTGTCTTTTTAGGGGAACTGAAGATACAAGTAGAATTATACTCAGTGCGCTTGCAACTGTTCATAGATTATCTTCCTCTAGCCATGAAATTATTGGTTCCGCTGTATTTTCAGTGGGTTGCGTCCAAATTATGGAGGATAAGGTTTCACAATGTGAAGGATGGGCGCTGTGTTCCTTCTATTCGGAGTATGCAAACTCAATATGGACTGTATAGCAATGTGTCCTCCTCAATGCCGGTTCCCCCATTGTTACCCCATTGATAAATAACACTAAAGAAGCTGCAGCGCATCTACAGCTTTAGGTGGATAACTCAGTGTCATTGGAGGTATCATGCTACATACGTAAGTGTGCAGATGGTACAATTCGTAGACTACTGGTTTCCGATGAGCCTATACCCCCCAACATGTGTCCAGAGTGGGGCTGGACAATAGGATATGCTTCAGGTCACACCCTGCCTGGACTCATTGTAGTGTAGTTCCTATTATCCCAATAGGCTCTGCGCATTGGAATAATATCTTCAATAGTATAGACCTAGGGCAGAGGTTAACTAGGTCTTCTACCGACGATATTAGACTTAAAGTTTTGTGTTTGCCAGCTAGCTCAGAGTTCACTAGAAACTTTCTCGAATAGGCAAGGAGGATTTTAACCTCCCTGGATAGACAAGAAGGGATTTAGTTTCTGACAACCATAGAACATGACAACTTTGCTCTCCCCTAATCAAGAGTGTATCTCTAGAGTCGTGTGAAAACAAAAGACAACTTATTTTACTCAGTCAGTTCAGTGCATTCTTAGTTTCACCAGATTGTAGAGAAAAGGAAAAGACGGGCGTGTTCAATAAAAGATGTTATTTATCGATCAGTCTCCTTTCTCATACAAGAGAAATGAATCGCTATTATTGTAATACTTATAGTTAAGTAAAGTGCATACAGTAAAGACAGAATTATAAAATAATACTGTAAAAGCATTGATATGGTTTCTAAGCCATATGATACTTTAAAATGGATAAAATAGATACATACATATATACATTTGACTAATCATACTCAACTGGTGCTTCTAACCACGCCTACCCCAGTGTACCTGACCTAAGCCTAATACGTGGGCGGGAGTAGATAAGTAGCAGTTTAAGTTAAGTTTGTTTGCCAAGGGACTGATTCGAGAATTCTCTGCAAGGGGTTATTCAGTTATGTACCTGAGATCTAGAATGATGGAGGGCTGGTATCTCTTATCCCAGGTCTTGATATTCCAGCTGCCTGCGAGGGCTGCTTGGAAGCGCCGGAGCTGGATTTCTCAGCAGGAGAAAGGCAGCGTCTCGTTCTCAGCGCGTCAGGAAGGCGGGGCAGCGCCTGTGGGCTTCGCTCTCTGCTGGGCTCCTCGGCACGTCTCGCTGCTCCAATCTCGTCACCACCGCATGTGTTTGCTTAAGGCAATGTCGGTAATATTTATACCTGAAAGGTGCCGAGATTGACGTAAGGATGGACATATATACGTCAATAAGGATGTCATATGAACGGGCTCGTTCGCACATTCTTTTGCTGAAGTTCTCTGTGAAATCAAAACAATGGCTATGGGAATTTCCCAGGTCGCTGTAAGTTTGATTTGTTTTGAGAACTCCGTATGCCTTATCAGGGGCTGGAGGAATATCGCTTGTCTAATTAGATGGCATGCGTTATGACCTAATCAGATAACGCGCTTCTGTGCCGTGGTGTGGCTTAATCAGATAACGGTTTTTGTACCGTTGGCTGGCTGCTAGTTAATTATTAACCAGACCAGGGTCAGGAATAGGGGAATCGATACAGTACCTATAGGAATACATCACACCCACTCCACGTAGACTATGTCCATATTTACAAATCTAGGCATAGTGAAACCAGTAGCGTTTGTGTATATCGTACCACCCCAAAATACATTCATATGTATCCTGAAAAATTGGAACTACGAAATATACGAAACACAATCACATGTACTATCACATGTTTTATATGCACAAGCAGTCTAATAATGCTAAACATATAACGCATATTTTAAATTTATCATGAAAAAATGCGAAAAATACACATGAAATGGCTCTTAATACAGAAAAAAAGGTGCGAGACCATTTCATCACAATCATAAAGTTATGTATAATAGTGCTAGAGTATAGCGAATGTCTCGTGACTACCTAAAATAGAAATTTAGTTCTCTAAGAATAATGTCTACTTTAAGCAGAAGATAAGTGTCCCAAAAAATCGTAAATATTTTTGAATTGGGGAAAAAGCTCTTGCAGTCTGAAAAAATGATGAGAATTTTTTTTTTTCATATCGCTTTTTTAGAAGTTGAAGGCCAAATTCAGCATGTAGGGAACTCCGAGTGCTAGTTTGCTCAAAGTTATTCCTGCTGCTCTGGTGAAAACATCATATCATTTAGACTGTTGAAAAAACTGTCAACAGCTTCTTGCGTAAGTTCCACTAATTCGGAAAAAGTTGTTACCATGCATTCATGAGCATGAGCATGATTGCCTCCATTGATGTTTTGATCAGCATAGCTGACTGAAGGTCGTACCTGATCGATGCTGCTTTCATCTTGTGCTTCACTACCCCTCAATCGTAGTGGTGAAGTCTCCACGAATGCCGTCATCAGGATTGGTAGCCGCTGGGGACAGCACAATGCATGAGCCGTTACCGGACCCAACAAGGTATCTGCGTCAATTGGCACATCCGATCGTAGTGCCAGACAGGTGTCCAACACGCATTCTTCGCCGCATAGCAAGCACCTTAATACAGGCATAACACAACTTTGCCACATTGGTCTAAATGAAAGAGACCAAGTCATGTTCAGGTCTCTAAGCCGGGATAGTCCAAGGATTTTAGTTACCCGGTCCCGGTAGCCAATGGCTAGGATCATTTCTTCCCTTGTCGCAGGTGTTTTGTCTGTGACATGGTTTGCCATAGCGAAATAACAGGATCAAAAATAGAATACCCGCTACTAGTCCCAAAAGGAGTGGAAGTCCGCCAAAAATGGAATGGACAAAGTCTGGAAAAATACCCAGGATGGCTTTGAATGGAGTTAAAGCACCCGAAAACACTGCTTTAAATACACTGGAGACACCAGTGGTATCAGAAATATTTAAGATTTCGTTCAGTATTTCTGCGAAATGTATGGGGCAATTAGTTGATAATAATGAATGAATCTCTTCTGTTGTCCTTGCAACTTGGAGATCATACGTTTCTTTTGATGCCGTGAGCCTGGTCGGCGTCTGTAGGAGCACAGTCTTCATTCTGCTTAAAGTATCTATTCGAATAGAAGAAATTTTCAAATCGGGCCAGAACCTTGCCTCCCTGTCTGGAGAATCGTTCGGGAACAATACTCGTTCACAGCACATGACCTTCCTAGTCACGGTTATGAGATAAGGTTTTCCGGGCAGCAAACTACAACATCTGCAATCTACTATTAGAATGTAACTCCCGTTCGAGAGTCTCCTAAAGAATGGTTCTATTTGTGTTGCAGGTGTGCCTAGCTGGTAACATGAAAGGTTATTTGAAGTCCCTTCACAGGCTCCATGCAAGCTAATACCCTGACACAGAAGTGTACCGCTTAGTGATTTTGCACAATTATTGCCACTGAGAAACACTTTCTGGCCTTTATTACTGACACATTCGTGTGTATAGGGTAAGTTCCATATTGACTTAATGTACCCTTTACCCAACCTTTCATACTGGCCTGCCTGTATATATTTTTGGCAGAATTGAAACTGGAAAGTAGTTATCGGAATATTTATTATTCCATGTATTATCCATTCAATGACAGGTCGTTCTGACATTGTCAATGGTAATCTCTCAAGTCTTTCAATGCTCAGAATTGTATAGTCAGCACCCTTCTGCGCCAAACTGATTTATTTATCAGTAAGGTTAAAGATATTAAATAATGACGTTGTGTTGATTAAACGCCAAGGCACATAGCCAGAACGCAGATTTTGTAACGTCCAGCCAAGCTGTACAATAGAACTTAATTGGGACTGACCGTGTTGTAACATCAGTAAGTCTTGCGATATTATATCGATTGCTGAAGACACAATGCTGTCCAGAGAATATATTCTGGAGGACAGAGTCATTAACCCATTGTCCACCACAGAAAGTGATTTTTCCAAAATAATACGGTCAATTTCCCGTATTTTTCTGCTGTCTCAATTTGAGTTACTTTCCAAACTTCGTTATAAGCTGCATATATAGAGGCCGCTATGAAACGTTTTTGACGCTGTTTGCGTGGTCCCAATATGAAATCACGCAAGTCAGCACCTTCTGTAAGTAAAGTTAGGTGTTGCTTAATTTCAGCCAGTGTGGACGTTTGTAGCCATTGAAGGCAGAGCTTGCCCACGCTGTAGGTGGCTACTATCCCTGGATGTTGTCTTTGGGAATATCTAGGGTCTGGCCTAGTCAATGTGAACCCCTGTTTTTTGTTCAGGAATCTGTCTTGACAGTTATTTGTATCTGTGGGCCAGATCAACCATTTTTTCCATTCAGGATGTGTTCTGTTTTGGTTTAATATATGGTTTACGTCTATCTCATCATCTATAGAGCTATTACTGTTCACTGTTGGCTTTGGAATAGACGGTTTGTTCAAATCTTTGATTTTGGCTAAGCCAAGACAGGTAGTTTGTTGAATAGTGTCATTCAAGAATATAATTTGTTCTGGGATCATGCAGGCTCTAAACAATGATTCTATACCTTGTACTTGCCAATCTCTTGTACCCCAAACAGTTTTGCTTCAATATTATTGTTCCAGAAATCAAACCCAAATGTATTCATTTGTTCAAAGAATGAATCGGAATATATCAATTTTGTGTTTGTAAGCATGGTCTTCATACCTGTCTTATTTGACAATTTGAAATAAAATGTTTCTGCATTACTTGTGTTAAACCCTGAAAAGTATGAATATTTATCATAAAATGTTTTCGAGCTATCTTTTGGAGGAGTAGCACAATGTTCCCATTGGTTATAATTTAAAACATTTCTAGGTTGTGCAGATTTATGTAGATAATGGTTACCATAGTGGTTGTAGCAGAACATCTGATCATAATTAGACGAACCCTGCAAATAATCATGTTCTGTAAATTTAGCAGACATCACAAGATCAGACATCATATCATTAATACTTTCAAAGTCCCAATCATCAGCAAATGAGCTCGGTTTTACAAAGTCACTCAATGAGATCTTGAATTGGTGTGGATACTTCAGGATTTCAACCGGACCATAGATTTCATAATCAGTTTTGTCCCATGCTACACCGCCTGGTATAGGATTGGCTGTGAAGTTCACTGAAGAAAGTTCTCTTTTCTCGATGTGTGAAGATGTGTGTGGTTTAAGGACCAAGTTGATTTTCTGGCTTGCTGTGTCCATTTTAGCATATTTTCCTTCAATGAAATGTCCCAAGCATAGTACCATGATGAGCCAAAGAATGAGGATAAATGCACCTAAGGCCACCCAAAATTCAATCCATGGAGAAATCAGATAGGTTTCTTTCAGCTGTTGAAAAAGTTCCTTAGTTTTGTCTTCAAAAGTTTTTGTTGATGGCTGTTTCTTTGCTTCACTCAGGTATTCAGATGAATCATCGAAGTTGATGAAGTAGCCGGATGCTGTTCTGTCAATTGTTCCAATTGCTTTTGGATTTTGATTTGTTTCATTAGCAAAGTCTGCAGTTACATCATCATAGGTTGTTGTTTCTTGATGAAAAGCTTTGATTTGGGTTTTAAGAGGTTCAAGTTCCATTGCTTTGTTGCATAGTCCTTGTTGATTCACTGTAGATTTTCCAAATGTGATCAGTCTTCCAGTTTGAGCCTCTGTATTCGTAGCAAACATTGGTGTTCTGCTACTTCTTGGGAGTCCACTTGGCCTACTGTTTGTTATCGGCCACATGATTGTGGTTTAACCAGGTCGATGGATACAACTCGGTTCTCCTTTTTACCAGCATGGGGCGGTAGTACTACTGATCTTATCCCGTTGACAGACAAGACAGGAACTGCTTTTCTGTAAGAAGGCCCAAATTCCTTCTTTACCGCGATCTTCTCTCTGACTAGATCCCCGACTTTTGGAATCCAGACAGGCCTTGCTGGGACAGGTGGTTTCTCTTCAGTGGTTGTTGGCTGTTGTTTCAACTTTATGTTGCTCAGGTCTTTTCTTGTTTCATTTAAGTCCTGTAAAATAGCCAAACGATCTTTGATATCAAAGCTTTTGTCTTTAACCACTGAAGTCTGACTATCAAGATCTTGGATCATCATTCTAGTCCCGAACAATAGTTCGTACGGACTGAACCCTTTCAGAGAATTCCTTGGCAGGTTATTTAGACTACGTTGGACACTTATTAAATGTTTGACCCACCCAGCTCCCGAACCTAATACCTTTTCCGTTATAGATTGCTTTATGTCTTGGTTTTTTCTTTACACCATCCCGTATCCCTCAGGAAGGAAGTGAGAAGAGTCCCGCTATGCAATGCTCATTTGGCCGTGCTTCCCTATAAGCCTGAGGGCTAAAGGGAATACATTATTCAAAACGTAGCATGCTCCTAGCGTATATGCCATTATAGACTTGCAAATCCTTGTATAACAGTCCAGACGTCAGCCGAGCGCTGGGGTCTACATCATAAGTGAAAATTAGTCTTTTTATGTTAATATAACGCTTTTTCGTGATGGGTACTTTCTTATTGTTGTTGTTTTTCTGGAGCGAAGTGCCATGGCAATAGTCCTCCTCGCTCGCCACTGCGATCTCTATTGCAGTCTGGGCAGTTTTTTACAAAAATGTGATGATGCAGGCTCATGCCTGGCCACCAGTACACTGATTGTAATTCTTCCAGAGAATCTTTTAGCTTAAGGTGTCTGAGACCCTCACCCATATGTGCGTCTGCTATTAACAAGCCTCTCCTGTCCGTGTTTGGAATTACTCTATCCCCCACTCCAGGGATTCGAGCAAAAGGGACTGAGTTTGCATCGATTATGTATGTATAATTGAGTGGATAATTGATCGGTAGTGCTGAACAGTCGCCTTTTGATGACGTTTTCACTGCCAGCACAGTTTCACGTCAATGTATTTTACTGCACGCTTTTCTGTAGCTACGGACGCCGATTTTGTTGTTACCGCTGTGGCTGTCTCAGCCAATGAATTCCCTGCAACGTGAACGCCATCACGCTGATGACTCAGTGAATGTATCACGTGAGTTTTTGGTAGTTCTTTCTTTAAAAGAACTAATTGTTCCCAAAGCGCTTTCTGCTTTATTGTGGCACCTGTGTCATCTTTGTAACCATTCTGAATCCATTTCTGTAAGTCGTTATTATATGATTTGACGCAGTAATACGAATCGCACACTATAAGTGTCGGGAATTCGCGATCGGCATTATCTAGCGCCATTTTTAACGCTATTATTTCAGTTTGTTGTTCTGAATTATTTTCCACTGAGTGTGTTTTTGTAAGTAGAGGTCTTAATTTGCCTCCGCGCCACACTTCTTTTACAATTTCGCACGTGGCGTTGTAAGCCAGCTCTCCCCAAACTGAGGGTTGAGCATGTCTGTCTGTATATATTACACAGGCGTATTGTCGTAAAGGCAGAATGTCGATTGGCAGAGGGTATTCTCTCTCATATTTTAGAAATTTTAATTCTTTCATTTCCGGGTCAAAATAGTATTTTACTTTGTCTGTAGCAACAGAATTTACCCATTGTACCCATTCTGGATTTAGTGCAGTTGTCGGTAAATTACATGGTGTTGTTAATGCCTCAAAAGCTGATTCTGCTGTTCTGACTGTAACCTGTCTACCGTCTGCTTGGCATTTTTCCTTTGCTACAGCTGTTTGAACCGCATGAACAATGCTTTCCTTAATGCTGAACCTTTTTTCAGCTTCTGTGTACAAATTTGATTTGTATGCTATTGGTACCTTCTCTCCCTCATTAGAGGTCAGGTATGTGAATCCGCATCTTCCTGGGATGACTCGAATCACAAGGTTGCGTGTATTGTAACGTGTTTGTAATTTTGTTTTAACTAACATGTCTGTTTGTAACGATCTCAAAATTTCTGTGTGTTTTTGAGTCCAATTGATTCTTTTAAAATCTGGTTTTATTAGATCATAGAGAGGTTTAATTCTTTCTGCATAATTTATAATGTAAGTTCTTCCGAAATTTAGGAAGCCTAGAATTGATTGTAAGTTTTTCAGTGTTCTAGGTGCTTGGATTACAGCACATTTCTCTAGGAAATTGTCAGCCAGGCTTTTGCCTTCACTAGATAGTTCATATCCTAAAAACAGGACTGTTAGATGGGCAATCCTTGACTTTTTAAAGTTGAATTTGTAACCCTCTGCTGCAAACCCAAGTATTATGGTGTTCACTCTCTTCAAGTGAGTATCCAAGTCATCATCTGTTAGATAGATGTCGTCGACATAAGATAATGCCTCGTCATCATATGTTTGTAGTAATTCTGTTACTCTCGCTGAGAATAATCCTGGGCTGTTCTTGAACCCCTGGGGCAAACGACAGAATTTTTTTTGCGTGCCATTTATTGAGAACGCCGTCAAATATCTGCTCTCTGGTGCTATATTTTGACAAAAGAATCCATTAGAAATGTCTAATGTGGTTTTGTATTTTTTGCGCACTATGTTATTCATTAGTGCAGCACTATGCGAGTTTTGTACTGCAAATGTTTTGCAACATGAGTTAAGGTGTCTGTAGTCCAAAACAAGACGATATGAATTGTCTGGTTTGGAGACAGGAAACAAAGGGTTGTTCATTTGTGAGGTGCAAGTTTCAATCACCCCCTGGTATTCAAGTTGATCTAGGATCTCTTTTACCTGTTTTTTAGCTTCTTGCTTAATCGGGTACTGCCTCTGTGCAGTAGGTTGTGATTTTATCTGGATTTTGTGAGGAGGAGAGTCCTCATCCCATCCCACATGATTTTTATATAAGGCAGGGGCTTGAGCTACTGCCCACTTTCTTGCAAGTGTATATTTTTTATGAATTGGAATATGGTTTGAGAAGGCAGGCATAATTATTTCTTCGCCATGTGGGCACTCCCTGACAAACTCTGGAGGCCAGTCTCGTTCAGCTAGAAGGATGTCATAGCCCTTGGAGAGATTATCCCAAAATAGACCCCTTATTTTTCTAGTCTTATCCCCCTCTATACGCAATGTTATTTCATATATTTTATGAGGTTTGCTAACTCTGGTATCTGCAGTTTCTACCTGAATGTATTCATTCGTGTCCACTGTCTCCAGATGATTCATAAGGACTTTGCGAGCTATGCTCACTTCTGCTGCGCTGTCTAGCATTGTCTGAGCCCATTCTCCGTTTTTCAGCTGTGTCCTCAGTATTCTCGGCATTGTTAATTACTTTAATACTGGCTACCTTCTTTTTTGGAAATTGTAATTTTTTATTCAGATGAGCAGGTTCTTTGTCTTTGGACTTGACGTGCTCTTCCCTGTGTTCTGATCGTCCTCTTCTTTCCGATTTCTGCGAGGAAGTCTGAAAAGATTGAGAGGGACGTGTATCAATATCTTGATATCTATCAGGTTTTTTTTATATTATCCCTATTTCTAAGGTTGTATTTTTTCACAGAGGGCTCCCTTTGGGGAGACTTGCATCCTTGATCAGGAGATCTTTCTCTCTGCCGAGGAGACCTTCCTCTGGACTGGAATCTTTTTTCTTTAGGATTGGATTGCTTATTTCCATCCCAGCTCTTTTTTTGAGTGTTTAAATTATTTTTTATAAATACCTTTTCAGGACTTTCAACTAGTTGAGGTTTCACTGGTATTCCACCCAAACTATCTCTTCCTAGTTCTTCATAGGATTTTTCTATGATTCTGGCAATTTCAGATGGTTGGTCTGCTATATTTGTCTCTTTTAACCTCTGGCGAATCGCCACATTTGCTGCTTCTCCCTTTATGTTGGCTAATAATATTGCAGAGACCTGCTTGAAATCTTTCAGTAGTTTCATACCGAGAGTTAAAGCGGGTTCTGGACCGTATTCATCTTGAATCTGTTTTAGCACATCTGGTATTACTGACATGGATGGTACACCATGTGTTTTTGTGTAAATGGAAGCAAAGACTGTTCCCCAAGTGTCACAGTCCTCCACATGTGGTGCGATTCCCATTGGGAGACAGATAGTCAGAATCCTATGTTTCTCAACAGGGGTGGTATCTGGAAACACCGCCTCTATTTGAGTGATTTTTTGTGCTAGCCAGAAAGGAATTTGTTCCCGTTTTGCGGGTACTTTACCTAGACAGGACTGTATGTTCTGAGGTGTAATTTTATTTGTGTTCCCCTGATGAGTGGTCAGCTGTGGAATTTTAATTGCTGGTTCGATTGTTGAAGTCCGCATTACATATTGGACTAATTGTCTATGTATTTTTATTAATTGTTTTAGCTGTGCTAAAAGCTCTGGTGCAGGCATTCCTTCAATGTCTGGATGTGGTGTGTATCCGGCTAGGACCGGCCACGTTGCTCCTGGTCTACCTAGTGGACCGAGCCTGGTGATGTGATTATTATGTTTTAGGGCGCCATGAAACAAGAGCAGGTGCTCTTGGAATTTGAGTGGTATTTCCACCTCCTCGAAAGGAGTGTACTCATTAGGAGGTTCCTCTATTTTGTAATAGTGGAAGTCCTTTGTTACAGCGTTTGCTGCTGGAAAGTTTATCCATGAATAGAATACCTCTGTCTGCCGATATTCGTGTGCCTCAATTACGAATATGACTGTACCACCTCTTGGTGTCAGTCCATTTTCTATAAGTTTTAGGGTTATAGATTTCCTTATGTTGACCGGGATGAGTATTGCCTCCGGGTCATTTTGCAGCAGAGTATTGTCTGCTACTAGGAGTTCAGCTGCTAGTCTAACTGTCTCCCTTTCTTCTTCACTTTCTGTCATTTTACTGACAGGAAGGTTATTCTGTTTGTTTGCAGATCAGGTTTCTATGGAAACAAAGATTAGATGCACAATATTTTGGAACAGTGTATCCTTCAACGTTGAATAAACCAAGAACCATACATAGGAGTCTCCTCCTGCGAGGTTTGGCGGATATGACCTTTCACCCACTCCAGACGTCTTTGGAGTATTATGGGAAAAAAGGGGTTCTGTGTGAAAAAGCACGACTGAGTTACTCTAATGTCTTGTGTTAGTTTTATCGCCTATCCAAACGTTGGGCGCCATGTAGTGTAGTTCCTATTATCCCAATAGGCTCTGCGCATTGGAATAATATCTTCAATAGTATAGACCTAGGGCAGAGGTTAACTAGGTCTTCTACCGACGATATTAGACTTAAAGTTTTGTGTTTGCCAGCTAGCTCAGAGTTCACTAGAAACTTTCTCGAATAGGCAAGGAGGATTTTAACCTTCCTGGATAGACAAGAAGGGATTTAGTTTCTGACAACCATAGAACATGACAACTTTGCTCTCCCCTAATCAAGAGTGTATCTCTAGAGTCGTGTGAAAACAAAAGACAACTTATTTTACTCAGTCAGTTCAGTGCATTCTTAGTTTCACCAGATTGTAGAGAAAAGGAAAAGACGGGCGTGTTCAATAAAAGATGTTATTTATTGATCAGTCTCCTTTCTCATACAAGAGAAATGAATCGCTATTATTGTAATACTTATAGTTAAGTAAAGTGCATACAGTAAAGACAGAATTATAAAATAATACTGTAAAAGCATTGATATGGTTTCTAAGCCATATGATACTTTAAAATGGATAAAATAGATACATACATATATACATTTGACTAATCATACTCAACTGGTGCTTCTAACCACGCCTACCCCAGTGTACCTGACCTAAGCCTAATACGTGGGCGGGAGTAGATAAGTAGCAGTTTAAGTTAAGTTTGTTTGCCAAGGGACTGATTCGAGAATTCTCTGCAAGGGGTTATTCAGTTCTGTACCTGAGATCTAGAATGATGGAGGGCTGGTATCTCTTATCCCAGGTCTTGATATTCCAGCTGCCTGCGAGGGCTGCTTGGAAGCGCCGGAGCTGGATTTCTCAGCAGGAGAAAGGCAGCGTCTCGTTCTCAGCGCGTCAGGAAGGCGGGGCAGCGCCTGTGGGCTTCGCTCTCTGCTGGGCTCCTCGGCATGTCTCGCTGCTCCAATCTCGTCACCACCGCATGTGTTTGCTTAAGGCAATGTCGGTAATATTTATACCTGAAAGGTGCCGAGATTGACGTAAGGATGGACATATATACGTCAATAAGGATGTCATATGAACGGGCTCGTTCGCACATTCTTTTGCTGAAGTTCTCTGTGAAATCAAAACAATGGCTATGGGAATTTCCCAGGTCCCTGTAGGTTTGATTTGTTTTGAGAACTCCGTATGCCTTATCAGGGGCTGGAGGAATATCGCTTGTCTAATTAGATGGCATGCGTTATGACCTAATCAGATAACGCGCTTCTGTGCCGTGGTGTGGCCTAATCAGATAACGGTTTTTGCACCGTTGGCTGGCTGCTAGTTAATTATTAACCAGACCAGGGTCAGGAATAGGGGAATCGATACAGTACCTATAGGAATACATCACATCATCACCAGTACTCCCAATTGTTGAGGAGTTTTGCCCTACGTATTCCTGTGGGAGTCAAGTAGCAGTTGTGTATTTTGCTTTTCTGGTATACTTACTGTTATGTTAGAGAAGCGAATACTCTCATTTTAGAAAAAGAATGCCAGAGTAATCTAGATGAGTCTTCATCAGGTTGAAAAATGTATGCTCTACTAGGATATTATACAAACCTGAGGTAACCTCGCAGAATTTCCCCATACTGTATTGTAGTATAGGTGATACAAGCAGCTCCTTAGTCAAAGAAGCATTTAAAATGACTATGTGTTCAGGGGTGGCTCCTCCCTGTGGCCGGAGGAGTGTCGCCTCCCTGCTTTCTCGCAGTGCGAGAAGCAGAAACAAAAATGGTATTATAAACACCATTTTATGTTTCTGCTTCTTGCACTGCGAGAAAGCAGAAAGGTTTGGTTAGGGGGAGGTGGGCGGGCGGGTCTGCTCTACACCAGGGGAGGAGAGCGTTGCCTACTACCAAGGGCGGTGACTGTTTGGTCGGCCCTCTGGGGCTGACCAAACCAGTCATGCACACTCTGCCTTTTCTCCATGTAGGCTGCAGTCTACATGGAGGAAATAGCCGCCCCATAGACACCTGGCTGGTCGGTAACATGGCCAATCACAGTGCTGCCATTGCAGCGTTGTGATTGGCTAAGGGGAGGGAAGGGAGTCTGCCTGCTTCCTGTTCAGGAGAGGAGTAGAGACGACACAGGACGGGCCGGGTAAATTAACTTTTTTTTTTTACTATTATCGTAAAAGAAACTCTCCCCCCAACCGTGATTCATGCCGGCCGCGACTGTATGTGTTTACAAATTTCATTATCATTCTGTTCATGTCATGCAGGTCAGTACATAGTTGTATTCCTCTTGTGTTTTATCTCTTCATAATTGGCCTTCACCTCTGACATTATTTGAGTTTTATGCCACATTTTGCTGCTGCCTTTACAGCATGTCTTGCACTTCTATTTATTCATGAGCTATAGAAATATTTTTGGGTATGTATGAAATGGCAGGCTTTCTCTTGTAGCCAAATGCTGCGTATGCACCTAAAGCCTGTAAATAAAATCATTGCATTCATGTTAATATGATTCACAATGCGCCTTCGGTTTCTACTATACATAGCTATTATACTCTGTCCAGATGGTTTCAGAGCCAGCACTGCAGATTGTTTTATCTCTTTTTCTATAAACCTTTTGATCTCTTTTGTGAGCCTTATAAATTCTAACTCTTTTCTCAATAGCCGGTACGTTTCAATAGCTGTTCCTCTCCCAGGTTTGTTTCATTCTGGAAGAATTTTATCTATGCAGATCTTGCAGTCCATTCGTGCTCCAATACCAAATTTGAGTATCCTTGAAATGACATTATCTCGCAGCTCTTGGGCCACTCTTGCTTCAGCCACAGATTGCTGTGCGGTCTGTACTGATATCATGCATATCGTAGAACATTTTGTTCTTGAGTTTTCACTTGCATCATCATCATCATACATAAGTGCATGTATTTACTAAGCCTTTAGCCTTAGTTTATCTAATTCCTCTGTGCAAAATAAGATTTCCTTTTGCATTTAATAGAGATCAGTTTTATTGTGGGCATGTTGAGTTTTACTCCAGCATTGGAGCTTTCATGGATTCACATGCTTGAATCAGTCGAAGTGAGAGTCCGCAGATGCCATTAGAAAGCAGTGTAATGTTAAACATAGCCTGGTAAGGCTATAAAACCTTCACTTTCGTAACACACCTTTGTCATTTTAAAAAAGAGACTAAAGGTTTAAGTGTCGACCAATCAGGTTGACCACTTCTCTCAGAGGTTTCTGTCTCTCAGATTTTCTACTGCAAGTCGTTTGAGCGAGTTTTCCCTGAGCTCTGCTCATGTCAACTATTTCCAGTATTCATAGAGTTATTTCCATCTACCACATACTACTAATTACCAGCTGCTTCAGATCGGACTCTACAATGTCAGAGCAAGCAAAGTAAGGTCTTTTAGACCAGGTGGGACTTGTAGCAAGGAAAGGCTTCATTCAGAAGATCAGCACAAAGATTGCATTTACTGCCTCTACCTATCCCACAAAGTGGAGGATTGTATGATATGTTGAACGTTTTCTTGTCAAACCCTGAAGGACAGAGAGGGGAGATTACTGCTGTGGCTCCAAACGTTTAAGGATAACAAGGACCCTGTTTCAGAGGATGACAGTGAGGATTACTCCAGTATTGGATCTTTCATATATTCACATGCTTGAATCAAGGAAAGAGACAGGCTGGTTAAATGATGAACATGTTTGCCCCATCTGCAGATTTTTTTGAGACATGTCTGATCCTAAAGCTAATTGGAGAAAACTGGTTCTAACCAGTCTGTTAGCACCTTCTTGTTTGTTCACTACTATAAATGTAATTCTCAGATATCTTACGCTAGCTCACTCCTGTACACCCTCCCTGGAGGCTGTGCAGACCTTTGCCCGCTCAAGTGTATAATCAAAAGTGCTTGTTATATTTTCCCTCCGACTTCTAGTTATTTGTCTACAAGTGGACAGAGTGGTTTTGAACCAGACGAGATTTTTTTGCTGTATTACTAATGATTTGTCGTCTCCACCATTTGACCAAACACATTCATGGACAAAGGAGCTGTGAAATATAAAAGTCAGTATTCTGAAGGGCATGAGACAATGGTGCGCAATATTCATACTGTGAATTCAAACTTTTAAAAGGAAAACAGGAACTAATGCATTTCCTAGTAAGCCCTAATTACCAAAAGTAAAAGGCAAGCTGATAAAGATGCAGTCTTAGATAAGTTAAAAAATAGATATCAGATATGTCTTGTCATCAAGCTATTCAGATAGCTTGACCTATTTCCTGATGGTGTAGGTGATATCACTGATTTGTCTCATCTGTGGTAGTAAAGTAGTCCCGAACATCAAAGCTTTTCAATGTCAACCTTTCCTGCAAAGATACCATGATAATTTTAAGTATGTTCTAAATTTCACAACTTATACTCACCATTATTTTGTCAAGGCTACATTCTGGTAATATGGTGCTTTCTGGATTCTTGAAATCATCACTGACCTCTCTCAAGGCATAGCCTCAGGGTGCGGATCATGTATGTAGGAGAGTAGGGTCTGCTTCCTATGGTTACCCCCCTTTTTGCTGTGTTTCACTGGTTTTTCGACTTTAGTATGGCTGTGACCCTGCTAATCAGGCCCACAGCCTAGCTGTTCTCTCTCTAAATTGATACCATGTACTTTAGATACATACCAGATTGGTTATTGGGTCACCCTTGTGAGCCCCTCTATATGGTACCCTAGGTACCCAGGGCATAGGTGCATCCTAGGCCTACCAGGGGCTGCAGCATGTATTGTGCCACCCCTGGTTAGCCTTCCAAACTGACACCACAGGTACTTACAGCCTAGGTAAGGTGGTGTAATCACCCCTTACTTAGATATAGTATATCTATATCTACCTTATATACAGACACATAGTAACCTATAAGTCACTCCTATGGCAGGCCTTGACAACCATGGAGGCAGAGTGCTTGGTTTTGTGTGAGATGGTGCCCTAGCATGAGCTGAGCCCCTCTGCAGCTTTCAGAACCATCTCCTTATAGCTGGTCTATGATATAGCCATACCATATACTCTTAAGTGCATTATAATCCTCGCAGTTAATGCTAACTTTGGTTTGGCTTTATCAAAACATGTTGTGTAAGGTGTCAAACACTTTGGAATACTACCCCTGCTGCCAGAACTGCATTCCACCGTTCTAGAGGGAGAAGACATGTAGTTAAAGTTAAACAGAGCACAGCATCACAAAATGGAAGCTGCCGCCGCCACAGACACGAGTCTGCCCTCCTGCTGCTGGACGAAACTCCGGCAGGGGAGGCCTGGATAATAGGTTTCCTGTCAGGCTTTAGTGTATTGGGGCAGAGAGGGTTGCATTCAGTGAATGCTTTTCAGACACTGCCTGGGGCACACAAGATGCTCCATGCATTTCCCAGTTCTAACCGGTTGCTGGGGCACTCAGCCACCGCTCTGGCACGAAACTGGACAAAGGGGAAGGGGTGTAACCACCTCCTCCCCAGGTCCACACATAGGAGGGACCTTAGAGTAAGTCCAACCACTAAGCTTGCTATAAGTATAGAACCCCAGTCCCTAGGACTTTAGATTACCCTGGACGAAACTCTGCAACATATATCTTGGACCTTCGACATTCCATATCGACTGGAAGACAGAAGAAATCTCCCTTGTGGTCAAAGAGTGACCACCCTTTCCAAACAGGCACCAACAGCATATTTGCCGGTCTGCATTTTCGAGGCTCCCGCCTCATCTAAAAGAATGTGCGACACAGGACATGGACTTCTAGACATCTCTGACGTTGACCCGTGCTCCCAGCAAAGCTGAGGCCTGTGGCGGACATGAGAGACATGGGACCGGAACTCCTAGACAGCCTGCATTTTTGCTACTGCACCTACTTCCCGAAAATTCCCAAAGTTGTGCATTGGGGTATTTGAAGCCCCTAACCCGAGCACCTTCTGTACCAAAGCTCAGAGGCCCACACTCCACGGGTGTCCTGTGGGCCCGCTTTGTGCATTTCAGCTTGACGCGTCTTTGCGGTTCCTAGTCCGTTGGCTAGTGAGCCCCCACGAAGACCAATCCTCACTTTCTTCAGCTTACCTGGTTTATTTATTTATTTATTTGATGGTTTGTACCGCGCTTGAATTGACTGCCGGAGGAGTATCTCTGCGGCCAACGCAAATGAAAGATAGGAATAAGCTGGGATCTAGGGGGGAATTACTGAGCCTGAAACAAAAAGGTTTTTAAGCGTTTTCTAAAAGTCAGATGGTCGGTACATGATTTAAGAGACTCAGGGAGTTTATTCCAAAGGCTAGGTTTGCTCCCACTCCTCTCCAAATGAGGAGTTCCTCAGACCTTGCTGGTCTGCACCGAAGCCCATCTTGAGATCTTGCGTAGATTGCGTTTGCCAAGGCTTGATGGGTCAAATCCAGATACCGACACCGCAGTCAGCTAGATTCATTGTGGGACAGCTCAAATCCAGCTCCTGGTCATCGTCAACGCCTCCTGGTCCTCGTGGCTGAAGAGACAAGCTTCACCTTTTTACCTGAAATCACCCGACATCGGCTGGTATCTTCCTATCGCCATCCTGGTCACTGGCTAGTGACCCAGACTCTGTCTCCTCTGCTTTCAGGTTCTTCATATCTCCGATCCACCCTTGGATCCACCCGGACACTTTTCCTCTGGTCGCCTGCAGCACTTCTTCGCAGCTCTCCATTGGAATCGATGACGAAACCTGACACCAAAAGAAACCTATGCACCCGGCTTCACTTGGTGAGGTAACACGAGTACTCCGGTGCTCCCTTGGGTCTTGACTCTCGAGGTGTCCTAGTCTAAAAGGGTTCCATCGTAATTCACCTAGAAGTGCCTTTAAATTGTAACTTTGTAACTTGTTCGTTCTCCATAGAAAGTCAATGGTATCCCGCGACTGTGTTTAGACACTGCACATGTCTCCCGTGGGTCTCCTACATCCTAACCTTTGGTGGTTTTAGGCAGCTGCAGTGATTCCACAGGCCCTAGGCCTGCTTTCTAACTCTCACGTGGTTCTTATACCACTATTTTACTATGTGGTTTGTGAGGCCCCTAGGGCATAATGTATACTGTGCAACTTAACGTATGCTTATTAAGTTCCTTGTATTGTACTTTTACCTCTGACCTCTTAAAGAGTCCAGAGGGGTTGTGTTTAGAATAAATACATATATATTTGATATATACCTTGTGTGGTGTGCTTTCATTTGACCATTAAAGATTATAATTGGTAAAACAACTTGCTTAACTCGTCTCCAAGTCTCAGCCTGAAGGCTGCTCTCCACAGCTACCACTAGGATAGCTTCCTATAAGGTTGACTTTATAACCTAACATCAATAAGGGTTGTTTGGACTGGTGCACGGTGCCCACTAGAATAGTGGACATCATATACCAGGCCAACTTCTCACAATGTAGACGCTAAAGTTGGTTGGTTTCACTACACTGCCCTGATCATCAAGAGTCTCTTTCAACTTCTGATTGAAACTAAAAATCCTTGTAAAACCGATTCCCTCGACACACCAACATAATTGATACAGAAACGAAATATATCTGTTTGGTTAACTAGCACTAAGCATACCTCCCACTTGAGTCTAGAGACTGCCCCATCTATGTTGTCTGGCTGGAAAGTGTTATTTTATTGGTGGCTCAAATTTTGAATTGATATGGTTTATGTGTGTTTCCTGATTGGTATTAAGCTAACTATTGTGCTGAAGACAATAACATGAAATAAAGGTACAATCCTCCGGATAAGATGTGCACATGGGTCTTTCGAAGTACTGCCCACCAAAGGATTATCTGTCCCCTCAGCTCTTCACACGGGAGAGCCTGAGGCCTTGGCTTAAAAGCAGTGGTATCTCTATGGAGAACGAGCTTTCAACACACCAGGAGACATGATTCAAAGCATGCTATGGAGGTTTGCTGCACTGATTTTGCAGAGAAGCCTCACAAGGACAGTGATGCTCCCTATGCCTGCTGAGGATTCGTTCTGTATAGTAAGAGATTTTGTGGAGAGGTTCTGATTTCTCAATCTCTTACTGCAGCGTTTAGAGAGTGTTCTCTGGGTCAGAAATAGTTGATGCGGGACCTGAAAAAATAAACGGAAGGTATATTTTTGGTGAATGTATGAAATGGCGGCCTCACTCTTCTAGGCAAATGCTGCGTATGCATCTAAGGCCCGTGAAAACACTGAGTTCATGCTTAATAGGATTCACACTGTGTCTTCGGTTTCTACCGTCCACAGCTATTATAATCTGTCCAGATGGTTTCAGACCCAGCACTGCAGATTATTTTATCTCTATTTTTATAAACCGTTTGATCTCAGTTGAGAGCTCCATAATTTTCGGCATTGCACCTTCGTTTCAGTGGTTGTATCTCTCCCAGATTTCTTTCTTTCAGGAAGACTTTACATTAGACATTTCTTGCAGTTCAGTCGTGTTTCGTCTCCCGACTCCCTCCCAGAGAGAAAACAAAGTGATGAGCAGCTCAACAAAACTCGCGTTTTCCTGGCAAACAGAAATGTTCACGAATATAACATATTTTCTACCCAGCTGATTACGTTACCTTATAGAAGACAGAATACTTCCATAATGGCCCCAACAGCAATTTGCCTTCGGTAGCAGCACTTATACTTCGAATTAGTGTTAAACATCTTGTAAACAGTGTGGTGACCGAGAAGATTTCATAGTCAAAGGGTAATTTATTTAAGTGGATAGTGACTGATCCAGGTTTATGAATAATTGTGCATAATACTAATAGGCAAGGCCTGAATAAAAGGAAAGTACATTTAAACTAACGATCCGGGAGGATAGCTTCAGTGACTCAAAACCAGCTGAAAACTCAAGAAGGGGCGGCAAGGAGTAGACTGGTTTAATGGGGATGTAAGAAATATGAGGAAGGGTGTTGTAGGAGGGATAACTTCACTAGGAGATGGTGGATTTGGTAATTGATCAAAAGCTTTCTTGCTAATATAAACAAGCATTTGCAATGCGATAGGGCCTGCATTTGCGAAACTTTGACCTATTCGTATTGTAAATGACAATGCCTTTTATTATTGTAGGTTGTTTAAACACATAAATAAAAGGCATTGTCATTTACAATGCCAATAGCTCAAACTTTCGCAAATGCGAGCCCTATTGCATTGCAAATGCTTGTTTATGTTAAGCCATGCATTGCACCATTTCAGTAGTCAACACTTCCGGACTCTAAGATGAGAGGGGGGGATGCATTAGTTGGAAGTTCATCTTTAGAGAGCAGAACTCTCGCCCAGATTCACAAAAAGTTAAAATATAAATTTATGACACCAATGCTATCTTCTCAGGTTACACATTGCTTAACTTAGGCTTCGATCAGGTGACAGGTTTTACAGGCTAGAAACTTAAAGAGGAAACCTATCTGTTACTTGACAGAGATCTCACAGTCTCGTGCCCTTTGCAGCAGAGCTGTTAGTTAGGATTACAGATCTCTTGAAATCGCGGAAAGTTTCCCCCGCACCTACAGGCAAAGACCTTGGACAGCGAGACGATCTGGAGTCAAAGATCTCTGACAGCAAGCCTATCCCTCAGGTTTCACGTCTGTTACAACGGAAGTATATATTGAAGTATATATTGAAGTATAACGATTTTACAGGCTCAGGGAGTTAGCAGCAGAGCTTTCCTCCACCACAAATGTACAACGTTTTTAGAAGGCTATGCTTCTGACATCACACAGATTTTACATGTTAAGGATTATGACAGCTACGTCACAAGATGCTACAGATGTTTTAGACACACAGACATACCTGTAAAGTATTCCATCAGATTTCACTGCATTTACAGATACGGTTCAGATGACAGCCCTATGACTTAGTGCACAAAAATCTTACAATCTAAGCAATCATAGAAACATTCTATGCAACAGGATACAAACATGTAACATGCACAGGCTTTCAGACAGCAGAGCTATATTCACATTATAAATTAATCAGCATAGCATCTCTAAGGCGGAAGGGAGGCAAAACTGGACAGTGAAGTTGCAGAACACTCGCTGCATTCATGTTCGAACCGGAGCCTTCTGATTTTCGCTTTGGGACCCTTTGCCGATAAGAGACGCAGCATGTAAAGAGAGGGGCTGCTGCGCAGTGAGAAAAATAGGCATAACGGATCAAACCACCCTCAGTATGTTCAGGGCGATGCCACAGTTACTGGGACTGATTTATTTTCAGCGCTCACTGAAACCTTGAAACTGTGATAAAGGGATTTCCCCGGTACTGTGGAATGTCGTCCCAGGAGAACCGGATAATCACACCAAAGTCTCCCCGCTGATACTCTGCTAAGTGGCAGGTCGCACCGTCGTGTTTAAAAGGAAGCAACCATAAACCCAACAAGCATGCACGCCACAGTTACTGGGACTGGGCGGGATTGAGCCTTGAAGAAGTAAACAAGTGGAAGGGGTGGGGGGAGTGCACGCGCACGCAAAGCAGCAGCTGTTTGCTCTTTTTCAAAGTGCACACTTGTGCTTGTGGCGTGCCGCTGCTCACTCCTGCAAGCTGTATGCCGCCACAAGTACGAGTATGTGCTTGGAAAAAGAGCTATACGACGGCTAAAGGTCTCCTATGCAGCGCATGGGTGCTGCATAGGCGAGACCTAAAAAGCGGCATAGACGTTTAAAATTAGGTACTCATGACAAAAGGAGCTAAGAGACCGTGTCAAGGGTTGTCTCTCTAGTGTGGTGTTTTGAAAGGTTTTGCTAAAACAGAGTTTGATATGGATCACGAAGATGCCATGAAATCAGTGCTTTAAATGGGCCAGTACTTTATGGTACTGAGTACCTGAATTTTTTTTTTTTTTGAGAGGGAGAGTACCTGCACTTTTCAATAATGACGTAATGCTTTTAATTGGAGCGTACCAGCATTTCTCAGAAACAAGCAGGCACTCTGATTGAGAGTACCTGCACTTCTATTTTTCCATTTCAAGCACTGCATGAAATGATGCATGTAAGCAAAGGAACCAGAGTACTAGAATATGTTTGACACAAAAGCTCTTTGTAAAAATTACATCAAGAACATTCTGTCAATAAAAATGAGGTGTTCCTTTGATAAATGTCTGCTTTCTAAAGTCTTAGCCTGATGGTATTTGCATTATTGAAAATCAACTAATTTTCGCCTGTACCTGAATAACATGTGACCGTTTTGTGGGCATTGGTTTTGAGCAGAGTCTCATACTAATGGTTCAGTAGGTGTGTTAGATACATGGAAGAAAGAAGGCATTTTCGGCATTTTTGCAAAGTGAAAATCAGGTGTATATACTTTGCTGTATGTTACTGACCTGTTGTGGATCTCCGAGGACTTTGAACCCCTCAAATGATGTCACCAATATCTGGAGCCCCTATATATGTGTGTTTTTTTACCAGGAAACTTAGCTTATGCTGCTACTGTATGTAGACCATTGGGATAGTGGAGGTCTTCCGCTTATACACAAGAATTCAATATGAATAAATCTAAGGCCCAGAATCCAAATGGGTAGTTGAATGTGCCATAAATTGATCCTTGGTCTTTAGTAAGACCTAAGGAGAAGTCCGATGAATAGCAGTTTGTTCTCTACTGAGACTCTGGGCCATGATTACTAAATTAATATGGGAAGAAAGGAAAGCGAATGACACAAAATGATACAGAATTGTTTGTTGTACATGCTGTGGAAGAGAGTATGTAAAGGTTGCATCCAACTACATCTGCAACTCTCCTTCCTCTACTCCACCGAGTTAAATCCGGTTCCCCTCTAGATTTTGCCCCCGCCAGTATTCTTAAGGAAGTTTACTTGGCCTGTCCTCCCCCCCCCTTAACCCTCCTCAATGCTTCACTCACTCTTGGCCACGTCCCTACCCTGCACAAATCAGCAGTTGTTATCCCTATCCTTAAAACACCAGATTCCGATCCCTCTCTGCCCGCTAACTATCGCCCCATTTCACTCCTTCCCTACCTTGCAAAAGTGCTTGAAACTCACATTAGCACCACACTTAGCGCACACGTTGAAGCAAATCACTGCCTCTCCCCCTGTCAAGCTGGTTTTCGTCCCCTGCATTCTACAGAAAAAGTGGTCGTCTCAGTCATGGACAAGCTGCGGGAAGGTATTGACATCAACCTCCCGCAAGCCTTGATTTTGCTAGATCTATCCGCCGCCTTTGACACGGTGGACCACACCATCCTCCTTAACCGTGTCTGGGCGGCGGGCATAGAAGGCTTAGCCTTCTCCTGGCTGGAGTCCTTCCTGGCTGGGAGGTCCCAGGCAGTTCGGCTGGCTGACTTCAAGGCGGCCTCTCGGAAAGTAGAATGCGGGGTTCCCCAGGGTTCATCACTTTCCCCCCGTTTGTTTAACCTTTATATTTCTCCCCTCATTTTTATGTTACAGCAACTGGAGGTCACCGTGTTTAATTACGCGGATGACCTCCAGTTAATCTTCAATCTATCCCACTCACCTTCATCTGCCCTAAATGTCCAAACTATCATGATCCTTATCCAAGATTGGATGAACTGCAGCCACCTCAAACTCAATCCGGACAAGACCGAATTGATCTTGACCGGAGGTGGCTGCAGTCCATGGACCCCTTCCTTCTGGCCCTCTTCCCTTGGTACACCTCCACTCCCGGTGGCCAAAGTAAAAACCCTGGGAATTTATCTTAATCCCCAACTTACTGTTCATCCACAAGTTAACTCGGTGGTTTCTTCTTGTTTTTTTTCTCTTAGGGTAATTAGGAAGGTTTCTCGTTTTTTCACCCCCTCAGCTCTTAAAATCATCATGTTAGCCATGGTACTATCCCGTATAGACTATGGAAACATAGTCTATAACGGAGCCCCTGCATACCTGACTCACCGTCTACAACTGGTGCAGAACCAGGCGGCCCGCCTGATCCATGGCCTACCTAGATACCACCGAGTCACACCATTACTTAAATCGCTGCACTGGCTTCCGGTCAGAGAGCGTGCCTTATTCAAACTTGGTTGTCTTGTATACCAGGCTAGATCGGGCACTGCTCCTCAGTTCATCTGCTCCCTTATCAAGCCATATTGCCCAGGCAGAGAACTTCGCTCAGCCCATTTGGCCCTTCTTACCATCCCTCGCTTTAAAAAGCAAAGGTCTGGCGGAGCGAGGTTCGCAGTTCTGGCCCCAACCTTCTGGAATTCCCTCCCTGTCACACTTCGTACTTCACTTTCTTATCCTTTGTTTCGAAAAGAGCTAAAAACTTTTTTGTTCACACAAGCGTATCTGACCTAATTCTCATTTGCCGTTTGTCCACTGATCAACACTAGCGCCATGAAACCGCGTGGTATGCGAGCGCTGAATAAATAATTTTAAATTCAAATTTTAAAATTCAAATCTAAACTCCGGGCAGGTCACCCCCCGAGCACACTCCCCGTGAGTGAGCCCGGCCCCTGGTGCCGCCTCTGCCCTGAGCTGTGCCCTGTGCCCTGCGCATCTCTGCCAGATCCGCTTCCACGGATCTCCAGTGCCTCCTGCCACCAGCTGTGCCCTTGGCTGGGCCTGACCGCCGGATCCCCTTGGTCTGCGGAGCTCCTGTGCCCCCTGCCACCTGCTTGCCTCGCCGCCGTTTTGCTTTTCTTTCCCCGCCGTTTCTCCCTAGCCCCCAGTGCTCCCCCCTCCTCGACCAGCCCCGGCCGCGTTTCCCGCCACCCCCTCGCCGCTGCCCCCCTGCGGCCCGCCCCCTTCCCTCGCTCGCCATCCCCATTCGCCACCCCGCTCCCCCTCCCAGCGGCCCCTCCCTCGCTCCGCCCCCCCACTCTCCTCATATGGCAGAGTGGCCAACGCGCAGCGGGCGCGCCAAAGGTAAGTTCGTCTGCGCCCGTCCGCGCCTGGACCGCGCCCAGCGCTCGTACCCCTGGCATCGCCATCATCCACAGGGACACCATCCACATCACGACCAACACCGACGACACCCTGACTACCGTCGAACACCTACACTTCCAGATCCACACCGACCCGAAGACCACCCTCAGAGGCACCCTGATCTACCGACCCCCGGGACCACGCACACAATTCAGCGAGGGCATCGCCGACTTCGTCAGCCCGCATGCCCTCCCCTCCGCTGACTACATCCTCCTGGGGGACATCAACTTCCACCTGGAGAACAACAACGACCGCAACACCACCACCCTGCTCGACAACTTCGCCAACCTCGGACTCAAGCAGCTGGTGTCCACCCCCACCCACCTCGCCGGACACACACTCGACGCCGTCTTCTCATCCAGCAAAGACATCGCCTTCAGCCACGCCACTGGACTCCACTGGACGGACCACAGCTGCGTCCACTTCACCTTCAGAAGAATGACGATCCACCACCACCAGCAACAGGTTGCTCGAAGAAGCTGGAACAAGATCACAGCCGACCAGCTCGCCGCTTCCCTGAGCCAGCACCCTCCCACCAGCTCAGCGAACCCCAGCCGGGCCGCCGACAACCTCACGAAGTGGATCAGCAACTGCGCGGACGAACTCGCCCCACTGAGGACCCCGCCCAGCAGACCCGGCAGCAAGAAGGCCCCATGGTTCACCGACGAACTCACGAGCTCCAAGAAGATCTGCCGAGCCCTCGAGAAAGCCTGGAGAAGGGAGCCAACACCGGACAACATGACCACCCTCAAGCTCGCCACCCAGAAACACCACCAACTGATCCGCGCCACCAAGAAAACTGCATTCAAGGACCGGCTGGACAACAACGCACACAACTGCAAGGAACTCTTCAACATCGTGAAAGAGCTCTCCAACCCCAACGCCGGAAGCAACGACATCACCCCATCGCAAGACCTCTGCAACTCCCTCGCCTCCTACTTCCACAACAAGATCGCGGACATACACAACAGCTTCAGCACTCAACCGACGCTCGCCACGACCGAACCACCGCCCCCCACCACCACCCTCCGCGCCTGGACTCCGATCAGCACCGAAGACACCGTCCGCACGATGAACTCCATCCACTCCGGATCTCCGACCGACCCCTGCCCTCACCACGGCTTCAACAAGGCCGACGCTGTCATCGCACCCCACCTGCGGGACATCATCAACACCTCCTTCGACACCGCCACCTTCCCGGAGAGCTGGAAGCACGCCGAACTCAGCGCTCTACTAAAGAAACCAACAGCAGACCCCACCGAACTCAAGAATTACCGCCCCATCTCGCTCCTCCCGTTTCCAGCCAATGTCATCGAGAAGACCGTCAACAAACAGCTGGCCGCCTTCCTCGAGACGAATGGATCCCTCGACCCCTCACAGTCTGGCTTCCGAGCCAACCACAGCACCGAGACCGCCCTCATCGCTGCCACCGATGACATCCGAGCCCTGATGGACAACGGAGAAACAGCGGCCCTCATCCTCCTAGACCTCTCCGCGGCATTCGACACTGTCTGCCACCGCACCCTTGTGCAGCGCCTCAGCAACGTCGGAATCCAGGAGAAGGCACTGGAATGGATCATCTCCTTCCTCGACGGAAGAACACAGAGAGTCCGCCTACCACCGTACAAGTCAGAGGCCACCGAAGTCATCTGCGGCGTCCCTCAAGGATCCTCGCTGAGCCCCACCCTCTTCAACGTCTACATGAGCCCCCTCGCGGCCATCGCACACCAACACAACCTCAACATCATCTCCTACGCTGACGACACCCAGCTGATCCTCTCCCTGACCAACGACCCCGCCGCCGCCAGAGCCAACCTTCACGAAGGGATGAAAGACGTAGCCGAGTGGATGACGACCAGCCGCCTGAAACTGAACTCGGACAAGACGGAAGTCCTCATCCTGGGCTCCTCGCCCTCCGCCTGGGATGACTCCTGGTGGCCCCCCGCCCTGGGCACCGCTCCCAAACCAACAGACCACGCAAGCAACCTGGGCTTCATCCTGGACTCCTCCCTCTCCATGACCAGACAAGTCAACGCCGTCTCCTCGTCGTGCTTCAACATCCTGCGCATGCTACGGAAGATCTTCCGGTGGATCCCCACCGAGACCAGGAAGACGGTCACCCAGGCCCTCGTCACCAGCCGACTGGACTACGGCAACGCCCTCTACGCCGGAACCACCGCCAAGCTCCAGAAGAGACTCCAGCGGATCCAGAACACCTCAGCCAGACTCATCCTCGACATCCCACGACACAGCCACATCTCCGGACATCTGAGAGACCTGCATTGGCTCCCCATCAACAAGAGAATCACCTTCCGTCTCCTCACCCACGCACACAAAGCCCTACACGATCAAGGCCCGAGCTACCTCAACAACCGCATCAACTTCTACGCTCCCAAACGCCATCTCCGATCAACCAGTCGCGCCCTCACCGCCGTCCCCCGCATCCGAAGAACGACAACAGGAGGAAGGTCCTTCTCCTACTTGGCCGCCAAGACCTGGAACTCCCTCCCTCCCTCCCGACCTGCGCCTGACCCAAGACCACCTCTCCTTCAGGAAGAAGCTCAAGACCTGGATGTTCGAGCAGTAGCAGCACCCCCCCCCCCCCAAGTGCCTTGAGACCCTCCGGGTAAGTAGTGCGCTCTATAAATGTCTATGATATGATATGATATGAAACTCATCCTCAGTGTCCTGGGAAACTCACTTTTTTGACTCGAGATTCATTATTTGCCATACTTTCTTAACATATTACTATTTGAAATCCTGTATTGCATTTCATGAAGGAGATCACTTCTTTGGAAGATTTGACTTGCTCAGCCTTATTAGCTGTACACAACCAGTTTGCCTTGTGCTAAGATGGAGCTCTTTTTCATCAAGTTTCCAGTTGGACTTTCTAGGGATGAGCCACCAACCTTGTCATATGTAGTTAGTGACTGCTCTTTTCATATAGGAAGTTTTCCTTACCTCTCTGAAATCTAGGGATGTATCTCCCTGAAGTATAGTGAAAACTCCTTTACTGTCTTATAAAATTTCATTTGGAAAAATGTAAAAGCAAATCCTCAGCTGCACCAACTTCTCTTTATCACCTATACACTGACGGCAACTAGCTGTACTTGAAAGCATCTCTCCCCAATGTACTCCTGACTATGATTTAGTTGATATTCTATTCTGGAGGACAGGACACATTTCAATCTGAACTCTCTTTAAACAGCATGTCTCCTAATTGTATTCCCCCATGCCCTATTCATCCCCATTTGGTTAAGTTTTCTCCACCTCTTAGATGTATCTTTTAGAATGTAAATATGTATATATTTTATGCCAAGCTTCTGGTCTTTTGTTTAATGTGAATACTTAAATGCCTTAATGATTGTGGTCTGGGAATGTATGCTTTACTCCTATTAATTTAAAATCGAAACTCATTTACTCTGTGAAGTGCCCTGACACCCTTTTGGCGTCGCCCATGCAAAATAAAGCTACTATTAAAGTAAAACAAAAAATAATTGGGGCTATTTCTAAAAAGGCATCTTTCTGTCCTATGATTTAATTTACATATTGTTGGAAAATGTTGCAGAGTGATAAAAAGTGCGGCTATTCCTAAAATGTCATCTCTCTGTCTTATGATTTCATTTACATATTGTTGGAAATTGTTGCAGAGTGATTAAAATTGGGGATAATCCTAAAAAGTCATCTTCCTGTCCTATGATTTAATTTACATATTGTTGCATAGTGATAAAAATGTCCAGTGCTTGGGTTAATGGATAATTTAGTGTTCTACACCATTAACAAAATATACATAGTATTATAGGGCGTTAATGCAGTAGTTCTGCATTGTGTGCTTTGTTACAATGTTATCTCCCAGTAATCCAGGAGATTATATTGTATTATTGTAGTTGTATTTCTATTTTCCCTCCTTTCCATTGCGAGGCTCTGAATTGCATTTATGGATGGGTAGTATCCTACTCTGAGGGTACTATTGATGGAAGAAGATACTTGTCATGTGGCCTATATGAGTAGTATTTTAATGTCATGAATGAGGACCGGAACTGTACTATTATGGTATTTTGTCTCTGGACTTGTGTATACATTTGAAGTGACAAGGAGTGAGAGATAGCACATTTAAACATTAAGAAATAAATGCATGATGGATTCAATTTATAAATATGCTATGGACTTTGGAAAAAGTATTTTGGTATCATGATGTATAGCATATAGCAGTGATTCCCAAACCTTTTGGAACCACAACCCACTTTTTAGAGCAATAAACGTTCACGTCCCACCTATATTCAATGGACATGAGGCAGGATGACTTTTTAATGTAAATATGGCACTGTGTGGTAGCGCATTGTCATTTACAGGCAGCAGAATTTCCATTGAAATTGCCACTATATTTTGACATATATACAGTTTTACTGATAAAACTATTCAGCTCACAAATGTTAGTGTGTGTAAATTGGTTTATGTATATATTTATCTTTTGTGCATCAGCAAGTGTCTTGATTTGTTTTGATCCTATTAAAATTTCGGTTTCGAGCACACTGCAGAATTACATAAAGTGCTTCATGTTTGCTTTCCTAACTGCTGGATGCATGCAATTAATTTACAGGCATTTACATTTTGCTGTGTATTGCAAAAACAAACATCCTACATTGTCACATAATTCACTTTAAAACTCCTCTCACTTTGCAGTAAGAGAAAGTAAACTAAATACCAATCCACATGTTAAAAGAATAAAGCAGCCTGACATTTGACCTCTGTCTTTAAATCATTGTAAATGTGACAAGTTAAGACAAGTATTTTAAGGCACCTTTATTTATTGCTCTGACTTTCGGGACCCACCTGATTCACAGTTTGGGAAACACTGGTATAAAGTGAAGGACTGTACCAGGCCTACCAAGTTCCACGCATTCTAATCCTGGTGTCCGCTTCATCGCACAAAAATGCATTAGTCACGCATTATGGTGCCACTGAGAGCTCCGTCCCGCCGGCCGCTGTTCAGACCCGTCTTGATTGCCCACGGAGACTTAAAAGAACAGCAGACACAACCCTACACCACAGGTGCAGACAGGTGGCCTCGCAGACCCATTAGACGAAACAATGCGCCGAGAAAACGGCGGGAAAAGAGGGCGAGGCGAGACAGGCAAAACTTTATAAACCGCTCCGCGGCGACGGGTGCACCACTGATGAGGCATTGAGGAGACGAGGCGTGACAAACACGCTGCGCTCAATCATCATTGGGACAGCCGGTAAGTAATGAGAGTGCAGTAGCAGAAGAGGGCTGGTAGCTGCGGAGAAACAGCACACTGGTGAAGATATCGGCAACGCCACCTGTATGAGGAGAGGGTTGGGTGGCCCCTATACCAACGCCAGGACGATTGTACCACCAAGCAGCGGAGAAACGGCTGAATCAGGGCCAGTGACGCGGTCACAGCTCATAGGGGTCGGTGTAAATCACTGAGAAAGTGAGAGGGGTGAAAGAAGACCCCAACATGACAAAATGGCGGTGCCTGATGGTGGTATGAGCTCCCCCAAGATGCCGGACACACTAGCTGCATTTAGCTGCTGAAGAAGCGCAACGAGATGAGCCGGCATCAAACAACAGAGCTTGACTAGCTGGTAAACAGCGTTAGGGCCGATGCGGCAGGGAGCTAATTGCAGTGAAATACCAGGGAACCAGAAAGAGCACCGGTAACGCAGTTTATAAAGGGAAGTAGTCAGAGCCCTCTCTCCATAATCCTGCGCACCAGAGCACAAATATATTTTATTTATTTATTTACAGGTTTATATAGCGCTATGAATAAACTCCCATGGGAGTATCTCCGCGCTGCAGACAACCGGTAACAGAAACTGATAAGAGAAGCAGAGAATTAAAAGTGCTGTACAGCTCCTATAAGCCTACAGAAGTACTAGCTAGAGTAGACCAAAAGGAAAAGTTTTCAAATATTTTCTGAATTGAAGATGGTCGTTGCATTGCCTCAATGAGAGCGGGAGTGAGTTCCACAAATTGGGACCTACAACAGACAGAGCCCTGCCTCCCAGCCTAGATTTTGTTATATTAGGGACACTCAATAACGACTGGTCGCTGGATCTAAGAGCACGGGTGGGAACATAAGGAACAAATTTGTTCGCCAAATACTCTGGTCCTAATTGATTGAGGCCTTTATGGATAATACAGCAGGTCTTAAACTTCACTCGTTGGCGTATAGGTAGCCAGTGAAGTTTATAAAGTAACGGTTTCGAGGAGGATCTGGGGGGTGCATTTAGCACCAGCCTGGCTGCTGTATTCTGCACCACCTGTAGACGATCCAGAACCTCCTCACTTGCACCTACCAAGAGACCGTTACAATAATCAAGCCGGCTGATAACCAGAGCCTGAACTAGGGTTTTCCTATGGGAGTCAGGGAGGAAGGGGAAGATTTTACGGAGGAGACCAATCACATGGAAGCAAGCTCCCACAGTAGTATTGACGTTTTGCTTCATGGTCAGCTCTGGCTCCAATCTAACTCCCAAATTCTTGACTATTGTTTTAGGCTCAGGGGCTGGGCCCAAATCAGGAGGCCACCAATCAGGGGACCATTGGATCCTGGCTTCACCAAAGAGCATCACCTCTGTCTTTCCAACATTACATTGAAGAAGGTTGGAAGACATCCACCTTGCAACTGCCTTCATCCCATCGGAAAAAGATTGTAAAATTTCCGGGGTAAGATGTTTAAAAGGGAAGAGCAGCTGTGTATCGTCAGCGTAGGACACCGGGCAGAATCCAAAAGCTCTAGTAACATCTGCCAAGGGAGCCACATAGGTGTTAAATAAAGTAGGGCTCAGACAAGAACCCTGCGGGACCCCCTTGGTAATGCTAACTTCCTCCGACTTGAACTCACCCATGGTGACAGATTGGGTGCGGTTGGAGAGAAAGCTTTTGATCCAGTCCAGTGCCCTACCGCCGATTCCACTCACAGACAGTCGTTCGATCAGGATGGTATGGGAAATCGTATCGAACGCTGCCGATAAATCCAGCAGCACCAGGACAACAGAGTAACCCCTGTCCTGGTACAGCCGTAGATCGTCGGTTATCGACAGCAAGGCCGTTTCAGTACTGAATTTAGGCCTAAAACCTGACTGCGAGGGATCAAGGCTACCAGATTGTTCTAGGTAGGTGGATAGGTGCTTATTGGTGTGCTTTTCGATGATTTTCCCTAGAAATGGTAAAAGGGAAATAGGCCTCAGGTTAGACATGTTGGACCAAGGAATAGATGTATTCTTCCTAATGGGTCTAACTAGGGCTTTTTTCCAGCACAATGGAACAACTCCAGATGTAAGTGATAGGTTCACCAGTCTTTGAACTTCAGGACCTAGTATACTCCCCAGCGGACCCATAAGTCTAGCTGGGAGCAGGTCTGCTGGGCTTCCACTTCTAATATCAGAAAACAGTTTCTGAACCTCTATCAACGATATTTCGGGAAAATCATTAAAAGAGCAGATATTAATAGGTGCTGTCTGTATCAAAGTGTGGTTATCTGAGCTAATTATATCAGGACCAAGTGCCTTTATTTTGTTATAGATGGCATCAATTTTTTCTGAAAAGAAACAGGAAATACTATCACAGAGATGTTGTGCCGCCATGTCAGCACTTTCACAAGCTGTTGGTTTCAGAAATGTGTTGACAATCTGATATAAAACTTTTGAATCATTGCCAGCTGCTTCTAGCTGAGCAGTAACATGATTTTTTCGTGCTGATCGTATGGCTTTATGATAGATGTTAAGATTAATTCTGTAATAGTTTTTGTCTTCCTCCCTGGAGGATTATCTCCATGTCTTTTCAGACTTTCTAGCCAGGCGTTTGAGACTGCGTAATTCCTCTGAATACCAGACCTCTTGTTTCCTAGCAAGGCTAGTTTTAAAAGTCTTAATCGGGGCAAGATGTTGTACTGCAGCATCAACTGCAAGATCCCAATTTGAAAGAGCGATGTTAATATCATCTGTACAGACAATTGGGGGAGGGAGGTATTTTTGTGCAAAATTGACATTGGTTATTTTGTGCCACTGCCTACGTTTGGGTTGAATTTGAATGTGGGGAATAGGTCAGGGATCATTCATTGGCATGGAGAACTCAAGCACAAAATGGTCAGTCCAAGGATATTGTTTGGGAGTGCAGCATTTTATACCAGGGAAGTTAGATATTATCATATCCAAGATATGTCCAGCTTGGTGTGTTGACCCGCTATTACATTGTTTTAGTCCTAGAAGGGATATATCAGTTAAGAAGGACTGTGTCTCACTATTAGTCTTCTCCTCACTATGAATATTAAAATCCCCAAGTAGTAGGAATTCTTTATCTTGACACACATGGGGCGCTAATGCTTCCACTAACTGTTTGGACATATTTTTTAAGGGGCCTGGCGGACGGTAGACCAAGGCTCCTTTCCTACTATATTTAGTGGAGGAACCAATCCTGAATACTAGCATTTCAAAGGTCGAATTACAACATTGATCAATGACCGATATAGAGATCTCCTTTTTGAATACAATTGCTATGCCCCCACCAGTTTTTTTAGGTCGATCTAATCTGACAATTTTGTAACCCTCCGGTATTCCAAGAGTAATGGCGGGGGTGGAGTGGGGTTTAAGCCAGGTCTCAGTTAAAAAACAGAGATCTGCTTTATGAGTGGAAATAAGATCCCAAACCTCAAAAGAATGTTTAACTAGAGATCTAACATTGCACAGTAAAATCTTTCTTCCCTGAATTGGAGCTGCAGGAGTTTTACTAGAGCGCTGCTGGAGGGAAAGTTTTTCTGTCAAGAATTGTGTTTGGCAGGATCTGCATGAGAATGGCCCTTCTAGGAGACAATAGAGTGGTAACTTGCAGTCAGAAGCTGACAATTTAGGGCGTAAGCGCAGTAAAGACTGCGGGGAGTAAGTCCGTCTAAATACCTCAGTAACCACTGATGATGCTGCCATGGCCCCTGGTCCCGTCCAGTCGCAGACGGGCTTCTCTCTGGCGCGTCTCAGGCGCTTCGCTGCGCGCGACCGCTGCACGCTTGCTGTGACGAGGGGGCTAAATACCCCTCAAAGGTGCAGCAACTAGAGCGCTGACCGCTCTGTGAATGCGGAAGTAACCTGGCTCTGCCTGACCCGCCCTCCGCTCAACGGCACTGGTTGCCGAGTCGGACCGGGGCGGGCAGGACGAAAGATCGAGCCCAGGTCAGCTAAAAGCCGCGAAGAAGAAGTAGGACAGGCCACAAAGGCGCCACCAAAGCAAACAGGAAGCCGGTGAACAGTGAACTGACAATGCCGTATGTATGCAGAGGAAGCCGGGGGCACACTTCCCGCGCCCTAAGGCACGAAATAGGGGACCGCAGGATGGCCAATGAATTGGGGCCAGCAGTGCCCCTGTAGCACGCAGGAGGCCAGCTACGGCTCAGAAGAACCACCAATGGATCGATGTGTCAAGTCACGGCGGACTAGAATGCATAGACCACAAACGTGCCGCTAGGACAACGGCGAGAGCCCATAACGAGGTCTACACCCGCCGGCCGTACACTCGCCCGCCCACAGAGAGGAACCGAGAAGAACCACCCTCTCACTGCACTGTGACATAAAGGGGGCTAAATTAAAGCAGGGCACCCCTCTCCTTGAATCAGTTAAGAGACTGCTGGTTTCCACATACGATAGATGGCTGAGACTTATGAGCAGTGGCCAAATGGAGGTGATAGGTCAAAACAAGCAGAAAAGCAAGCTCAGACTCCAGTGCAAGGAGGTGTGAACCAAAACATGGAAGCGTGAAGCATAGCGCAGGCGAAGCTGCCACGGGTCTGGGCATCACCCAACGGGGTTAATCAGATTCACCCCCCATCTAAGAAGAATAGGACGCCCACAGACAATGCGGAGAGAGAAGGGGGAAACAGGTGAAACTAAAGGAAAAGGAGGATGTGCAGCTCCAGAAGACCACAGGACGAATCTCCCAGCTACGAGTACTCCTGGGAGCCTGACCCTACAGGCTATCCTTCAGGCTATCAATGCCTCTAGTGAGAGGCTTGAGACCAAAATTGACTCGATAGGGGCAGATTTGGGATTGCTACGCGACAAGCACAGATGACTCACAGAAAGAGTCTCAACAAATGAACGCCAAATCTCGGAAACCGGCCCAGCGCTCGTAGGGATGAAAGCCTAACTCGCGGGGCTGGAATCATAGGTGAGCATACTAGAACTAAGGGTGTAAGATGCGGAAAACCGCTCAAGAAGGAACAACATCAGAGTGACCGGACTCCCAGAGAAAATAGAAGAAACTGACATGGTGCGGTTCCTAGAAGATTGGCTTCGCACAACAGTGGCATCAGAGGGATTCTCGCCATTCTACGCCTTAGTAAGAGCCCACAGAGTGACGACAAGACTGCCTGCACTGGGGGCACTACCTTGACCGGTGATAGCAAGGCTACTACACTACTGCGACAGAAATGATATATTGGCGCTAGTTGGGCAGACGGGAGAAATAAAAGTCCATTATGTGGTGGTGCCCCTCTTCCTGGATTTTTCCAAGTATGTTCAGCAACAACGAAGTTCTTTCATGAGTGTCAAAGCTAAACTCCGACAACTGGAATATAAATATGCAACATCATCTCAGAAGCGTCCCCATCGTGACTCCTGGCACTGCAGAGAAGATCATCTAAAGACGCAGGTAGGGGGGACCCACAGCAGGGGAAGGCGAGAGAGAGACACAATGGGACACATGGTTGAACTAATGCAATAAATGTGCTGGACAGTGAGCTGGCAGGCAGACGTGCCAGAAGCGTCACTAGACTCACCCACCCTAACGTTTTGGACGATAGTCCCTAAGTTGGACTACTAGGTTGGATGGGAGGGTACCACCTACTTGCGTTGGGGTGTATGTTTTAATATTGCTCTATTTTGGGGGGACTCACGGGTCACATTTCATACTCATTCCAGCGGCTGTGGATTAGCACAACTGGTCTTTGTGGGGGAGAAGGGGGCGGGAGGGGGGAACTATATAGATATGGCGAATGATATGAAGTATAAGTGCTTAACCTGGAATATACAGGGCATGCTTACGATGACTAAACTTTATAAAGTTTTCTCATATCTCAAAAGAAGGGGGGTGAAGATCGCACTCCTTCAAGAGACACACCACACAGCTAAGGGGGGCAGGCCCTGCAGAAGAGATGGCGGGGACAAACATTTTACAGTACATACTCTGCCTATACCAGGAAAGCTATGATCTGTGGGAGGGTGAGTGTTCCCTTCCAGGTCACAAATAAATTAACATATCAAGAAGGCAGGTTTGTGGCGCTGAGAGGGAGGTTAGAGGGTAAAGACGAGAGCATCATAAGTGTCTATGCTCCAAATGTGGACCAAACATAATTTATGGCACGGCTATCCCGACAACCAACCCCATACCTGACGTCCGCAGTGCTCATAGGGTTAGACTTCAATGTTATAGCAGACACAGTTTTGGATAGATCACATCCGCCGTTACCGGACTCCCCAACGTCTGCCTTGCGCGGGCGTTATGAGACTGGCAGAGACAATGGGGGCTGGTTGACTCCTGGAGGACTCTGCACCCCCAGGATAGAGACTATTGATTTTTCTTGCCGACACATGACGTACACATGCGATTGGACACATTCCTATACACCTTGGACATACATGGCCAAGCAGGCATTGCTGAGTATCTGGCTAGGGCGATATCAGATGATAACCCACCGTTACTGGCCTCTATTGGGCAAGCCTTGCCCCGTCAATTCCTACTTGGTGCCTGCTCTCTGAGACGCTGGAAGATCAGGTCTTTAGGGAAGGTATCAGGGGGAAAGTCACACAGTACTGTCAAGACAACGCAGGACGGCAACCTCTCCTCTCCCAGAACGGGATGCCTTTAAGGCAACTATATGAGGGCATTGTATAGCAGAGGTGACAGGGGTTAGATGTACACTGTTGGCAGAAGTCCTAATAGCTGAAAGGGAGCTTAGACAGAACAGAAAAGACCGGAGCTCCCTGACCTGTAGGATGCACTCATGAAAGTGCGAGAATCAGTGGCACAACAGACAGAGAGACTACATGCAATATTTGGACCGTACACATGCGGAGCGCAACAAGTCGTGATCTTTGCTGCCACGGCTCGCCAACCCCAACAACAGTGGGTCACTGATAGTAGAACTTGAGGACGAAGATGGGTGCAGACAATGCACGCAAGGGTGCATTATTGATATCTTCGCCAAATACAGTACAGTAGCGCCTTACTGGGCAGCTAAACATTAGGGGAGCACCTAGAGGAACTAGAATTGCCTCAACTGGACATGGAGGAGGCGGAGGACCTAGGGGCAGACGTCTCCCTATGGGAAGTGAAGGTTGCCATTAAGCATATGTCGTGCAACAAAATGCCAGGGACAGATGGACTCCCTGCTGAGTTCTACATGACATACCCTGAGGAACTAGCTCCTAAACTGGTTGCGATGTTCCATACAGCAAGAGAGCTGTGATTGCTGCCCAACACCACAAAAGAAGCCCTAAGAATTCCTATACTCAAACCTAGAAAACTGGCCCATGACAGAACTGCAAACATGCCACTGTCCATGTTGAACATGGACTATAAAATATTGAGCAAAATCATAGCGAACATATTGCTTCCCCATATGCCCCAGCTGGTACACGCGGACCAAACAGGGTTCATACCACACAGGAACACTGCCCTTAACATCAGGTGCCTCATGGCCATAATGGACACAACTTTCTCTATTTTTATTAAAAATAGATTGATGCCCACTGACCTCACCAGACATGGGCGGCAATGGGCCACATTAGGTATGGTGATCGCCAAAAGGGACATAGCACAGAAGTGGGGGGCGGAGACCACCCCGACGCTAACACAGTGGTGCGTGACTATGGACAGGGTCATGCTAGTGGAAAGAACAGTGTATACACTTAGGGCGTGCCCGCGTAAGTGGAACAAGATATGGCTCCCATGGAACACATTTAGGGGGGACCTGTGTGAACCACTGGAAGAGGAGGAATCACTGACATCAGATGAGGAAGGAGAGGATGACTCACTAGAGTAAGGGGAAGAGAGTCCGGCCACATACCGCAGGAGGGAGGATACACGCGGAGCAGGGAGGAGTGGGGTGGGACACATGGTAATGGAGGCACGGGGGGGACGCCGACCAAGGAAGGTGGGTCAGAGTGAACCACAGGCATTGGGCAAGCGCACGCTGACGCACGAGAGCTTGTTTAGGACCACACAGGGGCGTAGTATGCAATGCCAGACACACAAGGGACCGAGAGTGATGACTACTAGTTGGTTAAATGTTCAACGTTTTAAGAGAAAATTAGACCTCTAAGATTCGTATTGGGAAATAGACAAACCCGCAGGAGTGACAGTGAACTGCCGCCGCGCCCCAGGGATGGCGGCTAAAAGGCTGTGTACTAAATCGAACAACGTATATGATAATTTGATGGCGGCCGGCCCCGGGGCTGTTGGCCAGAAGCTGTGTACTGTGAATGTTTGGACAATAAAGGTCTTTGAAAAAAAAAAAAAAAAAAAACAACTCAAAAATAGATTGATGGCCTTGCGCTTCGGCAAATTTCCAACTCTTGTCGATGAGCCTACCTGGAAGCACATTGAATCTTCTGATTGTCGTCTCTGCGGTAACACAAAGGAAGATTTAATTCACATAATATGCCATTGTAAGAAGCTGAACAGGGAGCGAGCGTTTTTCTTGAAGAACATCTTTCTGGGTAAGAGAATACGACATGCAGGACAGCAGTCATTGGTGGCTTGGATTCAACTGCTCCCCAAATGAACTGTAAGATGATAAAGTTTTTGTTGGCCTTTGAAAAATGCTTGAAAGCAAGCCCGTCAATGATAATTTAACATCATTAAGACTTATTAGGACACAGGACTAAGCCTGAAGGAAGTCTTTTATTTTAAGGTTTTAGGAAAGATATCATTTGGAATTTACTTTTATTGAAATTAATGCTTATTTGATTTCTCTTTTTAGGTTATCTTATTTTAATATTGGCTGAATATTGTAAAGGAAATGTGTTATGGTTTTAATTAACTAAACAATAAAGACCAAATAAAAAAAAATAATGGGAGCAGAGGGCTATGCCAAAGGCGAGGCTGCAATATTCGATGTCAATATCGAAAAGGCCTTTGACAGCCTTGAATGGCCATACCTTTATAGAGTCCTGGAAGCAATGGGCCTAGGCGAGGGATTTGTAGAAGGGTTGAGACTGCTATACGCGTACCTCAGGGCCAGGGTGTGGACAGGGAAAGTTATTTCCCAGAGCATGAGGGTAGAGAGGGGGACTAGGTAGGGATGCCCTTTGTCCCCTCCGCTATTCTCACTGGCCATGGAGCTGCTGGAATGCCGGGCCAGAACGGGACGGGACTATACGGGTCGGTAATCAAAGACACTTATCACCGCATAGCACTCTTTGCAGACCACCTACTCCTCTTCCTGCAAAATACAGGTAGAGACCTGCATTGGGCTTAGGATATGTTGGAAGAATTTGGCTATCTTTCAGGGCTGCGAGTAAGCTGGCAGAAATCTTAGGTATTCCTGATGACGAAAAAAAGTCGCCCTCTGGAGGAGATCGGGACCCTGCAATGGGAACCTACCTGCCTAGAGTACTTGGGGGTGCCTCCTTGTCAACACCCACTCCACTTGCAAACACACCGTTGAACTCTGGGACCTATTGGACTCCAACACCCCAGACGTCGCCTTCCTGACATCTGGAGACCTGGCTGAACCCCTCCTCGGCACCAGACATCGCCATAGCCATCCCGGAAGGCTATAAGATCACCAGCAGGGATCGCACCAATGGAGCAGGAGGAGGAATCGCCATTGTCCACAGGAACACTCTCAAAGTCTCAATCAACACCGACAACACCCTCAGCATCCCCTAACATCTGCCTTGTCAGCACACATGCCCTCGCCTCCACGGACCACATCCTCCTCGGGGACCTGAACTTCCACCTAGAACAACAACGGCACCAACTCCACCACCCTGATCGACAACCTCGTACTCAGACAACTCATCACTACACACACCCACTCCGCCAGCCACACGCTTGACCTCATCTTCTCTGCAAGCTCCCACGTCTCCTTCAACCACACCACCGAGCTCCACTGGACCAATCACCGCTGCATCCACTTCACCTTCCGGAAACCCACCACACACCACCGCACTCAACAGATGCCGCGCCGCTGCTGGAGCAAAGTCACCGAAGACCAGCTTTCCACCACCCTCGCCCGGAACCCACCCGCAGACATGACCGACCCCGACACCAACGCTAGCAACTTCAGACAGTGGATCAACGACTGCGCCAACACCCTTGCCCCGCTCAAGAAACCCTCCAACACCCACATCAGGAAGAAAGCCAGCTGGTTCACCGAAGACCTCGAGGCCTCCAAGCGAACCTGCCGAAAACTAAAAAAAAAATAGATCCGTGAACGAACTCCGGAAAGCTACACAGCCCACAAGAACGCCACCCACAGACACCACCACCTCATCAGATCCGCCAAAAGGACCTCCTTCAAAGATCGGCTAGATAACAACACACACAACAGCAAAGAGCTCTTCAACATCGTGAAGGAACTATCCAACCCCAGCTCCAACCCCAATGACATCCCACCTTCACACGACCTGTGCGACTCTCTGGCCACCTTCTTCCACCGCAAGATAGCAGACATCCACAAAGCTTCAACGCCGTCACCAACCCGGCAACCACTGCGACCCCCGCTCCCATGACCACCACCCGCACCAACCGCCTGCTCGCCTGGACCAACATCAACGACGGCAACACCATCAAGATCATGAACACCGCCCACTCCGGATCCCCGGAAGAACAACGCCCACACCACATCTTCAACAAAGCCAGCAGCACCATCACACTCCATCTCCGGAATACCATCAACATCTCCTTCGAGACAGCGACCTTCCCGGAGAACTGGAAGCACGCAGAGATCAACGCCTTACTCAGGAAATCCAAGGCAGACCACAAGGACCTCAAGAAAGTCCGACCCATCTCCCTGCTCCCGTTCCCGGCAAAGGTCATCGAAAAGGCCGTCAACAAACAACTGACCAGCTTCCTCGAGGAGAACAGCATCCCGGACCCATCCCAGTCCGGGTTCCATAGCAACCACAGCACCTTAACTGCCCTCATCGCTGCCACCGATGACATCAGGGCCCTGCTAGACAACGGAGAAACCGCAGCCCTCATCCTCCTGGACCTGTCAGCCGCCTTCGACACAGTCTGCCTCCGCACACTACGAACATGCCACCACGACGCTGGGATGCAAGAGAAGGCCCTAGACTGGACAACCTCCTTCCTCTCTGGCAGAACACAGATTGTTCGCCTCACCCCTTCCGCTCCTAAGCCACCGGGATCATCTGCGGCGTACCCCAAGGCTCATCCTTCAGCCCAACGTTGTTCAACATCTATATGACATCGCTTGCGCACGACGGCACAACCTCAACATCATCTCCTATGCCGACGACACCCTGCTGATCCTCTCCCTAACCAAGGACCCCCACACTGCCAAAACCAACGTCTACGAAGGAATGAAGGCCGTCGCCGACTGGATGAGGAACAACCGACTGAAGCTGAACTCGGACAAGACGGAAGTCCTCATCCTCGATCCACCCCCTCGGCCTTAGACGACTCCTGGTGGCCAACTGCACTAGAAACACCCCCAACACCCACCGACCACGCACGCAACCTAGGGGTCATCCTCGACTCTACCCTCTCCATGGTGAAGCAGGCCAACGCTGTCTCCTCCTCTCGATTCAACACCCTCCGCATGCTTCGCAGGATCTTCAAGTGGATCCCCACCGAAACAAGAAGGAAGGTCACCCAGGACCTCGTCAGCAGTAGACTGGACTACGGAAACGCACTCTATGCAGGAGCCCCGGCTAAACTCCTGAAACGGCTCCAGAACGCCTCCGCACGCCTGATCCTCGAGATCCCCTGCTGCAGCCACATCACATCCTACCTGAGAGACCTGCATTGGCTCCCTGTCAACAAGAGGTTGACCTTCAAACTCATCACCCACGCACACAAGGCACTCCACAACACCGGACCAGCGTAGCTCAACAGCCGACTCTGCCTCTACACCCCCACCCGCCAGCTCCGACACGCAGACCGCGTCCTCGCCAACGTCCACTGCATCTGAAGAGTGGCCATTGGCGGTAGATCATTCTCCCACCTCGCGGCCAAGACATGGAACACCCTCCCCATCCGCATACGGCAGATCAAAGACCTTCTGACCTTCAGAAGACTTCTCAAGACCTGGCTCTTGGAACAGTAGCAGCCTCCTCCCCCCAGCCCCCAGCACCTAGAGACCCTCACAGGTATGTCGCGCGCTTTACAAATGCTATGATTGATTGATTGATTAATTGATTGATTGATTGATTGATCACAACACTGGGGACTTAGTGGAGGGCACATGGGTAGGGGGATACGGGCACTCCGCTCCTCCATGGAATTTAGGGTCTGTCTGCCACTATCGCTACCAGGCAGGGTGGCTCTCCTGAAATGAGTGGCGCCACAGCACTTGCTATACATATTCGGAACACTTCCGCCATGGTTACCCAGTGCGACATTCAGTGACTTTAGCTCGCAGATTATAGCATTCCTATTGGGGCCGGGCCGTAGACGAGTAGCACTAGGTACAATGCAACGCTCCACAGCTACAGGAGGGTTGGTAGGACCTGACCATGAGGCACACTATCTGGCAGCACAGCTGCAGTGGTTTGTGAGATGGTTGGCGGACAGCAGAAACCCCAACAGGACACAATCACCATTTGCCCCAGAACCCCCAGTTCTAACAAAAATACTATTAAGACTGAAGCAGGGTCCACGCAGGAAGACGGAAGAAGAGGCAGTAATCACAAGATACTGGGAGAGATGGCTACAAAAGAGGGTCTGCAGGGACCCTTACTCCCCAGACATACCCATCGAAATGCTCCGACTGCTATCGCATGGGGGGAACTGGGCTGGACTAGATCACTGGAAGGCAGCGGGACTACATTTGATTGGGGACCTCTTTAGGTAATCCCAAATGCTCTTTTTGAGGACCTCCCTGAGGAGTTTGACCTCCCGCAGGGACATTTCCTACTAAACAGAGCTGTTACGGCGGCATTCCGGAAGCGTTGGGCTATGAAAGCGTCAGAACCCAGAGCATTGGACTGCTGCATATATGTGGTCATTTCTGCAGGTAGGATAAAAGCGGTCTCCTGCATTTATAGAGCCATCAGACGGGACTTTCAGAAACCCATGGGGCGTCTAATAGCACAATGGGAAGAGGACTTTGGGGTACCGATCATAGGAAAAGACTAGGATGCCATTGTAGGGAACACCTTGAAGATCTCCAGAAATGCTAGGTTCGAACTCATAAACTATTACGTGCTTCATAGGGCGTACCCACGCCAGCCAGAATCAGGCACTACTTCCAAACGGAGGAAGCGGCTTGCCTAAAATGCAGAGATAGAGAGGCGCATATCCTCCACATGCTGTGGGACTGCCTGGGCCGGGGGGGATTCTGGGAGGAGGTACTAATGACAGTCAAGAACATAATAGATAAGGAAGTTATGCATACTCCAAGTCGCTGCATACTTCACTGGTTTCCACACACGGCCAAGATAAAGGTCACAGGGTGGTTTCAAGACTTAGCATTTGTACTAGCAAAAATGGAAATCACAAAGAATTGGAAGTCCACAAGAGGCCCACGAATAGAGAGCTGGAAAAGGAAACTGGAGAAGTGGGAAGACGCAGAAAACAGAATCTTATTGACGTGCAGTGCACAGAGGTATAGGAAACTTTGACACAGCGAGAGCTTGGGGGAGCCTAGTGGACAATTTACAAACACCAGACCTAGATGACACAACAGACGATCCACCAAATTCGCCACCACAAGAATGGGACAATGACATGGAGGGACAGAGGGCCTAAGGTAAAATAAGAACTGTGAGGACAGTCGCTCCCCCCTCCTTTTTTTGCCACACACAAGACCCCAAACAAAGCTAGCACAGAGGGATGAAGAAGCATCACACACTGCTGACATTTATAAATTGGAAATAAAGCGACCTTGTGGAGAACCAAGATGGCGGATTGAAGCCGCAGTGAGGAGGAGGCAATAGGTGGAGGCTCCCGTAAACCCCAGCCATGAGAAGAAAAGCTTTGCTCCTTTGCTTTAGGAAACGGAATTTCGAATGCTGTTAGTTACAGAAAAGGAAAAAGACGCTTAATTAAATATAAAGAATCACCATGTAGTTGGTCTCTGGATAACACTATGAACATCGAATGCTCCGGATTTTGGAAGGACGGTACTTACGCTGGCTGGAAGCCTGGAAGGCAGCTAGTCTCCGTCCAGGTTTTTGCTCCTGGCTTAGGGAGGCGGGCCTCGCACGGCTTGCAGCTGCTGTGAATCAAAGCTGGGAACTGAGTGAGGGAGAGCCGCGGTTGCTTGCTTCAGAGTCTGGGCGGACGCAAAGTTGGAGGATGGCTCCTAAATTGAATACTCGAACTCCTCGGGCTGGGAGAACAGCTAAGGCGGACTCACCTGCGATGGTCCCGAAGGTAACGGCAGGGGACTTGGTAGCGGCTGGGGAAGCAACCGCGGGTGAACCCAGAGGAACTGGAGCATCTATGGCGGTCGCTAAACAACTGATAAGACCCCCCCTGTTTGTATCCAGCACGATGTTAGACCCTAATGCCTGTTTGAATGCTACTGGTATTGCGCACATTAAAAAAACGTGCAATAACGCTAATGAGGTGAGCGGGAGTAAAAGTTTGATATCTTTGGCAAACGCACAAGAAATTGTTAACATTAATATTTCTAACGATGGCAGTATGTGTGAAAAAGGAACACTCCCTGCTGACAGGGCGGACACCCAAACCTCTGGGCCAGAGACGGATGGCAGAGTTGAAACTACAGTGACTATAGTCATACCGGTTGAAGGAGCCAGCAAGGTTGAAAAACCCGACATGGAGTTAGAGGTGCCTAAACGAAAGGGTAGTAATTCGGAGGATGGCTTAGAGGATGACCTAGTCTTGTACTCAAATTTGGAGGGTTTACTATGTTCAGTGAGTGAAACTGAATTGGAAACAATCCCTGATGTTTAAAAAAAAAACGCTGCTCTGGTAAATGTAAGTGCTGGGAAAGAGAATCAGACTAAAGATGCTATCAGCACCGCAGACAATGGTGCATTATTCTCAGAAGGAACTGTGGATCTAGATGAGAACTCTAGTACTGAATATGAAGAGATACTAGAGGAGGGGGAGGAGACATACACTGCCAAGACCGGGCTTGGGGCTGCTAAAACTTTGGGCAATAAAAAAGGAAAATCTAAAGCCAAAACAAAACTGAAAAAGGGCTCTAATAAGGACCTGTCTCCTGCTAATACCTTCAAAAAGAACAATAGGGATGAAAGCCCTTTACGGAAATGGATGCAAGCAAAGGGAGGGGTCAAGAAAATGGCCCTAAGGCTGTCAGGGGCAAGCCCGGTGGAGGATCTAGGGGTGCGAAATGGAGTTAATTCTTCTTCTTCTTTGAGCCCTCCTCTGACCCAGAAGACTCTAAACTCTCCAGCTTTGGAGGTCGATAAAGAGGATCTTCGGAGGAAACCCGGCTATAGTGTGAAAGAAACTGCCCAAAATTTAGTTATAGAAACCGGATCTCCTGGGCCAATTAACATTGACCCTGCTCCCATTATTACTACCAACCATCCTATGTCTAGTGGCGAATCACTTGTTTCTGAAGAAATACAGGAATTGAATTATCCTACCTCCTCTGTAGATTTAATACTGAAAACACTTATGGATCAGAGACAAGAGGGACAACTTTATTTTTTACAGCTGAGAGAAGACAACACTAAAGTACAAAACTCGCTGGCAGAGTTATCTAGAAAACTTGGGGGTGTTACGCAAGAAATTGAAGAACTAAAGCAGAGGGTGGTGAAGGTAGAAGAGGGGGCTGTTCATACTGAATCTTTAACTCGCCAGCATACAGAGCGTATAAATACTTTGGAACTAAAACTGGAAGATATGGAAAATCGCTCGAGTAGACAAAATCTTTGATTATTTGGACTCCCTGAAGGGGCGGAAGGTGCGGACCCCAGAGCTTATGTTGTCAAATTGTTCCAGAAAGCATTTGTAGACCTAGCGGACTGGGATTGGGATACACAACTACAAAGGGTACACAGACTACCTCTGGTTCAAACGAATAAAGAAAGTAAACCTCCACGTCCTCTACTGATTAACTTTGGAAATTTTCTTCTGAGACAAGCAGTCTCATTGAAAGCAAAGCCAAACACTCCCGTGACATTGGACAGTGTGAACTTCTTTGTACGCTCAGATCTGAGTAAAAACACGATGGATAGACGATGGAAACTTCGCCAATTAATAGATCCATTCAAGGCTGTGGGCTGCACGGTTTATTTACAAGAGCCAGCTCGCTTAAAATTGATCAAAAACGGGCAGGTGTACTTCTTTACGGATGTAATGGAAGCAGAGCATGCCCTAGCTAAACTTAGCACTTGAACTAGGGATCGAGGGCACGCAGGCTCTCTGAAATGTGCACATAGGAATAGAAATATTTAGTCGTTTTCTTAGTGATTATAATTATGTCTTTCTGTCTTTTCCGTGGTCTTTATCCTTTTCTTTTTTTGGCTGGGGTGGAAGGTTGAAGCATCCCGGCTATCTCCTCGTAGTGCTGCCATGCCAACGGCAGCTGGGTATAGAGGGTGGTTCTTCTTGGGAGGTCTAGAGGGTGGAAGAGTCTGGAGGGGGGTGGAGGGGGGGGGGGGTAGGCCAGGTTAGAGAAAATATATTGCATGAGGTGGAAAATGGTAAATGGAAAAAAAGTAAACTCGGTATTTTTAAGTATTTAAAAATACAGAGGAAATGTATTTATTTATGGTTTTCATATGACCCTGATTAGGTGTTTTGCATGGAATGTGGCAGGTCTCAACAGTAAACAAAAGAGAAGATTGGTTCAGGAAGAACTTAATATGTACAAGCCGCATCTGGCTATGATATCGGAAACTCACATCGGGTCCAAAGATAGGAAATTATTGGGACAGATTGGATATGAACTTATTGTTTGCTCTACCTTGGGGGCTTCAATTAGAGGGGTGGCAATATTAAAACAGAAACATTTTATTATTGAAATTACGAAGATGGCTGCTGATCCTAAAGGTGGATGGGCAATAGCTCAAGTACAATTTGAACACAGTAAATACGTATTTTGTGTGGTTTACGGGCCTAACATTGACGAACCAAAAATGTTTGATTTGTTAAATATTGAATTGCTGGAATGGGAGGGAGAGCTGTTGATCAAGGGGGATTTTAATTGCGTTATGAATTATGCGGTGGATTCTACTGGACACGGTATATTACAACGTATGCGTAAAGTTAGTGCAGCAATATTGGAACTCAGTCGATTGCATAATTTGACAGATGTATGGCAATTTAAGTATCCTAATGTAGCAGGGTTTACCTACTACTCGGCCCCTCATAAACTATGTTCCCGAATAGACTTGGTATGGGCAACGGATAGAATTTTGGAAGGGTGTAGTATAGAATTGTGCCCCACAGTAACGTCTGATCATAATCCCATACTACTGGAATTTAATATTTATAATAAGAAGCGAGAGGTACGGCAATTTACATTTCCCAGATCTCTTATTTCTGATCAAATATTTATCTCACAATTGAAAGAACACATCAAGGAATTCATAGACATTAATTTAAATACAACAATGGTAACAACTGTCTGGAATGCATGCAAAGCAAGTATAAGAGGCCTCGCCCAACAATATGTGTTAAAAAAAAAATGCTGAGGCCTGGAAGGAGATGAAGCTTATGACTTCTAACATTCTGGCTCTGGAACGAAATTTAGCAAATTACTTAATGGAGGGGAAGCTGAATAGTGATAGGATAAGAATGGATTTAGTGAAATTGCAATCAGATACTAAGAGGACCCTGAGGGAGAAAAGTAGCGCCAGGCTTCATAAATATCATCTGACACAGTATGAGAGCGGGGATAGGATTGGAAGAGTGCTCGCTTACAAAGTAGCGGATAAAAGAGCTAGGACTAATATTAAAGCAATCAAAGGCAGCGATAGGGTCACATATAATCAACCAGATCAGATACTAGAACAATTCGCTGATTATTATCGTTAATTGTATACTCCAGAAAAAGTGTCTACCAAGGAAGATATATCATCATACCTTAGCTCTTATATGAACGTACAACAAAATAAAGAAGCGGTTGGGCTTCTAAACTCAGAGATTACATCAGATGAAATTAAGACAGCATTTTTATCTCTTCCCTCGGGTAAGGTAGCAGGGGAGGATCTACTTCCTATGGAACTTTATAAAATTTGTTTGTCGGAATTGCTTCCTTTATTTAAATTAGTTGTAGATTCTATCGGAGAAACTGGGAGAGCTCCTCATTCTTGGAGAACAGCCAAGATAGTATTTACAAAAAAAAAAAAACGGCCGAGGAATGTGGGTCATATAGACCCATATCGCTGATCAATACGGACGCTAAGGCCTTCGCTAAAATATTAGCGAACCGACTTGCACCCTTAATGCCTGAATTGGTTAATATGCAACAACATGGTTTTGTTACAGGACGAGATACCACTGCTCATATAAATATGGCTATTACGGTTCTTGATGTAGCGTCAACCAACTCCACCCCACTTGGTATGGTCATGCTAGATGCTGAAAAGGCATTTGACCGAGTGGGGTGGGAGTATTTATGGGCCGTATTGGAAGCATTCGGCATGGGGGGTAAATACCTTGGGTGGATTCAGTCACTATATCATCAACCAATGGCACAGCTCAGTTATGGAGGAAAGAACTCTCTCAGCTTCCCAATAGGAAGAGGAACTCGGCAGGGGTGCCCCCTTTCTCCCCTGCTGTTTCCGCTAACATTGGAGCCATTTTTGAACGCACTTTTAACACATCATGATATTATTCCACTTCAGCATAGGGGGAACAGTCCAAAAATCACAGCATACGCGGACGACGTAGCGATATTCACTACTGACGTAGTTAAGGCTATACCTGTAATAACAAAAGAAGCAAAAGATTTTGGCAACGTATCCGGGTATAAACTAAATATAAATAAAAGGCAGGCCATCGCTAATTATAATCCTTCAACGATAGTATTGGGCCTGTGTGCTAATGCTGTATATTTGGGGGTTAAAATATCTGCAAAGATTGCTGAAATAATAGCCCTCAACTATGACCCATTATTAAAGGAAGTTGCTAAGTCTCTTAAAAAATGGCACAAGATACCGCTTAGCCTGATTGGGCATATAAATCTAATAAAAATGAAAATCGCACCCAAATTTCTTTATTTATTTAGATCGATTCCGCTATGTCTTAATAACTCTTTTTTTTTAAAAACTTGATGGAGTTTGTTGTAGCTATATATGGGGCTACAAAAAAGCTTGGAGAGCAATAAATCTCTTAAAACTTCCCACTGAAAAGGGCGGTCTAATGTTTCCCGATGTCAAACTATATATTTTTTTTCCTTTTTTGGTCGGATTCGCAGTCTATTGAGAAATGATAACTCCTTATTTTTTCATCAGCTAATGCTAGGGCCTGATAGTAAACAATTTATGGCCCGAGTTATTGACCCAAACTACTTCAAACGAGTAAAGTTTAAGACTGCTAGGCATATTGTACAAATTTGGAATCAGATAATGATTCTTGATAAGATATCCTTTTTTAATTCAGAATTAAGATTATTGGGGAATCCAGGACTTTCTGGAATCTTTTCAGATGGGGCAGGGACAGTTTGGTCTAGCTGCGGCATTAATATCCTTGGTGATCTTTATGGCCCTGATGGTTTATTAGGGTTCACTTCACTTAAATTAATACACAATCTGAATGATAGGATGTATTTTAAATATATACAACTTCAAGACTTTTTTGTTCGGAGAATGAATGTCAAAGAAATTAGACACTCGGACTTCTTGCAATGCCTGTATTCAGATCGGACTAAGTCACTGATTAGTGAAAGCTACGGACTTCTGAATCAGGCAAAGGGAGACGATTGTGGAAAATTAGCATCCAAATGGTCGGTTAGGCTGGGATTAAATATAACTTCCAAGCAGATATCTGCTTCTCGTCTGCAGATTAATCGAGTAGTACAGTCTTCTAGTATTAGACTGCAGCTTTATAGAACTGTCTGCCAATTATATTATACTCCTCAGAGAATTTCTAGCTGGGCATCAGATAACTGTCTAAACGAACTCATAAGCTGTCCTAAATGTAAATTGGAGGCCGCTGATATCGGCCATATGCTTTTTTCATGCCCGGCACTATCAGAGTTTTGGAAGGGCGTAGTAGATGTATTAGATAGGAAACATATTGTATTTCCGCCTCTCTCAGCTCATTTGATCCTAATAGACCTTCAGGAACTGAATAGTCCAAATAAAGATCTGAATTCTATTTTATTTGCTTGTGCAAGATTAACCATAGCTAGGGCATGGATAGCTCCAGATCCGCCGCACGTTATGAAATGGTGGGCCTTGGTGAATGAAATACATACCATGGAGATGGCTTTAGCTAGACTAAGAGGACCTAACCAACTGAGGAAAAAAGAAGGGGTTTGGGATATTGTATTTGGATCAGAATAACCTTGTAAGACTAGATTTGGTGGTTGAGACCAAATTGACAATTAGCTATTCTTTTCTGTATGTTTTTATATAGATTTTTTCTCTGGTTACTTTTTCCTCTGCTCTGATCATGTATTCTGCTTTTTTTCTTTTGGAAAATATTCGCTATATAATTATGTTATGGATTGTAAATGTATCTATCTTATTTGCCTCTTGCAATATCAATAAAAATGTTTTAAAAAAAATTAAAAAAGGAAATAAAGCGACCCTTTCAGGGGGGAGGGAGGGAGGGAGAGAAGGGGTTAGAACTGGTTGAACATGTTAAACAGGTTATTCTGTAAAGATATTAAAACAGTAAAGAGGAAGAGCAATGTGATGTGAACATGTGATCGTCAAGAAGAATGCTCAATTGAATGCTATATGAACCAAATATCAATAAAATCTGTTAAAAAAATAATAATAAGGGGGTGTGGCTGTATTTCACAAAACCAGCAAGTGTGCTTTTGGCTAGTAGTGCTTAGTGAGTTTCTGGCTGCAGTGCTGTGAGACACTGGCCTACAGCAGAGCCTCTCTGACAAATCTTGTCACATTTGAGCCTGGCCCAGCTGGCAGAGGTGAGCGCTGGTGTTCTTTTTTTTTTTTTTTACAGGCAATGCCAATTCCCAATAAGCATAAATCCACAGCCCAGCCACTGAAGCTCTCAGGCACCATGTGGTCAGAGATGTGTGATGATAACACCCAGATCTGGATGTGGCGTAGTGTCTGTATTGTGCAGCCCCCACGCGATCCAGCTGCACCTTGACTTCTGTTACGCAAGGCACATTGACCAGCACTGACCCCAAGTCAGTTGTTACCATGCAGAGAGAAGCAGATGAATTGTTTTGTTGCAGTGTGGTAGCCCTCTCCAGACAAGTGGGGCTGCCCACACACAACCCTTACTGTATTCTTTGTGTGTAGAGGAGGCTCATGATGAATTGCAGCGGGCATGGTATGTAGGATGTTTTCTCATTTCCGTCTTGAGTCCAGCCAGCCTATGAGACGTAATTTCGGCCACCCGGACCATATACACATACATTTGTTGTAAAAGTTAACAACTAGCCCTCACCCGCCCTCTCTGGTCATGTGTGTTGTGGGAAGGAGGAGAATACATAAAGTGTCTGGATTTTGACAGTGGTGGCTAGGTTCACACATTAAAGCAGAAGCCAACCAGTCTCTACCCTGTCTATATAAGTCAGCTTCTAGGAGTAAGACTCTTGTCTTCAGATACAAGAAGCCTGAGAGCCTGCCTGCCAGCGTGGTGATGCCAGCACCAGCTATCACCAGCAAGCAGGAAGCCATTCAAATACTAGAGCTAGCATATGAGAGGAGTACTAGATTAGTTCTTGACAGAGCTGCTAGAGTGACAATACAAGGCCAAGAGGATGCTTGCCTGGCATAATTTGGTGAACAGCAAAACACACAAGATGATGGACGGAATGTTGCACAATGGCAAAATATTTACCCCCAGTCACAGATCTGGGTTTAATCCATCGTTATTTTAATCACCAAGCCAACCCAGTTCAGACATGGCCATATGCAAATCAGTCTTGACCCTGTGCCTCATGGGAACAGTCCAGACCGAACTGCCAAGCCATGTCTTCCCTGGATCAGAATCAAGCATCCTAGGACCGGTTTCTGGCTGTCAGCCTTCATCAGCCAGGATAGCTTGACTCCAGTGGCATAGTGAGCACGGGACCCACGTCTGGGCATACCCTTCCCACATACAGTGAACAGCAAAACACACAAGATGATGGACGGAATGTTGCACAATGGCAAAACATTCACCCCCAGTCACAGATCTGGGTTTAATCCATCGTTATTTTACTCACCAAGCCAACCCAGTTCAGACATGGCCATATGCAAATCAGTCTTGACCCTGTGCCTCATGGGAACAGTCCAGACCGAACTACCAAGCCATGTCTTCCCTGGATCGGAATCAAGCATCCTAGTACAGGTTTCTGGCTATCAGCCTTCATCAGCCAGGATAGCTTGACACCAGTGGCATAGTGAGCACGGGACCCATGTCTGGGCATACCCTTCCCACATAGGGTGAACAGCAAAACACACAAGATGATGGACGGAATGTTGCACAATGGCAAAACATTCACCCCCAGTCACAGATCTGGGTTTAATCCATCGTTATTTTGCTCACCAAGCCACCCCAGTTCAGACATGCCCATATGCAAATAAGTCTTGACCCTGTGCCTCATGGGAACAGTCCAGACCAAACTGCATAAACTATGGATGTGTTACACATAATCAATCTAAAAATATGACAGTTATATAGTATGTGATACTGTTCAAACTAAGTCACAGTAATCCTGTTGCTGAGCACGCACATTGGTGTGAGTGAAATGTTTGAGAATAGTCTTGGTGACACGTGCAGCTATTTTTATTCCTTGCAGTACTCTGTATCATACAGTGTAAACAAACAAATTCCTCAGCAGTGAGGGTGCTCCTCCTATGGTCAAGTCTACCATCAGCAATAATATATGAGCTCCAAAGGAGCAACCCATGGGAATGGGCATAATGCACACAGCCAATGTATATGTGCAGAGGATCCACCAAGGGGCGGCAGGCAGCAGCCTATGGGAATGGTAAATTATACAACCAGCCATACTGTAGTTTACCCAGGAGCAATAGGGTGTAACCTGTAGTCATAATAAGGACTGTGATGAGTCCACTGTGGCGCATTAATGGCACGACTGTATGAGTAATATTTGGTCTAAAATATTGACCACCACTAAATTGTGAAGGCGAAAAGGTAAATATATATAGGTAAATGTAGTTACTATTAACTTCACATCTACGTATCTGAAAGAAATACTAGGATATATGTATATATATATGCTGTTGTACTTTCCTATTTGATCAAATTTGCAAATTGGGACTTGTAATATTCTGACACAGTAGAAAAAGTGATGAGTTTTCTTTAGTGAGCAGAATTTAATAGCAACTGTATTTAGTACGGTGTTATGTGTTATAGTCAATATGATGTAATGTTTGACTATTGCCCACTCGAGATATGAGGTTAAGATTGGGGTAGTATGTTTTCTGTTTCCATGACAGAAAGAAGATGGAGCTAGAAGGGGTTGTTCACAGTATTTAAACTGCATTTCTCTCTGGGTATGTCATGTGATCAAGTCCGGGTTCCCCGGACGAAACGCGTCATGCTGCTACCCATCTGTGGAATAAAGGCACTTTAATTTCGCACCATCCCTCGTTGTGGTCTGTACCTGATTTCGTGTTCGCCTTTGGTTTGGTTTCACGCACCTCAGGATTGTGGAGTTCCATATATATATATATATATATTCACTGAAAAAACCATAGGTTTGACACCAGTTATAGTTAGCTGGAAATTTTACTGACATAAAACCATTGAAATTCCCACGTTATAGTTAGTTGGACTCACTATAACTCACGCGCCCGCAATGCACTGCTGATGATGTCACATATTACATCATTCATGACATGGTTAGTGACATCCCCGAGTGGTTGGGACATTGATACTTGCCGTTGACCACCCGGTCTGTCTGTACTCAACGCAAAACCTCTTTGGCACTTGCTCTTTCCTACACATGGTACCCTCTAGATCTTGCCCTTCCTTACAGGTACCTAACCAGACCGTGCAGGTCCCACAGGAACAGTCTGCGAGGCCCGGCAGGGTATCCCTAGGGTAAAAGCCCACCTATTGAATTTTGCTGTTGTTGTCTTCGTCATTTTATTTGGCTGCACTCCCTTTTTCCGTACTGGTGCAACTCTGTATTGCAATCAGTCTGTGGTCTACCATTGGGGCCCAATTACTGGGGGTGCAACCTCTGTTGACCGCTCACGCGATCCCTGTGGCGGTTCAACTATTGTAATTATACAAACATTAGTATGTATGTGTTTTATTTGGAGTCTGTTGACCCTGGCCTCCTGCCAACATTACACTGAATATGTTCTTTTTTATTCCTTTAGGGTCACCATACCAGAGTAGGACATTAAGCCTGCCAATTACCGACCTAGTGAGGTTGTAGTTTTTCTCTTTTTCTTTCTCACAATTTGTTCACTGTGTAGTACTGTCACTATAGGTCCTGTAGAATTGCCCGTTAGTCAAGAAACATGTCGACCTCACTAGAGGGTCGAGATAGCTAGCCACTACCTTTCCTGTCTCTCTATCTCCCCTCCCACTTTTTAACTAAGGGAACAAGCCACATCAATAAAGGTCATTGTGGACTGTTTCACCTTGTTTTAATTCACCACTCCCGCACGACTACACAAGCTTTTCTGAACCCCTCACACGCACTCACCATCTGGCCGGAACAGAAGAACTCCGACAAAGAGCACCTATAAGGTGCCCGTCAGACATTGCAGCGCCAGTCTGACGAGGAGCAGAAGGCCAGTGATGAAGCATGACATCTAGCTTGCTGGGTGAGTGAGGCTTTCTAGTTCCAATAAGGGAACCCCTTAGTTCCCTGTGCAGATACTCTCGACTCCTCAACACATACCTCTTTTTCCTCTCACTCCCTTTGGGGAATTTTGCATCCTGTGTTGCTTACAGTTCATTGGACTTGTACACTTGACCCCACTAAAAATTATCAGCTGAAGGTTCCCCTTTTTGCATTATGGTTAGTGACATCACTGATGACATCACTGATGACATCTCAAATGACATCACTGATGACATCACTGATGACATCTCAATTGAGATCACTGATGACATCATCCAGTGTCTGTGTGTTTCTGGAAAGTTAAAATATGTTTTACATATTGAAGAGTGAGTGTATGTATGAGTGTCTGGATGAAGGATTTAGTAGGTGCGTGACTGACTGTATGAGTGAGTGATTAAATGTGTCTTAGTGAATGCATGGGTTAGTGACTAAACTGTCTGAATGTGTACATCATTATGTTTGTTGTTGTGTAAGCTGCTGCATGTGAGAGTTGTCATATATAAATGACTATATATAACAGCCTGTGATTGCATAAGTGACTGTATCTATCAATATGTACTTGTATCAGTAATTGTAAAAGACAGTAAGTATGTGTTAGTCTATGTTTAAATAAGCAAGGTTTTGTGTGTATAACTGTATAGTTGTGGAAATGGGAGTGTGATTGATTCTTTACATGACTGACTAGGTGTATGAGTAACTCCATGGATGAGTGGCAGTGTGTGAGTCTCTGTATAGGTGTATGAGTGCATATGTTGGTCTTGTATTGATGAGTGACTGTATGTATGAAAGATTGTATGGGTGAATGAGTGGATGTGTGTGTAGACCTAGAAATCAGTGAGTGCGTATGTGGTAAGTGGTTTTACTGTGTCAATGGTTTCAGGAATGGTAGTTTGCATTTAACACTAGGTGTATCATGTGTTAGATTAGAGTGTGAGGAGGTGTATTGTATTATCACATGGATGATGTCATCAGTGATGTCATCAGTGATGTCATCCATGATGTCATCAGTGATGTCATTTGAGATGTCATCAGTGATGTCATCAGTGATGTCACTAACCATGTCATGAATGATGTAATATGTGACATCATCAGCAGTGCATTGCGGGCGCGCGAGTTATAGTGAGTCCAACTAACTATAACGTGGGAATTTCAATGGTTTTATGTCAGTAAAATTTCCAGCTAACTATAACTGGTGTCAAACCTAGGGTTTTTTCTGTGAATTTAATAGGTTTTTTAAATGCTAATTCCTAACTATAACTGGTGTGAAACCTATGTTTTTTTCAGTGAATTTCATAGTTTTTTTAATAGCTAATTTCTATAGCTATGAAATATATTTTTTATAATGAATCCTATATTGTATATTTATGTAATACTATTTTTTTTATGTATATTGTTCATGTTTATTTTTTTTCTTTCTTTTTTACCCTAGAGGGCTCCCGGTGCGCTTACCGGTGAGCGCACCGGTAAGCGCAGTCTTGCGGCGCGCCCCGGTGCGCGTACCGGTGAGCGTCCCGTTAGCGCTATTTCTGCGAACGAAAACATCATTGTGACGTATCGCGTAGCCGTGTGATGCGTCTTATGACGCACGGCGTAAGTGCCCCCGGGCGCGCCCCGACGCGTAAGCGCGTCGGGTCATGTGACCTGAAAATAACACTTTTCATTGGTTCAGAACAGTTTTGTTTTCCAAATGATGAAAGGCCCCACCTTTTTTCCTCATTCTCACTTTGTTCTTTGACTGAGGAAGACCTGTTTCTATTCATTGAGAAATGGCTACAGTAGCAGCAGCAGCACCACCACCACCACCACAAGGACCACCACAACACCACATTGGTGGTGAAGAAGAAGAGGAGGCGGAGGAGGAGGAGGAGGAGAGGCAGTTCCTGCCTGAAGATAATACCCCATATAAACTGAAGGAGCACTTTGTGTGGGAGTTTTTTAAAATCCCAAGGGGTGCAAAGAAAGTAAATGCTGCAAAAGTGACCTGTCTCATCTGTGGCACTGTACTTTCCAGGGGGAACCCTACAAAAAAATATTCATTTGGGAACCATACAATACTTTGCCACATGCAACGCAGGCATCCAAACAGCTATGCTGCGGCAGAGGTCAGAGAACTGACCAGAAACCCTCCCCAATCTTCTCCGAGCACCTCCAAAAGCAAACAACCCGCTCCATCGGGTCCAGAGACAAGGGAGATGGTCCCAAACATCCAACGCCAGTTTGGAGATTACAAAATAGTTTGTATATTTTGCGGGACTACAATTTCCTATGGGGAGCAAAGCATCAAACTCATCAACCGTGCTGGAGACAACCACAACTGCAGAAAGAAACCTTAATTTTTTCCTGATTTTTTTTGCTCCAGTTGAGCCGTTTACAATTCCCTGTTTTTTGTTTGTCCCCATAATAAATACAAAAAATATATAAAATTGTTCATAAAAGCCAAAAAAAGTAAAAAATGTTCAAAAAAACAATAAAAAAAATATAAAACAACAAAAAGAATAAAAAAACAGTTCTTTTTAGAACTACCTCCAATTTATAAAAAAATGCTACATTTTTAAAAAACTCTGTCATTCTTTTTTTTCCATGGTACACTCCCCGGTGCGCGTACCGGGCGCTCCCCCCGCGGAAATCGGCCCCCACATCAAACTTAGGAGGTCAGGGTGGGTCTACCCTGCCCCCTTTTGGTAATTTCCCCCTTTGTTTTTGCCACCTCTTGTGTCTCGATCCTACCGAGACACAAGATGGCGGCCGCTCCGGACTGTTTGGAATGTTCACAGACACCCGAGAGCCAATCAGCTGCCCGCTCGCAAATTCACATAGCGCGCTGGTGCGCGCCCCGGTACGCGTAGATATATATATATTTTTTAACCTAAATTACTCAAAATCCACTGGAGCACATATCTTGAGACATAGCAAAGGCACATCGGGCTACCAGTCCCTACAATTTTGCCAAGTTTGGTGGAAATCCATTCAGCCGTTCGGGCTCAAAGTGAGTCCAACTGCCCTATGGAAATTAACATGGGGAAAACACGTTTTGGGACCCCCCTTAATCTCGGCCCCCGCTTCACGAATCCCCCCCCAAACATTCAGGGAAGGAGCGGAGCGGAGCTGGCCATTTTCTTGGAGAAATTCAGCCAATTCTGTCCAACGCCAAAGTTATTCCCAATAGAATGTTACGGATTTCCTATGGAAACTAGGTCCTAACTATAACTACCTACTGGCGACCGCCAGTAGGATATATATATATATATATATATATATATATATATATATATAACTCCACAATCCTGAGGTGCGTGAAACCAAAGGCGAACACGATATATTTATATGGAAATCCACAATCCTGAGGTGCGTGAAACCAAAGGCGAACATGAAATCAGGTACAGACCACAACGAGGGATGGTGCGAAATTAAATATATATATAAATTACTGTGGATGCGTAACACCACAACGTGTTGCATGTAACAGTGGGAGCGGTGCCTGGTGTAAGCAAAGTCCATGAAAAGGTGTTCAAAGGAACCATGGGCACTCAGGACCAACAGTGCAAATGGTGGAAGTTTATTTTTAAACCTGTTTACACCGTTGATCCTGAGTGTGCATGGTTCCTTTGAACACTGTTTGTAGACTTGTATGTATATATACAAATATGAAAGTAACATTCTAGTTATGAGAAAATATCAGTTTAAACTTTTTTTTTTAAATCAATGAAACACGGAAATTTAACAATTACATTTCTGCTTCAAGGTAAGGTCACATAGAACAGGACTCACAACTATTTGATACTCATCAATATATACTTTGACAATATTGTGGTCGTCAATTTTCTGGAAACACTATAATTGCAGGAAAATATTTATTACAAAATATTGCGCTACAAAATGGAAAAAATTGTTTTGGCCCACTTAATCTCGTGGTTTGATTACCTTTTATGCAACGATAATTATGTGGATTTAGACATAAGACAAATACAGTGTCATAAAACGCTTATTGTTTTGTGTTTAGTATAAACATTGCAAGCTGCAGACGCTTGCATCATGATTCTGAATACAAAAGTGGAGTTTTTGGCTAAAACCTGGCAGTGAAAATACCCTTGTTTTGTCATCAATTTTAAGAATCAAAGCTCTATGCTTTGCAGTTCCAAATCGCATGTAGATCAGGCTGGCCTCGCACGGACTCCCTAATTCTTCACTAGGTCAACATTGTATTGGTCACATTTTTCATCCCATCTAATCTCTGTGTGCTCGCTAAAAATGTGGACTCCAACCCCCGTCATAAAAAGGCAAAACATTGAAAATCATACTTAAAAATGCAGATAGCAGAGTCATTTCCATTAATCCTCATTTTATCTTTAAAAGCGGATTAGCGCAGCTAACAGTTATAAAAAAAGCCTCCTGTAACACCCTTTGATCAGGCCTCGGGTTGTCACGAGAGCTGCTGTAGGATGTGTGAAGAAAGGGGAGGCTCACCTCTGCTCATGCAGCTAGCAATGGGGGAAATCTTTTTGGGGATGGGGGCCCTGCCATGAATACGGGGAATAGAGGCCTAAAAAAGAGAAATTGGGTGCCTACCGCAGTCTCTACTTTTGGGTATTCCTGCTTCACCTGTGCAGTTCTGAACTGGGGCAAAAGAGTTGCATGCCACTAACATTGAAGTGCGCCAACATCCCTCTGTAAATTCTGTTAAATTCTGTTATGCTGAAACTGTAGTATCTCTGTCCTGGTAATCCAACAGTGCCTATGAAAGAGACCTTGGACACTTGAAAGAAGTGACTTCGCCATTTCATCCCTCTTCCTCGCCCCAGTTCTCATGGACTTTGATTGACCAAAATATCTGGGGTAGTGCAAATGACATCATGCACCCTTTAACCTCTGAAGAGATAAAGTGTTTGACACTTTGCCCTACCCTTAGCCTGTCAATAGCCTCCTGTTTGCTGCTTAGTGCCTTAGGCAAGGGAAAGGAGTGAACGGGATTCTGAAAGCTGTTTGCTTACAGTTTTCTAACTTTTAACCTGAGAGAGTGTGTCATTTGGAAAGTTTCAGTGTTGCATCTAAAAGTATTACTCAGGGATTTAGGAGTTTAGGGCCATATGTATCAAACAAATTCGCATTCGCAAAGGCCGAAATTCGCAGAATTTCGGCCTTTGCGAATGCGAATTTGCTAAATTGTATGTATAAAGCAAAATCTGGTGCAAAACAAGGAATCGCAAAATTTGTGATTCCTTATTTTGCAATTGCATTTAAGGAATCGCAAATTTTGTACATACATACCTATTTGCGATTCTCAAATAGCAATTTCTTAAAAATCGCTATTTGAGAATCGCAAATCAGGTTGATGATACATATGGCCCTTAGATACTAGCACGTCCAATTTTGAAACAGCCAACCAATGTTAGCAATGTGAGCAAATGTGTCAAATGATCATTATGAAAAGCACATAGCTCATTACTATGTAAAAACATGGATTCATGTTTCAGTGCCTATACCTCAGAATTTACATATTATGTTAAGGAACAGCACATTCTCCTTTTACTGATCTTGTGCAGAATCATAATGTGTCCAAGTCTGATGCCCATCAACACTGTCATTCTGCAGCAATCTAAAAGATTCTCATATAAACGTGAAGGGAATATTGTTATAAATCTTACATTATAACAAAATGTATATGTAGTATCCTGATGTTATGGATTGACTCTCCCATGTTTCCCTGTCCCTGGCTGCTCAGCCTGTGTGAGTGTTCTGAATTGAATGTTTGGTGTGTGGGCTTTGAGTGGAATGCTTGCGTGACTGAATCAGTTGGTGGATGGGGCTGAATAGCTAGCAGGCTGCTCCCGGTGGGGCTGTTGTGGTGTTCCTGGATTTGTTCTACCTGTTTACCCGCCTACCTCCTACCTGAATAAACCTACGTTGACTTAATCTCTTCAGATTGGTCCCTGATTACTACACTTATTTTTGGCGACGAGTTGAGGACGTCCCCATGCCTTACAGTGGAATAAGGCAGTGGTTAACCGCCGCCAGAGAGAGGAACATGTTGGTGTGAGAAAGAACGCTATTTGAAGTTGCAAAGAGAACCCCTGAGGAAGGACTTTGTACAGTCCGAAATGCATTGGGTGCACCATGTTCAAATACTTCAAGTCCACAAACGAAACGCTACGTACCTGATTGCCGCCACCGCCACGAGTCAGTAAGCAGCCAGCAGCAGCCAGCAGGCTCGAGGGAACGCCGCCATCTCCGCCGCCACTGCCAAGAGTCCCAGGGCACCGGACTCCGCGCCGCCGCTCCGGGAGACCACAAATCCCGGCAGGCCTCGCGGCGGCGCGTACGCAGTGACGCGGGTCGCGCTGCTGAGGGCGCCAGAGCCCTTCAAAGGGAGGAGAGCCCCCGCGTCGCGGGACGCGAGCGGGACGCCCGGGGCGAAGCCCGGGCAATGGGCGGGCCCTCGGAGGCCCTCAGAGGTCAACAGTGGTCGGGCGGGCCACCCCTCTAACATTCTTCTATAAGGTCAGTCCCCTAACAGGTTTCTACAATGGCTGATTGCACCGTTGCAAGTAATAATGTTGACACCCTTACTCAGGACATAGAGTCCCCTGTATCATTGCTAACGTCGTTTGAGGCATTGATAGATACCGCATTCACTGAGATTGTTGAGACTGAAAGGAGATTCTCCATGGGTCCCTTGAGCAGTAACCAACCACATACCATGAGCAGTCTCAATGGCAACACCCATATAAACCCTGAAGTAATTGTGGTAAAACCCTCGCATCCTGCTGTTGATGTACCAATTGTCTTAGACGATGATGACACTGTTACGTACATAGCACCAGATGTAGCTCCTGGCCTTGCCTCGGCAACACCACCCACTGAGACTACCAATAAGGCATCTGATAAAGTCGTAGCCAAGAGAAAAAGGGGCCCTGTTAAATTAACCCACAACAAACGGAAGCAGCCATCAAGGATTGTAAACCAACCAACCCCACAAAGCATGTGGAATAAGGGGAAGAGACAGAAGCTGGTTTAACATATAGTACCTACACAGGAACAACCGCATCTGGGTGACGTCGTCGTTATAAATAACGACGGGTCAAATTACATATCTATTTCTACCCAGACTGAATCCCCCAAAGGAACTGACAAATCCAGTTATTATTCCAAGTCTGAGGGGAACCTTATTGAGACTATCGCAGATACTATTTTTAATAACCTGGAAGGTCAAATGATTAAACAATTTAATAATATTTTTAAAAGACTTGACAAATTGGAGAACCTAATTAAAAATGATGATGCCAAGAGAAAAGGTATAGCGAATTTGGACAAAATGAGAGTAGAACGTCTGCTAAAAGACCTCGAATCCACTACCCGTGTTCTTACTAACAGTGACCATGGCATTATCAGGGCTGTGGAACAGCAGGATACCATTAATCCAACGCAGTCTGTTACACCCAAGGTGACTAAAAGTAAAGGCACAACAGGCAATAACCCGCCTGACCCTCTAACTGTCACCCCCTTACTTCCACGCAATTCTACACGCGGACCTGTCACTTCGTCCAAACCCTCTGTTTCTGCTAACGCTGCAAGCGGACCAATAATTAATTCTAACAAAAAGAGTAACACAGCGATGCAGACAACTTTAACACAGAAGGGTCCTGTTAATCCCAGCCAGCGCGATAAAAAGACCCCGCATGAGGACACTAGGCCTATAAAACATCAAGGCCCTGCCTTACACCTTCCACCTGAGGCTTGTCCTTATGTTTTAGTTCTAGCTGGTATCCCACCGCTTAGGGAAGGTCAGGGAGAATCATGGGTTCAATTGCACAATAAGTGTATAGATTGGTTAACAAAACATAAGGGGGTGGGTTATGATATTTCAAAAGAGATTATAACCACACGGCGAGTAACTTGGGTTGGTCCTCTTTTCAAAAATATTAATGGGGACTGTATTGTAATTAACTTTAGAAACCCGGGCACTGCAAAATTCTTGCTGAACAACAACTCTGGTCGACATGGTCCATCTACTGTGGTGACCCCTCTACCATTAAAATATTTCTATCGCCCTCCCCACAAGATGATGCAACCCCCACCAGTTTTTCCATTATATAATAGGTTTGGAATATTTCAGGACCTGGACACATTGGACTGACTGCCCTCCGAAAGCACCAAATTGCCTTCTGTGTGCCTTGAGGCAGTCCAGCTAGTGGAAACACCTCCAGAGGCGGCCCCGTTAACATTGGAGATCTCTCCACCAAGTACATTATGCGACCAACAGGGGCATGTCACAACTAAATCCGCCTCAAGAATTAATCAGGGTCCTTGTCTGAGGAATAATAATAATCTAAAAATTCTCAGTTGGAACATTGCGGGTCTGAAAACCAAGATGGGAATCCCTTCATGGAGGAACTGTGTCAATTGTTACGATATATTAATGTTTCAAGAAACTTGGTGTGTTGAGGACTTGCTGTTCGAGGGGTACAGTTGCCACAATAGGACTGCTTCGGCCCCTCTGTCTGGTCGCCCTAGTGGAGGATTGTCCATTTGGATAAAAATTTCTGCAGAAGTAACAATTGACAAACTACAAACTAATTGTTCTAGTTTCATGGCACTCTCATATACTCAGAGGATAAAACTGTGTTTAATCAATTTCTATAACAATGATTTTTTGTCCCAGCCTAACCCAAATTTTATTCTTTTATTTGATTTTATCAATGAAATTATGGATGGACAGGTACATGGGAAATTTGATGGCATTTGTTTAGGGGGGGATTTTAATGCACATGTACATTTAAGAAATCCCCCATGTAAAAGAGGTATAGAACTGTTAAATTTTCTTGTTACTAGTGAACTTGTTAATTGCATGGAATATGTAGGTATGGAAAACCGAGTATCCCCATTTCCTACTTTTATTGGACACGGGGGAGGCACAACAATTGATTATGTTTTTGTCTCACCCGCTGTCGCCAAGGCATTAATAAGGGCAGAAGTAGTGTGCAAAATTTACAGTGATCATTATCCAATTGCCATCCACTTATCATTGCCGAGGGGTAAGTGCCCAAGACATGAAATAGGCGCAAGGGATTTGGAAGTCTCGACAGACAAATTGAGGGTAATCTGGAAGGGAGCAGACAATAAGGGAATCCTGGCAGGAATTTGTAAAAAATACCCAACTTTGATCGAAGATTGTCTTACTACCGAGGACCATGGGGCTAACGTGATTAAATCATTTTCTGAACTCTGTTCTGTAATTAAAGGTGAGATTTCCAGACCAGCCTCTAGTAAGGCTGAGGAAACGCCTAGATGGTTTGATGCCCCATGCTCCAAAGCGAATAGGAAGCTTAGAGCTGCCTTAAAAACTGAACCGAGGGATATACCACGTGTAAGGTTGCTTAGAGCAGAGTACAAGCGTGCCCTACGCACCAGATCAAATGAATTACTTAAAACCCACTGGGATTCCCTGGCACGATCTGCTGACCTGAAAGATACCACTGGGTTCTGGAAGGAGGTAAAGGTGATAAGATCTATTGGTTCCAACTTGACCGAAATTAATTGTAACATTACTGGTCCTACCTGGGTTGCACATTTTGGAAAAATCTATGCAACACCAGATAATCCTCCTCTGTTGCTACCCCCCCTATACCCATTGTCTATTTCTGTATCGGAGGTATTTGATGCTATTTTAGAAAGCGCCGGGAATAAAGCGCCCGGTTCCGATGGGCTCTCTATCGACCAGTTAAAATGTGAGCCCGAGTTCTGGGCCGCATTGCTCTGCAATGTTTTTAACAATTTAACGGACGGGCAAATTCCGGAAACATGGTCACGTAGCATTATTGTTCCCATTTTTAAAAAGGGCGACAGGCTGGATCCTGGGTGTTACCGTCCAATTTCTCTAATAGATAATACCTTGAAAGTTCTGGGACGGATCATATTTAAAAGGATTAGAACTTGGACTGATGAGAATAACATCCTACACCCTAGCCAGCTTGGGTTCCGTAGCAGTGTCGGAACGGTGGAACAATGCCTGAACTTGAACTTGATCATGGCAAAATATAACATTGCTAAGAAATCCCCTTTATACTTTGGTTTCATGGATTTGAGCTCGGCTTTTGATTTCGTTAACCGCTCCCGCCTCTGGTCTACCCTTCTTGAATATGGCTTAGACGACTATCTGGTACACTTTTTAGCTTTTTTACACCGTGATCTTAAAGCATGTGTACGTGTGAATCAAATGGGTGAAGTCTCTGATGATATTAGCATTGGTAGGGGGGTCAGACAAGGGTGTGTGCTGGCCCCCCTCCTGTTTATTTTGTATATCAACAAGCTAAGTGGCTCTCTGAGTACTCTAACTAGTGATGTACCTTACATCAATGGAGTCCCTATACCCACCCTTCTTTATGCAGATGATGCGGTCCTGATGGGCCGCACTCCCAAGGCACTCCGTATTTTAATCTCAGGCTTTGTCCTTTTTATGGCTGACTTAGGCCTAACAACTAATTTTAAAAAATCACTGATCATGAGTTGTGGGCCTAAAAATCACAAAATCTCCCAGATCAACTCAGGGTCAAATGTTCTAAAAAGCACTAGCACTTTCCCCTACCTAGGGTTGCTATTTTCAAACAGTGGTACGTGGCATGCACATGTATCTTATGCCAGGAATAAGTTGGGTAAGGCCATTAATTGTGTAACCTCTTTAAGACAACCTAACCAAGCTGATGTAATAACTCCCCTGGTTAAGATATATCAAACCCAATGTATGCCAACTGGCACTTATGGGGCAGAAGTTTGGGGTTATACCAACTGCTCCCATATTCAAAGAGAAGAAAATAGATTTTGCCGTAAGGTATTGGGGGGGGTTATTTGTTCACCCAACTATGTATGTCATAACGAATTAAATATTCCATACATAGAGGATTTCGTGAGATCCAGACCAGCACTATTCTGGATAAAGATATGGAACAACACGGCTGCTACCCTGACTCGTGAAATTATTTTGGACTGCCTAAAGTGTGATAGGGGACACCATATACCATGGTTGAAAGCAGTAAAAGAGTGCCTTGTAAGTGTAGGGTTGGGCTCTCTGTTTACATCACCAAACCTAATAAATCGCTCCCATAAGACCATCACTTTAAGGGCATTGTATGATTTATACAGCGAAGAGCGTAATAGAAAGAACCTGACTAAATGCACTGTTGTAAAATACTTGGCCTATTCTGAACCGCACACTAAACAACCTGGCCTACCGTATAGATATTTACGTCTGCATCTCGGCAGATGGGTTAGGGGTTTACTGTTTCGTTTCCGAGATGGGAGTATAGTTAATCTACTGAACTTCCCGCTGGGATATAATAAACACCTCGAAACTTTAAATTGCCCTTGTAACCCTGACATGAAGCAAAATCTTATGCATTTCTTGTTCTTTTGTGGTTTTTACAAAAAGCTCACTGGACATTATCTTATGCCCTATTGCAGAAAAAATGGGTTGACTAATTTTAAATTAGCATCTCGGTCCCTCCTATTATTGGGATCAGATGAAGTCATTTTTAGGGTGAGCTGTTTTCTTAAAGCTGCTGTTAGACTGAGAACCACTCTAAATACCGAGGTATAACCTTTGCACACTGCACTTCTGATTATGTATTTTAGAGAATTTTTATCTGTCTGTTTTATCTTTTTGTAATAAAATTTTTTCATGTGTATGTAGATAAATTTATGACAATGTGCTAGCCATCCTTTTTTAATCATGGTTTTTAAAATCGTGTTCTTAACAGTGTTTTTAAAACAGCGTCTCTTAAATAGTGCTGTAAAATATTTTCTTCTTTTAAAAACCCTTTTTTATGAAGGGACAAATCTTGTATAGATGCGAAATTGTAAATGGAATTTGATTATGTTCGTTTGTCCTCGGATTTATTCTCCAACTGTCATTATTGAATTGAATGTTTTTAAATGTATTTTGTTTGTACTTTTATGGATGTTTTTTATTCCGAATAAAGATCTTTTGACTTTGACTTGACTTTGGAATAAGAGGACACAAAAAGCTTAAAGATGCCTCCTACATTATGCTGGGAGGGACCTACTAGATGGAGAAGTCGAAAAACGCAAGTGACAAGAACAAGACGAAACAAAAAAGAGTTACATAACGACACACAACTGTGTCACTCTAAAGACATTATGCTACAAGGAGAATATGTGACACTGATACAGCCACAGCACGCAAAGCAGCCCCACAGGTGTCCATCACATCGGACAGCCCCCACACAAGCGTGCTGTACCCGGTCTCAAGAGCTTACTACTACAAGGTACTTCATGAATGCTGCGCTGAGGGAATCTACAAGTACTTTGAACCTTCAAATCCACGACAAGGATGTTGTTGCGCAGATTGAACCTTCAAGTACATTGCCTAAAAAAGCCACTACTACATGACACGTCATGGATGCTGTGCAGAGCAAACCTACAAGCACATTGAACTTTCTCATCCACAACAATGTTGTTGCGCAGACTGAACCTCCATGGAGAGTAAGCCACTTCTTTCATTTTAATAATGTTGCGCAGAGTGTAACTCTCAAGGAAATCTTACTTCTAACTAACTTTACAACTGGCTACTTAATTTCTGCCTGTGTTGGACCTGAATTCTCTGCACATTGGGACTTGCACAGAGACATGATTGTCCACCAACACATTGATAGTTTTTTTTTTACAAGATGCTGGGTGTGTTTTCTAGCGGTGCCTGGCAGATGGTGATCAAAAGTGAAGAGGTGTTTTGCGGTCAAGAAAGCGGTGGTGTCTCTCGTGTTCAATGAGGTGAAGAGATATGTGACGTTATATGTTATAAGGCACAAGTTTTGCAAAGTCTCTACAAGCTTCCATGTACGTTTTTCATCAATTGTGGGATTTGGATCTGGTGAGGCATATTTTTGTCTATTATTGTTGGTGGCGCTTGAGCAACGGTGCTTATTTAACCGCTGCGTATTATTTAAAAAAAAAGTAAAGAAACAAGTGCGAGTCTCAGTCAGCACGTGCACACTCACCTGCATTCTTCTGTCACGTTGAGCCATTCCTGCGTAGTCACCATTATCAGGATTCTGTTGCTATGCAATCTCGAGTTCTTCAATGGACGCATTGCAGCATACCTACGCAGGGAGCCATCCAGCGCGCCGTTCGATGCGTGCCGCCATCTTTTGGTTGGCAGCGGTTTCTGCTTGCTCTTCTGCTGTTCCCCTTTTATTAGTCAACCACGTGTGAGGTACGCACGTTTAGTTAATAGTATTTGCCAGTCGCAACGGACAACTGACTGAACATTGATTTCTTTGATGATTCCTCGGCGTGTCATTGTTTTTGTTTGGACGTGCTGCAGCAAAGGCAAGCGTATACCCGATGAAGGTTCTTTTACAATTCACGCATGTTACACGACCTTTACAGTTATTCAAGTTGTCCTGAAGTGTTATACAAAGAGTAGACTCATTTTCAGCTTTCTAGCGCTATGTCAAGGACTTGTTTTTACGGGCTATGCTGTTTCTCATTTTTGCCTATTGTATTTGCCAGGTCAACATCATGGGCCGTCTACCTTCAGGTTATGGTAGGGTGTACTTGTTGGGAGTGTGTCCAGTGTGCCGCCACTCACGCTACTCGGGTGAGGTATCGCTCACCAGCCTGGTGAAATATGTTTTTGCCAATCATTACAGAATCTTACTGTTATTTGTCACAGTTTAAGTTCCCACTTTCTTTCTTACAGGAGGGATGGTCTTGTCCTTTTCTCATGAAGCGTTACATGCGGCCCCTACACAGGGGTGGAACCCTTACACAGGGTAAGTTCTTCCTTGCATGAGGGTTGGCCCTACGTGGGGTTAAGTTTTTGGGGTTTTTTCTCCCATATATACATTTAGTGACCTCATTTTGGGGTTGATGATTGGGTTTTGTTTTTTCCTTTCACAAGTTTGGGTTTTTAAGTCCCAATTTACGCTATATTTACATTGTACCCTTACGCGAGGGTGGTCTCTTTGACTTGTTGCAGGGGTGAGTCCCTGCATGCATAAGACGCCTTGCGCTGCATGAACTTTTGTTGCAGGGGTGGGTCCCTGCGTGCATAAGAAACCTTGCGCTGCACGAGCTTTTGTTGCAGAGGTGGGTCCCTGCGTGCATAAGACACCTTGCGCTGCACGGATTTTTGTTGCAGTGGTTGTTCCCTGTGTGCATATGATGCCTTGCACTGCACAAGTTTTTGTTGCAGGGGTGTGTCCCTGTGTGCATAAGACGCCTTGCGCAGCATGAGTTTTTGTTGCAGGGGTGTGTCCCTGCGTGCATAAGACGCCTTGCGCTGCACAAGCTTTTGTTGCAGGGGTTTGTCCCTGCGTGCATAAAAAGCCTTGCGCTGCACGGGGTTTTGAATATTTTTAAACTTATTGGTTGTCCCTATTTGGTCGGTGGGGGCAGGACATTGGGTCTTTTTCCCTCTAATTCTCATTCACGAGTACGTTGTCCCTTGCTCAGGGTATGGGCAGGATGTTGGATACTGGTCCCTTCTGTCCACATTGACTTTACTCCTTACATTGGAGATGTTACATTTGTACGTTTTCTACGTTTTCTTCATAAGAGGGAGGGATGGGTATTATTGTTTATCCGTCTTTCTCTATAGTCTGTCTTCTGTTCCTTTCCCTCTGGTGATGCGTGTTTCCCGCCATCCCTGGGTTTGGCCTCTAGATTCATCTTGATTAGTTCTATTCCCCTTGTGATGTTGTTTTTCCCTATGTACTATTGCTGTAATTTTATGTTTATAGATATTTGCTGTTTTTATCTTTTATGCTTTGTTTACGTTACATCATTCTTCTGTTCATTAGGGAAGAAGTATGTAGTATCCTGATGTTATGGATTGCCTCTCCCATGTTTCCCTGCCCCTGGCTGCTCAGCCTGTGTGAGTGTTCGGAATGGAATGTTTGGTGTGTGTTCGTCTTTGAGTGGAACAAGGGTGACTGAATCAGGAATGACAGTCATTGGATGGGGCTGAGCAGCTAGCAAGCTGCTCCCGGTGGGGCTGCTGTGGCGTTATACCTGGATTTGTTCTACCTGTTTACCTGCCTACCTCCTACCTGAATAAACCTATGTTGACTTAATCTCTCCAGCGTGGTCCCTGATTACTACAGTATAATAAGAGATTTAGATTGCATACTGTGTTTTCTCTTAAAACCATAATATGCAATTAATATATCAAAAATCCTGTTGTGTTTAACCAGACAGATTAGAAGGGGACGAAAGCTGAACTACAGTAGGAATCAGGTTTTGCTAAGTCAGACAGATGCGGTAATAGGCAAGAAAAGGGAGATGGAAAAATACCAAATTAGGTTCACTTTTAAAGGAGAGGTTCAAGTTGAAGTCTAGCCAAATGTCTGTGGAGTGAGTAGATTTCCCAAGCCCAAAGGTGTTCACCATATAGGACCTTCTGGATTATAAAGAGCACCAGATTCCATAGAGGGCAACTGTTAGTTAGCGCTGGTGAAATTGTTTCTATGGAACCTTTTTTACGATTAGGAGTAAATTCCACTGCCATCTTGAGTTACGTCTACAAAGTGGTTGCCTCCAGCAAAGAGAGTGTCCAGGCATAGGGTGGGAACTAGTTGCATGCAGACACCTTAGGGAAAGTTAGTGAGATCCATTATGCCATTTTCCTCCCTCAGAAATCTGTTCTTGGTTGAATGTTGGGCATTGTCCAAGAGAGAGAAAATAGCCCCCTGGTATTCTAAATCTTGCAGAAATGCAGAGCGAGCCCTCACTGCTGTAATAAATGTTGGAATAGGAGCCAGATACAAGCAATTAGGTCCTGCTATAAAGCTGTTACAAAGCAGGCCAAGAGAAACTGGGTGTTTGCCAACTGGAGGCCATGTTGAATGCTGTCAAGAGGAATGATCAGAGTTCCTTTTGGAGAATACTAGCAAACAGTCCCCCCAGTACTAACAGACTTACTAATAGCAATATATCTGCATCTGCACAGGTAGACCATTTTTCCAAACTTTACTCTACTGACACTAGTATGATTCCCCTTTGTGTGAGGATGGCGGTACACTTTTGGCCATTGGGCGCATCTGTACTGCTAGTGTTTGTTCAGTACTTACTACCGATGCTTCTGGTGCCTAGGCAATTACAGTCAATGAAGTTAACAAAGCAATCATTTGGATTTCACCTCATTAAGCTCCCGGTCTAGAAAAAATCCCTGTGGACATTTTTAAGACCAAAAAGTTTATCTGGAGCCCATATCTTGTTTTGCTTTTTAACTCCATAATGAGTGGTTCCCCACACCTCCTTCATGGGCTGGGCAGAGATTATTTTAGTTTTCTCCTTGATATCATCATCAGGTTACACTGTAATAACTTCGCCCAGTTAGATGTGAATCTCAGGGCGCACTAGCATCACCTACACCAGTTACGAGGGGTGTGAGCAAGGGTGTGTGCTTGCTCGCACCGTATTACTTTTATACATCAATAATTTAGCATGCCAACTGGAGTTGTGTGAAAATGACACCTTAACTCTTGCCGGTAGGAAGGTCCCGGCCTTTTAGTTTGCACATGACACACTATTAATTTCCAAATATCCAATGGGGATCCAGAGGCTGTTGGGCCAATTTGGAACATTCTGCAAACAGAGAGGCCTGGAGATCAATCTCAGTAAGACTAAGTATATGGTCTTTAGCCCCTGCCCATCTGTTTGCTCCCTCTGATCTCTTAATGGTGCCCTATTGGAGCGAGTTTACATATTCAAATATTTATGGATCACGATCACTGAACATTTTGACTGGATACGACACATACACAAGTGTAGACTCAAGATGGAGCAAAGCATAGGGAGTATCTTACGGTCTCATCAAGGTTCTCCTTTTTGTCCAAAATCCCCCCACTCGAATTTTTTTATCTTCAAACACTATTGGCTAGTCTATATGGTGGGGAACTGTGGGATAACACAGACATTGGAAGCTTGATAAAAGTAGAAAATAGGTTCCTGCGACTCCTCTTCAATCTCCCGGCTAGCACCCCCTTAATACCCTTGCAGCTTGATGTGGGTCTCAGACCTCTCTCTAATAAATTGGGCCTAAGACTAATACTAAATTGGTGCACAATGTGGGTTTCCACAGCACTGATGCTATATCAACTGAGCCTAGAGGATGTTTTGAGGCTGCCCAGGGCTTCCAGAATTTCCTGGTCTAGATATGTCTAATTGCAGTTGAGTGAGATGGGGTGTCGGAACCTGTGGCTTACTCACAAGGAAGCTCTAGGGTTATCGAAAAAAATGCTTATCACCTATTTGGCAAAACAATGGCAATTTAACATTGGGCTCTGATGGAATGGGTTCTCTCAGCGCTGCCTTTCTAGAGCATAAAGATAGCTACTGTGCAAAGGGATATACTGACGAGATCAAACCCCCTCAAGCCAAGACACTTTACATGAAATTTCTGTTTGGGTCCCTGCCTCTAGGGTGAGTCATGGCCAAATGGATGCATTCATCCAATAAAGCAGAAAGGAACTGTCCCGTTTTGGCTTGAGGTATCAGAAACCATTGTTCATCTTCTAATCTGTTGCCTGTCTTATGGTAGGTTGAGAACGAAATGGATTTTACCACTCTGTCGCAATCCAGAGTTTAGCAGCTGTGGTACAGTAATCCGGGTCCTTGGAAGTGATGTAAGACAATCTATTGTTTTTGCCGTCGCTCGATTTTGACTGAATATGCGGTGTCTCAGGAGTGTACTGTGGCCAGCTGAACTATGCAGGATTACAAAAGGGATGAAAAGAGCGAAGACAAAGGTAAAACAGGCACTGGATATAACACTGGCAGAACCACGAAATCACAGTGAATGAACTCAAAGTAATATAAGAGGCTGCAGAAACCGGCGAGGGGAAAACAACAAACGATTGGTAACGAAGTTGTGTGCAAACTGATGTCTGATGTTGTCAGACACCACCTCCCAGTTCAAACAGATTCCTTACAGGGCTCTCCCCATTCTTTCATGAAAGTGCGTCTGATCTCTATCAGTCCTGCATGACTGTGGTGCCTATCTTCTATCTTCTTTCATCTCCTCCATTTGTGAAGCTTGTTGGGCCTCTTCTGCAGTCCTTCTCTGGGAGACCTGATGCAAAGCTAAGCTGGCGAGCAATACCTAGGCCGTAGAATTACCTGCCATAAAACTGTGCGTGTCAAGGTCAGAAAGTAATAACATTAAAATATTTAGGATCTAATGGTGTAGGACAGTGGTTCCCAATCTTTTGACTTCTGAGGACCCCCATTGAGTCCACACTGGAAGCCGGGGACCCCCAAGCAATTTGTATGATTTAAATTTCAAACATTAAAACAGTAATTCGAAGAAAAAAAACATGTGTGCACACAAAACAAATACTCAAATTACTAAGGACTTTGGGGCCAGATGTACGACCATTTCATTTAGCGCCTCACAATTGGTGACACATTGCGAGTCCAAATTCCGAGTTGCTAAATGAAATGTACAACAGTGTGTTTAACACTATTTGCGATTCCCAATGGGGTAGCAAATTGCGAGGCTCATTAATATTAATGAGCCTCTCGCAATTTGGGAGCCCATTGGGAATGCCAGCCCTCCCAGGGATGCTAGCTTGCTGGGATCAGCAGACCACCTTGTCTGGGAATGCTTTTTAAAAAAAGCAGTTTAAAAAAAAAAATGTAGCACGTTTTCCATGCATGTCAAAATAATAGAAAATGAAACGTTTTCGTTTAATTTTTTAAGGGCAGACAGTGGTCCCAGGAACCACTGCCTGCCCGTAAAAAATAATTTTGCATGCATTTCCCTTGGGAACCCCTTCCCATTTGCGAATGCATTACCTTCTGCTTGAAGTAGGTGGTAATTGCGAGTGTTTTGCTACTGTAATTGCAAAACATCTGTACATGGTTTTGAGACTCGCTATTTGGAAGGGAATGCCCCTTCCAAATAGCGAGTCGCAAAACCTATTTAGCAAGTCGCAAAAAAATTGCGATTCGCGAAATAGGCTATGTACATGGCCCAATAGGTTTTTGCATGCGCAAACGGGTTCACGAACCCATTTGTGCATATAAAAACGGGTCGTACATCTGGCCCATAGTATTTTATAGTGTGGGAATTTGCAAAAAAGGAAAAAAAATAATGGGAAGGTTGGTGATGCATCTCCGTGATTAACTTTTAAATTGTTGGTTTTATTTTGCAGTAAGAGGGTCCTGCCAGGGCCACACTGGAAACCCAAAGCAGCCGTGGCTAATGTTTTCAGAACAGTCCCCACACGGTTCCCCCAAGTGTGGGGAGTGTGCCTGACCACTACAAAGGGGGCTTTGGGAGGCTCTCCCCCTCAAAATATTTAGGAAACAATGGTGCATTCTACAACACATTTTTCATTTTTTATTGAATTGTATTAGCTTTTAAAGAATAGTAAATGAAGACCTTACTATGCACCAGGATGTGACAATCTTTGTTGGGGTTCTTCAATGATTCCCTTATCACCCTTCAACAGTGCCTCTCATCGCTCCATAGCCCCTCTGTCACATGTATTTCATTTGTTTTATAGCACCTCTCATACCATTGTAGGATGTCAGAGCCTTTTAAATCACACACATATAGAGACAATGAATCATACATGTAAATCAGTGTATAGAAAATGTTACATAAGGTAAAGGGGACTACAATGTGTAGGATTCACATGTAATTCATACTGGTAGGCATTTTTAAAGAGTGCTTCGTCTGGAGAAGCACAAACTCAGGATTCAGAACATAACACAGTGGCTAGCACTGACTTTAACATTAAAAATGTATTTCCACCCAAATAAACCTTTTTAGCAGCATCAGGATAATAAATGACTGGGAAAAAACATGTTACTAACTGGTACCAACAGTTTATAGGTCCTTCTGCTAGATTACGATTGCGGTAACAAAATAATCTCCGTGATAAAAGCGGTAACCCACGGACCTATGCACATAAAATACTGCTTTTTAAAATGCATGTTACATGTTCTGTGCAGTGGGAATATTAACCCTCTGTGCTACATTAGTTAAGTCAAAGCTGCCATTGGACAAAACTCTTTTCTCTCTCCAGCAGGTGCATTAATCATTGGCAGTATCTTGAAACTTTTATTGTTGCTCAAAAGCTGCTAATTACACAAGAAACATTGCTGTGCTTTTAAAACAGCTGCCCACGGACCCCATGGGAATGTCTCACAGACCCCTGGGGGTCCGCAGACCCTAGTTTGGGAAACACTGGTGTAGGATATTCCACAACTACAGCATCATTTCACTGGGTTTGATGTTCTGCTTCAGAAAAAAATTCCTAACCGAAGTTGTAGTTGTAGCTTATCTAGTTGATGTCAAGAAGATATGTTGTTGAGAAGGCCCAAAAATGAGTCAAAAATTTGCAGCAGACAAAATTTAGGTGAACTAGCAATTGACAATGGCCATTAATATAAGTGAAAAGAACTGCTTTGTCATGTGCAATGGGGTTGTTAAAAAGTTGCATATTTAGATCTTCGCTGACATTAAGTAAATGTACGTCTCTTTTGTCACTTTGACCCTCCAGTAATAAGAACTTGGGCCCATCGTGCATAATTGCAAAGAATACAAGGGTTGTTGGTGCTACCATGAATCTTTTTGGATCAAACTGGGCAGATTTTGCAATATGAAAATATTGTTTTTTCATTTTAAGAGATCCCACTTGAATTTCGGATACAGGGAAAAATAGCTGTTCACAGTTATTCATTTGAAGGCTTCCTGGTCTTTTCCAATAGAAGGTAAACTTTTACTTACAACTTGATAGGTGAAAAAACAATGATTTATTTATACATCACAAAATGAGGCTTCAGGAGCTCTGTCAATGTGGTATTCGAAAAAACATTATATGCAGCAGATTGAGTTGTCCTGGCTCGATTCGTACAGTTCTGGGAAAGCGACGTTGACGGTTGGAAAACGCTGGAATGCTGCACCGCGTCGAAATCGAGTCAGGGAGCCGGGGTACTGCAGCGAACGATTGTGGAGCCCTGGAACGATACAGGACATTAAAATCACTTCACTTAACCCTGCACCCATAAGCAAGCCCATACGATCCCATACGATGCCTGTGGTCGGCTGGCTGCAAGCAGGCGGGATAGGTAAAGGGCAAGTGCTGGGTGCCCAAGTTGGTAGAAGACCCAAGGCAGAGGAAGGGGGGGAGGAAGGCGTGCTACCCGGAAAAGGGAGGTGCAGGGGCCTTCATCTCTGGCAAACCCCCCCTGCAGTCCAAAACCTAGTAGGGGCCCAAACTGCACTTAGGTTGCTGCTGCAGGTGCCTAGTAGTTTGGTGCCATTTGACGCTGAAAAGTTTGGAAAGCTCTGAGAGTTTTAAATCGAAAAGTAAAGAAAGATCCTTTCCTGTGAGGTTCATCCAGCATTGTAGTAGGAGACACGGTCAGCCAGCCATTGCACAGTGGAGGTAAGTGTGATTTGTATCCGATCATAGGATACCTAGATTTATAAAATTTTAATTATTGGCATAGAAATGACGCCAGGTAATATGAAAATAGGTGGTGGAGTCAAAACAGTGGAGTAACACATTGGCAGGAAGAAAACCTGAGCTTCACACCCCCAACTCAATCAATGTATAATCTCATAAAGACAAGGGATATGGAAGGGGGCCTGAAGGATGGCACCAAGAAAGCCAAAAGAATGTAAAGCGCTAAAAAAACCGACATTTTTATCAATGAGTCTTCAATCGAAAATGGGACTTTAGTAGAGAATATGGGCTCCCCTAGAAACTGTAAAGAGGTCCTCAAAGAGAAATACAAGGAAGAAAAGTGTAATTGATGACACCCAACCAGGAGTGAAAGAGGGGGTTATATTGTCCAAATCAATAGAGAACTTTGTAGGCAAGTACTTTTTGTTGTGTTTAAAATGCTTTATTGAGATAATAAAACAACATAAGACAACAGTACAGAAGCAATAAGAGCAGGAAATAATGATAACACGCAATCTAAAGAAATACAATGTTAATAAGTGTCCTTATAAAATAAAACCATACTTAGTACAAATGCATTTTTTAAAGGTATTTTTGAAGAAAGAAAGAAAAGAGAAGGAGGAGAGAGAGGAAAGGGAGAAGAAAAAGAAGTAACATTGTGAACTGTAAAAAGAGAGCAATAAAGTTAATGTAACCTCCTAGATAAAAAAAATAGTCAAAGGTAACCACAATAAGTCTCTTTTAATTAACAAAGGAGTGGAGGTAGCATAAGCTCTATCCATTCTATGATGATGACAAAGAAGGTTCCACCATGCATGAAAGGAAATTTTGGAAGCATCTTTCCAATTGGAAGTAATAATCTGAAAGGTAATGGCTATGTACAAATTAATGAAATTGCCAGCATCCTCAAAATTCTCAAATGCAGGGGAAAGATTACCTAGAAATACATGTTCAATGTGGAAGGGAATATCAGACAAAAGAATATCGTTTAACTTGGACCACATTTTAGACCATAAATCAATAATAGGGGAGCACTGAAAAAACATGTGAAAGAGGTCACCGTTTACATGAGGGCAAGACCAACATTTAGGAGAATCAAGTAGTTTAAATCTATGAAGGACACTGGGGGTAAAAAAGAATCTGTTGTAAAAATAATATAAGGATTGTGTCGTTCTGGTAAAACGAGAGGTGGTGTTGATCTTGGACCAAAGAGTGTCCCATGTGCGTACGGGGAGGTCAATGCACAGGTCCTTCTCCCATAAAAGTTCCAAAGGAGACTTGGTTCTGGGTGTTGAGGATTGAGATATTAATTTATAGATGATGGCTGCTTTACATTGAGTGGAAAAGTCAATAGGAGGAGGAGAAGAAGGAGGAAGGTCAGAGGAAGTAGTAGGTGTAGGATTAGTAGGGACAAGTAAGGATATCCTTTAATATGGAATACTGGGAAGAATAACATGTTGAAATATGATAAAGAGATTGAAGATCAGAAAAAGACAAAAATATATCGTCTTTCAGCAAATGCTGGGGAGTGATAATCCCATTATCTATCCACTCCTTCCAAAAGAGGGCGCGATTATTGATCTTAAAGTGTTTAATATACCAGAGATGGATATCCAAAGAGCGGGAAGTGGGAGAAAAGTGAGCAGATAGCGAGGTGAGAACTAAGGCTTTAGAATGAACGAGGGTGGGAAAGGACAAACGCTTTGGAGGTGAGATAACCCGAATAGCTAAAAGGAGAGAAAAAGGAGAACATTGTGCCAGCTCTAAGGTACTCCACGCCGTGCATGATGAGGTATGGGGTTACGACAAGAAAGTCCAGATTTGCTTTAGAGAAAAAGCAGAGTGGTAACGTCTTAGATGGGGAAAATTGACTCCTCCTAAGTCTTTTGGAAGTTGTAGGCAAGCTAGCGAAATTCTAATTTGCGATTATTGCAGAGGAGTTTGATAAGTAAACTGTTAATAGTACGAAAAAAAGTATTAGGAAGAGAGATAGGAAGCATAGAGAGGTAAAAATTGATAATAGGGAGAAGCATCATCTTAATCGTAGCGAGTTTGCCAGAGGCAAGTACTTTAAGAGAATGCAAACCCCAGGAAGAACCATGGACTCTAACAAAGAACAGTTAAACGAACAAGAAGTTATTTGACACTGCACCTCTAATTTGGATGCATCATTCTATAATCAAATTAACTTAAGCTGAATTGAACCCAACTTGGAACCCAGATTATCTTCTTCACGGATCTTCTTCATGTCTGGTGACAACGACACAGAGCTTGTGGGGATGCCTTAAATAGAATAAGGAGTGACCAGAGAGATGACTCTGCCTTGTCTATAACGTTTAAGACCGCTAGTAGCATGGGGCAATCTGTAAACAAAGGACCTGATTCCATAGAAATGTCAGCGTGGAACATTACTCTGGGTATAGATATGTCAGCAACACCATTAGCCTTGATGATGGACATGATGCTGATGTTGCAAAAAACCTTGCAAGGGTTGTTAGAAGTGACTGTGGTAAATAATAACATTAGGGGCCTAATGCCATCAGTAGTAAGACCGGTCCCGGATTCCCGATTCAGGGTTGCGCCAGGGACTCTGAACAAATATCTAAATCACAGGAGGTATATATCTCTAGGTGCCCGATGTTAAGAGATGGCGGGATCACACTAGGTATAGGCGCTATAACCCACGTAAAAATACGAGAAGATTGGTGCAACAATAAAAGAAGTTAAAGGTGTTGTTGAAAGGGAGCTGTAAAGGGGGTCTAAAGGAAAGAGGGGAAAAAGTGGATATAGAAGGAGTAACCACTCCTAAGTGTAGAACTACATTTAGGAGATGCAGGAAAATAGGGGAACCTAAGAACGCACCAAGTGTGGTGTATGTGGAAGTGGGAAAAAGAAAGGACCAATTAAAATCCGCTCTGAAGCATGGGAGGGAGGACAACATGGCTAATTTGTGTAAAAAAGCCAAGGGGCGAAAGGATAACAACATAATTTTAGCCAAAGGGGGGAGATTACCAAAAACAATAATCAGGTAGAGGAATTTGCAGGGAGGAGAGAATATTGTCTCTAAAGCAGCAGAAATCAGTGGTAAATTGTGGTTACATTTTGATCCATCTGAAATAGAGAAGGGGAGGAAAAAACAAGGAATGTCTCACCCCTAAATTGATCCTAGCTTTTATTCTCTTTCTCAAGATGCCCAAGTTTGAGTGAAATTGGAACTAAGGATCTGAGGCAGGTAGGCTTCAGCGATAATAGCACAGGGAATGAAATTACTAAGGTGCTAGTGTACTCAAGGCTGATAGTAGCAGCCATTGTAAAAGCAGAAAAAAATGTAGTGAAAGAGGGGATAAGATTAATACCAGAAGGGGAATTGGATGGGGGGAACTAGCAAAACAGAGCCTTTATGAAATGTTATGCAGGGTAAGGGAAAAGGCAGTTGAGGCTAATAGTCGGGGAAGGTAGGGAAAGAGAAAACATCAAATTAGTCGTTGAGAATCCTGAGATCAGTAAGCCTGGGGTAATTGGACTTCTGAAAATAGTTTACTAAGCTCCCCGAGGGGAATCAGAACAATTGTGATTGTCTCCGTGATATTGCTTAGGGAAATAGGGTGTTGCATAGCTTAAAAACGATATCATGGAATGTAAATGGGCTGGGAGGTGAGACAAAAGTCTAAAGTATAAAACAACTTGCCCAGTGTGCAGAGATCATTTGATTACAGGAAACATGGCTATGCAACAATACCCCTGTAATTGAAGGCTTTGCCCAACTGTGTAGGCCTGTGAGGAATAAAAGGTTTGGTTGTCCCGCCGGGGGGATAATGACACTAACCTTGACCAGGATTGTGAAAAAGCTGACGTCATTAAAGGTAACATGCAAATGGTTGTTGGTTTGTAAGATATCCCTACTGGTTATAGAAAGTAAGTGTGAACACCTGGTAATTGTGATTGTTTACATACAATGGGGCTCCAACGAGGAGTATGAGGTGGGAATGGGACATTTCAAGGAAGATTTGGACACCTTGTGTGAAAAAAATGAGAATGCCCTGATCATTGTATTGGGAGATTTTAATCATAAACTGAACCAAAAAAAACAAGATCCCTGGTGTCAAGAATTAATGAGCTCACATAATATAGTGCCAGCTGGCTTCCCTAATTGTACCACTTCTAGACAAGATATAATGCTAGGGAAGTACTTAGGGTTAAAGGGGTTGTTTTGCTTAAATAGTAAGTTGGAAACCGACTGCCCGGCCAAACAGACCTACAGGATAGGATCCAACTTTGCCCCATTGACTGTGTTTATTCACACATTGAATTTCTCTTTGATAAAAGGGTTCCAGGGAACCCAGAGTGAAGGCAGCGATCATAACACCCTGTACTTTGCACTAGCTAGGGGATCAATAAGTCTTCCCCAACAAATGGAGTACCCTAAACGCCTGACAACAAATTGACAGATGAATATGTTGAAAAACTAGCTAGCTTTCAACAGAAACTAAATGTGGAAAACGCATGGGATCAGAAAGTGGCACGGTTTGAGGAAACTATAGAACAAGTTGTACAATGCCGTAGAGTAGATTTAAAAAGTAAAAACGTTCACCCAAATGATAAGCAAACAACACATGGAAGACAAGCAGGCTGGTTCATTTGGGATTGTACGAATGAAAAAAGATTAATAAGGACAGTAGAAAGAAGCCAATGAATAAAGTATGACGAGGAATGACAGTTAAACTTGATTAAATTGAGAAAATAAAATAAAACGTTAAGAATCAGAAGAGGGCTTTTAAAGAGAAATGTTGGGCTAACTTGCAGGAAACAATCGAAGCAAAAAATATATGAAAGTTCTGGAAACTGATAGAGGAAGCATCTGGACAGTCCTTTGGGGCTATGAGCTGAGTAGTGGAAGAATAAGCATGGGTAGAGTATCTAGGCGAACTATATGGGATAAGTGTAGTGGCAGCAGGAAGCTATACAAAACACTGGGGAGGTGTTATTGAATAATTAACAACTCTCTTTACAGTAGAAAAGGTAAAAAACACTATAAGAAACTTAACATTAACTTGTGCAGCGGGACCCAACAACCTCCCTGTCATTTCAATAAAGACACAGTTAAATTGGTGATCGGAATTCCTAACCTACATGTTCTTTGCCCTATTGGACTCTGGCCAAATCCCCAATAAGTGGAGGGGGCAGTCATTAGACCAATCTATAAGAAGGGAGCTAGGAAAGCCCCGAAGAATTAAAGATTGATAAATCTGCTGGATATCGGTGAAAAAAATGTTTTCGCCAAAATAATCCTGGGCAGTTTGAAGGATTGGGTGGAACAGCGGTCGGTTGTGCCAGTGGAACAAGGAGGCTTGCAAAGTATATGAAGGCTGCAAAAAGATTTTTGTTGGAAAAAGAAATGGATGGTTGAAAGTTAGGATAGAAGTTATGATGGTTAAAGATTAAAAAAAAGTTACCTGATATTTATCTCCTACCAATACATTTTAGAATAGGATTTTTATCAATTTTAGGACATTTTAATGTGTAGTTAAAAGTGTGTTTATGACTTACATATGGAGTACTGAGTAAATTGAAAAGAAGCAGTTGGAAATCAGACTATTACAATGGTGTTGTTGATGATTTTGTAATGATTTTAGTATATTTATTTAGTATGACGGTCTAAATAAACATACTTTTTGACTGACTGACTGATAACTAAAACAATTAAAAAGAGTTTATTTATTGAACAGTTATTTAGTACCAGACATCGAGAGGCATGAGAGCTCTATACAAGGAACAGCACTGACTCAATCGTCGTATATGTAACCCAACATAAGAGATGAAAGTTAAACAGAAAATTAAACGAATAGCATAACGAAGGCAAGAGTTGATTCCGGAGTATGAAATAGTTACGACCCGATGAGCAGCTGATGGTAAGGGGTAGAGAAGGCAGGGAGCATGGAAAATAGTAAGGATAATACATTTGTAATATTTTACTCAGTGCAGCAACCAAAATTGTTGTACTGCATTTCGTGAGGTGGAGAGAGCAGAACAGTGCCATTTCGAGGTGGCACTGCTGCTCCCTTTTCAAGCACTGTGGTACAATTTGATTGCCTTGTGCCACGCACCCAGCCCAGCACAGGTTTTGTACTGCAACAGTACCTTTCCCGTTACTAAATACTAAGGCTAGAATTACTTTACAGCATGTCACTCTTTGTAAGTTTCCTGTCCAGTACATCACACATGCAAAGTTAGAAACGTTTGAAGAAAATAAAACTTTTTTCCTACTTTGGGCATGCCTTAAGGAGGTATATTTGTGGCACAAAGTTTCAAAAACTATTGGCAGTTGTATGACAACATCCATGTAACACCTATGGGCTCGCCCCTTGAAGCAAAGTAGCGCATAGAGGTTTCTTGTGTTACTTTTAGACAGTTTTCCAGTGCACAACTAGTTTTGCGCTGGAAAGCAAATCTCAGATCTACATTTTGTGCTGGTTTGCATCACCTTTGGTGATTTTGCACTGGTGCAAAATGCTGATAAATCTGGTTCCGAGACAGGGTAATTGGGGGAGGAAGAATTGCGAGTGGGAAGGATTGAATTGTAGAAAAGGAGGGTAAAAAAGAGTTGGTGAGAAGGAGGTAAAAAGAAGAAGGGAAGAAAGATGGGAGGAGATGGAGAGCTAAAAAGAGCGTGATGAAGAAGAGGACGGAAAAGAATTAGCATAGGGGAGGGAGAGAAAGAGGAAGGGAGAGCTGGTGAGCGGCAAGTGGAAGCGAGAAAGATGCGAGTATGTGAGAGAAAGGGAAGGGCAAGAAATGAGGTCAAGAAACATACACTCAGGGAAGTGGTAAGAGGTGGAGGAATAAAGCTGATTGGAGGAGAGAGTGGTAGAGAAAGTAGAAAGAAACAGAAAGAAAAGGAAAGAAGGAGAGGCTGAGCGAGAGGTAGAAACATGAGGCAGTGAGAGGAGAAGTTGATGGGAGCAAACAGACTGAAGGGAGAATTTGAACGTTTCTGAGAGGACAGAAGGGTATCAGCAAGGAGTAAGAAGCAATTCGGAGGAGTGGGAGGAGATAAAAGGAGAGGTCAAATGAGAGAAAGAAGGAATACAGCATGGAAAACGAGCCAATGGACAGAGGGATGATCCACGTGTAAAAGCTACCGTACCAAAAATGCAGAAATGGAACTGAAGTCATAGTTTTGAAAACATACGTTTTTAGGTGCTTCCAAAGTACATCAGAGTGGGTTTCCTTCCTAAGTGTGCCGGGAGACAGTTCTACATAAGAAAAGTAGCTTCTGAGAAGGAATAATGTTGAGCCTGACTGGTTTTGAAGGACGGTTGTTTAGAGGAGAAGATTATTTAGCTATTTGAAGCAAAAAAGCATTGGCAAAGTAAATTATTGCCACACAACCGTGGCGCTGAATTATATTTCTCTGTACATGGATATACATATATGATCAGGAAAAATGCCATCACTCACAAAACAAAAGAGCCAGTGGCTGAAGTGGGTTATAACATTACACCGTGGTATGCTACAGTAGGCAGGAGCAAAACATAAATATTTGTTGAACATAATAATGGACAAAAAAGGTAGACCGAAAGTCCCTCTGTGTATCTATCAGCCTGATTCATGAAGCGAAATTGCGCCCGCAATGGCTGCGAAAATGCAATTGCGGGTGCAAAACACGGAATCGGCATTCAAGTACAAAATAGCGAATTCGCAAACACAGAATAGCGATTAAAATAGCGATTACGCTATAATAGTCGCAGAGTCCCGGTAGTCGCGCATTAGCGATACGGAAATAGCGACCAACCACGGAATCTGCGAAATGAATAGCGAAACGCTATTTATTCTCAATCGGCATTGATGAAAAATAAACAATAGCGGAAAACCCCAAAATCGCATTTTTGCGCGGCGCAATTTAAGGACAACTCAAAGCAGGTGGTAACCATAAAAGCCATGATTAAGTAAAATTTGAAAAACAGTTGGCCAATCACCAACAGGTCCAGGCCTGACCAATCACACATAAGGACATTCAGCAGCAGCATTAGGCGTTCCACAATGCCAGGAATGTACATGGTGGTGAGGCGGCGAAGGCTACAGCGAGCAGCACGGAGGAGACGCATGAGGCAGGAAAGGATTTACCGGCAGCGGGTCACCTTGCTGGGCCAAACCAGAGAACAGATTTATGCCAAATACAGGCTGAATGGGGAAATGATCACCTGGCTGATACAAGAACTTGACCCCCTCATGCAGCACCCAACAAGGCGAAACAATTCTGTGCCTACACATGTGCAGGTATTGTGCAGCCTGCACCTCCTGGCCTCCGGCAGTTTCCAGGGCATAGTAGCGGCTGCTGGGGGGATATCCCAGCCCACCATGTCACGCTGCCTCCACACTTTTGTTGACGCCATGCTCACCCAGCTCCACCGCCACATCACATTTCCCACGAGCCAACAGGAATTGGACCTGACAAAACTACAATTTTACAATGTAGCCCATTTTCCCCATGTCCTCGGCTGCATCGACTGTACCCACGTCGCCATCTGCCCACCAGCTGCCACGGAGTATATGTACCGCAACCGGAAGTCCTACCACTCCCTCAACAAACAGATGGTCTGCAATGCCAAGACCATCATCACTGACATTGTCGCACAGTACCCAGGGAGTACCCATGATTCCTTTATCTTCAGGCACAGTGGACTCCACACACGACTGCTCAGAGGAGAGTTTGGGGAAGGACACCTACTTGGTAAGTACACTTTGTCGACAATGTCACATTGCAATGAAGTCACTGCGCTGCACAGGCAATCAACATCTGCTCCTCTCATTCAGGTGACAGTGGCTACGCCCTACGGGAATACCTCCTGACCCCTTACCTCAACCCTGCCACACCTCAGCAACGGCGCTACAATGTTGCGCACATCCGGACAAGGAACTGTATAGAAAGGACATTTGGCCTGCTCAAGAGCAGGTTCCGTATACTGCACAAGACAGGTGGGGCCATGTATTACAGTCCTGCTGCGTGCTGCCGCATTGTGGCTGTCTGTGCAATGCTCCATAACATTGCAACCAAGCGCCGGATACCTGTTGACATCTCAGGCAGTGAATCTGAAGGGGACGACCGGCCACCAGCACATGTGCACCATGCACGCGGGGAGAACCCAGCTGAAGGCCACAGACGTCGCAACCACATCACAGTGAACAATTTCTAGCCCACCCTCTTCCCCCACCCCACATATCACAATTGCATGCAAAATGTAATGATTACACAAGGCTAATGTGTGCAGCAAAAAAAAAATATTTCTTTCATTCACAACAAAAAGGTAATCAGTCCAACTATTTACAAATACCAGTATTGCGTCATACTGCAGTGTGCATGTACTTGGCAGGCTTAGCGTCAGCCTGTGCCAGTGTTATGCAGACAGTGTCAATGGCGCCTCCTGCGCGTAATGCCCAAGCGCCTCTGAGGCTCTTCCTCTTCCTGGGCTCCTGTACCAGGCGTTGCCCTGGTGCTGCGCCTAGGTGGCGGGACCAGTGTGGCCGATTGGCTGCTCACGCTGGAGGCACCCTCACTGGCATCATCGCCCCCTACAGTGGCCGGTAGCGCAGGTGTGTGTAGTGCCGTAACGGCGGTGGTTAGGTGCTCCAGCACCCTGGTGATGTCCTCACAGCACTGCACTAGTTGGTGCTGCTGGGTGAGAGAGCGCCGCGACAACTGGGTGGTGGCATTTGCTGCCACATAATTCGACCTGCTATAGGCCGACAGCCAGCTCATCAGCTGGTGGTGGCGCCGGCTCGCTACACTGCGGTGCTTGAGCAGCGCAGCAGTGTTCTCCTCCATGGCTGCAGTCATGCGGCCCATGGCCGCCGTCATGCGGTCCATGCGCTCTCCAACTCCCGCCACATTGCGCCCAATTTTGTGCAGCTGGAGCTGGATGGCACCTTGCTGCTGTGACTGGCGCTGGTGGATACGTAGCATGCGTCTCTCAATGCTCATGCAGGCATAGCGATGTCCATTGCCCCTCCTGCTGATTGCCCGCGGTGTTGCCGCTGTCGCAGGCCCAGATCTATTGGCACCAGCTGCAGGTGGTGTTGCAGCAGGCGTTGCTGGTGCGGCAGGGACTGGGGGCACATTTGTGTGGTGCCTGGCTCTGGCTGCGGGTGGGGCGGCAGATCCAGATGCAGCTACGGTGGGGGGCCTGGCCTTGGCTGCGGGTGGTGCGGCAGATCCAGATGCAGCTACGGTGGGGGGCCTGGCCTTGGCTGCGGGTGGTGCGGCAGATCCAGATGCAGCTACGGTGGGGGGCCTGGCCTTGGCTGCGGGTGGGATGCTAGATGCAGGGGCCACAACGGTGGGGGGCCTGGCTGCTGGAGTTTGTGGAGCGGCAGGGGCTGGTGCCTGGCTTTCTGGTTGTGATTCCTCCTCCTGGGCCTCCTCATCTATCAGCAGCCTCTCGCTGTCACTGCTGTCTGCGCCACCTGTGAGGGTAAGTGGATACTCATTAGTTGCATGTGACTGTCAGACGTGCTGATGTTACATGCATGCTGGGTGACATTCCCTGGATGGCTGTGGATTTGCGTAATTTGGGACCTGTCTGGCTGCATTGGGGTACTACTACATTGTGGACATACTACATCTCCCACAATGCTTCAGGGCATTCCCTGATGCGCAACAAAGGCATGACTAAGGGCCAATAAGTGAGCCTATTTGGTCAGGGACGGTCATAGGGGACAGGGTCGCAGTCGCATGCCACTTATCTTGGGTGTCTTGGGTGGGGCGGGAGGAGTCCAGAGGGGTCACGCCAACGCACGCCTCCCTCTCAAGGGTGTCCTCGACCTGGTCCTCCAGAGGTGTGTTGGGTGGGACTGTCGGTCCGCCACCTCCAGTGCCCGATGCCTCTCCAAGGCGCTCCGCCACCCTCTCCTTGGCACGACCTCGGAGGTCATACCAGCGCTTCTTTAGCTCCTCCAATGACCGATCGGCCACACCCACCGAGTTTACGCTGGAGGCTATTCCCAGCCAGATCCTGCGCTTGTCTTGCTCTGGGACCTTTCTGGAGTTGGTCCCGAAGAGCCGGTCATGGTTGGCCACCACCCCTTCAATGAGGTTCTCGAGCTCCTGCTCTGAGAACTTGAGCTTTCGCTTTCGTCCTGCGCTGTTGCTGGGGCCAGGGACAGGTTCCTCAGCCATGGCAGCAGATATGTCGCTATTTCAGTCGGTAGAGAAGTCGCTATCGCTGGTTTAGCGTCTGCTTGCCGACTTGCTCCCTCGGAGGTTTGCCTCGCTGTGGTGTTTGGGGGTGGGAACTGCCTGCTTCCTGGTTGTGATGTCATCACTGTGCTCGGAAAGCGACTTCCCGTTTTCCCGATCGCGCGAGATTGCGAGTCGCATTCCCGATCGCACGGGATTGCGAGTCGCAATCCCGATCGCACGGGATTGCGAGTCGCAATCCCGACGCAGGTAGCCGGGAATAGCGATTTTTCTGCGTTTTTAGTTGGTCGCTAACGGATTTAGCGCCCGCGTGCGAGTCGCTATTTTTTCCCCGAAAAGTACATGAATGCCATTTTGCGTTTCCTCAATAGCGAGTCGCTATTACTCGCTATTAGGGACACGCAAAACGGCCCGTACATGAATCAGGCTGAATGTATTTTATTTTTAGGAATGTTTATAATTGCACAACACTGGCAAGATAGCGAGAGCCAACTCTAGGCCAGAGCTCAAACTGAGGAACTCATGAAAGTTAGACCATTCATTAAACTTTCATAGACCAAAGAAATGCACGATACTCCCATCACTTATAACATTAAAGTGCCTATCACCCTAATTCATCAGGCCCTACTTGGCACTAGAACTCTTCTACTGAAGCTTTATCTTGTATACTCAATGACTGAGGAACGAACTGTATTGCATCAAACAAGACAAATTCTTGTATGTGGAAGGGACATGTGATGATTCCTCTCGCTGTGTTCTTCAAAGGGTAATAGACCGATGGCGCTCTTTTTTTTTTGCATCTTGTAGTGCTCTTGACACCTCTGCTTGCCGCGTATTGTACCTTTACACCGCGATATGTTTACAACGTGGCCATTACAACGCAAATCGGTACGACTTGCGCTGGTTGGCGCTATACATTAAGAAATAGTATGATTTACTATTGCAACACCTTCCCTACTGTCACATAGGCTTGAGTTGGAATAGTAAATCATACTATTCCTAAGTCCAGCGCCCTTCAGTGCAAGTCGTTGTAACGACTTGCATTGTAATGAGTGCGTTGTAAACGTATCGCGGTGTATGTTAGAAGCGGCTGTCTCTAGTTGGCAGAGGTATACACTTCTGACAAATAGGGACACACCTTTTCTAGTCAGGGCAAGGGGATCACACACTTAGATAACCCCTGCTCACCCCCTTGGTAGCTTGGCAAAGCAGACAGGCTTATCTCAGAGGCAGTGCGTTAAGCATTTATGACCAAATACAGTAATAAAGTGAATACACTACAAATGGACACGACACAGTACTATTATAAAAATAAGGATGTTTATATAAGGCTTAGCACAAGACCAAATAACGACAAAAATATACCACAATCTTAATAGATACTCTTGGAAGGAAAAATAACAGTTCAAGCGTAGTTTCTTCTTAGCACAAAGTCTTTAGTAACAAAAGCAACTCTTCTTCTTTAAAACACAGTCCTTGGCAACAATGTAACCCACACGGGAGTCACACGACGTCGAGGCAAAGTTAATCCAAAGGTTCGGCGTCGACCGCGAGGAGCGCTACGTCGAGCCCGGAGTCGCACAGACCCCCACAACACAGTACCTTGGAAAAGTGAAGCACACGATGATCAGCGGCGTCGAGATGTCCGGCGTCGCGTCTTCGGCGTCGATCGAGCCTCGGAGTCGGGGCGATCTGCAGCGGCGTCGACAGATGTCAGGCAGGAGCAGCGCTCACGAGGCGAAGCAGGATACGGCTTCGATGTCGATGTTGCAAGAGTGAGCAGCGCTCACAGCGTCGAAAGGGCTCGGTGTCGATGCGATCAGCGGCGGCGGCGACACGGGGTCACTTGGAGCTGGAGCCGAATTCACTACTCACTAGCGTCGCTACTGGCGTCGATCGGGCCCGGCGGCCGGCCTCGAAGGTGCGGGACACGGGAGCTGCACTCACGATGTTGAGCTGGATTCGGCGGCGTCCGTCGGGATTGCTGGATTCTTTAGAGGTGCTGGATTTTCAGGTTCCAGCAACAAGCACTTTCAGCAAATAAATGAAGTCCTTAGACCCTGTGACTTCAACAGGAGACTGGCACTCTTCCAGTCCTTGGAGATTTTCCTTGGCAAAGCTTGAGAGTACACACTCAGTTCCTCTCTCCTGGTTCCTTGGCAAAAATAAAGAAGCAACTGCAGGATTCCCCCAACAAACAGCACACTGGCAGAAGGGGTAGGCAAGTCCTTGGATCAACAGGCTTCTTGTCCTTGGTTCAGGTTTCCTTGTCAGAAGTGATCTAAATTCTAAGTTCAGGGGTCCTTCTCTTATACCCCTTTTTGGCTTTGATCCCTTTGTCCATGCAGGGGAATTCCCCCCCATCCTGGGTTTGTTGTGGGTGTTGCCAGGCCGAGGCACCTGGCCTATTCACTGTGCAGGGCAGAGTCTTCAGCCGCCCAGCAGGAAGTGGAGCCAGCATTGTCACCGGCAGGGCAGGGCCATCAGTCGCCCGGTAGGAGGTGGGGCCAGGATCGTCCCTGGCAGACACAGAGTCATCAGTCGCCTGGCAGGGGGTGGAGCCCGCATTGTGTCAGGCAGGGCAGGCTAGCAAGAGCTACTCTTCCCCTACTCTCAATGCAAATGCCCCACTCACCCCACACTGACTCATTCAGACCTCTGGAGCCACCCAGCTCCTGTCATCCGCACACCAAACCAGCAGAGACCAGTAGATAGTCAGACAAGAAAATAGCCACTTTCTAAAAGTGCTATTTTCAAACACAGAGTCTAAAAACCATCCACCCAAACGGATGCGTTATTAAACCCTGAGTTCAGGGATACCAAACTCGACATTGCACCATGCTCCCCGAGCCCGCTAGGATTATAGCATTAATAATCCTGGCAGCCCATTCTAACTTATGTAGAGCATGTAACCTTACAATAGTGAAAAACGAATATGGCTGTAATTCACTATTAGGACATACCAACCTCATCAGGCTTGTCCTACATTATGCTTACAATGCACCCTGCCCTTGGGCCATAGGGGTGACTAATATGAAGTTAAGGGAAGGTTTTGGGGACTGGCAAGTAGGTGTACTTGCGCACGCAGGTCTAGCAATGGCAGACCTTTAGACATAACTTACCAGGCTGCTTCTGTGGGTGGCACAACACGTGCTGCAGGCCCACTAGCAGCATTTGTATTTACAAGCCCTGGCACTCCTGGTGCACTCTACTAGGGACTGACAGTAAACCAAATAAGCCAAACATGGAATCCAATCAATATCAATTTCACATAGGGAGCACTTGCACTGTGGCACTGATCAGCATTGGCACTGTGCCCAAAGCAATATACCAGCAAAGACATCGTAAACAGAAGAGGCAAACAGAAAAAATGGAGGAGAGACTCATCCCAATGATGCCAGGTCTAACAGTGTACAAACCGTGATATAACGTCATACATTCAAAAAGATAGCCATAATTTGGGAGGAGTGGGCCACTCAAATCCTGAGTCCTGCTTCCACTGCAGCTGCAGCACCAATTATAGGTACAGCCTTGTGGAGTTGTCTGTCTTTGGGTTTATACATATCTGCATATGGATCACTAAGAAGTGCAGGGCTGGTGCTCGCTGTGGACACACTTATTGCTCCTTAAGGTTATGGAGATCCTCAATTCGTTTTCCAGTTTAGTCCATGGTGGTAAAGTTCCTCTAGATCCTGACTGTGGCAGCCTGTACAGTCTTTTGGGGTGATGACTACTGGATTCCCTAACTAAGTTAAGTACTGTCACGTGTGACAGGTGGGGCACTTTGTGCGTTTTTTGTATGACTTAAGGCAATATATGCAAACACATGTTATTTGAATGAGGTTTACAATAAACACCTCATAAACTAAAACGTAGGAGATTAGAGCATGGGTATAATACTGTTGGTGCATCTGTCATTTAGGTTGTCCTCAGATGATAGCAAACAGGTTGAGTGCAAGATGGAGTATGTAAGCTGCCTACAGAGAAGCAACAAGGACGGGGCCATCCTCAACTTCTTCCCGTGTTCTGTCTTGTCTGAAGTTGGTACATATGGATTCTTAACAGCACTTGGCCCCACAGCACTTGGCCCCACAGATTGTATCTGATAGGTGTTGCATAGCCATAAAATGGCAAATTCTGAGAAAGAAACAGGAAACTCCCATCAGGGAAAACCCTCAGAGTATTAAAACTGTGCCCCAATCTGATGTGTTGTGATTTCAAAGCAACATCATGCACAGAACTTTAAGTGAAAAGGGGCGGCTGCAACTCAAATGACAGGGACTAGACATACAAGCTAGATTTCCACTCCAACTGGAAAAAACAAAGACCTGTGAAGACCCTTCTGTGGTTCTTCCAGAAGGTAAAGTTAAGTTATACCATTTCCTAAATGCTAGGAACAACCGTGCAGCCCCTGTTGGAGCACTTTGGGCCTCCCCCCTGTTGCTGTGACCTTGAGACTTTGTGGAAGCCCTAGCCAACCCACTTAATGCAGACTGGTGGGTGCAGTGTCTATAAGCCTTCTCTTCCCCTCACAAGAAACCACAAGAGATTTTACATCAAAATATAAGTACAGATGAGCGTTTTAGTCAGAGACTGGCTTGCCTGTTCTGTCTAGAGACTGAGAAGAAACTGAGTGGTCTCAGTCTGTATACTTATGCCTAGGAACTCGCATACCCACGGTTCAGACAATTGTTGTTTGTTCTGTGCCCCTCCCCCAGCCCCACTAATAAGGTTGGCCATTCTGCAATGTGCATATATCAAAAAGAACAATGTCTCAACTGGCATATCATTCAGGGGGGACTGTTCTTGGAAAGTGTAGCAATCACAGAGGACGGGGGGGGGGGAGAAAGGGTCGAGAGAGACCAAAGTAGAATGGAAGGGTTGTTATTTGCAAATAGTTATATCAGCACAATGATACAATTAGATTGCAGTAACCAAAACAACCAAATGTGCACTGGAAGTGTAGGTATTAGCGAACGGCGCAGTGACACAAGTGATTAAGAACAACGTGAGGTGGCGAAAACACAGTGGGAATAATAATTTGTAGTGGTCAGACACATAATTTAAACAATTGCAGGAACAGTTTCATTTTTTGCGTATGAACCTCTAACGGCCGCGGATCGTGTTGTGGAGTCAACAGCGTTTCGACCTATTTAATTAAAGGTCTTCATCAGGACGATGGTTACTTATATCCTGAAATAGTGCTCGTGGCACTATGAGAGAGGAATAATCCAGGAATAATCCAAGGAAGAGAATCCGCTTGGCAGGAACCACTGCAGGACGTAAATCGAAGGTAGATCAGGGTGTTGGGATTGGTGGTCTCGGCGTGCAGGAGTCACGGGCCGAAGGGGAACCGAAGTCAGTCGTTGTTGGAGCGATCAGTGCTACCGGGTTACCTGACCGGTCAGGTCGTGATCAGGAAAGTAGGGCTGAGTCCGGCGGGATGAGTGAAGCGTTCTGAAATGTGCAGGCATTTTTGCAGATGCCGGAATTTGGTGAATAAGTGGAGCGGCAGCACCCTGCTTAATGCTGCACAAAGGATTGGGGACAGCCCAGTTCTAGGGCAACACGACCCAGCTAACACAGCAGGAAGCGCAGGGCATTTAGTCCAGGCCCTCGCAGAGCAGAAAGGATGCCAGAAGCGCTTCACGGAGCTCCACAAGGGGCTTGGGACAGCCCGATCTGAGGTTGACATGACCCAGCTCCTGCAGCAGAAAAATGGGGGGCCTGGCCACTGCAGAGCAGGAACATGGAGAACCAGAACACAGGTGACCAACCAGGGGAACTGGGAAAGCAGTTGCAACGGATTAGGGCGGCATCCGAGATGCATGGCATGAGATGGCAGCAGCTGCATCTGGACGAGGACGCAGGCGAAGGGCCAAGCTGTCAGCATAAGTGTGGAGCAACGGGTGCTAACAGTCTACCAGCGACCAGGAAGCGACAGAGACCTTCAGGAGAAGCACCAAAGTGGGTGTAGGTGAAAAAAGGGCACAAGAGGATAAACCCCTCTGCCTGTAGTCACCCCGGCAACGGTAGGCTCCAGAGGCGAAGCCAGCAGCACAACATCAAGGAGTGAGCATATCGGCGCAAAAGTACACAAATGTTTAAAGTTAATCGCCCTCTTGTTCAATTGCTTAAGCACACAGGGTCAGGGTATAGCGGACAAACGGGAGTCACAGAAGGAGGTATCTGGGCTTCCATGGCACCTGGTGGATCATGAGTGTTCATGGCAAGAGCAATTACAAGTCGGCAGATCAAGGCACTTAAAAGGCACTTAAAAGGACAGGCTATAGGGCTTGGCACAGGTAGTAAACTAGTGCCCCCCCTGACGGCTTGGGGCAGCACAAGCAGGGCAGGGAACCAGGCACGGGTGGGGCAAGGTGCAGTGGCATATGCAAGGCCATCACCAGGACAGGCATCAATGATCACTAGAGAGACCGGTTTGGTAAGCCTTAACCTGCTAGCAGTAAAGGAAAGGATATGGAGGAAAGAAATTATTGACATTTTTTCACTATTAGAAATACAGTCAGATGGGTTGGACTAAACTGTGTGCTATAAAAAAGAAGACAACAGGAGGGAGAGGAGAAGGTAGAGAAAGGAAATACATTTTGACAATTGGTTGGATGCATTCAGAATTATGGCATGCACGGTTTCCACACTGTGCAGCGGATTGTATTAAGCCAACATTCACGATGCACATAGGCAATTCCCAGGGGATGCCTGGTTAGAGTACTATAAAGGTTTTGGTTTGAAAATGCAGACACACCCTGAAATGGAATTAGGGGGATGTGTCAGGGTTCATCTACAAAATGCTGGTAGAAAAGGAGTTTCAGGACTTGGGCAGGGAAGGATGAACAGTCCTTTGGGAACACTCCCTAAAAGGGGAGGCACAAGTCATACCATAGACCTAAAATGCACAACAGCTGGAAACCCCCACCCCCTGCAGGCCAGCAGCTATCTCTTGGAAATATGAAACCAACAAATGCACATGGGGCGTTCACATAGAGCTGCTATGAACACTGGTTGTTTTTCTGACTAGTCTGACTGGGATTCTGCCAAACAGGATCCCAGTCTCTTTGCTTCTTCCCTATATTGAACATGGTGAGTACTTGGGTACACCCCAGATGGGCTACTGATGTAACCTTGTAAGTCCCTAGTTTATGGTAATAAGGTACCAAGGGCATAGTGGCACCATGGGTCCCCCGTGGGCTGAAGCATGTGTTATGCCACCCATGGGAGACCACTCAAATTGTGACTACAGGCCTGCCATTCCAGCCTGTGGAAGCTGGTGCTAGTGCCACTTACAACAGATGTAAGTTTCCTTTTATCAGTGGTCACTACATTTAAATCCGTTGTCACACTTAAGGCAGGCCTTTCAATCCTGAAGCCAGTGTGCTCGATTATAAATTGGAGGGTGCCCCTGCAGGAGCAGGATACCCCTACACCCTTGGTAGTCCATTATCCCGGGTTGTAAGTGCATCAGCCATTACGATATATCGAGTGCCCATGTGTCATTATGCAATGGCTATCTCTAAACTGGCTGTAACTAACCCTGTCGTGTTTTGTATCACTTATATTGAAATCATACCCGAACACCGTAAGTGGTGTTGAAGGTATGATTCAATGTACTGTGAAGCTCCTCTGGGAGGCCCTCAGTGCTCCTGGTACCAGTCTTCTAGACCCGGACTGCAAACTGACGCTGCTGCCATCCAGAGGTACGATTCTGCCCGCCTGCTGCTGAGCCAAGCTTGAGCAGGGGAAGGCAGGACAATAGGGTTCCTGTCACAGGGAGGTCTGACCACCTCCCAGACAGGACTTAGTGTAATGGGTCAGGGTGGAGCCGCTTGCTAGCACCACTAGACTGCTTTGAAGGCCTCATTTGGTGCCCTCCTTGCATACTCCAGTTGAAACCAGCTCAGGGAACCGCTGGCTCCCGCTCTGGTGTTAAACTGGACAAAGGACATGGAAGTAAACTCCCCACTATCCAGCCACTCCTCTGGAAGGGACCCCTGAATCATCCCAACCTTATCCTTGGGGGTACTTAAGGGCTTACCTGTGGGTGGGTCCCTAGATTCATCGTGGAACAAGATTCAGATCCAACTTCAACCGTCTGGGCACTTTGAACTTCGCTGGGCTTTGCTTTGGGAACCGATACTGCACTGGGAAGAATCCTGCTGCTCCTCGTCTCGTTGTCCTCCCAGTTTTCTGCAACATCTGTGCCTTTGCTACATACAGAGTGTTCACAAGGCCTGTGGACATCCAAAACACCCGCAGGAATCTCCCTTGTGGTGCCTGCATCTGCAGGCACCCCAATGAAGCTGAACAGTCTGCTGTTCTGAGCTCCTACAGACTCCGAAGGGTCAGCAACACATGTGGTGGTTCTGCAACCCCCTTGAGGCCTGCATTGTCTTCACAGCAAGTTTAAAGCCATTATCCCTCATTGGAACCGCTGGAGCAGTACCTCTGTGCACCGCGTCAACTTGTCGTTGCCATGGCTTGGTGACTCTCTCTGCAGAGATCTTCGGGCTCCAAGAAGCTCCAGCCTCAAACATCTCCAGCAGCCAAGATCTTCGCTTGCACCGCATCCATTGCACCGCTGGCCTTCATCCCTTGGTGAGGGGCTCAAGGTCCTCTTGCACTTCCTGTGCCTTCGACCTGCGGGTTTTGGACCTTGCTGGTCCCAACACTGCACTTTCTCTAATGACTATGTTATTTGCTGTTGCCAAGGCTTGTTGGTGCCCCTGTTGGACACAGACCCCTTGGCTGTTGACATCTGACAGGGAACAGCTTGTAAACAGCTCCTGGTCTCCTGCAACATCTCATCTGCTCCGCACAACTAACTTCAAGGGCACCGCCAACTCTCCTGGATCTCCGACATTGGGGAGCATCCGTCTTCTGTGCCTCTGGGTCACTCCTGAGTGGCAGTGACTCTGTCCCCTCTATTTGCAGGTACCTCTCATCTTGAATCCACCTTTGGGTTCCACCGAACTCTATCACCTTCTTCACCAGAGGCATCTTTTCCGAAGTCCTCCATTGTAGTCTACTGCGGTTTCCGATAGCAATTCGAACCTATACATCAGGCTACCCTGGTGTAGGTATCCTGGTTCCTGGAGTATCCTCCTGTGGGGTGACTCTCCAATCTTCCACCTTTTCACAGGGTTTCTACAGGGAGGGATCCTTTTTCTTTAAAACTGCAACAGCGACTTACACATTGACTTACATTAAGCACGCAGTCGTATTCCCAATCTGCACACGACCTCCGTGGGGTTCCTAGATACTCAACTTGGGTGGTTCCTTGGGTCCCTATCTCTTCTACGTCTTCTGGGTCCACACTCGACTTAGGTCATGGTTTGTATTCCAATATTTTAGTATATGGTTTGGCACTGGCGTAGCTGGGGGGGTGGCGGTAGGGGGCGGGCTGCCCCAGGCGGCACTATTTTGGGGGCCCGTTGCGGCGTCCTTTATAATTTATTTGGAGACGCTCACTGACATTACAGCAGTATCAGTGTCCTCAAATAAATAATAAAGGCCGCCGCAACGGGTCACAAGTGCCGCGTGCACAGCCACGGACGAGAGAGATGTTTAACTAGAGTCTACGTAATTTGCACTAAATGTACCCGCATGTGCTCAGACATTTCTTTCCAGGTTACTGCAAAAATGTCGACTTTCCTTTTGTTTGCTCAAGATGTTTAAAATAATTATTTGAGTTTAAATGTTGAAGAACTTGCCTTGATTGGAAAGACTTCCAGCCTTGTAAAAATCCTTTCAAAAGCTGTCGGAGGGGCTCTGAAAACACACCCAAGCTTGCCCCACCAGATATTGCCCAGCCTGGACACTAACCAAAAACTGTACTGACAGCAACGTTAATATTCAGCTAGGTTTTCCCAAGATATGTAATTGCCTTTTAAAAAAGTGTCAAATCATTGAATGTTTATGTAATACATGAATCCTAAAAAATTAAGCAGGCGTTTAAAAAAAAAAATGTAAGTGTCTACGACGTCAGCACCAAAAATAAACCCTATTCTCGACTCTGCAGCTTTTACCCATATGCAGTCAGTGCCAAAGAGAGTGTTATTGATTGCAAAATGTCTCTAATATTGGCGATTCAAATATCACAAGTTTTTTCCTCATGCAGAGTTTACATTGTTATATAAATTCATTGGTTTAATGGCTATAGATAAAAAATAATCGGTTGACTTTATTTTCAAGTATTTTAAAAAGGTAATTCCAAGCAAACTCTGGTCATGGAAAAATGAAACGTAATGTGCAGTCAAAAAAACCTGTGCACATAGTAAAAGAGAGTTCCTCTGTTTGCCAGTTCCATGCATGAGTAGTACACCAAGGATGAAATGTGTCCCTCACTCCTGATGTCATCGATTGTCCCCTGTAGAACTAAGATTGACCAAATTTTATTTTGTGTGTTTAATAAAGCCCGAGCTAAGAGACGCAAAATAACGTTGTATGGAGACAATAGAGAGGAACACAGTAGAAAGGTGAATTTCCAGGATTAGCAATGTAAATTGGGTTTTGCATTATTAAGAAAGGGAGGTATGGGGTAATTCCCAGCCTTTGGCATGTAAGCATACACTTGTCCGTTTCTTATGCATTTCCTTCCTAACTTTTTAAATAAAAGACTACATGTCAATTTTTGGTCACTTCAGAGCACTACACTGAGACATTATGTTAAGAGACAATAGTGCTCATCTGCATAGTCTTCTAAAGGTATGGCAGCTTCATTCAAGCCACACATCTTTTTTTTTACCTGGCACCAAACTGTGGCATTTCCTCCTGTTCAGTTTAAGGCACTCCATGAACATTTTGCTTTTCACAAAGCTCACGCTGGTTCATCTTTATTTATATTTCTTTCAATTAATTTTTTGGGCATCCATTTTTAGGTTGAGCCTGCAACATGTGCAAGACTACTGTTTAAAATAAAGGGTTTGGAGCCATTGCTTACCATTTGTTGGCTTCAGTTTCACCCTTCTTTTCTGTTTCCTAATTGGACAGCGCAGACCAAGCATCACTTCCATTCCTTTCTGTGGAGCATTGACCAACCACAGATTGATTCAACTTAATTAGTGCCCATCCGCTGGTTGCACTGTGATCTTTCACTGGCGTAGCTAAGGGGGGACCTGAGGGGCACTATTTTGGCGGTGGCCGCGGGGCACAACACAGTGTTGCAGGGCAGACTGTCAGAAAAACAATAACATTGATTCCTGCCTTTGCCTACTCCCTTTGTCTACTGGGCCCCTGGATCCTCCAAGTGGCAAACAATCAATCAATCAAATCAGATGCTACAGAGCATCACTAAGTGGACTTCAGGCCACTCTCTGTCTCAAGTGGGACGCAGCCGAGGATGTGAGCCCTCAACAGCATGGATCTCTCTCTGTCTTCACAAGGTGCAGTGCCTAATTAAAATGACAAGTTAGTCAACACAGTCAGCTGACTAGTCAGGTACATTGAGCATTGGGTAAGCCTAAGGCTAATCCATACAGTCATGTCACATAGCTCACAGTCGGCAGCCAGGGCAATATAGTGCTTTCAACCAAATTATTAACATGAAATGGTTACGGTTGGTGTCCCATCTTCTGGCTCTAGCCCTGCAGTCAGCAGCACAGATGATCTCTCAGCTCAGCTGCCTAAGTATAGTAAGTTTTAAGAGTCTAGCTGTCAGCACACAGAGTCAGTACTACCCGCTGACTGACTCGACTGCAGCACCACCGGGCTGCATTGATTGGGCAAGTCTCAGGCTAAGGCACTACAGAGCAGCAAGTGCTGTAATATTTCAAAAAGTAAGTCTTCACGTGGCTCGTCCCTGAACTACACAGTGTGTTACCTGAGATCAGACAGAATGAGACTCTCGCTGTCTCACTGTGTGTGACTGCAGAGAACTTCAGTGTACCACAGAAGGGCAGGCGGCTGATACAGAGTGCGCGCACAATTTTTATAGCAGTTTTAATAACAATCAGTGACATGATTTGGGGGGTTCTCACACTCAGTCTCACTTACTTATATTTTCAGCAAGATGGAGGGTGCGCCAGCCCGGACATTTCGGTTTTTGGGGCACCTACAGCCCTGGCAGTGGAGTGGCCGCAACGAATCATCCTGCGGCAAACACTGTGCTTGGGCTTGATTCTAGAGATTCAGGCTCACCAAACAGCAGCAGCTGCACACAATCAGTGCTGTGACTGCCGCGCCGGGCTCCAGCAGCCGCCATGGTCCGTGGGTTGGCTCCTATTTTCACAAGCAAAATCATGTGCTTTTAAAAATGAGCACATCACGTTTGTGCAGGTCCCCACTGCTTTAATGGGGGACCATGATGTATGGTCATTTAATGCCAGCTGTAGATGATGGATCCCTGAACAGTGTTATGTATCTGATGTTTGCATTGTGCTGAGGGGATTACCAGGTAATCGTTCACGCAGCTCTCTGATGGATGTCACATGCAGTTTTTCTGAGTCCCCAGATAGATCATGCAGTCTGTGTCTTCTCTTTTGTACTGCCAGTCACCGGGGTATTCAAACGTGTAGCCTTGGACCGTGTCATGTATGTGCACGTAACTTGCATCATTGAGGTAACTATTAGCGGCGATACTACGCGTCTCTCAGACCTCTTTCAAGTGCTCGCCGTCCTTTTTCCCCAGCACCCATCCCCCCCCCCCCCAGGGGCGGCAATCTGAGGGATATCCCCGGGTGCCATAAGCTCTAGCTACGCCTCTGTGGTTTGGTCTTCCCCTGGAGAACACTCTGTATTTGTGCTACTTACGTGTTCTATTTTCAAAGTATTTGTGGATATTGTGTTTATATCTACGGGTAGGAGTTATTGCAATGGGTTAGGGAGTGTTTATAATAAATACATATTTTTAAAACTACACTGTGTGGTTCTTTTTTACCTACCCTATACCATAAGATTAAGTACTGTTGAAACAATCTGCTTTACACTCCTTCCGGACTAAGCCTGAAGGCTGCTCTCCACAGCTACCCCTTAGAGAGATTTCAAAGGTTGTCTAAGACCACTGAAATCACCATAAGAGTTGTCTTGATTAGTGCAGGGTGCAACACTAACATAAGTGAACACCATATACTAAGCCAGCCACCTACACTGGTCACAAAATTTGAAGGAACCAACAACCACTGCACCTCAACCAGGAGATAAGCAATCATTGAACTCCCAAGACACTTGGGGCCTGATTTAGATTTCGGCTGATGGGTTACTCCATTACAAGGCTAACGGATATCCCATCCACAGAAATCCTAATTCCATTCTTTTCTATGTGATTTAGATTTAGATTTCGACGGACAGGACATCACCGTTGTGATGGAGTAACCTGTCTGCTGAAATCTAAATCAGAACCTTTGTTTTCATTGTTATGAGCTACAATATTGCAACTTCCTAGTTGGCCACTGTATTGCTATTGCTTCTGTAAAACTCTGTTGTTGGTAAAAAGTTTCTAACCTGCTATACAAAGTGATTTAGAGCACAATGTTCACAGTTGGTTAGTGATTGTGAGTATTATATGTGAGTATTATATGCTTATGAACCTTTTTTATTGTGTTAAAGTACCTGTATTCTGAAAGTGTAGCTCCATCTAGCTTGATGAATATGTTTGGAGTGACTTCTCCTTAAAAACAGAAATTCCACAAATAAGGTCCCATCTTCACCTCTGGGCCCAGCTGCACTGTGCTAAGGTAATTTTTGTTTTGTTTTGTTTTTCAAATCATTTTTTATTAAAAAAAATACTCGCACATTATGCCACTATTAAGGGCAGGCGATTTTGTGTTTATTATCGCAGTAAGCGCTTGTTCAACTTTGGGTAGGTTTTCCCCAGATTAAAAAAAATGCAAAATGCAGGTGCATTGCCTTACAGCACAAGTACTCCTCATTCTGTGCAGTGAGGAAGGTGAGGAACAAAGAATACTTGTGTGTTCCAGTACTATATGGATCCAGGCAATATAATTAGCTTAATGGTAGTTGCATTCATTTGATTACACTGCCCATCACCTGCCAGTGCATGAAGCAAGTTCCATAGCGGGAGATCTCGTGTTTGGCACCTGACTGCTAAAGTAGCAGGAGGACCCTGCTGGTAGCTTTCTCTGTCCCAAAAAACAAGAAGCCTAAAGCCTTACACAGTTGTTTTCAAGAGCACTGTCTGTCAGGGGTCCGGCAATGTATATACTTTCATGCGATTAGCATTAGGTAATTACATTGCCTGTCCTTCACAGTAATTGTAAAAGCAAGTGTGTTTGAGATTTCACCTGTTTTGAAATTCATCCAAAAATGTCATTCACCCCAGTCACAACATAACTGTACTGAGTCAACCTTAACTCCCACTACTGTTATTACTTGAGAAAATGTAAATTGAGATGTGCTAGTGTAGTGTAGTTCCTATATTCCCAATAGGCTCTGTGCATTGGAATAATATATCCTATAGATGTGACGTAGGACTTATGTCTACTAGGTCTCTATCAAAGTATATTAGACTTAATGTTGAGTGCCAGCTAGCTCAGAGGTCACTAGACGCGTTCTTGAATTCACAAGAAGCAATTTCGTTTCTGACAACCGCATAAACATGACAACTTAGTTTCCCAAAGATAAAACTGATCTTCAGAGTCGTGGAAACAATAGATAGATATTTTACTCAGTCAATCGTGCATGCTTCGTTTCACCAGAGGTGCAGAGAAATAGATAGACGGGCGTTTTAAATAAAAGAATTTATTGAACAGTCTTCTTTCTCAAGCATAAGAAATGAACTGCTACAATCGTAGAACTGGTTGCAAAATAAAATGCATACAGTAGAAAGAGTAGAATAAAATAATACTGTAAGAGCATTGTATGGTTCCTAAACCATAAATAAATACATACATAAATAACAGCCTAAAAGTACTCAACTGGTGCTTCTAAAATACGCCTACCCTAATGTACCTGACCTAAGCTTAGTACGAGGGAAGAAGTAGGTCAGTTGTAGCATAAATGTAGTATTCTTTGCCAAGAATCTCTCCAAAATTTCTCTTAGGGTCTAATCAGCTCTGTACCTTGATTTGGAATGAAGAAGGTCAGGCTCAGGACTCAATTTCCCAACAACCCGCAAGGGTAGCTTGGAAACACTGGAGCTGGATTTCTCGGCAGGAGAAAAGACAGCGTCTTTCTCAGTGCGTCTGCTGGAGGGTCGACTTCCTTCGGCACTTGCAGTAGCAGGGCGCGTCGGGTAAGTAGATAGTCGAACTGCTCCAAACCACAGTGTGTTTGCTATGGCAAGTGTGGGCATATTTATACCTTGAAGGTACCGAGATTGACGTAAAGGTGGACATTATAACGTCATCAAAGAGTCTCAGTTCTTTGAAAACTCCATGAGTTCTTGGACATATCAGTATTCGAGCAAGTACGCAAGAAAGAGAGGATAGAGAGAAAGAGAAGCACATTGACACAACACCGATTATATTTACCTAGGATGGTGCAAGAATCAGACCCCTCTGACCAAGAGTTATGGGCCCCTCAAAGTTCTGGTGACAGGTACTACAGGACAGGGCAGGATAGATGACCTTTTCTGGATTCAACGCCTGTATCTCACCCCTCTCTGACACTATTTTCCTCCTCGATTCTTCCGCAATCTTCTTTTAATTCTATTACCTCCTCGATTCTTCTGCAATCTTCTTCTAATTCTATTTGCTCATGAAATTCTAAGTCTGCTTCTTCGGGTATTCAATCAGCATTCGGACAGCATCTCGGTCTCTCAGCATTTGGTTGCGACACCCATGCTAATCTAACTAAACTACTCAGGTTATACTTTCTTAATGGCATGTACCACCCCTAAATGTTTCAGCTTTATGAAACTCTGGTTTCTGATTGGATAAGCTAAGGGAATGATCATCACACCATGCTAAGTTTTCATTCATTTTCTTCAACTTATTGTTTGAGGTTCCGGCCCATTTGTTCTCCCATGCTTTATTTCCCACCCGCTTTTGCAAACTTTATCATCAACAATGTATACAAATATCAGTCGTCGATAGATTCTTCAGGATGTTCATCTGTTTCCCAGGACATGTCTCCGGAACTTCCTTGGACTAATTTCAAGCTTTTACATCACCGGGTTGAAATTGTAATTTCCACGGATGCGGGTAAACCCACGTTGGTAGCTGACTTTAGTATTTTCAGAGGCCCAAATACGCACTAATAGAGAAGTCAAAAGAGAGAGTATTCATTTCAAAATAAAATGGTTTTACTGTATACCACCTACTTCTACTCTAATCCCATTTATATATTGATGACTTTTTATGAATCAATATTTAGTATACAACTCGATTTTAGTTTCAGCAAAGCAGATGCTTAGCACGTGAGTTTCCAAGCTGCCATCTTGAAAGCTAGTGCGCAAAAGCAAACTTTTAGACTTCATGCAGTTGACGCATGCGCAATACAGTTTTGCGCGTTAGCAGCCATCTTTAATAACAATCGGGTTACTTGTTAATAAAACACATAGGCAATCTTCCCTTCTTTTCTAAATATGTTAAATGTAGTGCATATTAGTACAACAATACGAAATTATTATTTTGTTACGGGTTTATATGAAAGGATTGCGTCCGAGCAAGTCTCTTTTATACGAGTCCTTGCTCCATCACTTGCGATACTTCTGCAGCCTCTGTATATGGACCCCACATCTTAAGCACCTTTTAGTGTGCTTTCCCTACCTTACATCACCTTTATGTGCCCCTGACTCTCTGAAAATCTGCTCTGTACCCCTGTCCTATTGCATTTCTTGTGTCCCACCCCTGGTGACCCTCTGTATGCTCACTTACCCCCCCTGCATTGGAAAAAAAAGGCTCCCCCCTTTACTTTAAAAGCAATTGCGGCACCCGCACTTTAGCTTAAGATGTTTAAAGCTAAAGAGCGGGTGCTGGCATTATAACAAAAGTAAATAAATAGAAAAAAGTGTGCGCCCACGATTCTTTTTTCTATCTGCTTACTTTTCTTACAATCTCGGAACTCACGCTTTAGCCTTAAATATCTTAAGGTAAAGCACGGAAAACCTAATCTCTTTTCTCCTACATGCTAGTGGCCAAACTCAGTCCCCCCTTCACCAGATACGGTTAAAGTAGCCAAGAATTTGAGGGTCAAATTCTACATTGAACTATCCTTTCAACCTCAAGTGGCTGCAGTAGCTGTGATGTTGTTCAACCTGATTAAATACCTTAAGAAATGTCTTCACTTTCTTCCCCTGAATGGCAGGAAAACTGTAGCATTTGCACTCATTATGTCGAGATTAGAATAAAGTAACAGCTTGTATGTGGGATGTGCAAACAGCTAAATACATCAACTTCAGATGGTCCAACACGCAGCAGCCAGAATGGTGCTACAGCTTCCTAAATGGAGTTCAGCATCAGTCACATTAAATAGTCTTCATTGGCTACCTATACATAAAATAATTTTCTTTAAGACACTGCTGCTAGCCTTTAGGGCCTTTACGGCCATGGTTCCGAAATATCTCACTGCCAGATTCAGCCCCTATAACACCCTGAGAGCACTGAGATCCTCAAATGAAAACATGCTGGAGTCCCCCTCTTTGGGATTAGAAACTCGAGTCGGAAAATCCCTCATGGTAATAGGCACCAAGGCATGGAATCAATTGCCGTTTATAAATACAGAAGATGCTTTTAAAAAGACCCTGAAGACGTGGCTGTTTTAAGCCTCTGACGCACTTTGTTATTCCCTCATTTAGACCGCCCCTTTAAGGCTATTGAAAAGGCTTACACTGCTGTTTAGTATCAGCGCCAGCATGCTAATTTGTTTTGCATGACAGTGCGCTTAATAAATATCCATTCATTCATTCAGGCGAGAGAGTCTACCTCTTTGGCTGTTGTGACTTAGCACTTCTGATTTTAAGACTTATAGTGAGAGGTTTCTAAACAAACAACAGGATCAAGGATGTGATTAATTTTGGAGATATGTCATAGTTGCAACTATCTCATTTTAGCCACAGACCCGCACTGGAAATTGGCACTTTTTAACAGAGCATGTTGTGTGCTGGTGTATTTGCTGAAGATCTTTTACATGCCCTCTGGCTTGAAGGTACTCAGCTCACACCTCATAGTGGACGTTTAATCATTCTCTCTTTGGGATCAAAGCAACAGTTTACCATATCAATAGGAGGGCCACACAAATATCACCTAATAGCGTAGCAAATCTAAAGCAGTGCCACACCAACATCACACAGTAGTGTACCAATTCCACAGTGGTGCAATACCAATATCACTCATTATAAATTAGACAGCTGTACACTCTCTCAATCTTGCACATGAATTGACTCTTAGCCAGTCATTATCAGTGCAGGAGGTTTATATATAGGGCTCCTGGTTTTATGGTATTTATTTTTTCTACATTTCCGTCTGTATTTATCCATATTTATTTTTTGCTAATTTTGTCTGTATCTATCCATTTCTATTTTGTGTTTTCTATATAAATGAAGCTGCCATGGGTATTTCCCACATTTATTTGACTGATAAATGTACATTCGCATTTGAATGTCCCAAAGGGTTTCAAGAGTATACAGTGCAATAGCGTTATCTGAAAACACTTGCATTGCAGAATAGCACAAAAAACTGTAGATCTGCACTTAATTAAAGCTTCATTAGTAAATGTATTGTCTTTCTTCATCTCCCCTACCTCTCAATCTGTACACCTATTGACCTGGCACTCATGATTGACAGTAGAAAAAACATCTAAAGAAGACATATTTTCCATATATTTTTGTTTTTAAAAATAAATACATACAGGAAAAAATTGTTTTCTGTCTGTATTTATCTGTAAAAATAAGTAAAAACGGAAAACTGGAGCCCTATTTATATATCACATCTCAGAAAGCCTCATTACAGTATCAACCTACATTTCACTACACCGTCCTTCCATAACAGCAGCCAATGAAGATGTGTCCCTGAAAACGGTTCTCATTACTGCTGCTACCAGTTATGAAATAAATTAGTGCCTGAAACATTCCTTTCCTTGTACTTGCATTACATATTTAAGTGCTATACTGAAAATTGTGCATTCAATGAGAGTTATCACTGTATTTTAAAATAGTTTCCTCATTATTCTGTCTGATTTGCAGTGTTGCATATTTTATGACGTGGTTTACTCAATTTCCTTTGACTTTAGTCATTTATAACTTATACCGAAATACTTTTAATACAAAATAAATATATATATTTTTAATGTGCTTACAATTACCTTAAATGTACTTGTACTAAAAGCGATTTTGAAGCCACAGCACATTCATGCAGGGAGTTGCAACTACCAGTGAAAAGAAAGTGGGATAAATAATAAAAAAACAGGAGTCCCCATAACAGCTCTGTTGGAAGGTCCCACTACCAATAGGATCAAAAATATGTTCATATAACGTGATATCTGTTTACAGAAAGCTTTCTGCACTACTAAACAATCGACTTCTATGTATTTAAATGGAATATTTTGAAAAAATATTCAGTGTCTACCAAATTGTTGCTGTTTAAAGTTAAGGTGGTATTAAGCAACTAAGAGGATGGCTAGTTTGAGGAAACAGACGTGGAAATAGGCTGCTGGACTTTCCTCACTAGTTAAAGATGTGTAACCCTTTAAAAATATATAAAGCATAAATGACTAAACACTATGGACAGCTTAAGTGCTTGTGGCACCTGGTGCATCAGCCTTTTTTGGTGCCACACACCCATAACCTCCTTCTCCATGAATTCCCTCACTACCACTCTCCAATAGTGCCCATCATCTACCATAGCCTCTCTATGACATACATTAATTTGTTTATAGCGCTTCTCATAGTTCACACAAACTCAGTTCTGTGATCTGCATGGTACACTTTCTTTACAGCAGGCCAAACTCAGAACTGCCCTAGGCAAAATTCCAATCTCTCACCAGTAGGAATACTAATCACCATCTTGCCATTGTTATTGTTGCCTGAAAACTGCTTGATGCACAAGGAAGTTCACAAGCTTTTAAGGCAATAATTATTTTTCACACAGCGTCTCCCAGCAAAGTCAGCGCCAGGTGCAGCTGCTCTGGTCGCAACGCCCTAAAGCCAGCCCTGCAAAACACCAATATTTATCGAACAGTTAGTTTCATTTCTGTATTAACCCCGCAATGATCGTTTACTTCTGCGCCATAGAAGTAATTCATTTCAACAGCTTGTATTCCAGCAACAAGATGTTCCTCAAGTGCTCTCATTTTGCCATCAATATAAAATGTAAGCACCCTAGTTGTTCATTAGATCTCTGTGGTAAAACTACAGTAGAAAACTGATAAATCAGCTGACAGACGGCTGCTAATGTTGAAAGTGCATTTACTTTTTTCAGTTATCAACCAGAAAAATATTTGATAATTTGCAGAAAATGTGTCCACAATTTTGCTTTCTAAAGCAATAACCATACTTACAATGACAAGGTTAACCCCTTCATTTTGTTTATGTGCTGCAGTCTCCTACATACAAGACTTTCAATTGTACAGCTTCTTTTCAGCAACAGGGGGTTCCCGTGATACTCATGTTTGTTCCAAAAATACATTGTTAGAATATTTGTTCATTAGAACTCTAGTGAAGCTGCCGTAGAACAATGTGGAATCTCTTGACAGATGCCTGCTGTTATTGGAAGTGCACGTTTTACTCAGCATGCCAGTCCTTTTTCTCACATGGGTAAAGAAGTTATTTGTGATTGTACAGTAAATGTATCCTCATTTTAGCACCCGATGCATAAATTTCATGAGAAAATCATGAGGGAGAAAAAGTTTTCTCTCAAATATAGTTCTTCGGATCTCAGCATAGGAAGAGCTCTTTCCACACAGTGAAATAATCTTACAACTCATAAAAGGTCCTAAAATGAGTATGGCACCACTAGTAAATGCATTATGATTAAGGCTCCCTGTTTTCCATTTTTACGTATTTTTACAGATAAATACAGACAGAAAACAATGTGTTTTCTGTCTGCATTTATTTTTAAAAGTGGATAAATACAGAAAATTGTGCTTCTTTTAAGGGACTCTGTGCTGTCTTTCATGAATTATAGCCCAACAGCTGAGCAGATGGACATCATGGGAAATTAAACAAGCATTTGCAATGCAATCGGTCTCTCCTTTGGGACCTTAAATGTATTAGCTATGCAGCACATTGGCATGGGTGCTGAAACTTCTACTGTTCTTTAACATGAAGGGAAAGTAAGCAACAACTGCATGACATGCTAGGTATAGGAACACCTTGAGAGAAATGTTGCCTTTCAGCGGGAAATAGTATAGTGTGCCTACCGGGTGCGAGTCGCCCCCCCCCCATAAAAGACATGAAGCAGGTTGTTGTCGTTCACCGCGTAGTCTTTTATTAAAAACTTCAAGCAGTGTCATTAATCCTTTATTCATCTTGATTAAGGTTTAAGGTAAATCTTTAAAAATACTTGCTTATCAACACAACAGCATTAAATAATCTCAAAGTTATAGATTGTCATTATATTTACGCCCCGCTCTCCAAGGGGCCTTTTTGCTTGTCCTTCGGGCTGTGCCAGCAGGCCACAACCAAGATAGCCTGCTCTCCTTAAGTTGACCGCCCTCCGGTCAACAGAGCCGCAGGTAAATAATCTGCCACTACTTGTGACAAACATACCGGGGTATACTCCCTCAATGTTTATAAACCGACACCCCGTCATCACGGGTAGGGCAGGAGTGGTCAGGACCACCAGCAGGTCAGTCCCCCCTCTCCTGCCAGCTCAGAGCCCCACAATGACTGCTTGCCCTTTCCATGGGCAGCCAGTCCATACCAAAAGGGGAAGTCCACACCCTTTTCTTGCCTGGGACCCCGCCAATCTCTTCCTTGTTGCAGGGATGGGTGGGTGGGTAATTCTTTGCTGGTCTGCTGCCGCCGGAGCTGTTGGGAGAGGACAAAGAGGATTAGTTCAGCCTCCCCCGAGGCTTTTGTACCCTCGGAGGAGGGAAGGTCGGCCCTGCCTTCCTGATGACGTGTGCTGGCTTTTCCCTGTCCTTGTTTCCGCCTTGAAGGCGTCCCTGCTGGCTCCCGCCCCCGGATGCCACTAAGGGCGCCACTCCTCTAGGATCGGGTGGCGCCGTTCATTGTCCAAAGCTCTAATTTTTATTATAAAATCAGGGCCTTCAGTGGTCATATCACTGAAATTGCAAGATTTAAAAAAAATATTATTGTCTACGGGTCCTCGTGGAAGACAATTTCTATGAACTGGAATCTAGAGAATGCTAGAGAGATTCTGGCATTTTACTGACCTCTGCTGGTCGTTTTCTATCAAAAAAGGTAAATAGAGATAGTTGCCAGAATTTTTTTTTAAATAAAGTCCCTCAGCAGAAAGCAATTCTGGGTATTTTACTGACCTCTACTGTTTGTTTTCTATCAAGACAGTTAATTAGAGGCAGTTGAACAAGCAGAAAGCAATTCTGATATTTTACTGACCTCTACTGGTCATTTTCTATCAAGACAATTAAATAGAGGCAGTTGAACAGTAAAAAAAAATCCCTAAGAGGAATCAGACAAGTCCTAGGGCTGATCTCCAGAGCCCAAAAAGTACATACACATATAAGTATATACACTAAAGTATACACAAGAGATCTCGAATGCTCGACCTAAAACAGGATGACATTTCTTTAAATAACGGAAGGTGTCAATATACATTTGTGGTATAATGCTGGTATTTACTAGTGGATGTATTGTGATGTAATGTTTGGCAGCTTAAATAGCTAAAACAAGACAGACCAGAAACTATGACTGAGCATCTATCAGTTAAATTAATATGGAAATGTACTGTTTTACAACTTCATTTATACACAAAACACAAAATAAATATAGATAAATACTGATAAAATGGCTAAAAAATAAATATGGATAAATATTGACAGAAATGTTTTTAAAAATCCATAAAACTGGGAGTCCTAATTATAATGTTACTAACATTTTGTATCACCCTTTCTAAATATCTTTTCTATGACCTTCACAACCAGCTATTCACTACAGAGTGTTTCAGTAGGACAAACATAGCAGAACATTTGCACCAAAAACAATCAAAAATGTATGTTTCTTGTAACTTTCTGCCTAAATAGTGCCCTGGATGATACACCATCCAACAAACATTTTTTAAATTTCACCTCAGATTTTAGTTGTCTGATTTACCATAGCAATTTTATTCACATTTTGGGGCACACACAGTTATTTTCGACTGAGCTGGAGTAGGCCTCCAGCCCTCTGACTACACATATATGTAACTACCTGGCAATGTCCAATGCTTTGGATAAAATGTTTCATAGAGTACCAGAGTAACAACAGTGACACACCGATTTCTTACAATAGTGGAGCACATCCAGAGCACTATCACAGCAGTACCACACAATAGTGTATCAGATCCTCAACAGTGCCACTCCAATATCACACAAAAAAGTACTACATCCACATCAGTGTCAGTCTAGTGGTGGACCACATTCAAGGCAGTGCCACACCAGTACCACACAATGCTGTAGCAATTCCGAAGCACTGGTGCACTGATAATAAAAAAGAATGTACTAACCTCAGACCAGTATCCTAACAAAGCCACACAGTACTGAACCAAATACATAGGGGTGGCACAATAATATAACACTAAGGTATCCAAAATACACCAAAGTGTTAAAATAATGAAGCCTTTCACACATAAAAATTTATCTTTTTTATACCAAATTCTCAAAATTGTGTGTGCCATTTGAACAGCTGTACCACACAGCTGTATCACTGCAGTTCCCAAGTCAAACTGCATTATATTAATAATATCACATTGCTCTACCAAACGCTTCCTGGTGACACCACTTAAAAGTTGAGTACAAAATGTATTACTTCTTAGGTAAGCGTGTTGAAATCGTTTCTGTAATGGTGATGTGAAAAAAAGAACAGAACTTTTCTACTCAACGTCACTTGAAATTATGTTTGTCACAATAAAGTACGTGTTGCAATTCGATAGCTTTCGTCCCCATGAGACAGTACCACGCTGAAGTCAAACAAGCAACTGGATGAAGCTAATGGAGGCCGGCATAGTTGGACTGTTTATTATATTTCTAGTTCAGAACTCCTGAAGGGCATGTGTGGGTGTCAGTGAAGTGTGGGCTCTTATATAACACAGTGTGTCTTATAAAGCCTTCTGGGTTTAGACAGCTTTACCTTTTGTAAGAAAGAGAACTAGGGGCCATATTACCAACGATTAGCGATATTTATCGCTAACTAGGCTTAGCAACACATTTTTTATCGCTAAGCATCGCCGGAAATTATCGCTGAGATAACTTGCTATTAGCAAGGTTTATCTCCAAAGCGATAATTTTTCCGGCGATAGCGTGAATATCGCTGAGAATACAGCGATATTCACACATTAGAGACAAAATGTTCTTAGCCATGTTATCCACCTCCCATTGGATAACATGGCTAAGAACTGGTCTGAGCAGGCGTTCGTTTTTGGAGATATTCGCGCTTAGCGCGAATATTTCCAACGCTACGCCTGCCTTGTTAATAGGCGATAGCGACGTTATCGACTGCTTTCAGTTGCTAACGGGTTGGGTACGCCCACTTTGCATGTCATTAGCGATAAACATCGCTGACATGCAAAGCGGGCCCCAAACCGCTCGCTATCGCCTAAAAGCTGTCGATAACATCAGTTAGCGACAGCTTGCTAATGGGGGCGATAGAATTATCGTCGCTTAGCGGCCGAAACAGGCCGCTAAATCGGCGATAATTGTCTATCGCCCCCCTTGGTAATATGCCCCTAGAAGTCACTGGAAAATAAAGATTTTATGTAGAGACAGGAGGCTAGCATAATGCATTAATTTTTATTTACTCCACCTAAGCAGCAAACTATTAAACACTTCCAAATAGAACTTTAAAATCATTGAAATTAATAATAAAGGGCTAGATATAGGTAAATAGTATTTATCGATTCTAAAATACCGAATTTTACCGATTCGGTATTTTAGAATCAGTAAATGCTATGTAGCTAAAAATTCGGTAAAAATTACCGAATCGTTAAGATTCGGTATTTACTGAATCGGTATTTACCGATTCGGTAAAATAGGGAAAGAATCAAGGGTGGCAGGGTGTCACATTGACACCCTGTTGCACCCCTGAATAGTGCACATGTTGCACACATACATGCCCTAAGGGCATGTATGTCTGTCGGATGTACGTTGTTACAATGCAGGTTGTAACAACGCATACCTTTACCACGCGGCCGCTACAACGCAAGTCGTTACCACGACTTGCGTTGGAGGGCGCGGATTTAGGATTTTTATAATTTTATATTCCAACACCAGTCCCCGTAACAGTAGGGAAGGTGTTGGAATCTAAATTTATAAAATTCCTTATCCCACAGCGCCCTCCAGCGCAAGTCGTGGTAACGACTTGCGTTGTAACGGCCGCGTGGTAAAGGTACCGCGTGGTAAAAACTTCGTGGTAAAGGTTGTTTACCATGTCTGTCACGTGGCACAGTTGAAAAAGCACAAATTTGCATTTTCAAAGTTATTCTTATATACCACCAACTAATAGTTGGTGGTAAATAACGAATCCTTAAAGCACAGGAGCACTCTTTAAAGTGCTTCCTACATGTCATTTACCGAATCGGTATTTACCGAATCATCCCCTACATAGGAAATGGCCCAATGCCGGTCGGTAAGCCTGAAATTTACCGATTTTCGGGTTTACCGACCGGTAATGGGCCACCTACATCTGGCCCAAAATGTTCAGTCCCATATATGCTGGTTGACCTCCATCTATCTCTTCTTTTGTTTGCTGCTTCTGAGCAGATAAGTATATCAACATTTTATTTTTGATTTAACATGAAGTTCGACTTTATCGGAAGGTTTTGTTGGAAGGGTAGACTGTGTACATTACCAAATTTATGGGTATCATATTTAATAAAATCTTTTCCCCAATTTTAATTTGGTCAGAGCATATTTGTTCCGTTTCACATAGTGTATCACATATTTATGTTATTCTATTGTTTGCTAAAGTATTGAGAATACATCTGAGCTATATGTTGTTTTTCAACAGTATTAACTAGGCTTTTAGGAAGAAAAACAGATGTTTTACATTTGGTTGCAAGAGCGAGGAAATGTTTATTCTCATCATTGTGCCATGTGCCATTGAGGAGAGGCTGTTTTTGCAGACGTGTGAGTTGTCTGACGCATGTAAGCCTCTCAAGCTGAGGGAACGTGCAGACAGTAAGTGCAAGGATTCTGAGGTGCAGGTGCGCCAGCGCCTCTTTCAACAGGAGATTGGGGGCGTTACTAAAGCATTGGCCTAGGTTGCTAAAGGCGGTGGGCCTTGTTAAAAACTTTAGGGCAGATTTTTAGAGGAATTAGATGTGCGAGTTCAATTGCTAGCAACGGTTGGCTCGGCACAATCAGCAGTCCTTGCTGTTTTTGGTACCTTTTTAGGTGAGACTGACTTTAAGAAGGTGGTTTTTGACAGAAATAATATTGAAATTACAGAATAATAAATTTGAAAAGGTTATTTGATATTTGTATTACTTCTGTGGGTCAAGATGTGAGGAGTAGGTATGGAGTCACAAGATAGTGAGGAGAATCAGGAGAGCATTTTAAGAAAGATAATTGCTCAGGAGTTGGGCAGTGCTCTGCAGGAGACAGTTAAAACTCCAGTAGGAAGGGAGTACAATGTGGCTCAGATAGAGAGGATGCCCGTTGCCACATGCAGAATGGGCAGTCAAGCACTGTACGTGAGGTACCATCAGGTGTGATGGAGGCAAAAGGAGGATCATCCCCTTGGGATAAGTATTGTATCTGGACTACAATGACAATTTTGAAGAGGAATTTTGGGATAATTCAGGTGAGAGGTCAAAGAAGGTAACTGACCTAATGGAAGATAATCTTTATGATCCCTGTGATAATAGATATCCCTGTGGAAAGGATTGGTGGCCTTTGGAGCATGTGTCTGATTATATTAGACGCTGGATTAGAAGGCCTTTCGAAAAGGAGGAGTGTGATGTGATGTAGGTGGCATGTTCTCGGCCTGCCATAGATGATAAAGTCATAATGACCCTGAATTTGGATTAGGAAATGATTACTTATTTGTTCGAGTTAGGACAGGATCCAAGGAAGGGTTTAAAATGCTAGCTCAAACAATAGCAGGACAAGCTCCTGGATGTCTTAAGTCCCTTAGCAAGAATATTCAATTTGGTGCAGGATGTTTGTCTTAAGGGAAAGGATCTGAATATTGAGTTAATGAGAGACTGGTGCCAAAGCGCTATATGTTTTTTAGGTGACGCTGAGCGCCGAAAGACGGTTTTGATGTCCATGAATCTTAAATTGGCTGATCTGGCCAAAATATAGTCAAGTGAGGACACCAAAGGCCTTTTATTTGGCAAAGATATGGTGAAGTCTTTGGGGAAGTACGTGTAAATTTTCACCAGTTAGAATAAGGTGCAGTTCAACATGAACAGAGTTTTTAATGAGGGTAGTTTTTTTGGGCGGGCTGGAAGGAAAAGACAACCTTTCAGTTGCGCCAATTATAAGACCCACTACTATGGTTAGCAAGCGAATGGTGGTTATGGATCCGAGGAAGTTAAGGAAGTTTCTATCCCCGAAGGGGAAGAGGAGGAAGATATAGACTGTCTAGTGGACGGGGGCAAAGTTTTAATATAGGACAAGGTGAGTATGAAGATTTGTATTGGTACTAGCCCCATGAAAGTGGGAGGATTAAGGTTTTTCCACAATCAGTGGAGTCAAATAACAAAAGATGTGTGGGTGTTAAAGGCTATGGCAGGATATGAAATAGAGTTTGTAATTCAGTTTTATCAGGTAAGAGAGCCAAACAAGTTGGTATTCAACAAAGAGTTGGAGGATATTATGACGGGGGAGATTAAGCAGATGTTAGCAAAGAAGGCAATAGCAGAGGAAGCAGAAGAAGAAAAAGGTTTTGTAAGTACGCTTTTTCTTGCAAAGAAAAAGTAGGAGGGCTGAAGGTTATAAATCTAAGAAATTTAAATCAGTATTTAATGTACAGGCATTTCAAAATGGAAGTGGTGCACATGTTGCAAGACATGTTGCAGGAGCATGACTAGATGGTGAAATTGGATCTCAAGGACTCCTACTTTACAATTCCAGTAGGAAAGGAGAGCAGGAAATATCTGCAAATCAGGGATTAAGGTGTTTTATGCCAATTTCAATGCCTGTTGTTTGGTTTATCTGCAGCCTCATGGTGGTTTACAAAAGTGTTGGAGCCAGTTGTTGGATATTTGTGATAGAGGGGTGTTCGGATGATAATATATCTGGGCGATATTCTGTTAATGGGATGGGAGTTGGAGGAGTTGAACAGTCAGCTGGTTCTTGTACTGGATTTGTTGGAAAACTAGAGTTTCATACTAAATTTGGAGAAATCTATTTTGACACCAACAAGTGTGGAGTTCTTGGGATCTGTAGTGGACACAGTGTATTTTCAGCTACAGTTCAATGCAAAGGTGAAAACCCAGGCCGAAAATTACAAAAACAAACACTGGCTATTCAAAGGACAAGGTATACATAAACCAACACACAAAATACTATACTGATATATAAAAATGTAATTATATTGATTAAAAAGATTAAATACATATAAACATATACACATAATGCATTTGATACATTCGATACAATAAAACATTCTGATTAATTTCTTAAAAGGGACATTTGTTCTGATAGAAATGCTGGATTAACAATATAATCATCCCAGATTGTGTTAGGAGGGCTGTTGTCTGTCAACGCGTTTCGACACGTAATGGTGTCTTCATCAGGACAAATAACTTCAGCTATATTATACAATTTTCTTTATCTTCAAACCAGGCTATGTAAAATTTGAGAAACAGAAAACACGTATATTTTTCAGTAAACGTATACCTTTGTGCCTTGTAACACACAGTACAGTATGTTTTGAGAATCTAAAAATGTTTTGTTCTCTCTAGAGATCTGGCTGCATAATATTTGTCCTGATGAAGACACCATTACGTGTCGAAACGCGTTGACAGACAACAGCCCTCCTAACACAATCTGGGATGATTATATTGTTAATCCAGCATTTCTATCAGAACAAATGTCCCTTTTAAGAAATTAATCAGAATGTTTTATTGTATCGGATGTATCAAATGCATTATGTGTATATGTTTATATGTATTTAATCTTTTTTATCAATATAATTCAATTTTTATATATCAGTATAGTATTTTGTGTGTTGGTTTATGTATACCTTGTCCTTTGAATAGCCAGTGTTTGTTTTTGTAATTTTCGGCCTGGGTTTTCACCTTTGCATTGAACTATTTCCCTGACCCAGGATCTTTATCCTCACCAGGGGGTCCCTGATACACTACATAATTTTCAGCTAGTTACCAGAAATGAAAATCAAGAAAATAACACAGGAAGTGAAAACTTTGTTGAAGAAAGACGAGTTAGCATTGAGGGTATTAGCTCAGGTGATTGACCTCTTGTCTTCGTCAATTCATGCGATTTTTCCAGGTCCATTGCATTATCGAGCTTTGCAATGATTGAAGACATCTGGTTTATTCAGAGGTCTGTGGTATGGAGAGAGTGGATTTGAGTCAGGATGCAAAGATAGAGTTCCAGTAAAGGAAATTGATTTTTGACTCATGGAATGGAAATGCGATATTTGGAGTAAAATCGGATTTCATTTTGGAATCGGATGCGAGCAAATCAAGATAGGGAACTTGTTGCTTAGGTCAGAAAACAGGAGGTATTTGGAATATGTTGGAAAAGGAGATTTATATAAATTGTTTGGAGATGAAGGCAGAGATTTTTGCCTTGCGGAGTTTCGAAAGGCAGTTAGAGGTCTATTCTGTTCTTTTGAGGATGGACAACATATCAGCTTTGATGTTTATGAGCATATTGGGAGAGCAAAGTCAAAGAGTTTGGTGGAGATGTAGGAATTTTGTTTGGAGCACAAAATAGCTTTAAAGGCAGGGCATTTACCTGGTGTATCCCATGTTATACCAGATTGAAATTCAATGAAGGTTACAGATTTCAGGAATTGGAGGCTAAGGCGGGATTTGTTACTGAAATATCAGGAGGCTTTAGATCCTTTTGGGGTTAATCTTTTTTTTTTTAAACAAGAAATCTAATTGGGTCAAGTATATCACTATTCTGGCTAATGACATCGCCCAAGGCGCCCAAGTCCCAACTTCATGGAAAGGGGCTGAAATTGTATCCATTTTTAAAAAAGGGGATAAGTCAAGACCAGAAAATTACAGGCCCATAAGCTTGATAGACTGTTTACAAAACATTGTGGGCCGCATGGTTTTGCATATTATCCAGGTGTGGATAGATGAGCATTCAATCTTGTCACCCTTCCAGGCAGGCTTTCTGGCAAAAACTAGCACAATGGACCAGATCTTTTGTTTTATTAAGCTATATTGGCGCACCGTGGTCCTGGGGAAAGGGTCGCTTTATGTCGCTTTTGTTGATCTCAGGTCAGCATTTGACCTAGTTCCTCGTAGCAAACTTTGGTCTGTGCTATCTGAGCTGGGGATGCCAGCAGACCTATTAACATTAATTATACGTTTGCACGAAGATAACTTTGCTCACATTAGATGGGCTGATCAGGGTAGCGTCACAGATTCATTTCCTGTGGGCACAGGTGTCCGCCAAGGATGCGTGCTAGCGCCAACACTATTCTCCCTTTATATCAATGGCATAGTGGACTCATTTATGCATGTAGCTACAGATGCCCCAGTGGTGGCCGGTATCCGTACACCTATTTTATTATTTGCTGATGATACCCTTATTTTATCAAAAACCCCCAGTGGTTTTCAACGTGCCCTGGGGTGCTTTAACGATTTCTGCATATCGCGGGGCCTTGAAGTCAATAACAATAAAACAAAATGTATGTCTAATAACCAGCACAGATCCTTCAGGGGTGGTATAACAATGAATAACGTCCCCCTGGAACAGGTTAAGTCTTTCGTATACCTGGGCATCACATTACAAAAAGATATGGGATGGAAGGGTCAATTGGACATGTCTGCTCTAAAATTCCGTCAGAACGCAGGGGCTGTTAATACCCAGCATAGGCTGTCATATACCAAACCCATAAGCCCGATCATACAAATATATAGTTAAAAAATGTTGAAAGCCAGAATTGTGGGCCTTTGAGAATCTTAGGTTGATCTCTGTCCTAGAAACAAAGTTTCTAATGAAAATTATAGGCGTCCCACAAAGTACTCCTTGGGCCCCTTGCTGTATGACCTTGGTAGGGAATCCGTAGTGAACCTGGCTAGACTTCGTCTGATTTTATATTGGCGGAGGCTACGGACCACAAAGGAATTAGAACACTATGGGGCTCATTAGGAAAGTCCGCCCGCCACCCTAACGGAGAACGGGACCGCCCGCCATAAGGGCGGGGGTCCTGTAGGGGGAATTAGGATGTGCCCGCCACTGTGGCGGGCACGTCCTCCATGTTTTGCATTGTGGCGGGCGGTGCACTCTGCACCGCCCGCCACAATGAAAAACAATCGTGCACGCATTTGCATGTGCACAGCGGCAGGCACCGCGTGTTGCCTGCCGCTTTGCATATGCAAATGTGGGGGTGTACCATAGGTACCCCCCCTGTCCTTCTCCTACACCGGCATCACCTGGGGGCCCCGCAGGGGGCCCCCCGCAGCAAACACCACCTGCCTTTCCGTGGCGGCATTGCAGCCGCGGAAAGGCACCTCTAAGTGGCCATTGTAATATGGCTGGCGTTGTCCATTGGACACCGCCACCATATTATTCCATTACCGCCGCGGTCGCCTTGCGACCGTGGCGGTAAAGCGGCGGACGGTCTTTCCGTCCGCCGTGCTCCCCCTGCCATCCTAATACGGCGGGGGGGGATCCAGGCATAGTTTTTGGGCGGATTGCCTCCGCCAGGCCGGCGGTGGCTACCGCCAGCCTGGCGGAGGCAATCCGCCCGACATCATAATGGACCCCTATGCGTCAGGTATTATGGATGTAATCTTGACAGATACCCAACACAGAATTAAATGGTTTCGGGAAATTAAGTCCCTTCTCCAAATGATGGGTATGAGTGCCCTTTGGACAGATCCTGCCAATGCCTCCTTTCCCTCTAAAGAAGCATTAAAGGCAAAGTACTGGGAAATGGTTTTCTGTAACACATATCGCAGCCAATCCTCTTCATCATTAACGGGTACATTTATGGATTTTAAACCCTCCCTCCGTTTTGAGGAATACTGGGACACTATCACAAACCCTTTAACCAGAAATTATATTTCCAGCTCAGGGCAGGCACTTTGCCAATTAGATCTTTCACTGCAAAGGGGGGCGAAGTTGAATGTGATAAATGCCCCTTTTGTCCAGAGCAAATTGAAACAGTGGTACATGTCCTACTAGTTTGCCCCGCATATACCATCCCTCGGTGTGCATGGTAAAGACCGATATGTACATGACTGGGCCTTAGAAACTGTGCCCCGGCAATGAGAGTACTCTGCTCTGATTACACACCATTCATCGCCATAGCAATGGCCAAATTCCTTAGTTGGTTATGGAGCATACTTATGCACCATGTTGGTGGACTTTCAAGCTGAGTAATATCCAAATCCTTTTGCACATATTAATCAGCCCCAACTAATTAGTAATATCCAAATCCTTTTGCACATATTAAACAGCCCCAATTAATTACTCTGTATTATGACCGGATCTTTTTAAATATTTTTATATTTATCCTCTCTTTTGTATATACACATTGTATTTTTTAACAATTTATAAATTTAAGGCTTTTAATGTATATTGACCTTCTTTTGCTATTATATGTATGTGCTTTAAGACTTAATTGTCGTAATAAAGCTTTGAGTGGATTGGATCTTTTTGCGTCCAAGTTCACAGCTCAGTTACAGGATTATGTGAGTTGGAGATCAGATCCAGAAACGATGGTGGTGGATGCATTCAATCAGAATTGGAAGGGAATGGAATGCTATGCTTTTCCTCCTTTTGCTATGATACAGAGGGTGTTGGTTCAAGTGAGGAAATAGAGGTGTCAGGTGGATTTATTGACCCCATTTTGGAAAACAGAGGTTTGGTTTCCAATTTTGCTGGAAATGTTGGTCGAGATTCTATTATTGATTCAGTCATGTGAAGGGCTTTCGCAGTAGAGCAAGAGGAGCATCCTTTGGTATCGGTGGGTTTGCTCAAACTTCTAGTTTGTAAGGTGTCATGAATTTTAGAAGATTCTCTGGCTTTTCTGGAGCAGCTTCTGAATTGATCGATGAGTCATGGGCTCCTGATACAAAGAAAAAATACAGAGGAGCTTGGAGAATTTGGATCTGTTGGTGCTTGGAAAGTGATTTGGATCCCATACAAGCGGATGAGGTAGAAGTGGTGAATTTGTTTGCGGAATTGTTTGGTAAAGGTTTGTTATACAGAACGATTAATTCTTATAGGTCGGCTATAGCTGCAGGGCATTCTTTGGTGCAAGGTATTTTTATTGGTAGAAGACCCTTGGTGTGCAGAGTGATGAAAGGGGTTCGGTTAAAAAGACTGCAGAGAGCTAAGTGTCAGACATTATTGGATGTGGATTTAGTACTCAAGTTATTTGAGAATTGGGCAGGAAACAAATATTTGAGAGTGCGTGAATTGCCGTGGAAATAGGCAACTTTATTATGTTTGATTTCTTTCAGGATTGTATCTGACATTAGGTCTTTGGACCTATCAAGTATATTTAACCAGCCTAATGGTGTGTTTTTTAACTATGTCTGGCTCAATTATTTTTACACAGGTTGTGATTATGTTACAAATTTGTGTGTGGTGAGATGTTAAAGGGAATATGAATGTTGAGTGATGGGGAAAAGATGTGCAGGGGAAGATCAATTGTTGATATCTTATGTGAAACCATTCAAGGCTGTATCAAATGCTACCATTACAAGATGGGTGAAAGTGGCGAGGAAAGAAGCAGGTGTGGATTTAGCAAAGTTTACAGCTCATTCAGTAAGAGAGGCTATGCCAAGCAAGGTGTGAATGTCAGGAAGGTTGGTAGATGTTTTAAAAGTGTTAGAATGGTCTAATGCAGATACGTCAGGAAATTTTACTCATAAAGCTATGGAGCTTTTTCAGATTATGCAATGCATAATGCTAGTCTCCTGTCTTGACATAAAATGATAATTCTTATAGGTTGACTGAATAAAGAATCACAATTTTATTAATGACTAAGGAGGAAAGCATTATCCCACTGTTTAAAAATTGGATTTTTGGTTGGATAGGGCATGCGTCTAAGCCAGGCAGAAACCACCCCTCTAGTAAGGGCAAGGGAGTTACACACTGTAGATAACCCCTGCTCATGCCCTTGATAGCTTGGCAGAGCAGTCAGGCTTATCCCAGAGGCAATGTGTAAAGCATTTGCACAACACACACACACAGCAGTGACACACTAGGCACACCACAAAAGGAACTCCACACAAGGTTATGTAAAAATAGCCTTTGTATTATCCATAAGACACATTAGAACTTAATCACATATATACACTGTGCCGCCTGGCACTAGGTATGACTTTACAGGTGATTGTGTACATTATAGGGCTAATGGGGCCTCTGTCATCACAATCATAAGTCACAGGTAGTGAAAACAACCAGTAACTGGGGGCGTGGCCAAGCCGGCAGCTAAGATGGCCGCACGGTAGAGAAGCTCTGGGGAATACACAAGCCCATTTGTAATTTCCCCATCATGCAGTGAATCAATATATGCGGAAAGACCCGCGGTATGAGCAGGGGGGTGATGCTTAACACAGATGGCTGATTGAAGATCGCAGACCGCCGCAGGCGCGCAGATAGAGCAGTCCAGGAGAGACCGGGGCTCCCGGACCGGCAGCGCACATCCGCCTGGACAGACCCGGCAGAGAGAGCGACGGTGCAGGAGGACTCGAGCACTGGAGCGGTGAGTGAAAACTGCACCGATTGTGGTGGTGGGCCTCAGCCAGGCCTACCAGTGCTAGGGGTTCGCCCTTCTCTGCACAAGTCCTCAGACCAATAGGAAAGAAGTTGGCACGGAAACTGGAATATAAAACAAAGCTTTAATTATTAAACCTCATGAGGTGGAACCAATTCATACAACACCCTTCGGTAGTGTATGAAGTAGCACACTGAACAGAAGGAGCATGGTCCTTTTATACCCACACAGGGGCTCAAAAGAAGACGGTTCAAGTACAGAAGAGAAGGGTTACATATATAAAAGGTCATAAAGAAATGCACAGTCAACAGTAGGGTGGAGCTAACAGCTTGCTGACTCCGGTAAGAATAACCTGACATTTACAGACTAGAACAGGTGTATGGACAGTCACAGTCTCCTCTGCACATGTGCTGAGTAGCAAATCCTAAATATAGTCTGTCTATAAGCAGAGTGCAAGAGTAAACGACAGCAAGGTAGGACAGAGGACATGGTGAGCACATGGCAGACAAGATGGCTGCCGAATATAAAATGGCTTCAGCTAAATGCTAAGCCCCGATCGCTGCCAAATTACAACACGGTGTCTCTCTCGTCCCCCCCGCCTAGCTTCTCGTCAGCGCACATACGACCTGGACTGCTGGCCCGGTGGCTCTCCCCCCCTGGTGAGTGCTGCGGTGCATGTGAACGGTGCCACGAGCTGCAGCAATCGAGGGCCCGGGCAGCAGCCACGATCTGCAGAAGCGGGGGTGCGACAATCCTGCAACAAAAGGGCGAGGGCAAAAAGGTCAGCCCGCCCAAGATTGCCTCTATTGCTGCAGTACACCAGTCAGCTGATCAGTCAGCAGCCGGACCACACCAGCCAGCAAACCCCCATGGTTGATGTAGTGCTTCAGCACTAAGAGCGCCGCCATAGACCATACAGCCATACTGTGCACCACCCTGAACTTACACCTGGGTGACCATCACAGGCTGCCAGTCCACTACCGGTCTCACTTGTTATGAACTTCTCCAACGGCTCTGGGGATCAACGCCGGAATCTAGTACACGCCCGCTCCATTACAGTCGCCTGCGCCTAATTGACGCCAGTTGAACCTTCAGCCCTCAGTTCAGCCTTTCGCACGTCAGCCACCACGCAGTTAGTCGAGTAGCTTCCCATGACCAATACCTATTTGTCACACTGGAGAGGTTCACTCCTGGTACCGCTGATGAGGTATGGGCCGGAAGGAACCCAAACAGTGGACTCTTCCATTTGAAAAAGTAGCGGAGGGCGCGCCTTTGCAGCACGCTGGAATGGCCAAGGGCATGCAAGCAGTGGAACACGCAGCGGTTCCTGAGTCACCTATCGCCGCACTGCTGCAGGAAATGAGGACTGGTTTCAAAGCACTGGACTCTCGCTTTGACAGTTTGGACAAGAACATTGCTGACATGGGGGCCAAAATAAAAGTCCATGATCGGTGACTCAGTGTCGCGGAGGCCCGCATATCGGACATCGAAGATGGGACAGCTCAATCCTTTGGGAGGCTGGAGAGAGCGGAACGGCTACTAAAGGAAGTGGCGATTAAAAATGAAGATTTAGAAGCCCGAAGTCGCTGCAATAACGTCCGCATCATGGGAGTTCCGGAGACTACGGCGACGGGCCGGATGGAACAATTTGTAGAAAAGTTACTAACTGACTCGTTTGGAACAGAGGCCTTCACGCAGGGCTTTGTGGTAGAGAGGGCCCACCGATCACATGGCCCCAGATCCAACCCTGGCCTCCCACCCAGACCCATAATAGTGCGCCTTCTTAATTTACGAGACTGAGACACTGCGCTAAGGTTGGCGAGGGAACGCGGGGAGGTAACCAGCAGGGGTCGAAATTGTCCTTTTATCCTGATTTTACTGCAATGGTCAAAGAGGCCCTCGAAAGTTCAACGGAGTGAAGGCCACACTGCGGAATCTGGGACTTAAATACTGCATGCTCTATCCGGCGAGACTGAGGGTTGATATAGGTGGCAGAGCCCGTATTTTTGACACAGCGCATGAGGCACAGGAGTTCTTCCGGTCGTACAGACTGAAAACCTGTACACTCAGACAGTGGCGGGCAGATCTCAATTATCTTCACCGCACAGCGGCTCAGATGCAAGTGCCGAACTTTTTTCGAATCCTGGCTCTGGTTGACGCAAGTATCTGCTTTAAACGCACTTTTGTACTTCATTGGGAAATTTCTGATACTATTCTAAGTTCTTACATAAGGCTTGTTTATCCCTGTGCTGCCACCCCCTAAGGTGTATCCGCTTAGTAGGTTCACACCCATCATGGGGATTTTAGTTGACTTTATGTTTACTCAACAGAGAGTTCCTATATACGACATGCTAGAGTTTTCCTTGTGCAGACCCCCCAGGATATAGCGGCATGGATTACCAAATTTAGTGGCACAAATATGGAAATTTAGCGGCACAAATATGGAAATTTAGCGGCATTTTTGCAATGGAGGAATCTTTGCTACCATTACTTCTGGGACCTTCACTTTGGAACTAGGAGGGATAATAACAAATCTGTCCTAAAGGCAGCTCTGCTATTTGGAGTGCCACAATACAACGCTCCCAGAATTTTCCACAAGACTCTAAACCAAAACATTATCCACAACCTTTCTAAGCCATTTCTAGTTCTGTACAACATAATTATCTCAGCAGTCGCCCATTACTGTGAACATTATGCTGCTTAGCAATACCAGTCCACATTAAACATGAGTACAGTGGCCTTTCTCATGGAGCTAGCCCATATGGCAAGTTTGTAAATATGACCACCTTCGACCCATTCACAACCCAGTCATGAACACAAAAGTTGCCTTATCCAAGCTGTAGACATATTAATCAGAAGGGACAACGGTCTACTTGATTGATGGTCTACATACATAGTCATGAAGGGAAACATCTTAAAAGTCCTCTTCGCTATCATTTTGGTTAAAACTCAGTGGAGCACAGAGACCCAAAGAGAGTTTCCCAGTTTCACCAAAAGACTACCCCAACACATCCATATGGACATTAACCATCGCTACAACCATATGAGCTTTTCCGCTACTAAATGAAAGCCTGAGTGAGTGCATTTGTTTTCTGAAATATTTTTTCCACAGAAATCCAATTGCGATCCCACTATTATAAATCCCATTTTACATGGATTGAATTGCTGCCTGAAAATAGAAATTTAATCAGGAATTCTATTCGCACGACACAATGGATTTATCTAGGATACAGTTTTTGGCTTCTTTCTATAGATTTAGTAGGCAACCATGGTCTCAGTCTCCGGCTGACTACAGCGCCCTTTACTGAATGACTTATACGCCAATCAGGACACACCTATCCTATGGAGCAACTTAAAAGCAGCTCCGGTGGTCCTACCCGGAAATATTCAGGATGGGAGGGACTGCAAGAAGCATGGAGAGACTGCGCTCCAAGTAGGTTTTTGCAAAACTTAAGACAGCGTCACTGCATGTTATACTGCTAAAAACGGCAGGAGAAGTAAACCTTGTGGCTTGCCTTATTTTACAGCCATTTCTCATTTCTTGTTGCTTTCACAGAGAAGACAGACAATCCCCCTCTCTTTTTTGATGACAATATAAGGTAGACAAACCCTGCTTTGGATGGCAGCACAAAACAAGTATTTGCACAAGTAATACTTTATTGAGAAGGCCTAAAAAGAATGTGTATGTATAAGTGAAGGGATACCCGTGGAGGGGCATACTTTAAAGATTTTAATATTGTTCCGCTGCTAATTTATGTAAGTAACAAATGCAGCAGCGCACAAACAAAACTTATAAACAAACAAAAATTACTGCAGCCATGGTATTCTCATATTTTACAAAAACCCACATGCAAAGATTCAGAGCATTTAGAAACTTTGCCTCGCAACGTCACATTAACATTAAGCGGGGATATATAAATATATAATCCCTTGAAAATGTTTCTAATTCGAATATTGAATTTCCTGACTAACATACAAGTGCTTGCACTGTGCACAATGTCAGTAATGTAGATCCCATCCTTTCTTTGATTGTTAGGTCTCGCCGGTGCATTAAAGGAAGTGTAAATACGTGGTAAATACTTTTGTAAAAATCGCGGCATTTTTACAAAAGTGCCAATTTCACTGTAACCTGCGAAATCGCGAAATCGCGAAATCCTGTGGGAGGTGGGAGGTGGACGGGGAAGGGAAAATGTTGCTTTAATTGTTTGTCTTCGCACCATGTTATAATGTTCTTGGAAATATTTGACGATCACTACAGTTCAGACAGGATATGATGCACACTTTTCTTAGATGACTCACTTGGGTAATATAGCTGGCCCCTCTGCACTGACCTTGCTGTCCTGGTACGTCAGAGGCATCAGCGATAATCACAATCTTATCCGGCACAGTATATATATAGCGTACTTGCAGGAAACACATTTGTCCCCTACCGACGCACGTTTTGGCACTAGCTGGGGCGCACATAGGTATTTTGCTAATTATGCTAGGGGTACTGCTATCCTGATCCATAAACGGGTTCCCTTTAACCTCAGTGAAGTGCTTCTCGACCCAGAGGGCAGATAGTTGGTTCCCTGTACAGCCACAGAACTGGAGTGATCAACGTCTATGCCCCAAATGTAGATGCCCTCGAATTTTTTCAAGCAATGGGTGCCCAGCTGGCAAAGTATGCACCCCAGAAGATGCTCTTGGGTGGAGACCTTAACTTACTTCTTGACCCAGTACTAGACAATACCTCTAGTTCCCCTGATTCCAAACCGCGCGCTTGGAGAGCTCAGCGTGATCTCTGCGACCATTACGCCTTGGTTGATGTTTGGCGGCGCCGCAATCCTACATTGCCTGAGTACACGCACTACTCCGGCCAGCATTACACCTGGACCAGGATAGACTACTGGTTAATTACCACTGACGTCCTTGACTGGTTTGATTTCTACAAGACACTACCTCGCAGATACACCGATCACTCCCCGATAGTATTACACCTGCAACTTCCGCGACCGGAGGGATACGAGCGGCAATGGCGCTTCCCAGGCAGGGCACTACAAGATGAAGTATTCAAAGCAGAGTTACGGGAAGCAATAGATGACTAATTTGAACTCAATGCCGATTCGGTTGACACCAGAGCGGTACTATGGGAAGGCTTTAAGGCCGTCATTAGAGGCGTCTGCATTTCTAAACACGCAGGTGTGCTCAAAGATCTCCGCACCACAATAAAAATGTAAAAAATGTAAATGTCGGAATTTGTAAAGCGCACAGCTACCTCCACCGGAGGTGTCCCGGCGCAGTCTGTATACCACTTAGGAACCCTTCCTGGGAAATGTCAACTCCTGGGCACCCCCCAGGTGCAGCCAGGCATCCCAGCGTTTTTGGGGCCATTGTGGAGACTAAGCTAGCTATTGCCCAGAGTTGCAGCATGGGACCCATGATCAGAACAGGCACTGAGGTGAGAATATCCAGTCAGGGGAATTAATGAGCCGGAGACCTGCCGAGGCGGGAATCAAACCCTGGTCCCTGGCCAGAGCTCTGCATCAAGGTCTGCCTGCTCTAACCATTGAGCCACACTTCTCCACCATGATCTGCATTGAATGAGAGATCACATAGCTTGTCTCTCAGTCCTCGGTGTCCCCGACCCCTGACTATCAGGCAACTAGACTTGCACTTCTGACTGAATGCAGAGACACTGCTGACAGGGAAATAATGTATCTGGGAAAATACCACTCACATCATCCGTTTAAATTACGGCCATGCCGTTCACAGACTGGAGGAACAGATTGATAAATGGATGAGACTGCCATTATCGTTAGCGGGCAGAGTTGCAATTCTGAAAATGGTAGTACTTCCCAAATTTTCATATCTTTTTAATAATATACCAATTCCACTGCCGGACTTTTTTTCCGCACACTTCGTTCTCATCTGGTCCGATTGCTATGGGGAGGGAGACAACCGCGCATTCGTTGGTCCATCCTCACACTGCCATACGACAGGGGGGTACAGTGTTCCCGACTTCCAACTGTATTATTTAGTGGTACAATGTCAATACGCAAACTCTTGGTTCCACCCTGATGCACGCATTCCGTTTCTACGACCGGAGGCGGACCTGGTGCTTCCAGATAAACTATCCGCAGTCGTACCCGGAGGATTGCCTTGCGATAAATGTTACATACAAACAGTATCTACCACCTCCTGGGCATGGGGGAAATTGAGAAAGGTAACAGGCGCTGTACACCTATATTCGCCCACCCTTCCCCTACCAAATGCCCGATGGTTACCACTCACAGGAGATGGCTTAGTAAAACGCAGACTTACTACACTGGGCATTAGTAAAATAGGGGACCTTTTCCCTGAGGGGCATGTATTCTATTTAGACGAAGACGCTAGACTGACTGACAGGCAGCAGTTTTATGACGCGATTCATTATGACCCAGGTCTGGTCGGCTCTCTGGGCCATGACTCCCACGTTCCCACTAGAACTGGAATCCTAACCCCCCTTTCGCTAGTGATAGAGAATCTGGATGGGCCCGACTAGTTTACAAGATGGACGAGGCTAGCATTGACATGATACCAGTAAAAGATACTAAAATCCTGATGCATGGGAGCCAGATATAGGGGGTCCCATAACCGACGACCAATGGGCAAAATGCTGTGCGGCCACTAAAGACATATCCCTAAACAGTAGACACAAACTGATTCATTTCAAATTTTTGCGCCGGGCCTACTTTCCTCCTCCCATGGCGCACAGGATCTATCCTATGCCAACAGGTCTCATACATGTTTGAAATGCACCACACTGCATGCTGATTTTATACATTTAGCCTGGACATGCCCACAATTGCAGTCATTTTGGGCGGGCATACACATGACCCTGGGGAAAATAATCCATATCCCACTGAATCCCGTCCCTGAAATTGCGTTGTTAGGCTACACGGTGCAGATCCCCCAAAAGGTCAGGAAGCTGGCCTCAGTAGGGCTACTTTTAGCCAAAAGAGAAGTTGCCATACATTGGGGCCGGAAGTCTGCTCCCAAATTACTGTGTTGGTTACGTAGTATCGCATTTTGCAATATAAATGCGGAATGCTTTGCTGATTTGATGCCGTTGACGTCCCGCCCCAGGGACATATGAGGGCCATTCAAAGACTATGTAACTGCTCAAAAACGGCCCTGGATCAGGGGACGGAAAACAGCATTGTACCGGTAGGTGTGGGTTGATCAGGTAGCTGCCACACGCACAGCGAGACTATACCAATGTTCGACATGGTGCATACCTGTGAGACACGGGGAGATCGGGTGGGGATGGAAACAAGATAATCAGCACGTGACTGATGGGTGGGGTGGGGCTTAGTACCGAATTTCCATTACAGGATAAGTGTAATACCGTGATCATGTGTTTGATATTGTTATGGACGTGATTATAATTGAACTTAGCAGTGCGAAGATCGGAATTGACACAATATTTGTTTGTGGAGAAGTGTGGCTCAATGGTTAGAGTGGCAGACCCTGATGCAGAGGTCTAGCCTGGGACCAGGGTTCAATTCCCCGCCTCGGTGGGTCTTGGGCTCAAAAATATTCCACGGACCTGATAATTCTCGCCCCGGTGCATATTCCAATCATGGAGTCCCACTCTGCAACTCTGGGCAATAGCTTGCTTAATCTCCACAATGGCCCCCACAACGCTAAGGATGCCTGGCCTCCACCTTGGGGGTGTCCAGGGGTGGACACCTCACAGGGAAAGCCAGGATGGGTTCCACAGCGGTATTCGTACAAGCGCTTTGAGACCTCTGCGGGTGAGTAGTGCGCTATACAAGTTTCAATTTTATTATCATGTACAGACTGTTGCAATGCTTTAAATGAAGTGTTATAAAAAAAAGGACTCTAAAAAAAAACAAAAAAAAACAACCAGTGGTAGCATTGCACTTGGCATAAACGCCTTATGCATAAATCATGAGCAGTGCAGCCTATCAGCATCACTCCACACAGGGATATTCAGAGTGCACATTCCATAAGCCTATCATGCCCGCTTAGGGATAAAATGGCACAATATGAAACATATTATCACCACACCAGGGCATAGTAAAAGCAAACAGTAACTACTGGCAATAGTGCACGTAGCATAACCACATTATGTCAAGCATTAGGCCCACCTTTCAGCATAACACATTATGCATGAACATGATCAGCACGGCCCCCTAACAAACATTTGCAGCCGTGCACACAGTAGAGAATCACTATAGTGATGCATTGGGTACCACCCTTAGCAATGTTCCCCCAAAGCCTAATCCCATCTGGGAGTAACATTAGGCAATTTCCCGTAATTGCCAACATACCCTTACATTAGGGAACCACATGTGCTCATTGGCCAACTTCCCGTGATACAGTGATTTTGCCCACGCACAGCATAGGGCACAGGGACCTCCGATCCAGGGTAGCTCCTTCTCGGCAACACCTTCCAGCCCGGAGCCCCTGCTGGGCCTGCCCGGGAATGCGGAAGAAGCAAAAATGCCCCCAGCACCCTGTAAGGGTGTACCTGCCCGTGATCATGCAGCTCAGCGGCTCACCATTACAAATGGCAGGGCCCGTCACCACTGCGGCCCGGGGTTAAGCGAAAAGAGTCTCAGCCCCACTCACCACTCCGTGGGGGCTAAGCGCGATAGGACTGCAACCAGCGACCAGCCGTCACTTGCGGCACTCTGATAAAACAAATAGGTATGTTCTTTTACTGGTTTATCTGTGTATACCAGTTGTATGAGTAAGGCCATGTTTTGAGAGAATGATGTGAGCGCAGCTGCTTTTAAAAACTTGTTTGGAGATGCCACTTGGCCATCTAGAGTTACTTATCTCTGCAAGGAAGGACTATAATAGGGTTGCGAGAATAGGCAGGAGGAGGGTAGACAGAGCACATACCTATTTGTTTTATTCTATGGTTCCCTGTGCTTTACCTTACAGAGCGGGCCTCCTTTTTTCCTGAGCTAGGCCCAGGTGAGGTGAGGTCCAGTCCCCGGTCAAGCTGGGTGAGCATATATAATTATTTTAATGATTAACAGTACAATCTAACAAGACAATTTAATAAGAGAGCTATTTTAGAGTAATGATGAATTTTGTTTTGTGTTGTTTCTCTAGATGCCATTTGCATTCTATGATGCGGAGGGTCAGTAACAAGTTGGTTGTATTGAATCCAACCTCTTAGTATGTGTGCATTTTCACTATTTGTGGTTTATTTTTTCACTGTAATTGTGTAGACACTGCAATAGCAAAGTTTAAGAGCAGAGGTCCTGAAGAAAGCCAAGGGGATTTTGTTCCCTATGGGCTGAAACATGTTGGCCTGAGTTTTTTGCAGTTATTTGTTGAAACTGCCCCTTGCATTGTTCTGGTTTTAATTAGGAGATGAGTCGATATTTACAATAAAATGTCTTGCTTTTTTCACCTCATTATCCTATTTTAATCACCACATTTTTTGCGTTTTGCACTGCACTTTATTTCCCTTGTGATCTCGTATTGAGAAACACATTGTAGGTTTCTCTTTCCAAGTGATTCTGGGGTTGATCCAATCAAGCTATTTTCCTTATGTGTGGTAGAGAGTCTCTATGATCAAGAGACACACCATGCTGAGAGGTGGATGACCAAATGAGAAGATTGATCACCAGGTGACATTGATGGGAATCCTTTTAGCGGTCTTTGGATCTAACCACTGATCACTCTATCTTGGCTCTCTATTTTCTATGTTCTCTTCTTTTTGGGCTTTTATGTGACTTGTGCACCGACTAACTAGCTTTAGGAGTTGAAACCTGTTGACAAAATTGTTGACTTTAGACCCCCGGTTCTTTAGGTGATTTGATTTATATTGATAAAAGTCCCAAATTCTCCACCTAGAGGGTGTGTGCGTGCACAGATGGAGCTAGATTGCACATGGTTTTGCTGTTTTCCTAACTAGCTACAGGAAGCTGGCCACATCATTGTTGTTTTGTTGTGTCACATCCTTGATCTCTGTCGGGTTTTGGAGATTTCACTTGGGTTCGAGGCATGCTGTGCCCCACAGGGCACCCCCCGTTTATGTTCTGCTCTGTTGTTCACTATCCTGACGATTTGCTGGTTCTGACTTGAGCAGAGGGCTGCTCACACAACCCTGCAGTGCGGAACTGGTGCTATATTTCCAGATAGCGCACTGATGTGTAAAGAGCTGCTAAGCCTACAGCGTTGATATCCGTCATTAAGCCAAAGGCACTGCACACCTCGTCAGCCAGGTACCAACTCTATTCGGTCAGTAGGCGTCTCATTGGCAGGCCACACCATTGGGGGCCTACGACATTCTGTATAGTAGAGACCCTGTATTAACAGCAGGCCAGCTTGTCTACACAGTAGAAAGGACAGCCATCTCCAAACCTCAAACGGATTCCTTGCACTCTCTTGATCCCCAGAGCCTCCCCAGGCAGCCACAGGTCATCTTTAAACTCCTGCGTGAGATCTTGAGGATAATCGGAGGATGAGATTGCTGGAGGGCTGCAGGTAGACATGTCTTAGTCGCCTCACCTGTAGCCACGCTCACAGACAAAAGGATGGCATCCGGTGCTAGTTGGAACAGTCTCAAAGCATCCGAATTTCAAACAGGCTGAGCTGCAGTGTTTTCAAAGTAGAGCAGAAGTCCAATAATACCAGGTTTGTGACAACACCATCAGCACATCCTCAGTGTGTTTCTGTCGCCCTGCCTGGGCAAAACCCTGATTTTAATGTAAGGTTATGCTGTGCAGATGGGAGGGTATCCAGGCGCTCAGCGGGTGAGTCTAGCCAAACCTATGGCCTAGTGGGACTACTCGAAAGCCCAGGTCATCAGGAATATACTTGCTCTCGCCATCTCATCCACCAGGGACCGGGAAGTTCTTTTTAATAATATATTTTTTTTAATGGTACATTAAAATGGGCCTATCAAGGCATGCGTCTTGACAGGCGTAGGTTTTGTCGGCTCATTATCTTTAGAGTGTTTTGAATGGGACAGTTATCCATAAGGTGAGTGAAACGATAAAGGTGGGTTCCATGAAGAGCCGCTGTGACATGATCGCCAGCGTGTCCTTGCAGAATCCTGCCCACTGGCCGGGGGTTGTGATTGCATGGGCTTTAAACGAGCAAAGCCTGCCTCTGCCATGCTTAGACCTTGGTGCCCTCAGTGCTGGCTGCAGTCGTCTGCCCATAATGAGTGTGTTGTTCACTTTGCCATTTATGTCCGGGTCGGGGCTGCTGGAAGCGATCTTTAGATTGGAGTTGCGCTCTGTTCCAGGGTTTATCAGGTGGCCCAGATAGGCTAAGAGCTGACGGCAGCGCTAAAAGCCTGGCCTCTGCCCCGTGGTTGGCATTCCCCGGTGCAAAACAAAGTGTCAAAGGACAGCAAACGGAACTCGGAGATAATGGGGAACCGATACCTTATTAGGAGCGGCGTCCAGCAGCCTGCACACACAATCACAATGAAGAGCAGGAGGGCCCAGCGCTGGATTGTCCGTCCCTGCGCACTGCATTCTGGCACCCGTAGTCTTGTTTCTTTAATGGGCAGTGGAGGAGCACAAAGAACGGTGTGAATTAGATCTAAGCTTTGAAACGCCAAAGCTGGCACTCATTAGCCTTTTCGAGACTATTCACAATTGTCTAAACCACAAGAACAGAGCAAGGCCAGGACAGCCGCCCAAAATTGGCAGTTGTTCTATCAATCTATTATTGTATCCCTTGCACATTTAAAGTGCGAGGATGGTGGGTTTCCTGAGGGCAGCACCGCTGCTGGGTCCACTGTTAGGAAACCACCTCATCTTACTCAATGCCTTCGAGAGGGCAGCACTCCTGAAACAATTCTCACCCATCTTCTTCCTTTCTGGGCCCATCCTGTCAACCATGGCGGTGCGAGATGGTAGAAGTACGTAAATGTCTCCTAGTGCTGAGTGAAACCCCCCTCTGCCTGGGAGGGCTTTAGTGATTAATTACTGTGTTCAGAAAGAGAATAAGTGTCAGCCGCCAAGCCATACCATCCCATGACAAACCTTCCTTCTTAGTACTTTTTTTCAAAGCTGCTCCTGCCATGAACGTGGGAGCTGCTTTTAGGGAAAGAGGCCACCGAAATGATGGGCAGCTCAAAATATCATACCTTCACCCAGGGCTTTTAAGTGGGATGAAAAATCTGGGGGGTCTCTCAAAGGGTCGTGTCCGACGTAATTAAGGCCGTGGCCTAAAAACACATAAGCTAAAAAATCTTTGCCTAGCATAGTGTGCCGCCTCACTTGTATTTTGCTGTTTCTGTCATTGCATCCAGATATATGATACAACAAGTGACATCATACCTACAACATGTCAGGACTATTGGCTTTGTCAATGGCTGTTAGTTGCATAAGATAAATAAGCAAGAACTATGGCTTGTATATTATTGAAAAAGCTTCCACTTAATGCCCTGGTGACACCACAACAATGTTGCTGCTCCTGAGTTTCTAAAAGAGAAGGGCACTCCAAAGAGAAAATTACTTATTTTAAAGGATTTCCCTTCCCCTACAATGCTCACCTGGCATGACGTCATGCCGTAACTTCTCCACTAGTGAGAAGTGAGCAGTGTGAGCAGCGCACATCGAAGTGCCTGCTGTCACTGCAGTCCGGAAAAAAATGGACCGCCTGTACCAGGGCACAAAACAGAGCCCGATAGAGACCCGTTTCGAGGCCCCCTTTAAACAAGCATTTATAATGCAATGGGCTCGGCTTTGTTAAAGTTAGAGCTATTGGCATTGCTCACGACATTTTTGTTTTTAAAACATAAATAACTGGGGTTGTCATTTACAATGCCAATTGCTTTATCTCACCCAAATACGAGACCTATTGCATTTGCACCCACCCACACACACAAAGCCACACGCACCCACAGTCCCACACACACAGACAGAGCCACACACACACACAGACAGAGCCACACAGAGCCCAATACACACAGAGCCCAACACACACAGAGCCCAACACACACACACAGAGCCACACACACACACAGAGCCACACACACACACAGAGTCACACACACACAGCCACACACACACAGACAGAGCCACACAGAGCCCAACACACACAGAGCCCAACACACACACACGAGCCACACACAGAGCCACACACACACAGAGTCACACACAGAGCCACACACACACAGAGCCACACACGCACAGCCACACACACAGAGCCACACACACAGAGCCACACACATACAGAGCCACACACACATGCAGAGCCACACACACACACAGAGCCACACACACACACACACACAGAGCCACACACACACGCAGAGCCACACACACACGCAGAGCCACACACACGCAGAGCCACACACACACAGAGAGACACACACAGAGCCACACACATACACACACAGCCACACACTCACACACACAGCCACACACTCACACACACAGAGCCACACACATACAGAGCCACACACACATGCAGAGCCACACACACATGCAGAGCCACACACACACACACAGAGCCACACACACACGCAGAGCCACACACACACGCAGAGCCACACACACAGAGCCACACACACACAGAGCCACACACACAGAGAGCTACACACACACACACACAGAGCCACACACACACCCTCACCCCGGGGAGTCTCCTTATTTACAAATGGGTTATTCGAGGCCCCCACCAACTCCCAGAGCTCACCCATTGCTTCCCTCAGTCAAGGTTAGCCACACCCCCATCTCTGCCCAGTAACGCCGCAGGGGGCAGAGGCGATAAAAACAAGCAGGGGGCAGAGGCAAGAAAAAAAAAGATCACAAGCAGGGGGCAGAGGCAATAAAAACAAGGTAGGTACAAAAGAATATATATCCTAGAACTTCAGGACCATGACAGTAAATTCAACTGACAATCCCTCCAAACACAGAGGAGAGTGGGAGGAATGTGTATGGAGATTAGACGACAGAATGAAAAGAGGCACTAAAGGGACTCAGAGAAAATACATTTCAAATTTCCTCATAGGGCCAAAGCATGAAAGGAAGACAGAGTGAATTGAATTGCAATGAGGAACCTACTCAACTAAGTGGTCAGGCTGAGAGTATATGCACACACTGACAGAAGGGGAGGAAATCATTTTTAAAGGAGTGGGGTGAACCTCAACCTGGACCCTAAGCTCCACTGGCAGAATATGAATCAGCAAAGTATGTTAAAACCTTTTGGGCATGGGCATTATTAGAAGAAAACCGCACTGCGTTGGAAACAGAGACAATCACCTATTTGGCAAATAAGTATGGATAGATGTTTACTTTTAGAGACCTCCTTTTATAAGGCTTGGTGATGTCACTGGAAGCAATGGAAACTAAGAGAATGATGGGTAAAGCATCTTACAATAAATCTAGGAAACAAATTGAGGAAGATAGCATTTGGAGGGTCCAAATTCCCCACAGATAGTAGGTTCCTGCATACAGGTAAATAATGCGTACATGTTATGTCCCTTGCCATTAGAATCAGAAATGGGAAGAGAGACAGCCTACAATATCTCACTCGCAGTGGACGAATACAGTAGTTCAACTGCTGCTAATAATGATCAGAAATAAAGATAATAAGTTTCATTATATAAAAAAAAGAAATTATCTTGATTATAGGGGTTTACAATTGTGGTAGCGATAGGGGTAAGCTGTCATGACATGACACTTTGTATGACTGTCTTGTCAAGTGGCCTTGATTCTGAGGCTAGAAAGGTGCAATGCACAAACTTTGTCCAATTACAGGCCCATTTCCTTGCTCCCTGCTCTAGCCAAGGTCTGTGAGAAGGCTGCCTTTCGGCAGCTAGAGAAGTTTGTGGAATCATCTGGTGCTCTACATCCTGCCCAGTCTGGATTCCGCTCCTCCTTTAGCACTGAGGCCGTGCTCGTGGAAGTCACCGAGGCCATTAGGGAATGTCTGGATGGGGGCAGCAGAGCGGCTCTAATTTTATTGGACCTCTCTGCCGCGTTTGACACGGTACCCCACGCCCAGCTTCTCGCTAGGCTAGAGGATATTGGCATCATGGGCGCGGCACTCAGCTGGGTTAAATCTTTCCTCACAGACAGGTTCCAACAAGTATGGCTGCCCCCCTACCATTCATCGAATAGCAGGGTTGATACAGGAGTTCCTCAAGGGTCGACTTTAAGCCCCCTGCTTTTTAATGTTTATTTGTACCCCTCTTGTCTGTTTGGCCGAGAGCTTGGGTGCGAAAATAATGGCTTACGCCGACGACACCCAACTTCTCTTCACTTGGGACAAGAACAGCCTATGTACTGATGGAGTCCGGCAGTGGCTTGCCCAGGCTTGCCTCAAATGCAATGAGGACAGGTCAGAGATACTTCTGTACGGCCATTTTCCGGTGACTTTTAAGGAATCCATTCGGCCCAGTGGATTGCCATGCCCCAACGGGGACTGTGGGGTCGCAAAAAATTTAGGGATCTGGTTTGGAGCTGATTTATGCTTCCGGGAACAAATCACGCGGTTGGCGGGTACTTGTTTTGGTACCCTAACCACTCTCCGGAAGTCTTTTCCCCTTCTTCCCCAAGTGGCAAAAGAAACAGTAGCCAGAGCTCTTATTCTCTCGCGTCTGGACTACGCAAACGCCCTTTACATCGGTGCGCCTGACTTTTTGATTCGCAAATTACAAGTGGTCCAGAACGCGGCAGTGAGGCTCCTCTTTGACATTTCAAGGAGACTCAGCGTACGCAAGCAGCTCATGGAGATACATTGGCTTGCAGTAGCTCAAAGAGTACGCTTTAAGACACTGGTATTGGCCTTCAAAGCCTTACATGGCCCGTGCTCTTACTACCTAAGGGACAGATTTGTTTTTTACCAACTATCCCGTCAGCTGTGATCAGCCACCCTTAGACATTTGGTTATTCCCAGATTTAAGAGAGTTCGTCTAGGGGGGCAATCTCTGACGGTTAGAGCTGCTCAGATGTGGAACAACCTTCCCGACGTACTTAGGCACACGTCAAACCTCTTAAGCTTTAAAAAACATCTGAAAACACACTTATTTAGGCAAGCCTTGTAGTTTCCCTGTTGCCTTTAGCTCACACTACGATCCTCTCTCGTGCCAGGACAGTTTCGACTAGCAGTGCGCATTACAAGCAACTATATAACATATAACAAGGTGCATTATCGACCCCAGGGTATGGGGTAGGGTGTTGTCACGGATGCCTTCTCTTTAAAAGTGTCTGTTAGACAATGGTGTGTGTTAGTCTCTTGAGTTTTCAATTAGTTGCTTGAGAAAAAGCTGCACATACCCAGAGAGGCAACAGAGCTAAAGATGTGCCCGGACTACATACTGAAACTCTCTTACAAGGATTAGAGAAAAAGAGGACACATGCTTTCGTATATTTCCTTTTAGTTTAGCACAAAGCTACAGGTTGACGTCGGAAAAGGCTGCACACGGTCAGAGAGGAAACAGAGTTAAAACTGCAAAAGAACATTTCACATTGCGCCAAAGCAAAGTTTGAAGTACACACATCCCAACAATATACATGCGTCAAAACTGAAAGATTTAAATATTAGTGAAAAATAAGTGATACCTTTTCTATCCTATTTTCCATGAAAAGGAGCAGAGCGAGCAGCTAGTACGCCATACCCCTTAGCGCATACATACATTATAAATGCACAAGCGAGCTCCGGATGGAAAGCGGACCACGCCATGACACCTTATAAGTGATATAGAGTAAGTGTAAGAGCGGCTGTGGGATAATGGCTGGATTAAACTGTGAAGAAACACCATAGAACATAAGGACAGCTGGGGGAATCTAAGGACATTTTGCAAAATTTGAGGAAGTATATGGACGGAGCAGTTCACAGTTTGTTAGATTGCAGGGTTAAGCAGGATCAACCAGAAGAGAGGAAATATTGCAATAGTTTGGAGGACTTGAGTATCTGTAACAGAATGTAAGAGAACGCAGTTGAGGCCATCTCCATTTGAAATGAGACAACTGTTAGGTCAGTAAAATACAGCAATTATTAGGCACATTGGGCCCGTCGGGGCTCTGAGCCCCGGCACTACTGCACCTTCTGCACCAATGGTAGCCACGCCCTTGGTTCTTAAGGGGATACCGGGCAGAGGCTGTGGTTTCGGTAAGGCTGTCGGTGGGGTGCATGGTTGCTGGACATGGGGTCACGGGTGGGTTGCTCGGAGGTGTGGTGCTTCAGTGGTAGGCTGGGTTGGTCTGAAGGATGTGGGGAGTCAGCAAGGGTGAAGGTGCATTGCAAGGGAAGTCTGATGGATTCAAGGATGGGGGAAGGAAGGTCCGTACCTGGCTGACACAATGACCGCGTCTGGTTCGCCCCATCGTAGCCCTGGCAGCTTCCGGAGCCCCCGCCAGGAGAGAAGGAATAGCCCTGGGAAGAAGACTCCCCCCAACGCCAACACCAGCACCATGGTTGCCGCACCAGCCGAAAGGAGGCGGGGGTAGGGGGCAAAGGTGGGTACTGTAGAAGGGAGTAACTAAGAGGGTGACTTGGGAGATGTAGAAGAATGGGAGCAGAGGGCTATAGAAACACAGGAGGGGAAGGAGAGAGTGGGATACAAAGATTAGAGCCGAGATAGGAAGTGGGAGGGGAAAGGGAAAAGGGTGAAGGGTTTAGGGGAGAGGAAGAATGGAAATCTACGAATGTGGAAAGAGGGTGTGAAAGGAGAGATAGGAATGGAGTGAGGTGAAGAAAATAGTGGGAGGATGAGATAAAACGGAGGAGAGGGAGTCTGGGAGAGTCGGAGGGCGTCACAGTCTCAGACACGGAGTGCTAGGTCTGCTGTCTCACGCCCCTTGGCCCCCTGCACCTCCTCAGCCCCTCCGGATCTCGGGCAGCCTCGGTCAGGGGCGGGAGGGGGCGTGCCTTTATTTACAGTGCTCAGCGCACCCCGAGCCAGCCACCGCGGCAGAGAGCTGGGAAGGCGTGCGAGGGCTCTGTAGACGGGGAGAAGCCCGGGGCGAGGAGACGGACGGATGCGGTTTGACAACTTGTAATTGTGTAACGTTACCAGTAGTTCAAAATTTAAAAATTGGAAGTGCAGCGGGCATTTTACGCAAAAAAATCTGATAAGCGGTAAGTGCTCTTGCCTGTTCTCGCGATAGTCACAGACCACCACTCACAAAGGTTGACGCTGAGGCAAGACCTTTACGTGTAACATCCCTACAACAAGCGAGCTCTCTTACAAGGATTAGAGAAAAAGAGGACACATGTTTTCGTATATTTCCCTTTAGTTTAGCACAAAGCTACAGGTTGACGTCGGAAAAGACTGCACACGGTCAGAGAGGAAACAGAGTTAAAACTGCAAAAGAACATTTCACATTGCGGCAAAGCAAAGTTTGAAGTACACACATCCCAACAATATATATGCGTCAAAACTGAAAGATTTAAATATTAGTGAAAAATAAGTGATACCTTTTCTATCCTATTTTCCATGAAAAGGTGCGGACCACGCCATGAACGCCACCAAGTTTCTCCGAGGCGAAGCAGAAATGCCTTGGAGAAACGACCTGTGATTTTCGGATTCGGGGTGTGTTTTTCTTTCTCTCCTCTTCCCATTGGCTGGAATGTAAAATTCCAGCCAATGGGAAGAGGAGAGAAAGAACATGAAAAAGCACGACCCGATTCCCAAAATGACGAGGCTCAAACTGACAGACGCCCCTCTTCTCCAATGGCTGGCCTCCGTTTAGGAAGCCAGCCAATGGAGAAGAGGGCGGGTTCAAGCCCCACACTAAGAGACATAAGATCTCGCCGGCGAGACTGCGCAAGCGCAGCCTACGCAGGCCGAGACCTAAAAACTGCCGGTGCTCCGCACCGGTGAGACCCAGCCCACTTAATGCCCTGCCTTCACCTCACCATTCACACAGCAGGTGGCTGTCTCACTTGGGGCTAAATGGTGGTGTAAAGGCCTGATTGATAGGTGACAACCAATGGCACACCTGCCAAAAATTGGCAGAGGTTCCAGTACCCACCTCTTGGTTTCCCCTCCTCATTTAGAGGTTAACACAGTGGCCCAGCTGTCATGACTCCATGGGATAAACCCCTGGGTGGACCTTTTGGCCAGTGATAATACCATCAGAGAGGCTGCCCTCAGACCCCTTTTAAGACAAACCTTTATTTCCATTGTCAATCCCACTGGCATTGCTCCTGTCCAGGGCAGCTCTATCAACCATGGCGGTCCTGGACAGGAAAAATGTTAACTGCCTCACACTCTGAGAGAAAACTCATAGCATGTGGAGGAGATTAGACTCCACATTGAGGGTGCATCCCTGGTGACAAATAAAATTTGGCTAGGCAGTCGTGACTTGGGTGATGGAGAGGGAACCTGCATCACTTGAGCCGTACTGCAAAGACATGTAGAATATTAAATTCCAGTAAGGCTTGGGTATGTCTCGAAACCTAAAACTGCTTGAGACAAAAGCAGACTGACACCCAGTGAGATTTTTGATCTACTCAGAGTGTGAGACATGGAATGACTGTGACAAGATTTATTTGTTTTGCTATTTAATCCATGAAACAGAGCTCTTCAGTCAGCTGGGTTTCATTTTTAATTTGAGATGGCATGGTGGGCAAAAGTACTATGGCCCCAATTACGATGCTGGATAGATGGGCGTCTGACCAACATTGTTTCGAAAATGAAACCAACCGGCTAGTAGTCATCTGACAAATTAGGACGAGACTGCCCCTGAGGCGGTCGGAAACATTCATTTTCCTATTGCAGCTTTTGCAGTGGCCGGAAAAGGGCAGCAACACAACCTGTATTGGATGAATGGATGTTTGCAAACATCCATGCAGCATGTGGCGCCTGGCACATGGGGTATGAATCTATGGGGGAGCACTCAAAGTGTCATCCAGGCTTCAAAGCGGAGGCCACGGACGGACGGGGTCCATTCTACGAGCCCCAAAAATCAATTTCCGAAAGCCTTACAATGTCGGTCGGACTTCCATTGAAAACTGTATGAAAGGGACAATATAATCCCTATGGCGGTGCCTGAGCAGGCACCCTCCTATTGTAGGGCATTATATTCCAACTGACGTTGGACAGGCTCCTTGTGCCGGTTGGAAGCGTCAGCTCTGACCTCCTTGCATCATAATGTGGCGGTCGAACTGCGGCCCCAGATGTCGGTCGGACCACAACCAACAGCCTGTCGGTTGCTATCCGACCAACTTCATAATGAGGCACCAGATGTTGAAATGCTCCCCTATAGATGAGCAGTGGTTAGACTTATTGGAGGCAGTCGTCCTGTCATCGTGTGTGTGTTTGAAACAGAGAAACTGACCTGCCTCATGGTTCCTGAGACTGCAACACATTAAGGGCAGCCAGGTCACTTCATTGTGTAACACTGGGGCAAACTAAGCCTTAAACAGACATATAAGTGCATGAAATAAGGAGTGGCTGATGTCATGCATGCCTAGGAATTCCAGTGTCTGAAACAGGAACAGACCTATACCAGTCAGATTTCTGACACTTTCAGTCTCTGGAACAATGTACACTAATGCGGGTGCCGATTCATGCGTTTTTCATTTTGAAAATCAGGAGTAGTTTGTTGCCACACATATTTAGGAATTTCCTATTGTCTCAGATAGGGTTAAACTGACCATAAACAAATTTAGGACGCCTTAATGTTCGAGGTTATAATCAATACAATACATAGTGAAACTGGGCTTGAAACAGAATTAGATTGCTGACTGGGAGACTTGAGAATCTCTCTTAGTCTGAGAACGAGGCAACCTGACCCACATAGAAACTTGTGAAACTCTGTCTCAGGCAAAGAAGCAGACTGAGCCCAAAACATACTTTTGAAAATGTTTGTGTGTGGGTCTGGAGTAGACTGACCCGCGGAAAGGCATGCGAAACTTTCAGTGCCCGAGGCAGGAGCTTACTCATGATGGACATGGGAAGCACTGAACGAGTGAGGCAGGCACACAGACTGATACCAAACAATCTTTTTAGCTTCATAATCTTCGAGACAGAGGCACTTACAGTCCTAAACAAATGATGTTTCAACCTCTCATAAAACAGAGGAACAGGCTGACCTAAGACAGACAGTACCTTTTGCTACTTCTAAAAGAGCAACAGGTTAAGTAAGAGTTAATACACACTGACGTCTGTATCTGAGAAAGGGACAAAGTGACCTAGCAGACGTGCAGGACCATCACGTTAATTATAAGAATAGTCTGAGCTCCTAGAAAGGTGAATCCACTCATACCTGAGGCAGCGAGAGGGGCTGTACTCTCAGAAAGACGCAGATGTCTTGCTGCACGAGATCACGACTCGAGCGTGTGAACCGTGTGCTCCTTAAGGAGACAGAACAACCTGACTACAGGCCCAGAAACAGAAAGAGACTAGCATCAGAAGACATGTAAAATAATAGCTACCTGCGGTTCAGAGTAACTCCATACTTTAATAATGCCCAGATGAATAGACCAGAGGGAATATTGCTATCCGAGAATAGTAATAATTCATGCTTCAATATGCTCAGTCTTAAACGGGATGTCAGAGCTTCATGGTGCTATTGATACACCGCCACTTAAAACTGCTCTTCATTTTATGTTCTGCCGAATGTAAGAATGAGAGCTGAATTTCTTCTGCAGTATGACATCCTTAAATTAGCTTTCATTTATTACAAGCATTTGGATATTAGGCATTGACTTGTGTCTGTCTTCATTTCATGAAGTGAAATGTTGATCATTTACCTTTCTATTGTATCTTTAATTTCAAAATAATTGTGTGGTGTTAATGCCTCATTGTTTCCACCTATACAAGATGAAATTCTGGGTCAGCCATTCATGGTACGGGCATGGATCCATAGGTTGTACTAACTCCACCTAACCATAGTTCTTGCATTCCAGTTGGCTAAACGCGAGTTCAAATTTCTGTAATGCCAGCAGTCAACCTGCAAGTAAATCCGTTCACTGCAGCGAGGATAAACCAGAACTGTTCAGAAGTGGCCTTGATGTCCTGACGTTAATGGGAATTCTAGGCTACTACACCCATAATAGTATGGGCCACAGATAATAGACCTTCAATCTAAGGCTCGGTTTACACAGATTCAAGAAGATTACTTTGCAGAGAGCCAGCCATTCCCTTGGGTTACATAGCTTTTGTTCTGTATTTTCATGCAAAGCAGTTATAGGTTCATGCTTTAGACACCTACGCCAACTGTTGACTTACTGAGAAATTACAAAGGTATGCCACAGACAACAGAGCCATCCTTCATCTAACAGATCCACTATAGGCCTTTACTATAACTCTAACTTTAGTCTAGAATCATCGACCAACAGCTATCAGAAACCAAATGGCTCTCCGCTGCTAATGCTCAACTGCCTCCATGACAACGAATTTACTGCCTAGCGTCCATCGCCCCACGACTCTGACTACCACAGTGTCTTTTCCTCCGGGCATGCTCACACTATGAAGATTTTGCCTGTTTCATTTTTTGTGTGTTTATCTGTTCAATAGTTAATTGATGATGTTTTGTAAGTAATAAAATACCTCAAAACGAACTTAAGGGGGCGATTGCAAGTCCTTTCAGAGTTCCTTGACCTTATAAGAGCACTCAGCCTGTGACCTCATACATCTACATGGTTACATGGTCATGGAACTCTTTAATGATTAGCAATATCTTGATTATGTAAATTTGAGAACACTTTAAACCATATTGATTTCTTAAAGTATCTGTCATGTTATATGTAATATAGAATAGTTACACTGTCTTATTTATCATTATTCACCTCTGCCATTGTATCGACTTGTTACTAGATACAATATCTCAGGTAAAATGCTGTATAAAAAAATTAATACAATAAATGAAGACAGCAGAGCTATCTTTCGAGATGTAGAGCCTTTACAACCCAAAGTCTTCAGCAGCTGCTCGAATTCAAAGTTTTCATATCCATTACAGGTTTATGGGTTAAAAAGTAAAGCTATCTCTGACGTACCAGTGCCTTTCCAGTGCTGTGTCTCAAGCAGCAGAGATTTCACTCATTTTGCGGATCCTTTCCAGACCAATACCTCCGACAGTAGCAGAAACGCTAATGTTTGAAATATGTTAGTTGTCCATGGCTTTGACAGCAGAGCTATCCCTCAGGGTACAGTACCTTTAGTAGATTAAGCATCTGACACCAGACTATCTCTGAGGTTAGAGAGTCTCTGTAGACCTTTAGCTTTGGTAGCAGCACTAACCTTAGAAATTCAACTCTATTGCCGGTCTGAAATATGACAGTGCCTTTACAGGCCCGGTCTCAGACTGTTACAGAGTCTACGGGTCTTTCCACAGTACCCCCAGCCCGCATGCTTTAGTTATAATGAAGGTTAATGTGTTTGACGTCAGAGCTATCCCCGAGGTCACATTTCCCAGGGCTATTGCTTAAGTTGCAGTGCATTTGCAGGCCTAGGACTTTGAACAGCACAGTCAGCCTTTTAGTTTCAGAGCTTTTACCGGTCCATGACATACAGAGGGGGGCTGTCCCTAAGGCCGTAGTGCTTTCTTATAAGGCTGCAGAGGTGACCCTCCAGTTTTAGAACAAGTACAAGCTCATACCATAGAAAACAGAGTAACTGGTTAGTTTGAATTGATACCTCTGAATGGGTTGTTAAAATCAATATGTGTGGCTGTGCGCTTGTAGGGAGGTTTTGGACAATCCCTGAGGGTTTAGACACATACTATTCACATACTATTGGCATCAGAGTTCCTCTCTCTCCCGTCATTCTCACTGAAAGGAAGGCTACAGATTTGACATTTATGTACCCAATCACAGTATAGTGTTACTGATCCCGTTGGCTGGTTGTTGACATGTTGTGCTGCCTCCAGCCTGCACCTTGATCAAGAGCTGGCTGTAATGGGACTCCGCTATCAGTAGTGTTATCATTCCGGTGACTGTCCAGACAGCCATTCCCAATACTGACACCTCCTCGCTAACGCCACATCCATGCTGTATCTGCACCAGAGGCCGAGCGACTGAGTCATGCACCTCTGCTCTGCCTCATCTCGCACTAACAGGCTCTTGCCACACCCACCTGTCAGGGAAGAAAGAAATTATTGTAAGCTATGGGAGAACATGGAAAACTTACTATTGATGAAGTTTAACCATCCAGTGGCCTCCTGGATACCCAGAGCTCTTATGCCATGAGACCATGAGAGAGAGTATAATAAATGAGCTGAACTTGCCCCAGGAGTGGGGTAATTCTTTTGTGTATCTTGAATACCCTGAAGGAGTGGAGCGTAATATATATATATATATATATATGTATATTTTTTTATCAGATTGATATAGCCTGCTGCGCAGGAGAAACGCGTCTTCTCTTTCTTTGCGGAGTCGTGGGAGACCTAAATATAATAAATAAGCCTAATTTATTCCTTCCATGTGTACGTGCCTCTTCTTCTTGGAGCGGGTTAGACTCTTATGTATGTATGTATATGTATATATATATATATATATATATATATATATATATATATATATATATATATATATATATATATATATATGCAGTGGATGTGTTGAAGCACTAAGCAATGCCGAGCCTCTGAGGAAAGAGCGAAGGGCTCTGAAACGCGTCAGGCTGCATACGGCATCCTGCTGGGGTCAAGATTGGTGTGCCAAGCAGTTTTTTACCTGAATAAACGCCTGCAACAGCGAGTCTCCTACGGAGTGCATCTCTAACTGGGGACAGTTTGGAAGCTTTGATATTTCGCGGCAGTCCCGCCGCGAGAGATGCACCGACCCTTGAGGACTGGGAACCACGAGCCTGCCATTCAGACAAGCTCACATGTGGGTAGGGACTAAGGATATAGGACTGCGTAACACGCCGAGGTCCATTCAGGATTTCTAATTGAACACTGTGATACTCAAAGTGCATCCATTCAGGATTTTAGGAAGACACACACTACATAGTCCATAAGACTGTGCGCCTAGCTCATTTGAGGAGCCTATTGGAGGGCATTTAATGCAGTGGGTGTGTCGAAGCACTAAGCAATGCCGAGCCTCTGAGGAAAGAGCGAAGGGCTCTGAAACACGTCAGGCTGCATACGGCATCCTGCTGGGGTCAAGATTGGTGTGCCAAGCAGTTTTTTACCTGAATAAACGCCTGCAACAGCGAGTCTCCTACGGAGTGCATCTCTAACTGGGGACAGTTTGGAAGCTTTGATATTTCGCGGCAGTCCCGCCGCGAGAGATGCACCGACCCATGAGGACTGGGAACCACGAGCCTGCCATTCAGACAAGCTCCCATGTGGGTAGGGACTAAGGATATAGGACTGCGTAACACGCCGAGGTCCATTCAGGATTTCTAATTGAACACTGTGATACTCAAAGTGCACCCATTCAGGATTTTAGGAGGACACACACTACATAGTCCATAAGACTGTGCGCCTAGCTCATTTGAGGAGCCTATTGGAGGGCATTTAATGCAGTGGGTGTGTCGAAGCACTAAGCAATGCCAAGCCTCTGAGGAAAGAGCGAAGGTCACTGAAACGCGTCAGGCTGCATACGGCATCCTGCTGGGGTCAAGATTGGTGTGCCAAGCAGTTTTTTACCTGAATAAACGCCTGCAACAGCGAGTCTCCTACGGAGTGCATCTCTAACTGGGGACAGTTTGGAAGCTTTGATATATATATATATATATATATATATATATATATATATATATATATATATATATATATATATATATATATATATATATATATATATATATATATATATATATATATATATATATATGTAAAATATATATATGTATATATATGTATGTATACGTATACGTGTATATATATATATATATATATATATACCCTGTCGCCGATTTCACTCTTCGCGAGCTCTCAGTTAAGGAAGACTCTGTGCACATTAAAGTAACTGCTGTTTAATCACAATGCGTTTCGCCTGAACAACAGGCTTGATCATGTGAAAAGTGCAACCAAAGTCGACAACCTTTGTAGTGGGTGGGGTAATGAACAGCGAAAAGGGACTTGCAGACATCCTAATGGCAGATATGTTGGAACGTTAAAACAACACTATATAATGCCATAATGATGTATAGTTCGTTTGCACTCAAAGTTAATAAAATGCATAGATGCCAAGCATAAATGAATAATTCAAACAATGACACAAGTCCTGTCAAAGCCTAATGTCGGCAACGGACTTGCACAAATCATAATGGCAGACATGTTGAAACGATAAAACAACACTGTACACTAACATAATGCTGTATAATTTGTTTGCACTCAAAGTTAATAAACTGCATAAATGCCAAACATAATCGAATAATTCAAACAATGACACGAGTCCTGTATATGCCTAGTGTTGGCAATACGATGCACAAGTGTGTGCCGTGTGTGTGTCTCTCCTTACGCGAGTCAATGATCGTGTGTGTAGATGTTGTATCTTGTACTGCAGCTAAGATGCTCATCGTAATGAGTCCTCCACTAAATGTTGTGCCGCTGAGGGTGGTAATGCTGGTGAGTGCCTGGCTGAATCCCCTGGTGACCCCATAATGATCCCCCATTGAGCACTAAGTACCCCAGAGATAGCCCTGTGACGGCAACTAAATAGCCCCAGAGAAACAATGAAAAAAGTGAAAAAATTGGAAAAAATCGCGGGGATGAGATCAGAAGTCTGAGGTCCCCCCATCGCAAAGATTGGCTTGTGGCCTGTATTGGCCTGTGCCAGATAAGGTCTTACGGGGCAAGACAAGAAAGTGGTAAGTATGAGACAGAGGCTGGAGAGTGCCCCCCCTGATCCCAGAATAGCCCAATGTAGTAGATAGGAAAAGTGACTGTGTGGGCGCTCCTACAAGGTTAGCTGCCGACTAAAGTCCAAAAGGAGATGTAGAATTACCATCATCCCACTGAGGGTTGTTGATGTGACCCGAAGTGCTTCAGTGCTCGTGGAGAGAGAGAAAGGGTAGGAAGCCTGTGCTGGTGGATGTCCCCTTCCTTTCCTCCTGTGAATGAAAAAGAAAACAGTGATTAAAAACAGGATCACATGACCCTGTGACATTACAAGTTTTAAACATTCTGACATGTCTAATCTCATAGTGTACCTAGTCGAACTAGGTTACTGGACGAGAACGAATGATGCAAAGGAGAAAGGGCAACAATCCTGAGTGAAGGAAATAGGAGAGGAGTAAAAGTAGAAAGATATGCAAGAGAACCAAGCTATGTCTGGCACAGTTGTGGAACACATCATATAAATGTAAACCAAGAGGTTTGGAATGTCAAACAGGCATGAATGTCACATGTGGTTAAATGCACACAGTGCTGCGTCCTGGCGCTACTGTTCTGTCAAATGTAGGGAAAGTTCCTCCTCTTGGTGAATCCCCCCGGGGTCTTAGTCTGGAAATCAATTATGTGACTGGATTCCCTTTGACAGAGATTCAAGATTCTGTTGTCACCCCAGGGAGGTTGTCTATCTGTTCCAAGATGATGAAACTCATCTCACTCGTATTGGAGAAATGTTTCTCCCTGAAGTGGCGTGCAACAGGGTATTTGGGGTCAAAGTTGGTGATGGCTGTGCTGTGCTCCAGAATGCGTTTCTTAGCCATGCAAGTGGTGCTGCCTATATACCACAGTTTGCAAGTGCATTCTATGGCATATACCACAAACGTGGATCTGCATGTGAGGAATTGAGTGAGCTCTTTGTCCACTACATTGTAGCTCACCTGTTTGTGAAATCTGCTGTTGTTGCATGCTTTGCAATGGTCGCAGGGGTAAAAACCCTTGAGGCCCTGCAATTTGCTTTGTGGATAGATGGTGATGTCACTATGGATGAGAATGTCCCTGATGTTCCTACCCCTCCGGTAGGTTATGCTTGGTCTTTCAGGGATAATCCCCCCAATGACATTGTCACTTTTGAGGATACCCCAATTCCTAGTGACAATCCGTTTGATGTCCCTAGCGTCAGAACTGAAGGTCATGATCATTCTGGACATATTACCATCGGTCTCCTCAGTCTCAGGTTTGTCAGTAATGGTCAGCGCTCTCTCTACCGACCCTGCTCTCTCAAGTGCCTTCTTGAGCACCCAGTTGGGCTAGCCCCTCTCTTTGAAACGTTCAGTGATGTTCATGCTCTCCAGTTGGTATGCTTCTTCTGTATTACAGTTCCTTTTTGCCCTCAGCAGTTCCCTGTAGGGAATGCTTCACTTCAGGGTTTCAGGATGACTGCTGAGGGCATGCAAGACACTGTTGCCTGCTGTTGTTTTTCTGAACAGAGAGGTGTGTACCTTGTTGTGTTTGACCTCAAGTTTGACATCAAGATACTCAACCCCGGTCCTGCTGATGTTGCCACTTATAGTGATGTTCTGATCGTTCACATTGAGTTTCCTGATAAACTCATGTGCCCCTTCCTCTGATTCTTTCCAAACAATGAACAAGTCGTCAATGTATCGAAGCCACATCGACACATGTTGAAAATCTGATTGGAAAGCCGGGTTGGACCGGATGTTCTCCTCCCAGATTCCCATGAAGAGGTTCGCGAAACTGGGAGCGAAACAGGGTCCCATGGCTGTACTGGTCACCTGACGGAACAGAGTACCATTGAACATGTAGATGTTATTCGTGAAACAGTACTCTGTCATGTCCAGCAGCATCCGGGTATGTTCACGAAATCGAACCGGTCTGTTCCCTAGATAGTGTTTGCACGCCTCCAAACCCTGTTGGTGATCGATAATGGTATAGAGACTTTGCACGTCTAAGGTGATGAAAAGAGAGTCATCGTCCCATCCGAGGTCGTTGATCCTCTTGAGAAAATACTTGGTATCTTTGACGTTAGTAGATAGATTGGCCACATACACCCTCAGAAAATGATCTATGTATTTGGATATGTGCTCAGCCACACTGCCTCTCGATGAAACTATGGGCCGACCTGGAGGTCTGGGGGGTCCTTATGTTTCTTCTGGAGAAGAAAAAGGACTGGGAGGACCAGGTAATCTCTTTTGAGATAGCCATATTCTTCCCAAGTTAGAATGCCCTTGTCCTTCCACGTCGTGAGCAATTCCCAGATGACTGTAATGCTGGTGTTGTATCTGTCATTGCTGACGGGTTCGTAAAACTTCCTTTCATCAAGTTGTCTACCTGCTTCAGTGATGTACTGTTCTCGGTCTAAGATGATGATGTTCCCCACTGTGTCTGCCGGGCGAATGATAATGTTTTCATCCTCCATGAAGGACTTAAGAGCCTGTCTCTGTTTATGTGTAAGGTTGAAATCCCAGTTCCTTTGGCATCTCCTATTTCTGTGTCTAGATTAATTGAGTGCTTTGCGGACACACTCATGAAACGTATCAATGTTATCGTGTGGTAACACAGGCATGAAACTAGACTTGAGTTTAAAGTTGGTACTTGTGGATACACACACACATATACATATAATGCCGCATTAAGGCAATCATGCGCTTAAAAGGTGTAATAAAAGAAGGACTAACCGTGAGCAAAGCCGTGAAAGGGCTGAAATGCGTTGGTTTGAGTGTCACCAGAAGATTAAATGAAGCATACTCTAAGCCTTGAGTGCCCTGTGGTTTGTATTAAAAAGGGTTCGGCCCCAATGCAGAGCACCCGCTGGTGAGCGCATTGGATTGGAGGATCACATTGCAGGTATATGTATGTATGTATGTATGTATGTATGTATATATATATATATATATATATATATATATATATATATATATATATATATATATATATATATATGTATGTATATATATATATATATATATATATATATATATATATATAAAATTCTACCTTTATCTGCTTTTGGTGAGGACGGTAGGCGTGTAAATCTGGCATGTGGTTTCCTTTACACTTGAGATTATAATATAATGGCCATCTCCCAAAAAGAAAAACCTTATCCTTTTAACCAACATCACATCATCAATAATCACCAACAATAAAGGTTCTAGAAGTACCTTTTGTTTGATGTTATCTAGTTGCGTTTTAAAACCAATTGTGAAAGCATTCATTAGATCACCTCTTTAAAGGACCTGGCCAAAGACAATGCACCATAATGTCAACATCGATCTGTAAAGGTACGAAGACTTGTGCTAAGGCAGTACAATTCTGGACAGCCGTCTATGGCGCTTCTAGGAAAGGGGCACAATAAAGTCAATCGAAGCGCCATAGCTGGTTCCATTCCCAGAGGATGTCACTTCTCCTAAGGCACCAAAAATCCCTCCCCTGAGATGAGCGGTAGTAAGATTCACACTATGAAACTGCTGGGAGGAATGAGACCTATTCACACACTGTGTCACCAAGGGTGGAATAAAACACTCAGGGGCTTCCTAGAGAGAGGTGAGACCCATAAAGTGCTAAAGATTGCAGACTCTGCAGAGTGAGACACACATCAACACAGTGTTGATAAAAGTGAGGCTTGTGGAGTGGCAATGTGTGCAAGCTGTGCCACCAAGGATAGAGTGAGGCATACATGGACTCTGTAGGTGAGGCTTATGGAATGCCAATGAGTGCAGTCTGTGGCACTAAGAGAAGAGTGAGACACACATATACACTACAGAGAGGGATTAAACATATGGTGTGTCCAAGCAAAGAAGAGAGTTTCTTAGCATGAAGGAACAAGTCTAATAATGTGCCACTGAAGGAAGGAGCAGGCCCATTGTTATTGAATTTTTCAAAAATGGTATAATGCATCATTTTTCAATGTCATGTCCTTATTGTTGACAAGTTATATGGATAATCTCCAAAGTGACCATATAACATCTTCGTGAGAATCGTATCTGTTTCCTTGGGTGTTTACAGGGTCGAAACAGAAAGTAATATAATTCACTGCAAGAAAGTCTGAAGCACACCCTTAGTTTATCACAATTTTTGTTCATCATGTTTGTAATCCAGTTTGGATGATTGATTTAAAAAGTTACGTTGTAGACACAATTTTCGGTTCTTGATGAGTTATTGTGCATTATTACTGTTTAAAAATGAGGGGGGCTGATAATCATTTTTTAATCATTTTAGATACCCCTGAGGAAGGTCGAAATAAGACCAAAATGCATTGGGTTATTCAAATGTATTGGAAAAATTGAGTTTGTTTACATGCCTGTGAATAGGCCCGGATGGGCAATTCCTGAGCAACTAAAATGCTGAAAACATTGAACTTCATTTCTTTGACATGGCGGATGAAAATGGACTGAAAATTGGAAATAAAATTGGATGAACTTGGTTAACACTATGGAGTACGAGTGAATATGTTTCTCAAATGTTTACAAGGCTGTGCAACTCATCTGGGGCACGATTTTCGTGTGTCACAATGTTTGGATACCTGCATGTCTTCCCATAGGAGCAAGATAGACTATAAAAGTCTGGTATCCCTGAACTCAGAATTTAATAACACATCTTTTAGGAAAGGTGTTTTTTAAATCCTGTGTTTGAGAACAGCACTTTTAGAAAATTGCTGTTCTCTTTTTTTTTGTCAAATCTATTTATCGGCATTTGTAATTTATAGACATTACAATACTTGTGAATTTCCAGACATTACATCGCTGGGGTTGTGACCAGCCCCTAAATATACAGAGCATATTTAGTCCCCTTTAGTGCTTCAGTGTGGTACGTAGCTATGCCCGGAAGTAGTATATGTACCAGGGTATGTCTTTAGCTTGGAAGGCCTATGTGGCCTAGCCCCTTGCACAGAAATGATTGAATATAAGAACGGTAAAATTCCATTTAAAAAAAGAACATAACTAACAAACTGCGGCCTGGTCCTAGATATACAGTATGTGCTGTCCCCCCTTCCCCACCCCCGCCCTATGTCGGTTCCCCCCATCCCCTCCCCCCACCTCCAGAAAGTTGCTGTTCTCTTGTCTGCCCTTTCTGTGTGCCTTGGCCTGTTTGTGAATTGACTGTCTGGTCTGTGAGTGACAGGGGCTGGGTGGCTCCCAGAGGCTGAGTGGGCCGTTCCTGGGCTGAATAGCTTCATATGCATCTAGAGTGGTGGGAGGGGGTAGCACCTGGGCCTGAATAGGGCTGTACCTGCATTCCACAATGAGGTCTCCACCTCCTGCTGGGCGGCTGACGACCCTGCCCCACTCTCTGAAAGGAAGGGAGTGGCCAGGAAAACAAAGTGCTCAAGGAACACCTAGAACTGGTTCAGACCGGGCTCAGAGGCCTCCTGCACAAAGGAAACAAATACTTTTAGGGGTGTAAGTACAGGACCCCAGACTACAGAAAATTAGATCATCCTGGAATCAAGAAGGAACCTTTGCCAAGGAGAAAGCTGGAAGACTGAAGAAGGAAGACTGTCCTGCTGTTGTTTTGCTGGACTGACCTTCAGTTGCTTTGCTGCCAAGGAGAGGGGAAGGACTTTGCTTTGTGCTGTGTCCCCTTGCTTGAAGGAATCTCCAAGGGCCTGAAGAAGAACTGGCTCCCTGTTAAGAAGTTCCAGGAACAAAAGGACTTCACCCCCAGCTCCCCTGAACTCTGCTGAAACAGTTCTGTCCTTCCTAGAGTGCTTGGGCCTGTTGTGGTGCCTCTGGAAGTTGTACCTGTGTTGGGAAACTGGAAACTAAGATTTTGAGAACTTTCTGTAAAGTTTATTGCATCGCTAGCTTGCGGAGCGCATCCCCGTCAGGGCGAGGAAATTACCGCTGCCACGAAGGCCAAGATCGTCACAGCACCTATCGCCGCTGCCAGAGTCGTCGCATCCTTCGCTTGAGGGACGCATCAGTCCGGTGCGGGAAGATTACCATTGCTGCGAGTACCGTCGCAGAGCCTGTCATCCGGGGTGAGATCGACGTACCACTTGCTTGCAGACCGCATCACGTCGCTGCGAGAGTCGTCGCAGAGCCATTGCATCAAGGGGCCGCGAGAGGAGAAGATTGACGCTGAGCCGAGCATCGTCGCAGCACCGGAGATCGTCGCTGCTCCGAAGATCGTCGCATCGTACCTTTTGCGAGCCGCTTCCACCGAAACCTGTGCACCGGAATCCATGCAAGGTATTGCATCCCTCCCCATACAGACCGGAGTCGACGCAACACGCCCGCTACGTCCAGCGGGGTTGTCGCATCACCTCCCCAGGGTCTCAGGAGTGACGCAGCACTTGCTTTTCAACGCTACAGCTTCACTTGGAACTTTTGTCGCATCTAAAGGTACTGTTGGCTAAAACGTGACGCAACTGTGGATTATTTTAATGCAACCTTAAGAACTCATTCGAAACCATATTCTTGAACTGTGTATGTTGGATTTTTGTCGTTTTGGTCTTGTGTAGTTTAGATTAAATACCTTTATTTTTCTTAAACGGTTGTAGAGTCAGTTTGTGGTGTTTTCACTGTGTTACTATGAGTGTTGGTACAAATACTTTGCACATTGCCTTGACTGCTCGTGCCAAGCTACCAAGGGGGTGAGAAGGGGTTATCTAAAGAGTGTATCCTTCTTACCCAGACTAGAAGCAAGGGTCCCTAATTGGACAGTGGTACCTACCTCTGCCAACTAGAGACCCCCAGTTCTAACAGCGCATCATGGCGGAAGGATCGATAGATGCATCAGAAATTCTGACGCATCTGTTTGGTAAAAAGTCACGCATTGCTGGAGTCGTGTAGCTAGCACGACGCAACTCCAGCAATGCATTTTGTGGCCTATTCCCACTACACTGCGTCACTCCTTACGCCTGCTTCAAGCAGGTGTAAGGTTTTCACACAGTGGCATCCTAAAAGTGACGCCGTGAAATCTTGTAGATTTCACTGCGTCACTTTTACGAGGCTTTCCTGCGTGGGAACGCCCGCCTGCATACATTATACCTGACGCAGGTATAATGTGATGCAGGGCTTTACAGTGTGACGCATCTCCCTAGATGCGTACTGTTGTAAATAGGGCGCATTGTTTGCGCCGCATTTTGCGTCAAAAAAAGTGACGCAATTGCAGGGCAAAGAGGCGCAAGGGGCTTGTAAATCTGCCCCTCATAACTTCGGCAAAAATAAATCTAGATAAATACTTATGGAAATGTCCAAAAACGAAATACCATAAAACCCAGGGCTGTAGTTATACATTGTTTTGGGGTTTGAATAAGGGCACTGATTAAAAGACAGTAAAGCTTTTAAATAGTGAGTGTGCATGCTCTCTCGTGCCTGAGCAAGAAGCACAAAGGGATTGATTTCCCGCCCGGTGTTGGTGTCCAGTAATCGGGACACCACCGAATAATTACAAACAGATGAGTCACAAACGTGGTTCGAGGAACACAGGAACATGTTTCTAAAAATAAAAATGAAAGCAAGGTAGCGGTGCACTGTTGATGAAAAGAGTTCAGCTCGGCGCCAACAAGGCAAGTGGCCACGAGCGGGGGTATTGCAGACAGCCTCGCGCAGCTGCTGTCAGCCTTTCTCTGCCAGTTTCACAGACAGCAGGGCTGCCCCATGTTCTCTGCCAGCCTTTCATGCAGCATGGCTGTCAGGTTTCCAAGAAAGAGAAGCATGAATGAATATATGTCCGTGTTTTTCACCAAATTGTGTTTCGTCCCTCGAAATGTCAACCACAATTTGCTTAAGTCCAGCATAGATCGCAGGACAGGTCATTGCTTCTGAAAGGTTAATATGGCTGTGGCAGAATTGATCATATGGTAGACGAGAACATTTCCCTCTGCCTCACATCTGTTGACATTTCGGGAAATCACTCTAAAGGCAGGTATGTCTCTGCACAGCAAAAAGATCTGCTGTGTCAAAGCCCCAGGCACTGGTAGCACCTTCTTCCCATTGCCTAGTCCAATCACAGTCTTCATATCAAACGACATTTCTTGACTGCCTTTGACACATGGGTGTAAATTCACCAAAATGCCTGCTATAGATGAAGTGAACAAGAAGCACACTTTCACCCAGAAGACATCACAGGATTGAACTCTTAACCCACCCTTCACCCCTCAATGGTTTCCAGTTTGCCTCTTTGGGGCTAGAGTCAGGACGGTGTATGAAAATTACAAAAAATACACATGGCTCTTGTAACCGGCCTTACTTTTAGTTCCTGACATTGTCTCCATGATGCCTGAGAACAGGGGTAGCAAGGGCCGTGCCAGGTGTACCGAACACGGGCAAGCTAAGGATTGCGGCTACTACGACGGGCTGCCACTAAATGAAGCTGATGACAATACGGATGGCTGCAAATCTGAAATTAGACTTCAGTGGAGGTTCACATTTCAGAATTGTTATTATTTTTTGGAATACCATGCTGTGTTCTTACAGATGTGTGCCTTTAGATTATGAACTCTTATGCCCTGGAGCTCTTTTCTGTGTGACACTTACATGCAAGTGCTTCGTAATTTTTAGGTGGATCATCTCTTAACCAGGGCACAAGTCCTTAAAAAAGAAGTGGGCGGACTAACCTAGTTAACCAGAATGGATGATGGAATCACGGTGCTTGACATCATGGCGTGTGACATCATGGCATGTGACATCACGGCGTGTGACATCATGGCACGTGACATCACGGCGTGTGACATCACAGCATGTAACATCACGGCACGTGACATCGCAGGAAGTGGCATCACAAGAAGTGACATCAGATCTTAAGCCCTCACATATATGTTTAGCAGGTCTATATCATGAGTATATTGGAGCACATTTCGATACTGGGAAACCCTCCTGATTTAGGCAGAAGATTTACACTTTTGTAAGCTACACATAAAACTGAGTTGCCTTTTGTGACCGTAAACTTCCTCTACCCATAGGGGAAGATTTACAAGAAAGTGACGCATCTATAGAGATGCATCACTTTCCTTGCGCCACTCTAAAAAATGCTTGCACCACCATGGATGCGCCGTATTTACAATACGATTCAGAAAAGGGGGTGGTGATGAACAGAGTGTCTGAATTAAGCAGACCACTCTTACCCAGTCCAAAGATCAGGGCTTGATCCATCACCGTTATTTAGCTCACTGCCCCATCCCAGCTCAGAACCTGGCTATATGCAAATTAGTCTGTCCCTGGCCCAGTGCATCATGGGAACAGGGCAGACCAAACTACCAAGCCAATTCTCCGGGCCGAAGACGGCTGTAATGCCAGAAACCGGTCCCCGGAAGCTTGTTTCCTTCCCAGTGTAAGAATTGGCTTTTGTAGTCTGGTCTGCCCTGTTCCCATGATGCACTGGGCCAGGGACAGACTAATTTGCATACAGCCAGGTTCTGAAACTGGGATGGTGCAATGAGCTAAAAAACGGTGTTGGATCTAGCCCTGATCTCTTGACTGGGTGAGAGTACTCTGCTTAATTCAGAGACTCTGTCCATCACCATCCCTTGTTGTAAATATTTTTGTCCACCCTAAGCGTGGAAGGGTATACTCAGATGTGAGTCCCTTGCTCATTGCACCATCAGGATTCGAGCAAGCCGGGCCGAAGACGGCTGTAATGCCAGAAACTGGTCCCCGGAAGCTTGTTTCCTTCCCAGTGTAAGAATTGGCTTTTGTAGTCTGGTCTGCCCTGTTCCCATGATGCACTGGGCCACGGACAGACTAATTTGCATACAGCCAGGTTCTGAAACTGGGATGGTGCAATGAGCTAAAAAACGGTGTTGGATCTAGCCCTGATCTCTTGACTGGGTGAGAGTACTCTGCTTAATTCAGAGACTCTGTCCATCACCACCCCTTGTTGTAAATATTTTTGTCCACCCTAAGCGTGGAAGGGTATACTCAGATGTGAGTCCCTTGCTCATTGCACCATCAGGATTCAAGCAAGCCGGGCCGAAGACGGCTGTAATGCCAGAAACCGGTCCCCGGAAGCTTGTTTCCTTCCCAGTGTAAGAATTCAAAATTTGCAAACATTCGTGACAAGAATTTTCAATTCTATTAAGGACTAGGAGGCGAGGATTATGCTTTCTCATTTCTTTAATGAAATGCTCAGCAGCCAATAAAAACAAAAACTACAAATCCCATGAACACTTGGGAATGACCATAGAGATTACACTATATAAGGTCCAAACACTAGTCCTTCTTCCTCTTTCTTTGGGGAAACAGTTCAACATCGAAAAACAATCCCAGGTAGAGCAACAACAACAGTTCCAAGCACGCTGCCGAAATCCAAAGGATCCTGTAGCAGATGATGGAGGAATACTGGGCCCGAGAACTAGGAGACATAGGAGACTCTCGAGGAAGATCAACCACATCATTTCGGATCTGAACCTGGAAAAAGATACAGAGCCGTAATATCCAAATAACGAAGAAAAAATCAAAGCAAGTCAGGGGGGGGAAAAGAACAAGGAAATATAGATCTGCAACAATATGCAAATATAATACAGTACATAACAATGCAACATAGTCATAATAAAGGTGGGATAATCCTCGCCTCCTAGTCCTTAATAGAATTGAAAATTCTTGTCACGAATGTTTGCAAATTTTGAATTCTATGTCAGGACAGGAGGCTCTGATTATGCTTGTTTAAAGCTCGTCCACCACAACAGAAGCAACACTAACAATTGGTTTATAATAAAACTGTTTGAAAACAGAGTCTGAAGACCAGTCTGCAGCTCTCATAATGTCAAATAAAGTAACACCCATGGAATAAGCTTTTGAGGCCATTGCCCCTCTAGCAGAATGTGCCCCAAACACAGAAACATCAATGCCCGCCTCAGACATGAGCCAGCGCACCCAGCGAGCCAGAGTAGCCGGTGCAACAGGACGGAAAGGCTTCTGCAAGGCGATCAACAACTGACCTTGCATGTCCGTACGCAAAGAAGCGGTACTCACCTCATAATCCTTCAAACACTGGACAACACAAAGATTGGGATGATCAGGAAAAGAAGGATATGTTATGGAGGAAGTGTTGGATTTAGTCCTCCTAGAGAGAGTGAAAGTAACACCCTCAGGGGTGAAACTGCGACCCGCAAGGTCTAAAGCGCGAATATCCAAAACACGCTTGCAAGAGACCAGACACAGCAACATGGTCAGTTTTGCAGACAACTGTTTACGGGACAACAAAAGATTAGAAGGCCAAGCCTCCAAAAACCTCAGGACAACCGAAACATCCCACAAAGACACATATTTCGGTGTGGGGGTTTCGCAAGACGAATCCCTTTAAGCAGTTTGGAAAGCAAATGATGTTCACCAACAGGTTTACCATCAATGTGGACATGGCCCGCAGAAATAGCAGAACGAAAACTATTAACGGTCCGATAAGCCAGACCGGAAGTGGCCAAGGAAGTCAAAAAATTAATGATTAGACTGACATCCGCTGAAACGGGATCAACTTCCCGTTGAACACACCAATCACACCAGCGTTTCCAAGCTCATCGATACCGCTTGTGGGTATTGGGAGACCAGGCGTTACTAATGAATTTGGCAGCGTCGCTAGAAATGCCAGGGATCGACCAACGATCCCCGAGATTCGCCATGCCAGCAACTGGAGAGTGCCGGAAAGAATGAGGGGATGCGGATCTCCGAGAGGATCCTGCAACAGATTCCACTTCAGGGGAAGACGGAGGGGAGGTGCGCAACACATCTCCAGGAGAACCGGGAACCACGCTTGAGCCTTCCACAAGGGAGCAATCAGAATCAGCTCCGCTCGAAACCGCTTGGTGTAAGCAAGCACTCTGGGAAGCATCATGAACGGGGGAAACGCGTAACAAAGAGTCGATGGCCACTGTTGGAGAAAAGCGTCTGTGGCCAGAGCTAAGGGATCCGGTCTCCAGCTGTAAAACTGGGGAAGTTGCGCGTTGAGGCACGAGGCAAACAGATCCAGGTGACACTGGCCCCACTGCCGAAGAATGGCACGGAAGACTCGAGGATGAAGTCTCCAGTCGCTGAAATCCCGAAGATGTCGGGAGTGCCAATCCGCAACTTGATTGTTGCGACCCGAAAGATACTCTGCAATAACCGTGATCTTCCGGTGTAGGCAAAAATGCCAAAAATCCTTGGCGATCTCCGCTAATATCTTGGACCGAGTCCCGCCCAGCTTGTTGACATAGCGGACTGCGGACACGTTGTCCATTCGGAGAAGAATGCAACAACTCGTCTGTAGGGGAGAAAAACACCGTATCGCAAAGGAACCCGCCAGGAGTTCCAGACAATTTATGTGGAGAGACAACTCCTGGGGTGACCAACGACCCCCTGTCGAGACAGACCCGCAACGGGCTCCCCAACCCCACTGACTGGCATCCGATTCGATCACCAGTTCCGGAGATGAACCGAACAGGGCTCGACCGTTCCAGGTCTCCATGTGGTCCAGCCACCATTGCATCTCCCCCGCACCTCCTCCGAAAGAGGAACTTGATCCGAATAGCGGAGGCCTTTCCGGAGATGCTGAATCTTCAGGCGTTGCATCGCCATGTAATGTAGAGGACCCGGAAAGATTGCCTGAATGGAGGACGCTAGAAGACCTACCACACGTGCCAACGACCTCAACGACACAGTCTGTTTGGAAATAACAGACGTCAATTCCCTCCTGATGTAACGGAGCTTCTGATTGGGCAAGAGAAGTTGGCAAGTCACCGAATTTATGTGAAAGCCCCAAAAATCGATAGATTGAGTGGGAACCAAAACCGATTTCGGAACATTGACTAGAAAACCTAGAGACTGCAAGAGTGTGATGGACCACTCCAGATGTTGCAGAAGCTTGAGAGGACAATCCGCCATAAAAAGAATGTCGTCCAGATATATGATCAGTCTGACTCCCCTGGAACGAAGATGCTCTACAACTGGCCTCAGCAATTTCGTGAAGCACCATGGTGCCGACGAAAGGCCGAACGGGAGAACCTGATACTCGTACCAACGCCCCAGCCATTGAAACTGGAGAAATCGGCGATGGGGCCTGTAAATCGGGATTGACAGATATGCATCCTTCAGGTCCAGACGGACCATCCAATCTCCCTCCCGAAGGAGATCCCGCAGAAGATGGATGCCATCCATCTTGAAGTGTCTGTAAACCACCCCGCTGTTGAAGTCTTTCAGGTTGAGAACTAGGCGAGACCCGCCTCCTTTTTTCTCGACCAGAAAGACTGAGCTGACAAAGCCCTTCGGATGGCGTTCGGTAGGAACAATCGCTCCCTTGCTGAGGAGAACCTCGATTTCGCCTGACAGACAAGCCTGAGAGTGACGGGAAAAAAGCATAGGAGGTGGAAGACGGGTCTGATGCATTGGGTGATAGAACTCTATCTTGAAACCCTGAACGGTTTCTAGCACCCAAGCATCGTTGGAGATCATGCGCCAATTGTTCAGAAAAAATTGCACTCTGCCCCCCAACATCACATCGCATGCTTGAATTAGGCTCACCTGTAGCTCCGGAATCTTGATAGTGGCCCTGGTGTCCACCAGATCGCCCTTTGCCGTATTGACCTTTTCCTTTACGGGAAGGGTAGAAATTGGCGCGAGTGGAATAACCAGAGTCATACTGCCCACCACGCTGCTGCGAGGCTCCTCTCTGGGACTGCTGCTGCGACCCACGGCCGAACGACCGTCCCCGCTGTCGTCCGGCCTTGGCAAAAACCGGGCGCATGGCCCGGTGCAAGGACGCCTGTGCTTTATCAATTCCGCTGAAGGCGGACACAAATTTTGTGAGCTCCTTCAAAAAGGGTTGCCCAAATAAAAGGCCCTGTGCCTCCAGACCGGCCTCTGAAGTCGCCAATTCCGCCAATTTGCGATCCAACTTGAGGAGAATGGACCTACGCCGTTCTGCAGAAATCGCGCAATTAGCATTCCCTAGCATGCAGACCGCCCGCTGAGCCCACTCGATGAGCTCATCCGGGTTGACAGTTGCTGAAGCTTCCTTAGCTTTGAAGCCGAGATCTAGGATCTTGGAAAGGGGGCCAAGCATGTCCAGTAACTTATCCTGGCAAGACCTCCAGGAACGGTCCAGGCCCTTTTTAGGATCCTTTGAATATTTCTTAAGGTAGGTAACCATCATCGGGTCCACTTCCGGAGTCTCAGCTAAGTGGCCCGCAAGGTCCGGCCTCGGGCATTCGGAGCGAAGCCTAGTCCGCACTGGCGCTTCAAATGGCTGGCGAACATGCGCCTCAAGATAGGCGGCCACCTCCGGTGCGGGTAACCACGATGACGAATTAGGATGGACAATGTCCTCTGGCTCAAAATTCAAAAGGAGAGGACGCGCAGGGGCGTCAACAAAATGCTCCTTGCGGAGACGTTTTGTCGGAGGGGGAGAATCCTGACCTGAAGAGGTCTGAGCATGGTCTGACTCCTCCGTGCAGCGTGACGCAGAAGATTTGGGCTTTTCCGAAGTCAAAGTCTTCGCCAGTCTCTGAAAGTCTGAATTATGAGGGTTACGAGGCGACTTGGCGGACTTCTGGGATGGAGGCAACCAGCCCTGTTGAACAGCATATTGATTCAAATGACGTTTTAGAGGATTTATAGCTCTAACAAGCGCCTTATTCACTGAAAGTTGCACTCCTTTATCCAATTCCTCCACCAGGTTATACTCAAGAGAGTCATCCTCTTGTTCATCATAAAAACAGTCATCATCTGCGTCATAGTAATCAGCCATCGCACCAGAGTGCAGAAATTCAGTGCCCACAAGATGACTGGAACAGATATTGAGTATCAAAGATACAAATAAGGGGGAGTGACCACCCCAAAGCAGGCTAAAGTGAGGCTGGAAGAACCAAACTCAAGACAAAACAATTAGAATGTGGAGGGAGACAAGCCTGCCAACAAAAATCACTCTAGGCAGAGCCTATGCACACAATAATAGCAACCAAAGCACTTTCCTGTGCTCCGGCGTAGACCGGGGTCGAAAGTTCAGGGCTGTGGGCGTGAGCGCTGGTGAGAAGCGTTCCTTCACTCGACCGGCGTGAGGAGACACAGCCTGAAGCCGGAAATAAAGCAGCGCGCATGCGCGACGCTGCTGCCGCTGAAACACCGGCTCGAGAGCGCTCGCGCTCTCCTAAGAAGCCGACGACCCCTGCTCCCACTCCACCAACGCAACCGGGCACAAGCGGCCAGGCGCAGGGAGGCGAACACACGCTCCCAAGAAGACACGCCGCAAGACGGACGCCCAAAACACCGGCACCGAAAGAGGAGCCGAACGAAAAGTACACAAGCACCGCGCACAAGATATACAAGCAGCGGAATGCAAGGCAAGTGTAAACAACAATAAGCTAGAACAGCAATATAAGCAAATGTATCATAATAAAGGTAAAGAGACTTAACTGGCTGCGGAGCAGCAAAGAAAGAGGAAGAAGGACTAGTGTTTGGACCTTATATAGTGTAATCTCTATGGTCATTCCCAAGTGTTCATGGGATTTGTAGTTTTTGTTTTTATTGGCTGCTGAGCATTTCATTAAAGAAATGAGAAAGCATAATCAGAGCCTCCTGTCCTGACATAGAATTGGCTTTTGTAGTCTGGTCTGCCCTGTTCCCATGATGCACTGGGCCAGGGACAGACTAATTTGCATACAGCCAGGTTCTGAAACTGGGATGGTGCAATGAGCTAAAAAACGGTGTTGGATCTAGCCCTGATCTCTTGACTGGGTGAGAGTACTCTGCTTAATTCAGAGACTCTGTCCATCACCACCCCTTGTTGTAAGTATTTACAATACGGCGCACCATGGCAGAAGGATTGACAGATGCGTCAGAAATTCTGACGCATCTGTTGGCGAAAAAGTCACGCATTGCTGGAGTTGTGTCGCAAGCACAACGCAACTCCAGCAATGCATTTTGTGGCCTATTCCCACTACAATGCGTCACTCCTTACGCCTGCTTCAAGCAGACGTAAGGTTTTGACACTGTGGCATCCTAAAAATGACGCAGTGAAATCTTGTAGATTTCACTGCATCACTTTACGAGGCTTTCCTGCGTGGGAACGCCCCCCCTACATACATTATACCTGATGCAGGTATAATGTGACGCAGGGCTTTACAACGTGACGCATCTCCCTAGATGCGTCACGTTGTCAATATGGGCGCATGCACTGCTCTTAACACCTTAAATCAGGGCTTGAGTTGACATCTCCAGCCATGCTACCTGTATATTGCATGTCGCTGGAGGGGCTCTGATTTTTGGTCACATAGTCACTACAAATGTCTTCCTGCGGGTTAAGTGTGCGCGTGTTCCTCGACAATGGAGAAACCCTCTCCAGCTATTCATATCAAATATATGGTAGGAACCCTCTGTGAGCAGATCATGTTATTTCAGAAAGGGGGAGGGAGAAATGCCTTGAAAAAAAGCGAGGTCAGGGAAAGGCCCAACTCTTCCAAAGAGAAACATCTTTTATTAATGTTCTGAGTGAGAGCTTCTTACTTGATAACTGGGTGCAGATCCGAGGCTGAAAATTCCTCCTGCTGATGGGCATTTTTAGAATTAGGCAGTCGCGTAACAAACCTTGAGGAGGCCCCCCAGCAAATTACATAGATCGGCCCCTCTCTGGACTCACTCAGTTACTCTCAGGCCAGGAACCTGTGCGGAGTTGGCCCCCTGCTGCTCAGGGCCCCCCTGCAATGCGGGGGCTGCAGGTGTCGTCGTAACGCCACTGAAATTAAGATACATGAGATCTGATCCTTCCTTTTACATCATGTGCTGTTCTTCATGTCCAATGAACCTCATCAATCCTCACTGGTTACATAGGTCTGCTGCCCCATGCTGTGAGGTATGCAAGCAATCATATTTTTGATGATGTTGCTTGACACTCCTTCTAGCCATGTCACCTGGATTTTGCTGTTACCTCTTGATAAATGTGTCAGCTTGTCTAGTTCAGGGACACCTCATCTGATGGGGGGTGTCTTCTTGATTATATTGTCTCGCATATCATGTCACGCATTCATCAGTACTGAGTCATCTGCCATGCACTGTAATCATCTAATGGTTACTGAGTCTACTACAGTAGCTTATGGACTCACTCCGACTTTGCCTCAGGGGAAATCTGTATATCAGTTTGAGTATGGTATAACCCCATCAAGAAATTTGTGTGATCTGGAATGAGGTGCCACCTCCTCATAGGTACTTTGTTATCTAGCAGATGCTGTTAACCCATCGCGAGTATCTTGGCATTCGGACTATACTGACACCTGATGATGATTACTCATTTTTATCTAGCATTTGGTGTAACTCCATTCTTTCATCTCATCAAGAATACTGAGCCATCTGGTCTACAATTATGGATACTGTGTTATGAAGCGTATGGAGTTTTTGTGAAGCTTTGTAAGGTGGCTCCTCACTCTGATGATTTTGTTCTTTATGCTATCTCTTCATCATGAGTAGTGCTATCTGGAGTATGCTGTGGTGACAAAAATACTCCTGGTGAGTATGTTTCCATTTAGCGTATGATATTATCCTATCACTAGGATTGTGTACCATCTAGATTACAGAGTCATGCCATCACCAGGATTGTGTCATCTGGGCCATGATATCACTTGATGAGAGTTATGCTAATTGTTCTAAAGTATAGCCTAATGCCATTGGGAGGATTGTACAGTATTAATTAAAGCATGGCGGCGACCCCACTCCACTCAATCTCTAATCCTGAGCATTGTTTACCTGCCCTCAGTGTGAGCTTTGTAAAATCCTCAGATGAGTCCCTCAGCCGTAACCAAGCAGAAAGGCTTTGGAAGTGAGAAGAGCCTACACAATCACACCCTCCTGGCTTCACTTAAAACTATTCAAGGTTCCACTTAGTTAACGTTTTACCGTATTAATTGAAGGCTAGCGAAGTGTATGAATAATGGATTATTTTTGAAGGTCTTGGAATTAAAAACATCCACCAAATGCACATATTTATTACAATTTAGTCTTCACAGTTTCTGACAAATGCTTATCATTAACTCATTTTAATTCAGCGGTTCCAAAAGGACTTCGACATTTTCTAAGTGTTGTAAATAACAACTGTTAAACTTACCCAATATAGTGCTCGCACTCAGGAAAGGGTAGAATGTTCAAGCTGGGCAGCTGGAACAGCACGTTTGCCAACTCTGAGCATTCACCTCACTGAGCCACCTAGATTGGTTACAGAATCTCACTACTGTGGAACAAACCTAGGGAAAGGTGGGCTGGTGAATTCACAGAGCAGAAAGCACCCCTCAGATCTTGGTGCGTTGGTTATCATATAGTACTCACTCCATCCATCCAGTGCCTGCCGCTACATAGAAATGCAGCTGAAGCTCTTGCTGTAGAATCCCAGGATATCATGGCTCACTTATATAAATAATTACTAATACTCTAACCGGCTGTGTAATGGCCGCGAATTTCCTTCCCTCCCTCTTCTTCACTCTTGTCGGGGTGTTGGTTTCAGTGCCCGAGCAGTTCAGACTTCACTCTCAATGAACATAGATTATTAAAGCAAAGCGCCTAAAGAGCCATCGCCTTACACGTGGACAGATATTTAGCTGCAGCGCATCACTCTCTGTTATGCATGCGTTACTTTACTAGCACAACCTGGCTCGTTCAACAAGATGACAACAAAATGCAGAATGCAGGGCAGCTTCGTGACAGACCATACAAGAGGGACAACAGACAGTGCTGAAAGACCACGACCTTCAATGGAGCAGGCAACAGTATTTGTACAACATCCCCTGAGGGTCAATGGCCTTGCATGCATGTCTCGATGGAAGAGGCTTTCATTCCTAGAATGGGAAAGGGACGAGATTAACAGGCTCCGCCTGGTAATGTTAAAATAACACATGGAGTTGGAATGCTCCACATTTCCTCGTTGTAATTATGGTCTGTAAGACTCGGGGGGGGGGCTGCTGAAATGCTGATTGCCATATGCCACCCTCGAAAGCCTGTTGACAGTAGTAGGAAGGCTTCTTTTCTTTTGTGACACCTAGCACTACAGGCTAATGGACCTCCAGAGAAATGTGGGGCATATTATCAAGGACTGGTGTTAAAATTATCGCCGTTTTATCGGCAGGAAACTGCCGATAAAACGGCGATAATGGGCTTGATAATACGCCCTTGTTAATTCCCATAGAAGACCATGTTCTGATGTTAACATGGGCTTCTATGGGAATTAACAAGGGTGCATTATCAAGCCCATTATCGCAGTTTTATCGGCAGTTTCCTGCCGATAAAACGGCGATAATTTTAACACCGGTCCTTTATAATATGCCCCTTGGTGTATATCCTACCCACATACTTAAGCCATTGTCTGTGCATTGTGGTCAGTCTGGCTTTGTAAAAACCTGAGGCGGGTCGGGGACAATCGATATTTGCCCGGCGGTATTGCCTCTGTGACCCTCTAGTTATTTAATCAATGAAGAGGCAGGCGCTGGAGACTGGAAAGCAGGAAACAAGGTTTTTATTCTCTCCGGAGGAGAACACAACGAAACGGACAGAAGGTATCGTTCTGAGGTGCTCTAACTGCATCCCTGAGGCCTGGCCTCTTATACACAAGTTTATCTTTTTATTGCATGTAACATATTCTCGTCGACACTTTGATGTACAGAAAGACATCCTCAGATCCCCCTTTGGGCCCGTTCCCACACACATTTACAGTTGAAGTCCCCACCCTAGTCACAACAGGTGATGAGTATCACGCAGCTGGATATTCCGCCGATTCACGGAATGTGGGGGGTTTGATCGGATCTCATGGAGTGGGGGCTTTGATCAACCCGGGGATCCTTTGATGGGGGAAGCTTTCTATTGTACGGGGAGGGGCAAGGAATGGTATCGGCAGAGCTGGGTGTCGGCCTGGGAACGGGGAAGACAAAACGGGCACACAGGGAAAAAGGGGGTTTGCATCTTAGGGCCGGAGATCATGAAAGGGAAAGCAGGGAGGTGTCGCGCTGGGAACAGGATGAGGGCCTGGGGCAGAGCAGCGCCGAAGAGGGGTTTATGACTCAAGGCAGGTGCAAGCAGGGAGTGGTCAGCGTGCAGGCTTAGTGAAGGCGAAGGGCTATGTCAGGGGCCAGCAGCATGCAAAAGGGTTCGCTCTGATCGGGGCATCTTAAAAAAATGGCGGGCGCGCACGACAAAAGTGTGGCATCAGGGGAAGAGGCAAGATGGCGCAGATAATGTTCACCAAAACGTACTAATTTTCAACAGTCCTCCCTTTAACATATTCAAGACATCTTGCTGGTTCATTTTCTACTCGGTTCTATTGTGGTGGGCATGAGAAAGAAAACGGTAGGAACCCTAGAGGAAAAGAGTTGTAAACAATACATTTTAACATTTCTAGTTTTTAGGAGGTGGGCCTATTTGATAAACTTTGATCAATTTGTTTAGCAGGAAAGTCATAGGAATGCAATACAAAAACGATTCTGTAGCGAGAGCAGCAAGCATATTTCATACTGTCAGGTTATTACATATTGGAGCATGATCAATACAATGGCGGCTGGGAGAGAAATGAGGTCTAGCAGAAACGGCGATTGGGGATGTCAAATGTTCGAAGTTTAACGAGTTCTCATCATTCTTTGTTGCCTTTCGTTGGCGCTGTTGAGCACCGGCGGTGGAGCTACAAGTCCAGCTCTGTTCTAAGTTCTGCGTTGCAGGGCACGACCTTTTCCTCGCGTTACTGGTCGGAAAGGTCCGTTTCGCCCTGTGTCCTTTGAGGTGTTTGTCAGAAAGTTCAGATGGAAGAAGAGCGTCCAAAACAGTCCATAGGGTAGGTCAGAGGAAAAGGGGGATGGAGCAAGGCCAAATTAGGAACAAACTAGGGGAACGAGAGACTTCAAATAGGCGGGCGTGTGACTGAATTCAGAGAGCGGGGACTTGTCGACAGACACTGGACATCGAGCAGGGGCATCAGGTCGACCCTTTCTTCTCATGTTGTCGAAAACAGTGCCTCGTCCTGCAGCTCTTTTCTGTCGTGGTCTCGCCTTGGCTAATGTCGCAGGTGTTCCCTAGTCTGCAGTCAGGCCTCGTGCTCCCACATCCGGTCCTTCTCTCCTCCAACAGCAGTACCCTTAAACAAGTTTGAAAAGACAGTCTTTAGAGAATTTGCAGATGAAGATAATCAAAAAGTCTATTTCTCTCCCAGCTCCAGGCAAAGAATGAAAAATTGCCCGTTCTATTAGTGTTCACAACTGGCATATGAATGGCCGGTGACGGGCCTGTTGGATTTACTATGACTTTCCTTTAAAATTATTTATCACAGTCACGACAGTTCATCTGATGGTGACCCACCTTCGTGAGACGTTAATATGGTACTACACAGGTATTTTGCTGAGAGACGAACATGGCTAAACATTTCCTTTCTATCGATGCATCCTGCCTTTTAACTACTACGGGGTTCATTTCGATGATTTCTTTACCTTGGACTAGTCTGTTAACCTTGTAAAACGTCATTCTGGATCCTACGTAACCTTTTACAGCCCGATTACTTAATTAGGAAGGACAGGGGTTTTATGGGGAGCAACCAGGGACATAGGAAACTTGTGGTAAGGGACCCATCTCTCACAACCGGAAATGAGGGGTAGTTTCATAATTCCAGTTTTTGGGCGGCTGATACAGGGGAGGTAACAGGGGTGATCATTTTTCCGGTCTGGGTATTGCGACAATTCGGGGAGGGGAGGGTCGCGTATTCTGAGGTCCTTGTTTTATACCATAGGAGCCGTCGACATGTAGTTCCCTTATTTCGGGCCAGATTAGGGAACCTCTGTCGTCTTACCTGTCCTTTCCCTTACGGCCCAACCTCGGTTCATTGACTTCTAGCGGAAAAGGAGAGGTAATGACGCGGCCTCAGGGTGATTGTATTAAAGACACGTTTTTGTGCAAATACTGACGGTATTTGAAGCCAATTAGGAGGTGTGCTAGGGGTGGCAATCTGCCAATTTCGGGGCTAATCACTCGGAAGAGTGGGAGTGCAAAAATAGAGGGAGAGAGAGAGAGAGAGAGAGAGAGAGAGAGAGAGAGAGAGAGAGAGAGAGAGTGCAACGGCAGGCTAAATAGTACACGTGCAACAGAGAGGGTGGCAGTGTATTCAAGAAAGGCTATTTAGTGCATTACACAGTAAAGGGCATTCACGGGTCTGCGTTAGAATCTTGTAATCATGCAGTTTGAGCATTAGACAGGGTAGAGGGGACGTGCCTTGAGAAAAAGGAAAGAAGAAAGGAGGTACCATTTTGTCGCACTTCTCGCATTCTCGGTCCTTCGACCAGTTGGGTCGACGCCTCAGTCACACACACACATTCCCTCACAGTTTCGCATCATACGTGACATGGGTTCATTCGTCCGGTCTGGTTTAAGGGTGATCACTTTTTATCAGGTTGTGCTAATTTTTCGGGTTTGTTCGATACGCGAGTAGTTTGCAGGCGCGCTTAGACACCACCTTGCGGTGCTAGTCCGCTTCGTGTATTAGACATGGCAAGGCTTCAGATCTTCGCCACACCTTGGCTGTAATCTCTGATGTAACCTGCAGAGGGAGGAAAAAGGGGTGGGGGAGACAGCATTCGCGCATATTCAAACACATGGGTTCATAAGTCCTTTACTTACCTCTTACTCGTCTTTCCTCCTCGGGGCAGGGTCCCCGGGGATATGGTTTCTGGAGTCGAGGGGGGGTAGTGTGTCCATATAGGTCGTGTGCGGGGAAACGTAAAAAGGAAACCAGAGGTGCTTAGTGCGAGGTATCTAGTCAAAGGATGTATCTCACTATCGGGATCCTTAAACCTCTTTCAACGCTGTGGCGTTCTAAGGTTCTTCGGTTCTTGGGTCAGCTCCGTTCCCTGGTACTTTGGAACGTTGTACTTTATAACATTTACATTATTTCATTTCACCCTCCTTTTACATTCCCTCATTTACACCGTTCGTTTTACCCATCCTTGGAAGTCGAAGTCTTCCTCTACGCGAGAGGTCATGAGTCAGTCGCGTACTTTGAAGGCGGAGTGTCGTGTTGTCGATCCGATCCGTCCTCCAGGGCTGGGCAACCATCTTCTTTTAACCTTAAAGAGAGAGCAGAGTAGGGTGCACAGAAAAGAACTTTCCCACCGATCCCACATTTTTAAAATAAAGCATGCAATACCCGTCCATAGTTTCAAAAACTTTATTTTGCAAAATCATTTCAGCATGAGGATTATGAGGGTGCGGTCGTATTTGGCCGGTCGTGGCAATGGCTAAAGTGCGTACAGTGGGGGGTGTCGTTTGCAGCAATAAAAACATCGGAAAGTTTTACTCATTCATTTGTAAGAGACTAAAACGTCTATTAATTGGCTGGGGGTTCGGGGGGCATTTATTTTCATAATTTAGAAGCATAATCATAATAGTGGTAATCAGATTTCCTATTTGCATACCGTACGTGTGCGTCGTAAATGAGGTTTACATCAGTTATAAAAATATAATACACTGTACATTTGGAATCAACATTTGTAACGGGGATCCTTTCATACTGTTCGTCGAGTGAGTTCTCCTTGTCTTTTCTAGCCAAGTGTACAAAGGATCATATAAAATCTCAGAACATCAAGTTTATATTAGTGCGAAGGAACACCACGAGGTGTTCGTAAGTTCCGATTGATACCAGCGCCATTTTGGGCGGGGCCGGTTCAGTCCGGAAGCAGCATCAGGGGGAAATGTTTCCCATTACTGGCAGTTTGGACCAGAGTCCTTTTCGGCAGTTCTAGAATTCATGCTAACAGAAGGAGTGGCAATGTCATGTTTGTTTCGTTGGCGCTCAAGGCAGCCGTCCCTTACCGGAAACCTGCAAAGGCCGAAGGTTCCGCCGGGGACCTTTGTAGGATCTTCAAGGCTGTGGAGATGCTGTCGGAGATGGGGGCTCGTGCTCCAGGGGGCAAATGTTCGAGTTATGTTGCTGGTCAAAGTTACTCTAGTGGCCGGGGCCCGCCTTCCAGCGGACCCAGACGCCATTTTGAGGCCCTACAGGGGCCACTCTCGTCGAGTTTGCAAGAGTGGGAGAGATCCTTCGGAGTGAAAGGAAGAGGGCTCTGTTTTGTGAAAGCGGGACGTTCGGCTGGGGTGCAGCTGTGATGCCCCCACCTGGGGGGGCGAGGGAGACTCGTCCGCATCGTCTCCTTCTCCCGGTGCACTCCATGCCGCTCCTTTTCATCGCCCCGCAGGAAGGTCTCTCCACATCCGGTGTTCCCCAAGTCCTGTGCTCGGTGCTGTGGGAGTATGGCCACCTGTGGCGCGCATTCGGCGCGGCACGAGTATCAGTGCAGTCATTGCAGGTTCGGTGTTCCGAGAATATGGCCACCATTGTACGTTCGGTGCTGCGCAAGTACTGGGGTGCCACCATGGTGTGTTCGGTGCTGTGGAAGTATTGGCACCATCGCCTGACTGGGGGTGTTCGGCGTCGGGCCGGGGGCTGGGAAACCTCCTATCGGTGGAGGTGGGAGAGGCTCGTCCGCGTCGCCTCTCCCTCCCAGCCCAACTTGGACAAATTGTTGTGGAGGTACGTGCAGGACATCCCGCCGTCCAGAGCTGCTGCGGCTGTTACGGAAGAGAAAAGGAAAAAAGGTGCCTCGTTCTCCTCTGGACATGTGGCGGGACTGCTTAAGTCTATCCAGGCCCGTTGCGGCTGGCCGAGGAGACATGTGGCGGAACTACCTACAACTGCCCAGGCTGCTGGCTCCTGCCTCTCCTCCGGCTCCCCCATACGTTAAGATTTCCTGACCAAGAGTTGGCGGCCGGGCCCGCCTTATATGGGTTGCCGTTGGTTGGGCGTAGCCGTAACCCTGCCCTACTTTGGAAGGTTCCAGAATGAGGGGGGGGGGGGGCGAATGTTCTGTTTGACTTTCATTTTCTACAGTTTACCGTTATTATTCCTTGTTTGTTGTGCTAAATTAAAAGTTCAAGTTCATTAATGGTCTACGGATTTTGTTTTACCATTTCTTTCTTTTCAGGTTGCTTTTATGCTAAGTTTCTGCTAACAGAGGTTGAGTAACACGGAAACACGTGTAGAGGGATGACGCAGATTTGTACATTACATACACATAAACTCAGACGGGGGACAGTACAAGTACGACATACAAAGACCCAAGACGAATATAAAACAGTTATTGGTCATAATTATCTCTTTCCGTCTGTGAATTTGAAACGAGGCTGGGTTCCCGTCTTGACGTTGCCCGACCTAGGAGAACTTGAGCATGCCGCTGAAATTGTCCTGGCGAAATCTGTGCCATCGGGCATAATCAAACGTGGTGGTTCTGTCTGGTCTGTCTATGTAAGTCGGGTTCTTCTTTGTCTCGCGCTTTTTCTCGTACTGCCGGTCTGTCGTTCTTGTCGGCCCTTTGCCTTTACTCACGCTCAGTAGAGTCGGGCATTGGGCTTTCCAGTGTCCGACATACCTACAAAAAGCGCATTGGGCTGGCCCTAAGTCTGGTCGTCTTTTGCATAGTGTCGGGGGATAAGTTGTGGGTAGCGATGTCCTGGGGTTGTCCTGTCGGTATATTTCTCTATTTGGTTTGTCCTCGTCTTTTCTCTGTCGTTGCATAGCCTCTCTGCGCCACATACCGAGACTGTCGAGCATAATTGGCGTTGTCTTATTATTTCGAAGGGCTATTTCTAACGTTTCTATTTTATCAAGGTCAAAGGATCCTGCCAGTGGCCACTGTTTGTCTTGACTATCTTCGGTATACCTGTGCCACAATTTATTATAGGCTATGGTGACTAATCCATAGTTTATGAACATGTCCTTATTAGGGGTGCCTTCTAGTGGAGCTATATGGTCCACCTCTAATACTCGGTCCGGGCTAAACAGGCTATTAATCAGTGGGGAGAAGACAGACATGACGGCTCGTAACGAGGGACTAAAAAGTCAGCACTGCCTATCTTATCACTAGGTGCAAAGACCGGACAGAATATTTCTATTCAACGTTGTTTGCAGGCAGTGAATACCTCATGGATCAAAATAACAAAAGACCAATAAATAACAATGGGGAGAATGAGTAGGTCCGCAAAGATCTGCGTTACCTACCCTTTTCACTATCTGCAAAAAGGGTGGTCTCTTCCCTGTTTGCAGACAGGGAATCTCCAGGAAACAATAGTTTGCGAACAACAGTTCAGTTTCAAGTGATTATTGAGTGGGGGAGAAAAAAATAAGCACGGCTGCTGCCCTACCTATCCTCCACTGTTTGCAAAGAGAGAGCCCGTTGTTTCTCCGTTTGCAGACAGTGAATCTCCAAATAAATAAAAAGAGCAATACTAGTATTTTTGAACAATCAAGCAAACAAGCAATTATTTCGCAACTTGTCGTGATTACACGACCTTACCCGGACCGTGTGGACAGTTTCTTGTCTTCCGAATCCAGCGCCCGATCGTCCTCTTTTTCTCGTATTTCTCACGGCACTCCTGATGGTCCCCAGTCAGGACCGTAGATCACTCGAGAGAGGTCTGTTCGGAACTAGTGAAGTTCGGATGATCGGCTGCCAGACGAGGGTCTATTGGGCAAGAGCTCTCCCGATCGTTGCAGTCGTTCACTCTGTCGTCGGGACCTCTCCCACTGGATCCACGAGTCGCTGATGGGCCCCACGCTTGGGACGCCAATTGTAAAAACCTGAGGCGGGTCGGGGACAATCGATATTTGCCCGGCGGTATTGCCTCTGTGACCCTCTAGTTATTTAATCAATGAAGAGGCAGGCGCTGGAGACTGGAAAGCAGGAAACAAGGTTTTTATTCTCTCCGGAGGAGAACACAACGAAACGGACAGAAGGTATCGTTCTGAGGTGCTCTAACTGCATCCCTGAGGCCTGGCCTCTTATACACAAGTTTATCTTTTTATTGCATGTAACATATTCTCGTCGACACTTTGATGTACAGAAAGACATCCTCAGATCCCCCTTTGGGCCCGTTCCCACACACATTTACAGTTGAAGTCCCCACCCTAGTCACAACAGGTGATGAGTATCACGCAGCTGGATATTCCGCCGATTCACGGAATGTGGGGGGTTTGATCGGATCTCATGGAGTGGGGGCTTTGATCAACCCGGGGATCCTTTGATGGGGGAAGCTTTCTATTGTACGGGGAGGGGCAAGGAATGGTATCGGCAGAGCTGGGTGTCGGCCTGGGAACGGGGAAGACAAAACGGGCACACAGGGAAAAAGGGGGTTTGCATCTTAGGGCCGGAGATCATGAAAGGGAAAGCAGGGAGGTGTCGCGCTGGGAACAGGATGAGGGCCTGGGGCAGAGCAGCGCCGAAGAGGGGTTTATGACTCAAGGCAGGTGCAAGCAGGGGGTGGTCAGCGTGCAGGCTTAGTGAAGGCGAAGGGCTATGTCAGGGGCCAGCAGCATGCAAAAGGGTTCGCTCTGATCGGGGCATCTTAAAAAAATGGCGGGCGCGCACGACAAAAGTGTGGCATCAGGGGAAGAGGCAAGATGGCGCAGATAATGTTCACCAAAACGTACTAATTTTCAACAGCTTGCAAACCTAACCCCAGAGAGGAAGGACTGGTTTGTGCAGAACCCAGATCAGGGCCAAGAACTCTTTATATTTATTTATTTATTTATTTATTTTAACGACTTGTAGAGCGCCTGGTGACCCGAAGGCATCCCCGCGCTGTAATGATTTTGATATCCAGATGAGATGGAGGAGAAAAAAGGAAGAAAAAAGGGGGGGGACGTTATTTCGGAAATAGAAGTGTTTTCAATTTTTTTCTAAAAATAAGATAGCTGGGTTCCAGTCTGAGGGAACGGGGGAGTGAGTTCCATCTGGTGGAAGCTTTCACAGAGAAGCGTCGGCCACCAGTGCGTGTCTTTTTAAATTTGGGGATGATGGCTAGATGTTCATTCTCGGACCGCAGGGATCTGGGAGCTATATAAGGCGTTACCAGGTCGCTGAGAATCGGGGGGCCAGCTCCATTAATCAGTTTGTAAGCCGTGCACATGGCTTTGAATTCCACTCTTTGACGCACCGGGAGCCAGTGCAGGGCTTTGAGGGCAGGTTTAGCTGACACTCTGGAGGGAAGGTTCATGAGTAGTCGGGCTGCAGCGTTCTGTGTTCGTTGTATTTTAGCCAAGGTGACCTCAGGGGCACCCAGGTAAACCATGTTACTGTAGTCCAGCCGTGACAATATTAGCCCTTGGACTAGGAGTTTTCTGGAGGTGGGCGGGAGTAGGGGAAGAATCTTGCGGGTGGTGCGCATAAGCCCAAAACAGGTTCCTGCAGTTTTGGCCGCTTGTGTTTTCATTGATAGCTCGGGTTCTAGCCAGACTCCTAGGGTCTTAATTTCTTTTTTCGGGGTGGGAATTTCCCCGAACACGTCTGGCCAGGCTGATGGGGGGATGGTCACCCATTGCTTTCCCATGAGCATCACTTCGGTCTTCGACCCGTTTAATTTGAGTGAAGATTCACACATCCAGCTATAGATTTTCGTAAGGCAATTTGCCAAATTGTCTGGGTGATCGTCTAGTTGGGATAGGGAGACGACCAGCTGTGTGTCATCCGCGTAACTCACAATTTTGATGCCGAAGGGTGTCACCACGTCTTCAAGGGGGGCCATATAAGCATTAAAAAGCGTAGGGCTTAGAGATGATCCCTGGGGGACTCCGCTCGTGAGGGGGAGGGTGGACGAGTGGTGATTGCTGTCCCATACCTGGAACGTGCGCCCGTCAAGGAAGGACTCTATCCACCTGAGCGCCATCCCGGTGAGCCCTGCTGCCGCCAGCCGTTGGATGAGGACACGATGGTTGACTGTGTCGAAGGCTGCACTAAGATCCAGGAGGATCACTGCCACTGACCCTCCTGAATCCAAAATGCGCCTTGCCTCCTCGATAACGGTCAGAAGGGCGGTGTCAGTGCCATGACCCGGGCGAAACCCAGTTTGGGATTGCCGTAAGATGTTATTTGCCTCGAGAAACTGAGACAATTGTCCGTTGACCAATTTCTCAGCTACCTTGCTGATGCCAGGGAGGAGTGAGATTGGCCGGTAGTTTGCCATGTCTGCTGGGTCTAGCTGGGGTTTTTTAAGGAGTGCTTTCACGACTGCGCTCTTCCAGCTATCGGGGACAGATCCTTGGGCAAGCGAGCTGTTAATAAGCTCTGTGATCGTGGGAACTATGACAGGGGCTACGGTTTTGAGGAATCTAATTGGTGCTGGATCCAGAGGTGATCCGCTTTTCATTTTGGCCAAGGTTGCATCTACCTCGTTGCAGGTTACTGCCCTAAATGTAACTAGTTGGGGGCGCATGCTGCTTCCTGGTTGGCTGGAGGGTGATTCATTGTCCGTGTGACTAGAGGGACAGGGGGGGGGAAGGGATGTTAAGATTCGGGCAATTTTGTCATTAAAATAGGTGGCTAATTCGTTGCTTCGGTCAACAGGGGGGGCGTTGGAGGAAGGAGTGGTTGGTACTTTCAGTAGCCCTTTTACGATTAGGAAGGATTCCCTAGCTAAGTTGGTAGATTCTCTTATCCGAGTGTCGTAGTGGGAGGCTTTAGAGTGCTTAATGGAGGCTTTGTAAAATCTAACAGAGTTCTGGTAGGCTTCCTTGCTGGCGTGCTGCCAGTCTTTCCTCCATAGCCGTTCGGCTTTCTTGCATTTTTTACGTAGTAATCGAAGTTCTGGGGTATACCACGGGGCGGAACCTGGTTTCCCGTTTTTGTCCTCCCGGGTTCTAAATGGGAGTACGGAATCCAGGGAGGTAGTAATCCAGTCTCTGAATTTACTATCGGCGATAGCCGGGTCTTCTGCATGGGCGGGGATAGTTGACTCTAGGGTCCTGGCCCAGTCTTCGGTGGGGAGCTTGGACCAGGCCCTGTCCCTGGTGTAAGAGGAAGGTTTTTGAGATTTCCTGAAAGGTCCTAGTAGTTGGAAAGAGACTAAAAAGTGGTCCGTCCAGGGGAGGGGGAGGGACTCGTTGAATTGCATGGTGGGGGTGCTTGTAAACACCGGGTCCAGCAATGACCTTTGTTGTGTGTAGCTCCGGAGTTTAGGAGGTGGAGGTCGAGAGCCGCTAGATCGGTGATCAAGTCGGCTGCCCCAGTATCTAAAGGGTCATCGAAATGAATGTTCAGGTCTCCTAGTATCATGAAGTTGGTGATGGAGTGGGCCTGAGTTGCTACCGTGTCCAGGAGAGCGTTAGAAAAGGAACCAGGGTGACCGGGGGGGCGGTACAGTAGGATGCCTGTGAGAGAGTTAGTCGGGTCTAACTTAATTGTGAACTGTAGGCTTTCAGAGTCGGGAACCTGCGCGTCGTTGAATTTGCAGGGGAGATAGTCCCGGTGAATAATGGCGACCCCACCACCTCTGCCTAAAGGGCGAGGTAGGGACTGAATGAGGAAGCCCGGAGGGGTGGCTAGAACCATGTCTGATGCCGAGTGTGGGGAAAGCCACGTTTCCGTCAGAAATAGAACGTCGATCTCATGGTCTTCTATAAGATGGTTGATAAGCGTCGCATGTTTAGGGAGAGAACGACAGTTCAGAGACGCAAGTTTGAGGGCTGAGGGTTTGTAGGGTTGGATGGGGAGTTTGAGTAGGACTGGGTGGCAGTAAGTGCAGCTGATAAATGGTCCCTCTAGATCGTGAACAAACTCACAAGAGGAGGCGATGGGGGGTCTGAGACTTAGGAGGTCCCGACGAGAGTAGGTTATCTTAGGGGCAGTTTTATCCGACAGGGGTTCTGGCCCTAGGCCCGGCTGTGCGCAGACGGGCGCAGACGGGATTGCCTTAGGCGCGTCTCCGGCGCGCAAACGGCGCTCCCGCTGCACTCGTCCGCTGCGCTGATATGGCCTGCACATTTGTAGTGAGTGTTATGGGCGTGGCCTCGCAGTGGGTGTGGCTCCTCCTTGGGCCCGCGCTGGCGGTGTGGGCGTTTTCCCCTGTGTCAGCGCTGGCGGTGTGGGCATTTTCCCCTGTGTCAGCGCTGGAAGTCGCTGTGTCAGGGGGGGTCTGGGAGGGTTGCTTTAGCGCGTACAAGTTGGCGCTTCAGTGTAGGAAAGCTCAATGCTATTTAGATCAAACACAGAGAAAATGACAGTTTTTTTAAATCAGTTTGCTGCTTTTGCGCGTGAGAAGTCAGCGCTTCAGTGCAGGTATACTCAAAGCTTTTTAGATCAAACATAGAGAAAAATGACAGTTTTCAAAATCACTTTGCTGCTTTAGCGCGTGAGAGTCAGCGCTTCAGTGCTAATATGCTCAATGCTTTTTTAAAATCAAGCACAGAGAAAATGACAATTTTTAAACTCAGCGTCACGATAAAATAGCATATCTGACATGATATCAAAATGAGAGCAAGATAAGTATAAAACAATATAGATGTGATAGCATATGATAGGTAGAGTAGATTAATAAATCGGATAAGAATAGAAGTTATACATAATGACGTAAAATAGTAAATAACACAATGAACATTCCAAATAGCGATGAGAAGAATTAGGAGGCGTCACAATACAGTAGCATATCTAACAAGATAACAAAATGAGAGTAAAATAGGTATAAGACAATATAGATAAAATGCGATAGATATATGATAGGTAGAATTTGATTAATAAATAGGATAAAAAGTAAAAAGTAGTAGTTAGTTCACTGCGTGTGAAGAATATAGATAGGGGAGAATTGAAATAGAAAAGAGTGACAGGGAGTAGTAAGATGTGAAGCGGAGTAAGAGTGATAGTGGGGGTCATAGATAAAATATTTAAGGTGATGGGGAATAAACAACGGTGATTATTGAATAAAATCAAAGGCATCTCAGATAGTCCTCTGTTTGTTTCTATGATTATAGATAGTAGGGGAGAAGAATAAGGTAGTCCTCTGTTTGTTTCCTGATCCTGGGCCGGTTAGGATAGTCCAGTTTCTAGCTTTCTGAGTGACTGGGTGGGGAGTACAAGTCCTATTTCTATTTTGATGTAGCTTATAGCCAGTGGGATTGTTATTCAGGCTTGTGTGTGCCTGGTAGAAGATGAAGGCAGTTTATTGCTGTATTTTATGGCCCCGGCCATTTTGGGCCATAGTTTTCCGGTTGAATGGGAGTATCTTGATGTCCTAGATCAGCAGCGCGGATCGTGTAGGTGCCGGTATGACAATGAAGGTGCCGGCAAGATGCGGGAGACGTCGCCCGATGCAGTGGGAGCCTTGCGGGGTCTGCAGCCTCAAGGGGGACGAAGGGGGGCTCCGGGCAGTAGTGTAGACAGCCAGGGCGAGGAACGAAGGACGCCGCCCTCATGGGCGGAAGCTCAGCGGTGTCCGCGATCTCCGGGCGGGAGCCAGACGCAGAATGACGGTGCGGCAGTACTATGTGCCGGTTCAGCGGTGTCTGCGGTCTCCGGGCAGGAGCCAGAGGCAGAATGACGGTGCGGCAGTAGTATGTGCTGTCTCAGCGGGTCAGGCGTTAAGGGTCAGGCATTGTATCGATCCCCATACAGATCCAGATTCTGTTAGGCCCCTCAGCACAGCTTTACTTAATCAGGTGAGCACCAGTGGGTACACCTTGTCTTTGGTCAGGGCCTCAGAGTCAGCACTCAGCCTCCGGCTTGCATTCCTCGTCACGAAACGTCACGATTGTCGGCCATTTTGAGGTCAGGCAATTTAGATGATAGACAGCCTGCCAGTTCTGTGCGCTATGTAGCCAACCCTAATCGTTATAATTAGTCACACAATCCCATTGCTGTTTGCCCACATAGGAACAATCCCTCTCAGGGTATGGGGTCGTATTTAGATCGGCAGAGCCCCGCCGGTATTTTTAATTATCATTATAGATGGTTTCTCTCTCAAGTTTTCTATGCAGTGATTTGTTGGCAATAGGATATACATCATTCTAAGCCTACCAACATATGACTCATATGTTTTGATCAGAGACATATCAACATATGATCTACAAGTGCTCTTTTTTGGTACTCCATTAGTTAGGGACAGAATGTTTGTGTCACACAACTAGAGCACCTGTTTGTTTATTTTCTCCATCTTGTCTGTTCAGGTACTTGCCACATTCATCCTGGGCAAACTTGTTTTTGCCTGGTCTTCTCTTGAAACTTCTCCACTGGCTCAGTCCTCTTTCAGTGGCCTCCACTTTGGTTCCTGTCGGCCTCATCTGGCCTCAACGTATAATATCTGAAGCCATCTCAAGTACTCAGCGTCATCTGGCACGAATTGACACTCTTTTGCCCTGCCTGCCGGACAGAGGTCTGGATTTTGACCAGCACATCGTTTAGATGCTTTAGTACCCAGTAGCATCCGCATTCATACCTCGCTGGTAATATCGGGAAAACCTCTTGTGCCCCAACATAAGAGCAAGCCCAGCCATTCTGTTCAATCCTCACAAAGGACATAAAATGGTCAAATGATGGTGGCCTTTTTACAATTGTGCATTTACCTTTTTCATGGTAGCCACATCCATAACACTGGTTCTTTGAGTCTCAAATCAACGAAATAGAATGTAGGGCAGCCTTAAAAACACGTATTATCATAGTGGTAGCAACTAACATCTACATATGAGGTCGCTCAGTCTTCCATACAGTATTTTCGCAACACTCAATAGTGTTCTTTCATTACACACAATGGCAATCATTCACGCACGTAGACAAATCCTGCCCACCTGCCCTTAAACCCCAAATTGATCAGTCTGTCAGACCTCCATATTCAGGAAGGGTGGAGAAAGAATGACAGGCCTGACTTATTAGGGTTAATTAAAATAATGTAAAAAGCAGATGAGATTCTACGCACCCTATCTTTACTACTTTTTCAAAGATCGCTGTCAGGTAGATTGGGTGAGAGGAGCCAGCTGAAGCTAATTTTCTTGTCTTTGTTGTCTTCCTAGCTGGTTAAGGGATCGATCTCGAGTATATCACTAATTTATTACCTTTAATTTAATCCCCTCATTTAATTACTACAAGGTGCTGCTCGTGTGGATCATTTTACATAGGATGATATGTTTTCTTAAAAAAGCCGAGCGGCTGCCATTATTTGGCAGTGTAGAATATTTAAGAAGGGACAGTGCTCACACAGAGAACTGCAGTGAGTATTTCGCCTTCCATTGAAACACGACTCCGCCATTTTTGATGTTGTCCTTGGCATGTCCTCTCCGCCTTTCAGAGTAAATTAGTTTTAGTTCATTCAATTAGTTCAATTTGTCTTCCTTTGCCTCGTTGTTTTTCCTCAGAGAAAATTGTATGGTCCGTCGTAGTTTATTTTCATTGTATTCCACTGATTCTGCCTTGCTTTGTGTGCAATTTACACAGCAGATGGTTTGCAATTGTCCCAGCACACAGCCACAAATGAAAATTTTAAATAAAGACTGGAGACGAGATGCAATGGTGGGGGGAGCGAGGGAAATGAAAGCATTGAAAATTAAAATCCAAGCAGAGGGAAATGCAGCAGCGAGTGGAGCGCATGATTGCCAAGGCCTGTGTGTTGACATGGAAGTGGGGGTTGATGCTGCTGCCTTCTCTGCACTCCATCCCCGATGCTCACTTAATTAATATGTTTAGAGCTTTCTTTAAACTCAGGCTTCCCCCAACACCACATGCAAGCTCCTAGTTTCTTTTGACTCGCAAACATTTCTGTGCTTGGACGGAGATTATGCGATTAGATGTCAGAAAGGAGATTACGTGGTGAATGTGGCAAAAGGAGGTTATATGATTATATGTCAGAAAGACGAATATGCAGTCAATGTGTTGTTAGAGCACAAATTATGCCGTCAGGACAAAGAAATATTAAAATCCCAGTGGCCCTAATGTTATATATTTTTTGTTTTAGTCTAAAAGGCAATTTAAATGCTGTACTTTTATATTACTATATATATTTCGAAAAAGCTCTCTCTTTAGGTTGATGTCTTGGCTATTAATTGCAGGATAAAAATATTACGCTATGCATAAGACTCTTTGAGAAGTTTATTCTAGACTGAATTTCTGCCGAATAAGGTGGAGTAAGAAAAAACATAGAAATGTTTTTTCGATTTTTGGAGTAGATATAACTTTAACTAAAAATGAAGCAATTTCAAAGAATAAATGTTAGACATGACAAGGAAGAGTTCCAGACAGAGAAAGTAGTCAAATATGTGTAATAATCTAATTTATTTGATACCCCAAGAGATACTACATCCGCGCTGCCACCTCTCTCTCCCCCTCAAGCACTGTCCGAGGCCAGCTTCGCAGAGAGGAAATAAGAGAGACCCCACACATGATGCTACCCAAGGACACCCAAAGGCTCTAATAAAGCCTCAGCAAACCGCTCAACCGCTCCCCCCCCCCCCCACCACCCCTACCCTGGGTGCCCCCTAGCAATGGACCCGCCCTGGGCCTCAGCCCCACTACACCCATGGGTCAGCCTGCTCTAAGCCCAGGCTTCACACGTGGAGGCTTCTTCTTTAGGTGCGAACATGTAAACGCTAATAAAAACGGACAGCATTTCAAGAAAACAGTTCTGGTTTGTATCACACAGTACAAGCCTCCCTGAGGCAATTGACCTAGCTTCGAATCCTCAAAAGCACACGTCTGGTTTTAACTCCAGTAACTTGCTTTCAAAACTTACTTTTATCTTCAAGAAGAACATGAAAAATGTACGCCTGATACACGTAGAATTTTAAAAAATTATTCCATAAGGACCTATTTGTTGCAGAAAAAAGCGTATTTTCGTGTGCTCCCTCTGATATCTGGCTTGTTTATAGAAGAAAGACTAGACATATCAGGTAGCAGCTACATAACGCTTGAATTACAAGTTGTGTTTCACCCCTACTGTTCGATTGTTGAAAGCACCGGAAACCTCGGGGCGAAATCTAATGGCAAACTGAGAGTATACATGGAATCCAGAGAGGGGCGGGAAACGTTGTACGACTTCAGCCCAATAGTGTATGCGAATTAGAAAGCGGTTACATAAAAATGTTTGGGACAGGCAGGGGAGACTTCGTGGCGCCCTTAGACCTAGAGCAAAGGCTGCACAGGTCTGTCGGTCCCACAGCAGGATGCCGGACAGCCTGTTCATCTACCCATATCCTCATTCATAACCAGTTCAAATACCCTACATCTTCCTCCACCTTCTTTTGCAGCTGTCAAGAAGGCTGGTCTTTGCTGTCTTGTTAGATTATTAGTTTTTTGAATGTTGTACACTTGTATTTAGCTTTTTTCTTTCCCCCTTCTTTGCTGTCCTGCATGCACCTACAAAATCCATGTAGAAGTTAATAGGCTGAGGTGCCCTCGCCTTGTGCTGCTTCTCCTTTTACACCTCTGACTGTCGCCTTTATTCACAAATCCAACACTGATGCAACACCCACAGCCCCCGCCAGGTGCATCCCTACAATTCAAGTTATTTTCCCTCCTTGTACTCTCCTGCTCAAACACTCTTCCCTCAACATAAGATGTTACATTTTTTTAGTACTATAAATTGTCTTCCACTCCACATTTTAGAGCCAGGATCTAGCACCAGCATGTCCAACTACTGAGGTGGCTCTCCCCATTCCCAGCCTTAGGTGTCCCCCTAGCTTGCTTTGGAGAGCTACCTTCAGTCTCGTCTCCACAATGAGAAATAAGTTCCCACTTCAACTCATATCTCTCCTACTGACACCTCATTGTCTTATGGGCATTTGGAAAGTGCTTACTGATATTTGTATGCTCCCATAGTGCATTAACCGTGTCTCTCATTTTTCTATACCTGAACAGATACATCAGTGTGACACTGTTATGCATGCCAATTTGAATATTTTGGAGTGATGTTTGCTAGCAAGACGCTCTACTGGTTACCATTGGCACTAAATACCTACCTGTCGTGCATATTGAAAAAATCTAACCCTTATTTGAAGATCACTTGTGGGCTGACATTACTGTATCACTGAGCGCTACTTATTCAATTCCTGAAATATAATGTAAAATGTTTCCCATAACTGCAGTAATCATGCTGTAATGACTCACTCACCACCTTCTTTCCTTAATACTGTTTTCTATTTTTGAGTTCACCCGCGAGTTTGTAAATATCTTTACGTGTAACTAGTGTATGGCATCTTTTTGAGATGCTCAGCAGATTCATGTATAAATACATAAATAAAAATGCAAAATACCTAATCGTTCAAATAATGAAGTGAGTATATAATTGAGATCACAGTGAGTGAGCATAAGGTCCTTAGAATACTAAAGAGGTCTAGTCGTCGTTTTCCATGTGGGTGTATCTCCCTACCTAGTGAATTGGCTGATGTTCATTATCACTAGGTCACAGGAGTGAAGGGCATTTTTAATCAATTTAATGCATATCTCTTTTGGTAGCAGTCATGTACATGGCCTTGTGAGACCTGCAGGTTTTCCATGACAACAGGAAGGTGTCTTGATTGGCCTGGCCACACGTGTGCACAGACGTCATCTTTAATTGGCCAGGTGAATTGATGGCGATGCTTCACATCTGTCAAGCTTGAAACATTCAGGAAGAAGGAGAGAAGGTGCAGAGGGAATTTGACAGAAGAGGCTTCTCAGCAGTTGGGTGCTCTGCACCCCTCCTCCTTGGTATATGGCCCTGAAGAAAACCTACCCTTGTGGCCGTCCCCTCAGCACAGGGACTTGACACGGGAGAAGATAAAGAGTAACACAGGTGGATGTTATGACTATTCTGAGCCACTTGCAGGTGTCCCTTTGGAGATCCTGGCTGCCCAGTCTCAAAGACGTGGTAGTTTGAAAACTCGTGTGTTATAACACCTAGGACCGAAGAAAATTGTAAATGGAGGACCACAGACAGTCTCCATTGTAATGCCACTAATCCTGTGGCTTGATCCGGTTATCAGGTACCACATGGGTGGTGTCTGCCAGTCCTGGCACCAAGTCAGGTTTAGATCTATTTAGGATCCTGAATTATGCATCTTGAAGGCACAGGTCTTGTGAGACAAACGTAGGCTTCCTTCAGATCAAATACACAGGTTCCACATTCCGAACTGCACCTTTCTTCTCATAGGAGATTTTAACTTTCATGCAGAACTTTCTACTGACATAGACACCAGCCAATTAATCAGTAATCTTAACAAGCTAGGGCTAGTGCGGAAGGTGATCAGACCCACACACACGCTGGGCACACACTAGCCCTCCTCTTCACAAATGAAGCTAACATCAGGGTGAAGCCTCCCATCCCTCTGATCTGGTCAGACCACAGTCTATTAAAATTCCACATACAAGTTGGAACTTCCCATGAAAAAATAACCTCAGAACGGAAATGGACCAGGTCCCGGAGAAAAATCTTCCTCTCATCCATCTCCACCCATTTCAGTACAACTTCAATGACAGGCGTAGAGAATATAGACCTTGCACTGGACGGCTTTAAGAAAGCAATCATGCAGGCCCTGGACATAATTGCACCAGTGTCAAAAGTCAGTAGCAAAGTCAAATGTAAGGCCAAAACATCACCTTGGCTTACAGGTTCTCTGAAAATTGACTAACAGGCAAGTAGGAAAGTGGAACACAAATGGAGAGCAACAAAGACTGTTGAGGACAGACTAGCATGTAAGCAAATCTACAGCCACTATCTAATAATATTAAGGAAGGCAAGAAAACTTACATCATTACAGATTTGGCAAGGCAGCTCATTCTCACAAGGAACTATGCAGTATCATGAAAAAATTTACTAACTCCTCATGCAGTCAGATGGTCAGCCCACCCAAGATTGGGTAGAAAAACTGTCCACCTTTTTTTTGAGGAAAACATTTAAAACATTTACAACACCTTTCCCAAACATAGGACAGAAGAAGAAACCTTGAGGTGCACTATATACATTTTCCCAGTACAGGACTTTTAGATGTGTTTACTGAATTTACTCAGGAGGAGGTCAGAGCTGCCATTAACAGGACCAAATCAGGCTCTCCGGATGACACATGTCCTTAAATCTGGAGAGGGTACCTATTTAATGGAAATCAGTAAGGGTTAAACCTATCCTCAAACAACTATCGGCAGATCTTAGAGTTTAGGAACTAGTGGCCAATCTCCTTACTTCCTTATTTTGGGAAGGTAATTGAGTCCCTGGGTAATAAACAACTAACAACCTATCTAGAAAGCCATAAACTGTTCAACCCTTCCCAGTCAGGCTTTAGGGCTGGGCAGAGCACCGAAAGGTCCCTGGTAGAGGTAGTTGAGAACATAAGACCCTCTCTAGAGGATCGGGCAGTCAGTAGTTCTGGCCTTATTAGATCTATCGTCTGCCTTCGACACAATCTTCCATGCAATCTTAATACAGAGGCTAGAGGACATAGGAGTCAGAGGCAAAGTCCTTAACTGGCTGAGAAACTACTTCAAAGGACGGACCACCACTGTGCAACTAGGATCTCTAGTCTCCCACAGTTTGATGGTTGATAAGGTAGTCTCCCAGGGGTCGGCACTCAGCCCCATGCTATTTAACATTTATGTTGCATCATTGGCAAGGGTAATTTGATTGTATGGGTTTGACGTAGTATTGTATGCAGATGATACCCAGTTGATAAGTACCCTAGGACCTAAACGAGCAGATACCAGAATCAGATTTTAAAGCTGCATGATTCACATAACTACCTGGATGCCAACCAACCACCTACAGCTTAACGCAAGTAAGACAGAGATAATATTATTTGGAAAAGCACAAGAACTTTAGCCAAATGACTGGTGGCCAACTAGCTTGGGCCTCTGTCCATCCCTTAAATCCATGGTACGAAACCTAGGTGTAATATTAGATGACAAAATGTCCATGAAGGACCAGGTAAACCATATCCTGGGCACCTCCTATGGCAATATGCGAAACCTACATAAAATCTTCTAATGGGTTCCTTTGGAACCTAGGAAATCACTTGTTCAGGATCTGATAATAAAACTATGGAAACAGGTTGATGGCATATATTAATGAGGAATTGAGAGATTGGTGCTGAATCTTCGATCTCAGTTCCCATCTGCTCCCAACTTAAAATCCCTACATTGTCTTCCAATTACTCGTTTTATGCGTATATGTCTTACACATTAGTCTTTGTATGGAAATGAGCCGAGGTATCTGGCAAATAAAATAAATTGGTATGTACTGGAAAGAAAACTTAGGTCAGCAGGAGAACATTTACTGACCCCCTTTAGGGTACGTACTGCAAGAAACTTTCCACTTAGCCCCTCAACTTTGGAGCAAGCTTCCAATGCAAATTCGAGCCATTACAGACCACGCACTGTTCAAAAAGGAGCTTAAAACTTGGCTGTTTTATATACCTTCTACACCGTGAGTAATTTCCTCAAGTCCCCTCTTTTACCTTCTAGGTAGAATTGATGTTCTAGGGCCACAGTAAAGCATTTTCTACGGCCATCTCCTGTAGCAAAGGATATGTTGATGCAGCGGCCATGGCAATATCCTCTCTCCAATCACAATGAGCAGGATGGCAGGTCTGCGTGGTATGCACTCATCTTCGGCAGTTGTGGCCACCGAGGCTGGTTTAAGATGGGCACATGGTCACAGTAGTTGCAGCTACCAGGCTGGGACTTCAGTATGTGCATTCTTTTGGCAGTTGCGGCCTCTGGGAAGATCGTGTTTTTCACTACAGTGATGGCGAAGAGGCTACAGCTCTGTCATCATGCATGGTACCACAGTCTTTTGAACCCACAACAGGGTGCTGGATGACATGTTGATGCTTAGTTATTGAAAGAATTGGGGCAGTTTCCAACAGTAACTGCTTGGGAGGTGGACCATTTCACAACACAGGCCACCCCTGGCTTTGCTCTGGAAAGTCTTGGTGCAGGTCACAATGGGAATGGATCCCACGGGGCCCAGTGCTCAGGCTGTCACTGCACACAGAGTCCTAGTACCACACATATGCTACCCATCTGTTGCACATCTACACACTCTATTCAAACAGAATATCAGTGCAAGGGTCTGGGATTTGCGTAAATTAAGACCTTTGCTTGGCAGAGGTCAATTGACTGCGTTCTTCTTTAACACAGGAAAAAGGTTCGGTCAGACTAATGAATCACAATGCCTCCAACACTTTATTTGAATGTTATCCTATGACTAATATGAGGGCATGCTTGGTGTATTCTTTCAGATCACAGATCCGGTTCTGGACCTCATGTTACTATGGGCAGGGCTAGATCTCTGCACACATGCTCGATGATCATGATGATGGGACCTAGCAAAGTCAGGATGCCAGTTTCACAAGGAGTTGGGCACTCGGCAGGGGCACACACGTGCTTACCATGCAGGGGACATTACCATCCCAACAGGCTCACACTCTCGTTATATGCCCTCACTTGTGGCTTGGGTGATAAATCTGGTTTACTGTAATTATCCTCAGATATAGCCCTCAGCAGCAGTCTATAAGGCTGCACTTTTAACTTCAAAGGGGATATATTTTTCGACTGATCTTCTGATGGATACTTCTACCTACAGATTCCTCACGTTTTATATATCACCTGGTCTAGACTGGATCCAGAAACATTTTATAGTTCTCTCATGCCGATAGCGGGTGCTTGCTCCATGTTTATAACAGAAGTAACATCAGTGGTGCCATAAAGCACCGCACTGGCTGTAAGACATCAGTTCCCCTTTTCCCACACCTTTGACACAGATACGTAGCACGCTCTATGGAGATTTTCTTTCAGAGAATTTTCTTAAATGTTGGTGGAGGGAGAGGTGTGGCACAGCGGCCAGGATGCCTCACAATTCAATTCTCAGCTCCGGAAGAAGCTCAGCTCATTACCATGTGACTCAGGGCAATAGCTCACTCATGCATCAAAGGAAATTGCATTCGCAAACGGTGCGAATCGCAAAATTCGGCCGATTGCGAATGCAATTTCCATTTTTGGGATGCAGTATGCATTTTATTGTTCTCGCAATTTAAGAAATCGCAAATTTGCAATTTCTTAAATTGCGATTGCATTTAAGGAATCTCAAATTGAGATTCCTTAAATGCAATGCATCAAACTTTTAAAATTTGCGAATTCGCAAATAAGGGGTGCAAATTACCATGAAGTTGACCTTCATGGTAATTTGCGAAAACTTTTAAAAATGCACAAAAGTGCATTTTTCGAAGTGCCATTTTACACACACACATGCCCTTGGGGCATGTGTGTGTGGAAAATGTACTTAATGTCAAATTTCAGGGGTGCAATAGGGCGTCCTTTGGACCCCCCTGCACCCTTGAAATTGCATTCTCATTTTGCGATTCCTTAATTGAGATTCGCAAAATGAGAATGTCTTCCCTTTCATTCCTATGGGCCTTTAGGGAAGGGATTCCTTAATTGCGATTCTTAAATTGAGAATCGCAATTAAGGAATTTTAAGAAATCGCAATTTATTTAGCGATTTCTTGATGCATTGCAGTTTGCGATTCCTTAATTGCGACTCCTTATTTTTCGCAATTAAGAAATTGCAAACTCCAATGTTGATGCATGTGCCAGTTAATCTCCCCGGCCGCCCCCAGCACCTTGAGACCCTTAGGGGTGAGTAGTTTGCGCTTCACAAATACCAGATTTTTTTTTTTTTTGGGTGCAGTGCTTCACCGTGTCACCCCCGAAACATTCAAGTTGTAAACCTTGTGTAAGATGTGATTTACATATATGTATTACAGACCTGTAAGATGATTCCCACTTGGGCCTTCGCTCCTACCACCACAACAAGACCTGTGACTCTTATCAGAGCATGCATGTCAAGGCCCTGAAAGAGCAGGAAGCCCAGTTCTTCACAGCCAGAACCGTGATTACAGATGATGCAAAAAATCCTGGAGAGCACCAGAGTCTTTCTCGTTGAGGTTGAAGAAGAAGGACAAGAAAAGGAGGAGACTAGGGTAATATTTTAAACATCACTCCAAAGGTAAGAGATGATACCTGACCCTGGAAGATTTGTCTTGGAGCCACAAGTGGTCGGAGATTCAATCCCAGCAACACCACACTGTCTCTGAAGCCCCCGATGCCGCAAGAAGCAGCGCTGAGGCCTCAGGCCTTTCCGAAGTTACCCACTCCAGCATCGGACGATGCTATGTTACGCAGTCCCATTTTTAAAAACAGCAGAGGTGCCTGAACTTACTTTGCCCTTTATTGAGACAAAGTCAAATATCCAGATGATGGTCCTTCAACCTACCTCTAGGCTCTCGGAGCCATTACTCTTTTTCAACAACACTCTCTGGACCCTATTTTGGGGGCCTAGGAAAAACCAAACACTCCTACGGCAGTCAACAGGGTTGTAGCCAAACAATATAGACCAGCACATGGCTTCCCATCTTTTCTCACTTTTCATCCTTCGCTAGAGAATCTAGTGATTCATTGCATTTTCACAGTTTGTGTTATAGGGAATCCAAGAATTTGGAGGCTTCTCCCAAAAATTATTTTCTACTTGCAGCCTGGCATTAAAGTCGTTCAATACAACCTGTGTCCTCGGTAGTTACAGCCACGCCGTATGGGAGCTCCTAAAGGATGATCAAGCTGCCACATCACAAAATAATCCAATCTGCACAGATACTATCCTCACCCCCTTTCCATGCAGTTCTGAAGGAGCACAGTGCAATATTACTTCACATAATCTGAGTCTGGTACAGTCAAATTTCGCAGATGGTTGTTGTGATTACTTCTGCGTCAGAGAATTGTCTCTGTGGTCTGCTTGCTTGAATGTTAGCCTGGTTACATACTTGCTCCTGATGTCTAGTTCAGCAGCTGTTGATCTGTATTGGCTGACATTGTTCACAGATTCCTGCTTTTTGCCTTGGCGATAAATATTTTTGAACATTTGTGGAGGAACAGGGACATAGCCTTTATGGCTACATGATGATAGAAGGATAACAGTAGGCTCATTAATTATCTGTACTTTTTGCTAATCTATTCCACATCAGTTTTAACAAGTGCTTCACTTTGAAAATCACACTCAGGCTACTGAAATTAGGCTAGAGTGGCTGACCAAATTATGAGGTGGGGCTTAGTACATTGTGCAGGAAAGAATATTTTTACTCACCAACTTTTAGAATATCGCTCTTTGTGTTTACATGTAGCAGCACTGGTACTTTATATGTAAATTATGTTTGAAATTGATTCTCCGTTTTGCAGAGAAGCACTTTAAACTGCAGTATTGCACTCAGGAGGCGCTATAATAGTCTACGCTGATCTCTTTGTTTGTAATGAGTTACTGTTCTTGATTTTATGGGACATTAATTAAGTCATTATTTTAGATACTCTGCTATCATGTAATTGAATCTTTTTTTCCATATGAAGAACATCTGCGAGGTCATTGTCTTCTCTTTATTTTTTTTTAATCTTCTGATATTTTTTTTTCTTGCTTCGGCAACTCTGCTGATTATTCGCTTCCATCCACAACAAACGTGGAGACAGCAAGCCTTTGTGAGGGCAAGAGGGGAGGAGCTTGGGACTCTTGCGTGCAGGCTGACTGGCACAACATGGCACAGGGCGGATAGCACGGTGTGAAACTGAAAATTGACAATGTGTATAAGAAGCAAGGAGTGAATCTGCTGTTAAGTACCCTTGGCTCTGTCCTAGCTGGTCCTGGTCTCAGTGGGTTAAAGGCATCATTAGGAAGACAAAGTAATCCCTTTCTGCAGCTTTTATTCATTACCATAGCTCTCAAGAGATACGCAAATAGGAAGCCAAGGCTGGTGGGGAGCTACACTTTGGACAGTGGGTCATTCCTTGGATTTTAATAGGAGTCAAAGTGTGTGCGATATCACTACAGCCCAGGCGATAGCTTCACGCATGTGCCTCATTCCCACCCACCATCCCTCTAATTTGCAGCCTTTTCATTAACAATTGCTATTGGTTATTATAGTTGTCTCAACAGCAGTAATTTGTGACACTGTGGCACCTGGATACACCAAGTTAACTCAGTGTGGGTATAGTCGGCAATCGACTTCCCAAAGTTAGGAAAGGATGGCGTGGGAGCAAATAGTGGCTCGTGCTACTGTACATTGAGGGTATAATAGTGATTTTAGCAGAATTTTCCCATTGAGTTAAGTACTGAAGTGGTAGCACACATATTCCAGCCTTATTAAACTCCACTTAATAAGTTGTATCTTTGCTGTGCGATTGTTTCGGAAGTGGTTTTGGTGCATGTCCGTTGCATAGCCACTTACTAGTGACTGTGCTATTTAGGTTAGATTGCAAGAACCATCTTTGATCTGAATTATAGTTTTCTTTTAACCAGTGCTCTAAGCAGGATGAAAAAGGTGTGGGGGTTCTTCAAAAGGGGCATGGCCAATGAAACATGACTAGGAATTCTTCCCAGAAGGCATTGTCTATGCCATTAAGAACGTGACTCCAACCATGAGTATTAACATTCTCAGCTTTACAAAGGGTGCCACCTGACCAGTATCCAAGTGCTTCATTGTGAGTTTTGTGTTATTGCATCCAAGCGTATAACATAACAACGGACATATATCTACTAGGAACCAGAGCTATTGGCTTTGCCAATGCTTGTTGGCAGTATCAGATAAATTAGCAACCACAGTAATTATATTGTGAATAATTACAAATGAAAATGTTTCTATTCTGAAAATATGAGACTTACTAAGGTCTGTGGGAGGGATAGCTGTATTAGGAGGGATTCAATCACACCTGTACTCCCATCACACCACTCTGCTCTACAGTCACTAACTCTGTTAGACACTTGCACTCTTTTTCTCCCCACAACTTCCTGAAATCTTCCATCAGCATGTGTCACAATGCATCTCTTTCCCTTTTCCGCACGGGCGTCTCACTCTCTTCGTCAGCACCACCGACTCACCTGTAAGCACTGCGTTTGCTTTTCCTTTGGTGCTTTCAATATTTCAAGAGCTGTGTACCTCCTTCACACACTTTCCCGTAGAATCACAATTATAATTGACACACGTGTGACCAGCCCTCTCTGCTGTGGAGCAATTATTGAATGTGCAAGGAAACTGAACAAGTTTATGACCCACTCATAGGCACTATGAGATACTTGACTGCCTTACCTCAGCTCCAGAGGTCTCATTCGTGCACCGTCTTACACACCCAGAACTCACCCAGACACCTAAAAGTGACGCGATTCAAAGTATGCACTATGCAAGAGTCACTTTTTTGCAAGAAAAAACTTCAGAAACACAAGTTATGGGAAAAAGAAATACTCTTGGGCAATGCGTAATGAAATAAACCGATTATATCCGGAATATATGGATTAATATAAGGGTGTTTCTAGTCAATTTGGAGAATTCAAACATAATTTTTGCCTGCAATGTTAAGGAAAGTAATATAGGGCTCGACAGGGACCCATTTCAAAGTCAGTTTTTAATTATTGCCGGGGTTGAGTCGTAGCAGAACCCTTACCCACTTACTTAATGGCCTGATTTTACCCAAAAAGGTGCAAAAATGATTGAATCTTCATTACATTACAAGCCCATCTTAAATGTACATAATTATTAGGTCCTCGTTATGCGTTAGGGGCTAAATTCAGAACCACGTGCATACACATATTTGCGTAGGGATCAAAAATACAAGTTTTGTGATAAATATCACACTTTTGTAGTTTTCCTGATAAAAATGACATTTTTGTTCCAGAGGAAAATGTTTCCAAAAAAAGCAAGCCATCCAAATTCAGTGATTTAAAATCCAATTCTGCAGGTTATGTCACGTTTTCCTTTTAACAACATGGTAAATACCTCTACCATGTTCCGACAAACTCTCAATGAGGGCCTTAGTGCATACAAAATCTGCATTTTAGTTCTTAGTGGTTCAAGGCTTTGCTCGCACGTACAATATAGTACTTCCCAAAGATTTTGCATCATGTAGCAGTGTTGTTTGATGAAATGACCTGAAAATGTGTAAAATAGACCACTTCCAAGGGCATGTATTTGCATAAGCACTGTAAATTCTCAAAATATAGTCATGCACTCACTGATGGCGCAAGTATACCAAGTGGGGAGTAAAGTAAGGAGGAGATTAGGAGTAGAGTAGAAAATATTGGAGGCAAAGTCTAGGTATTGTGAGACCTATTAACAAACTATATTTTGTAGTATGTATAGTAGAACTGCACTAGTACTACTAATGTACTACAAAATGTTATCCAGCAACGTACATATGGAGACCTCTGCTGCTTGTTTTTTCTATGCAGAGATCTCCGCCAAAATAGCGTACAGCTCCACACACATAAGTCTATGATTTCTGTGTCATTGAGGTAGGGGCAAGGGAAAAAGACAGGAAAATGCGGCATACTTCCTACTAAATGGTAGGGATTTAGGGAGGACCGACAAGGGGTTTAGAGAGGACTAAGAGGGGGGTTGTAGAGTGATATGCTACTACAAGCACCCACCCACAAAAAGAATAAGATGATTGTTATTTACAAACTACACTTATAAAGTTATTACAGTCCAAAAAGTGACAAAACAGTATTAAATGTACTGCAGCCCAGCATTGGAGTAAGTCTTGCACCACACTTGGCCACTGACGAAATAATTTTAAATATATAAAATTATTTCAACTTTTAAATCAAATATATACATCATTGTTTTACTGTTTACAAGTTAAATTAAATTAAGTTACATATTTTATCATTTAAAAGAAAAATATCGACTTATTTAAAAAATATTACATTAAACTGTTAATAAAAAAATTGAATTATTTTAGATTAATACACACCACACAACCTATTTTTAGTGTAAAGCAAAGTTGCTGTCTTTATTAATAATTTAATTACAGAACCATACAAATAGGTGGCACCAGATGCCCTGGCTGCCATGTTTCCACTTTCTGCAAGGGTGTTTTTTTATACTTAAAAGCATGTATTTTTGGCATCTACAAAAACTCATGAAGTGTCCAGTGAGCCCTGTAGCAAGTGTTTTTACTTGGGCCCCTCTAAAATGCCTGGCCAAGAACAGGGGGGACATAAACAATGTTCCTCAACCTGAAGCTGGAGCAAAACAGGCAGGCCTTCACGTTTGTCTCTTCCCCAGCCATACCATGGTGGCTAGGAGGAAATATGTGAAACAAGCATTGGCATGGCCAATAGGTCTCGCTTTTGGGACCTTATAAGTATTTAGTTATGCAGCACAATATACTTGGTGCAACAACATTAACATTTGCATGGTTAAACACTTATAAGGTCCCAAAGGCGAGACCTATTGGTTATGCCAATGCTTGTTTTTTAAAGCAAGTGGGAAACAACATGGGGTGTAAGCAACATGGGGGAGGGGGGACCAACATAGGGACAATAAGCTGAAGCAATAGGCGGGGTGTCAAATGGGCAAAAGACTAAAAGCATGGGGGCAGTTGGCAAAAAGCATCTTTGCGAGAAGGTAACATGAGGGTAGTGGGAAAAAGCACATGGACAAGAGAGAGGAACACAGAACATGGCAGAGGGAGTAGCACTCAAAGGGAGGCAGAAGGAAAACACACATACTCTTCTACACTGCTTAAACAAAAAGAAAAAAGTACTGCTTGTAAATATGAGCAATGAAAAGATATAGGGCCATATGTATCAATCAAAATTGCATTCGCAAACGCCGAAATTCGCAGAATTTCGGCGTTTGTGAATGCAATTTTGCCAAATGGTATGTATTAAGGCAAAATAAGGAATCGCAAAATTTGCGATTGCTTATTTTGTGATTGCATTTAAGGAATCGTAAATTTTGCGATTCCTTAAATGCAATGTAAGAAGCACCCAAAAATTCAGTTTGGCCTTAAGGAATCGCAAATTACCACCAACTTCAAGTTGGTGGTAATTTGCCATTTTTTTGAAAATGCACTTTTTGCATTTTTCAAAGTGCAATGTGAAGCACATACATGCCCTTAGGGCATGTATGTGCGCCACATGTGCAACCATGCTTATTTCAGGGGTGCAACAGGGTGCCCTTTGGACACCCCTGCACCCTTGAAATTGCATTCTCAATTTGCGATTCGCTAATTGCTAATCGCAAATTGAGAATGTCTTCCCAGTCATTCCTATGGGCCTCTAGGCCCATAGCAATGAATGGGGAGGTATTCCTTAATAGCGAATCGCAATTTGCGATTCGCAATTAAGGAATATGTAGGATTCACAAAATTTATTGCAAATCCTACATACATAGCATTTTGCGATTCTCAAATAGCGATTTGCAAAAATCACTATTTGAGAATGGCAAAATTACTTCTTGCTACATATGGCTCATAGTAATTTAACATCCTAATCCACCGCGAAAATCTATCTCCTCCAACAAATGAATGGACCCACATCGTTCTTCATTTCAACCTCACCGCTCTGCCTACCATGGAATTTTCTGCACCAGATACCCTCATCTATGATACTCTTGACTCACCCACCACATACTTTCCTTACTTCTAACCAAATATGTAGCCCCTCTCACCAAGCATCGCAAGCCTCTTCTCTCTCTCACACTCCATACTGCAGAAACGACCGTCTCCTTCCTTTCTGTGACCTCCAGCGGACTGCCCAGTATGTGCCATGCGGCATGCCACAATAGCATCACATTTATAAAGCCACGTGGTTCTCTTGCCTGAAAATAAAACACTTGTCTTTACCCACTTACTAGGGGCATCAGGATTGTATGCTATCATACAGCTCAATGTTAGAAAACTGTGATGCGGCAGAATAGACCGTGGATTTCTTTAGTTCGGTCCATTGAATCACGCTCAGTTATCACTGGCAAGTAATGAAAGAAGGACTAAAGGAGCGATCGTGCTCTCTCCACTCTCTTCCAAAACACAGTCGACAGTTTAGTGGCCATCTTGGAACTACCTTATCACGCTCTAGCGAACAGAAAGGGGTGGAGTGTGGCATAAGTACAGTTCCTGGTAAACACCTTCCTCTTACCCAATCCGGCTGGTCCCCGGAGTATATTCACGATGCCCGAACAGCTGGTCTTTCTTCAATTACTGCTTATGCAGTCACTGGCACGCGTGGCATCTGACCTCAAACCCCTTGCAGTTGAAACAGACAAGAGACAACTGCATCCTGACTCATGCAGTTACATCTGCCATGTTAGAAATGGGAAAGCAACGAAATGGGACATTTTGATATAAACTAAATGCGAACACCTAGCAACGAGACACACACTAGAAATTGTATTTCTAGTCAATATATTGTTGCAAGTTGATCGCATGAGCATGGCACAGGCTCTGCTGTCACTGACTAATGTTGCTTTTATAAAAAGAATGACCAGCAGGGCTTTCCACGGGCACCAGTTACATTACACATTCATATTTTTTGTAGACACAAGAAGATAATCGGCAGCTGTATTAAAAGCTGTGAAGGCATTAAAGCAATGTCCTGAAAAGCTGATTACTTTCCACATGTCTACATAAATATGAAACTTTAGTTGTGTAACGTAACTGGTGCTTGTGGAAAGATCTATGAAAATTAAACAAAAAGTAGGCACAGTGAGTTGCTGCTCATGTGTGGCTTTTGGCGAACAAAGGGAGACTCCAGTATGGATCCCCAGATTGAGAGAAGGTGGTGCAGCAGTTACAGCTACAGACTTTGGGGCTGGGGATCTGTGTTCGAGCCCAGGCCTCGGATCAACATCCTGTGAATAATTGGGGAAAAGATAAAAGATACTTCCCCCTGGCCCCGCCAATTAAAAAAAAATAATGTTGGAGAGAGGAAAGGCCATCACACGCAGTACAGTGTGATAACACGCGGTACAGTGTGATAAAACGCAGCACAGTGTGATAGCCAAAAAAAAGCCCTTGCGCTGAAGGTAAAAAAAGAAAGTTGGACGCAGCAGGGGGTGGGGAGAGAGGAGGGGGCCTGCACCTGTTTCCCTTGCGAGAGCAAGCTTTAAACCTATCTGTTAGTTACAAACAGATGGTTTCAAAGCTCGCTCCCGAAAGGGAATCACCAAAGGTGCACGCGTTGCCATTCAAAGCAATGCAATGCGTGCACGCTTTTGGCCTCAAAACCAAATCGATTCCTAAAGGTCTCCTCCTATGTATCGCATGTGCGCTGCGTAGGCGAGACCTAAAAAATGGCATGAGCTTTAAGCCCCAATAATTTGGCTGGGGTCTGGGTGGTTTAAAGAAAAATGCTTTCAGGCCGGCTATAGCTTATTTTCTCCTTCTCTGGTCCTGTGACCTTAGACCAATGTCCAGTGGTGGCCCATGCACAGGGCCGGACTGGCTACCGGGCATTTTGGCATGCTGCCGGGCTGGGCGCTGATTTTGTTGATAGGGACCTGTGTGTGCTGAGCGAAATTTGTTTTGCTTTGTTTATTTCGAAGCACACACAGGTCTCCATCAATGAAATTAGCCCCCACCGCAGTGACATCAGCCCCCAGCTCGGCAGCATTTCAAAACGCCCGGTAGCCAGTCCGGCCCTGCCCATGCAGGTAAGCGCATTTGGGTGGTGGGGCAGTGGGGCCGGGGATTCGACAGAAGACGACGAGGGAAGATTAAATACAGAATTTCCCCTCGTTGTCGTCTGTCGAATACCCCCCTCCCCCACATGGCCCCACTGCGCTTACCTGCACAGGTCGCTACTGCACACCCACACACACTAGCATACACCAGAGCTATGCACTATTGAGACACACCCATATGCTCACATTCAGAAACGTATCCTCAAAGTGAATGCGAGTCAGCTTAGCGAACAATGAGAGAATGTATAGATGTACTCAGCAATGCATAATGCTTCTGGGAAATGTTCTAAAATCTTGAAATATTGCACAAGTTTCTCTTAAAAATTTCTGCAAAACCTATGGCTTTTTAGCCAAGATATTTCAAAACTGTGCTATTAATTAAAACAAATTGTTTGGTTTAGTTTATAAAGAAATGTTTTGGGGGTGACTATGGCCCCTTAACCTTCCATGAGAGGCTTAGGCTTCTTCACTGCAAAGAGGCGGCTGGTAGTAAAACACTTGCCAGATTACCCAGTTCAGCCGGCCCACACTTGCTCCTTCGGCGCGGAGGCTTTACAGGACTTGAATAGCGTGAATGTGCGACCTGTTTATATTGGGTTAGGTGTCACCACTTAAATAATGTAGCACGAAATCCCCACCCTGTGTGAAAGAAAAGGAAAGGGGAGATAGGCAGACCTCTCCTGATACTTGAGAAGTGAGCTATTTAGCTATTTGGCAGGCATTCCTCAACAGAGTACTGATGATTACTTGGATAGGTCGGTGTGTGTGCCCTACCTGGGAGGTAGAATGTCAGATAACTGCACACAACAAAACCTATTAAGAAGTCATGGCTCGGCCTGAGAGGGGTAAGAAGCATTACTAGAGACTTGATGTGATGTACCCAAATTCAGCGTCGCCCCACTTAAATTACCTCCAATGATGAAAAATAAAATGGTAATTCATTACCATTTTATTTTTCATCCTCTCGTCCTGAACTGAGCATCAGGAAAGGGGCGGGGCTGCTGCTGAATGGGGGTGGGCTGTTTGTGCACTTTTCAAAGTGTGCTTCTCCCTTTGGCCGGCCAGCTTGTAATAGTCAGACACGCACAATTTTAAATCTTTAACCAAGACAGCTGGGTTAGAGTAAGTGGCGGCCTTCAGGGCACTGGGGAGCGCAGAGTGTAGCTGCTCCCTCCAATCAGGACACTGCTCTCTCACCCTGAGAGCAGTGCCAGGATCGGTGCCTGCACTGCAGCATCCAGTTTCTCAGAGGAGGTCCGGAGCGGAGGACGTAGGTTCAGGTAAGTTCTATTTTCAGTATTATTATTAGATACCAGCTCCGCTGACAAGGAAATAAATATAAAGGAAACTTGCAAAGTGATTCTAGAACTGGATTTATAACACATTACACAGAACAGAAGTAAAGACTGCAACACAAACACCTTCAGTTTTTGCAGGTATGCAAAGGTTGAGGTTCCAACTGCTGAGAGGTTTGGTACCGGCTCCTATTGGTGAGAAGGGTAAGTGGGCACCGACAGACATCATAGGATGGGTGCCAGAAGGCAGTCGAACACACTGGTGCACATAAAGGGCTGATGACGGCTTGTGTCAAAACAGCCTAGCAAACATGTGCAGACCTGCCAACTCACACAGTGCCACTGTGTGTCATACATACAATATTGACTTTCTTCACACGATCACCCGGTGAGGAGCCGATATCACATGGTTTGAGGGAGAAACAGCCACTACAACGCAGCCGTTTCCACGAATGCACTAACCACGCATGCTTTACAACGCATGCGTTGTTACCACTATAACCTTTACCACGCATTCCTTTACTACGAAATACGTAGTAAAGGAATGTGAGTTAAAGGTCGAATAAAAAAAGGGGCTTGAGGGAGCTGGGGGGTCTCCCTACCCCAAAAAACAAAAACGAGCGGGTTAAAAAAAAAAAAGAAAAGTTATCTAAAAAGCGCTCTTCTGTGCCTCTTGTCGTTCATGGAAAGAGCCTCCCTAACGACGTGATTACGTATGTGTGTCTACGTACTGCATCTAAAATAGAGAAAGGACCACTTAAAACAGAGTTAGAAGAAGGAGAATTCCATCCATAGAAAATGTAAGTATATTTTTTTCATTATAATGATTTATCAGGTTAGGCTTAATTAAAAAAAAAAAACGAAAAAAATAAATAAATATATATATATATATATATATATTTTTTTTTTTTAAACTAAATAATCAGCCATGCAGTCGGTTTTATCATGAAAATGCCAATACCATGCATAGTTAAACAACGAAAATCGTTGTAAAGGTATGTGTGGTAAAGGCATTTTCGTGGTAAACCATATGCGTGGTAATGGCATTCCGTTGTAACGAATGCGTGGAAAAGGCATGCGTTGCAACGTAATGCGTTGTAACATCATACAACCGGTTGGAGGGACAACAGATGCACAGAGTGTGTTTCTAGCTGGTTTTGGAAGATCTGAGGTGCTAATGTCAATTAAGGGTGTGTTAAAACACCCCAGGACAACAGGTCCAGCAGCCCCAACAAGCAATTGCTCTTTTTTGTTTGTTTTTGTAAAAGTGTGAAATTGTGGTTGGAATGGGCAGAAGTATACTTAGCGGGCAGTTCTCTGCAACCGTTTTCGCTATCTGCAAGGCCACCCCCCTCCTCACTCAAGTGATTATTTTTTTTAAGATGGCAGGTCTGCATGTAGACTGAAAAACCTCTATGAATCTCTGTCATAAAATTTTCAAGAGGAAAGCCAGGATTGATCCCAGAGTTTCTGGTTTCATATTGTGCAATTTATCTACGAGATGGGTATCTCTTTCCCTCACCTGTTTTATGTCAAAGATCACTACTTTATCTGTAATTCTTGGCATATGAGGCTAGAAATTGGATGCAAGGGAGAAACACATGAAAGCTCAGCTCTTTTGGGGCTCGATGTTCCATGAAGATCTTGAGCTGAGCCAGATCCAGGCTCAAATCTCCACTGGCCCATCCACATCAAAGTTTGGGTCAGGAATGGAAGAGTGACCTAGTATGTGTGATACGCCGACAGGGCTGAGGGCACAGATCTGTCTGGGCCCTGGCCTGTCATCCACTCCACATTAGAGTGCTGCCTGCAGGGCTTTACATAGGTCGGGTCCTGTCAATAGTCAAATGGAGCAGTAATTAAAAACTGTGTTTAAAATGGATCCCTAGCAAGTCCTAACTTCATGTGCTTTACAATCAAAAGCAGTATATCTCTAGAAAGTTTTGAGGTAAACCATAACAGAGATGTCATCCCTGTTCTTTTTCAGTTCTACTTCACCTTTCATCACCTATATGTATTTGCTTTTTCTATATGTTGCGTTTCTGTAGTTTTTCATATATAACTATGTTATTTGAACCAAGTTTTCGCATCTTAGTAAGTTCTGGTTGTGAGTAAGTGTTCATGGCAGGGCTCAAATGAGACCCAGAGAGCAGGGAGTGTGAATTTCTCACAGTGTTTGTCAGTGTGTCATACAGGTGCTCAGGTATTATGCACATGCAGTCCTTGGATTCTTTGCAGAGCGTACAGAACAATAGTCACATATGTGCCAACTGTAATTGTAATGTTATGGCAAAGTGTACCACAGAGGTACACAGCTGTCAAAATATTGGCAGCGCCAAAGGAAAATGAACTGCAGAGCTTAAAGGTGAGTTGGTGGGTTATGTGAGTGAGGGGATGGTGAAGTGAGGAGATGAAGAGAAGAACATGCAGACGAAAAGAGTGACAAGAAAGTCTGAAGAGAAAAATGATGACGTGTGAGCTATGCAGATGGAAGATTTCAGAAAGATGTGGGGAGTAAAAGGATGTGAGTGTTTACCATGGTGACAAACTGCTAAATAAAGTGGTGTGAAGGGGAAAGTGACTGAGACACTTCGAAGACCACCTCCCCTCCCACAGGGTAAACAACGTTTACCACGAAGTTTTGACAACGCGGTACCTTTACCACGCGGCCGTTACAACACAAGTCGTTACCACGACTTGCGCTGGAGGGCGCTGTGGGATAAGGAATTTAATAAATTTATATTCCAACACCTTCCCTAGTATCCACGGGGACTGGTGTTGGAATATAAAATTATAAAAACCCTAAATCCGCGCCCTCCAACGCAAGTCGTGGTAACGACTTGCGTTGTAGCGGCCGCGTGCTAAAGGTATGCGTTGTTACAACCCGCGTTGTAACAACGTACATCCCTCCCACAGATCTTGGCAATGTTTAATTCAGCCTCAAATTCTCCAAACTGACACAGTTCGATATTTATCACTCACAATAAAATTATTGGTATTACTCATTTATTTGAAACTTCTAACAAGCATTGGCAAAGCCAGTAGGTTTGTCTTGTTTTTTAGACATATGTCTGTTGTGTTATATATCTGGATGCAATGACATAGAACTCACACAGAGACACTCTAATACTGACCAGGACGCATGCTTTTTAAAGCACAGGTATTTAGTTTTCATGTTTTAGGTCACACCTATCATTAAGTAGGCCAAACCTCTTGGAAAGGATTCCTAATTACACTTCTTTTCCCAGTGCACTTTTTAGAGTCTCCCCACCTTTATCATCCCACCTAGATCACTGGTCCGCTGGGATAATGACTACAGTGATCTGATCATGCCCTTCTTAGCCTTATGTGTGGTGCTACAACAATTACATTTGACTCTTAATTTACATGCTCTCCGCTGTAGCATCAGTGTTAGAAATTGTTTCTCTCATCTATGCTGCAACTGTGTATTTTTCCCTTAACATAAGGGCAATCTTTAATAATTCTGCTTCTCTTCCAAGTGATCCGCATTAAAGTTATAAGCCCTGAATTACTCCTCCCACGTGCAGGATCCCAGAGCACTTTGTAAAATAAGAACATACATGTAAGTGTATATATGTTGAGAGTATATATATATATATATATATATATATATATATATATATATATATATATATATATATACACAAGTCAAAAAACGCTTTTCCTATGGAAACATGGTCCTAAATATAACTGCCATATTACCTACTGGCGGTCGCCAGTAGGTATATATAGTTAGGATTTTTTCTCTATGGGTTTTTTGAAAATTCTATGTCTAATAACTTTGGCGTTTGTGGACGGAATTGGCTGAAATTTTCAGGAAAATGGCACATTTTGTTTCTGAGCAGCCCTTGAAAATTTGGGGGGGGTTCGTCCAGTGGGGGCCGAGAAAAAAGGGGGGTCCCAAAACGTGTTTTTAACATTGAGTTTTCCATAGGGCGGTTGGCCTCACTTTTAGCCCGAACGGCTGAATGGATTTGCACGAAACTTGGCAAAATTGTAGGGACTGGTAGCCCGATGTGCCTTTTGTAGGTCTCAATATATGTGCTCCAGTGGATTTTGAGAAATTAACGTTTAAAAAAAGATATATATCTGTAACAGCGGACCGGTTAGCGCTCTGGTTCGCGGACTTTTCGCGCAACGGAGCTTTGTGAAGCGAAGCTGATTGGTTCTCCGGCGTCTGTCAACATTCCAAACAGTCCGTAGCGGCCGCCATCTTGTCTCTCGGTAGGATCGAGAGACAAGAGGAGGTCAAAACAAAGGGGGAAATAACTATAAGGGGGCATAGTAGATCCTCGCTGACCCCCTAGGTTTGATGTGGAGGTTTTAAAAGGGCCCCGCGGGGCAAAAAAAAATAATAAAAATAATAATTGAACGGCTGAATGGATTTGCACGAAACTTGGCAAAATATTAGGGACTGGTAGCCCGATGTGCCTTTGCTAGGTCTCAATATATGTGCTCCAGTGGATTTTGAGAAATTAACGTTCAAAAAAAGATATATATCTGTAACAGCGCTCCGCTTCGCGTAACGGAGGTTTGCGAAGCTGATTGGTCATTCTGTCACTGGGCTATAGTTGGGCTACATCTGGCTGATATTTGGGCTACATTTGTTTTTTTGTGTGTCTGGCGGCCATCTTTGGGCTACATTGGGCTACATTGGGCTTCATTGGGCTACATTCGGCTAATTAGCAAATAGCTCATCGCAAACTAGGAATGGTAAAGAATCGCTATTTATTCCTTAAAGTTCGCTATTTAGGAAATGCAAATAACTTTGATGATACATATGGCGGTTCATCTCTAACAAGATAAGAAGCATAGGGATAGATTTATGATGACTGGCGCATCACCAGGGATGTGTTAGTCATTCTGTGCCGCTGTTCCGTCACCTATGGTGTGCTGCATTTACAATGCGGCGCATCATGGGGCAAAAACAGCACAGATGCGTGATGTATCTGTGCCGTAAAGGTGGCGCATTGCTGGAGTTGTATCGCAAGTGTGATGAAGCTCCAGCAAGGGTCGGGGGTGCCCCTGTCGCAGGGTTTCTGTTCTCACACAGAACTGTGGACAGAGGATTGGAACCTCGGCGAATTAGGGTGTCCCAAAACTCACGTTAGTAATCAAAAACTATTTAGCAAGCTAGGTACAGTGTCACATTGGATATAACAAACTCTCAATGTTTAGACAATCCAGAATATGAACTTATAGTACCTCAGGATACGTGGAACTCATGAACAGTCGGTCGTTATATATTTCTTAGAAACCAGAACATGGAGTTAAGAAGAACACATGTGTATTTGAAATGTTTATTTACTAATGCCGTCTTCTCAGGCGTAGTACCTTAGATAATAAAAGTACACATATTATCAGTAGCAAAATTACCAGCATAGTTACTAGTACATAAAAAGTGAATGGTGATAGTATGTTAACATGCTGTAAATGAATAAGAGTTAGCAACACTTATAAGCAGCCGCGGGCCGTGGAGGGAGTTACGGTGAGGCAGGGAGGCGGGGAGGGGGAGAAGCAGGGTGGAGAATACAAGTACACATATTATCAGTAGCAAAATTACCAGCATAGTTACTAGTACATAAAAAGCGAATGGTGACAGTATGTTAACATGCTGTAAATGAATAAGAGTTAGCAACACTTATAAGCAGCCGCGGGCCGTGGAGGGAGTTACGGTGGGGCAGGGAGGCGGGGAGGGGGAGGGGCAAGGTAGAGAGGGCTCCACCCTGCTTCTCCCCCTCCCCGCCTCCCTGCCCCATCGTAACTCCCTCCACGGCCCGCGGCTGCTTATATCTCACCCTCCCTAATACACATATTATATTATTTGCTAAGAAGGTCTCTTTGTGTTGGTTTAGGGCGTGTCCATACTTTAGTGTCTTAGATTTGAAGGAATCACATCAGCATACACCAGCTCTCTCTTCATGTGAACCGCATCAACTGTTGTGTATGTGTGTTCGGCAAAGCAATATAAAACCCGCCTCATGCCCAGAATTGGCAGAAGTTGCACTTATGTTATGAGTATGAAGTCGTGGAGATCAGACCTCATAACAATTCTGTATCGTGTTGTTCTTGAAACTTTAGCACTCGCTGTACAGATATAGTTTAACAAGTAAAGCAGATAGTAGACCAATAACATATTATTCTCATGTAAACCACGATGAACTACTAGGTGGAAAGCTAAAGCAACAACTAAGTGTCGTGTGCAGAAGTTGCAAAAAAGGAAAAATGGCGTTTAAACCGGTAATGAGCCCATGCTAACTTAACACGGTGTAAAGATATCCAGGACCTAGATGACACCTCCTCATGATCCGGAAACGAACTGAATAAGATAATAGAAGTGCCATCTCATGAGAGCAGATTGCAAGTTTATATGTGGACGGTCCGCAAGGTAAAGCATTAAAAACTAGGAAAATTCAATGCTAAAGAAAAATAAAACAGCCAAGTACTTTATCGAGTCTTAAGCCAATAGGCAAGGTAAATAATAAAAACTTGACAAATAAGTCAATGAATTGTCAATGAAATGCTAGTACTCAGCATATCAAACATGAAAAAGGTCTATGACATAACTGTGTATGCAAAATAAGCTGCAACAGCCTCCAATAGGAAGTCACCGTCTTCATCCGAAAACAGTTCAGCCATCCAATTTAAAAGCGGAAAAGAACATACGTGCTCTCCCAGCACCGGATCCTCTATCACCATCAGAGGACAGCTCGGTGGGTTTTCAAGAAAGCTGTGTTCCAAGAAAGACTGTGCTGCCGCCAGTAAATTCCAGGGACCAAGTAGTCCATGCATCAATGCCACAGCCATAATCCTTTCGCCAGGACAAACCAACTCGTGAGTAATGATAGGAGTCATCAGCTGATTAAAGTCGACGTCAGGAGAAACCGGTCCGCAGAGACACAAATCAATGGCCCAATCGAAATCACAGGTCAGGCAGTGAAATACAGGCTGGACACAGGTGAAGTAGGAGAACCGAAAAGATAATCCATATGCCGTGCTTAATATCGCCAACGGCATTGTGCCATAATATTCTAGCATGCGATTGCGGAACAGTGTCAGCAGCTGCAGGGTCGGAGGTTGCATAGGAGGGACATCCATATTTAAAAATGTAAAAAAGCACAAGAGCGTCCGCTGGTAATGCAAGTAAAAATGCAATCCACGAACCAGAGTGGAGAAAATGGAATGAAAGGGAGCAGGGATGACTCCAAAGATTTTCTCAAATGAAGTCACGAGACCACTGGTAACAACTTTAAAAAAGTGTGCCAGGGATTTTGTGGAGGATGCGTTAAAGATAGTCGGAAACATGTTGCTGAAATTGAAAGGCAAACCTGTGTACGGGTGTTCGCTATGTGAAGTACGAAAGTTTCACGGGCCGAACTCAAGGCCACCTCTCTCTGAGACAAAAGAGCTCTTATTCTTGTCATGCCGTTGAAACGTGTCCCAAGGTTGGTATTTGTGGCCAGATTGAAAACTCCCTATGTTCATGTGTGGGAGGAAATAGAACATTTCTGCAGCAAATAACCCGTTCACTTACTGTTACGATAAAAGGAATACTTTTAATTAACTCAGAACAATCTTCATTATTGAGCATCAAATAACTACCATTTTCCAACAACTTGAACGTGGGGATGATAGCAGGAACTGGCGTGCCTTGCAACACGCAAGCCATATTTGGTCGGTGTTTGTTGCATGAATCGTGTAACTGTATGTGCCTACACATTAGTGAATGATCTGGCGTCTCAGTGCATTCCTCTCCATTCAGATAAACTTCTTGATCATCTTTGAAACATCTGTATGTGTATGGAAGCGACCAGACCTCATGAACAAAAGCACTACCTAAAGGTTCATAAAGACCTATTGGTATATATTTCATACAATTTGAAAAGTTATATAAAGCAAAAGGCAGCGTTATTAAACCGTGGATAAGGCATGTTGCCAAAAAACCCGCAATCCTCTGCTGATGATGTCACTGAGCATGTCATGAATGATGTAATATGTGACATCATCAGTAGTGGATTATGGGTAATAGTATCTCTAGTTTACTCCCCTATAGCTGTCTTTCTTTTAACATAAGTGTGTGTTTCCTTCCCTTATACTTACTGTTTTTGGTTCGCTTCCAGTTCGCGTACCAGCGAGCGAACTAGGAAGCGAACTAAGAGAAATAGAGGTTGGCACAGTTCCAAATATTGTACCAATTTTTTAATAACGGGGAGGTAGTTCTGAAAAGAACTTTTTTTTTTATTTTTCTGAACATTTTTTTACTGTTTTTGAATTTTTCGGAACAGTTTTATATTTTTTGGGGTTTTTCTTGGAGGGGGCAATGAAAACGATTCATTGTAAAGGGCTCAACAGGAGCAACAAAACAAAAAAAAGAAGTATTTATTATTTTGGGCGTTTCGGACAAACTTGCATATGATAGTCAATAGCTCTGTTGATCAGAGTGATGCTTCTTTCTCCGTAGGAAATGAATCCATCGCAAAATACGCAGGTGTGTTTTACTTCACCAAATCTCATTTGTATATTTGGCACCATCTCCCTGCCCTCTGGTCCCGTTACTTCCGGTACAACAGATCTTCTGGCCATAATAGGGAGATTATCTAGGTCGTTCCGAAACTGTGCAGCACTGTAGTTGTTAGGATGCCACCTAGTCATATGGCGATGCATTGTGTAGTTTCCGAAACTGTATTTTTTGTCGGTCCCTCTGGACAGTCTATCTTGACATATAAGGCAAGTTACGTATCTTGCATTTACTTTTTTCTGACCTTTGGGAATTTTAAAAAATTGCCAAATGAAGTTTTCTTTCCGGTGAGACGTCTTGGGCTGCTCAGGCAAAAACTGCCTCTCTTCGTGCTCGTCCTCCTGTTCCTCTTCTTCTTCTTCTTGTTGAATTACAACTTGAGCAGGTGGTCCACTCTTCCTTGGATGTGGTGGAGGTGGTGGGGAAGCACCAGCTGAAGCTACTAAAGAAGCCATTGCTCAGTGATCACAAAGGGTCTTTCTCTCACAATGATGAAAGTCAGAGTGAGGAAAGAAGGAGGGATTTTCATCATTTGGGAAAAACAAGAGTTCTCAACCAATCAAAAGTGTTCATTTTAGATTATATGACCTAGTCTTACATCATTAGGAAACCAAAAGTGAAATGAACCAATGAAAAGTGTTATTACCAAGTCACATGACTTGCTGTGTTTACGTTAAGCGCTTTGCAGGGCCTCCCTGTTTGCTTCCAGAAACCTGCGCTTTGGCACTCGCTTCGCGTACCAGTTCGCTAACGTAGCACGTCATATGACGTATCAAGCGACAACGTGGAACGTCATGCGGACGGGAGGCGTCACGATGTTGTTTTCTAACGCGGCACTTGCGGTAAAGAAACGTTTACCGGCTCGCGGTCTATTTCGCGGCATCAAGGTCAGCTAACGGGAAGCTTCCCGATTCGCGAAGCGGGAACGAAGAAAAAAAAATATTTAAAAAAAAAATTATTCATAAACATATAAAATATATTTTTGGATTTAAAGAAGAATACATTTTACAGCTACAGATATTAGCTGTTAAAAAACCAATGAAATTCACAGAAAAAACCATAGGTTATAGACCATATATAGTTAGGAATTAGCATTTACAAAACCTTGAAAATTCACTGAAAAAACCATAGGTTATAGACCATATATAGTTAGGAAATAGCATTTAGAAAACCTTATTTTACTCACACAAAACCATTGAAATTCCATATATAGTTAGTTGCACTAACTATATATCGCGCACCTGCAATCCACTGCTGATGATGTCACATATTACATCATTCATGACATGGTCAGTGACATCACTGATGACATCACTGATGACATCTCAAATGACATCACTGATGACATCACTGATGACAACATCCAGTGACTGTATGCTTCTGTAAAGTTAAAATATGTCTTACATATTGAAGAATGAGTGGATGTATAAGTGTCTGGATGAAGGATTTAGTAGGTGCATGACTGACTGTATAAGTGAGTGATTAAATGTGTCTCACTGAGTGCATGGGTTAGTGACTAAACTGTTTTAAATTGTGCATCATTGTGTCTGTTGTTTTGTCATCTGATGCATGTGTTGATCATTAGCTATATGACTAACTATATGGGTTATTGATTAGTTGCCCAAGTATTTGTATGGGAGACTGAGTGTGTGTGTGGGTGTCTGGGAGGTGTATGACTCTGTGCATAGATGTGTGAGCAGTTGATTCACTAGATGTATGGGTTCAAAAGTGCATGTGGAAACATCTGTATGGGCGGTTGACTGTGTGCATGAGTGTATTGGTGAGTGAATGGATATCTCAGTGCTACATGTCAAAGTAAGTACATATGTAAAACACAGTACATGTGATAGTTGACATATATAAATAACTGTGCATAAGAGCCAGTGAATGTGTGAGTGGCTGTATGGATTATTGTGAACTTGTATCAGGGATTGTATAACAGAGTAAATATGTGTTATTATATGTTCCAATAAGTAAGGTGTGTATAACTATATAGTTGAGGAAATCGAGGTGTGATTGATTCTTTGCAAGACTGACTAGGTGTGTGAGTAACTCCATGGATGAGTGACAGTCTGTGAGTGTCTGTTTACACTGAGTGTATCTAAGGTTATATTAGAGTCTGAAGAGGTTCATTGTATCATCACATGAATGATGTCATCAGTGATGTGATCAGTAATGTCAAATGAGATGTCATCAGTGATGTCATCAGTGATGTCATTTGAGATGTCATCAGTGATGTCATCAGTGATGTCACTGACCATGTCATGAATGATGTAATATGTGACATCATCAGCAGTGGATTGCAGGTGCGCGATATATAGTTAGTGCAACTAACTATATATGGAATTTCAATGGTTTTGTGTGAGTAAAATAAGGTTTTTTAAATGCTAATTCCTAACTATATATGGTCTATAACCTATGGTTTTTTCAGTGAATATATATATTCACTGAAAAAACCATAGGTTATAGACCATATATAGTTAGGAAATAGCATTTAGAAAACCTTATTTTACTCACACAAAACCATTGAAATTCCATATATAGTTAGTTGCACTAACTATATATCGCGCACCCGCAATCCACTGCTGATCATGTCACATATTACATCATTCATGACATGGTCAGTGACATCACTGATGACATCACTGATGATATCTCAAATGACATCACTGATGACATCACTGATGACAACATCCAGTGACTGTATTTTTCTGTAAAGTTAAAATATGTCTTGAGTGGATGTATAAGTGTCTGGATGAAGGATTTAGTAGGTGCATGACTGACTGTATGAGTGAGTGATTAAATGTGTCTCACTGAATGCATGGGTTAGTGACTAAACTGTCTTAATTTGTGCATCATTATGTCTGTTGTTCTGTAAACTGCTGCATGTGTTGATCATTAGCTATACGAGAGGCTATATGTGTTATTAATTGGTTGCCCAAGTATTTCTATGGGAGATTGAGTTTGTGTGGGGGTGGCTGGAAGGTGTGTGACTCTATGCATAGATGTGTGAGCAGTTTATTCACTAGGTGTATGAGTTCAAGAGTGCATGTGGAAACAGCTACATGGGCAGTTGACTGTGTGCATGAGTGTATTGATGAGTGAATGGATATCTCAATGCTACATGTCATAGTAAGTACATATGTAAAACACAGTACATGTGAGAGTTGGCATATATAAATAACTGTGCATGAGAGCCACTGAATGAGTGAGTGGTTGTATCGATCATTGTGAACTTGTATCAGGGATTGTATAAGAGAGTAAATATGTGTTAGTATATGTTTCAATAAGTAAGGTGTGTTTAACTGTATAGTTGAAGAAATGGAGGTGAGATTGTTTCTTTGCATGACTGACTGGGTGTGTGAGTAACTCCATGGATGAGTGGCAGTGTGTGAGTGTCTGTATACACTGAGTGTATCTAAGGTTATATTAGAGTCTGAAGAGGTTTATCGTATTAGCACAAGAATGATGTCAAATGAGATGTCATCAGTGATGTCATCAGTGATGTCATTTGAGATGTCATCAGTGATGTCATCAGTGATGTCACTGACCATGTCATGAATGATGTAATATGTGACATGATCAGCAGTGGATTGCGGGTGCGCGATATATAGTTAGTGCAACTAACTATATATGGAATTTCAATGGTTTTGTGTGAGTAAAATAAGGTTTTTTAAATGCTAATTCCTAACTATATATGGTCTATAACCTATGGTTTTTTCAGTGAATTTTCAAGGTTTTGTAAATGCTAATTCCTAACTATATATGGTCTATAACCTATGGTTTTTTCAGTGAATTTCAATGGTTTTTTAATAGCAAATATCATAAGCTGTCGAATGTCAAGTGCGTGGTAAGTGAAAACATTTTCGTGTTTATGCACACTGATCTGCTTTGAATGGTGCCCCCCCCCCTCATTTCTATTAGGAGTACTCTCTCTTTGCAGATAGTGAAAGGTAGTTAACGCAGGCGTTTGCCCCCGTTGTAATCCGTCGTGCCTGCTTCTCTCTCCATTTGATTGATTGTTATCCAAGTATTTACTGTTTTAGAATTAGTTCTCTTTGGTTCATTCTCTATTTACAAACAAACACAGAGTCGCAATACTCTGTTTAGTCTTTGCAGATAACGAAAAATCGTGTAAAAAAAAAGAAAAGGAATCGAGCAAAATCAGTAGGCCACTAATGGGATCTCTTTTTGACCTCGCTAAAATAGAAACATTAGGAACAACCCCTCATGACAAATACAAAACTAGTGAGATGAACTGAACTCCACACAATGATGGCTGCAAAACAGCTCGGCTCCGCCACCCACCCCGCCCAAAATAACGATAAAGAACGGCTGCCATGATTGGTTGCGGAATGACCACGACGGAGCTACGAAATGGTGCTGCTCTCATGCTAACCCCAGCTTCAGTCTGAAACATCCAGAAACACTGTAGACTACCAATTCGATCAGTTCCGGTAGCGCCCCAATGTAACCCGGTAGAGAAGAACTAGCCCTCCCCTCTTTGACTGATGGTTCTTGTTGCCTGTCCCTTCTGTTGCCATTTAACAGAACTATTTAGCCTGCTGAAAGGGGTTGTGTTCCGACCGCTGGTTGGTGGAGACATTTTGACTATATTCTGTACCTGCGTTGTCGCATAATGCGTCATATGACGCGCCGCGTTAGCGCATCCGGAAGTCATCCGGGGCGCGCAGCGCGTAACGTAAGCATAACAAGTCATGTGACTTGTTAATAAAACTTTTCATTGGTTCATTTTACTTTTCTTATTGTAATGATGAAAGGCTTGGTCATATGACCTAAAAATTACGCTTTTCATTACTTCCGAACATTATTTTTTCTTAAATATATGTTATAATGTTCCAGGCTAATGTACTTTCCCGGAAATTTTACAACTGTCCTGCAAGTAAAATATATTCTTTTTTCGAGAAAAAGAGCGTTTCTTCGTCCCATGACGGAGCCGTTGAGCAAAAGAGGGTCGACCTGCTGTCTTAGTCGCCGATACGCCTGAATATGAGATTCTTATCGATCACTTTATGTTGCAGGAATAGAAAACACAACAGCCCTTGACCATTTATCTTTACTGCGTTCCTTCGTATTATACCTTTTACCCTTCATGTAATTGGTCTGCTTTATTTCACTTGCCTTTTAATGATTCTAAAACAGTCACTATTATTAAAAACTTTACCAATGTATATACTACTACCATGTTTTCTTTTAAAAACCTTTATTGTGAAAATGTCATTATACAAATACGAGCCTATAACCACGTGGGCCTGCCACAGAGCAAACTGTAATCGTATATGATGAATAGACATTTACACTGTAGAGGAACGTAACGGGCGGGCCATTAGGTTGCAAGAACTAAGGTGTCTAACAGTTACGGAATCGGTGGACGTACATTTTATAATTAAAATACGACAGGGCCAGTTACAATAAAATTATCTAGATATACATTTGCGGGCAAGTACCATGGGTGACGTTAATTCGAACTTTCAACAGTACAGTAATCAATAACACATCAGAACTTAATATCAATAGGGATGTCGAAATAGTCAATCAATTCTCGTCCCCGCCCGCCATGTACTTCAAAACTGCATACGTATCTCGTGATTTCAAGGTTCTGCAACCAGTACACAACAAGGAGTTACGAGTCCCATTTATTCCGGCGCCATTTTGGGCGAGGACGGGCAGGTCCAGGATATAGTCAAAATGTCTCTACCAACCATCGACTATGATGATGTTCATATGCTGTATTTATTAGAGTAACACTCATCTGTCCACATGAAATTAATTTGCCACAATCTAAACATGTCATTTTAATCTTTCCAAAGTTCTTCTAAATATTTGGGACCGTTTCCCTTGCCTCTGAAGCTCTCAGTGCCACTTCTTTGATGAATGTACTAGCAGGTCAGGGGTTCTCCTCCAAATCTCTCTTTTATGCAGCACTATAATTAATTGGTGCCACCTCTCCATATGACGATGCATGGTATAGTTACCACAACTATATTTTTTTTCGGTTCCTCTGGAGAGTTCATCGTGGCAGATGAAGCGTGTAACGTACCGGGCATTTACCTTTTTTTGCATGTACAGGAAAGGAAAAAAAAATCGAGCGTCCGAGTTCTAAGGTGTCCCAGGGCCATTTTAGTGGACCAGGCCCAAATCCAAAGAACAGGCCACCATTTTGAGAGTCCTCTTGCAGCCGCCTGTCGCTGTAGCATCAAGAGCAGCCGAAACTCAGCTGAATGGCAACTGAAACGGTAAAGGGGCGCCCCACTACAGCAGACGAGCCTCCACCTAGGAAGGCCCATTCACGCCGGCTCCCCCTCCCTTCGGGCACCCCACGCCGTTATTCGGAGCAGTATTGTAGGATGGCCACACCAGTGCGGCAACTTGCTAGACATCACCTCGGTGGTAACCGAATCTCAACGCCTTGTGGTGTCTTCTATTCAAAAAACATTGTTATGCTGCCTTCGACCTATTCGCCGCAAGTGCGCACACAACTCAACTGCATAGCTTGCTAGACACCACCTCGGTGCCATCCGGATCTTGGAATGTCAGCACCTTTTGGTGTCTTCTCTTCAGAAAATATTGTTGCGCTGCCTTTGGCCCCATTCGCACATCAGTCCGCTACTGACGCCATCTCACAGGCTAATGGGGCGCCCCACGCCGACTTTCAGCATTGTAGAATGACCACACCAGTACAGCAACTTGCTAGACATCACCTCGGTGCCATCCGGATCTCGGCGCCCCACTGCAGATGAAGTGCCTCTCAACTATGAAACCACCACGGTGACATCCGGATCTTGGCGCGTTGTGCTGCCTTCGGCCTATTCGCACATCGGTCCGCTACTGACGCCATCTCACAGGCTAATGGGGCGACCCACGCCGAGTTTCAGCATTGTAGGATGACCACACCAGTACAGCAACTTGCTAGACATCACCTCGGTGCCATCCGAATCTTGGCATCTCAACGCCTAGTGGTATCTTCCATACAAAAAATATTGTTACGCTGCCTTTGGCCCCATTCGCACATCAGTCCGCAACTTAGACATCACCTCGGTGCCATCCGGATCTTGGCATCTCAGCGCCTTGTGGTGTCAGTCAGAAAATATTGTTGCGCTGCCTTTGGCCCCATTCGCACATCGGTCCGCTACTAACGCCATCTCACAGGCCAACGGGGCGCCCCACGCCGACTTTCAACATTGTAGGATGGCCACAGAAGTGCGACAACTTACTAGACACCACCTCGGTGCCATCGGATCTTGGCGCGTTGTGCTGCCTTCGGCCTATTCGCACATCGGTCCGCTACTGACGCCATCTCACAGGCCAACGGGGCGCCCCACGCCGACTTTCAGCATTGTTGGATGGCCACACCAGTGCGGCAACTTACTAGACACCACCTCGGTGCCATCCGGATCTTGGCGCGTTGTGCTGCCTTCGGCCTATTCGCACATTGGTCCGCTACTGACGCAAACTCACAGGCCAACGGGGCGCCCCACGCCGACTTTCAGCATTGTAGGATGGCCACACCAGTGCTGCAACTTGCTGGACACCACCTCGGTGCCATCCGGATCTTGGCGCGTTGTATTGCCTTCGGCCTATTCGCACATCGGTCCGCTACTGACGCCGCCTCACGTGCCAACGTATTTTCTACGCATTTTATACCCTATGCCGCATAACAGGTCATGTGACTTGTTTATAAAACTTTTCATTGGTTCATTTTACTTTTGGTTTCCTAATGATGGAAGGCTTGATCATATGACCTAAAAACAACACTTTTCATTGGATGAAAACTTTTTTTTTTTTCCCCAAACGATGAAAGCCCCACCTTGTTTCTGGATGTTTCAGACTAAACTGGCGTCAGCATGAGAGCACCACCATCTCGTAGCTCCGTCGTGGTCATTCCGCGAGCAATCATGGCAGCCGCTCCCCACCAGAAGCCTGCAGGAGTCGGGGCCCCCAAAACTTTTGATGAATTCTCAAGGCGGAGGGGACGCTTTCGAGAATGGGGTCCAAGACCTAGCAGACAAGCGTCCGATTTCCAAGGTGTCCCAGGGCCATTTCAGTGGACCAGGCCCAAAAAGGAAAGAGCCTGCCGCCATTTTGAGAGTCCTGTGACAGCCGCCTATCGCTGCACCGCAAGAGTGGGCGCAACTCAGCTGAATTGCGGCTTTTGACACAGTGGACCAAAAACGGACGGAATGGCAACTGAAACGGTAAAGGGGCGCCCCACTACAACAGATGACACTCCACCTGGAGAGGCCCGTTCACACCGCCTCCCCCGGGGCGCCCCACGCCGTTATTCGGAGCAGCATTGTAGGATACCAAAACCAGTGCGGCAACTTACTGGACATCACCTTGGTGCCATCGTTCTGCTGCCTTGGAACTATTCGCACAACAGTTTGCTACTGATGACCCACCCCCCGCGACGCCCCACGCCGTTATTTGCTGGGTGGCAACTTACTAGACATCACTTTCGTGTCATCTAGATTTCGGCGCGTTCTGCTGCCTTGGAACTATTCGCACAACAGTTTGCTACTGATGACCCACCCCCCGCGACGCCCCACGCCGGAAATCTGGACGTTGTGCTGCGTTGGGACTATTCGCACAGCCGACCGCTACTTCGTTGTTTTTCCCTAAAAATGTTTATATGTTATTACTATTTTTGTTTTCTTGTATATATTTATAAATTATTAAAGTTTTATAATCTTACTACTTTGTCGGAGTGCTATATATTTTTAATGTGACACATAATTGTAAAAACTTTGATGTACAAAGAGTCATCCCTGGAATCTTCCGCTTCACGCTCGGTCCCCTCCCCAATCACAATACAGGATGGTTTTCAGATAATAGCAACGCTTCTGCTGTGACGGATCTCATCGAGTGTGGGCCTTGATCTACTATAACTCCTTTGAAGAGGGGTGATTCTATACAGCTGTGGCCATAAACTACATCTGCAGGGCTAGCTGATAGCCTAGGACCGGCCTGGACAATCGGACACAGAGGAAAAGAAGTGTCAGAGGGTGCGGTAGTGAATAGGGCGAAAGGGAGGTGTCGGGCGGGCACAGGGTGTGATTCTCAGGGAAGAGCAGCGCAGATGGGGGGAGGTTTATTACCCATGCATAAGACAGAGAGCGGGGGTGACCACTGCCTGGGTGAGATGCTTGCGAGGGTGGGGAGCCATGCTAAGGATCGACAGCGTGCACAGAGTGGGTCTGGTCAAGGCATCTAAAATGGCTGCCGTGCACGACAAAAGTGTGGCATTTGAAAAAAGACAAGATGGCGCAGACAATGTTTTTCAACACTTCCTGATTTCCTTCGAATCGAACGTTAACAGACGTTGGGGCATATTACCAAAGTTAAGCGATATTTATCCCTAACGATGCATTGCAAAGATTTTTTTACCGTCAGAAATTATCGCAGATAAACCTTGCTATTATCAAGGTTTATCGCAAATACGATAAAAAACGACCGCAATGCATTAATATCGCTGAAAACTCAGCGATATTCATGCATTACCGAGCTAATGCTCTTAGCCATGTTATCCACCTCCCATTGGATAACATGGCTAAGAACTGCTCAGGGCAGATGTTAATTTTTGGAGATATTCGCGCTTATCTCGAATATTTCCAAAAGTTGATAATAGGAGATAGCGATGTTAGCGACTGTTTCCAGTCGCTAACATCTTGGCATGCCCACTTTGCATGTCATTAGTGATAAATATCACTCACATGCAAAGTGGGGCCCAAGATGGTCGCTATCTCCTACTAGCCGTCGCTAACTGGTGTTAGCAACAGCTAGGTAATACAGATATAATTTTATCTCCGCGAAGCGGAGCGCTGTTACAGATATATATCTTGTTTTTGAACGTTAATTTCTCAAAATGCACTGAAGCACATATATTGAGACCTAGCAAAGGCACATCGGGCTACCAGTCCCTAATATTTTACCAAGTTTCATGCAAATCCATTCAGCCGTTCGATTATTATTATTATTTTTTTTTTTTGCCCCGCGGGGCCCTTTTAAAACCTCCACATCAAACCTAGGGGGTCAGCGAGGATCTACTATGCCCCCTTATGGTCATTTGCCCCTTCGCTTTGGCCTCCTCTTGTCTCTCGATCCTACCGAGAGACAAGATGGCGGCCGCTACGTACTGTTTGGAATGTTTACAGACACCGGAGAGCCAATCAGCTTCGCTTCGCAAAGCTCCGTAACGCGAAAAGTACGCGAAGCGGTGCGCTGTTACAGATATATATCTTTTTTTGAACGTTAATTTCTCAAAATCCACTGAAGCACATATATTGAGACCTAGCAAAGGCACATCGGGCTACCAGTCCCTACAATTTTGCCAAGTTTCGTGCAAATCCATTCAGCCGTTCGATTATTATTATTATTATTTTTTTTTGCCCCGCGGGGCCCTTTTAAAACCTCCACATCAAACCTAGGGGGTCAGCGAGGATCTACGATTCCCCCTTATGGTCATTTGCCCCTTCGCTTTGGCCTCCTCTTGTCTCTCGATCCTACCGAGAGACAAGATGGCGGCCGCTACGGACTGTTTGGAATGTTGACAGACGCCGGAGAACCAATCAGCTTCACTTCACAAAGCTCCGTTGCGCGAAAAGTACGCGTCCTGGAGCGCTGCCCGGTCCGCTGTTACAGATATATATCTTTTTTTAAACGTTAATTTCTCAAAATCCACTGTAGCACATATATTGAGACCTACAAAAGGCACATCGGGCTACCAGTCCCTACAATTTTGCCAAGTTTCGTGCAAATCCATTCAGCCGTTCGGGCTAAAAGTGAGGCCAACCGCCCTATGGAAAACTCAATGTTAAAAACACGTTTTGGGACCCCCCTTTTTTCTCGACCCCCCCTGGACGAACCCCCCCCCCCAATTTTCAGGGGCTGCTCAGAAACAAAATGTGCCATTTTCCAGAAAATTTCAGCCAATTCCGTCCACAAACGCCAAAGTTATTAGACATAGAATTTTCAAAAAACCCATAGAGAAAAAATCCTAACTATATATACCTACTGGCGACCGCCAGTAGGTAATATATATATATATATATATATATATATATATATATACATATGTATATATATATATATACATATGTATATATATATATATACATATGTATATATATATATATAACCAAAAAATGTGGGGCTAGAGAACCTCTAGTTCCATCCCTCAGTTGGCACACACATTCACGATGTTCCTTTCGTGAAAGAAAGCTACTTCCATTCAAAGTTCATTTCTCATCTTGAGTGTTTATTTAATGTTCGTTATTGTTAAGTATATTTCAGTTATTTTCTTTTTCAAGTTCAAACAAATCAATTTGTAAATCGGGCATGATTATTTTCCACATATCCAATGCATTTCGAGCATTATTGGCATGCTCTTCATCAGGGAAATAGACACTAGAAGCAATAATATATACAAATAATTATTAGCGGTAGTTAAGTTAACATAAAAAAACAATCAACTATACTGTAATTTGCATTTTTTCATTGCACAGTTAAAGTTTTAAAAGCATACTTAGAGTTCCAGGACATCTTGAGCTCAGTGGTGCATTTGCACGTGCAATACGTATATACATGAATTTACTGTGTCATAAAAAATAAATTAAATGGATGAAAAAAATGCGTTTAAACACGATAGTTTGCTTACATGCCCTTCGTGATGTGTTCTCCTGCAAATCTGTGAAAAACGAATGAAACGAAAAGGATGTGTAAGTGCCTGTGGTCAAAGCGGTAAT